>NC_092334.1:495295000-496605000 GCF_046630445.1 Rutidosis leptorrhynchoides | reverse complement strand
ATCAACCAAATCGTTCGTATGATAATCGTTTGATAATCGCGAAATTCGGCCGACATCAAAAAAACATATCAACAAAACACTTACGCTTTTGTTTGATAATCGTTTCTTAGTTCAAGAAATCAATAAAACCTTCAATTATCATTTTGTTTGTAAAATTGAAGGTTAAATTAGGGTTGTATGCACTTGAGTCATTAGTCACACTTCAATCTGGGTGAAGGTATGACAATCTTTAATTTGTTTTATTTTTGTAACTTGATCAATCTTCGATTTTATATATAGTGGTGCTCGATTCTTTTTCGAAATATATTTAAAGAAAGTAATATTTGGAGACATATAGAACATACAGAAGCTATTATTAGTTTTGTATGTAAAATTTATATTGACTGCAAAATTTTTGGTATGTATTAGTTTGATTATAGAATTTTGTATGCAAAGTTCATATATGACTTCACAATTTCTAATGCTATATAATTTGAATTAGCTTATGATTTCGTTTCCTGATCTGTCTTTTCAACTAAATGAGTTTTGCTTATCATATCTTTATTTGCATTAGTTCTTGATGATGAGCATGATCCTGCTGCTGAATATGAAGGCACATATCATATAAGTGTTGATAATTTTTAAAGAGAAGTATAAGGGGTGATTCTTTAAATAAAGAACCATACCATTTGCTTGATTGGCTTATATCTTCGATTATATCTCCACCTTCGATTGCATACCATTCGATTATATAAACTACAGGGAGTAACGAAGGTGACATTCCTTTGGATCAAGAAAACTGTCGACATCAAATGAATCGTTCATATCATCTGATTCAATAGATATGTAAGTTTAATTTTTTTTATAATGTTAGATTTTAAATTCGAGTAGTCACAAATACATCGATTTTATTTTCGTGGATCGTGCTATTTAAGGTTAGGGTTTTTGCTTTTGTTTTAAGACACATTTAGTTTGTTGTAGAAGTCAACATAGTCATTCTCGTGGACCAATTTTTAATTTGTAACATAATATATTAACTTGATTTTGTAAGTTCTGAATTATTTTGAGGGATTTAGTTGAAAATTAGAAGATCTGTTACAGAAGTCAACATATTCAACTTGTGTATGAATACCTGATATAAAATATCTCAAGTTGTTGTTTACCACATGTCAATAGACGTTTAAGTGGAGTTGGTGTTAAAATTGATAATGCGGAAATATAAATTTGTTTATTGATAATGTATTAAGTGTTTACTGATCTAAGTTGAGAACTAAGATGATAAACTAGGAAAAAAAATAAAAGAGAGGAAAATGCTTTAAGGACTACATTTTGAACAGATTGGTTGATTGTTACAATGATAAGAGCTCTACTTATATATAGAGCCAAATATACAACATCTAATTCTAAAATAGGCAAAGGAGCCTTTATGAAATGAATACAAAGAAAAAAATCTATCTAATTTGGTGACTCCATTTTAACGTTGGAAGTCACGTGTTTACTTAGTATCCGAATGCTTAACCCTTTATCCATCTTGTGACATTGACTTGGATTCTTGTTGGTCTTGGACTCTTGTGGTGACTTGTGATAACCCACACATGGATATGATGAAGAGTTATTTCTTCATCCAAAAGATGCTTTCAAAAGAATTCTTTTTTTATTTCTAACACTCCCCCTCAAGTTGAATAGTGGAATTTTCACAATTCAACTTGCCCAATACGTCGTTGAGGAGTCTCTTGTTGACTAGTCAATCACGAGCTACTCATCATCTTTGTTCAGCTGATTCCCGACTTCAAACCGATCATCAAGCTCTGGACATGAACCCAGTTCATTTCTTGAACCTTGTTTGGTTTGCCCGAAATTTTCATCTTCCTGACATGAACCAAGTCCAATCTTAGACCTTTGCTGGTTCGCCTAAGAGTATTCAGCTTCCTGACATGAACATAGTTCAATCTTGAACCTTAACTGGTTCTTCAAGCAGTATTCAATTTCTAAACATGAACCCAGTCCAACTTGGACCTTTATTGGCTCTCCTATGAATATTGAGATTCCAAACATGAACCCAGTTCATTCTTAAACCTTGTTTGGTTCGCTTGGACGTTTCAGATTCTGTTTCCTGACATGAACCCAGTTCAACGTGAACCTTGTTTGGTTCGCCTAGAGTATTTAAGTTTACCGACATGAACCTAGTTCAACGTGAACCTTGTTTGGTTCGTCTTGAGTATTTATGTTGACTTGAACTTAGGTTCGTCAAACGTCGAAGTGTCTTGCTCTATTCCTTAGATGCCTCGATAATCAACTCACGGTGTTGTTAGAATCAATCTCCCCTCACCCGTGTGTTGGATATATACAGGAAATATCATAAGAACAAAGGATTAGTGAGTTGTAATCATAAACATCTACTTATAATCATATTTCTTTTCCACCACCTCACAATGATATTAAAAAAAAAAAATAACAGTTGGTGCTATTTAAGGTTAGGGTTTTTGATTTTGTTCGAAATCACGTGTCTGGATGGGTTATACATAGTGTTAGGCAAGCTTAAAATGCGCTTAATATTAGACCCGTTTCAACTTTTCAATTTTTTGTATCTGACCCATTTACATTTACCTACTTGTATCTAACCCATTTGAGCTCTCAACTAAATGGGTTGTAACTGCCACATAGAGTCTGATATAGAGTATAAATTGATACAAAAATGCGATTTATGAATGAGGTGATTAGAAAGATGAGGAGTTGTTGTTTTCAATAAGTTAAATGTTGAATTTGACCATTCTTTGAATTGGAAAAGTGATAATACGAATTGTTTTTTGAAGATGTTTATGTAACTTTTGTTAATGTGAAAGTGCAAATCTAACGTAAGATATCGACCATGAAGTTAATTAGGCACCCGAATGTGATTCGTATATATGAGGTTAGTTCGTTTGTTTACCACCCGAAGGTAACCAAACGTGTATTTAGTTAACGTCTACAAATACCCATATTGCTACACTTGATTTTGTGGTTTGACTTTTTTTGTTTAAGTAAAAATGACTGTAAGTTAGCATGTTATGTTTGACCTGTATCGTGAATTGATGCTTGAAACTTTCACGCCCTTTACAATTAGCGATTAATAAAAATTTACGCCGTTTATTATTTTCAAGCAACTAGAGGTAGACTTAGAGAAGATGAAGCTAGGAACTACTTTCGGTAACTCATTAATGCAGTTGATTATTCCCATAGTCGATGTGTTTTTCATCTGGATCTTAAGGTCGTTATTCTATCATAATTATTCATACTTGATGCATCACTTATATGTATGAATTGCATTTAAAATGGACAAAAGTGTGTGAGTCTACGCTCACCTAAGTGTTCCATACCCATTTAAACCCTAATCCGTTTTGACCAGTTACTGTTATTTGTTTATTTCATTGTTGATATTGATATTTAGGTTTCGTTGTAACAAAATTTGTTACTTGATGTCTTCTGCACAGGAAGTTAAATCTATAAAAGTATGAGGTTGATGAATATTCAGCTATGCAATTCTCAGTTTTTTTAAAATAAATTGTTAATAAATTATACAAACTGTGTATTTGGTACAGGTCAAATCTCCTTCATTGATAGTCATTCATTTGATGGTTTAAGTCATTTTCATCATTTGAATGCTAATCGATTAGTTATCGCACAAAATGAAGGTATGAGTGCTTATTTAAATTTCCAGTCATTGTTTAAGATAATTTCTGTTAGTTTTAAAATATAATATTCTGTATAGTAGTTGATTCCGGTCAAAGATAAATCTCCATGTAATACAGTTACCTTTTGAACTATGGAAAAGATAACCACCCTAAAATATACTTATTTGAATAAATCAGGAATTATTTTTTAATCAATACGTATGTTGTTTCTACAGTTTGTTTTTGTCGTTAACGTTTTGGTAACTGTGTTTTTCGTAGAGCTCTTTGTAGAATGTTGTAGCTTTTTTGTAATTGTTGTTGTGTTTATATTTTCAGGTGTGTGTTGCGCTTTGCTTTTTTCG
The DNA here is from genome assembly GCF_046630445.1 of Rutidosis leptorrhynchoides. NCBI lineage: Eukaryota > Viridiplantae > Streptophyta > Magnoliopsida > Asterales > Asteraceae > Rutidosis > Rutidosis leptorrhynchoides. Next base: position 496,601,009 of record NC_092334.1, on the reverse strand, counting down.
ATTGCTTCTTAACGTGCGCATAACGACGTTATGCAGTAAGTTTGTTTCATTTTTTCCGTTTACCCTTTTTTCCAATACTGTTAGTAGATGGTATGCGAATGTTTAAGAATTGGCAATTTTACGCTTTGCGTTTTCTTATCTACAGTTTGGTTAGTTAGTATTACATTGTATAACAGATTTTTTTACGAGCTTTGTATATAATGATCATAGTGAATTTAGGTTGCATGTTATCTGATACGCTTCAAGTGAAGGTGGATATTAAAGATGATGAATCTTTAACAAATTCTGAATAGTATCCAAATATGTTCAAGGACTGGCATACTGTTGTTGAGGTTGAAACCATAGGCTGTAAATACAAGGTGCCATTTTCTATCTTTAGTATCTTTTTCTTAGGTTTGATAAACCACTTCATGTAGTTCATGTGATAAATTTTTACAAGAAATAATCTCGACCATCTCATCTTTTTGTTTGTAGTTTTATTCATGTTATATCTCACCATCTAATGATTTTGATGTGAAGAAAAGTTCAAAATCGAACCGTTACAATTGGCCCGCCACCTCTCTAAGTTTATAATGTTAGTAAGATTATGTTTTATTATGGTCTATTAGGTTTATGAGATGGAAAACCCTCCTGCCAGAACTTCTTTGACCTCTTCAGTTTAGTCATATGGACACTTAATGTATTATTCTGGATTGTATTAACAATTTTGGGTGCAGTCTGACTCTTATGATCTGGTCAACCCATTTCCCAAGTACCATTTACCTGAACTTTAAATAGTAACCCATTTGACCCATTGGAGATAGAGTAAAGACCTAAATCAAATCCACTTTATGCTAATGGGTCAACATATCGTCCCATAAACGCAACCTCGAACAGAGTCTCGAAGTTAACACCGGGCATCAGAAAATAAGTGACTTGGTATAAAATTACCTTACTGTCACATATTTGCTGATGTAAGGATATACAGATTTATTTATATTTACATTGATACCTTATTTCAGGTTTTGTGGCTGATGTAACCTCAAATGTGAGTTACACCTATCACATATACTATGTGTCTTTTAGTTGGTGAATATATCGGATCTCGTATTCAGTTTCTGTGCATTTTTTTGTGGTACCTGCAGCACACACCTCATAAAAGGCTAGATAAAAAGCATTTTGCAAAAGTTACACGGAGAACCTAACCGAAGTTGATCTCTGCATCAAGACGAGGATTTGAAGGAAGTTGCTTTCATTGAGGCTAACTTAGAGACGCTATGTGAGACATTGTCAAATTTGTATTTGTATTTATTATATTGTTTTCTTTCTTCCATTAGGGAAACTTATGTATGGAACAATGGTCTGTTAGGGTACTAATTGTTGTTGATGTTTTTAAAGCATTGTCAAGTGCAGGCTATGTTACTACAAATCATGGTATTGTTCGTAGACTATTTCCTTTGTTTTCTTCTGATTATGACTACAGATTGCGGGCGAGCGGCTTCTAAAATAATTATACACAACTGCGAAACAATGTTAGCAGCTTATGTACAAGTGTTGCAAGTTAAACAAGTACGGTTCCCAGCAAGGTCCTTTGGAATTCTTGTGAAATATCTTCGCCATCAAAGTCATTGTATACGATATCATAGCAACATCATAGTGACTACATGAATCGTTGTCTAAGAATTGTACGGACAAGGAGATTCGTCCTATAGTAGACACATTTTTCTTTTCGCACATTACAATGTATTGTTGATGCTTTGAATTATTATAATACCAAAGGTTAATTATTGTATCATGATTTAAATGAACAGTACAAATATTATCAATAATGAAGGATTTTGTGATTCTAATAATGTTTTCAAATACTATTTTTAAGAGCTGTCGTGCAACGCACGGGCTCTTAAATCTTAAATCTAGTATGATATATAGAGCAATAAATTTTGATACATCAACAACAATTATATGCGTTTGGCAATGGGATTTGAGATCTATGGGTATATTCACGGTTAATAATTTCTCTTCTAAAGTCGATCATTCTATATTGGGTGTTACTGTGTTAGGCAAAACTTATTAATCAATAAATGGTTCAACGAAGAAGGTTTAAATGTAATGGTATTGAAAACCAATAGTTTAGACATCAGTAGTTTGATGTGAAGATTGTGATAAGCTCGTCCATTGCATGCTTATTATGTATATGGTGCAATAGCTTTATATTGGCTATTAATAAAAACATTATAGTTTTTAAGAAGGAAAAAAAACAACAATAATATAAAGATCAAGCTGGGAAAACAAGATACACAATATGAGTATAGGATACACAATATATTTTTAGGAAAAGGCATCGGAAGTATCGATCGGATAAAGTGACTACCATTATAACACTTCCGTCAACCTCAAAACATGAAAAATAAAAAACCAAACAGTTTCTATTTAGCAAAAGCTATGATTCAATCAAGTTATACAATATATTTTAATGCTTTAACAAAAAAATGATGAACCTTAACAAAAATGGTTAAAGATAAACTAAAAATTTATTATTAAAACATAGAAAATCTCGTTGAAATTTTTTTCTATATATGATGGTTTTATTCAAATATAAATATGGTTTTATTCAAGTATAAATATAATAAATTGATTTTAATTTTTAGTTTTTAGTTTTACTAAAGTGCCCTTATAATTAAGTAATCTTCCTTTATTTTAGGTTGACATGTGGCATCAAAAGAGTGGCTTTCTACATTATGTATTTTAAGATTCAATGTAGATGAACTAATTCCGATATATATATATATATATATATATATGTATATATATATATATATATATATATATATATATATATATATATATATATATATATATATATATATATATATATATATATATATTCACAGATAAGCAACTATAGGGGTACAAATGAGAAAAGCAAAATCACAATTTTTTTTAGTTTTTTTTAATTTTTTAAAAAATTATAAATCTGCATCAAAATGCTCTCCTAATCTATATTTTGTAAGCCAAAAATATTCGAAATCGTTAAAAAATAGGTGATGAATGATAATAATCGTGATTAATGATTAATTTTATCACTCATCAAAACCAAGGTTGAAGAAATTCGAACTCGGGGAGTTCTCGGCGGGATCATTTCTTGGAGTTCTCGGAGAACTCGGGGAGAACTCGAAAAGTTCTCGACGGTTGACTTTCGTTGACTTTTGGGATAATTTTTATGATACCCGATATTTTACCGATTTGACTGAGATTTAACCGATTTTTGGCCGAGAAACTCAATTTATCGGTCCTTGACCAATTTTTTGGCCGATTCCAAAACGAGAACTCGACAACAACTCCAAAACGATTTCTCGGGGAGAACTCGACCGATTTTTTCAATTTTTGCAACCTTGATCAAAACGAGTGATGAATGATAAATTAATCATTCATCACTCGTTTGATGAATGATACATTAATCATTCATCGTGATTATTATCATTTATCGCCTATTTCTTAACGATTTTGTTATTTATTTATTTTTTGTAATTTTTGAGTTTCTTCTCTTTGCATATTAAGAGACCCTAAAAAGATAATTTTTAAATTTTTTTTTTTTTTGAAATTTTGCTTAACCTGTTTGTACTATTTTTGAGCTTATCCATACATCTCGTCCATATATATATATATATATATATATATATATATATATATATATATATATATATATATATATATCAAGCGCTAAGTGGGTGTTGGTGGGATAAATGGATAAGTGATTTTGTGGTTTTTATATCTTTATTTCTATAGCTCCGATTTAAAAAAAAAAATTGCTGGTATCTATTTTCAGTGTGCAGATTCAGAAAAAATATATATATATTTTTTAACTGGAGCGTTAAGATGCATCGGATGCATGTTATCCGCTGTTTGATGCATGTTAACTGCCTTTCATGCAGCAGATGCATCTTAACAAAAAACAAAGAAAAAATGACTTTTGATTAAAAAAAACAGTGTTTAGGGTTTAGTAATTAGGGTTTAGAAATTAGGGTTTAGGGTTTAGAAATTAGGGTTTTAGAACGAGTTTTTAAACGAACGGTTTAGAGTTTAGGGTTTAGGGTTTAGGGTTGAGGGTTTACGGAGTAAACCCGAAAGATATAATCCGTGAAAGATTTAAATGTTATTTTAAATTAACAATATATGTGCATCTCCGCGTTTCGCTATGGAATTGTCGACTTTTAAAAATTTAACGCAAAATCAACGTGTATGAAAAGTACCTCAAATATTTAGCGTTTTTTAAAAAGCGTCCATTTTGCGTATAGTTAGTGACATTGTGTTCCTAAAATTATTTTGAGTTTAATGATGGTGTCGGAAAAATTTAACTCGTTGCGAGCGAAAAGATATGACTCGTTGAATATTTGAGTAGAGTTTATTTAAGATTTTTTTATGAAAATGATTATGTGACACTTTACACCCCTGGTTGGGGGTCGATTTTAATTATTGAACAAAGTAGGGGGCTTTTTTGAAAAAAAAAGGTGGAAGGAAAAAAAAGGTGAAATGATGAAATTGCCCCTGATTACTGTTCATCATTTTTGTCTAATAGTTAATATGGTAATTAATAAATTAATTGATTTTTTTGTTACTTCATCGGTGGTCAAAACCACTATTAATCTATTTTGGATATTTTATGTTTTATGCCTATAATGAAGGGCTCTACAAACCTACAACGACAAATTTGGATGGGTAGAAGCCACGTAGCATTGCAAATGTCATATTTATTCAAGTTAAATTCATCTCACGCAAATATGAACATCTTCGACAATAGCAGTTGTAGGTCTACCAACTCAGAAGCTCAACTACTTGAAGTTATTCAGGCCCAAAATCGTATTATATCCCAAGAGTAGGCCAATGCCTTTACACAGCCTATCCCACTTCTTCTACTGATTACGGAGCTACCGGGTTGCACATGGACATGGGTGCGTCTTCACATCTTACATGTTGTATTAATAATCTTAGTATTGTTTTTAATAATTGTAAATATTCATCTGTAGCCTGGTAACGGAAACACCATTCCCGTCACTAACACCGGCCATAGCTTGTTACCCAATGTCCACCGACCGTTACATTTAAATAATGTACCTGTAACTCCTAACATCATTAAAAACCTCATATATGTTCTTCAATTTACCCGCGATAATCTTGTTTCCGTTGAATTTGATCCTTTTGGTTTTTCTGTGAAAGATTATCTAACGCGTCGTCTGCTTCTCCGATGTGATAGCACCGGTGATCTCTACTCACTTACATCACCCACCTCTCACTCTTCTCAGTAGGCTTTTCTCACCAGTCTGGTTACATGGCATCAGCGTATCGGACATCCCGGACATGATGTTTTTCGAAGACTCATTTCTAATAAAGATATTATTTGCAATAAATCTTCGTCCCCTGTTCTTTACCATGCCTGTCAACTTGGCAAATACGTGTGACTCCCTTTTTTCGTTTCTAGCTCTAATGTTAATGCTACTTTTGATATTATCCATTCGGATTTATGGACATCTCCTGTTTCTAGTCTTAGTGGTTTAAAGTATTATATTATATTTCTTGATCATTTTTCGCATTATGCATGGGTTAGTCAGTTACGTAATAAATCTGACGCGCTTAACACATTCATACAGTTTCGTACATTTTTCGTACTCAATTTAACAAAGAAATCAAAGCTTTTCAATGTGATAATGGGTTGAATTCGATAACACTGCTTTCCCGTGCATGGTTTCAACGATTTGCAGGTTATGCTCAGCGGATTGGCTTTCACCAAAGACAATGTGATACTTCTCTTTTTATCTATCATCAGGGTTCAGATACAGAATACCTGTTATTATACGTTGATGATATTGTATTGACTGCTTCTTCTATATGGTTAGTCCAACGGATTATTGTTTCCTTACATAATGAATTTTCTATGACTGATCTGGGCCCGCTGAAATACTTCCTTGGCATTCATGCTACTCGTACTGCGTTTGGAATGTTCCTCTCCCAGAAATAGTACGCCTCCGAGATCATTGAGCGGGCTGGTATGCCCTCATGTCATCCTTGCAGGACCCCGGTCGAACCGGGTGCCAAACTTACTAGTCATGGTCCCCGTGTTAAGGACCCCACTCTCTATCACAGCCTCGCAGGCGCACTACAATATCTTACATCTACGCGAACAGATATCTCTTATGCTGTTCAACAGATCTGTCTTTTCATGCATGACCCTCGAAAACAACTAATGCACACTCTCAAGAGGATCATTCGTTACATTCAGGGTACCACTGACCTTGGTCTTCAGCTATATGCATCTTCTCCCACCACATTGGTAGCTTATTCTGATGCTGATTGGGCATGTTGTCCCACCACCAGACGATTCACCTCAGGCTATTGTGTTTTCCTCGGCAACAATCTTCTGTCATGGTCTTCTAAGTGGCAACTCACGCCCTCTCGTTCCAGTGCATAGGTGGAATATCGGGGAGTTACCAATGTCGTTACCGAGACTTGTTGGATTCGTAATCTTTTGCGCGAGCTTCGTTGTCCACTTACTTCTGCTACCTTGGTTTACCGTGATTATGTCAGCTCCGTCTACCTCTCCACTAATCTGGTTCAACATCAGCGAACCAAGCACATTGAGATTGATATTCACTTTGTCCGTGATCTAGTTGCTCAGGTACATGTACGGGTCTTACATGTTCCGTCCGGATACCAGTTTGCTGACATCTTTACCAAGGGTCTGCCATTTGCTGTAGAGACCCGTCCTAATCCATCCGAACAAAGTCCATATCGATTATAAATGATTCACAACAGTTGATTTCATCACGAGGTACTTGACCTCTATATGATACATTTTACAAACATTGCATTCATTTTTGAAAAGACAAACTTCCATTACATCGAAAGTTGACTGCAGGCATACCATTTCATAATATATCTAACTATAATTGACTTAATAATAATCTTGATGAACGCAACGACTCGAATGCAACGTCTTTTGAAATATGTCATGAATGACTCCAAGTAATATCTCTAAGATGAGCAAATGCACAGCGGAAGATTTCTTTCATACCTGAGAATAAACATGCTTTAAAGTGTCAACTAAAAGGTTAGTGAGTTCATTGGTTTATCATAAATATTCATTTTTATCATTTTAATAGACCACAAGATTTTCATTTTCATTCTCATAAATATACGTCACATGCATAGAGACAAAAATATCATTCATATGGATTGAACACCTGGTAACCGACATTAACAAGATGCATATAAGAATATCCCCTATCATTCCGGGAAATCCTTCGGACATGATAAAAACAACATCGAAGTACTAAAGCATCCGGTACTTTGGATGGGGTTCGTTAGGCCCAATAGATCTATATTTAGGATTCACGTCAATTAGTAGATCGGTTTACTAATTCTTAGGTTACCAAGAAAAAGGGGCATATTCGGCTTTGATCATTCACCCATATAATGTAGTTTCAATTACTTGTGTCTATTTCGTAAAACATTTATAAAAATTGCGCATGTATTCTCAGCCCAAAAATATAAAGGGTAAAAAAGGCAAATGAAACTCACTATACTGTATTTTGTAGTAAAAATACATATGACGACATTGAACAATGCAGGGTTGGCCTCGGATTCACGAACCTATATCATTTATATATATTAATACATATAATAACATTTAAACAAGTTTATATATATTAATATTTATTTAATAAATAACTTAATTATATCTATTTATATTTTTTAAATAAATATTTATTATTTGTATTTTAGATTTATATTAAAGTGTTTTAATTAAAATATATATAATATATTAAAATTCATATATATGATTTGTAACTTAAATAATAATAATATTTTAGTTTTTTTTTAAAAAAAACAATATTTAATATGATATGTATATATAATAAATATATTCTATAAAAATCTCATTTATTTGTTAAAATAATAATTATAATAATACTAAAATAATGTTATTAATAATATTAATAATTATTCATTTTAAATTGTAACTTAATTATTTTCATAATAATATTTGTATTTATAATCTTGTACTCATAATAATAATAATAATAATAATAATAATAATAATAATAATAATAATAATAATCATAATCATAATAATAATAATAATAATAATAATAATAATAATAATAATAATAATAATAATAATAATAATAATAATAATAATAATAATAATAATAATAATTAGAATTTGGGCAATATAATAAGAATAATAATAATATTGATAATAATAATTATAACTATATTAATAATAATAAAAATAATAATACTGATTATACCTAAATAAAGAAATTAGGCGTGCTGTTGGTCTTTCTCCCAAAACAGATCGAGGTTAACAGAGGTAAGATGCAGGATACAAATCACGGTTTAGGGTTCTGCAATTCATCGATCAATCGACCAAGCAAAAATCATTATCAATCCTCATCGTATCATAATCATTATCGTATAATCGATTAATAATCATCTTCATCATCATAGATCAATCAAGTAACAACCATCGATGAGTAGCATGTCATCGATTTGTCATCATTCTCGTTCAACATCATCAATCGATCAAGTAATCGTTTCCTTAATTGTTGTAATAGGTACTTGGTTCATTAAATTCCTTAATCTCTTCATCTCTTTATATATTTACTCTAAATTTGTGTGGGTCTGATCGACATATCATAGGAACATAAACAAGTAGGTGTAGAGGTTGGTTTGTTGATGGCAGCTTATCCCAACAATTGTTAATGGTTTCTGTTTGATGATTTGTTTAGGAAATAGAACGAATAATAGAAGGTAGCAAGATGGCTCAATGGTTTATGGAGGTGGTGAAGTAGTGGTGATTAATGATAGTGAATACAGCAACAATTTAGCAACTAATGTGGCTGTTTTTCTTGGACAGAAACAGATAAGGTAATGGGTTTTATAGTTATCTTTAAATCTTTATATATCACCAATTCAGTGTAGAGAAAGATTACATGTATATTACTCATGTTATGAATCTGTATTTTGAACTTATATGAATGTTATGTTTATTGTATTTTGAGTTATATGTTGTTCAAACAACAAAAAAAATATACGCGAATTGAGTTCTTGTTTGATGATGGTTTGTAGTGGTGGTAACGAATGTAACAGGAAATAGGAAAAAAAATAGCGTAGCAGTAGTTGAACCTCTTGGGTGTCCTTGGTGGCTCACTAGTTGCTGTAGTAGGTCATAACTGTGGCAGCCACCTCACGAATGCAGTGGCTATAAGTTGACAGCAGGCACGAGCAGTTTAAAAGAATAAAGGGTTGTTGTTGTTGCTCGATTAGAAACAGAAACGTATAGTAGCTGTGGGTGATGATATGGTGGTTGGGTTGTGATTCTGGTTCGAGTTGAAAAATAGAAAGCGAAACAGTGTAGTAGCAGGAAGTAATTGCAACAACAGTATTATTATGGTTCATGGTGCAGTTTGTTCGTTTGGTGGTGGTGGTTCTCTACGATTTGAAATAAATTAAGAGTGACTAGTTAGTGGTGGCGATGGCTGAGACAAAAAACATTATTAAAGGTTGATGACCGTAAGTTCTTGGTGAGGATGAAGGTGGATGGTGCTGGTTGTAAAGGAAAGTGGTGATTCGGTGGTGCTATAAATGAAACAGTAAATAGAAACATGTAGCAGGGTGATGATGGTGGGTGCTGTAGGGTGGTTAAATGGGTGATTGATTGATGGTTGTCTCGGTTAACAAAACCAAAGATGATCGAATAGCAGTCTCCATCGAATATCGGTTGTAAACAACAAGGTGATGAGAAGTTGATGGTGGGTTTTGATGGTGATCGAAATACAACAAAGCAGTAGCATCGATCTTGTTCATCATGGTGTTATTTCATCCGGACCAGTGACCGAAAGGGAAAACTTTAGGCTGGGTTATACTCGTAACCAAATACAAGAGAAAAGTAAAGAAGAAACTCTAAGTGTTTATACTTTGATTAAGTGAAAAGTATAGAAAGGTGTTGGTATGCTTGTTTCGGATAATATAAAAGAAGTATATGTAATTATAACAATAATATTACTACATAATAATAAGTATCTTAAAAGAAACATGTGGTTGTAGTTTCTTTAGACAAGACAAAAATATATATGTGTAAAGTTGGAGTAGGAAATTAAAGTAAAGAGGTGGTTGGTGATGATATAGATTGATCGATGTATATATATATATATATATATATATATATATATATATATATATATATATATGTGTGTGTGTGTGTGTGATAAGTAGGTATGTATAATTGATATATGATTAAATATGATGTACTAGTGGCCTAAACAAATTAACGGTGGGGTTTAATAGCACACAGGTGTACGTTGTGTTTGTCAAAAGAAAATAGAGAAAAGTTAAAGGTGAAAATGATGATTTGTCTAACATGTTTGCTATTCGATTAATAGACGAGTTTAGTACACTGTATATAAAAGGATATCTGTAAGACTATAACTAAAATGGCGTAATTAGTGGGATTTGGAGTATCTAAACAAAAATTTCAAATGAAACACATGTTTATTGTCCAATTCTAATATAACCTTAAACTATGCAATCGATAAATATCACTTAAAACAAATCTTGGATGTAGTATTTAATAATTATATATATAGTAGCTTACATTGAGTAATAAATTCTTACATATATACATATTATAATAATTATCTATATAAATCATACATATATATATATATATATATATATATATATATATATATATATATATATATATATATATATATATATATGAATTCATTTTAAGTACAACATAATGATTTTATATCTTATTTTACATATTTAATTTTTAAATGTTTAAATTATAATTTATAATATCAAATTATTATATATATTACATGTATGTATATATACATATTTATTTACAAATAATTGTTCGTGAATCGTCGGGATTAGTCAAAGGTCAAATGTATACATGAACACAGTTCAAAGGTTTTGAGACTTCAACATTACATACTTTGCTTATCGTGTCGAAACCATATAAGATTCAAGTTTAAATTTGATCGGAAATTCCCGGGTCATCACAGTACCTACCCGTTAGAGAAATTTTGTCCCGAAATTTGAGTGAGGTGGTCATGGCTAACAATAAAAATATTTTCATGACGAGTATGAGTTGATAAATAGAGTTTTATTACCATTGAGTAATAAGGATAAAAAAATTCGATTATTCGAAGAGTACGAATGAAGCTATCACCAAAAAGTACAATGAGAAAGCCATGTTTCATCATAACTTTTGACTAGTCATTGTTGAATTCCGGAATTGAAGGGATTTAAAGAAAATCTTCGAAATTTAAAAGATTTGATTCTTCGGCGAATAAGTAAATGAAGATCTCTATAAATAAATACGGTGATCTGCCTCGATTACTCTGTCTGATATTTCCATTATAAATTAAGCTCTTCCGTTCCATTATTCTCACCATTCCTATACTTTCTTTCTTAGTTAATACATCCAAAAGATTGTGAAAATGCTTAATCCAGTTCTAATCCTTGATATTTTTCTAATTATCATTTCTGTCATCCTTCTTTTCAATCTTCCACCAGAAGAATCTGTTTACTTCTACTATTACCTTGGGGTGATACTATTCTTAATTATACCGTGTCTTTATATTGCTATTCGTATTAATATCCATGGTTTGTAACCTCCGTGTTGTTTTTGGGCTTTATATTTTCTCTTATATTTTGGATCTCTTTGCCTTTTTATTATCCTCTCGACCTCTAGTAAAGCGAGTAACGGTTCAGAATTCGTAAGTATGGAATTTCAAATGAACTTAATGTTCTAAGCAAGAAAGAACGTAATGGCACGATTTGATTTGTCAAATTACCAGAATCACTGAGAAGAGAAATATCAAGAATATACCTTCTTGATATGTTCAGAAGTTAAACAGAATGAAAGAGTTATGTAACATAGCACATAATGACGTTATGATCTGTGAATCATTACGTCCCATTAGAAACTCAGCATGACTTACTGTAATATAATCACGTTGATCAAGTGTCATTATATTATAGTAACTCATGCATCAGTTCCCAACATTACTTCAATAACATTCATATTTTAAGCTCGAAAGTTTACAGAATATAGAAACTAACAGTTTCTATATGATGTAACACTGATAGCACGAAAAGATTAATGATTTCAGATAAGAATAGTTATGAAAATATCTTCAGAAATATGGAGGATATTTATAATGAAAGATACGATGATATCTTGGAATTTCTAATATCGAAGGATGGTGAAGAAAATTTGTCCGTAAGAGTTTGGAGTCAGAAGCAAGGTATTCACTAAAGATTTCATCAGAAACAGAATCATCGGGATTCTTAATGTACAAGTTTAGTCCTTGTAATTTGTTCAGAGACTCCTTCGTAGTTTGCTCAATCAGTTTTTCAGTTTCAAACTTTTTCTGAGCTTTGCCAACATACTATTTTTTTTTTCATCAAACTTCCGACAATTAAGGTTGTTTACGGTTGTCTACAATTTCTACTGCTTTTGCTTTGATTCGTAGGCTGGGTGCTTTTCAAAATTTCAGAATGGAATATCATAAATCTAAGAGATAAATGTTATATGTATACATATAACTGTTGATGTAGAAATACTGCGAAATTCAAAATATTGATTGCTGATTTCCTGTAATTGGTATGGCAATTCTTGTTACAGGATGCAGATGAGTATATGATAAGACTTCAATAGATAAATATAGTGATTTGTCGGAGAGATTTAAGCCAAGGAGCAACGAGGTTGCTGGTACATCTTCTGGTAATATGATGGAATATAAAAGGTTCCCCGGTAACAATAAAAGAGCACGCATATAAATCAAGGTTATAATAAGGTTGTTTTGAATGAAAGTTGAAGTTGATTTGTTGAAGCTGTGACAAAATTGGCTAATTTAGAAAGGGATTGTACGGCTATTTCTGGTAATAACAACGCCAAAGGAGCTAGCACAGATACGTGTTAAATGTTTACTCAGATTCCAAGAGTTTTTCAGGTGCATAACTATATGCGTCAATCTCTTCTTTCGTAGATGAAGTGCGGTTGGTTCATCCTATCGATTGAAGTGTTTTCAAGAATTATGAAAGGTTTGAATCGCAGATTGTAATCGTCAAGATACAAATGAGGTTTAAGATGAAATCAAGTGGCAAACTTGAAGAATTATTTAGTTTCATATATTATAATCAATATTTTAATTCATTTTAATTGTCCAATGTCATTAGTCCACAGTCGATAATCCACAGTTAACATTCCAATAATTCATATATAATTTAATATATAATATTCGAATTAATTAACACGTATCGTGACCTGTGTACATGTCTCAGACTTGATCACAACTCAAACTATATATATTATTGTAGAATCAACCTCAACCCTGTATAGCTAACTCCCGCATTACTGCATATAGAGTGTCTATGGTTATTCCAAATAATATATATAGATGGGTCGATATGATATGTCAAAATCTTGTATACGTGTCCCGATATTTAAAGTGCATAAAATAAATAACAGAAATTAAATGATGATAAATAAAGTGCGTAAAGTAAATAACAGAAATTAAATTGAAAGGATCCGAAACTAATCATCTGGACGATGTCCATATTGATTACACCCGAATTACAATAGTTGATAACATCGCGAGGTATTTGACCTCTATATGGTACATTTTACAAACGTTGCATTTATTTCTTAAGAGACAATCTAATGTTACATCAGAAATGGACATGTTCGCCTAACCTTTCAAAATATCCAAATGACCTAATCTGTCATTTATTTATTAATATTCTCTAATGAACTTCAATGACTCGAATGCAACGTCTTTGAATCATGGCTTAAATGGTCCCAAGTAGTATCCTTAACATGAGCTAATGCACAGCGGAAGAATTAATTCGTACCTGAGAATAACATGCTTTAAAAAGTCAACATAATGTTGGTGAGATATATATGTTTGATGCTAGCAGCGTTATAACTATGGACCACAAGATTTCATGTTTATACATAATACACTTCTCGTGTATAGAAAAGCAGTTGAGCACTTGGTAACCATACTTAACTAAAAGTCATCGCAGCATATTCTTAAATAAACCTTACACCGTACCAAGTGTAGTAACGAGAACGAAGTACTGTGCAACCGTTAAATGCTGGTCGTCCAGCCCGGTTGGGGATGTCAGCCCGATAGATCTATCAACAGGATTCGCGTTTACGCTCCTCACGTAATTTGCAGTTACCAAGTATAAAGAGATATGCCATGGTACAACTCAACCAAGAATTTAGTTTTGATCACTTGTGTCCATAACGTAAATCATTTATAAAAATAGCGCATGTATTCTCAGCCCAAAATATTTAGAGTTTAAAAGGGACTATATACTCACCATACTGTATTTTGTAGTAAAAATACATATAACACCATTAATCACGTATAAGGTTGGCCTCGGATTCACGAACCTATATCAAATATATATATTAACATACTTATACTTGTAATCGAACGGATTTATATATCCTTAGTGATATACTTGTTATCTTAATAGATTATATGTCTTGCTCATAATTTAACTAATGTATTTATTTTATATGCTTTTAAATAACCAATAAATATTTATTATAAGATTATTAATATAGTTTTTGTTAAATATAATAATGTTAATGTTAAAATAATATAATAATGATAATAATAATAATAATAATAATAATAATAATAATAATAATAATAATAATAATAATAATAATAATAATAATAATAATAATAATTCTAATAATAATAATGATAGTTTTTATGAAAATAAAATGATGATTTTAGTAAAATAATAATAACGAAAGTTTTAAAGTGGTAATAATTATAAGTTATCAATAATAACAATAACAATAATAATAATCATATAGTTGTAAAAATGCAAATTTTTATTAATAATAATATTAATACTAATGATCATAATATTAATGTTTATTAATAATAACAATACTTGAAATAATAATAATAATAATAATAATAATACTAATACTAATACTAATAATAATAATAATGACAAGTAAACTACCTTAAAAATTCGGACCAAAAAGAATACTGTGACCCTGCCAGGGTTCGAACTCGAGCACCCTTGCAACTCTGTTAACACCCTTAACCATCGAACCCCATCTGATTTTCTGTTTTAAAAGCCACCCAGTTTATAATTATTCACTCTTTCTTTATTCCCCTAATTGTTTTAACAGTTTCGGCCCAATCTTGTTTCTCGGCCCAGCAATAATTAATCAGTCCAATTAAAAAGATCCTAGTAGCCCGATGTTAACTAGTTATTGGAGGTTAGGTTTGGAAATCAAATATAAAAGAATGTATCTGTGTCGGCTTCAACACATCGGAAGAAAAAAAAATAACAAAAACAAATCGCTAAAATAAATCACGGTTCATAGAGCTATGAAATTTTTTAATCGATCTATCTATTAGACGAAGAAGAAGGTAACTGCAACGGTTTTCGAATGGAAGAACAATAGCTTTAAACATGTGGTGTTTTGTTGTGTCAAAGAAACCGAAGTCTAACAGGAGCAGTAGCAGTTTCAAAAAGAAATTGGTTTGGTTATGTATTATATCGAACAGAAGGTAAGGAAATCCCCTAATTGCATATTTATGATATCGTTTTAAAAAAATATTTACTTGTTGATTGTGATTTCGAAAGAAAAACAGGAAGTAAAGAAAGTATTTTAGCGAATAGTTCAATATCTGATTACATAAAAGTTATTGAGCAGGTTTTAATTGTGGGTTTATGATGTTGGAATCAGAAAGAGGAAATTGAAAGCACAAGTGTGTTGTTCGTTGTTGGGTGTTTACAAAGAGAAGCTGCATCAGTGATCAAAAATTTGTAATTAATTGATATTCTGTGATTTCGCTTAAAAGTCACTCCAACAGAGATATAGATATGTGTTTATGGGTTTTCTGTTTTTTTTTTTAAGAATGAAACATACATGCGGTTTATATACAGGAATTCGATTAATGATTCAAAGTTGGAGCAGTAATCCTATTGTTATTTAGTGCCTGATATTCGACAAAGGATCACACGTAAACAGTAACACGAATAAAAATAAAATAATAACAGAAGTGGTAGATATGTACACGTGTATATTTGTATAAAATTTGTTGTTTTTATAAAAAAAAAAACTGTAATCCGTTTTCTCTGTATTGATATATATCAATATTTACAATTTATATCATTAATTAATATTTATAACAATATTAATACTGTTACCCTCAATATTACTAATATTAATTATCATAATAATAATAATAACGAGGTTAATAATTATTAATCATAATAATAATTAATAATAGTGTTATTAATGATTTTAATAATAATAATAATAACAGTAATAAGTTTTATTAGTATAACAATATTTATAATAATAATACTATTGGTATTCATTACAATAATAATACTAATTTTATTAATAATATTATTAGTAATAATAAATTATTTATATCGAATTTCATATCTATACATTATATTTTTTAAAGTGATGATTTTAATAACACTAGTATCGATATTATTATTAAAAGTACTAATAATATTGTTATAACAATTATAATTACTATATTAGTATTACAATTTATAAATTATGTACTATAACTATATAATATATGTGTAATAATGAGTATTATATATTTCAGTAGTACTAATACCTAATCGTAATGAAGATATAACAAGTTACATGTTCCCGTAATATTAATAATACAGATATTAGTCATAATAAAAGCATTTATAACAAATATATTTTTATACCTATTAAATCATGTAATTATAATAACATATACATATATATATAATACTTAATTATTCTATTTTTATTTTAATAATTTAGATTCTAATTATTTAAGGTATACTCTAATTTTATTTTCTAATTTTTATATTAATATAATATATACATATTTATTTACAAATAATTGTTCGTGAATCGGCAGGCTTGGTCAAAGGGTAACTGATTATCCAAATAGAGATTTCAAACCTTCTAGACTCAAAATTAAGGTTTTTGCTTATCGTGTCGGAAACCTATAAAGATTATAGTTTAAATTTGGTCGGAAATTTCCGGGTCGTTACAGTACCCACCCGTTAAAGAAATTTCATCCCCGAAATTTGAGTAAGGTCGTCATGGCTAACAATATAATTGTTTTCACGACGAATATGAATTGATGAATAGTGTTTTATCATTTTCGATTAATATGGATAAAACAATTCGATCATGTGAGGCGTATGAGTGAAGCTATCACAAAAGAGTGAGATAAAGATTTAACTTTTGACGTAGTCACGGTGGATTTTCGAAATTCAAAGAATTTACAGAAATCTTCTAACCAGAAGGAAAATGAAATAGCACGATTTATTAGCAAACTGTTGGAATTACGGAAGAACGGAAATATCAAGGAAATATTTCCGTGATATGCTTAGAGATTAAGTAGAATGAAAGAGTCGTGTTACATGTCACATGATGATGGTACTGTGAATCATCACATTCCCTTAGAAACTCAACATGACTTACTATAATATAATGAAGTTGATCAAGTTTCATTATATTATACTAATTGATGTCAAAGCAGAGGGGTATAAAATACTATTAATTTTTAGCAGAAAATACTATTAAATACGATACAATTTTACACAAGATATTTATTTATTTATAGAATGGATATACTTAAACCTTGCTACAACACTTATAGGCAGTGTACCTAATCGTACAGTAGTGTAGTTTTTAGTAAGTCCGGTTCGTTCCACAGGGAAATCTTTAAACAAAGCTCAACGCTATATTAGTTTACTTTTATAAAAATACAAATATATATATAAGTGATATTATTATTATAAAGGGGGGTTTTTACCGTTTAATGACCGGTTTGTCGATTTTAAAACTTTAGTCGCAGTTAAAACCTAATGTAAAATATAAAATAAATACAAGACTTTAAATTAAAGCGTAAAGTAAATAACGATAATGAAATTGCGAATAATAAAAATGCGATAAAAATTAAATTGCGATAATTAAAAAGTACGATAATTAAAAGTGCGATAAAATGAAATAACAATAAATAAAAGTGCGATAATTAGAAGTGCAATTAAATATAAAATAAAGGAAATAAAATATGATATAAAAGAATTATGCTTATTTAAACTTCCGTAATCATGATGTTTGACGTGTTGATTTTAGTTTTATGCCCTTGGGTTAATTGTCCTTTGTCCTGGATTATTCAATATGTCCGTCTGGTTTTTGTCCATAACAGTCCATCAGTCATAAATATAAATTGCAAGTGTCCTTGTCAAATTATTATTATACCCGAAGATAAATATTCCAACTAATTGGGGATTCGAATTGTAACAAGGTTTTAATACTTTGTTTAATGAATACACCAGGTTATCGACTGCGTGTAAACCAAGGTTTTACTACTTTGTTAACAATTACACCAATTACCCTTGAATGTAATTTCACCCCTGTTTTAATTATTCTAGTGGCTATTAATCCATTCCCGTGTCCGGTTAAATGAACGATTATTCGTACATATAAATACCCCGCCCATCGTGTCCGATCGAGTGTATATGGTAATTTATAGGGACGCCCAATTGTAAATCTTTATATTAACATTAACCAACTTTCATTTAGTTAAACAAATATAAAGCCCATTAATAGCCCATAGTCTAGTTTCCACAAGTGTCGTTCTTTTATCCAAACCCCAATTATGGTACAAAGCCCAATTACCCAATTTTAGTAATTAGTCCAACATCATGATTACTTCGTTTTAAACAAGCATAATAATAACTTAGCTAAGAGACATTAATATAAAAAGGTTGAACATAACTTACAATGATTAAAAATAGCGTAGCGTTACACGGACAGAATTTCGACTTACACCCTTACAACATTCGCTAACATACCCTTATTATTAGAATTATAATTAAAATTAAAATATAAATTATATATATAAATATATATTACTTATGAAGAGGAAGAGAAAAAGGATGTTTAAAACTCGTCAGAAAACTGGCTATTTATAGGACCTGACCAGCAATCTCACACCATGCGACTCGCATGGTTTTGTGCTTCTGGCCATGCGAGTCGCATGGCCACCCTGGATTCAGCCAACTACTTTTGTTTTCTTCTTGCCGACGTAATATAATAATAATAATATATATAATATATAATTATATATAATTATATATATATTATATTATATTCTTGTGCATAGTAGACTAGATATTTTTGGTCCGTTGCGTCGGGCGTTTCTTCTTGGCTCAGGTCCCGGTTCCGGATTTTCGGACATCCTCGCGTATTATTTTATATCGTGTACTTTGCGTCTTGTAACTTGTACTCTTGTCATTTTGAGACGTTCCTCATCAATATTTTGAACCTTTTTGATTGTATCTTGTACTTTTTAGCTCTTTGGACCTTTTTGTCTTCAATTTGTCGAATCTGTCTTTTGTCTTCACCTTTTATTATTTAAACGAATATTACTTGTAAATAGAACAATTGCAACTAAAAGCTTGTCTTTCTTGAGGAATAATGCTATGAAATATATGTTCGTTTTTAGCATTATCAAATATTCCCACACTTGAGCGTTGCTTGTCCTCAAGCAATATTGTCTTGAAATACTAGAATCACTTCTTTATTCTTCACACTTTGTACATCAGTGATTTCTATACGGCGGTATAAACAATGGTAGTAACGATATGGTTTACAGTCCCACATGACTATAAAAATTTAGATCCATTAAGGAAATTGGATCTTTATGAAAACATTTGATCTTTTGAAAATTAAATCTAGTTTTTACCCTAGATAAGTTTTCCGGAATAACCCTTTACCGGTGTTTGCAAAATATTTTTGTGGGTTTGGTGGGTTTCAGATTTGAAAATTTTAGCTCAAAACTTGCGGTTTTGTGTCACCCACTTGCTAACCTTGTATTTGGAAAGCAACACGTCCAGTTTACTTGTTCCGTATATTACCTTTCGGCAAACTACCGTCCGGTTGTAAAGGAAAGCGTTGAACAAGCAACTGTTAAGGCAATGTCCCGTGACATGCTTTTGATTATGGTCTATAACGTGTCGGACGCAATTACTATCCTTGGTAGGAGCAATAGTAAAGCTCACCCTTATAATTTGTCGGTCTGGCACAAGGTCCTGTCTTTGACCATGTTATGCAACCACCGTTCTTACGGTTGACACCCGATTTGGTTCAGGTGACCTAATGAATTCTAGGTGAATTCCTAGGATTTTACGTTCAATGGTAATGAACGCATTGAAAATAGGGTTTTCAGAAAACAAATCGGTTTGTATTTTTGATCAAAATATTTTCTCGTTCAAGCTCGAGTTTAGATATCATTGAATTCCATGAGTTTGTAATTCTCAATCTTTAAGGTCAATCTCAAGGATTGAGTAATATCAGGCTTAAAAGCTGATTTTTAATCTTTAAGGAGATTATCCTTTCTGGGGATCTGATTCATTAGTCTTATCCAGCTAATTTGCACGGTGCCTCCCCATTGTACGAGATAAATCCTTCTCATGGTTAGGATAAATCTGACCACTTGGCGACCCTGTTTAATGCTGAGGTCCGTGGATTTCCTGCTGATTTTAGTGATGACTTTTCTAGATTTTTCGTCAACCTACAGCTGGTCTGAACGACAACTTCATGACCTAAATCAAGAAGCGCGTGTCTTTTTCGGAAGACTTTACTTCCTTTTAATGATGGAATTGATTCATCGTGTAGATCCATCTCTTCTTTTCTTTCATCGGGTAAAACAGTTTAGTTTAGTCCAAAGCAAAAGTATTTTCAGTTATTTGTTACAAATATATGTGACATATGTTTAAAATAACTTGGTAAATTTTCCCACACTTGGCTTTTTATTTCTTTTTATCGTCCTCTATTCCATTTTAAATGAATTTTAACATTTTAGTTTGTTTCTCAATTTATCTCCTTTCCGAGGTAACAATAATTTCGGTGTTAAAACCTAGTTTTATCGTTCATAAATATGTATAAACATGATTTGAATTCATTTAATTGAAAATTTTGAAAAATTTTGCTAGAATTGGGTAGTCAGTATATAAGACTAGGGCTGTTCTTTTTTATCAGAGAGCACTAGATTCTAATACAACTACTGCTTTACTAGTATTTTTAATGGTAACCAAGTGTTTAATATAAAAATTTTAAAATCCGAAAGAATTTAACCCCTTCCCACACTTAAGATCTTGCAATGCCCTCATTTGCAAGAAATCAGTAACAATTTAAATTATTGAGGGTGATTTGTGTGAAAATGATTAAATTTTTACCAAAGTTTCCAAATATATTGGCGTTTGTTTGCTGAATGATAAATGGTGCACGTCATTTGTTCATTCCGTCTTGTTGTTATTTCACATACATTTTGCATCATTGTCGTCAAAATTACTTGCTTTTGCTGAACTTAATGCCAGTCTTTGAAAACGCGTTGTTTTACCCTGTTTTGTGCATAAAAGAGAATACATACAATACAAATATAATCATACATGCAATTTGAAATGGAACTTTGGCATCCCACTTTCGAACTATAAGAAAAATATTAGTACACAATAATAATAAAATATCAAACATTACATAAATATAATAAAATGTTAAGTGTTTAAAATAAAAATAGAAATTACCACTTATATCTACTGATCAGGAGGTGGGTTAGGAGGGAAATTAGGATATGGATCCCAATTCATGTTCGCGTCCGGGTTCCATGGCTGATTATAGGTGTACTGGTATGCTGCGTCATAATCATATGAATCATAGGGTGGTCTCATCTCTGGCTGATGTGCGGGATAGTATGCGGGTCGGGTCGGATAATACATCTCGCCAGGCTGCAACTGGCTTATAATTTGGCGCTGATGATAATCCCATCGGCCATGCTCTCGTTGCCGGGAATGCTCGTAGTCATTCCGGCGTTGCCATGCCTCGTACTGCATATGCCTATCATAGTTCGTCATGTATTCATCCTCCATACGAATGCCTAAATCAAGAGCAGTCTCCCGAACAACTCCTATAATGTTGTTCGCCTCCTCCATCTCGTCATCCGAACCTCTCTCTACCTGTCGCTGAGGTCCCTCGTATCGATATACCCGACCACGTCTCATCAATAATACCCTTGCACCGTGATAAAGGTTTGAACTTATAGTTTCACCTCCGTCCTCTATTTCGTTCATTGGACCCCCTTGGTGCTTATCTACACCTAAATACTCTCCAATGAGAGTAATGAAAATACCACCACCTATAATACTCCCCGATTTCATCCCCGAAACTACATTAGCGAGATAATAACCAACACAATAGGGAATGTTAACGAAACTCCTCGGGTCTCTAATACACTTGAGGTAGAACAAATCGTTTACGGTCAATTTCTCCTTATTCCTACCCCTTTGTGTAATTGTGTTTGCTAAGAATCTATGAATCACCCGGAGTTCAGCTCTGTCTATATCTAAATATGTATGATTTCCACTGGCGTGAAATTCATTAAAGTGGGACATACGCCTCCAGACAGCGTTAATATCAAATTCCCTATCTACCCTTTCTCCTTGGGCAATCAAGCTATTACAGTCGGGGCTCAAAAGTTCAGCAGGGGTGTAAATCTGTAAGGCCCTAGCTAAATCTATCATGGACATTCTGTACATGCGTCCACCTAAAAGAAATCTAATAAAGCTTCTATCATCTATCCTCCTAACATCACTGTTTAACTTAATAGTACTAAGTAATTCTATACACCATTCCCTATATATGGTTCTACGAATGGAAAATAGGCGCATCCAATCGTTAAACTGAGAATTACCATACCTTTGCACCAATAATTGCCGAATCGGTTCGGCAAGGTCAACTGTTTCCAAAGGTACCCAGTCAATTGCCCTTGGCATTTCAACAACCTTATTGTAGAGAATGTGCATGTTCTTTTGATAATCTGGATACTCTATCCAACATCGATCAAATCTCAGATTTGGGTGTAACTGATCTTCATTAATGTCTAAGCTCAGAATCCTTTGATGTGGAGCGAATTGACGAAACTGATTCACGAATAATTGATCTTGATCGTGATAAGGAATATGTTGCTCCTCCTGTTCTTCTTCTTCTTGTTGCATATGTTGTTCCTGTTCATGAAACATTTCCGGTTCGGGCTCTAGTTGCCTGGACGATGATGCTCCTGAACCTCCAGTATCGGCTTTCTGCAAAACACATTAAACACAAAATTTTTGCATCCAAATATGCATTAGTGTTAGCAAAATAATAACTTGAAACAATTATGATGACATGTTCAATTCATAACATATTTTATACATATTTTCCTAAAAATAACAATTATATACTTTTACATACGAAAATGTGTACAATGTTTTATCACATTTAAACTCTTAAACATGTCAACAATAATTATTATAACAATTAAACACTTGTTACATGGCATTCAAATCAAAGTAGTGCTCATTTTCTTATTTTTGTCAAGTCTACACTTTGTCAAATAAGCATATACGAAAAATGTACATCAAGTTCATAAGCATTTATCTTAAATAACATGCCAAAATAATCACTACTAGCAATGAAACAAGTTTCAAATGGCCTTTATATCAAATTATCCAAGTTCATGAATTTTTAGACTTAAAAAGTCTACTTTAATTCTCAAAAACATGTTTAGGCTCAAAGTTTGGATCAATTAACTAACTAAACATGTTACACTACTTAATTTAGCAACAATTCATGACAAAAATCGGCCATAACCTATTTATATCAAAAAGCCCCAAATTGCTCAAGAACACAAACCCTAGATTCTTAAAAATTTGAAGTTTTTAGCTTCAATTCATGTTAAATAGCTTCTATCTAGGATATACATGCATAATATAACAACAATTTAGCTCTAATTACACCTAAATTTAACAAAATCAAAATATAAATTTTCTAGCTCAAGAACACAAAAATTCGAATTTAAAGAGATTAGGGGTGAAATCTTTACCTTTCTCCTGAAGGGGTTGAGACTACTGAATCTAGGCATGATTATTGTGAAGTTTTGCAAGAAATTTGGTGAAAAATGGCGGATTTTTGAGAGAGTTTGGGAGAGTTTTCGTGTATATGTGTGTGTATTGTGAGAAAGAAGCAGAACTCGCTGAGCTTTTGATCCTGTCCAGTTTTTTACATCCATGCGAGTCGCATGGCTTCTTGCCCATCCCCATGCGACTCGCATGGGGTGTAATTCCAGGGTTTTTTTTTTTTTTTTTTTTTTTTTTTTTTATAAAACCTTATACTTTTAAAACATAGAATTAATAAAATTTTAAAAATTTTGTTTCTTTTTAAGACGAGGTCGTTTCGGGACGATGCCCTAGTCCGTCCCTCGACAAAATTTTAAAATTTGTCTCTTTGTAGCGATTGTTTTAAAAGCTAAGATTTTTGGGTTTTTTAATGTTTTTGGCATACTTTAAATCAATAAGATTAAAAATAATGATAATAAAAGTTCTCGTCCCTTCCTCGGGTAAAGCAATTTCGGTTCAAAGACCTAGTCTTCAACTTACGACGAATTTTAAAAATCATATTTTTAACTTAATGAGATAAAGTAAATTTTTGTTTTTAAATTCACACAACTTAAATATAAAATTCAAAATTAAAAAATTAAAAATTAAAAATTCACACCAAACTTAAAATTTGAAATGCATAAAATTAAAATTCATATTTTAAAAATTAAAAATTTACACCAAACTTAATTTAAAAATTCATAAATTCATATCAAACTTATATTAATTTTTCAAATATTTATAATTTAAATATATTGTTTTTACAAAGTTTACAATATTAATTTAAGATTTAAATATTAATTTTAAAAACATGGTAAAAATAAAATTAAAAATCTTTTTGTCTTTTTATCCCTCTGTAATCAATCAAATATTATCAAAAATATGCGCCCCTCTTTTCGGTAAAGTAATTTCGGTTCCAAGACCTAATTTAACTCATGACGAATTTTTGAAATATTTTGGGTTGATTGATTAAAGATATTTATACCTTAAGAATAAACGTTAAATTTCGCAGTGATGTAATAAATTTTCGAACGATATCAATAATTTCGGTCGCCAAACCTAATTTTATTTAATACCAATTTAATACTTTTTAGCGAACAAATTAGCGTTTATTATCAAAAGGTTAAAAATAAAAAATAAAAATAAAAACTGTACAGACATACCTGTGAAATAGATTTCTTAGTTATATGATCTATTGTATTCATAAGATAGTCGGTTTAATTGGTCTTCCATGGCTGCATAGGCGTAACCTCGAGCATTCATTGTCTTTTCTTCTAAACATATGAACGGTCCGTCTCTGCATAAAGTAACAAATTCGGTATTTGAATAGGTTTGATTATTTGAACATTTACCTCCATGTGACCATTTTCCGCATTTGTGACATTTTTCTAGGTGTCGTGCTCTTCTTTTCGCTGCGGATTTTGATTTTCCTTTACCAAATTGTAACTTATTATCTTCGCATCTGGATCCTTTTCTAACTCCGTCCATTCTTTCTCTGATTACTGATACTAATTCACTCGGTAGTATGTCATTATTTCTTTTAGTGATCAAAGCGTGTAGCATTAGACCATGGTTTAGTTCACAGGTAGTCTTCATTTCGTAAAAACCTAAAAAAAAATAAAAATTCAGAATGGGGGGAGAAGACTAGTTCTTTAGGGTCTGCTAGGGAAAGACCATACGTGTTCCATTTTCGAGAACTACACGAAAACAGACAATCTAATTCTAACAGAAATACATATTATCCTTTAAAGACTTGATTCTCCCCACACTTAGTTAGCTGTGGTATCGAAATTGTGATTAATTTCGTTGTCGACTTCCATCGGACCCTGTATGTAATGTTTAACTCTGTGACCATTAACTTTAAATTCAATCCCATTTGAATTTATTAATTCTATCGTTCCGTATGGGAAAAATCTTTTGACTATGAATGGTCCAGACCATCTTGATTTCAATTTTCCAGGAAATAGCTTGAATCGTGAATTGAAAAGAAGAACTCTGTCTCCTTCTTTAAATTCTTTTGAACTTCTGATTCTTTTATCATGCCATTTCTTCGTTCTTTCTTTATAGATTAACGAATTTTCGTATGCTTCATGTCTTAATTCTTCTAATTCGTTTAGTTGACTTAATCGTAGACGTCCGGCTTCATGTAAATCAAGATTACATGTCTTCAAAGCCCAAAATGCTTTGTGTTCAATTTCTACTGGAAGATGACATGCTTTTCCATAAACAAGTCTAAAAGGTGTGGTTCCAATTGGAGTTTTGTAGGCTGTTCTAAAAGCCCAGAGTGCATCCTCCAATTTAATGGACCATTCCTTCGGATTTGATCCTACGGTTTTCTCTAGAATACGTTTTAAGGCTCGGTTGGTATTTTCAACTTGTCCACTTGTTTGTGGATGATATGCGGTGGAGATTTTATGAGTTACTCCATATCTTTTAAGAACTTTCTCAAGTTGATTATTACAGAAATGAGTACCCCGATCACTTATTAAAGCTTTCGGTGTTCCAAACCTTGCAAAAAGACGTTTCAAAAAGTTGACTACAACTCGTGCATCGTTAGTTGGGAGAGCTTGTGCTTCCGCCCATTTAGATACATAATCAATGGCTACGAGTATATATAGATTATTATGAGATTTTGGAAATGGTCCCATAAAGTCAATACCCCAAATGTCAAATACTTCACATACTTGGATGACATTTTGTGGCATTTCATCACGTTGACTTATTTTTCCGGCCCTTTGACATGCATCACAGGATTTGCAAAGAAGGTGTGCGTCTTTGTAAATTGTAGGCCAATAGAATCCAGCTTCATAAACTTTTCTTGCTGTTAGTTGAGGCCCATAATGCCCTCCTGTTGGTCCTGTGTGACAATGATTTAAAATTTTACTAGCTTCATCTCCAAATACACATCGGCGTATTATTCCATCGGGACAACTTTTAAACAGATGTGGATCTTCCCAGAAATAGTGTTTTATATCACTGAAGAATTTCTTTCGTCTTTGGTACGATAATCCTTTTTCAAGGAATCCACAAACTAAGTAGTTTGCATAGTCTGCAAACCATGGGATTTCTTTATAATCTATCTTCAATAGATATTCATCAGAAAAGTTGTCTTGTATGGCCGATTCATTCAGAACTTCTAATTCGGGATTTTCAAGACGAGAAAGATGATCAGCGGCGAGATTTTCTGCTCCTTTTTTATCTCGGATTTCAATATCAAACTCTTGTA
The DNA here is from genome assembly GCF_046630445.1 of Rutidosis leptorrhynchoides. NCBI lineage: Eukaryota > Viridiplantae > Streptophyta > Magnoliopsida > Asterales > Asteraceae > Rutidosis > Rutidosis leptorrhynchoides. Next base: position 496,573,753 of record NC_092334.1, on the reverse strand, counting down.
AGAGTAAGATCCAACGGATTAATCTTGGTTTAGCATCTTGTTTTGAAAATAGGTATCTAAGAGCAGAATGGTCGGTATAGACCACCGTTTTTGCTAGAACGAGATATGATCGAAATTTGTCAAAAGCAAAGACAATAGCAAGGAGTTCTTTTTCAGTAGTTGTATAGTTTGTTTGTGCTCCTTGTAATGTCTTACTAGCATAATATATAGGTTGAAATCGTTTTTCAATCCTTTGTCCTAAAACGGCTCCCATTGCAAAATCACTTGCATCGCACATTAGTTCAAATGGTAGATTCCAATTTGGTGTTATCATGATCGGTGCATTAGTGAGTTTTTCTTTAAGAATATTAAAAGATTTGATACATTCATCTGAAAAGATGAATGGCGCATCCTTTTCTAGGAGTTTATTCATAGGAGTGGCAATTTTTGAAAAATCTTTTATGAAACGTCGGTAAAAACCGGCATGCCCTAGAAAACTCCTAACTCCTCTAACATTTGTGGGATGTGGAAGTTTAGCAATTACATCTACTTTAGCTCTATCCACTTCAATTCCTTCTTTTGAAATTTTATGCCCAAGAACGATGCCTTCTTTAACCATGAAATGGCATTTCTCCCAATTAAGTACTAGATTTGATTTTTCGCATCTAATTAGCATTCGTTCCAGATTAACTAGACATGATTTAAATGTATCACCGAAGACTGAAAAGTCATCCATGAATACTTCCATGCATTCTTCTATCATGTCATGAAAAATCGCCATCATACACCTTTGAAAGGTTGCAGGGGCGTTACAAAGTCCAAATGGCATGCGTTTGTAAGCAAAAGTACCATAAGGGCATGTGAATGTGGTTTTCTCTTGATCTTCGGGTGCTATTGGAATTTGAAAATATCCGGAAAATCCATCTAGAAAACAATAGTAACTATTTCCGGCTAATCTTTCCAACATTTGATCTATGAAAGGTAAGGGAAAGTGATCTTTTCTGGTGGCGTCATTTAATTTTCTATAATCAATACATACACGCCATCCTGTTACAGTCCTAGTAGGAATAAGCTCATTTTTCTCATTTGTGATGACAGTCATGCCACCCTTCTTAGGCACGCATTGAACTGGGCTTACCCATGGACTATCAGAGATTGGATATATTAAACCTGCATCTAGCAGTTTAATAATCTCTTTCTTAACTACATCTTGCATATTAGGATTTAGTCTTCGTTGGCGTTGCACATACGTTTTATGACCTTCTTCCATAAGGATTTTATGTGTGCAATACGAAGGACTTATTCCTTTAATATCATGAATCTTCCATGCAATGGCTGGTTTATGAGCTTTCAACACAGAAATGAGTTGTGATTTCTCATTTTCAGTAAGAGAAGACGATATTATTACAGGTAATTCAGATTCACCATGTAAATAAGCGTATTCCAAATGGTTTGGAAGTGGCTTTAACTCTAATTTCGGAGGTTCTTCTATCGATGATTTATATCGATATCTGTCTTCTTCTTTTAGCATTTGAATTTCTTCTGTTGTTGGTTCATATCCATTAGCTATAAGTGTAGCTAACATTTCAGCTTCATCAATTGGTTCATTACTTTCTCCTAAAGAACATTCTCCTGTTCCTTGTAATTCTGGAAATTCTTCTAATAATTCTGCATGTGCATCTATAGTTTGAATATAATAACATGTATCATCTGCAGATTGTGGTTGTTGCATTGCTCTATCAACTGAAAAGGTAACACTCTCATCCTCTATACTTAGGGTCAGTTTCTTACCGAACACGTCTATCATTGCTTTAGCTGTGTTTAAGAATGGTCTTCCTAATATAAGAGGAACTTGAGAATCTTCTTCCATGTCCAGAACAACAAAATCTACTGGAAATACTAAAGTACCAACTTTAACTAGCATGTTCTCCATTATCCCTCTAGGATATTTTATTGATCTATCGGCTAGTTGTATGCTTATTCTGGTTGGTTTCAATTCTCCAAGGTCTAGTTTAGCGTATAGTGAATACGGCATTAGATTTATACTAGCACCTAAATCAGCCAATGCTTCTATTGAACTAAGGCTACCCAGAAAACATGGAATTGTGAAACTTCCTGGATCAGATAATTTTTCTGGTATCTTATTCAACAGCACTGCTGAACAATTAGCATTCATAGTAACAGCCGAGAGTTCTTCCATTTTCTTTCTATTCGTGATTAGATCTTTCAAGAATTTAGCATATCTTGGCATTCCTGAAATCACATCAATGAAAGGAAGATTTACATTTATCTGTTTAAACATATCCAAGAATTTGGATTGCTCGGCTTCAAGTTTTTCCTTCTTCATTTTACTCGGATAAGGAAGTGGTGGTTGGTATGGTTTAACATAAGGTTTATCCTTAACTGTGTTATCTTCATTAACCTTTTCAACTACCGGTTCTTTTTCCTTATCTTGATCAGGTTGTGGTTCTTGTGGAGTAGGAATAGTTTCATCAGAAGTTACAGGTATTTCAGGTGGTTTAAGTGTTGTACCACTTCTTGTGGTAATAGCTTTAGCTGTTTCATTCCGGGGGTTAGCGTTTGTATCGCTAGGTAGACTTCCCGGTTTTCTTTCACCTATTAACCTTGCTAGGTTACTTACTTCTTGTTCCAGATTTTGAATAGAAGCTTGTTGATTTCTAAATGCTTGAGCATTTTGTTCATTTGTTTGTTTTTGAGATGTGAAAAACTGCGTTTGAGTTTCAACTAGCTTCGTCATCATATCTTCTAAATTCGGCTTTTTATCATCGGTTTGTTGTGGTGGTTTGTTTTGAAAATTAGGTCTTTGCTGATTGTAAGTATTGTTGGATATTTGTTGATTGCTAGGACCTTGTTGGTTGTTGTATGGAATATTTCGGTTATAATTCTGGTTTTGATTGTAAATCGGTCTTGGCGGTTGATAATTATTCTGATAATTATTTCCAGGCCTTTGGTTTATGTATGAAATATTCTCTCTTTGTTCCATTGTTAATTCAATATTTAGACAATCTTTTGTCAAATGTGGTCCTCCACACTGCTCACAACTAATTCGTATAGCATGAATATCCTTAGTCATCTTTTCCATTCGTCTCTCGAAAGCATCTATCTTTGCGGAAATGGAATCTAAGTCATGGCTAGAATCGGCTCTAGCTGCTTTAGATGATCTAATGATATCTTTTTCTTGGTGCCACTCATGTGAGTGGGAAGCAGTGTTATCAATAATTTTGTAAGCATCAGTTTCGGTTTTCTTCATAATAGAACCACCAGCTGCTATATCTATGTCTTTTCTTGTAGTGATGTCGCATCCTCGGTAGAATATTTGTACTATTTGACAAGTGTCTAAACCATGTTGCGGACATCCTCGTAATAACTTTCCATATCTTGTCCACGCCTCATATAGAGTTTCATTTGGCTTCTGTGTGAACGTAACAATTTCTGCTTGAAGTCTTACGGCTTTAGATGCAGGAAAGAATTGTTTAAGAAATTTGTCAATTAAAACGTCCCATGTATCAATCGCCCCTTCGGGTAACGATTCCAACCAATCTTTGGCTTCTCCCTTTAAAGTCCAGGGAAATAACATGAGATATATTTGTTCATCCTCCACTTCTCGGATTTTAAATAGTGTGCAGATCCTATTAAAGGTACGTAGATGTTCATTTGGATCTTCCTTCGGCGCACCACTAAATTGGCATTGATTAGTCACCATGTGTAAAATTTGTCCTTTGATTTCATAATCTGGCGCATTAATGTCTGGATGAGTAATTGCGTGACCTTGGCCAGTGCGTTTAGCTCTCATTCGGTCTTCCATACTTAAAGGTTCCAGATTCTCCATAATTGAATTTGTTGAATCGGTATCACTAGATGGTTCTGATTTAATAGTTCGTTCCTCAACAATCTCTGTTTGAATGATTGGTGGTTCCGGAGGAAAGTTTAATGGTTCAGGATCTATGAACCGTTCCTGAATATTTTCTGGATTCTCAATTGTGAGGTTTGTTTCAAAAACTGGATTATCGGAAATTTGAACTGAAGTACTTGGTCGATTAGATGACGATTCTAAAGAAAAATCAACGGCGGTTATATTTGTTAAACGATGTCTTGATCGAGTTACAGGTGGTGAACGTACAAAAGGTGATGAACGTCTTGCTCGGTGCATTCACAGAATATCCTATTAGTTTTTAAAAGGAAAGAAAAATTATAATAAGTTATCCAACCAATAGACTTTTCTGATTTTGCCCACGTTTCGAATAGCCAAAAGATGCAGCAGAGGGGCAGGATTCGTTTGGTCTCAATATAATTGAGTACTGTTTGGCTCCAATAACCCGGTCCACGTACAAATCCAACTATTACTACGAACCAGAAAATTTTGATGTCTATCAATTTAACTACTCAAAATAAATTTTCGTAATTTTAAGAAATTTAGAGAAGAAGTAGAAAAAATTCTAAGTCCTAAAAACTAGAATGGCGAGAAATAAGAAAGACAAAGAGTTCGTCGCAAAAGGTCGAAAAAGAAAAAATGGTTGAAAAATAAAAGGTGACGGAAAAATAAAAGAAACTTATAAAAACTTAAAAATACTTAACTAATTTAACCTTATTACTACAACTAACTTAAAATTATAATCGCAAATTGAAATTACTAATTGGAATGATAATTGATACATAGTAAAAGGTCTAAAAATATTAAAGCTTACAAGGAAAAACTAAATCCCAAATGGAAATAACTTAAAAAGAAACTAAAACGTAAAAAGGCGTCGCAAAATTCTAAAGCACCTAAATCTTAGTCTAAAGAAAAAGCACTTAAGGAATTCTACGGCAAAGCCTAAAAATCTAGGAGTAAAAATGACTATAGCAAAAACTAAGTTTAAAATTAATTATGAGCTAAAAATACAAAAGTTACGCTACAACGATTAAAAAGGGACAAAATATAAAAGTTATAAAAAGTTATAAAAATATTAGATTTTATAAAAATATTATTTTTATATTTTATAATAAAAGTATTAAGTAAATAAATAATAAAAGTAAATAAAAGTAAAAATAACTAAATAAATTAAACTTAATTATAATAATAATAATAGTATTAGGGTTTAGTTAATAATAATATAATATACCCCGTAATTAATGCGAAATTAGGGTTGGATGTGGCCCTGTCAGACCCTTCATGCGAGTCGCATGGTTTTAGGGGGGGGTCATGCGAGTCGCATGACTGAACTGGACCAGTTCAACTGGACTGGTTCAAATGACGGGTCACGTATTATTTTATATTTAATTTCTTTTATTTTCTGTTTTAAATTTAAATAAAATATATATATATAATTAGAATAAAAACTTAAAAATAAACTTAAAATACTTTATAATTTTGTAAAAATAAAAGAAAAACTTAAAAATATACTTAAAATACTTTTTTTTTTTCGATTTTAAAAGCTTTTCTTTTAATTTTTTTTTATCTTTTTAATTTTTTAAACAAAAATATAAATTTTACAAAAACTAATTATAACTTAAAAATTAAAAATATGGCGTTTCGCTTCGGCGAATGTTAGTTCCCCGGCAGCGGCGCCAAAAATACTTGATGTCAAAGCAGAGGGGTATAAAATACTATTAATTTTTAGCAGAAAATACTATTAAATACGATACAATTTTACACAAGATATTTATTTATTTATAGAATGGATATACTTAAACCTTGCTACAACACTTATAGGCAGTGTACCTAATCGTACAGTAGTGTAGTTTTTAGTAAGTCCGGTTCGTTCCACAGGGAAATCTTTAAACAAAGCTCAACGCTATATTAGTTTACTTTTATAAAAATACAAATATATATATAAGTGATATTATTATTATAAAGGGGGGTTTTTACCGTTTAATGACCGGTTTGTCGATTTTAAAACTTTAGTCGCAGTTAAAACCTAATGTAAAATATAAAATAAATACAAGACTTTAAATTAAAGCGTAAAGTAAATAACGATAATGAAATTGCGAATAATAAAAATGCGATAAAAATTAAATTGCGATAATTAAAAAGTACGATAATTAAAAGTGCGATAAAATGAAATAACAATAAATAAAAGTGCGATAATTAGAAGTGCAATTAAATATAAAATAAAGGAAATAAAATATGATATAAAAGAATTATGCTTATTTAAACTTCCGTAATCATGATGTTTGACGTGTTGATTTTAGTTTTATGCCCTTGGGTTAATTGTCCTTTGTCCTGGATTATTCAATATGTCCGTCTGGTTTTTGTCCATAACAGTCCATCAGTCATAAATATAAATTGCAAGTGTCCTTGTCAAATTATTATTATACCCGAAGATAAATATTCCAACTAATTGGGGATTCGAATTGTAACAAGGTTTTAATACTTTGTTTAATGAATACACCAGGTTATCGACTGCGTGTAAACCAAGGTTTTACTACTTTGTTAACAATTACACCAATTACCCTTGAATGTAATTTCACCCCTGTTTTAATTATTCTAGTGGCTATTAATCCATTCCCGTGTCCGGTTAAATGAACGATTATTCGTACATATAAATACCCCGCCCATCGTGTCCGATCGAGTGTATATGGTAATTTATAGGGACGCCCAATTGTAAATCTTTATATTAACATTAACCAACTTTCATTTAGTTAAACAAATATAAAGCCCATTAATAGCCCATAGTCTAGTTTCCACAAGTGTCGTTCTTTTATCCAAACCCCAATTATGGTACAAAGCCCAATTACCCAATTTTAGTAATTAGTCCAACATCATGATTACTTCGTTTTAAACAAGCATAATAATAACTTAGCTAAGAGACATTAATATAAAAAGGTTGAACATAACTTACAATGATTAAAAATAGCGTAGCGTTACACGGACAGAATTTCGACTTACACCCTTACAACATTCGCTAACATACCCTTATTATTAGAATTATAATTAAAATTAAAATATAAATTATATATATAAATATATATTACTTATGAAGAGGAAGAGAAAAAGGATGTTTAAAACTCGTCAGAAAACTGGCTATTTATAGGACCTGACCAGCAATCTCACACCATGCGACTCGCATGGTTTTGTGCTTCTGGCCATGCGAGTCGCATGGCCACCCTGGATTCAGCCAACTACTTTTGTTTTCTTCTTGCCGACGTAATATAATAATAATAATATATATAATATATAATTATATATAATTATATATATATTATATTATATTCTTGTGCATAGTAGACTAGATATTTTTGGTCCGTTGCGTCGGGCGTTTCTTCTTGGCTCAGGTCCCGGTTCCGGATTTTCGGACATCCTCGCGTATTATTTTATATCGTGTACTTTGCGTCTTGTAACTTGTACTCTTGTCATTTTGAGACGTTCCTCATCAATATTTTGAACCTTTTTGATTGTATCTTGTACTTTTTAGCTCTTTGGACCTTTTTGTCTTCAATTTGTCGAATCTGTCTTTTGTCTTCACCTTTTATTATTTAAACGAATATTACTTGTAAATAGAACAATTGCAACTAAAAGCTTGTCTTTCTTGAGGAATAATGCTATGAAATATATGTTCGTTTTTAGCATTATCACTAATTCATGCATCAGTTCCCAACACTACTTCAAAACATTCCTTGGAGTTTTCAGAATTTAGAAACTATCAGAGTTTCTTTTATGTTGTAACGCAGATATCACGGAGAGATACATGATCTCAGATGCTTATGGAATATCTTCAGAAATATCGAGGATATTTATAATGAAAGGCATGATGGTATCTTAGATTTTCTATCATCGATGGATGATGAAGAAGATTTATCGGTGAAGGTTTAGAATGAGGAGTAAGGTGTTTGCTAATGATTTTAGCAGGTACGAAATCATTTGGATCCTTTGAAGGCAGGTTCAGTCTTTGTGATTTATCCACAACCTCGTTCATACTTTGCTCAATCCGTTATCCTTCTTTGTTTCTATGTTTTACCAGCACACCGTACTTTATCGTCAAACTTTTGACTTGTTAAAGTCGTCTACAGTTTTTGCTGCTTCATCAGCATTTCAAGAACTACTTCATAGTTCAGGGTGTTTTTCAGAAACTTCACATTCGAAGCATGTAATTCTTAGGGGTAAACTTTACAGATATAACTGGAGAAGTTCTGCGAGGTTTTCAAGATACTGATTGCGGATTCCGCCAAAGAGATAACGAGCTGCTGGTACATCTGTTGATAATGTTGTGAAATATAAAAGGTTCTCCGGTAACGACGACGATTGAACAAGGTATAATTATCGAGGTTATAATAGGAGTAGTCTCACTGAGAAGTTGAAGTGGAGCTGTAACAAAATTAGCTTTTTGAAAAGGAATTGTAGGGTTGTTTTTGCTAATAAATGGCAAAGGATTCAACACGATATGTGTTAAACTATGAATTTGGATTTGAGAGTTTTTCAGGTGCATACATCTTTTCTTCCGTAGATGAAGTGCGGTTGGTTCATCTTTCCGATCGAGATGTTTTCAAAAATCATGAAAAGTTGTGAATGCGAATTGTAATCGCCAAGATACGAATGAGGTTTAAGATAGAATCAAGTGGCAAACTTGAAGAATTGTTTAGTTTCATATGTTATAATCAACATTTTAATTCATTTTAATTATCCAAAGTTAGCAGTCTAATAGTCCGATTGTCCAATGGTCCAATAAATTAATATATAAATTATATATATAATATTCTAATTACTTAATACGTATCGTGACCCGTGTACCGGTCTCAGTGTCGATCACAACTCAAAGTATATATATATTTTGGAATCAACTCCGACCCTGTATAGCCAACTCCCATCTTCACATATAGAGTGTCTACGGTTGTTCCGAAATATATATATAGATGGGTCAATATGATAAGTCGAAACCTTGTATACGTGTCCCGTTATTTAAAATGCGTAAGATAAATAAATATATATCATGACCCATTATACAACGTGTTGTCTCAGAATTAATCCGACGTATTGCTGTACATGTGTCCCGACAGTATGTACAGTGCAGAAATTAAAATTGCGAGAATGTAAATTGCGATAAATTAAATGTTAATCAGTTAGCTGGGAACAGTTAGCGTGGAATCTTAACAATATTTCAATTAGTTAATCCGTTTGTTTCTAACCAATTTTATTATATCCAATGTTTTCTTCATTATGCCACTTGTTGGATTCTGATAGGTCAAAATCCAAATATGAAATTTGAATAGAAATGGTTATTCTGTGGTGAACGGATACGTATATCAATAGTTGTAAGTAGGATAGTAAATGATCGTTGAATCAGATTCGAAGAATGTACAGTGTAACTTATTAATGTAAATTCTAAATATTCCTCGGGTACTACCCACCCGTTAAAATATTTTCATCATTAACAGTTTGTACAAAAGAATTTTTAATTACAATCTTTATGAAAATATACTTGCATATATATTTTCTTCAGATGTAATTATGGATTTAATGAGTCAATATAATATTAAACTCATTTGATTTACCGTTAGAACAAGAATATTTAATCTCTAAAACATTAGAGATTACTTAATTGCCATGTCGAACGGATATAAATGAGGTAAAATGATACGTAAAGCAAAGATAATCGATGTAGATCGATATATATATAGAACGGAGATCATACTCGAAGTTCAGATGTTGATGTTGAGGTACGTGGTGCGGGTGTGATTGTTAGTGGTGGTAATGATACGGTTGGTGTTGATGCTGATGATGCCGTTGATGTCGGTGATGCTGCTGGTACTGAAGATTGCGAGGTTGATGTTGTTAACGGTATTGATTACACTGCCGGTGCTGCTGCTGGTGTTTGAAATCTTCGCACCGTGTTCTCCAAAGCCGTCACGCGAGCGCGAAGTTCGTTAATTTCTGCTAGTACACCGGGATGATTGGCGGTTGGAGTGAGCGAATGAACAAGGTCCGAAATATGGGATAGGATATAATCGTGACGAGATACTCGAGAAATAAGAGAGAAAAGGGTTTCCCGAATAGGTTCGCCGGTAAGTGCTTCAGGTTCGTCGCCAATAGGACAATTCGGTGGGTGGAATGGATCACCCTCTTCTTGTCTCCAATAATTTAGTATATTACGAACCCATCCCCAATTCATCCAAAATAGATGATGGGAGATTGGTTGATCCATTCCAGTGACGCTGCCTTCAGAGCCCGAATGGAAATCCATATCGGCGTAGCTGTCGGAGTCGGAGGAATTCGAACTGGACGCGGAGTTCATCTTGTATAGTCTGGGAAATGAATTTTTGGTTTGAAATAGATTATAGGAGTTGGGTTTGGTATTCTTCAGTACATAATTTTCATATGTATTTATAATACTCAAAATCCCGTGAATTGCGGAGAATCTTTGAAATTCGTCAGGCAATGTCTATAGTAACAGATACGCTAGAATACGAATTTTGTCTATACACTATCGATGCACTAAATGCAGTAAGACGTGTCTAGACTTAAGAATGATAAGCAGGTAATTTCCTAAGGATGATAAGTAGATTATTTCCGACTAGATATGATAACCAAAACTTTTGACATGTAGACATGGTCAAAGTCCAGACTCACTAATGCATCCTAACAACTACCAGTTAGACACACTAATGCAAGGCCTGGTTCGCTAAGACCAATGCTCTGATACCAACTGAAAGGATCCGAAACTAATCATCTGGATGATGTCCATATTGATTACACCCGAATTACAATAGTTGATAACATCGCGAGGTATTTGACCTCTATATGGTACATTTTACAAACGTTGCATTTATTTCTTAAGAGACAATCTAATGTTACATCAGAAATGGACATGTTCGCCTAACCTTTCAAAATATCCAAATGACCTAATCTGTCATTTATTTATTAATATTCTCTAATGAACTTCAATGACTCGAATGCAACGTCTTTGAATCATGGCTTAAATGGTCCCAAGTAGTATCCTTAACATGAGCTAATGCACAGCGGAAGAATTAATTCGTACCTGAGAATAACATGCTTTAAAAAGTCAACATAATGTTGGTGAGATATATATGTTTGATGCTAGCAGCGTTATAACTATGGACCACAAGATTTCATGTTTATACATAATACACTTCTCGTGTATAGAAAAGCAGTTGAGCACTTGGTAACCATACTTAACTAAAAGTCATCGCAGCATATTCTTAAATAAACCCTACACCGTACCAAGTGTAGTAACGAGAACGAAGTATTGTGCAACCGTTAAATGCTGGTCGTCCAGCCCGGTTGGGGATGTCAGCCCGATAGATCTATCAACAGGATTCGCGTTTACGCTCCTCACGTAATTTGCAGTTACCAAGTATAAAGAGATATGCCATGGTACAACTCAACCAAGAATTTAGTTTTGATCACTTGTGTCCATAACGTAAATCATTTATAAAAACAGCGCATGTATTCTCAGCCCAAAATATTTAGAGTTTAAAAGGGACTATATACTCACCATACTGTATTTTGTAGTAAAAATACATATAACACCATTAATCACGTATAAGGTTGGCCTCGGATTCACGAACCTATATCAAATATATATATTAACATACTTATACTTGTAATCGAACGGATTTATATATCCTTAGTGATATACTTGTTATCTTAATAGATTATATGTCTTGCTCATAATTTAACTAATGTATTTATTTTATATGCTTTTAAATAACCAATAAATATTTATTATAAGATTATTAATATAGTTTTTGTTAAATATAATAATGTTAATGTTAAAATAATATAATAATGATAATAATAATAATAATAATAATAATAATAATAATAATAATAATAATAATAATAATAATAATAATAATAATAATAATAATAATAATAATAATAATAATAATAATTCTAATAATAATAATGATAGTTTTTATGAAAATAAAATGATGATTTTAGTAAAATAATAATAACGAAAGTTTTAAAGTGGTAATAATTATAAGTTATCAATAATAACAATAACAATAATAATAATCATATAGTTGTAAAAATGCAAATTTTTATTAATAATAATATTAATACTAATGATCATAATATTAATGTTTATTAATAATAACAATACTTGAAATAATAATAATAATAATAATAATAATAATAATAATAATAATAATAATAATACTAATACTAATACTAATAATAATAATAATGACAAGTAAACTACCTTAAAAATTCGGACCAAAAAGAATACTGTGACCCTGCCAGGGTTCGAACTCGAGCACCCTTGCAACTCTGTTAACACCCTTAACCATCGAACCCCATCTGATTTTCTGTTTTAAAAGCCACCCAGTTTATAATTATTCACTCTTTCTTTATTCCCCTAATTGTTTTAACAGTTTCGGCCCAATCTTGTTTCTCGGCCCAGCAATAATTAATCAGTCCAATTAAAAAGATCCTAGTAGCCCGATGTTAACTAGTTATTGGAGGTTAGGTTTGGAAATCAAATATAAAAGAATGTATCTGTGTCGGCTTCAACACATCGGAAGAAAAAAAAATAACAAAAACAAATCGCTAAAATAAATCACGGTTCATAGAGCTATGAAATTTTTTAATCGATCTATCTATTAGACGAAGAAGAAGGTAACTGCAACGGTTTTCGAATGGAAGAACAATAGCTTTAAACATGTGGTGTTTTGTTGTGTCAAAGAAACCGAAGTCTAACAGGAGCAGTAGCAGTTTCAAAAAGAAATTGGTTTGGTTCTGTATTATATCGAACAGAAGGTAAGGAGATCCCCTAATTGCATATTTATGATATCGTTTTAAAAAAATATTTATTTGTTGATTGTGATTTCGAAAGAAAAACAGGAAGTAAAGAAAGTATTTTAGCGAATAGTTCAATATCTGATTACATAAAAGTTATTGAGCAGGTTTTAATTGTGGGTTTATGATGTTGGAATCAGAAAGAGGAAATTGAAAGCACAAGTGTGTTGTTCGTTGTTGGGTGTTTACAAAGAGAAGCTGCATCAGTGATCAAGAATTTGTAATTAATTGATATTTTGTGATTTCGCTTAAAAGTCACTCCAACAGAGATATAGATATGTGTTTATGGGTTTTCTGTTTTTTTTTTTTAAGAATGAAACATACATGCGGTTTATATACAGGAATTCGATTAATGATTCAAAGTTGGAGCAGTAATCCTATTGTTATTTAGTGCCTGATATTCGACAAAGGATCACACGTAAACAGTAACACGAATAAAAATAAAATAATAACAGAAGTGGTAGATATGTACACGTGTATATTTGTATAAAATTTGTTGTTTTTATATTAAAAAAAAACTGTATTCCGTTTTCTCTGTATTGATATATATCAATATTTACAATTTATATCATTAATTAATATTTATAACAATATTAATACTGTTACCCTCAATATTACTAATATTAATTATCATAATAATAATAATAACGAGGTTAATAATTATTAATCATAATAATAATTAATAATAGTGTTATTAATGATTTTAATAATAATAATAATAACAGTAATAAGTTTTATTAGTATAACAATATTTATAATAATAATACTATTGGTATTCATTACAATAATAATACTAATTTTATTAATAATATTATTAGTAATAATAAATTATTTATATCAAATTTCATATCTATACATTATATTTTTTAAAGTGATGATTTTAATAACACTAGTATCGATATTATTATTAAAAGTACTAATAATATTGTTATAACAATTATAATTACTATATTAGTATTACAATTTATAAATTATGTACTATAACTATATAATATATGTGTAATAATGAGTATTATATATTTCAGTAGTACTAATACCTAATCGTAATGAAGATATAACAAGTTACATGTTCCCGTAATATTAATAATACAGATATTAGTGATAATAAAAGCATTTATAACAAATATATTTTTATACCTATTAAATCATGTAATTATAATAACATATACATATATATAATACTTAATTATTCTATTTTTATTTTAATAATTTAGATTCTAATTATTTAAGGTATACTCTAATTTTATTTTCTAATTTTTATATTAATATAATATATACATATTTATTTACAAATAATTGTTCGTGAATCGGCAGACTTGGTCAAAGGGTAACTGATTATCCAAATAGAGATTTCAAACCTTCTAGACTCAAAATTAAGGTTTTTGCTTATCGTGTCGGAAACCTATAAAGATTATAGTTTAAATTTGGTCAGAAATTTCCGGGTCGTTACATAAATGACGATAAATAAAATTGCGAGAATGTAAATTGCGATAATTAAATTGCGATAAATAAAATGTAATCAGTTAGCTAGGAACAGTTAGCTGGAAACAGTTAGCGTGGATTCTTAACAAAAATTTTCATAGTTAATTTGTTTGTTTCTAACAAATTTTATTTTTTTGTCCAATGTTTTCTTCATTATGCCACTTGTTGGATTCTGATAGATCAAAATCCAAATATGAAATTGAATGAAAATGGTTATTCTGCGGTGAACGGATACGTATATCTGTAGATGTAAGTAGGATAGTAAATGACTGTTGAATCAGATTCGAAGAATGTACAGTATAACATGTTAATATGAAAGTTAAATATTTACTCGGGTATTACCTACCCATTAAAATATTTTCACCATTAACAGTTTGTACAAAAGAATTTTTTTTATTACAATCTTTATGAAAATATATATACATATATATTTTCTTCAGATGTAATCATGGATTTAATGAGTTAATATAATATTAATCTCATTTGATTTATCATTAGAATTAGAATAGATAATCTCCAAAACTTTAGAGATTACTTAATCACCATGTTGAACGGGGATAAATGATGTAGAACATCATGTAGAACGATGATTATGCTTGAGGTACAGAATGAGATGTTGAGGCATGGATTGTTGATGATACTGATGCTATTACTGATGGTACTGTTAGTGCCGGTGATGTTGCTGAAGCTGATAAATTTTGCACCATATTCTCCTAATTGATTACTCGAGCACGAAGTTCGTTGACTTATTTTATTATTCCGGAATGATTATCAGTCAGAACGAGCGGATGAATAAGGTTTAGAATTATGGATAGAATATAATCATGATGATATACTCTGGAAATGAGAGAGAAAATGGTGTTTCGAACAGGTTCGCCGGTAAGTGCTTCGGGTTCTTCGCCAAGAGGTGAATTCGGTTGGTGGAAGAGATCACCTTCTTCTTGTCTCCAATGATTAAGTAGACTACGAACCCAGCCCCAATTCATCCAGAATAGATGATGGCTAATCGGTTGATCCATTCCGGTTACACTGCTTTCGGAGCTTGAGTGGGACTCCATGTCGGAATAACTGTCGGAATAACCATCGGAATAGCTATCGAAATCTGAGGGACTCGAACTGGTGGAGGGATTCATCTCGTACGATCAGATGAACGATTTTCGATAAGAAATAGATTATAGGATGTAGATTAGTACTCTGCAATACATAATTTACATATGCATATATAATACTAAAATCCCATACGTTACGGAGGAATCTAAGGAAGCTGTCAGGCAAAATCTATAGTAACAGATACTCTAAGATATGAATTTTGTCTGTACACTATCAATGCACTAACTGCAGTAAGATGTGTCTAGACTAAGAATGATAAGCAGGTAATTTCCTAAGGATGATAAGCAGATGATTTCCGACTAGAAATGATAAGCAAAACTTTTGACATGCAGACACGGTCGAAGTCTAGACTCACTAATGCATCTAAACAACTATCAGTTAGACACACTAATGCAAGACCTGGTTCGCTAAGACCACCGCTCTGATACCAACTATAGAGACCCGTCCTAATCCATCCGGACGAAGTCCATATTGATTATAAATAAATTAACAACAGTTGATTTCATCGCGAGGTACTTGACCTCTATATGATACATTTTACAAACATTGCGTTCGTTTTTGAAAAGACAAACTTCCATTACATCGAAAGTTGACGGCAGGCATACCATTTCATAATATATCTAACTATAATTGACTTAATAATAATCTTGATGAACACGACGAATCGAATGCAACGTCTTTTGAAATATGTCATGAATGACTCCAAGTAATATCTCTAAGATGAGCAAATGCACAGCGGAAGATTTCTTTCATACCTGAGAATAAACATGTTTTAAAGTGTCAACCAAAAGGTTGGTGAGTTCATTGGTTTATCATAAAAATTCATTTTCATCATTTTAATAGACCACAAGATTTTCATTTTCATTCTTATAAATATACGTCCCATGCATAGAGACAAAAATATCATTCATATGGATTGAACACCTGGTAACCGACATTAACAAGATGCATATAAGAATATCCCCTATCATTCCGGGAAATCTTTCAGACATGATAAAAACAACATCGAAGTACTAAAGCATCCGGTACTTTGGATAGGGTTCGTTAGGCCCAATAGATCTATCTTTAGGATTCACGTCAATTAGTAGATCGGTTTACTAATTCTTAAGTTACCAAGCAAAAGGGGCATATTCGGCTTTGATCATTCACCCATATAATGTAGTTTCAATTACTTGTGTCTATTTCGTAAAACATTTATAAAAATTGCGCATGTATTCTCAGCCCAAAAATATAAAGGGTAAAAAAGGCAAATGAAACTCACTATACTGTATTTTGTAGTAAAAATACATATGATGTAACAACCCAACTTTTTCTGTTACTTTAGTTAACTGTCCGTTAGTTAGTTAATGGAACTTACGTGAATTTTTTTTTTTGTATTTAAAGAAATTAAATGCGTACTTGATCCTTAGTGGATTACTTGAATTAATATGTTATATTAATTAGTGAACTTAATTCGGTTGACTAATTAAACTAGAAACGACACGATTAAAGTTAATCGCCTAGAAAACTTTTCAGTTAACGGAACTCAGAAAAACGATAGAATAATTATTGTTAATAATTATTGAACTTATGAAAGAAATTTAATTTATTATTTACTTAATGAATTAAACACGGTGCTTTTGTTTCAACGACTAGTTAACGTTCCAGAGATTCGGTACGGTTAATGGCACTCGAAACGAACCACGCGCGAATGAGCTTTTACACAAAACGAGCCCGAGACCCGAGCCCGAGGCCACATGGCCATGACCTCATACCTCATCATCCTTGGTCCCATGATTAGTCCATCGTTGTTGACTATTGATTTTTAGGCCCATGTTTGTTGACTTTTGATTTTTAGGCACTAAATAACTAGTTAGATAATCATCTCATTCCATCCTAACTATGAAAAATGCAGCTCATTCCTCCTCCCTCTCTTCTTCTTCACATCAAACACACCCACACACAAATCAACCATCAAACTTGCTTGTTTGCTCTTACTCGTTTGATCAATCTTGCTCCGATCGTCGTTCTCTACGCGTGTGTATCATTAATTTTGTGATCAAAGGTATAATTACATAAACCCTAATCTTTAAAATCTGATTTTTGTTAAAGTTTCATGGATTAGGTTGTCTATTGCTCAAGTCTTGATGTTTGATGAATACTAGATGCGATAAATTGCTCGTTTTGATTGATTAATGCGAAAACCGAATTGTTTATTGCATGTACAGTAAATTTTGACTTTTTAAATGTATGATATTATGTGATATTCAGAATCCTTGCGAAAAACTATTGATTTTAGGCTTTGGATTCGCTTGATTTCGTTTCCGGATGATCAAGTTATGTCCATTTGAAATTAACGTTGTGTTTTTGTTGTGTAATCCGAAATCTGGGTTTGATAGACCACGAATTGGTTTGTGAAATTAATACCACTAGATAGGTAATTTAAAAACACACAATTTACACTAGGATATCATGTCGTTTACTTATGTATAACCTGAGATATGCTCGATTTAGCGAAAAAGTGGATTTATACAGCACTTGCATGAAAACAGCCTTGTATGATAAAATGTGTTAACTTCTGTGTTTAAAGCTTTGCATATTTCGAATTTACACAAAAAGTACTTCACTTTTCATGTAGATATCATAGTCTAATTGTATCTAGATCTTCGGATAATCGCGTACGAATGTGACTAGCGAAACTAGAATCGAATCTGTAAATTGCTCTCTGTTTTATACTCTGTTAATTGTGTTTATTGAATGAGCATGTAAGCTTCTGGAATATGAATTTTAACATGATATGTGACTTATTGTTAGTTTATGTCAATCTCTGAAACCTTATGCATTGGGCACAATAGGGCCATACTTTATGTAAATTCTGATTTGAGCTGAAAAACTGAATGTTCAATTTGCATGAATAAACTGTACAAATTGGCTAAACCAAAATTGCTCAATTTTTGATATGTGTTAGTTTAACTTGTTTTTGAACTATTTCCACTGGTCTTGTATCTATTGCATGTTCCTAACTCCGGTTATAGCTAAAACCAAATCAGTGCGCGGTCAGAAACTGACTTGGTGAACCACAAATGTACCCCTTCTGATTCCTGACTTTTAATTATCGTATGAGACCCTAGCCGGACTTTTTGGAATCGATTTTGAGTATACTTGTGATCTGGAGTTTTCCATGTTTACTTGAATTTTCTACTATGAGATAATATGCTAAGTTTACTACATGTACATGAACTTTGTGCACATCGATAAACTGAAATTGTGAAATTGACCAATTATGATCTAAAACGTGTTGTTTGACTTAGGTTTGATATGTTGACCAACATTTGATATGAACCTACTGATGTTGACTTTAGTTAACTACTTTGACCAGGTTTGACTTTTGGTTTGACTTCGGTTGACTTTGTTTGACTTGCATGAATTAGTTGACTATATGTTGACTTCTACTTTGAAACGCGTTGATTCGAGCAATAAGACAACTTATACTATGAAACCATATTTGTTTAGGACATATTTATTGACCAACCTAAATACGTATACTTAGGTTGCATTACTTGGCTATAATCCGTACAAGTTAATTGTCCACTTTTCAATCCGAGCTTTATTCAAAGGTGAGTCTACAGTCCCGCTTTTTACATGTTTTCAGGGATGAGAATACACGCTGTTTTACTTACATTATCAAATGCTTTTTATATTGACACGAGTACTATATCTGCATATTGAGGTTGTACACAAAGCCTCTAGCTTGAATACTTTAAATACCATCGGTGTAGGCACAATTTAGATGGACGGATCCGTTAGGTTGACAACCTCACCCGCTATAAAAACTGTGGTGCATTTATTTTGAACATAATACATTCGTACAAGTGTATAACATTTTTATGAGGTAAAGGCGGGTATAGTAGATTCTATACTCGCGTCATTGCTAGTATTCAGGTGCTCATAGATTATGCAAACGTTTCACAACTTGGACTTGTACCTGTAAAAATCTCGTAGTCAAGGAACTTAAACTATTTTTTGAAAACTGTTTTTCAGATACTATACAACATTATTTAAAACTGTGGTTTACGAACAAATAAGATAAAACTTGACATGGTATTGTCTACGAATATTTGAAACTTGACATGGTATTGTCTACAAATGATTGAAACTTGACATGGTAGTGTCATCAAACTTTTGAAATAGAACACAAAGTTGTCTACAAACTTTTAACATTGAACCTTGGTGGTCTTCCACTAATAACCGTTTTTGAAATGTATTTCTTAAACATATTGTATTGTTTACCTAAAACCTGTAGATTCACTCAACATTGTTGTTGATCTGTTTTGCGTGTTTTATTCTCAGGTATTAATTGCTTCCGCTGTAGAATATTGCTGTCACGTAGAAGTCAAGCCAAGCACTGGGACCAGAGTTAATATTTCGTTAAAGGGATTTTTGACGGGGTGTTACATATGACGACATTGAACAATGCAGGGTTGGCCTCGGATTCACGAACCTATATCATTTATATATATTAATACATATAATAACATTTAAACAAGTTTATATATATTAATATTTATTTAATAAATAACTTAATTATATCTATTTATATTTTTTAAATAAATATTTATTATTGTATTTTAGATTTATATTAAAGTGTTTTAATTAAAATATATATAATATATTAAAATTCATATATATGATTTGTAACTTAAATAATAATAATAATATTTTAGTTTTTTTTAAAACAATATTTAATATGATATATATATAATAAATATATTCTATAAAAATCTCATTTATTTGTTAAAATAATAATTATAATAATACTAAAATAATGTTAATAATAATATTAATAATTATTCATTTTAAATTATAACTTAATTATTTTCATAATAATATTTATATTTATAATATTGTACTCATAATAATAATAATAATAATAATAATAATAATAATAATAATAATAATAGTAATAATAATAATAATAATAATAATAATAATAATAATTAGAATTTGGGCAATATAATAAGAAAATAATATTGATAATAATAATTATAACTATATTAATAATAATAAAAATAATAATACTGATTATACCTAAATAAAGAAATTAGGCGCGCCGTTGGTCTTTCCCCCAAAACAGATTGAGGTTAACAGAGGTAAGATGCAGGATATAAATCACGGTTTAGGGTTCTTCAAATCATCGATCAATCGACCAAGCAAAAATCATTATCAATCCTCATCGTATCATAATCATTATCGTATAATCAATTAATAATCATCTTCATCATCATAGATCAATCAAGTAACAACCATTGATGAGTAGCAGGTCATCAATTTGTCATCATTCTCGTTCAACATCATCAATCGATCAAGTAACCGGTTCCTTAAATGGTGTAATAGGTACTTGGTTCATTAAATTCCTTAATCTCTTAATCTCTTTATATATTTACTCTGAATTTGTGTGGGTCTAATCGAAATATCATAGGAACAGAAACGAGTAGGTGTAGAGGTTGGTTTGTTGATGGCAGCTTGTCCCAACAATTGTTAATGGTTTCTGTTTGATGATTTGTTCAGGAAATAGAACGAATAATAGAAGGTAGCAAGATAGCTCAATGGTTTATGGAGGTGGTGAAGTAGTGGTGATTAATGATAGTGAATACAGCAGCAATTTAGCAACTAATGTGGCTGTTTTTCTTGGACAGAAACAGATAAGGTAATAGGTTTTATAGTTATCTTTAAATCTTTATATATCACCAATTCAGTGTAGAGAAAGATTACATGTATATTACTCATGTTATGAATCTGTATTTTGAACTTATATGAATGTTATGTTTATTGTATTTTGAGTTATATGTTGTTCAAACAATAAAAAAAATATACGCGAATTGAGTTCTTGTTTGATGATGGTTTGTAGTGGTGGTAACGACTGTAACAGGAAACAGGAAAAAAAAATAGCGTTGCAGTAGTTGAACCTCTTGGGTGTCCTTGGTGGCTCACTAGTTGCTATAGCAGGTCATAACTGCAGCAGCCACCTCACTGATGCAGTGGCCATAAGTTGACAGCAGGCACGAGTAGTTTTAAAAGAATAAAGGGTTGTTGTTGTTGCTCGATTAGAAACAAAAACGTATAGTGGCTGTGGGTGATGATATGGTGGTTGGGTTGTGATTCTGGTTTGAGTTGAAAAACAGAAAGGGAAACAGTGTAGTAGCAGGAAGTAGTTGCAACAACAGTAATATTATGGTTCATGGTGCAGTTGGTTCATTTGGTGGTGGTGGTTCTCTACGATTTGAAATAAATTAAGAGTGACTAGTTGGTGGTGGCGATGACTGAGACAGAAAACATTATTAAAGGTCGATGACCTGTAAGTTCTTGGTGAGGATGAAGGTGGATGGTGCTGGTTGTAAAGGAAAGTGGTGATTCGGTGGTGCTGTAAACGAAATAGTAAATAGAAACATGTAGCAGGGTGACGATGGTGGGTGCTATAGGGTGGTTAAATGGGTGATTGATTGATGGTTGTCTCGGTTAACAAAACCAAAGATGATCGAATAGCAGTCTCCATCAAATATCGGTTGTAAACAACAAGGTGATGAGAAGTTGATGGTGGGTTTTGATGGTGATCGAATTACAACAAAGCAATAGCATCGATCTTGTTCATCATGGTGTTGTTTCATCCGGACCAGTGACCGAAAGGGAAAACTTTAGGCTGGGTTATACTCGTAACCAAATACAAGAGAAAAGTGAAGAAGAAACTCTAAGTGTTTATACTTTGATTAAGTGAAAAAGTATAGAAAGGTGTTGGTATGCTTGTTTTGGATAATATAAAAGAAGTATATGTAATTATAACAATAATATTACTACATAATAATAAGTATCTTAAAAGAAACATGTGGTTGTAGTTTCTTTAGACAAGACAAAAATATATATGTGTAAAGTGGAGTAGGAAATTAAAGTAAAGAGGTGGTTGGTGATGATATAGATTGATCGATATATATATATATATATATATATATATATATATATATATATATATATATATATATATGATAAGTGGGTATGTATAATTGATATATGATTAAATATGATGTACTAGTGGCCTAAACAAATTAACGGTGGGGTTTAATAGCACATAGGTGTGCGTTGTGTTTGTCAAAAGAAAATAGAGAAAAGTTAAAGGTGAAAATGATGATTTGTCTAACATGTTTGCTATTCGATTAATATACGAGTTTAGTACACTGTATATAAAAGGATATCTATAAGACTATAACTAAAATGGCGTAATTAGTGGGATTTGGAGTATCTAAACAAAAATTTCAAATGAAACACATGTTTATTGTCCAATTCTAATTTAACCTTAAACTATGCAATCAATAAATATCAGTTAAAACAAATCTTGGATGTAGTATTTAATAATTATATATATAGTAGCTTACATTGAGTAATAAATTCTTACATATATACATATTATAATAATTATCTATAGAAATCATACATATATATATATGAATTCATTTTAAGTACAACATAATGATTTTATATCTTATTTTACACATTTAATTTTTAAATGTTTAAATTATAATTTATAATATCAAATTATTATATATATTACATTTATGTATATATACATATTTATTTACAAATAATTGTTCGTGAATCGTCGGAATTAGTCAAAGGTCAAATGTATACATGAACACAGTTCAAAGGTTTTGAGACTTCAACATTACAGACTTTGCTTATCGTGTCGAAACCATATAAGATTCAAGTTTAAATTTGGTCAGAAATTCCCGGGTCATCACATTTGCACTGTTTGACGAGTTCAGATCCAGTTTGAGCGTCCAGAGTACTCCCGCTCCAACTGCGGGGGGATGTTAGCCCATATTTATTAGCCCATGTTTTGTATGTGTTGGGCTCAGCCCTCTAGATATTGTTAGGGTTAGCATCTATTTATACATATGTACTGTACAATGATTTGACAATGAAATACAATCAATCTATTCTTCAACATTAGGGACTAAACCCAAAACACTAAACCCTAAACTCTAAATCGGGCTAAATTTTAACAAAAAGTACTTCACAAAACATGAAGAAAAAAAATGTTCGAAGATTAACATTCTTCATGATCAATATTATCTTTATGTTATTTTTGTGGATCGTTTTTTCGCATAAATAATAACATTCATCACGAAGTGTCTTTTTTAAATGTTCATATTTTCGTGTGATCTTGATGCCTAAAAAAGAAAATTCGAAAAAATCAAAAAAATTTTTTTGCTTCCCCCCGCTTCCCCCAATTAATTACTTCCTCATTGATCCTACCCCTATATATATATATATATATATATATATATATATATATATATATATATATATATATATATATATATATATATATATATATATATATATATATATATATATATATATATATATATATATATATATATATATATATAATATAATATAATATAATATAATATAATATATATACTAGTGAAATGACCCGTGAAACCACGAGTTTATTTAAACGAAACAGTTTATTAATATGTATTAGGTATTAAATGAACATAAATGCTAAAGCCAGTTAGTTTAATGACCCGTGAAACCACAGAGTCCGACTAAAAACTCGTCAGCTTCATCAAACACCTAAAATGCATATTAAATAATCCACATCCAATCATAAGAGATAATATTGGTTGTCATTTTATTTTAAAAGTGTAAATTAAAATATAAATTTAGAATTGGTTTCTTTATGCCTAACTTTTATATCTTCTCGTACCCAATTCAAAATAATTAATTAAAATAATTCAAAATTATTTAATTTATATTTTTAAAATAATTATTAATAAGATTTAATAATTATAATTAATTAATAAGATTTAATTTTAATTCAAAATTATTTAGATTAATGACATCACCCACCATTTTTAGATTTTTTTCTTTTGTTTTTTGATTTTTTTAACAAAAGAATTAGCCTAATAATGATATCATCATTATAGGATTTTAATAGAAATTATATATATATATATATATATATATATATATATATATATATATATATATATATATATATATATATATATATATACATACTAGGTTTTTGAACCCATGCATTGCACGGGTGTGTGAAAAACCGTGCAAAAAATGTAATTTACAGTTCATATTGGTATGTAAATAGTGATACTAAAACAATAGGAAAAATCTAAGAATTATTCAAGAGCACATGGTGTTGACAATTTTAAAAGTTCTTTTGATTTAAGAGCCCGTGGTGTTGACAAATTTTAAAAATTTCTTTTGAGTTTCAGAGTCCGTGGTGTTGACAAATTTTAAAAGTTCATTTGGATTTAAGAGTCTGTGGTCTTGACAAATTTTAAAAGTGATTTTGAGTGGTGATAGTAACTTAATGTTTACAATATTTTTTTCTCAAATTAATATCTTTTTAATATATAAATTATATACTAAGTAATATTTAGAGTACATTAAAAATTTGTCATGGAACGTAACATTAGTAAAGTATAAATTATATTATTTTAGAATTATTATATACAATTAGTTTTTGAATATAAGTATAACCCGAAAGTTTAATTTTAAAAAAATTGTTAGTAATTTCAGCAAAATAATAAGACTCGAGGGAGTCTTCATATATAATTAATATTATAATACTTATATTTACTTGTTCATAAATATTTTAAGAACTTAAACTGTAAATTCAAATCACTTCCATATTTATTGCTAAAAAGAAATGCTTTGTTGGTAGTGAATCGAAGCTCCGTTTCGAATACAATTTATTGCGTTTTATTCGTAAAATTATTTTGAGTTGAACGGTGATGGCGGTGGAACCTAACTCGCAGCAAATAGAAAGTTATATCCGTAAAAAAAATATCAGTGGATAGTCTATATTCGAAACGATTCATCATATCATAAATAATGCAACTAACCATATTCACAATTACCACGTTAATTATTTGTGTACTAATTATTTAGTGCTCTATAATATTATTATTAGTTTAGATTTGATATTTTATTTTATATACTAATACTAATAATAATAATAATAATTGGATTAATATATATATATATATATATATATATATATATATATATATATATATATATATATATATATATATATATATATATATATATATATATATATATATATATATATATATATATTTATATCACTCTATACCTTAAAAGAGATTTTTTATGACGTAATAATTTTTTGAAAAACGTCTTTAATCACCGTTAGATTAAAAAATTACTTTACAATACCCCTTAATCCAACGATCATTAATCATCCACAAAAATATTAAGTAATAAATCAATTTTTTTTTGGGTAAAGGGTTACCCCGATGAATATTATTAAAAATAATAAAGAATGGATACAAAGAGAACTGGAGCAACAAGTACATCTTGAAGCTACACAAAAACACCACTATAGCCAACTAAGCCCTATAGCAACAACCCAAAACAGAACAAATGACACTAAATGTAACAACCTAAACCAATAACCAACCGATTACGTGAAACAAAATTTTTTTTTTTTTTATTCAGAAGAGTGCTCCACGCGCACCACCTCAGGGTGCGAGGCGCGCACTGGCCCAATTCAGTTCTGTCCAGTTTTGTCAATTTTAAAATAAAGATCTCCCACTTCCCGACATTTTTAGACGAAACGCTTTTCACAACATGTTATAATGGTTAAAGCTCACACGATTCAATAATAAAATAAGTTTTACGAAACTGGGCCCACATATGCCGTAATACGAGTTTCGTACAAAAATATGAGTTTCGACTACACTAGTTTAAATTCCAAACGACACTATGAGCATGGTGTTTGGGGGTTAAACTACCCAATTCTCAGTCGAACTCCAAAAGCTATAACATCTAAAAGCGTCCCCTAACAAACAAACGGGATCTCTAATCCGTACGAATGTCCTTACCCTTGTCTCCGCCGGAGCCTATAAAAAGATAAACAACGAGAGGGTAAGCAAAGCTTAGTGAATGCAATAATTATACCCATATATATATATATATATATATATATATATATATATATATATATATATATATATATATATATATATATATATATATATATATATATAATATACCTACTTGCAATCACTTACACATATACCGCATACATGCTAGCAATACAATTAGCATACCATCTCATGTACAAAGCTAATGATCTCCAACAAACCGCAACTAGCGTAATCAATAACATATAATCGACATAATACAATATGCTACAAAACAATACACAACCATGGTTAACCATTCTCGCGTCATGGTGCTACCGGCTCTTTGGTTCACACCATACGCATCGGTTATGATGCCACCGGCTCTTTGGTTCACATCACAACCCGAGTCATACTCGCGTTAAAGTGCTACCGGCTCTTTGGTTCACACTCTAACAACTCGTGCCGTAGTGCTACCGGCTCTTTGGTTCACACTACAACACACGTACTATGATGCTACCGGCTCTTTGGTTCACATCATAGCACAACGCACATACTATGGCACTACCGGCTCTGTGGTTCATACTATAGCATACAAATAAATACATTATATACATACGCATATAATCATTCCACTCACCTTAACGATTTGGTGACGGTTTTATACTTCCGCAAGCTTCAAAGCAAAGTACCTAATATAATAAGTACTTCAATCAACACACAAACTAGTTGGACTAAATACCAACAATTCACTCATGTGCATTTAATGACTTAAATGCATTAAATGCCCCATTTTCACCAAAACCGCCCATTTAAGGTCAAGACCATCATTAACCACTAAAAACTAGTGCTTAAGGTCCAACACACTAACTAATACACATTTAGGGTATTTCATACCCTTATTTCCCTACTAGGTCAATCGTTACTCTTTTGACCATTTTAAAGCCAACACACCCATTTCGGGTCATCCACTAACCCACATAATAACCATTCATTTTATTAACTAGGTGTGCTAGTAATTAACTAACCAATTATGACTCATAAACTCATTTATCATTTCAAAACCCTAGGTTAGCAATTCTTGAGTCCTCATGACTCGATCTTACCCAAGAACACCCAAAATCACCAAATATGGGTTTTATGTTCTTCATTTACCCAAACCCTAACCCATACATAAATCAAAGTAAGGAAATCCAAGTTAGAACATACCACTACAACTAAAACGTAGCTACAGAGGAGATGAACAACTTTATAACTCGAGCTAAGACTCAAAACTAGCTCCTTCTTCCTTTGCTTGAGCTTTCTCACACAAGAATCACACACACACACACACACACACACTCTCTCTCTCTCTCTAAAATTGAAGTGGATAGGATAAGGTTGTTGGAAATGGAGTGAATGACACCCCAAGATCTGACCTACTGGCCTTAAACTCGTCCACAAGTGAAATTACCAAAAAGCCCTTCAAAATATCTGATTAAAAGAACAGAATCCGGCTACAGTGAAGAGTGTGCCACGCGCACCCCTATGTGTGCGATGAGCGCACCAAGCTCAGATCACTCTCTGACCTCTGTTTAAATACACAAGGTCACCCACACTTCATGTGCTCTATATACGTCTCTGTTTAATAAATATTAGGGTCTTACACTAAATTACAAACACCATTTATCCTTCATTCTATTAACTGTAGGCAAGATCTTGAACTTTAGCGATAACAACTTGAGTCTCACGGTTGCATATATATCTTCAAAAAGCTTGACTTCGGTAAGATGCGATTTTTTGAAAATCCGATTATTACGTTCTTGCCAAATAAAATAAACCGCCGCTGCAAACATAATTTTAGTCACTACCAAATTAACACAATTACGAGATGCCACTGGGGAGATCACTCGAACTACATCTTTCCACTGATTACCAATACCGACATTTAGAAGATTTTTACATCGGGCCCATACATCCGCAGCAAACGGACAATCAAAGAAAAGGTGATCATGAGAATCGATACAACTTTTACATAAAGGGCAAATAAGTGACATGCTACCTTGAATTTCCCACGGCTTCATCGTGTCGTGGGTCTTCAATCTCTCCCCCATAACAAGCTATAAAAGGAAGGCATGACGAGGAATACACTGGGAGAACCATACTACCTGAAATGTATTATGGATCCCAGCAAGCTCTTCGGATAATTCCAAACGATACGCGACTTCACCAACACGAGCTAAAATTTTAAAAGGACTAATAAACCGAGGAACTAACTTTCCCCGTAGACTAATAAACCGATCAACTAACTTTCCCCGTTTTCGAAACCGAATAACACCTTTCCATGGCGAAACCTTAAGCATCACCATGTCACCTCCTTGGAATTCGTTCAATCGCCTACGTTTGTCGGCATACGACTTTTGTCTATCTTGCGCCTTTTTCAAATGAGTCCGAATCATCTCAATCTTGCTATTTGTCTCTAAAACCAAATCGGTACTCTCGATTTCTCTTTGGCCCACTTCACCCCAACAAATCGGGGTTCGACATCTACGCCCATAGAGCATCTCGTAAGGTGGCATCCCGATACTAGTATGATAACTATTATTGTACGAGAATTCCACCAAAGGTAAGTGCTCATCCCAACTACCACCGAAATCAATAATACACGCCCGTAACATATCCTCTAAAGTTTGATTAGTACGTTCAGTTTGACCGTCAGTTTGAGGATGATACGCCGTGCTCAATTTCAATTGTGTACCCATATCTTCATGAAACTTTTCCCAAAACCGGGATGTAAAACGGGTATCTCGATCCGAAATAATAGATATAGGAACCCCGTGTCTCGATATCACTTCCTTGATGAAAAAATATGCCAAGATCTCCGACGATATCACTTCCCGAATGGGAAGAAACAAGACACTTTTCGTCAATTGATCAACTATCACCCAAATCGAATCAAATTGGGTTCTCGCCGTATTTGGTAATTTTGTAATGAAATCTATAGTAATGTGCTCCCATTTCCACTTCGGGATTTCTAACGATTGTAACTTACCATACGGCTTTTGCTGTTCGGCTTTCACTTGCAAACACGTGACGCATTATTCAACATACTTAACAACATCACGTTTCATGCCCGGCCACCAATACTCTTTCCTCAAATCAAGATACATTTTCATCGAGCCCGGATGAATAGAATACTTTGACTTATGTGCTTCATCAAGTAGCACTCGTCGATGATCACCCATTTTAGGCACCCACACGCTTCCTTGAAAAGATAACAAACCATGCGGACCTAAGGTAATAAACTCCGTTTATCCCACGATTCGTTCCTCATGCTTATTGTTAACAAAAGCTTCGATTTGAGTCTCGCCAAGCTTTACAAGAAAATCGTTAGTAATAATCATACGTAACAATCCCAATCGTAACGCCGGGTGATGACTCTTTCGACTTAACGCATCCGTGACCACATTTACCTTGCCCGGATGATAAAGTATTTCACAATCATAATCTTTTACCACATCCATCCACCTACGTTGGCGATAATTCAAATCTCGTTGGTTAAAGAGATGTTTCAAAATCTTATGATCCGAATAAATCGTACTCTTGACACCATACAAGTAGTGGTGCCAAATTTTCAACACATGAACAACCGCCGCCAACTCAAGATCGTGAGTCGGATATCTAGTCTCGAATTCCTTTAATTGTCGAGAGGCATAAGCGATGACTTTACCCCTTTGCATTAGAACACACCCGATGAAACATGTAACAACCCAACCCGATAACCGACCATAAACAGTCCAAAAAAAAAAAAATTTAAAAGCTGCTGGATAGGGGAGTGCGCGGCGCGCATCCCCTGTAGTGCGCGGCGCGCACAGAGCACTCCAGCTTCTGTCCAAACTGTTTTTAACACACAAAAAGATGGACCACTTCCCGAAATTTTTAGACCGAACGATTTTCACAACAAACTTATATATGTAAAACTAACACGAATCAAACATAAAAATGATGTTTTACAAGCGGGGCCCACACGACCCAAAATACAAGTTTAATACAAGTTTAGAGTTTCGACCACCAAAAAGTTTAAGTTCCAAACTACACAATGAGCATGGCGTTTGGGATTAAACTACCCAACTACCGGTCAAACTCCAAGAGCTACTAAAGCCAAAAGCGTCCCCTAGCATCAAGCGGGATCTCTAGACCAATACGATGCCCTTACCCTTGTCCAAAACCGAACCTATAAAATGGTAAACAACGAGAGGGTAAGCAAAGCTTAGTGAATGCAATAATTATACGAATACATATATAATTATACCTACTTGCATACACTTACACAAACCGCAAACATGCCAGCAACACAATTAGCTTATCGTCACATTAACAAGCTATAATCTCCAATACCACAAGCTAGCAACAACCGCATAATAATATAACTCGAAATGATATAATATGCTTACAACACAAGTAACCATGGTCGACCAATAGTACAAGGGAACGGCGCTCGCGAAAACGCCATCGGTGTTCATAACATCCATTAGGGCACTTAACACCTCGCACCACTAACCCCTAGGGTGGCACCTTAACACCTCGGCACATCACCCCGAGTGGCATCTTAACACCTCGATGCAACACTCATTATTTTACGGAGTGGTGTCTTAACACCTCGACACTACACTCCTAGGTGGCATCTTAACACCTCGATGCTACACCCGAGTGGCATCTTAACACCTCGATGCTACACCCTTTACGTGAAACGTGGTGTCTTAACACCTCGACACTACACCTTTCACGCTACAACAAATAGATACATTATATACATACGCATATAATTATTCTACTCACCTTAACAATTAGATGACGATTTCAACCTCCACAAGCTTCAAAGCAAAGTACCTAATATAATAAGTACTTGATCAACACACAAGCTAAGTGGACTCAATACTAACACTTACACATGAGCATTTAATGACTTAATGTATTAAATCGCCCATTTATACCAAAACCGCCCAATTAAAGTCAAGACCACCACTAATCACTTAAAAGCTAGTGATTAAGGTCCAACAACACCAACTAATACATAATTAGGGTAATTCATACCCATCTTTCCAAACTAGGTCAATTTATTACCCAAATAACCATTTTAAGACAACACACCCATTTCGGGTCATCCACTAACTAGCCAACACCCATTTACTAAATAA
Source organism: Rutidosis leptorrhynchoides (assembly GCF_046630445.1). Lineage (NCBI taxonomy): Eukaryota > Viridiplantae > Streptophyta > Magnoliopsida > Asterales > Asteraceae > Rutidosis > Rutidosis leptorrhynchoides. The sequence goes on along the minus strand of NC_092334.1, from coordinate 496,542,320 downwards.
CTAGGTGTGTTAGCAATTAACTCACCAATTAGGGTTCATAAACATCATTTAATACTTTGAAACCCTAGACTAGTCACCAATTAGTATTCAAGACTCAATTTTACCCAAGAACACCCAAAATCACCAATAATGGGTTTTGTGTTCATCATTTACTCAAACCCTAACCCTTACACTAAATCAAAGTAAGGAAAATAAAATTAGAACATACCACAACTACCACAGCGAAGCTAGAGATGAGATGAACGACTTTAATGCTTGAACTTTAACCCAAAACAAGCTCCTTCCTCTTGGATTTAAGCTTTCTCTCTCAAAAATCACAACCTCTCTCTAGAATTAAAGTTAAAGTGATAAGGTTGTTGATAATGGAGTAATGGTGCTCCATAAACTGACCTATCTGTCTTTAACCCGTCCATAAGTGAATTTACCAAAATTCCCATCAAAATATCTGATTTAAAAAGCTGGAACCCGGCTACAGTAAGGGTGCGTGGCGCGCTCCCTTTAGTGTGCACGGTGCGCACTAGGCTCAGCTCACTCAGTGACTTCTGTTTAACTGCACAACATCACCCACACTCTATGTAACATATTTACACTGCTGTACAAACTGATTAGGGTCTTACAACTCTCCCCCACTTATTCGGATTGCGTCCTCGCAATCCAAGCCGCATGACAAGAGGGAAGATATACCAACACGAACTCTTCGGGCTCCCAAGTTAACTCGGAACCTATACTTCGACGCCATTGGACTTTAAAAGTCCTCACCTCTTTATTTCTCAATTTCTTAACCTTTTAATCGAGTATAGCAACCGGCTCCTCAACATACTCCAACTTGTTATTTAGCTCAATCTCGTCTAACGACACCCAAGATGAATCATCCGCAAGACACTTACGGAGATGGGAAACATGAAAGGTATTATGGATCCCCGCAAGTTCTTCGGGTAATTCCAAACGATACGCAACTTCACCAACACGAGCTAAAACTTTAAAGGGACCAATAAACTGAGGAGCTAACTTTCCCCGTTTTCGAAATAGAATAATACCCTTCCATGGTGAAACCTTAAGCATCACCATATCGCCTTCTTGAAATTCGATCGTTCGTCTACGTTTGTCGGCATACGACTTTTGTCTATCTTGATCCTTTCTCAAATGTTCCCGAATAATATCAATCTTGTTATTCGTCTCTAAAACCAAATCGGTACTCCCGATTTCTCCTTGACCCACTTCTCCCCAACAAATGGGAGTTCGACACCTCCGCCCGTAAAGCATATCATAAGGTGGCATCCCGATACTAGTATGATAACTATTATTGTACGAGAATTCCACCAAAGGCAAATGCTCATCCCAACTACCACCGAAATCAATAATGCACGCCTGTAACATATCTTCCAAAGTTTGATTCGTACGTTCGGTTTGACCGTCCGTTTGAGAATGATACGCCGTGCTCAATTTCAATCGCGTACCCATATCTTCGTGAAACTTTTCCCAAAACCGAGATGTAAAACGAGTATCTCTATCCGAAACAATAGATATAGGAACCCCGTGTCGAGAGACTACTTCCTTGATAAACAACTTAGCCAAGGCCTCCGACGATATTGCTTCTTTAATGGGAAGATACAAAGCACTTTTCGTCAACCGGTCAACTATCACCCAAATTGTATCAAATTGGGTTCTCGTCATCTTAGGTAACTTTGTTATGAAATCCATGGTAATGTGCTCCCATTTCCATTTCGGAATTTCTAACGGTTGCAATTTACCATACGACTTTTGGTGTTCGGCTTTTACTTGCAAACACGTGACGCATTGCTCAACATACTTCACAACATCACGCTTCATGCCCGGCCACCAATAATCTTTCTTCAAGTCAAGATACATTTTCGTCGCGCCCGGATGAATGGAATATTTTGACTTAGGTGCTTTATCAAGTAGCACTCATCGGTAATCACCCATCTTAGGCACCCACACCCTTCCTTGGAAAGACAACAAACCACGCGGACCCATAGTAATAAACTCCGATTGGCCCACGATTCGCTCCGTATGCTTGTTGTGAACATAAGTCTCTATTTGAATCTCACCAAGCTTTTCAAGAAAATCGTTGGTAATAATCAAACGTAACGATCCAACTCGTATCGCCGGATGTTGACTCTTTCGACTCAACGCATCCGCGACAACGTTCGCCTTACTCGGATGATAAAGTATCTCACAATCATAGTCTTTCACCACATCCATCCACCTACGTTGGCGATAATTCAAATCTCGTTGATTAAAGAGATGTTTCAAACTCTTATGATCCGAATAAATCGTACACTTGACACCATACAAGTAATGGCGCCAAATTTTCAACGCATGCACAACCGCCGCCAACTCAAGATCATGAGTCGGATACCTCGTTTCATGTTCCTTTAATTGTCGAGAGGCATAAGCGATGACTTTACCTCTTTGCATTAGAACACACCCGAGACCATTTAAGGAAGCATCACAATAAACCACCATGTCTTCAACACCTTCCGGTAACACTAACACCGGAGCTTGACACAACTTCTCTTTTAACAATTGAAAAGCAATTTCATGCTCGTTCTCCCAAACAAACCTCGCATTCTTCCTTGTCAATTTCGTCAACGAAGAAGCGATCTTAGAAAAATCTTGGATAAACCGACGATAATAACCGGCCAATCCGAGAAAACTTCGGATTTCCGTAGGCGTAGTCGGTCGTCCCCAACTCTTCACCGTCTCGATCTTCCCTGGATCTACTTGAATACCGTTTTCGTTCACAATATGACCAAGGAATTGAACTTCCCTTAGCCAAAATTCACATTTGGAGAACTTTGCATACAACTTCTCCTTTCGTAGCGTCTTCAATACTTCACGCAAATGATGTTCATGTTCGTTCATACTTTTCGAGTAGACTAGTATGTCGTCAATGAACACTATTACCGACTTGTCCAACATAGGTTGGCACACTCGGTTCATAAGATCCATGAATGCCGCCGGTGCATTCGTAAGACCGAAAGGCATCACAACAAACTCAAAATGCCCATAACGCGTTCGAAAGGCTGTTTTCTCAATGTCTTCCTCACGGACCCGCATTTGGTGATAGCCGGACCGTAGGTCGATTTTTGAGAAATACGTTGCACCTTGAAGTTGATCAAACAAATCGTCAATCCTAGGTAACGGATAACGATTCTTGATCGTCACTTTATTCAACTCCCGGTAATCGATGCACATCCACATACTACCATCCTTCTTTTTCACGAATAAAACCGGAGCGCCCCATGGCGAAGCACTCGGTAGAATGAAACCCTTTTCAAGTAGCTCTTGGGTTTGATTTAACAACTCTTGCATTTCCGTCGGCGCTAAACGATAAGGAGTTTTATCAATGGGGGTAGCCCCCGGAACCAACTCAATGCGAAATTCAACTTGTCTTTCCTCCGGAACACCCGGTAACTCATCCGGAAAAATGTCTTCAAATTCATTAACCACCGGAATTTCACGAATGGGTGGTGGCTCATTGCGAGTATCAACAACATGAGCAAGAAAAGCCATGCCACCGGTAACAACGAGACGACGTGCCCGTGCAAAAGTGCATATCAGCACCGGTCTCCTTCGCTTATCACCATGAATAATCAACTCTCCCCCACTTGGGGTCTTCACACGAATAAACTTATCATGACATGCAATATCGGCTCTATAACGATCGAGCCAATCCATACCAACGACAATATCAAAATCGCCCAAGGTCATTGGAATGAGATCAATTTTAAAGGTTTCGGCACCGAAAACAACATCACAATTTTCACACACATCAACCACTAGCACCATCTTGCCGTCCGCTATTTTGACTTCTACTGGACGATTTAACTTAGCTAACGGTCTATCAAGTTTAGGCATAAATTTAGGAGACACAAACGACAAATTTGCACCGCTATCAAATAGAATTCTTGCCGGATTAGAATTAACCACGAAAGTACCTGAGACGACTTCGTTTGATTGCTTGTCTTCATCATTGGTCATCAAATAATTTTGACCCCTTGCCGTACCCGCCGCCTTCTCTAACCGCTTAACATTATCATTGCGCAAGTCGGGACACTCCGGCTTCTTATGCCCTTCTTTTCCGCAATTAAAACAAGTGATTTTGTTTCAGGAAAATGGTTTCGGACATTCACGAGCCATATGACCCGGTTGCCCACAATTGTAGCACGCATAAGAAAAACCACCGGTAGCGCCCTTCTTCACGCTATTGAAACTTTCGGAACCCTTCTTGTTCTTGTTCTTCTTGTTTGAAGAGTTAGAGTAACTAAAACCTTCAAACTTTCTCTTTGAAAAAGTGAAATCATTCTTCCTTGGAACCTCCGGTTCAAAACCCCGAGCCAACTCGAATAGTTCTTCAAAAGTCTTAGCCATTCCCCGACTAATCTTATCCTTGTACTCATCATTCAAAGTATGGTAGAAATCTTTCATTAGCTTGTGATCGTCACCCACATATTCCGGACAAAAACGAGTTTTTGCCAAAAAGGTGGACTTGAGTGTGACCAAGTCCATTGAACCTTGTTGCAAATGGTGCAACTCGTCCCGGATTCTATCAAGATCGGAAGAAGTTCGGTATTCTTTGAAGAATTCCTTCTTAAACTCCTCCCATGTCAAGTTCATACATTGTTCTTCGCCATATAAGTTGATCTTATCGTCCCACCACAACTTAGCTTCCTCCCGCAACATGCTTGAACCAAACCTCGTTTTCTTCTCAGGAGGGCATTTCGCGGTACGGAAAGCTCCCTCGATATCGAAGATCCAACATGTACTCTTCAAAGGATCTCGCACCCCATTAAACATCGGGGGTTAAGTGTCCTTGAAATTCTTATAATAGAAGTCCCGCCTTCCTTCACCTCCTTCACCGCGAGGATAAAGGTTTCTAGCATCAAGGGCCTCTTCGATAGTGGCCTTCATTCGTTCATTTATCAAATCGGTCACCTGCCTATCGACCGAATCTTGAAAGACTTTTCGGACGTCCGTAAGAAAATCCGCTTTTAACTTTTTAAAGACGGCCTCAACCTTGGCCGAAAACTCGGCGTCCTCGCTTGTACTTCCGTTATCATGATCGGGACCGTTTCTCGTCTTCATTCTATAAAACGAAATAGGTTAAACCACAAAAACGAAAGGACAATTACATGTGTATATACATATATGCCACACTACTCCATCTCGCTCAACAATCGTCGTACATTTCTTGTTTAACACGACTTGCGCCCGTAATAATGGTAGCTAGTCATTACTACGCGAGCACGTCGCATTAACTCGCTAGTACAACGCCTATCTCGCTTGATGCTTGCTAAACACAACACAAACAATTAGCACAAGGTTAATTCTCATAAACCAATGCACTAACAATTCCCGATTAGACCCAAAGTCCTACAAGTCCCGCATAAAGTGCTCACACAATAAGGTCTAAGTCTAGGCACCTATCTCAAGTCGCCTAAATTCCTTAGACCATGCTCTGATACCACTTGTAACAACCCAACCCGATAACCGACCATAAACAGTCCCAAAAAAAAAAAATTTAAAAGCTGCTGGACAGGGGAGTGCGCGGCGCGCATCCCCTGTAGTGCGCGGCGCGCACAGAGCACTCCAGCTTCTGTCCGAACTGTTTTTAACACACAAAAAGATGGACCACTTCCCGAAATTTTTAGACCGAACGCTTTTCACAACAAACTTATATATGTAAAACTAACACGAATCAAACTTAAAAATGATGTTTTACAAGCGGGGCCCACACGACCCAAAATACAAGTTTAATACAAGTTTAGAGTTTCGACCACCAAAAAGTTTAAGTTCCAAACTACACAATGAGCATGGCGTTTGGGATTAAACTACCCAACTACCGGTCAAACTCCAAGAGCTACGAAAGCCAAAAGCGTCCCCTAGCATCAAGCGGGATCTCAAGTCCAATACGATGCCCTTACCCTTGTCCAAAACCGAACCTATAAAATGGTAAACAACGAGAGGGTAAGCAAAGCTTAGTGAATGCAATAATTATACGAATACATATATAATTATACCTACTTGCATACACTTACACAAACCGCAAACATGCTAGCAACACAATTAGCTTATCGTCACATTAACAAGCTATAATCTCCAATACCACAAGCTAGCAACAACCGCATAATAATATAACTCGAAATGATATAATATGCTTACAACACAAGTAACCATGGTCGACCAATAGTACAAGGGAACGGCGCTCGCTAAAACGCCATCGGTGTTCATAACATCCATTAGGGCACTTAACACCTCGCACCACTAACCCCTAGGGTGGCACCTTAACACCTCGGTACATCACCCCGAGTGGCATCTTAACACCTCGATGCAACACTCATTATTTTACGGAGTGGTGTCTTAACACCTCGACACTACACTCCTAGGTGGCATCTTAACACCTCGATGCTACACCCAAGTGGCATCTTAACACCTCGATGCTACACCCTTCACGTGAAACGTGGTGTCTTAACACCTCGACACTACACCTTTCACGCTACAACAAATAGATACATTATATACATACGCATATAATTATTCCACTCACCTTAACAATTATATGACGATTTCAACCTCCACAAGCTTCAAAGCAAAGTACCTAATATAATAAGTACTTGATCAACACACAAGCTAAGTAGACTCAATACTAACACTTACACATGAGCATTTAATGACTTAATGTATTAAATCGCCCATTTATACCAAAACCGCCCAATTAAAGTCAAGACCACCACTAATCACTTAAAAGCTAGTGATTAAGGTCCAACAACACCAACTAATACATAATTAGGGTAATTCATACCCATATTTCCAAACTAGGTCAATTTATTACCCAAATAACCATTTTAAGACAACACACCCATTTCGGGTCATCCACTAACTAGCCAACACCCATTTACTAAATAACTAGTTGTGTTAGCAATTAACTCACCAATTAGGGTTCATAAACATCATTTAATACTTTGAAACCCTAGACTAGTCACCAATTAGTATTCAAGACTCAATTTTACCCAAGAACACCCAAAATCACCAATAATGGGTTTTGTGTTCATCATTTACTCAAACCCTAACCCTTACACTAAATCAAAGTAAGGAAAATAAAATTAGAACATACCACAACTACCACAACGAAGCTAGAGATGAGATGAACGACTTTAATGCTTGAACTTTAACCCAAAACAAGCTCCTTCCTCTTGGATTCAAGCTTTCTCTCTCAAAAATCACAATCTCTCTCTAGAATTAAAGTTAAAGTGATAAGGTTGTTGATAATGGAGTAATGGTGCTCCACAAACTAACCTATCTGTCTTTAACCCGTCCATAAGTGAATTTACCAAAATGCCTATCAAAATATCTGATATAAAAAGCTGGAACCCGGCTACAGTAAGGGTGCGCGGCGCGCTCCCTTTAGTGTGCGCGGCGCGCACTAGGCTCAGCTCACTCAGTGACTTCTGTTTAACTGCACAACATCACCCACACTCTATGTAACATATTTACACTGCTGTACAAACTGATTAGGGTCTTACAAAACAACCCGTCCTAATCCATCCGGACGAAGTCCATATCGATTATAAACGATTCACAACAGTTGATTACATCGCGAGGTACTTGACCTCTATATGATACATTTTACAAACATTGCATTCATTTTTAAAAGACAAACTTGCTTTACACCGAAAGTTGACGGCATGTATACCATTTCAGAATATATCCAACTATAATTGACTTAATAATAATCTTGATGAACTTGACGACTCGAATGCAACGTCTTTTGAAATATGTCATGAATTGACTCCAAGTAATATCTCTAATATGAGCAAATGCACAGCGGAAGATTTCTTTCATACCTGAGAATAAACATGCTTTAAAGTGTCAACCAAAAGGTTGGTGAGTTCATTAGTTTAACATAAATAATAATTTCCATCATTTTAATAGACCACAAGATTTTCATTTTCATTTCTCATAAATATACGTCCCATGCATAGAGACAAAAATATCATTCATATGGATTGAACACCTGGTAACCGACATTAACAAAATGCATATAAGAATATCCCCTATCATTCCGGGAAATCCTTCGGACATGATAAAAATGAATTCGAATTACTAAAGCATCCGGTACTTTGGATGGGGTTCGTTAGGCCCAATAGATCTATCTTTATGATTCGCATCAATTAGTAGATCGGTTTACTAATTCTTAAGTTACCAAGCAAAAGGGGCATATTCGGCTTCGAACATTCACCCATATAATGTAGTTTCAATTACTTGTGTCTATTTCGTAAAACATTTATAAAAGCAGCTCATGTATTCTCAGTCCCAAAAATATATATTGCAAAAGCATTTAAAAAGGGAGTAATGAAACTCACAGTACTGTATTTTGTAGTAAAAATACATATGACGACATTGGACAATGCAGGGTTGGCCTCTGATTCACGAACCTATATCATTTGTATATTCATTAATACATATAACCGTACTCAAACAATTTCATATACTATCTCTTTATATATTATTTATTTAATTTGTATATATATATATATATATATATATATATATATATATATATATATTTGTAACTGATTATTACTTATATAATTATATATATAGTTAAGTTGTATATATATTTAAAATGATTAATATCTATATATTTAATTATATTAATATATATATATATATATATATATATATATATATATATATATATATATATATATATATATATATATATATATATATATATATATGGTTAGTATTATATCTAAAATTCATTAGTTTGTTATATATATAAGTATTTATGTAAATAATGTTAATATGTTTTACATATAGGTATATAAACTATTAGTACAATTATAATATATATGTTAGGTCAAAATATTATCTATAACAAAAATGATAGTTTTGAAAATTTTGATTTACTAATAATAATAACGATATTGTTTTTAGAAAAAAATACTTATGTTAATGATAAATTTAAAATGATAAGTTAATGATCATAATAATAATAATAAATGATAACGCCAGTAATGATTTTATTACTAATACTTTTGTTGATAAAAACAATAATAATACTAACAATTTATAGAATGATACTAATAATAATATTTAAAATGATAAATTGTATTATGTTCATAATAATGATAATAATAATAATAATGATCATAATTATAATAACAATAATGCATATGTAATATTAGTAATAATAATATCAATAATACTTATAATAATACTAATGATAATTATAATACTTTTAGATATAATAACAATGATAATAATTATAACCTTAATAGTAACAATAATAATAAATGATCATAAATCTTGTATTAGTACTAATAACAATACTAATAATAATCAATAATAATAATAATAATAATCATGGTAATAACAATAACAATAATAATAAATGAGAGTAACTACCTCATAAAGAAAAATTCCAAAAAAAAACTGCCTGCACCCGGGCTCGAAACCGTGACCTCACGTCCACTCGCAAACACCCTAGACCATGGAACCGTTTCATTTTATCTGTTTAATATCCATTTGAATTTTATTTAGCCCGTTTTACTAATCTGTTCTCCTTTTTCTTCTTTCTCCAGTTTCAATCGATCCAGAAAAAGAAAAAAAATTCAATCCTAATTACTAGATATTCGTTTACATTAAATCTTATAATTTGAAACCAACACATTGAAACCAGAATTGAATTATAATAACAGAAAAGAATTAAAAAAAATAAAACAGCGTTTTTATTTAAATAAGAACTCAACATCAAAAATCGAATTTTTGGACGTTTCAGGCCACGACTCCAACATGAAAAAGGTTTTAAATCTTCATTAGACACTTTCCAAATACTTAATTGATTCTAAAACTGAGATCATAATTCAAATTTTACAGATGAACAATTCTTTGACTTTTTGAGACATGAACTTTGACTCGACAATTAGGAGTCGATAGATAAAATTGGAGTTTCACCTTCTACAGATAATTTGAGTATAAGAATCCCAATAAAACTGCATTTTTAGTTTTTAAAATATCATTCAAATTCGAACTGTTGTATACAAGAAGTAATAACAGAGCAGGCGACCTCTTTCTTTAAAAAAAAAATTGAATTTCAATGTTTTAATCCAATTTGTGATAACAGAAGACTATATAAAAATTATGTGGTTGATGTTAAAGCAAAGGGGTACGAAATAGTTATGATTTTTACTACGAAATACGTTACAAATTACACAAGTTTTAATTATTTATTTACAGATGGGATATACCTAAACCTTGCTACAACACTATAGGCAGTGTACCTAATCGTACAGTAGTGTAGTTTTTAGTAAGTTCGGTTCGTTCCACAGGGAAATCTTTAAACAAAGCTTAACGCTATATTAGTTTACTTTTATAAAAATACAAATATATATATATATAAGTAATATTATTATTATAAAAGGGGGGTTTTTACCATTTAATGACCGGTTTGTCGATTTTAAAACTTTAGTCGCAGTTAAAACTAAATGTAAAATATTAAAAATAAATACAAGACTTAAATTAAAGCATAAAGTAAATAACGATAATGAAATTTCGAATAATAAAAATGCGATAAAATAAACTTGCGATAATTAAAAAGTACAATAATTAAAAGTGCAATTAAATACAATAACAATAAATAAAAATGCGATAATTAGAAGTGCAATTAAATATAAAATAAAGGAAATTAAATATGAAATAAAAGAATTATGCTTATTTAAACTTCCGTAATCATGATGTTTGGCGTGTTGATTTTAGTTTTATTGCCCATGGGTTAATTGTCCTTTGTCCTGGATTATTTAATATGTCCATACGGATTTTGTAGTGACCCGAACTTTTCCATGTTTATATATATTAATTGAGATTGATATTTACATGATTAAATGTTTCCAACATGTTAAGCAATCAAACTTGTTAAGACTTGATTAATTGAAATATGTTTCATATAGACAATTGACCACCCAAGTTGACCGGTGATTCACGAACGTTAAAACTTGTAAAAACTATATGATGACATATATATGGATATATATATATAGTTAACATGATACTATGATAAATAAACATATCATTAAGTATATTAACAATGAACTACATATGTAAAAACAAGACTACTAACTTAATGATTTTTAAACGAGACATATATGTAACGATTATCGTTGTAAAGACATTTAATGTATATATATCATATTAAGAGATATTCATACATGATAATATCATGATAATATAATAATTTAAAATCTCATTTGATATTATAAACATTGGGTTAACAACATTTAACAAGATCGTTAACCTAAAGGTTTCAAAACAACACTTACATGTAACGACTAACGATGACTTAACGACTCAGTTAAAATGTATATACATGTAGTGTTTTAATATGTATTTATACACTTTTGAAAGACTTCAATACACTTATCAAAATACTTCTACTTAACAAAAATGCTTACAATTACATCCTCGTTCAGTTTCATCAACAATTCTACTCGTATGCACCCGTATTCGTACTCGTACAATACACAGCTTTTAGATGTATGTACTATTGGTATATACACTCCAATGATCAGCTCTTAGCAGCCCATGTGAGTCACCTAACACATGTGGGAACCATCATTTGGCAACTAGCATGAAATATCTCATAAAATTACAAAAATATGAGTAATCATTCATGACTTATTTACATGAAAACAAAATTACATATCCTTTATATCTAATCCATACACCAACGACCAAAAACACCTACAAACACTTTCATTCTTCAATTTTCTTCATCTAATTGATCTCTCTCAAGTTCTATCTTCAAGTTCTAAGTGTTCTTCATAAATTCCAAAAGTTCTAGTTTCATAAAATCAAGAATACTTTCAAGTTTGCTAGCTCACTTCCAATCTTGTAAGGTGATCATCCAACCTCAAGAAATCTTTGTTTCTTACAGTAGGTTATCATTCTAATACAAGGTAATAATCATATTCAAACTTTGGTTCAATTTCTATAACTATAACAATCTTATTTCAAGTGATGATCTTACTTGAACTTGTTTTCATGTCATGATTTTGCTTCAAGAACTTCGAGCCATCCAAGGATCCATTGAAGCTAGATCCATTTTTTTCTTTTCCAGTAGGTTTATCCAAGGAACTTAAGGTAGTAATGATGTTCATAACATCATTCGATTCATACATATAAAGCTATCTTATTCGAAGGTTTAAACTTGTAATCACTAGAACATAGTTTAGTTAATTCTAAACTTGTTCGCAAACAAAAGTTAATCCTTCTAACTTGACTTTTAAAATCAACTAAACACATGTTCTATATCTATATGATATGCTAACTTAATGATTTAAAACCTGGAAACACGAAAAACACCGTAAAACCGGATTTACGCCGTCGTAGTAACACCGCGGGCTGTTTTGGGTTAGTTAATTAAAAACTATGATAAACTTTGATTTAAAAGTTGTTATTCTGAGAAAATGATTTTTATTATGAACATGAAACTATATCCAAAAATTATGGTTAAACTCAAAGTGGAAGTATGTTTTCTAAAATGGTCATCTAGACGTCGTTCTTTCGACTGAAATGACTACCTTTACAAAAATGACTTGTAACTTATTTTTCCGACTATAAACCTATACTTTTTCTGTTTAGATTCATAAAATAGAGTTCAATATGAAACCATAGCAATTGGATTCACTCAAAACGGATTTAAAATGAAGAAGTTATGATTAAAACAAGATTGGATAATTTTTCTCATTTTAGCTACGTGAAAATTGGTAACAAATCTATTCTAACCATAACTTAATCAACTTGTATTGTATATTATGTAATCTTGAGATACCATAGACATGTATACAATGTTTCGACCTATCATGTCGACACATCTATATATATTTCGGAACAACCATAGACACTCTATATGTGAATGTTGGAGTTAGCTATACAGGGTTGAGGTTGATTCCAAAATATATATAGTTTGAGTTGTTATCAATACTGAGATACGTATACACTGGGTCGTGGATTGATTCAAGATAATATTTATCGATTTATTTCTGTACATCTAATTGTGGACAACTAGTTGTAGGTTACTAACGAGGACAGGTGACTTAATAAACTTAAAACATCAAAATATATTAAAAGTGTTGTAAATATATTTTGAACATACTTTGATATATATGTATATATTGTTATAGGTTCGTGAATCAACCAGTGGCCAAGTCTTACTTCCCGACGAATTAAAAATCTGTGAAAGTGAGTTATAGTCCCACTTTTAAAATCTAATATTTTTGGGAAGAGAATACATGCAGGTTTTATAAATGATTTACAAAATAGACACAAGTACGTGAAACTACATTCTATGGTTGAATTATCGAAATCGAATATGCCCCTTTTTATTAAGTCTGGTAATCTAAGAATTAGGGAACAGACACCCTAATTGACGCGAACTCTAAAGATAGATCTATCGGGCCCAACAAGCCCCATCCAAAGTACCGGATGCTTTAGTACTTCGAAATTTATATCATATCCGAAGGGTGTCCCGGAATGATGGGGATATTCTTATATATGCATCTTGTTAATGTCGGTTACCAGGTGTTCACCATATGAATGATTTTTATCTCTATGTATGGGATGTGTATTGAAATATGAAATCCTGTGGTCTATTATTATGATTTGATATATATAGGTTAAACCTATAACTCACCAACATTTTTGTTGACGTTTTAAGCATGTTTATTCTCAGGTGATTATTAAGAGCTTCCGCTGTCGCATACTTAAATAAGGACGAGATTTGGAGTCCATGCTTGTATGATATTGTGTAAAAACTGCATTCAAGAAACTTATTTTGTTGTAACATATTTGTATTGTAAACCATTATGTAATGGTCGTGTGTAAACAGGATATTTTAGATTATCATTATTTGATAATCTACGTAAAGCTTTTTAAACCTTTATTGATGAAATAAAGGTTATGGTTTGTTTTAAAATGAATGCAGTCTTTGAAAAACGTCTCATATAGAGGGCAAAACCTCGCAACGAAATCAATTAATATGGAACGTTTTTAATCAATAAGAACGGGACATTTCAGTTGGTATCAGAGCGTTGGTCTTAGAGAACCAGAATTTTGCATTAGTGTGTCTTATCGAGTTTGTTAGGATGCATTAGTGAGTCTGGACTTCGACCGTGTTTACTTGAAAAATGATTTCTTAACAAATTTTGTTGGAAACTATATATTTTTAACATGTGAATATTATGTGATATATTAATCTCTTAACTCGTTTGATATTATGTGATAGATGTCTACCTCTAGAACAAGTCCCATTGACTCACCTAATAATAATGAAGAGTCAAATGTAAATTGGAATGATTCGTGGACTGATTCACAAGTTCCCGAAGAGGAACAGGAAGAAGAGTCGGAACCGGAAGAAGAATCGAAACCGGAAGAAGAATCGGAACCGGATGAAGAAATAGAACCGGTGGGGGAAATAATAAAACGGTTAAGTAAAAGAAAATCCTCAACCAACCGACCAAGGTTAATTATGGTCAATGGTGTTTCCGCCAAGGAAGCAAAATATTGGGAGGATTACCAATTCTCCGATGAATCGGATTCCGACGAGAATTCCGATGATGTTATAGAAATTACCCCAACTGAATTTAAAAAGGCAAAAGAAAATAATAAGGGAAAGGGCATAAAAATAGAGAAATCTAATTCCAACCCCGATGAACTTTATATGTATCGTCAACCCCCGAAGTCCTTAAGTTGTAACAATGACCCGGGAACCTCTAAACCACCAGGTTTTTCTAAACCAATGTGGATCACGACGGCTCGTATTAGGGGAACATCATATATCCCTAGAAACTTGGCAAAACGAACCAAAACCGAAGAAGAAGAAACAAGCGAGTCGGAATAAGATAGTTGTATTCGTGTGGTGTAATATATGTAATATAGTGTTCTTATGCTTTATGATATATGTAAAAATTGCTTGTATTAATAAGTATTTTTTTATGAATCTAACTCTTGTCTATTTTACAGTTTAAAAACACAAAATGGATAGACAACCCAATATTTTAAGAGACCTACCCGGAGACATGATTGATGAAATCTTGTCTAGAGTCGGCCAGAATTCCTCGGCACAACTATTTAAGGCGAGATCAGTTTGTAAAACATTCGAAGAACGTTCCAAGAATGTCTTGGTTTATAAGAGACTTTCGTTTGAAAGATGGGGGATATCACATTGGGAAACCCATAAGTTACGATGTGTTTACTTTGACGCATATATTGCGGGGAACCCAAATGCTATTTTACGCAACGGGTTAAGAAATTATTTTGACTCAATATATCCGAATATTGGACTTCGTGATTTAGAAAAAGCGGCTAACATGCAACATAAAGAAGCATGTTATGCTTACGGATTAGTAATGTTCGCTTCTCACCAAAGTGAGAACAAGAACATCGGGCTACAACTATTAAACAAAACGTTTCCACAAGTGACGGAGTCGGTAATTGGGGTAAGAAATGAGGTTTTTAGATTATTACGGGACTGTTGGACATTACGTAACCCTCGTCCCTTTGACGATGTTACAACACGCTGTTATATCAACGGCCATAACGGTTATGTTGCACAAGACCAAGGATGGGAAGTAGTCCTAGTAAAACCAGAATGCATGACTTGTTTCTGGACGTATGAATTACGTGTCTTTATTGCCTTTGCTGAACGACTTGTGTACTAGCTAGAATTATCTTCACAACTATCTTGTATCAAAGTTATTGTGTGCTATATTTCATGCTTTATGTAAAATAAGCGGTATTGTAAGTTTGTAAAATATTGTATAAAAGTTTGAACGCGAAATATTATTATAATCAGTTTTTCATATAGAATTGTAGTAGTTGAATTGTATATTAGCTACTAAGTATGAACTTAACGGGTAGGTACTACCCGAATTTAAACTTATAAAACGCTAATATGAAGAAAAAGCTTTTATAAATGAGTTCATATTATGCTACGAAATACTATTAACTACTCTTAATATTCTGTATGATTAACTTGTTCCATTTAACTATTTTGAAGGAAATGGCACCGACTACTCGACACACCGTGAATATGAATGAAGAGGAATTCCGTACTTTTCTAGCTTCAAACATAGCCGCAGTACAGGCTGCGCTACATACCAACAATAACCTTGGATCTAGCAGTACAGGAAATCGTGTAGGATGCACCTACAAAGAATTCACAGCCTGCAAACCTTTGGAATTTGATGGAACCGAAGGACCGATCGGATTGAAACGGTGGACCGAGAAGGTCGAATCGGTGTTTGCCATAAGTAAGTGTACTGAAGAGGACAAAGTAAAGTACGCTATGCATACCTTCACAGGTTCTGCGTTAACATGGTGGAATACCTATCTAGAGCAAGTGGGACAAGACGATGCGTACGCACTACCGTGGTCAGCATTCAAGCACTTGATGAACGAGAAGTACCATCCCAGAACCGAGGTCAATAAGCTCAAGACAGAACTTAGAGGGTTACGAACCCAAGGATTTGATATTACCACGTACGAAAGACGATTCACAGAATTGTGCCTATTGTGTCCGGGAGCATTCGAAGATGAGGAAGAGAAGATCGACGCGTTTGTGAAAGGATTACCAGAAAGAATCCAAGAAGATATAAGTTCACACGAGCCCGCCTCCATACAACAGGCATGTAGAATGGCTCACAAACTAGTGAACCAAATTGAAGAAAGAATTAAAGAACAGACTGCTGAAGAGGCCAATGTGAAGCAAGTCAAAAGAAAGTGGGAGGAAAATGGTGATAAGAATCACCAATATAACAACAACAGCAATTACAACAATAATCGCAACAATTATCCCAACAATCGCAACATCAATCGCAACTACAACAAACGGCCCAACAACAACAACAACAACAACAACAACAGTAACTACAACAATCATCCCAACAACAATAATAAACGCAACAACAACATATATCAGAAGCAGCTATGCCAAAGGTGTGAAAAGAATCACTCGGGGTTCTGCACCAAATTTTGCAACAAGTGTAAAAGAAATGGTCATAGCGCGGCGAAGTGTGAGGTCTACAGACCAGGGGTTAATAGAACGAAAGGAACAAATGGTGTCGGAACGAGTAATGGCGGAGCAAGTAGTGTCGGAGCAAGTTATGCCAATGTAGTTTGTTATAAATGTGGAAAACCGGGCCACATTATTAGAAATTGCCCGAACCAGGAGAACACGAATGGACAAGGCCGCGGAAGAGTTTTCAATATTAATGCGGCAGAGGCACAGGAAGACCCGGAGCTTGTTACGAGTACGTTTCTTATTGACAATAAATCTGCTTACGTTTTATTTGATTCGGGTGCGGATAGAAGCTATATGAGTAGAGATTTTTGTGCTAAATTAAGTTGTCCATTGACGCCTTTGGATAGTAAATTTTTACTCGAATTAGCAAATGGTAAATTAATTTCAGCAGATAATATATGTCGGAATCGAGAAATTAAACTGGTTAGCGAAACATTTAAGATTGATTTGATACCAGTAGAGTTAGGAAGTTTTGATGTGATAATCGGTATGGACTGGTTGAAAGAAGTGAAAGCAGAGATCGTTTGTTACAAAACTGCAATTCGCATTATACGAGAAAAAGGAAAACCCTTAATGGTGTACGGAGAAAAGGGCAACACGAAGCTACATCTTATTAGTAATTTGAAGGCACAAAAACTAATAAGAAAAGGTTGCTATACTGTTCTAGCACACGTCGAGAAAGTACAAACTGAAGAAAAGAGCATCAATGATGTTCCCGTCGCAAAAGAATTTCCCGATGTATTTCCGAAAGAATTACCGGGATTACCCCCACATCGATCCGTTGAATTTCAAATAGATCTTGTACCAGGAGCTGCACCAATAGCTCGTGCTCCTTACAGACTCGCACCCAGCGAGATGAAAGAACTACAAAGCTAATTACAAGAACTTTTAGAGCGTGGTTTCATTCGACCAAGCACATCACCGTGGGGAGCTCCTGTTTTGTTTGTCAAGAAGAAAGATGGTACATTCAGGTTGTGTATCGACTACCGAGAGTTGAACAAACTTACCATCAAGAACCGCTACCCACTACCGAGAATCGACAACTTATTTGATCAACTACAAGGCTCGTCTGTTTATTCGAAAATCGATTTACGTTCCGGGTATCATCAAATGCGGGTGAAAGAAGATGATATTCCAAAGACTGCTTTCAGAACACGTTACGGTCATTACGAGTTTATGGTCATGCCGTTTGGTTTAACTAATGCACCAGCTGTGTTCATGGACCTTATGAACCGAGTGTGTGGACCATACCTTGACAAGTTTGTCATTGTTTTCATTGATGACATACTTATTTACTCAAAGAATGACCAAGAACACGGTGAACATTTTAGAAAGGTGTTAGAAGTATTGAGGAAGGAAGAATTGTACGCTAAGTTTTCAAAGTGTGCATTTTGGTTGGAAGAAGTTCAATTCCTCGGTCACATAGTGAACAAAAAGGGTATTAAGGTGGATCCGGCAAAGATAGAAACTGTTGAAAAGTGGGAAACCCCGAAAACTCCGAAACACATACGCCAGTTTTTAGGACTAGCTGGTTACTACAGAAGGTTCATCCAAGACTTTTCCAGAATAGCAAAACCCTTGACTGCATTAACGCATAAAGGGAAGAAATTTGAATGGAATGATGAACAAGAGAAAGCGTTTCAGTTATTGAAGAAAAAGCTAACTACGGCACCTATATTGTCATTGCCTGAAGGGAATGATGATTTTGTGATTTATTGTGATGCATCAAAGCAAGGTCTCGGTTGTGTATTAATGCAACGAACGAAGGTGATTGCTTATGCGTCTAGACAATTGAAGATTCACGAACAAAATTATACGACGCATGATTTGGAATTTGGCGCGGTTGTTTTTGCATTAAAGACTTGGAGGCACTACTTATATGGGGTCAAAAGTATTATATATAC
This sequence comes from Rutidosis leptorrhynchoides, assembly GCF_046630445.1. Lineage (NCBI taxonomy): Eukaryota > Viridiplantae > Streptophyta > Magnoliopsida > Asterales > Asteraceae > Rutidosis > Rutidosis leptorrhynchoides. The sequence goes on along the minus strand of NC_092334.1, from coordinate 496,523,312 downwards.
CGACCACAAAAGTCTTCAACACATATTTAATCAGAAACAACTGAATATGAGGCAGCGTAGGTGGATTGAATTGTTGAATGATTACGACTTTGAGATTCGTTACCACCCAGGGAAGGCAAATGTGGTAGCCGACGCCTTGAGCAGGAAGGACAGAGAACCCATTCGAGTAAAATCTATGAATATAATGATTCACAATAACCTTACTACTCAAATAAAGGAGGCGCAACAAGGAGTTTTAAAAGAGGGAAATTTAAAGGATGAAATACCCAAAGGATCAGAGAAGCATCTTAATATTAGGGAAGACGGAACCCGGTATAGGCCTGAAAGGATTTGGGTACCAAAATTTGGAGATATGAGAGAAATGGTACTTAGAGAAGCTCATAAAACCAGATACTCAATACATCCTGGAACGGGGAAGATGTACAAAGATCTCAAGAAACATTTTTGGTGGCCGGGTATGAAAGCCGATGTTGCTAAATACGTAGGAGAATGTTTGACGTGTTCTAAGGTCAAAGCTGAGCATCAGAAACCATCAGGTCTACTTCAACAACCCGAAATCCCGGAATGGAAATGGGAAAACATTACCATGGATTTCATCACTAAATTGCCAAGGACTGCAAGTGGTTTTGATACTATTTGGGTAATAGTTGATCGTCTCACCAAATCAGCACACTTCCTGCCAATAAGAGAAGATGACAAGATGGAGAAGTTAGCACGACTGTATTTGAAGGAAGTCATCTCCAGACATGGAATACCAATCTCTATTATCTCTGATAGGGATGGCAGATTTATTTCAAGATTCTGGCAGACATTACAGCAAGCATTAGGAACTCGTCTAGACATGAGTACTGCCTATCATCCACAAACTGATAGGCAGAGCGAAAGGACGATACAAACGCTTGAAGACATGCTACGAGCATGTGTTATTGATTTCGGAAACAGTTGGGATCGACATCTACCGTTAGCAGAATTTTCCTACAACAACAGCTACCATTCAAGCATTGAGATGGCGCCGTTTGAAGCACTTTATGGTAGAAAGTGCAGGTCTCCGATTTGTTGGAGTGAAGTGGGGGATAGACAGATTACGGGTCCGGAGATTATACAAGAAACTACCGAGAAGATCATCCAAATTCAACAACGGTTGAAAACCGCCCAAAGTCGACAAAAGAGCTACGCTGACATTAAAAGAAAAGATATAGAATTTGAAATTGGAGAGATGGTCATGCTTAAAGTTGCACCTTGGAAAGGCGTTGTTCGATTTGGTAAACGAGGGAAATTAAATCCAAGGTATATTGGACCATTCAAGATTATTGATCGTGTCGGACCAGTAGCTTACCGACTTGAGTTACCTCAACAACTCGCGGCTGTACATAACACTTTCCACGTCTCGAATTTGAAGAAATGTTTTGCTAAAGAAGATCTCACTATTCCGTTAGATGAAATCCAAATCAACGAAAAACTTCAATTCATCGAAGAACCCGTCGAAATAATGGATCGTGAGGTTAAAAGACTTAAGAAAAACAAGATACCAATTGTTAAGGTTCGATGGAATGCTCGTAGAGGACCCGAGTTCACCTGGGAGCGTGAAGATCAGATGAAGAAGAAATACCCGCATCTATTTCCAGAAGATTCGTCAACACCTTCAACAGCTTAAAATTTTGGGACGAAATTTATTTAACGGGTAGGTACTGTAGTGACCCGAACTTTTCCATGTTTATATATATTAATTGAGATTGATATTTACATGATTAAATGTTTCCAACATGTTAAGCAATCAAACTTGTTAAGACTTGATTAATTGAAATATGTTTCATATAGACAATTGACCACCCAAGTTGACCGGTGATTCACGAACGTTAAAACTTGTAAAAACTATATGATGACATATATATGGATATATATATATATATATATATAGTTAACATGATACTATGATAAATAAACATATCATTAAGTATATTAACAATGAACTACATATGTAAAAACAAGACTACTAACTTAATGATTTTTAAACGAGACATATATGTAACGATTATCGTTGTAAAGACATTTAATGTATATATATCATATTAAGAGATATTCATACATGATAATATCATGATAATATAATAATTTAAAATCTCATTTGATATTATAAACATTGGGTTAACAACATTTAACAAGATCGTTAACCTAAAGGTTTCAAAACAACACTTACATGTAACGACTAACGATGACTTAACGACTCAGTTAAAATGTATATACATGTAGTGTTTTAATATGTATTTATACACTTTTGAAAGACTTAAATACACTTATCAAAATACTTCTACTTAACAAAAATGCTTACAATTACATTCTCGTTCAGTTTCATCAACAATTCTACTCGTATGCACCCGTATTCGTACTCGTACAATACACAGCTTTTAGATGTATGTACTATTGGTATATACACTCCAATGATCAGCTCTTAGCAGCCCATGTGAGTCACCTAACACATGTGGGAACCATCATTTGGCAACTAGCATGAAATATCTCATAAAATTACAAAAATATGAGTAATCATTCATGACTTATTTACATGAAAACAAAATTACATATCCTTTATATCTAATCCATACACCAACGACCAAAAACACCTACAAACACTTTCATTCTTCAATTTTCTTCATCTAATTGATCTCTCTCAAGTTCTATCTTCAAGTTCTAAGTGTTCTTCCTAAATTCCAAAAGTTCTAGTTTCATAAAATCAAGAATACTTTCAAGTTTGCTAGCTCACTTCCAATCTTGTAAGGTGATCATCCAACCTCAAGAAATCTTTGTTTCTTACAGTAGGTTATCATTCTAATACAAGGTAATAATCATATTCAAACTTTGGTTCAATTTCTATAACTATAACAATCTTATTTCAAGTGATGATCTTACTTGAACTTGTTTTCATGTCATGATTTTGCTTCAAGAACTTCGAGCCATCCAAGGATCCATTGAAGCTAGATCCATTTTTCTCTTTTCCAGTAGGTTTATCCAAGGAACTTAAGGTAGTAATGATGTTCATAACATCATTCTATTCATACATATAAAGCTATCTTATTCGAAGGTTTAAACTTGTAATCACTAGAACATAGTTTAGTTAATTCTAAACTTGTTCCCAAACAAAAGTTAATCCTTCTAACTTGAATTTTCAAATCAACTAAACACATGTTCTATATCTATATGATATGCTAACTTAATGATTTAAAACCTGGAAACACGAAAAACAACGTAAAACCGGATTTACGCCGTCGTAGTAACACCGCGGGCTGTTTTGGGTTAGTTAATTAAAAACTATGATAAACTTTGATTTAAAAGTTGTTATTCTGAGAAAATGATTTTTATTATGAACATGAAACTATATCCAAAAATTATGGTTAAACTCAAAGTGGAAGTATGTTTTCTAAAATGGTCATCTAGACGTCGTTCTTTCGACTGAAATGACTACCTTTACAAAAACGAATTGTAACTTATTTTTCCGACTATAAACCTATACTTTTTCTGTTTAGATTCATAAAATAGAGTTCAATATGAAACCATAGCAATTGGATTCACTCAAAACGGATTTAAAATGAAGAAGTTATGATTAAAACAAGATTGGATAATTTTTCTCATTTTAGCTACGTGAAAATTGGTAACAAATCTATTCTAACCATAACTTAATCAACTTGTATTGTATATTATGTAATCTTGAGATACCATAGACATGTATACAATGTTTCGACCTATCATGTCGACACATCTATATATATTTCGGAACAACCATAGACACTCTATATGTGAATGTTGGAGTTAGCTATACAGGGTTGAGGTTGATTCCAAAATATATATAGTTTGAGTTGTGATCAATACTGAGATACGTATACACTGGGTCGTGGATTGATTCAAGATAATATTTATCGATTTATTTCTGTACATCTAATTGTGGACAACTAGTTGTAGGTTACTAACGAGGACAGCTGACTTAATAAACTTAAAACATCAAAATATATTAAAAGTGTTGTAAATATATTTTGAACATACTTTGATATATATGTATATATTGTTATAGGTTCGTGAATCAACCAGTGGCCAAGTCTTACTTCCCGACGAAGTAAAAATCTGTGAAAGTGAGTTATAGTCCCACTTTTAAAATCTAATATTTTTGGGATGAGAATACATGCAGGTTTTATAAATGATTTACAAAATAGACACAAGTACGTGAAACTACATTCTATGGTTGAATTATCGAAATCGAATATGCCCCTTTTTATTAAGTCTGGTAATCTAAAAATTAGGGAACAGACACCCTAATTGACGCGAACTCTAAAGATAGATCTATCGGGCCCAACAAGCCCCATCCAAAGTACCGGATGCTTTAGTACTTCGAAATTCATATCATATCCGAAGGGTGTCCCGGAATGATGGGGATATTCTTATATATGCATCTTGTTAATGTCGGTTACCAGGTGTTCACCATATGAATGATTTTTATCTCTATGTATGGGATGTGTATTGAAATATGAAATCTTGTGGTCTATTATTATGATTTGATATATATAGGTTAAACCTAAAACTCACCAACATTTTTGTTGACGTTTTAAGCATGTTTATTCTCAGGTGATTATTAAGAGCTTCCGCTGTCGCATACTTAAATAAGGACGAGATTTGGAGTCCATGCTTGTATGATATTGTGTAAAAACTGCATTCAAGAAACTTATTTTGTTGTAACATATTTGTATTGTAAACCATTATGTAATGGTCGTGTGTAAACAGGATATTTTAGATTATCATTATTTGATAATCTACGTAAAGCTTTTTAAACCTTTATTGATGAAATAAAGGTTATGGTTTGTTTTAAAATGAATGCAGTCTTTGAAAAACGTCTCATATAGAGGTCAAAACCTCGCAACGAAATCAATTAATATGGAACGTTTTTAATCAATAAGAACGGGACATTTCAGATTTGTCCATAATAGTCCATCAGTCATAAATATAAAGAGCGAAAGCCTTCGTCAAATTATTCTTATTCCCGAAGTCAAATATTCCAACTAATTGGGGATTCGAATTGTAACAAGGTTTTAATACTTTGTTTAACGAATACACCAAGTTATCGACTGCGTGTAAACCAAGGTTTTACTACTTTGTTAACAATTACACCAATTACCCTTGAATGTAATTCACCCCTGTTTCAACAAGTCTATTAACTATTATTCCAGTTCCGTATCCGGTAAAATGAATAATTATTGGTATTTATAGATATCCCGCCCACCGTACCCAGTAAAGCGTATGTGGTTATATATAAATACGTCGAATTATAAGTTTGTATATTAAATTAACAAGGTATTGTTTAGTTAATATAAAACCCATTAATAGCCCATTGTCTAATTTCCACAAGTGTCGTTCTTTTATCCAAACCCCAATTATGGTACAAAGCCCAATTACCCAATTTTAGTAATTAGCCCAACATCATGATTACTTCGGATTAAATAAGCATAATAATAACTTAGCTACGAGACATTAATATAAAAAGGTTGAACATAACTTATAATGATTAAAAATAGCGTAGCGTTACACGGACAGAATTTCGACTTACACCCTTACAACATTCGCTAACATACCCTTATTATTAGGATTAAAATTAAAATTAAAATTAAAATTAAAATATAAATATAAATATATACGTTATAGATAGAGAGAATGATATATTGTGGATGAAAAATGCTCAGAATTCGGTTGCTTTTATAGGGAGTTTCATATTTTGGGGCTCCGCGACTCGCGGCATTTTTGGCCTTCAAACTCCGCGAGTCGCGGAGTTTGAAATTACAGCTCAGTCCCTTTTGGATTCTTTCTTGCCGACGGTTTTAAATATTAATATAATATATAAATAATTATAAGAATTATTTAAATATTATATTATATTTATGTGCATAGTTGACTTGTAATTTTTAGTCCGTTGCGTCGAGCGTTGAGAGTTGACTCTGGTCCTGGTTCCGGATTTTCGAACGTCCTTGCGTACAATTTAATATCTTATACTTTGCTTTTTGAATCTTGTACTCTTGTAATTTCGAGACGTTTCTTATCAATAATTGGAACCTCTTTGATTGTCTTTTGTACTTTTGAGCTTTTTGGTCGTTTGCGTCTTCAATTCGTCGAATCTGTCTTTTGTCTTCACCTTTTAATATTTAAACGAATATCACTTGTAAATAGAACAATTGAAACTAAAAGCTTGTCTTTCTTGAGGAATAATGCTATGAAATATATGTTCGTTTTTAGCATTATCAAATATTCCCACACTTGAGCGTTGCTTGTCCTCAAGCAATATCGTCTTGAAATACTAGAATCACTTCTTTATTCTTCACACTTTGTACATCAGTGATTTCTATACGGCGGTATAAACAATGGTAGTAACGATATGGTTTACAGTCCCACATGACTATAAAAATTTAGATCCATTAAGGAAATTGGATCTTTATGAAAACATTTGATCTTTTGAAAATTAAATCTAGTTTTTACCCTAGATAAGTTTTCCGGAATAACCCTTTACCGGTGTTTGCAAAAATATTTTTGTGGGTTTGGTGGGTTTCAGATTTGAAAATTTTAGCTCAAAACTTGCGGTTTTGTGTCACCCACTTGCTAACCTTGTATTTGGAAAGCAACACGTCTAGTTTACTTGTCCCGTATATTACTTTTCGGTAAACTACCGTCCGGTTGTAAAGGAAAGCGTTGAACAAGCAACTGTTAAGGCAATGTCTAATGACATGTATTTGATTATGGTCTATAACGTGTCGGACGCAATTACTATCCTTGGTAGGAGCAATAGTAAAGCTCACCCTTATAATTTTTCGGTCTGGCACAAGGTCTTGTCTTTGATCATGCTATGCAACCACCGTTCTTACGGTTGACACCCGATTTGGTTCAGGTGACCTGATGAATTCCAGGTGAATTCCTAGGATTTTACGTTCAATGGTAATGAACGCATTGAAAATAGGGTTTTCAGAAAACAAACCGGTTTGTAATTTTGATCAAAATATTTTCTCGTTCAAGCTCGAGTTTAGATATCAATGAATTCCATGAGTTTGTAATTCTCAATCTTTAAGGTCAATCTCAAGGATTGAGTAATATCAGTCTTAAAAGCTGATTTTTGATCTTTTAAGGAGATTATCCTTTCTGGGGATCTGATTCATTAGCCTTATCCAGCTAATTTGCATGGTACCCCCCCATTTTACGAGATAAATCCTTCTCATGGTTAGGATAAATCTGACCACTTGGCGACCCTGTTTAATGCTGAGGTCCGTGGATTTCCTGCTGATTTTAGTGATGACTTTTCTAGATTTTTCGTCAACCTACAGCTGGTCTGGACGACAACTTCTTGACCTAAATCAAGAAGCGCGTTTCTTTTTTTCGGAAGACTTTACTTCCTTTTGATGATGGAATTGATTCATCGTGTAGATCCATCTTTCTTACAGTAAATCAGGTAAAACTTTTTAGTTTAGTCCAAAGCAAAAGTATTTTCAGTTATTTGTACAAAAATATGTGGCATATGTTTAAGATAACTTGGTAATTTTTCCCACACTTGGCTTTTATTTTCCTTTTTATCGTCCTCTATTCCATTTTAAATGAATTTTAATATTTTGGTTTGTTTATCAATTTATGTCCTTTTCGAGGTAACAATAATTTCAGTGTTATAACCTAGTCTTATCGTTCATAAATATGTATAAACATGATTTTGAGTTCATTTAATTGGAAATTTTGTAAAATTTTACTAGAATTGGGTAGTCAGTATATAAGACTAGGGCTGTTCTTTATTATCAGAGAGCACTAGATTCTAATATAACTACTACTTTACTAGTATTTCTAATGATAACCAAGTGTATAAGATAAAAAAATTTAAAATCCGAAAGAATTTAACCCCTTCCCACACTTAAGATCTTGCAATGCCCTCATTTGCAAGAAATCAGTAACAATTTAAATTATTGAGGGTGATTTGCGTGAAATTGATTAAATTTTACCATAGTTTCTAAACATATTGGCGTTTGTTTGCTGAATGATAAATGGTGCACATCATTTGTTCATTCCGTCTTGTTGTTATTTCACATATATTTTGCATCTTGTCGTCAAAATTAGTTGTTTTTGCTGAACTTAATGCCAGTCTTTGAAAATGCGTTGTTTTACCCTGTTGTGTACATAAGATAAACTGCAAACATATATACATATTTTTGAAGTTTGGTATATTACCCCACATTCAAAAATTATTAAAATCTAGGAATAAAGTTAGAAAATTATAAAAACTATTACAATATTAACATAAGTATTAAATGTATCAATATTACAAATTACAAAATAAATAAAACTAAGTAGACTAGGGATGATACTGGTACCAATAGGGGTTCCAGGCATAATCATAGGTGCTATAGAATGCTTCGGCAGGGTCATACGTAGGATACGGTGGTTGCATCTCTATAGACCAGGGAGGGAAGATGGGTTTTGGTGTAGGAATATAGTTCCTACCTATATATTGGCAATGAGCTATGATTTGGTTCTGATGAACTTGCCAATCTTCAAATGCTCTCTGTCTAGCATTTTCGTATTCATGTGAAGCTATAAACCTTTGCATTTCTTGCATCTCATTTCCCCCTCCTACATTACCTTGCTGTTGTTTTCTCTCAACCTGTGGATGTCTACCATGGTATTGTACTGCGGCGTTATTTCGCCTCTTCAAAACTTTCGCACCATGGTATACATTTAAACCTATAGTATCGCGGGGTTCTGGTTCTTCTACTAATAATCCTCCCCGACTTATATCCACACCGAGATATTCACCAATCAAAGTAATAAAAATACCACCTCCTATTATGCTATGCGGTCGCATCCCCCTAACCATAGCTGATAAATAATAACCCACACAATACGGTATACTTACAGCGCTTTGTGGGTCTCGAATACACATATGGTAAAACAAATCCTGTTCATTTACCTTTTCCTTGTTCTTACCCCTTTGTGTAATCGAATTAGCTAAAAACCTATGAAGTACTCTTAATTCAGCTCTATCTATATCCAAATAAAAGTAATTTCCCCCTTTGAAACGGTGATGGCTTGTCATTTGACTCCACACACCGTGTGTATCAAAATTTTCATCTATCTTTCTACCATTTAGTATCAACCCTCTACAATCGGCAGATGCTAACTCCTCAGGCGTATATATACGTAAAGCCTGAGCCATGTCTAGTAAAGACATGTGGCGCATCGAACCTCCTAACAAAAATCTAATAAAAGATCGATCGGTTAAACTAGCTACCCGATCATTCAACTCTATACTACACAACAATTCTTCACACCATACTTTATATACAGGTCTACGCATGGTGAATAAACGTACCCAGTCATTAAAAGTAGAATTACCATACCTCTGTACAAGTAATTCCCTAATTGGCCCGGCCAATTCTACAGCTTCTAAGGGTCCCCATTCTATGACCCTTGGTACCTCAACAACTTTGAAATGAAGAGTATGCAAACCCCTTTGGTATTTTGGATAATCTATCCAAAGTCTGTCAAATCTCAGGTTCGGGTGCAACTCTTCTAAGTGCATATCAGAAAATGTCATGACTGGGTGAGGTATATCTTGCTTGTAGTAGTTATCCACCTCCTGTTGTTCCGCATTCTCAGCAGGAGCATTGCGGGCTTGGGATGAAGATTCACCCCTTTCAGTCTGCAAAACACATCAAACACAATTTTTGTGCATCCAAATATGCATTAGTGTCAGCAAAATCATCAATCAAAATAATTACAATGACATGATCAATTTATATCAAACTTAAGCTCATTTTCATATTTTCATCAAATCTACACTTTTTCAAATAAGCATATACGAAAATGTTCGCCAAGTTCATAAGCATTCAACTCAAATAACATGTCAAATTAATCATTACTAGCAATTAAACAAGTTTCAAATGGCATTATCTTTCAAAAATCAAGTTCATGAATTTTAGACTTGAAAAAGTCCACTTTAATTCTCAAAATCATGTTTAGGCTCAAAGTTTGGATCATTTAACTACCTAGACATGTTACACTACTTAATTTAGCAACAATTCATGACAAAAATCGGCCATAACCTGTTTATATCAAAAAGCCCCAAATTTGCTCAAGAATACAAACCCTAGATTACTCAAAATTTGAAGTTTAAGGCTTCTAATCAAGTTAAATAGCATCAATCTAGGTTATACAAGCATAATACATAAACAATTTAAGTATAATTACACTAAAAAGCATCAAAATCAAATTGGGGAAAAAATTACTCAAGAACACCAAATTTCGGATTAAATGGTGTTTAGGTGTAGAAATTTACCGTTTTTCTTGAGTAATTCCTTGATAGCATCCTTCTCAACATGATTTTAGTAAAAAATTTGGTGATTAACGGTTAAAAATTGTGATTTTGGGGTGTATTTTTCGGGTTTTTCGCGCAGGTTTTTCGGCAGTTTTCTTGTTTGAGGTGTGCAACTGAGCTGTTACAGCTCTTATATTTTTTTTTCTGTAATTCGATGTTCCCGCGAGTCACGGAGATTAAACCTCCAAACTCCGCGAGTCACGGAGTTTGGTATATTTTTTTTTTTTATATCTTTAACTTATAAAACAATTAAGTAATTAATTTTTAAAATTTTGTTTCCTTTGTTATTTAGGACGAGGTCGTTTCGGATTGATGTCCTAGTCCGTCCTTCGACAAAATTTTAAAATTTGTCTTTTTGTAGCGATTGTTTTAAAAGCTAAGATTTTTGAGTTTTTTAATGTTTTTGGCATACTTTAATTCAATAAGATTAAAAATAATGATAGTAAAAGTTCTCGTCCCTCCCTTGGGTAAAGAAATTTCGGTTCAAAGACCTAGTCTTCAACTTACGACGAATTTTAAAAATCATATCTTTAACTTAATGAGATAAAGTAAATTTTTGTTTTCAAATTCACACAACTTAAATATAAAATTCAAAATTAATATTAAAAATTCACACCAAACTTAAAATTTGAAATGCATAAAATTAAAATTCATATTTTAAAAATTAAAAATTTACACCAAACTTAATTTAAAAATTCATATTATAAATTCACACCAAACTTATATTAATTTTTCAAATATTTACAATTTTAAAAATATTGTTTTTACAAAGTTTACAATATTAATTTAAGATTTAAATATTAATTTTAAAAACATGGTAAAAATAAAATTAAAAATCTTTTTGGCTTTTTATCCCACTTTAATCAATCAAATATTATCAAAAATATGCGCCCCTCTTTTCGGTAAAGTAATTTCGGTTTCAAGACCTAATTTAACTCATGACGAATTTTTGAAATATTTTGGGTTGATTGATTAAAGATATTTATACCTTAAGAATAAACGTTAAATTTCGCAGTGATGTAATAAATTTTTGAATGATATCAATAATTTCGGTCGCCAAACCTAATTTTATTCAATACCAATTTTATACTTTTTAGCGAACAAATTAGCGTTTATTATCAAAAGGTTAAAAATAAAAAAAATAAAATAAAAACTGTACAGACTTACCTGTGAAATAGATTTCTTAGTTATATGATCTATCCCATTCATAAGATAGTCGATTTAATTGGTTTTCCATGGCTACATAGGCGTAACCTCGAGCATTCAGTGTCTTTTCTTCTAAACATACGAACGGTCCGTCTCTGCATAAAGTAACAAATTCGGTATTTGAATAGGTTTGATTATTTGAACATTTACCTCCATGTGACCATTTTCCGCATTTGTGACATCTTTCTAGGTGTCGTGCTCTTCTTTTCGCTGCGGATTTTGATTTTCCTTTACCAAATTGTAACTTATTATCTTCGCATCTGGATTCTTTTCTAACTCCGTCCATTCTTTCTCTGATTACTGATACTATTTCACTCGGAAGTGTGTCATTATTACGTTTAGTGATCAAAGCGTGTAGCATTAGACCATGGTTTAGTTCACAGGAAGTCTTCATTTTGTAAAAACCTAAAAAAATAAAAATTCAGAATGGGGGGAGAAGACTAGTTCTTTAGGGTCTGCTAGGGAAAGACCATTCGGGTTCCATTTTCGAGAACTACATGAAAACAGACAATCTAACTCTAACAGAAATACATATTATCCTTTAAAGACCTGATTCTCCCCACACTTAGTTAGCTGTGGTGTCGAAATTGTGATTAACTTCGTTGTCAACTTCCATCGGATCATGTATGTAATGTTTAACTCTGTGACCATTAACTTTAAATTCAATCCCATTTGAATTTATCAATTCTACTGTTCTGTATGGGAAAACTCTTTTGACTATGAATGGTCCAGACCATCTTGATTTCAATTTTCCTGGAAATAGCTTGAATTGTGAATTGAAAAGAAGAACTCTGTCTCCTTCCTTAAATTCTTTTGAACTTCTGATTCTTTTATCATGCCATTTTTTCGTTCTTTCTTTATAGATTAACGAATTTTCGTATGCTTCATGCCTTAATTCTTCTAATTCGTTTAGTTGACTTAATCGTAAACGTCCGGCTTCATGTAAATCAAGATTACATGTCTTCAAAGCCCAAAATGCTTTGTGTTCAATTTCTACTGGAAGATGACATGCTTTTCCATAAACAAGTCTAAAAGGTGTGGTTCCAATTGGAGTTTTGTAGGCTGTTCTAAAAGCCCAAAGTGCATCCTCCAATTTAATGGACCATTTCTTCGGATTTGATCCTACGGTTTTCTCTAGAATACGTTTTAAAGCTCGGTTTGTATTTTCAACTTGTCCACTTGTTTGTGGATGATATGCGGTGGAGATTTTATGAGTTACTCCATATCTTTTAAGAACTTTCTCAAGTTGATTATTACAGAAATGAGTACCCCGATCACTTATTAAAGCTTTCGGTGTTCCAAACCTTGCAAAAAGACGTTTTAAAAAGTTGACTACAACTCGTGCATCGTTAGTTGGGAGAGCTTGTGCTTCCGCCCATTTAGATACATAATCAATGGCTACGAGTATATATAGATTATTATGAGATTTTGGAAATGGACCCATAAAGTCAATACCCCAAATGTCAAATACTTCACATACTTGGATGACATTTTGTGGCATTTCATCACGTTGACTTATTTTTCCGGCCCTTTGACATGCATCACAGGATTTGCAAAGAAGGTGTGCGTCTTTGTAAATTGTAGGCCAATAGAATCCAGCATCATAAACTTTTCTTGCTGTTAGTTGAGGCCCATAATGCCCTCCTGTTGGTCCTGTGTGACAATGGTTTAATATTTTACTAGCTTCATCTCCAAATACACATCGGCGTATTATTTCATCGGGACAACTTTTAAACAGATGTGGATCTTCCCAAAAATAGTGTTTTATATCACTGAAGAATTTCTTTCGTCTTTGGTACGATAATCCTTTTTCAAGGAATCCACATACTAAATAGTTTGCATAGTCTGCAAACCATGGAATTTCTTTATAATCTATCTTAAATAGATATTCATCAGGAAAGTTGTCTTGTATGGCCGATTCATTTAGAACTTCTAATTCGGGATTTTCAAGACGAGAAAGATGATCAGCGGCGAGATTTTCTGCTCCTCTTTTATCTCGGATTTCAATATCAAACTCTTGTAAGAGTAAGATCCAACGGATTAATCTTGGTTTAGCATCTTGTTTTGAAAATAGGTATCTAAGAGCAGAATGGTCGGTATAGACCACCGTTTTTGCTAGAACGAGATATGATCGAAATTTGTCAAAAGCAAAGACAATAGCAAGGAGTTCTTTTTCAGTAGTTGTATAGTTCGTTTGTGCTCCTTGTAACGTCTTACTAGCATAATATATAGGTTGAAATCGTTTTTCAATCCTTTGTCCTAAAACGGCTCCCATTGCAAAATCACTTGCATCGCACATTAGTTCAAATGGTAGATTCCAATTTGGTGTTATCATGATCGGCGCATTAGTGAGTTTCTCTTTAAGAATATTAAAAGATTTTATACACTCATCTGAAAAGATGAATGGAGCATCCTTTTCTAGGAGTTTATTCATAGGAGTGGCAATTTTTGAAAAATCTTTTATGAAACGTCGGTAAAAACCGGCATGCCCTAGAAAACTCCTAACTCCTCTAACATTGGTGGGATGTGGAAGTTTAGCAATTACATCTACTTTAGCTCTATCCACTTCAATTCCTTCTTTTGAAATTTTATGACCAAGAACGATGCCTTCTTTAACCATGAAATGGCATTTCTCCTAATTAAGTACTAGATTTGATTGTTCGTATCTAATAAGCATTCATTCAAGATTAACTAGACATGATTCAAATGTATCACCGAAGACTGAAAAGTCATCCATGAAAACTTCCATGCATTCTTCTATCATGTCATGAAAAATCGCCATCATACACCTTTGAAAGGTTGTAGGGGCGTTACAAAGTCCAAATGGCATGCGTTTGTAAGCAAAAGTACCATAAGGGCACGTGAATGTGGTTTTCTCTTGATCTTCGGGTGCTATTGGAATTTGAAAATATCCGGAAAATCCATCTAGAAAACAATAGTAACTATTTCCGGCTAATCTTTCCAACATTTGATCTATGAAAGGTAAGGGAAAGTGATCTTTTCTGGTGGTGTCATTTAATTTTCTATAATCAATACACACACGCCATCCTGTTACAGTCCTAGTAGGAATAAGCTCATTTTTCTCATTTGTAATGACAGTCATGCCACCCTTCTTAGGCACGCATTGAACTGGACTTACCCATGGACTATCAGAGATTGGATAAATTAAACCTGCATCTAGCAGTTTAATAATCTCTTTTTTAACTACATCTTGCATATTAGGATTTAGTCTTCGTTGGCGTTGCACATACGTTTTATGACCTTCTTCCATAAGGATTTTATGTGTGCAATACGAAGGACTTATTCCTTTAATATCATGAATCTTCCATGCAATGGCTGGTTTATGAGCTTTCAACACAGAAATGAGTTGTGATTTCTCATTTTCAGTAAGAGAAGACGATATTATTACAGGTAATTCAGATTCACCATGTAAATAAGCGTATTCCAAATGGTTTGGAAGTGGCTTTAACTCTAATTTCGGAGGTTCTTCTATCGATGATTTATATCGATATCTGTCTTCTTCTTTTAGAATTTGAATTTCTTCTGTTGTTGGTTCATATCCATTAGCTATAAGTGTAACTAACATTTCAGCTTCATCAATTGGTTCATTACCTTCTCCTAAAGAACATTCTCCTGTTCCTTGTAATTCTGGAAATTCTTCTAACAATTCTGCATGTGCATCTATAGTTTGAATATAATAACATGTATCATCTGCAGATTGTGGTTGTTGCATTGCTCTATCAACTGAAAAGGTAACACTCTCATCCTCTATACTTAGGGTCAATTTCTTACCGAACACGTCTATCATTGCTTTAGCCGTGTTTAAGAATGGTCTTCCTAATATGAGAGGAACTTGAGAATCTTCTTCCATGTCCAAAACAACAAAATCTACTGAAATACTAAAGTACCAACTTTAACTAGCATGTTCTCCATTATCCCTCTAGGATATTTTATTGATCTATCGGCTAGTTGTATGCTTATTCTGGTTGGTTTCAATTCTCCAAGGTCTAGTTTAGCGTATAGTGAATACGGCATTAGATTTATACTAGCACCTAAATCTGCTAATGCTTCTATTGAACTAAGACTACCCAGAAAATATGGAATTGTGAAACTTCCTGGATCAGATAGTTTTTCTGGTATCTTATTCAACAGCACTGCTGAACAATTAGCATTCATAGTAACAGCCGAGAGTTCTTCCATTTTCTTTCTATTTGAGATTAGATCTTTCAAGAATTTAGCATATCTAGGCATTCCTGAAATCACATCAATGAAAGGAAGATTTACATTTATCTGTTTAAACATATCCAAGAATTTGGATTGCTCGGCTTCCAGTTTCTCTTTCTTCATTTTACTCGGATAAGGAAGTGGTGGTTGGTATGGTTTAACATAAGGTTTATCCTTAACTGTGTTATCTTCATTAACCTTTTCAACTACCGATTCTTTTTCCTTATCTTGATCAGGTTGTGGTTCTTGTGGAGTAGGAATAGCTTCATCAGAAGTTACAGGTATTTCAGGTGGTTTAAGTGTTGTACCACTTCTTGTGGTAATGGCTTTAGTTGTTTCATTCCGGGGGTTAGCATTTGTATCACTAGGTAGACTTCCCGGTTTTCTTTCACCTATTAACCTTGCTAGGTTACTTACTTCTTGTTCCAGATTTTGAATAGAAGCTTGTTGATTTCTAAATGCTTGAGCATTTTGTTCATTGGTTTGTTTCTGAGATGTGAAAAACTGCGTTTGAGTTTCAACTAGCTTCGTCATCATATCTTCTAAATTCGGCTTTTTATCATCGGTTTGTTGTGGTGGTTTGTTTTGAAAATTAGGTCTTTGCTGATTGTAAGTATTATTGGATACTTGTTGATTGCTAGGACCTTGTTGGTTGTTGTATGGAATATTTCGGTTATAATTCTGGTTTTGATTGTAAATAGGTCTTGGCGGTTGATAATTATTCTGATAATTATTTCCAGGCCTTTGGTTTATGTATGAAATATTCTCTCTTTGTTCCATTGTTAATTCAATACAGAGACAATCTTTTGTCAAATGTGGTCCTCCACACTGCTCACAACTAATTCGTATTGAGTGAATATCTTTAGTCATCTTTTCCATTCGTCTCTCGACAGCATCTATCTTTGCAGAAATGGAATCTAAGTCATGGCTAGAATCGGCTCTAGCTGCTTTAGATGATCTAACGATATCTTTTTCTTGGTGCCACTCATGTGAGTGGGAAGCAGTGTTATCAATAATTTTGTAAGCATCAGTTTCGGTTTTCTTCATAATAGAACCACCAGCTGCTATATCTATGTCTTTCCTTGTAGTGATGTCGCATCCTTGGTAGAATATTTGTACTATTTGACATGTGTCTAAACCATGTTGCGGACATCCTCTTAACAACTTTCCATATCTTGTCCGCGCCTCATATAGAGTTTCATTCGGTTTCTGTGTGAACGTAACAATTTCTGCTTGAAGTCTTACGGCTTTAGATGCAGGAAAGAATTGTTTAAGAAAATTTTCAACTAAAACATCCCATGTATCAATCGCCCCTTCAGGTAACGATTCCAACCAATCTTTGGCTTCTCCCTTTAAAGTCCAGGGAAATAACATGAGATATATCTGTTCATCCTCCACTTCTCGGATTTTAAATAGTGTGCAGATCCTATTAAAGGTACGTAGATGTTCATTTGGATCTTCCTTCGGCGCACCACTAAATTGGCATTGATTAGTCACCATGTGTAGAATTTGTCCTTTGATTTCATAATCTGGTGCATTAATGTCTGGATGAGTAATTGCGTGACCTTGGCCAGTGCGTTTAGCTCTCATTCGGTCTTCCATACTTAAAGGTTCCAGATTCTCCATAATTGAATTTGTTGAATCGGAATCACTAGAGGATTCTGATTTAATGGTTCGTTCCTCAACAATCTCTGTTTGAATGATTGGTGGTTCCGAAGGAAAGTTTAGTGGTTCAGGATCTACGAATCATTCCTGAATATTCTCCGGATTCTCAATTGTGAGGTCGGGTTCAAAAAATGGATTATCGGAAATTTGAACTGAAGTACTTGGTCGACTGGATGACGATTCTAAAGAAAAATCAACGGCAGTAATATTTGCTAAATGTCTTGATCTAGTTACAGGTGGTGAACGTACAAAAGGTGGTGAACGTCTTGCTCGGTGCATTCACTGAATATCCTATTAGTTTTTAAAAGGAAAGAAAAATTATAATAAGTTATCCAATCAATAGACTTTTCTGATTTTGCCCACGTTTCGAATAGCCAAAAGATGCAGCAGAGGGGCAGGATTCGTTTGGTCTCAATATAATTGAGGACTGTTTGGCTCCAATAACCCGGTCCACGTACAAATCCAACTATTACTACGAACCAGAAAATTTTGATATCTATCAATTTAACCACTTAAAATAAATTTTCGTAATTTTAAGAAATTTAGATAAGAAGTAGAATAAAAATCTATGTCCTAAAAACTAGAATAGCGAGAAATAAGAAAGAAAAAGAGCTCGTCGAAAAAGGTCGAAAAAGAAAAATGGTTGAAAAATAAAAGGTGACGGAAAAATAAAAGAAACTTATAAAACTTAAAAATACTTGACTAACCTAACCTTATTACTACAACTAACTTAAAATTATAATTGCAAATTGAGATTACTAATTGGAATGATAATTGATACATAGGTAAAAGTCGTCTAAAAATATTAAAGCTTACAGGAAAAACTATATCCCAAATGGAAATAACTTAAAAAGAAACTAAAACTTAAAAAGGCGTCGCAAAATTCTAAAGCACCTAAATCTTAGTCTAAAGAAAAAGCACTTAAAGAATTCTACGGCAAAGCCTAAAAATCTAGAAATAAAAATAACTATGGTAATAAAAAAAACTAAGTTTAAAACTAAATATGAGCGAAAAATACAAATATTACGCTAAAACGATTAAAAAGGGACAAAATATAAAAATATACAAAAAGTTGTAAAAAGTACAATTTTTATAAAAATATTATTTTTATATTATTTATTTATTAAAACTATTAATTTTACAATTTAATTAAACTCATTTAACTAAATAAAACAAATTAAATAAAAATTAAAACTTAAAATAAAACTAATTATAATAATAATAATAATTAGGGTTAAATAATAATAATAATTAATTAATACCCGTAATTAATTGCAGTTTAGGGTTTCTGTCGCGTGTCAGAGTTACTCCGCGAGTCGCGGTATTTCAAGCACCAAACACCGCGAGTCGCGGGGATCCAAATTTCAACTCTGGCACAGTTTTAAATCGACGCGTTTTTTTTTTTTATGTTTTCTAATTTTCTGTTTTTATATAAATAAAAGATATTTAAATAAAACTTATATTTTTGTAAACTAAAATAAAAATAAAGAAACTTATAAAACTTTTAACAAACTCTTAAAAATATATAAATTTTTGTTTTTTCTTTTTATATTTTCGAATATTTAAAACGTACTTTTATAAAAACGAATTTTAATAAAAGTAAAATAAATTTTTTTTTTTATATTAGCGTTGCGCTTTCGGCTTTTAAGGGATGTCCCCGGCAGCGGCGCCAAAAACTTGATGTTAAAGCAAAGGGGTACGAAATAGTTATTATTTTTACTACGAAATACGTTACAAATTACATAAGTTTTAATTATTTATTTACAGATGGGATATACCTAAACCTTGCTACAACACTATAGGCAGTGTACCTAATCGTACAGTAGTGTAGTTTTTAGTAAGTCCGGTTCGTTCCACAGGGAAATCTTTAAACAAACCTTAACGCTATATTAGTTTACTTTTATAAAAATACAAATATATATATATATAAGTAATATTATTATTATAAAAGGGGGGTTTTTACCATTTAATGACCGGTTTGTCGATTTTAAAACTTTAGTCGCAGTTAAAACTAAATGTAAAATATTAAAAATAAATACAAGACTTAAATTAAAGCATAAAGTAAATAACGATAATGAAATTGCGAATAATAAAAATGCGATAAAATAAACTTGCGATAATTAAAAAGTACGATAATTAAAAGTGTAATTAAATACAATAACAATAAATAAAAATGCGATAATTAGAAGTGCAATTAAATATAAAATAAAGGAAATTAAATATGAAATAAAAGAATTATGCTTATTTAAACTTCCGTAATCATGATGTTTGACGTGTTGATTTTAGTTTTATTGCCCATGGGTTAATTGTCCTTTGTCCTGGATTATTTAATATGTCCATACGGATTTGTCCATAATAGTCCATCAGTCATAAATATAAAGAGCGAAAGCCTTCGTCAAATTATTCTTATTCCCGAAGTCAAATATTCCAACTAATTGGGGATTCGAATTGTAACAAGGTTTTAATACTTTGTTTAATGAATACACCAGGTTATCGACTGCATGTAAACCAAGGTTTTACTACTTTGTTAACAATTACACCAATTACCCTTGAATGTAATTCACCCCTGTTTCAACAAGTCTATTAACTATTAATCCAGTTCCGTATCCGGTAAAATGAATAATTATTGGTATTTATAGATATCCCGCCCACCGTACCCAGTAAAGTGTATGTGGTTATATATAAATACGTCGAATTATAAGTGTGTATATTAAATTAACAAGGTATTGTTTAGTTAATATAAAACCCATTAATAGCCCATAGTCTAATTTCCACAAGTGTCATTCTTTTATCCAAACCCCAATTATGGTACAAAGCCCAATTACCCAATTTTAGTAATTAGCCCAACATCATGATTACTTCGGATTAAATAAGCATAATAATAACTTAGCTACGAGACATTAATATAAAAAGGTTGAACATAACTTACAATGATTAAAAATAGCGTAGCGTTACACGGACAGAATTTCGACTTACACCCTTACAACATTCGCTAACATACCCTTATTATTAGGATTAAAATTAAAATTAAAATTAAAATATAAATATAAATATATACGTTATAGATAGAGAGAATGATATATTGTGGATGAAAAATGCTCAGAATTCGGTTGCTTTTATAGGGACTTTCATATTTTGGGGCTCCGCGACTCGCGGCATTTTTGGCCTTCAAACTCCGCGAGTCGCGGAGTTTGAAATTACAGCTCAGTCCCTTTTGGAGTCTTTCTTGCCGACGGTTTTAAATATTAATATAATATATAAATAATTATAAGAATTATTTAAATATTATATTATATTTATGTGCATAGTTGACTTGTAATTTTTAGTCCGTTGTGTCGAGCGTTGAGAGTTGACTCTGGTCCTTGTTCCGGATTTTCGAACGTCCTTGCGTACAATTTAATATCTTGTACTTTGCGTTTTGAATCTTGTACTCTTGTAATTTCGAAACGTTTCTTATCAATAATTGGAACCTCTTTGATTGTCTTTTGTACTTTTGAGCTTTTTGGTCGTTTGCGTCTTCAATTCGTCGAATCTGTCTTTTGTCTTCACCTTTTAATATTTAAACGAATATCACTTGTAAATAGAACAATTGCAACTAAAAGCTTGTCTTTCTTGAGGAATAATGCTATGAAATATATGTTCGTTTTTAGCATTATCAGTGGTATTATTACAGTTTAGTTGACTCAAATGGTGTTTGTTTTATAGTTCAATTGGCTCCACAGAATAATATTCGATCAGGGAAATATAATATAAAAACAGATTACCAAATCCACTTGATTTGTACGATTGATTAGGAAGTTTATCAGTTTATGAGACAAGAAACAAAATTAGATAAAGTTGGATTGCGACTGGAAACTGAATTCGATTCCTTAAGTATAGATACGTATTTATTTTTATTTGTATATGTATATACATTATTTATATAAATAATATATATCCGTATATGTATCTGTTATGTACATACTGTATTTTGTATAAATATATGTATCTGTACATGTAACTGATTATTATCTATATTAATAAATGTATACATGTATTATTAGTAATATTAATACTAATAATAAATATATAAAGAATAATAATAATAATAAAATCTATACCAATAATAACACTATCAATAACTCTAGTAATTGATAATTAATAATTAATAATACTAGTAATACTAATAATGATTTTGTTAATAAAAATAACAAATAAATAATAACATTATTGATAATAATGATTATTAATAATAATGTTTATAGTAATATTAATAATAATATTGATATTGTTATTAGTAAAATACTAATACATATATTAACCACCAAATAATAGTGTTTAATAATAAGACTAATATTAATCATGATAACTAACGTTATAACTTTACCACTAGTTGTATAATGATAACATTAACAATAATAACGGTAATTCAAGTGTATCAAATTTTAGTATTATACCTTTAATAATGTTAATAATACTAATATTAATGTTAATTAATGTAATAACAATATAATTTTAACAACTGTAGTTATACTTGCATTATATATATATATATATATATATATATATATATATATATATATATATATATATATATATATATATATATATTATTACTTAGGTAATATTCATTATTCATATAATATATCATATAATTACTTTTATTGATTAATTATTATTTCTAAGATAAATATGTATATATACATTTTTATTTACACCCAACTGTTCGTGAATCGCCGAGGATGGTCAAAGGGTAATTGGTTACATGAATTAAATTCCAAAACTTTCGAGACTCGATATTACAGACTTTGCTTATCGTGTCGGAAACATTCAAAGATTAAGTTTAATTTTGGTTGGAAATTTCTGGGTCGTCACAGTACCTACCCGTTAAAGAAATTTCGTCTCAAAATTTGAGTGAGGTTGTTATGGCTAACAATAAAAATGTCTTCATGACGAATATAAGTTGATATATAGAGTTTTATCAGTATTGATTGATATAGATAAAACTATTTGATTTTGTGAAGCTTACGAATGAAGCTATCACATAAGAGTGAAATGAGGAAATAAAGATTTGTCTTAGCTTTTGACGTAGTCGCATTTGAATTTAGGAAAATAAGGTTCGTCTTAATTTTTGACGTTGTCTCAATTAAATTCCGGAATTCAAGGGATTTAAAGAAAATCTTCGAAATCTAAAAGATTTGATTCTTCGGCGAGTAAGGGAATTACGATCTCTATAATTAAATACGGTGATCTGCCTCGATTAATCTGTCTGATATTTCCATTATAAATTAAACTCATCCGTTCCATTATTCTCACCATTCCTATATTTTCTTTCTTAATTCATACATCCAAAAGATTATGAAAATGCTTAATCCAGTTCTAATTATTATTTCTGTCATCATTCTTTTCAATCTTCCACCAGAAAAATCTGTTTGCTTCTACTATTATCCTGGGGTGATACTATTCTTAATTCTACCGTGTCTTTATATTGTCATTTGTATTAATATCCACGGTTTGTAACTTATGTGTTGTTATCGGGCTTTATATCTCCCCTTATATTTCAATGTCCCTATTTCTGTTTCCTATAATCATTGTCATCCATAGTTAATGCTCTCTCTTATTTGCTGCGATTTATACCCCCTTTCTATTTCGGAATTTCATGCTTTTGTTTTCTTTTCGCAATTAATGGTTCAGAATTCTTAAATATGGAGTTTTGAATGAACTCCATATTCTAAGCAAGAAAGAACGTGATCGCACGATTTGATTTGTCAAATTAACAGAGTATCCGGAAAAGACTGAATCATCAAGAAAATATTTTCTTGATATTTTTGAGGTTAAATAGAATACAAGAGTCATGTAACATGGCACATGCTGATGTTTTGATCTGTGAATCATCACGTTCCATTAGAAACTCAACATGAATTACTGTAATATAATCACGTTGATTAAGTGTCATTATATTATACTAACTCATGCATCAATTTTCAACACTACTCCAGAAGTCATTCCTAATTTAAACTCGAATTTTAAAGAAATTTAGAAACTAAAATGGTTTCCTTTAAGATGTAATACGGATAGCGCGAAGAGATAACTAATTTCGGACAAGAAGAGTTATGAAAATATCCTCAGAAATATCGAAGATATTTATGATGATATTTTGGGATTTCTAAGTTCGATGGTTGATGAAGAAAGATTTTCAGCAAGATTTTAACATGAGTACGGAGCAAGATATTCATTGAAGGTTTCATCGGATCTAGAATTACCTAGATTCTTTGAATATATGGTATGGTCCTAGTATTTAGCCTTGGTCTCCTTCATGCTTTGCTCAATCTATTTTTCAGTACTAAGTTT
Source organism: Rutidosis leptorrhynchoides (assembly GCF_046630445.1). Classification (NCBI taxonomy): domain Eukaryota; kingdom Viridiplantae; phylum Streptophyta; class Magnoliopsida; order Asterales; family Asteraceae; genus Rutidosis; species Rutidosis leptorrhynchoides. Next base: position 496,499,515 of record NC_092334.1, on the reverse strand, counting down.
TTTATCGAGCGTTCCCAACACTCTCTTCTTTATCATCAAACTTTTGACCGATTAGACCATCTACAATTTTTCTGTTTCCTCTGAATTTAATGCTACGATATCTGAATCATCGGTTATCATTCCGAAGTGGTTTCAAGAGAATTGTGTTTTTAGATGCTTAAACGCTGATGGTAACATGGTGGAATATAAAAGGTTCGTAACAATAAAAGAGCACGCATGTATATCAAAGTTATAATAAGGTTGTTTCAAACGAAGAGTCGAAGTTGACTTGCTGGAGCTGTGACAAAATTTGCTACTTTGAAAGGAATTACCAAGTTATTTTGGGTAATAATAATACTAAAGGAATTAGTACAGATACGTGTTAAACGTTTACTCAGATTCCGAGAGTTTTCAAGTGCATAACTATATGCATCAATCTCTTCTTACGTAGATGAAGTGCGGTTGGTTCATTCTCTCGATTGAGGTGTTTTCAAGAATTACGAAAGGTTGGACGCAGATTGTAATCGTCAAGATACAAATGAGGTTTAAGATGAAGTCAAGTGGCAAACTTGAAGAATTGTTTAGTTTCATATGTTATAATCAATATTTTAATTCATTTTAATTGTCCAATGTCATTAGTCCACAGTTAACAGTCCAATAATTTATATATAGTTTAATATATAATATTCGAATTAATTAATACATATCATGACCCGTGTACATGTCTCAGACTCGATCACAACTCAAAGTATATATATTATTATAGAATCAACCTCAACCCTGTATAGAGAACTCGATCATTACTGCATATAGAGTGTCTATGGTTATTCTAAATAATATATATATATGCGTCGATATGATATGTCAAAACTTTGTATACGTGTCCCGATATTTAAAGTGCGTAAAATAAATACAGAATCTAAATGACGATAAATAAAATTGCGATAATTAAATTGTGATAAATAAACTACGATAATTAAAATGTAATCAGTTAGCTAGGAACAGTTAGCTGAAAACAGTTAGCGTGGATTCTTAACAAAATTTTTCATAGTTAATTTGTTTGTTTCTATCAAATTTTTATTTCGCTAAATGTGTTCTTCATTATGCCACTTGTTGGATTCTGATAGACTAAAATCCAAATATGAAATTGAATGAAAATGGTTATTCTGTGGTGAATCAGATTCGTATATCTGTGGAGTAAGTAGGATGGTAATTGACCGTTGAATCAGATTCGAAGAATGTACAGTGTAACTTATTAATGTGAAATCTAAATATTCCTCGGGTATTACCTACCCGTTAAAATATTTTCATCATTAACAGTTTGTACGAAAGAATTTTAATTACAATATTTATGAAAATATATATACATATATATTTTCTTCAGATGTAATCATGGATTTAATGAGTCAATATGATATTAAACTCATTTGATTTACCGTTAGAACAAGAATATATAATCTCTAAAACATTAGAGATTACATAGTCGCCATGTCGAACGAAGATAAATGATGTAGAACGATTCGTAGAACGATGATTATACTAGAGGTACAGAATGAGATGTTGAGGCATGGATTGTTGAAACTTGAGTTGTTGGTGGTACTGGTGCCATTGGTGCTGAGGCTGGTGATGTTACTGGTATTGGTGATACTGCTGGTGCTTGCAAATTATATACCGTGCTCTCTAAAGTTAATACTCGAGCTCGGAGTTCTCTAACTTCTTCTATTAACCCTGGTTGATTATCAGTGTGATGTAGAGGTCATATATCTTCTCTAGTTCAGTTAATGGTAGCTTCAAGACGAAAAATTCTTGCAAATAGGGTATAAACGGTGTTGCGAACGGGTTCGCCGGTGAGCTGGTCAAGTACTCCAATGTTAGGTGGTAGATTCGATTCATGATATGGAGTACCTTTAATGACCCGTCAAAGTACACTTGACGACCATCGTTATCTTGGTCCCACAGCTTGATCATAACTCTATATGAATTTAATAAATAACCTTGCATTCTTTATTTAAAAATGATTTCCTATAAAGGAAATATACCAAAATATGTAAGTTTAGAAAAACCATACATTATTACTTAACCAAAAGTTGACCAAAACAAAGTCAACAACATCCACTATTAAATGTATCAAAATAGAATGCAAGTTATTGTTTAACAAAAGCTGCCATCATAAATATGCAGACTCTCTAAGCACAGCGGAAGCAATCAATCATGAACCTGAGAATAAAACATGCGAGTAACTGTCAACAAAAATGTTGAGTGAATTATAGGTTTAATTTTTTAAACAATATCTAATTTAAACCATAAAAATTTATGTTTGAAAACATAAAAACTCCTTTTTGGACGACAAAATTATATGCTAGAAAACATATAAAAACATTATTCCATTTTCCGTGAGCCACCTGGTAACCACTTAACCATTTATTTACCCTTGCCAAACACAATAAAATAATATACACCGAACAAGTGTATCTACAACAAAATACGAAGTACTAAACATTCCGATTATAAATTGCTAGCGCGACTAGCTCGAAATGGGGTTGTCAAACCCGATAGATCTATCCGTAGGATTCGCGTTCACTAGTAGAAATCAGTGATTACAGTTACCAGACTAGGGAATATTTTTGTTCAACTCACAATGAATAATTTAAACCAACTTCCACTTGTGTCCAAAATATAAAATAAATTGCATGTATTCTCATCCCAAAAGATTTAAAATAGAAAATGGGACTATAACTCACCTTAATAGCAACGAATTAACCACACAAATATGCGAACAGTAAATGAAGTAAAGTGATCAGGAATGATCACAACGCCGACCTATAAATAAAGCAGGTCGATATAAATAACTAACTTAGGTCAAGTCTTAGTATGATAGCTATTGTACATGTTGCAAGTAGACATAGAACAGCACTCAACATGCATCGGTTTGATCGGAACAGCTTACGGACACACACTTTCTATTTTTAGAAAGTTCCTATTTTTAGAAAGTTTCTATTTTTAGCAGGTTTCCATTTTTGGAAAGTTTCTATTTTTGGAAAGTTTCTATTTTTGGAAAGTTTCTATTTATGGAAAGTTTTTATTTTTGGAAAGTTTCTATTTTTGGAAAGTTTCTATTTTTGGAAAGTTTCCAAATTTAGAAAGTTGCTATTTTAGGAAAGTTTATAAGTTAGGAATATTTCCTTAATTAGAAAGTCAACAAAAGTCAACTGAAAGTCAAAGTCAACCGAAAGTCAACTCAAAAGTCAACCTTGGTCAAACATAGTCAACGTTAATTTTAAAAGTGTAAGTTATAAAAATAATATAACTTATAACGTTTATTAAAGTTAAATATGTCTAATTATGTCATAACATAAGTTTAATTAAATTAAAATGATTTATTAAAGTTAATATAAGTTTAAAGGATATAATTAATATAACATAAGTATTTAATTAATTAATTAAATATTATTCATAATATAAGTATTATTAATTAATAATAAATTTTAAATCATATCATAAGTATTATTAATTAATAATGAATTATTAATCATATCATAAGTTTCTAATTATAATTATTAAATTATAAGTATTTAATAATTAAATTATAATTAAATAATAACTAAGCCTTATAATAATTAAATAATTAGTTAATCCTTATTATAAGTCTTATTATAATAATCTCATAATATAAGTTTAATACTTATCATAAGTATTTTCCATTAATAATGAAGTATTATTAATCATATGTTTAATTAAAATGTTAATTAATCATAAGTATTAATTAAATGATATAATAAATATATATTATAAGTTGTAAATAATAATAATTACTTTTTTTTATCATAAGTAATTAAATGATAATGAAATCCATTATTTATATCATAAGTTTAATAATTAGTCATAAGTTTTAAATCAAAAGTTCATCGGGTCGTATCCTGAGCCCCGGGTGTCGGTTTTCGGCGAGCCTTACATATATCTCCTCCTAAGCAAACCACCCAACACTTTGATACACTCAAGAACACCCCAAGAACAGTCCACAAGTCGTGATGTACAGCCATTACACTACTTGGAACTTCAATTCAATCAAAAAACGTGTTTTAGATGTAACGGGTGATTCGTGGCTCGGATTGAGATGACCCGAACATGAAAGTTCGCCCCACCATCAGTCCTAACACACTAACACACCCTAAAGTCACCAAATATGGTCATAAAGTCGGACCAAACCTGGTTCATACCAAAATCACATTTCAATCTTAACAAAATACCACTTTGATCATATTTAGGGCTCCGGGAATCGAAACGACATGAATTCGGAGTCTAAAATTAATGTCTTGATGAGAGGAACTCATCTAGATACTTTATTTTCACTTTTATAAGTGTTACATAACCAGAAATGAATGAATATGTTGCTGTCCCAATTCAATCAAACCGAAAACATGTATAATCGAGCAATTCTATCATACAACATCAATACAACAATACACAAGTGCTATACTATCATAATAACATCAAATACCAACATAATCAGTAGAAATGAATAATAATTGAAAAATTAGGGTTCATAGGTATACCCAAATCGAAGGACAAAAGATGTAATCGCGTAGGGAACGAAGCGTAGAATCCGGAAACAACAAAAGCCCCAAATCTTCAAAGCAAAAATGTTGAAGAAAATGATGATGTTTGTGATGTATGGGACGGCCAAGGAGGAAGGAAAAAGAAGGAGAAAGTGTTTTTAGGTTTAAAATGAAAAGAGTAATGTGGAAGTTAGGTTTAAGATAATTAGGTTTGCAAAATAACAAGTTCACCCCTCCCACTAGGGGATTTTGGCCGAAACTTGCCCAAGGGTGGGCCCTCATGGCCCATTTTGATGTAATGTGAAGTTACTTGTGGCCCGAACGCCCGATCGAAGCCCGAAACGCGAAAACGCTATTACGCAATTAATTATTCAGAGAGATAACAAATACGCGATGAATAAAATATATAAACACTATATATAAATATATGACATTAAAATATCATATTTAAAATAATTAGGATTTAAAAATCCCAAAAGCTCGACCGTTGGTTTGAAAACCGAAAAGATTCGCCGGATAGAAATCCGCGACACGTAGAAACGTACAATTTAAGATATGAATACAAATATTCATATAACACATAATAATTAATATATTATTATAAAAATAATAATATAGGTCATAGAAATGACGTGGCACGAATAACAGTTAACGGTCGTTAAATAATTATCGGTAAAAGATAACGGAAAAAGTAGGGTCGTTAAAGTACCTTCTTCCCTTCTCCATAGGGTGAGTATGTCGCGAACCCACCCCCATTTTCTCTAGTAATCATGGTAGTTGATTGGTTGGTGTGCTCCTATCACGCTATCTTCGGAGTCAGAGGAACTTGGTCGATTCGTAGAGGCCATCTTACGCGATCTCAGGAAAGATTTTTAGTATGAAGAGTTTAGTGACAGCAATTGATAGTTGGATGGTATTCTCAATGCATAATTTGCATAGATATATATAGTACCAGGATCCCTTAAATTAAGGAGAAATTTACGAAAGATATCAGACAAAGTCTACAGTAACAGATACGCTAAGATATGAATTTTGTCTATACAATATTCATGCAGTCAATGCAGTAAAACGTGTCTAGACTAAGAATAATGAGTAGGTAATTTCCTAAGGATGATAACCAGATGATTTCCGACAAAAATGATAAGCAAAACTTTTGACATGCAGATACGGTCAAAGTCCAGACTCACTAATGCATCCTAACGACTATCAGTTAGACACACTAATGCAAGACCTGGATCGCTAAGACCACCGCTCTGATACCAACTGAAACGACCCGTCCAAATCCATCCGGTCGAATCCATATCGATTATAAATGATTCACAACAGTTGATTACATCGCGAGGTACTTGACCTCTATATGATACATTTTACAAACATTGCATTCGTTTTTAAAAGACAAACTTGCTTTACATCGAAAGTTGACGGCATGTATACCATTTCAGAATATATCCAACTATAATTGACTTAATAATAATCTTGATGAACTTGACGACTCGAATGCAACGTCTTTTGAAATATGTCATGAATTGACTCCAAGTAATATCTCTAATATGAGCAAATGCACAGTGGAAGATTTCTTTCATACCTGAGAATAAACATGTTTTAAAGTTGACACCAAAAGGTTAGTGAGTTCATTAGTTTAACATAAATAATAATTTCCATCATTTTAATAGACCACAAGATTTTCATTTTCATTTCTCATAAATATACGTCCCATGCATAGAGACAAAAATATCATTCATATGGATTGAACACCTGGTAACCGACATTAACAAGATGCATATAAGAATATCCCCTATCATTCCGGGAAATCCTTCGGACATGATAAAAATGAATTCGAAGTACTAAAGCATCCGGTACTTTGGATGGGGTTCGTTAGGCCCAATAGATCTATCTTTAGGATTCGCGTCAATTAGTAGATCGGTTTACTAATTCTTAGGTTACCAAGCAAAAGGGGCATATTTTCGATCATTCACCCATATAATGTAGTTTCAATTACTTGTGTCTATTTCGTAAAACATTTATAAAAGCAGCGCATGTATTCTCAGTCCCAAAAATATATATTACAAAAGCATTTAAAAAGGGAGTAATGAAACTCACAGTACTGTATTTTGTAGTAAAAATACATATGACGACATTGGACAATGCAGGGTTGGCCTCGGATTCACGAACCTATATCATTTGTATATTCATTAATACATATAACCGTACTCAAACAATTTCACATACTATCTCTTTATATATTATTTATTTAATTTGTATATATATATATATATATATATATATATATATATATATTTGTAAATGATTATTACTTATATAGATATATATATAGTTATGTTGTATATATATTTAAAATGATTAATATCTATATATTTAATTATATATATATATATATATATATATATATATATATATATATATATATATATATATATATATATATATATATATATATATATATATATATATATATATATATATATATATATATATATATATGGTTAGTATTATATCTAAAATTCATTGGTTTGTTATATATATAAGTATTTATGTAAATAATGTTAATATGTTTTACATATAGGTACTATTAGTACAATTATAATATATATGTTAGGTCAAAATATTATCTATAACAAAAATGATAGTTTTGAAAATTTTAATTTACTAATAATAATAACGATATTGTTTTTATAAAAAAATACTTATGTTAATGATAGCATTAAAATGATAAGTTAATGATCATAATAATAATAATAATAAATGATAACGTCAGTAATGATTTTATTACTAATACTTTTGTTGATAATAACAATAATAATACTAACAATTTATAGAATGATACTGTAACATCCCGTGATTTTCCGTTAAATTTATTTTTAACACCGTCTTTTTTTTTTATATAATATCTTTCGCTATTCAAATTTGTATCTTTCGTTAACTAGTGTTCATGATAATCCCGTTACTCGATTATAGCATCTCTCGTTAACTTGCGTTTTAAAAATAGTCGTTTGGTTACATCCCGCACCCGCTTTGAAACTCGAGGGACCGGAGTTGCCAAATGGGCAAACTAGTTGACTAGGTCAACTAGTCAACCCATTTCTCCACCATTTCCATCATCTCCCTCTCTCTCTTTCTCTCTAGCAAGAACACACACAAACCCCAACTTCATAGAATCATCATCTAAATTCGGATCGGGAAGCAAACTTCAAAACAAATTACATATTCGTGATCCTCTCATCATCCTCTTCGATTTGGTACCAATTTCATCCATTTTGGGTAACATTTCTAAAACACTAAATTTCTCTAAATTCGTTTTATATACTTGAAATTGTGTTAGTTAGTGTCTATGGCTCGTGTGTAACATGAATATATGTTTTGTTTGCTCGATTTGTGGTTTGGAGTAACTAGTTTGAACATTTGAAATGGGTGTGCAAAATCCTTGATTTTGGATGAGTTAATGTTGTTAGATTGTTAAAGTGCATGTTTTAATTGTGTTACTAGTATCTTTAGCTTCGTTTTGATGTATAGGTTGATTAAGGAAACATCAAACTCATGACTATTGATTTTTGTGAATTTTCGTTAGAGTTTGATAAGCTTTAGATGAACTTTTGATGCACCAAATGCTATGAAATATTGTAGATAATAATTTTGTTGCAATGTGTGTATGATTACCTTCGAAACGGCATATCATACATATAAATTGGTTGCCCGAATCATGAAATGCATATTTGGAACTTGAACCTTGATTATGGACGTTTAAATGCGGTTTTGGGGTGTGTAAGTGTTGAATTGCTTGATGAAATGTGTCTAGGTGTTTTCCTCGTCAAATTACCTTTCCGGTGATATAAAATACATGTTCTAATTGTTTGCGGTTTGTAATTTGGGTTGGTTTGATTGTTGGTTCGTGCACTTAGAAACAACAGGGCCTGGAAACCAGCCGGGACGCCGTCTAGCTTCTCGGGACGCCGTCCCAGCCTTCAAGCCGGGACGCCGTCTAGCTTCACAGGACGCCGTCCCAGACTTCAAACCGGGACGCCGTCTAGCTTCACAGGACGCCGTCCCATTTAGCTAAAACTGGCTGTTCGCCTGGTCATTTGACATGAAAATGTTTGCTATGCTACGGACTTCCGATTAACATGAAACTTGGCCAACATGCTCATATATGATTATGTAACTTAGAAAAATTGTCGGATATCCAACCCGACCCCGTTGACTTTTCTGTTGACTTTGACCCGACCAAGTTGACTTTTAATCAAACTTAACCAAATATTTGTGCAATCGTTCTAACATGTTTTATACTTGTACCTTGCATGAAACATGACAATTTGATTCACATGCTATTATGATTGAGTCGTAACGAGCCATAGGACTAATTGAACACATTTCACCCGACCTTGTGTCGTAACCGGTTAATTGATATAACTTACTTGTTTAGGTCAAGGCTAAGCAACTTTCATGCACACGTTTACTTTGTGAAGTACATTTATACTCGTGCACTCGAGGTGAGATCATAGTCCCACCTTTTCAACAACTGTTATTCTTTAAATCGTGGGCTGAGAAACATATACATTACATATTTATATACATTTCACATGTATATATACTTTTCATACTTTTATACTTTGAACACAAATACGAATACAAAGATACAGACGAGTTAGAACAAAAGTCCTCAATCCAATTACCATTAGTTCCACTTGCAGGGTGTAAGTGTAAGCGAGTGATTATGTTGTGTGGCCATACGGGTTTAACGAACCCTCATTCAGACGGTTCGCTACCGTTAGTGGATGAAATATAATTTCAACGTGCATAGTGTATGTTCTAACACTATATTCAAAATTCAGAGGGAAGATTCAGTTAAGTTTTGGTAATTGGGTGCTCGTGATACAGACAACATCTTTTGGGATGTATACGCTTGATATTCACTTTATACTAAATCTTGTGGTTTACAAACACATCTTTAGAGATGTATACGCCTTGATACTAAACCTTGTGATTCAAAATATACTTTTACAAATACATTTATGATCTCACCAACGTTTTCGTTGACAGATTTCTATGTTTTTCTCAGGTTATGCACGATATGTGAAACATGCTTCCGCTCATTAGTTGATACTTGCATTGGATGTCGAGTATACATGTATTTCATGGAGCGCCTTTTGACTTTACTTTAAACCGTGTCGCCTAGATTTCAATCGTACTTATAACGTTGTAACTTAACTTTTAGTTGAACAATTCTTGTAAACTTTGAAACAATCTTTATTTTGAAATGAAGGCGACATATTTTGGTCAAACGTTATCTTAAAGACTTATAATCAGGTAATGGGACCCACGTAGCCGACGCCGTCACTTGACGATTTGTCGGGGTCGCTACAGTTGGTATCAGAGCCTTGGTTGTAGGGATTTAGAGTTCATTTGTGTCCACCCCGAGTCATAGGGTACATAGGTGAATCTAGACTACAACCGGCATATAGACTGAAGTAGGAATTACTTGACTATTTGTGCATTTATACTCGAACTCTTCTATCATATCTAACTCGTATTCGATCTTGATCTTACGTTGATATATTTTGTTGATGCGCCACCTTGACTTTATGAAGTAATGTTAAATGCACATGAGAATCAGGGTAATATAATTTCCGGGATTATATTACGGTGATTCACATGGACGTTCCGACATTATGACATAAAGAATTTAGGGCGAGTCAAGGAAAATTTTCTCTCTATCCTTAATCCATACTCCGGTTAGTATTGTTGAAAATACTAACCAACGATATTCTTGTGTCTTGAAGGAACAATGGCTCCTCGTCGTGTACGCCGCAATGAAACTCCCGAACAAGCTCTCGAACGGATGATAGCTACCGCCGTAGATGCGGCCATGGCCGGTCACTCATCCAACAACAATAATAATAACAACCACAACAACAACAACAACGACAACAACAATGGAGCCGGAAACTCAAACGAGGGATGCTCCTATAAAGCTTTCATGGGGTGCAAACCTCACACTTTTGATGGAACCGGGGGACCGGTCGTGCTCACCCGATGGTTTGAGCAAACGGAAGCCGTCTTTAGCATAAGCGGTTGTCGGGACCAAGACAAGGTCAAATACTCCACTCACACTTTCTCCGGAATTGCTCTAACATGGTGGAACACCTATGTTCAATCGGTGGGTACCGATGAAGCTCATGCCCTCTCTTGGGCCGATCTAAAGGAAAAGATGATTGTTGAATATTTTCCGCGCGAAGAAACCCGAAAGCTCGAGGAAGAACTAAGAGCTTTGAAAGCGGTCGGAAACGATCTTAAGGCTTATAATCAACGCTTCGCCGAACTATCCTTGATGTGTCCTAATCTTGTTAACCCCGAATCTCAAAGGATTGAGCTCTACATGTTCGGTCTTCCAAAAAGCATCAAACAAGGGGTGATGTCATCCAAACCCACTACTCATCAAGCCGCTATGAACATGGCTCGCCAACTAATTGAAACGGTTGATGAAATCGTAGTTCCGGCACCTAAGGCCGAGGATAAATCGGGCGGCAACAAAAGGAAGTGGGAACCCTCTCAATCAAGCAACAACAACTTTGCTAAGAAGCCTTACACCTCCGACGGCAAGAAAGGTTATACCGGACACCTACCGTATTGTAACGAGTGCTACAAACATCATTTAAGCGAATGTGGTAAACCATTTTGCTTGAAGTGTCAAAGAAGTGGCCATGTAGCCCACGATTGTAGGAATACCGCTCCCGTCGCCCAAAAGGAGCACAATGCACCCAAGACGGGTGTTTGTTTTGAATGTGGCCAACCGGGACATTTTAGGAGTGCGTGCCCAAATAAGAAAATCAACCCCAACGCACGCCGTTGAACTTTCAACATCGACACCTAGGATGCCCGAGATGACGATGGACTAGTCACGGGTACGTTTCTTCACAACAAACCGTATATTTCATACTTATTCGATTCGATTACCGCTAGATGTTTATTAACCAAGTCTTTGACTCGTGCTCTTTACATTCCACTTTTTCCCCTAGACACTACTTAGGCAATTTAAGTGACCAACGGAAAATATTGTGTGCCTATAAATTTTATTGGAGGATATACGTTAAGACTTTTGACTTGACACCTATAGAACTAGGGAGCTCGAAACCTATTCGTTAAAAAAAAAAAAAAAAAAAAAAAAAAAAAAAAATGTTTCCCCATCATCTTGTATAGATTATCGTGAACTGAGTAATTTTCGATTGGAACCCGATACCCTCTCCCTCGCATCCATGACCTCATGATTTCTTGCATGAATCCCGTGTGTATTCCAAAACAACCTCCGTTCCAGTTATCATCAATTGGGGGTTAAGGGAGACGATGTCTCCTGAGTCTTTTCCGAACTCGCAACGTTAGTTGTAAATCCCTCTTAGTACCATTCGATTTATCCAAGGCTCGTCCGTATTCATGAACCTCCTAAACCACGTATGCAACTTATCTAGACAAATCTGTTATCACATTTATAGATGACATCTTAACTTATTCAAGTAAAGAAGGCAAACGAACAACATCATCATCTTACGCTCGAACTTTGAGAAAAGAGCAACTCTATTCCAAATTCTCCGAGTGAGAATTTCTGTTAAACGAAGTCAAATTTTCTAGACCATGATGTTAATGGTCAAGGCATTACAATCAATCTCGAAATCAAGCCACACGTGATCATGAAACTCTCTCAACTCAGACTTGTATTCGTAAAATCTTAGAACTCGCCTGTTATTACCGAAGATTCATTTCTGACTTTTCTCGTGTTACGCGACTTTTAAACTTGTTAACTCACTAAGGAAAAACTATAAACCTCTACGTGCCCGAATCTTGAGCGTGATTCTTCACACCAACATTTCTAGTTAAATTCGTTATTTTGCACGAAGAAGTTGAATACTAAATTGTAGATCCGATCAATTTTCTCGTCATCACGTACCACACTACATACCTCTGATATTTCACCATTACCGTCTGATATTACTGGAATTTAAGATAGCACACCATCCAACGATACTTCACTCTTCTTTGACTTAACGCCCTTGTGTTTCTGATAATCGGTCAACTATTATTCAACCCCGAACTATACAACTACGTGTACTACCTCGTTTCTCTTTCAGACTTCAACTTTTGACAACTAGAGGCACGTTATGGCAACCTCGAGATGTAAGCTCATCCTATTCTAAGTCCTCATTTCACTCCTATCTTTATCGCTCGCATTTTCGTTTAAAGAAACTCCTTGTAACATTTCTCCATGGATGGAGAAACTCCTCATATTTCATAAGTATTCGCCACGAGGGTGAATAGTCCTAACGAACATTTTTCGAACACTAACTAACTTGTTCAAACGTATCTTAAGAGATTCTATTCCAACACGGTGTATCTTTGTCAATTATTCCGTATTGAAATACTCGTTTCGCTTCTAGTGTTGCAAGAAACCTTGGAGACCCGCTTAGGCATGAGTACCGCGTACCACCCACAAACAGACGAACCGAACAAACGAACGATTTACGTCTTCGAAAGACATGTTTCAAACTTGCATGGTCGCTTTTAGTAGATCCCTCTTACAACAATAGTTACCACTCGTGTGTTCACGCGCACTTTCCGAAACCCTATATGACCGCTAATGTCATACCCCTGTTCATTTAACCAAAGCATCAACCACCGAAATCTGAACTCCATCAAGAAACAACAATTGAAATCATTCAAATCCGAGGAGGGCTCTAGACGATCCGTAGTCGCCAAAAGAGTTATACCAAACTTAGATGAACACCTCACAAATCCCAGTGTGTAACCGCGTAATATTGAGAAACCGCACCTTGGAAAGGTGTAATCCATTTCGGGAAATCGGGAAAGGCTATATCCGCAATATTGAACCTTTTGAAACCTTGGGGCGTATTGGAACCGCTTCCTACCGTTTAGAACTTCCGACTCAATTAAGTTTCCGTTTACCCTACATTTCGTGTAACAAACATAGAAACGTGTCCTGCGGAACAGGAACGTGCAATCCTGCTAGGTACATCAACTATCGATGACAAACTCCTCCTCATAGGAAAAACCGGCTGAACTTGTGGATCGTAAAACCAAGCCCTAATACAACGTAACACCCCGACTATACGGATTCGTGGAATGCCTAAGAAAGTACCTTCAATCATTCGTAGAGTTACTACACTAGGTCTCGAGTAAGAGACATCGACTATTACTTCCAACTAAATTTCGGGACGAAATTTCTTTTGAGGTGTGGATAATGTAACATCCCGTGATTTTCCGTTAAATTTATTTTTAACACCGTCTTTTTTTTTATATAATATCTTTCGCTATTCAAATTTGTATCTTTCGTTAACTAGTGTTCATGATAATCCCGTTACTCGATTATAGCATCTCTCGTTAACTTGCGTTTTAAAAATAGTCGTTTGGTTACATCCCGCACCCGCTTTGAAACTCGAGGGACCGGAGTTGCCAAATGGGCAAACTAGTTGACTAGGTCAACTAGTCAACCCATTTCTCCACCATTTCCATCATCTCCCTCTCTCTCTTTCTCTCTAGCAAGAACACACACAAACCCCAACTTCATAGAATCATCATCTAAATTCGGATCGGGAAGCAAACTTCAAAACAAATTACATATTCGTGATCCTCTCATCATCCTCTTCGATTTGGTACCAATTTCATCCATTTTGGGTAACATTTCTAAAACACTAAATTTCTCTAAATTCGTTTTATATACTTGAAATTGTGTTAGTTAGTGTCTATGGCTCGTGTGTAACATGAATATATGTTTTGTTTGCTCGATTTGTGGTTTGGAGTAACTAGTTTGAACATTTGAAATGGGTGTGCAAAATCCTTGATTTTGGATGAGTTAATGTTGTTAGATTGTTAAAGTGCATGTTTTAATTGTGTTACTAGTATCTTTAGCTTCGTTTTGATGTATAGGTTGATTAAGGAAACATCAAACTCATGACTATTGATTTTTGTGAATTTTCGTTAGAGTTTGATAAGCTTTAGATGAACTTTTGATGCACCAAATGCTATGAAATATTGTAGATAATAATTTTGTTGCAATGTGTGTATGATTACCTTCGAAACGGCATATCATACATATAAATTGGTTGCCCGAATCATGAAATGCATATTTGGAACTTGAACCTTGATTATGGACGTTTAAATGCGGTTTTGGGGTGTGTAAGTGTTGAATTGCTTGATGAAATGTGTCTAGGTGTTTTCCTCGTCAAATTACCTTTCCGGTGATATAAAATACATGTTCTAATTGTTTGCGGTTTGTAATTTGGGTTGGTTTGATTGTTGGTTCGTGCACTTAGAAACAACAGGGCCTGGAAACCAGCCGGGACGCCGTCTAGCTTCTCGGGACGCCGTCCCAGCCTTCAAGCCGGGACGCCGTCTAGCTTCACAGGACGCCGTCCCAGACTTCAAACCGGGACGCCGTCTAGCTTCACAGGACGCCGTCCCATTTAGCTAAAACTGGCTGTTCGCCTGGTCATTTGACATGAAAATGTTTGCTATGCTACGGACTTCCGATTAACATGAAACTTGGCCAACATGCTCATATATGATTATGTAACTTAGAAAAATTGTCGGATATCCAACCCGACCCCGTTGACTTTTCTGTTGACTTTGACCCGACCAAGTTGACTTTTAATCAAACTTAACCAAATATTTGTGCAATCGTTCTAACATGTTTTATACTTGTACCTTGCATGAAACATGACAATTTGATTCACATGCTATTATGATTGAGTCGTAACGAGCCATAGGACTAATTGAACACATTTCACCCGACCTTGTGTCGTAACCGGTTAATTGATATAACTTACTTGTTTAGGTCAAGGCTAAGCAACTTTCATGCACACGTTTACTTTGTGAAGTACATTTATACTCGTGCACTCGAGGTGAGATCATAGTCCCACCTTTTCAACAACTGTTATTCTTTAAATCGTGGGCTGAGAAACATATACATTACATATTTATATACATTTCACATGTATATATACTTTTCATACTTTTATACTTTGAACACAAATACGAATACAAAGATACAGACGAGTTAGAACAAAAGTCCTCAATCCAATTACCATTAGTTCCACTTGCAGGGTGTAAGTGTAAGCGAGTGATTATGTTGTGTGGCCATACGGGTTTAACGAACCCTCATTCAGACGGTTCGCTACCGTTAGTGGATGAAATATAATTTCAACGTGCATAGTGTATGTTCTAACACTATATTCAAAATTCAGAGGGAAGATTCAGTTAAGTTTTGGTAATTGGGTGCTCGTGATACAGACAACATCTTTTGGGATGTATACGCTTGATATTCACTTTATACTAAATCTTGTGGTTTACAAACACATCTTTAGAGATGTATACGCCTTGATACTAAACCTTGTGATTCAAAATATACTTTTACAAATACATTTATGATCTCACCAACGTTTTCGTTGACAGATTTCTATGTTTTTCTCAGGTTATGCACGATATGTGAAACATGCTTCCGCTCATTAGTTGATACTTGCATTGGATGTCGAGTATACATGTATTTCATGGAGCGCCTTTTGACTTTACTTTAAACCGTGTCGCCTAGATTTCAATCGTACTTATAACGTTGTAACTTAACTTTTAGTTGAACAATTCTTGTAAACTTTGAAACAATCTTTATTTTGAAATGAAGGCGACATATTTTGGTCAAACGTTATCTTAAAGACTTATAATCAGGTAATGGGACCCACGTAGCCGACGCCGTCACTTGACGATTTGTCGGGGTCGCTACAGATACTAATAATAATCTTTAAAATGATAAATTGTATTATGTTCATAATAATGATAATAATAGTAATAATGATCATAATTATAATAACAATAATGCATATGTAATATTAGTAATAATTCTATCAATAATACTTATAATAATACTAATGATAATTATAATACTTTTAGATATAATAACAATGATAATAATTATAACCTTAATACTAACAATAATAATAAATGATCATAAATCTTGTATTAGTACTAATAACAATACTAATAATAATCAATAACAATAATAATAATCATGGTAATAACAATAATAATAATAATAAATGAGAGTAACTACCTCATAAAGAAAAATTCCAAAAAAACTGCCCGCACCCGGGTTCGAACCCGTGACCTCACGTCCACTCGCAAACACCCTGGACTATGGAACCGTTTCATTTTATCTGTTTAATATCCATTCGAATTTTATTTAGCCCATTTTACTAATCTGTTCTCCTTCTTCTTCTTTCCCCAGTTTCCATCGATCCAGAAAAAGAAAAAAATTCAATCCTAATTACTAGATATTCGTTTACATTAAATCTTATAATTTGAAACCAAAACATTGAAACCAGAATTGAATTATAATAACAGAAAAGAATTAAAAAATAAATAAAATAAAACAGCGTTTTTATTTAAATAAGAACTCAACATCAAAAATTGAATTTTTGGACGTTTCAGGCCACGACTCCAACATGAAAAAGGTTTTAAATCTTCAATAGAAACTTTCCAAATACTTAATTGATTCTGAAACTACGAACAAAATTCAAAGTTTACTGATGAACAATTCTTTGACTTTTTGAGACGTGAACTTTGACTCGACAATTAGGAGTTGATAGATAAAATTGGAGTTTCACCTTCTGCCGATAATTTGAGTATAAGAATCCCAATAAAACTGCATTTTTACTTTTTAAAATATCATTCAAATTCGAACTGTTGTATACAAGAAGTAATAACAGAGCAGGCGACCTCTTTCTTTTAAAAAAATTGAATTTCAATGTTTTAATCCAATTTGTGATAACAGAAGACTATATAAAAATTATGTGGTATTATTACAGTTTAGTTGACTCAAATGGTGTTTATTTTATAGCTCAATTGGCTCCACAGAATAATATTCGATCAGGGAAATATAATATAAAAACAGATTACCAAATCCACTTGATTTGTACGATTGATTAGGAAGTTTATCAGTTTATGAGACAAGAAACAAAATTAGATAAAGTTGGATTGCGACTGGAAACTGAATTCGATTCCTTAAGTATAGATACGTATTTATTTTTATTTGTATATGTATATACATTATTTATATAAATAATATATATCCGTATATGTATCTGTTATGTACATACTGTATTTTGTATAAATATATGTATCTGTACATGTAACTGATTATTATCTATATTAATAAATGTATACATGTATTATTAGTAATATTAATACTAATAATAAATATATAAAGAATAATAATAATAATAATAATAATAATAATAATAATAATAATAATAATAATAATAATAATAATAATAATAATAATAATAATAATAATAATAATAATAATAATAATAATAATAATATTAAAATTTATACCAATAATAACACTATCAATAACTCTAGTAATTGATAATTAATAATTAATAATACTAGTAATACTAATAATGATTTTGTTAATAAAAATAACAAATAAATAATAACATTATTGATAATAATGATTATTAATAATAATGTTTATAGTAATATTAATAATAATATTGATATTTTTATTAGTAAAATACTAATACAAATATTAACCACCAAATAATAGTGTTTAATAATAAGACTAATATTAATCATGATAACTAACGTTATAACTATACCACTAGTTGTATAATGATAACATTAACAAAAATAACGGTAATTCAAGTGTATCAAATTTTAGTATTATACCTTTAATAATGTTAATAATACTAATATTAATGTTAATGAATGTAATAACAATATAATTTTAACAACTATAGTTATACTTGCATTACATATATATATATATATATATATATATATATATATATATATATATATATATATATATATATATATATATATATATTATTACTTAGGTAATATTCATTATTCATATAATATATCATATAATTACTTTTATTGATTAATTATTATTTCTAAGATAAATATGTATATATACATTTTTATTTACACTCAACTGTTCGTGAATCGTCGAGGATGGTCAAAGGGTAATTGGTTACATGAATTAAATTCCAAAACTTTCGAGACTCGATATTATAGACTTTGCTTATCGTGTCGGAAACATTCAAAGATTAAGTTTAATTTTGGTTGGAAATTTCCGGGTCATCACACCGAGCCCATTTAGAGAAGCATCACAATAAACTGTCATGTTTTCCACACCTTCTGGCAACACTAACACCGGAGCTTGACACAATTTCTCTTTTAACATTTGAAAAGCAATTTCTTGCTCATTTTTCCAATTAAATCTCGCATTCTTCCTCGTCAATTTCGTCAATGAAGAAGTGATCTTAGAAAAGTCTTGGATAAACCGACGATAATAACCGGCCAATCCGAGAAAACTTCGGATTTCCGTAGGCGTAGTCTGTAGTGACCCGAACTTTTCCATGTTTATATATATTAATTGAGATTGATATTTACATGATTAAATGTTTTCAACATGTTAAGCAATCAAACTTGTTAAGACTTGATTAATTGAAATATGTTTCATATAGACAATTGACCACCCAAGTTGACCGGCGATTCACGAACGTTAAAACTTGTAAAAACGACATGACGATATATATATGGATATACATATGGTTAACATGAGATTATGATAAGTAAGTATCTCTATAAGTATATTAACAATGAGTTATATACATATAAACAAGACTACTAACTTAAGGATTTTGAAACGAGACATATATGTAACGATTATCGTTGTAACTACATTTAAATGTATATATATCATATTAAGATATATTAATATATCATAATATCATGATAATATAATAATTTAACATCTCATTAGATATAATAAACAATGGGTTAACAACATTAATTGAGATCGTTAACTTAAAGGTTTCAAAACCACACTTACATGTAACGACTAACGATGACTTAACGACTCAGTTAAAATGTATATACATGTAGTGTATTTAGATGTATTAAAATACTTTTGGAAGACTTCAAGACATATATCAAAACACTCATACTTAACGAAAATGGTTACAGTTACTTTCCCATTCTTTTCTTTCATCAAGAATTCTAGTCGTATTCTTACCCGTATTATACACAGCTTCAAAACGTACTTACTATGGGTATATACCAATAGGAACTAGCATGGGATTCCACTCTTGATTATGTCATGTATGACTAATCAATTTTAACTTCTACCATGAGCTAGTCAACTAACTAGAACTCCTTTTAACCCCACTCACCACTCACCAATTACCACTCATCATTCACTCCATTTCACTACCAATTCTCTTTTTAATTCTCTCTCAACACACACACACACTATTATGAATGTATTTTTCCAGTAGTTAATCATCATCTTCATCAAAAATCACTTCAAGAATTAAGCTATAATCATCATAGGAAGAACACTTCAAGAACACTTCAAAAATCCCTTCAAGTTTACTAATTTACTTCCAAGCTTTCTAATCCATTCCAAGTAATCATCTAAGATCAAGAAACCTTTGTTATATATAGTAGGTTATCTTTCTTATTCAAGATAATATTCATATTCAAACTTTGATTCAATTTCTATAACTATAAACTATCTTAATTCGAGTAAAAATCTTACTTGAACTTGTTTTTGTGTCATGATCCTACTTCAAGAACTTTCAAGCCATCCAAGATCCTTTGAAGCTAGATCATTTCTTGTCACTTCTAGTAGGTTTACCTACTAAACTTGAGGTAGTAATGATGTTCATAATATCATTCGATTCATATATATAAAACTATCTTATTCGAAGGTTTAAACTCGTAATCACTAGAACATAGTTTAGTTAATTCTAAACTTGTTCGAAAACCAAAGTTAATCCTTCTAACTTGACTTTTAAAATTAAATACACACATGTTCTATATCTATATGATATGCTAACTTAATGATTTAAAACCTGGAAACACGAAAAACACCGTAAAAACCGGATTTACGCCGTCGTAGTAACACCGCGGGCTGTTTTGGGTTAGTTAATTAAAAACTATGATAAACTTTGATTTAAAAGTTGTTATTCTGAGAAAATTATTTTTATTATGAACATGAAACTATATCCAAAAATTATGGTTAAACTCAAAGTGGAAGTATGTTTTCTAAAATGGTCATCTAGACGTCGTTCTTTCGACTGAAATGACTACCTTTACAAAAATGACTTGTAACTTATTTTTCCGACTATAAACCTATACTTTTTCTGTTTAGATTCATAAAATAGAGTTCAATATGAAACCATAGCAATTTGATTCACTCAAAACGGATTTAAAATGAACAAGTTATGGGTAAAACAAGATTGGATAATTTTTCTCATTTTAGCTACGTGAAAATTGGTAACAAATCTATTCCAACCATAACTTAATCAACTTGTATTGTATATTATGTAATCTTGAGATACCATAGACACGTATACAATGTTTCGACCTATCATGTCGACACATCTATATATATTTCGGAACAACCATAGACACTCTATATGTGAATGTTGGAGTTAGCTATACAGGGTTGAGGTTGATTCCAAAATATATATAGTTTGAGTTGTGATCAATACTGAGATACGTATACACTGGGTCGTGGATTGATTCAAGATAATATTTATCGATTTATTTCTGTACATCTAACTGTGGACAACTAGTTGTAGGTTACTAACGAGGACAGCTGACTTAATAAACTTAAAACATCAAAATATATTAAAAGTGTTGTAAATATATTTTGAACATACTTTAATATATATGTATATATTGTTATAGGTTCGTGAATCAACAGTGGCCAAGTCTTACTTCTCGACGAAGTAAAAATATGTGAAAGTGAGTTATAGTCCCACTTTTAAAATCTAATATTTTTGGGATGAGAATACATGCAGGTTTTATAAATGATTTACAAAATAGACACAAGTACGTGAAACTACATTCTATGGTTGAATTATCGAAATCGAATATGCCCCTTTTTATTAAGTCTGGTAATCTAAGAATTAGGGAACAGACACCCTAATTGACGCGAATCCTAAAGATAGATCTATTGGGCCTAACAAACCCCATCCAAAGTACCGGATGCTTTAGTACTTCGAAATTTATATCATATCCGAAGGGTGTCCCTGAATCATGGGGATATTCTTATATATGCATCTTGTTAATGTCGGTTACCAGGTGTTCACCATATGAATGATTTTTATCTCTATGTATGGGATGTGTATTGAAATATGAAATCTTGTGGTCTATTATTATGATTTGATATATATAGGTTAAACCTATAACTCACCAACATTTTTGTTGACGTTTTAAGCATGTTTATTCTCAGGTGATTATTAAGAGCTTCCGCTGTCGCATACTTAAATAAGGACGAGATTTGGAGTCCATGCTTTTATGATATTGTGTAAAAACTGCATTCAAGAAACTTATTTTGTTGTAACATATTTGTATTGTAAACCATTATGTAATGGTCGTGTGTAAATAGGATATTTTAGATTATCATTATTTGATAATCTACGTAAAGCTTTTTTTAAAACCTTTATCTATGAAATAAAGGTTATGGTTTGTTTTAAAAATGAATGCAGTCTTTGAAAAACGTCTCATATAGAGGTCAAAACCTCGCAACGAAATCAATTAATATGGAATGTTTTTAATCAATAAGAACGGGACATTTCAGTTGGTATCCGAGCGTTGGTCTTAGAGAACCAGAATTTTGCATTAGTGTGTCTTATCGAGTTTGTTAGGATGCATTAGTGAGTCTGGACTTCGACCGTGTTTACTTGAAAAATGATTGCTTAACAAATTTTGTTGGAAACTATATATTTTTAACATGTGAATATTATGTGATATATTAATCTCTTAACGCGTTTGATATTATGTGATAGATGTCTACCTCTAGAACAAGTCCCATTGACTCACCTAATAATAATGAAGAGTCAAATGTAAATTGGAATGATTCGTGGACTGATTCACAAGTTCCCGAAGAGGAACCGGAAGAAGAGTCGGAACCAGAAGAAGAATCGGAACCGGAAGAAGAATCGGAACCGGATGAAGAAATAGAACCGGTGGGGGAAATTATAAAACGGTTAAGTAAAAGAAAATCCTCAACCAACCGACCAAGGTTAATTATGGTCAATGGTGTTTCCGCTAAGGAAGCAAAATATTGGGAGGATTACCAATTCTCCGATGAATCGGATTCTGACGAGAATTCCGATGATGTTATAGAAATTACCCCAACTGAATTTAAAAAGGCAAAAGAAAATAATAAGGGAAAGGGCATAAAAATAGAGAAATCTAATTCCAACCCCGATGAACTTTATATGTATCGTCAACCCCCGAAGTCCTTAAGTTGTAACAATGACCCGGGAACCTCTAAACCACCAGGTTTTTCTAAACCAATGTGGAAAACGACGGCTCGTATTAGGGGAACGTCATATATCCCTAGAAACTTGGCAAAACGAACCAAAACCGAAGAAGAAGAAACAAGCGAGTCGGAATAAGATAGTTGTATTCGTGTGGTGTAATATATGTAATATAGTGTGCTTATGCTTTATGATATATGTAAAAATTGCTTGTATTAATAAGTATTTTTTTTTTTTGAATCTAACTCTTGTCTATTTTACAGTATAAAAACACAAAATGGATAGACAACCCAATATTTTAAGAGACCTACCCGGAGACATGATTGATGAAATCTTGTCTAGAGTCGGTCAGAATTCTTCGGCACAACTATTTAAGGCGAGATCAGTTTGTAAGACATTCGAAGAATGTTCCAAGAATGCCTTGGTTTATAAAAGGCTTTCGTTCGAAAGATGGGGGATATCAAATAAGTTACGATGTGTTTACTTTGACGCATATATTGCGGGGAACCCAAATGCTATTTTACGCAATGGGTTAAGAAATTATTTTGACTCAATATATCCGAATATTGGACTTCGTGATTTAGAAAAAGCGGCTAACATGCAACATAAAGAAGCATGTTATGCTTACGGATTAGTAATGTTCGCTTCTCACCAAAGTGAGAACAAGAACATCGGCCTAAAACTATTAAACAAAACGTTCCCACAAGTGACGGAGTCAGTAATTGGGGTAAGAAATGAGGTTTTTAGATTGTTACGGGACTGTTGGACATTACGTAACCCTCGTCCCTTTGACGACGTTACAACGCGCTGTCTTATCAACGGCCATAACGGTTATGTTCCACAAGACCAAGGATGGGAAGTAGTCCTAGTAAAACCAGAATGCATGACTTGTTTCTGGACGTATGAATTACGTGTCTTTATTGCCTTTGCTAAACGACTTGTGTACTAGCTAGAATTATCTTCACAACTATCTTGTATCAAAGTTATTGTGTGCTATATTTCATGCTTTATGTAAAATAAGCGGTATTGTAAGTTTGTAAAATATTGTATAAAAGTTTGAACGCGAAATATTATTATAATCAGTTTTTCATATAGAATTGTAGTAGTTGAATTGTATATTAGCTACTAAGTATGAACTTAACGGGTAGGTACTACCCGAATTTAAACTTATAAAACGCTAATATGAAGAAAAAGCTTTTATAAATGAGTTCATATTATGCTACGAAATACTATTAACTACTCTTAATATTCTGTATGATTAACTTGTTCCATTTGACTATTTTGAAGGAAATGGCACCGACTACTCGACACACCGTGAATATGAATGAAGAGGAATTTCGTACTTTTCTAGCTTCAAACATAGCCGCAGTACAGGCTGCGCTACATACCAACAATAACCTTGGATCTAGCAGTACAGGAAATCGTGTAGGATGCACCTACAAAGAATTCACTGCCTGCAAACCTTTGGAATTTGATGGAACCGAAGGACCGATCGGATTGAAACGGTGGACCGAGAAGGTCGAATCGGTGTTTGCCATAAGTAAGTGTACTGAAGAGGACAAAGTAAAGTACGCTACGCATACCTTCACAGGTTCTGCGTTAACATGGTGGAATACCTATCTAGAGCAAGTGGGACAAGACGATGCGTACGCACTACCGTGGTCAGCATTCAACCACTTGATGAACGAGAAGTACCGTCCCAGAACCGAGGTCAATAAGCTCAAGACAGAACTTAGAGGGTTACGAACCCAAGAATTTGATATTACCACCTACGAAAGACGATTCACAGAATTGTGCCTATTGTGTCCGGGAGCATTCGAAGATGAGGAAGAGAAGATCGACGCGTTTGTGAAAGGATTACCGAAAAGAATCCAAGAAGATATAAGTTCACACGAGCCCGCCTCCATACAACAGGCATGTAGAATGGCTCACAAACTAGTGAACCATATTGAAGAAAGAATTAAAGAACAGACTGCTGAAGAGGCCAATGTGAAGCAAGTCAAAAGAAAGTGGGAGGAAAACGGTGATAAGAATCACCAATACAACAACAACAGCAATTACAACAATAATCGCAACAATTATCCCAACAATCGCAACATCAATCGCAACTACAACAAACGGCCCAACAACAACAACAACAACAACAACAACAACAACAACAACAACAACAACAACAACAACAACAACAACAACAACAACAGCAACTACAACAATCATTCCAACAACAATAATAACCGCAACAACAGCAACAATCAGAAGCAGCTATGCCAAAGGTGTGAAAAGTATCACTCGGGGTTCTGCACCAAATTTTGCAACAAGTGTAAAAGAAATGGTCATAGCGCGGCGAAGTGTGAGGTCTACGGACCAGGGGTTAATAGAACGAAAGGAACAAATGGTGTCGGAACGAGTAATGGCGGAGCAAGTAGTGTCGGAGCAAGTTATGCCAATGTAGTTTTTTATAAATGTGGAAAACCGGGCCACATTATTAGAAATTGCCCGAACCAGGAGAACACGAATGGACAAGGCCGCGGAAGAGTTTTCAATATTAATACGGCAGAGGCACAGGAAGACCCGGAGCTTGTTACGGGTACGTTTCTTATTGACAATAAATCTGCTTACGTTTTATTTGATTCGGGTGCGGATAGAAGCTATATGAGTATAGATTTTTGTGCTAAATTAAGTTGTCCATTGATGCCTTTGGATAGTAAATTTTTACTCGAATTAGCAAATGGTAAATTAATTTCAGCAGATAATATATGTCGGAATCGAGAAATTAAACTGGTTAGCGAAACATTTAAGATTGACTTGATACCAGTAGAGTTAGGGAGTTTTGATGTGATAATCGGTATGGACTGGTTGAAAGAAGTGAAAGCAGAGATCGTTTGTTACAAAAATGCAATTCGCATTATACGAGAAAAAGGAAAACCCTTAATGGTGTACGGAGAAAAGGGCAACACGAAGCTACATCTTATTAGTAATTTGAAGGCACAAAAACTAATAAGAAAAGGTTGCTATGTTGTTCTAGCACACGTCGAGAAAGTACAAACTGAAGAAAAGAGCATCAATGATGTTCCCGTCGCAAAAGAATTTCCCGATGTATTTCCGAAAGAATTACCGGGATTACCCCCACATCGATCCGTTGAATTTCAAATAGATCTTGTACAAGGAGCTGCACCAATAGCTCGTGCTCCTTACAGACTCGCACCCAGCGAGATGAAAGAACTGCAAAGCCAATTACAAGAACTTTTAGAGCATGGTTTCATTCGACCAAGCACATCACCATGGGGAGCTCCTGTTTTGTTTGTCAAGAAGAAAGATGGTACATTCAGGTTGTGTATCGACTACCGAGAGTTGAACAAACTTACCATCAAGAACCGCTACCCACTACCGAGAATCGACGACTTATTTGATCAACTACAAGGCTCGTCTGTTTATTCAAAGATTGACTTACGTTCCGGGTATCATCAAATGCGGGTGAAAGAAGATGATATTCCAAAGACTGCTTTCAGAACACGTTACGGTCATTACGAGTTTATGGTCATGCCATTTGGTTTAACTAATGCACCAGCTGTGTTCATGGACCTTATGAACCGAGTGTGTGGACCATACCTTGACAAGTTTGTCATTGTTTTCATTGATGACATACTTATTTACTCAAAGAATGACCAAGAACACGGTGAACATTTGAGAAAGGTGTTAGAAGTATTGAGGAAGGAAGAATTGTACGCTAAATTTTCAAAGTGTGCATTTTGGTTGGAAGAAGTTCAATTCCTCGGTCACATAGTGAACAAAAAAGGTATTAAGGTGGATCCGGCAAAGATAGAAACTGTTGAAAAGTGGGAAACCCCGAAAACTCCGAAACACATACGCCAGTTTTTAGGACTAGCTGGTTACTACAGAAGGTTCATCCAAGACTTTTCTAGAATAGCAAAACCCTTGACTGCATTAACGCATAAAGGGAAGAAATTTGAATGGAAGGATGAACAAGAGAAAGCGTTTCAGTTATTGAAGAAAAAGCTAACTACGGCACCTATATTGTCATTGCCTGAAGGGAATGATGATTTTGTGATTTATTGTGACGCATCAAAGCAAGGTCTCGGTTGTGTATTAATGCAACGAACGAAGTTGATTGCTTATGCTTCTAGACAATTGAAGATTCAGGAGCAAAATTAAACGACGCATGATTTGGAATTAGGTGCGGTTATTTTTGCATTAAAGACTTGGAGGCACTACTTATATAGGGTCAAAAGTATTATATATACCGACCACAAAAGTCTTCAACACATATTTAATCAGAAACAACTAAATATGAGGCAGCGTAGGTGGATTGAATTGTTGAATGATTACGACTTTGAGATTCGTTACCACCCGGGGAAGGCAAATGTGGTAGCCGATGCCTTGAGCAGGAAGGACAGAGAACCCATTCGAGTAAAATCTATGAATATAATGATTCATAATAACCTTACTACTCAAATAAAGGAGGCGCAACAAGGAGTTTTAAAAGAAGGAAATTTAAAGGATGAAATACCCAAAGGATCGGAGCAGCATCTTAATATTCGGGAAGACGGAACCCGGTATAGGGCTGAAAGGATTTGGGTACCAAAATTTTGAGATATGAGAGAAATGGTACTTAGAGAAGCTCATAAAACCTGATACTCAATACATCCTGGAACGGGGAAGATGTACAAGGATCTCAAGAAACATTTTTGGTGGCCGGGTATGAAAGCCGATGTTGCTAAATACGTAGGAGAATCTTTGACGTGTTCTAAGGTCAAAGCTGAGCATCAGAAACCATCAGGTCTACTTCAACAACCCGAAATCCCAGAATGGAAATGGGAAAACATTACCATGGATTTCATCACTAAATTGCCAAGGACTGCAAGTGGTTTTGATACTATTTGGGTAATAGTTGATCGTCTCACCAAATCAGCACACTTCCTGCCAATAAGAGAAGATGACAAGATGGAGAAGTTAGCACGACTGTATTTGAAGGAAGTCGTCTCCAGACATGGAATACCAATCTCTATTATCTCTGATAGGGATGGCAGATTTATTTCAAGATTCTGGCAAACATTACAGCAAGCATTAGGAACTCGTCTAGACATGAGTACTGCCTATCATCCACAAACTGATGGGCAGAGCGAAAGGACGATGCAAACGCTTGAAGACATGCTACGAGCATGTGTTATTGATTTCGGAAACAGTTGGGATCGACATCTACCGTTAGCAGAATTTTCCTACAACAACAGCTACCATTCAAGCATTGAGATGGCGCCGTTTGAAGCACTTTATGGTAGAAAGTGCAGGTCTCTGATTTGTTGGAGTGAAGTGGGGGATAGACAGATTACGGGTCCGGAGATTATATAAGAAACTACCGAGAAGATCATCCAAATTCAACAACGGTTGAAAACCGCCCAAAGTCGACAAAAGAGCTACGCTGACATTAAAAGAAAAGATATAGAATTTGAAATTAGAGAGATGGTCATGCTTAAAGTTGCACCTTGGAAAGGCGTTGTTCGATTTGGTAAACGAGGGAAATTAAATCCAAGGTATATTGGACCATTCAAGATTATTGATCGTGTCCGACCAGTAGCTTACCGACTTGAGTTACCTCAACAACTCGCGGCTGTACATAACACTTTCCACGTCTCGAATTTGAAGAAATGTTTTGCTAAAGAAGATCTCACTATTCCGTTAGATGAAATCCAAATCAACGAAAAACTCCAATTCATCGAAGAACCCGTCGAAATAATGGATCGTGAGGTTAAAAGACTTAAGCAAAACAAGATACCAATTGTTAAGGTTCGATGGAATGCTCGTAGAGGACCCGAGTTCACCTGGGAGCATGAAGATCAGATGAAGAAGAAATACCCGCATCTATTTCCAGAAGATTCGTCAACACCTTCAACAGCTTAAAATTTCGGGACGAAATTTATTTAACGGGTAGGTACTGTAGTGACCCGAACTTTTCCATGTTTATATATATTAATTGAGATTGATATTTACATGATTAAATGTTTCCAACATGTTAAGCAGTCAAACTTGTTAAGACTTGATTAATTGAAATATGTTTCATATAGACAATTGACCACCCAAGTTGACCGGCGATTCACAAACGTTAAAACTTGTAAAAATGACATGACGATATATATATATATGGATATACATATGGTTAACATGAGATTATGATAAGTAAGTATCTCCATAAGTATATTAACAATGAGTTATATACATATAAACAAGACTACTAACTTAAAGATTTCGAAACGAGACATATATGTAACGATTATCGTTGTAACGACATTTAAATGTATATATATCATATTAAGATATATTAATATATCATATTAAGATATATTAATATATCATAATATCATGATAATATAATAATTTAACATCTCATTAGATATAATAAACAATGGGTTAACAACATTAATTGAGATCGTTAACTTAAAGGTTTCAAAACAACACTTACATGTAACGACTAACGATGACTTAACAACTCAGTTAAAATGTATATACATGTAGTGTATTTAGATGTATTAAAATGCTTTTGGAAGACTTCAAGACATATATCAAAACATGCATACTTAACGAAAATGGTTACAGTTACTTTCCCATTCTTTTCTTTCATCAATAATTCTAGTCGTATTCTTACCCGTATTATACAAAGCTTCAAAACGTACTTACTATGGGTATATACCAATAGGAACTAGCATGGGATTCCACTCTTGATTATGTCATGTATGACTAATCAATTTTAACTTCTACCATGAGCTAGTCAACTAACTAGAACTCCTTTTAACCCCACTCACCACTCACCAATTACCACTCATCATTCACTCCATTTCACTTCCAATTCTCTTTCTAATTCTCTCTCAACACACACACACTATTATGAACTTATTTTTCCAGTAGTTAATCATCATCTTCATCAAAAATCACTTCAAGAATTAAGCTATAATCATCATAGGAAGAACACTTCAAGAACACTTCAAAAATCCCTTCAAGTTTACTAATTTACTTCCAAACTTTCTAATCCATTCCAAGTAATCATCTAAGATCAAGAAACCTTTGTTATATATAGTAGGTTATCTTTCTTATTCAAGGTAATATTCATATTCAAACTTTGATTCAATTTCTATAACTATAAACTATCTTAATTCGAGTAAAAATCTTACTTGAACTTGTTTTTGTGTCATGATCCTACTTCAAGAACTTTCAAGCCATCCAAGATCCTTTGAAGCTAGATCATTTCTTGTCACTTCCAGTAGGTTTACCTACTAAACTTGAGGTAGTAATGATGTTCATAACATCATTCGATTCATATATATAAAACTATCTTATTCGAAGGTTTAAACTCGTAATCACTAGAACATAGTTTAGTTAATTCTAAACTTGTTCGCAAACAAAAGTTAATCCTTCTAACTTGACTTTTAAAATTAACTAAACACATGTTCTATATCTATATGATATGCTAACTTAATGATTTAAAACCTGGAAACACGAAAAACACCGTAAAAACCGGATTTACGCCGTCGTAGTAACACCGCGGGCTGTTTTGGGTTAGTTAATTAAAAACTATGATAAACTTTGATTTAAAAGTTGTTATTCTGAGAAAATGATTTTTATTATGAACATGAAACTATATCCAAAAATTATGGTTAAACTCAAAGTGGAAGTATGTTTTCTAAAATGGTCATCTAGACGTCGTTCTTTCGACTGAAATGACTACCTTTACAAAAACGACTTGTAACTTATTTTTCCGACTATAAACCTATACTTTTTCTGTTTAGATTCATAAAATAGAGTTCAATATGAAACCATAGCAATTTGATTCACTCAAAACGGATTTAAAATGAACAAGTTATGGGTAAAACAAGATTGGATAATTTTTCTCATTTTAGCTACGTGAAAATTGGTAACAAATCTATTCCAACCATAACTTAATCAACTTGTATTGTATATTATGTAATCTTGAGATACCATAGACACGTATACAATGTTTCGACCTATCATGTCGACACATCTATATATATTTCGGAACAACCATAGACACTCTATATGTGAATGTTGGAGTTAGCTATACAGGGTTGAGGTTGATTCCAAAATATATATAGTTTGAGTTGTGATCAATATTGAGATACGTAAACACTGGGTCGTGGATTGATTCAAGATAATATTTATCGATTTATTTCTGTACATCTAACTGTGGACAACTAGTTGTAGGTTACTAACGAGGACAGCTGACTTAATAAACTTAAAACATCAAAATATATTAAAAGTGTTGTAAATATATTTTGAACATACTTTAATATATATGTATATATTGTTATAGGTTCGTGAATCAACAGTGGCCAAGTCTTACTTCTCGACGAAGTAAAAATATGTGAAAGTGAGTTATAGTCCCACTTTTAAAATCTAATATTTTTGGGATGAGAATACATGCAGGTTTTATAAATGATTTACAAAATAGACACAAGTACGTGAAACTACATTCTATGGTTGAATTATCAAAATCGAATATGCCCCTTTTTATTAAGTCTGGTAATCTAAGAATTAGGGAACAGACACCCTAATTGACGCGAATCCTAAAGATAGATCTATTGGGCCTAACAAACCCCATCCAAAGTACCGGATGCTTTAGTACTTCGAAATTTATATCATATCCGAAGGGTGTCCCGGAATGATGGAGATATTCTTATATATGCATCTTGTTAATGTCGGTTACCAGGTGTTCACCATATGAATGATTTTTATCTCTATGTATGGGATGTGTATTGAAATATGAAATCTTGTGGTCTATTATTATGATTTGATATATATAGGTTAAACCTATAACTCACCAACATTTTTGTTGACGTTTTAAGCATGTTTATACCTAGGTGATTATTAAGAGCTTCCGCTGTCGCATACTTAAATAAGGACGAGATTTGGAGTCCATGCTTGTATGATATTGTGTAAAAACTGCATTCAAGAAACTTATTTTGTTGTAACATATTTGTATTGTAAACCATTATGTAATGGTCGTGTGTAAACAGGATATTTTAGATTATCATTATTTGATAATCTACGTAAAGGTTTTTTTAAAACCTTTATCTAAGAAATAAAGGTTATGGTTTGTTTTAAAAATGAATGCAGTCTTTGAAAAACGTCTCATATAGAGGTCAAAACCTCGCAACGAAATCAATTAATATGGAACGTTTTTAATCAATAAGAACGGGACATTTCATAGTCGGTCATCCCCAACTCTTCACCGTCTCTATTTTCCCCGGATCTACTTGAACACCATCTTTGTTCACAATGTGGCCAAGGAATTGAACTTCCCTTAGCCAAAATTCACATTTGGAGAATTTAGCATACAACTTCTCCTTTCGCAACGTCTTTAACACACACCGCAAATGATGTTCATGTTCCTTCATACTCTTCGAATAGACAAGTATGTCGTCAATGAACACAATTACCGACTTGTCCAACATAGGTTGGCACACTCGGTTCATAAAATCCATGAATGCCACCAGTGCATTCGTAAGACCAAAAGGCAACTACGAACTCAAAATGCCCATAACGCGTTTGAAAAGCCGTTTTCTCGATATCTTCCTCACGGATCCGCATTTGGTGATTGACGGACCGTAGGTCAATTTTCGAAAAATATGTTGCACCTTGGAGTTGGTCAAACAAATCGTCAATCCTAGGCAATGGATAACGATTCTTGATCGTCACTTTGTTCAACTCCCGATAATCGATGCACATCCGCATACTACCATCCTTCTTCTTCACGAATAAAATCGGAGCGCCCCATGGCGAAGCACTCGGTCGAATAAAACCCTTTTCAAGTAACTCTTGGGTTTGATTTAACAACTCTTGCATTTCTGTCGGCGCTAAACGATAAAGAGTTTTAGCAATGAGGGTAGCCCCCGGAACCAACTCAATGCGAAATTCAACTTGTCTTTCCGCCGGAACACCCGGTAACTCATCCGAAAAAACGTCTTCAAATTCATTAACCACCGGAATTTCACGAATGGGTGGTGGCTCATCACGAGTATCAACAACATGGGCAAGAAAAGCCATGCCACCACTAACAAGGAAACGACGTGTCCGTGCAAAAGTGCATATCGGCACAAGTCTCCTTCGCTTATCGCCATGAATAATTAACTCTCCCCCACTTGGGGTTTTCACACGAATAGATTTTTCATGGCATGCAATATCGGCTCTATTATGATCGAGCCAATCCATACCAACCACGATATCAAAATCACCCAAAGTCATCGGAACGAGATCAATTTTAAAGTTTTCGGCACCAAACACAACATCACAATTTTTACACACATCAATCACTAGCACCGTCTTGCCATCCACTATTTCAACTTCTATCGAACGACTTAACTTAGCTAACGGTTTATTAAGTTTATGCACAAATTTTGGTGACACAAACGACAAGTTTGCACCACTATCAAAGAGTATCCTTGCCGGATTAGAATTAACCATGAAAGTACCTGAGACAACTTCGTTAGATTGCTTGGCTTCCTCATTGGTCATCAAATAATTGCGACCCCTAGCCATACCCGCCGCCTTCTCTAGCCGCTTAACATTATCGTTGCGCAAATCGGGACACTCTGGCCTCTTGTGCCCTTATTTATTACAATTAAAACAAACGATATTGTTAGAAGATGAGTTTGTACAATCACGGGCCAAGTGCCCTTGTTGACCACAATTGTTGCACGTGGGTCCAAAACCCTTAGAAGCCCCCTTTCTCACACTACCGACGCTCTCAGTCACACTCTTGCTCTTCTTATTCGAGTGGCTAGTAGCTTCAAATTTTCGTTTGCCAAAGGTGAAGTCACTCTTTCTTGGAGCAAGCGACTCAAAACCCTTAGCGATATCAAATAATTCATCAAAAGTCTTCGCCGAATTCCTACTAATCCTTTATTGATAGTTATCATTCAAGGTTCGGTAGAAATCTTCTTTCAACATATGATCATTCCTGTCATACTCCAGGCAAAATTGGGTCTTTGATAAGAAAGTGGACTTGAGAGTGTTCAAATCCATTGACCCTTGCCTTAAAGTACGTAGCTCGTCCTTAAGTTTTGAAAGATCGGCCGAAGTTCGATACTCCTTGAAAAATTCTTCTTTAAACTCATCCTACGTCAAACTCATACTTTGTTCTTCGCCATAAAGTCAGATTTTCGCGTCCCACCACAACTTGGCATCACCCCTCATCATGCTACTACCAAACCTCATCTTTTTATCGAGAGGGCACTCACTAGTACGAAAGGCCCCCTCCATATCGGAGATCCATCGAGCACTCTTGAGTGGGTCTCGCTCACCTTCAAAGGTGGGAGGTTGAGCATCTTTGAAGTTTTTATAGTGGAAGTCTCGCCTTCCAGCGTTATCCTCTTTAAGAACAATCTTAACTTGTTCCTTGACTAGATTGACTACTTGTTCGTCAATCGAATCCAAGAACATCTTCTTAACATCCTCTAGGAAAGCCGCATGACGCCTTTACATAATGGCCTCAACCTTGGCCGTAAAGTCGACATCCTCGCTCGTACCCCCTTCATTGTTCTCGGGTCCGTTTCTCGTCTTCATACTATAAAACGGAAAAGATTAAGCAACGAAACGAAAGGACTTAACACATATGTATATACATATACACCACACTTCCCCATCTTTCTCAACAATCGTCGTACATTGCTTGTTTGGCACGATTTAAACCAGTAACAATGGTAGCTAATCATTGTTACGCGAGCACGTCGCATTAACTTGCTAGTACAACGTCTATCTCGCTTGATGATTGCTAACACAACACAAACAATTAGCGCAAGGTTAGTTCACATAAACCTAAACACTAGTCAACACCTGGTCCGACCCGTCTCCTACAAGTCCCGCATAAAGCGCATACAAAAATAAATCTAAGTCTAAGCACCTATCTCAAGCCGCCTAAATCCCTTAGACCATGCTCTGATACCACTTGTAACAACCCAAACCAATAACCAACCGATTACGTGAAAGAAAATATATTTTTTTTATTCAGAAGAGTACGCCACGCGCACCACCTCAGGGTGCGCGGCGCGCACAGGCCCAATTCAGTTCTGTCCGATTTTGTCAATTTTCAAATAAAGATCTCCCACTTCCCAACATATTTAGACGAAACGCTTTTCACAACATGTTATAATGGTTAAAACTCACACGATTCAATAATAAAATAAGTTTTACGAAACCGGGCCCACATATGCCGTAATACGAGTTTCGTATAAAAATATGAGTTTCGACTACACTAGTTTAAATTCCAAACGACACTATGAGCATGGTGTTTGGGGGTTAAACTACCCAATTCTCGGTCGAACTCCAAAAGCTATAACATCCAAAAGCGTCCCCTAACAAACAAACGGGATCTCTAATCCGTACGAATGCCCTTACCCTTGTCTCCGCCGGAGCCTATAAAAAGATAAACAACGAGAGGGTAAGTAAAGCTTAGTGAATGCAATAATTATACCCATATATATAATATACCTACTTGCAATCACTTACACATATACCGCATACACGCTAGCAATACAATTAGCATACCATCTCATGTACAAAGCTAATAATCTCCAACAAACCGTAACTAGCGTAATCAATAACATATAATCGACATAATACAATATGCTACAAAACAATATACAACCATGGTTAACCATTCTCGCGTCATGGTGCTACCGGCTCTTTGGTTCACACCATACGCATCGGTTATGATGCTACCGGCTCTTTGGTTCACATCACATCTCGAGTCATACTCGCGTTAAAGTGCTACCGGTTCTTTGGTTCACACTCTAACAACTCGTGCCGTAGTGCTACCGGCTCTTTGGTTCACACTACAACACACGTACTATGACGCTACCGGCTCTTTGGTTCACATCATAGCACAATGCACATACTATGGCACTACCGGCTCTTTGGTTCATACCATAGCATACAAATAAATACATTATATACATACGTATATAATCATTCCACTCACCTTAACGATCTGGTGACGGTTTTATACTTCCGCAAGCTTCAAAGCAAAGTACCTAATATAATAAGTACTTCAATCAACAAACAAACTAGTTGGACTAAGTACCAACAATTTACTCATGTGCATTTAATGACTTAAATGCATTAAATGCCCCATTTTCACCAAAACCGTCCATTTAAGGTCAAGACCATCATTAACCACTAAAAGCTAGTGCTTAAGGTCCAACACACTAACTAATACACATTTAGGGTATTTCATACCCTTCTTTCCCCACTAGGTCAATCGTTACTCTTTTGACCATTTTAAAGCCAACACACCCATTTCGGGTCATCCACTAACTCACATAATAACCATTCATTTTATTAACTAGGTGTGCTAGTAATTAACTAACCAATTATGACTCATAAACTCATTTATCATTTCAAAACCCTAGGTTAGCAATTCTTGAGTCCTCATGACTCGATCTTACCCAAGAACACCCAAAATCACCAAATATGGGTTTTATGTTCTTCATTTACCCAAACCCTAACCCATACATAAATCAAAGTAAGGAAATCCAAGTTAGAACATACCACTACAACCAAAACGTAGCTAGAGAGGAGATGAACAACTTTATAACTCGAGCTAAGACTCAAAACTAGCTCCTTCTTCCTTTGCTTGAGCTTTCTCACACAAGAATCACACACTCTCTCTTTCTAAAATTGAAGTGGATAGGATAAGGTTGTTGGAAATGGAGTGAATGACACCCCAAGATCTGACCTACTGGCCTTAAACTCGTCCACAAGTGAAATTACCAAAAAGCCCTTCAAAATATCTGATTAAAAGAACAGAATCCGGCTACAGTGAAGAGTGCGCCAT
Organism: Rutidosis leptorrhynchoides; assembly: GCF_046630445.1. Classification (NCBI taxonomy): domain Eukaryota; kingdom Viridiplantae; phylum Streptophyta; class Magnoliopsida; order Asterales; family Asteraceae; genus Rutidosis; species Rutidosis leptorrhynchoides. The sequence goes on along the minus strand of NC_092334.1, from coordinate 496,462,763 downwards.
GCGCACCCCTATGTGTGCGATGAGCGCACCAAGCTCAGATCACTCTCTGACCTATGTTTAAATACACAAGGTCACCCACACTTCATGTGCTATATATACGTCTCTGTTTAATAAATATTAGGGTCTTACACTAAATTATAAACGCCATTTATCCTTCATTCTATTAACTGTAGGCAAGATCTTGAACTTTAGCGATAACAACTTGAGTCTCACGGTTGCATATATATCTTCAAAAAGCTTGACTTCGGTACGATGCAATTTTTTGAAAATCCGATTATTACGTTCTTGCCAAATAAAATAAACCGCCGCCGCAAACATATTTTTAGTCACTACCAAATTAACACAATTACGAGATGCCACTGGGGAGATCACTCAAACTACATCTTTCCACTGATTACCAATACGGACAACTAGAAGATTTTTACATCGGGCCCATACATCCGCAGCAAACGGACAATCAAAGAAAAGGTGATCATGAGAATCGGCACAACTTTTACATAGAGGGAAAATAAGCGACATGCTACTTTGAATTTCCTACGGCTTCATCTTGTCATGGGTCTTCAGTCTCTCCCCCATAACAAGCCATAAAAGGAAGGCATGACGAGGAATACACTGGGAGAACCATACTACAGAGAACCAACTAACAATGTTACCTGTTGGTCGAATCGCATTCCACACATGAGCAGTAGAAAATGGCACTAAAGCACCATCATTTCCTCTCCAATGGATTTGATCATTACCTCCTTGAACAGATGGTAGACTAACATTTTGCAACAAGGGGTATTTAGCTACCCATTCATGAGGCCAGTTCCCATTAAAAGATAGAATCATATCATGTACACAAGCATTTAACGACAAGCCCACTGTAGCCATGTCCCTAGGCGTAACGGTTTCAGAAAATGGGCCTTCTAAATACCATTTATCAAAATAAGCAGAAGTACTCGAGCCCGAACCTATAGAATAATAGAAAAACTTTCGAACAATAGGTCTCATTAATAGTAGTTTTCGCCAACTCCAACTAGAAGTAACTCTAATTGGGACATCCCAAAAATTTCGGTTTGAGAGGTTATACTCCCTAACCCAGCTAACCCATAACGAGTTTCGACAAATAAGAATACTCCAAATATGATTTGTCATTAGAGCAATATTCTAATATTTTAGCCGTCTAATACCAAGCCCGCCCTCATCTTTAGGAACACAAACATCGTTCCATTTGACTTTTGCTTTCCCTTTCTTCAAATCCCCTTGACACCAAAGAAACCCGCGAAGAATCTTCTCGATGTCCTTTATAATCATCTATGGAAGAATGAAAGATGAGCACCAATAAACTTGCATTGATGTCAGAACCGAGTTAATTAACTGAACTCTTCCAGCAAAGGATAGAAATTTTTCTTCCAATCCTCCACTTTGGTTTTGACTCGATCCACCAACACCTTGCAATCTCTATACATTAACCGAGACGAAACCAGAGGGACCCCTAGATATCGCACCGGCAATCTTCCCTCTTCAAACTGCATTATAGCTAGAATTTGTGACTTCAAAGTGTTAGTAACGTTAGCAAAAAATACAGCACTTTTAGGTAAACTAGGAGATAATCCCGAGCATTGTTTAAACTCCTCCAAGGAGTTACGGATGACAGTAACCGAATCCAGGTTGCCATGTGATAACATGAACAAATCGTCCGCGAAACATAGATTCAAAATCTTAAGCTTTTCACGTCTTGGGTGGTATTTGAACGACTGAGACCTTTGAACATTACGCATCAGCATCAAAGTGAGAACCTCCATAACCAACGTAAATAAGTAAGGAGACATAGGATCTCCCTGCCGAAGGCCACATTTACCTTTAAAAAAACCGTACAAGTGACCATTAATAATGATAGAGTATGAAGTAGTTGAAACACACTTCATAATCCACCGCACCATTTTCATGGGGAAACCAAAGCAAATAAGTGTTGACTCAAGAAAATTCCAATCGACCGTATCATAAGCCTTTTGTATGTCAACTTTAAACGCGCACCGAGGGGTACCCCTACCTAGATGGTAATTCTTCATTAATTCTTGAGTAAGAAGAATGTTATCAGAAATCCTGCGACCAGGAACAAAAGCCGATTGGTTTGTGCTCACAATATCCTCGAGGCTCGACTTAATACGATTTGTAATCACCTTACTGATACATTTATATAAAACATTACAACACGAGATAGGCGATAGTCGGTAACCTTGCACGGGGATTGAACCTTTGGAATGAGTGAAATAATCGTGCTATTGATCTCAGAAAGTAATTGGCCATTAATAAAAAATTCCTTGATAGCACTCGGCTTCTCATTTACAAATACAGGTCTATTACTACGGGTCTATTAGAGCACCCGGAGTGGCGACTCGTCCCACCCCCGTCGCTCACTAGGTGACGCAGTCACCCACTCCCCGAGCCCGTCGCCCCATCTCGTTCCACCTATGTCAGTCGGCTAGCCGACGGATGAAATGCAACGTTCGGAAAAAAAGAAAAAGAAAAAATTGCAACGTATATATGAACGTTGGGATTTTATTTTTATTTTTTTCTTTTTAACTTTCAAATCCTTATATAAACAATCATTCAATCTCAAACACAAACACAAACATATCTCATTTACAAACAACTACTTTCATCAAACATACTTTCGATTTTACGATGTCACATAATCAGTATTATCTCAATTCACAATGGAGTCCACTCTCACCATATTCACCCGGATCGACTCAAGGTTCGGCTAGTGGTGTTGAGGCTAATCTCGGTTTTACTCAATTTGCAAATTCACAACAATCATTTCCACAAATGACTACCGAGCAAATGCAAGCCTTTTTGGTGTGGCAACAAACACAACAAACACAACAACCACCACAACAATCACAAGTTCCACATACACAACAAACACAACAAGCACAAAAACGCAATTCGAGAGCAAAGGCTAAAGGAAAGAAGTAGCGGTCGATTCGGCTCAACCGAGAAGACGCACTGAGTACTTGTGGGAACCCGATGATGAGCTACGTTTAGCACAATCGTGGATCGCGGCTTCTGAAGATCCAAACCAAGGCAATGATCAAAACGCAGTTTCGTTTTGGAACGTGGTTATGAAGAAGTACAATTCGAGGGGTCCACCTTACAAACGAACAAAAGATATGTTGACCTCCAAATGGACAAAAATGAATGAATGTTGCAGAAAGTATGGTGGAATCGTGAGTCCATCTTCGAGTTCCGCCGTTTTCGCAAGATCTTCGTTTGATGAAAGTGCAAGCAGTACTTTTGATTCAATGACTAGTTACTTTGATTTGAAAGCAGTACTTTCGCAAGTACTTTTGACTAGTTACTTCGATAAAAATGCACCTAATCCATGCTATACCTCATTTCTACTCATTAGTAATTACCAAGTCTTATATGTATGTGTTTAGCCTCTCAATTTATCGTATTTTTTAAAAAATATCCGTCTTTACCAAAATTATATATTTTGTGTACTAATCATTTCTTATTAACGAATAAGAATGTTGGTTAAAGATAAACCACGAGTCTTAAGTGGTAAATCCATGTGCATATGTTTGTCAATTGTAAAGGCTATTAGGTGGCGGATAAGGATTAGACACCAGAAAAGCTTCTTTTGAACTAGAGTGTTAGTTTAAGGGTAGTTATGACAAAACCTGAAAGTAGCTCATTGTTTAAACATGTACATACTTCACTCATATGAATAGATTCTATTTAAGGTAATGTTGTTCTGTTGTTATTATGTACCGAAGAAATACAACACAAGATGTTATTGTACTGTATTGCTTGGTCCCAGATTACAAAAATGATCCCACACTATTGCAAACCAATTCTTATGACATTTTGTTATGTTCTAACTTCAGCGTGCAAAAGTATGATTTATTTATGGGATGGAAGAAGAAAAGGATGAATGAAAAAGAAGTTGGCCTGAATGCTGAGAAAGCACAAAGAGCTAAGAATGACCAAATGAGGTTTGTCTCATTTAAAACAAATAATTTTAAGAATTTATGCATCTGATTACAAATATAAAGTTTTAACTCATGATAGGCTGACGAATTACGACAAAAGACTTTCTCCAGGATCCACAAACTACTAACAACAAGACAAAGAGTTATGACATTATTTACAATTCATGATCACCTCAAAAGACTAACTACATTGTCGAATATGTGGAAAGATACAACGAAGATTTGAGATAAACATCCACCATTCTTGACTCAATCGCCTTCAACTACATCACCAAACTGAGACGATTTATTTATTTGAAATCACTGCTTTGTTTTTTTATATATTCATTGGTAGATTTTTAAACTTTTAAAATGTGTAGCCAATAAAAAACCTTTGGTTTAATGTTCGTCATAGACTTTTTAATAAATTTCTTTTGTGATATCAAACACCGTATTTATCTTTAAAAAACATAATTCAATAAAACCCGCGAAATCGCGGGTCTTTAACTAGTGTGTGTGTGTGTGTGTATATATATATATATATATATATATATATAGGGTGAGGATCCATGGAGAACTCATGGTAGTAGAGAACTCATGGTGTAACGACCCGACCAAAACCGTTATTGACGGCGTCGTTAACTTAGGTCCCGTTGCGTGGTCGTAGTCCCTATATGAGACTCGTTTGACCAAAATTATGTCGCGTTCATTTGAAAGGTACAAAGTTTAGTTTAACAAACGGATCGACCATAAGTTTAAGTTTACAAAGTTATAAAGTATGAATGAAATAACTTGCGACATAATTAGTTTGAAGCCACAGTTGCTATAAATAGCGTAAGTAAGTAGACAAAAGTTTGAATCCAAAAATGCTATCCCTAGCGTATGCATGCATGGTAGACTCCAATCAAGTAATCAAAGAGTGCGGAAGCGTGTAACAAATAGCCATGTGAAAACCTGAGAAAACATAGAAGAATCTGTCAACGCAAAAACGTTGGTGAAATCATAGGTTTGAGTAAGTGAGTAAAAGTAAAGTAAGTCGAACCACAAGATTTGCAAAGTTGAAATAATAGTAGTACATTCTAAAAGTTAATATTCACGAGCACCCAATTATCAAAGCTTAACGTTCCGTCCGTTGAATACCCCATCAATTAGTGCTAGAACAACACTGTTCCCGAAAATATATTTCATCCGTAGACGGTAGCGAACCGTCAAGGATGAGGGTTGTCAACCCATATGGCCATATAACATAAGTTCTCGCTTACACCATCTGATGTAACTAATGATAATCGGATTGAGGATTTTCGTTCTAAACTCGTATGTAGAATGTTTGTTTTCCCGTTCTTGTGTTCACTTAGTTCAAAAGAATCGTTTATGTTTTCTCATCCCAAAAGTAAGTTCAAAAGAGTAAAAAGGTGGGACTATGATCTCACCTCGAGTGCACGAGTATAAAAGTACTTCAAAAAGTAACGTATGCATGAAAGTTGCTTAGCCTTGACCTAAACAAGTAAGTTGTATCAATTAACCGGTTACGATACAAGGTCGGGTGAAATGTGTTCAATTAGTCCTATGGCTCGTTACGACTCGATTAAATATAGCATGTGAATCAATTTGTCAAGTTTCATACAAGAATCACGTATAAAAGCATGTTAGAACGATTGCATAAAAGTTTGGTTAAGTTTGACTAAAAGTCAAACTTGGTCAAAGTCAACGAAAAAGTCAACATGTTCGGGTCGGGCCCCGGACTATTTTTCTATGCTAATTATTCATATACAAGTATATTAAAACAAGTTTCATGTGAATCGGAGGTCGATAGCTAGTCAAACATTTCGCGTGAAATGCGCCAAACAAAGCAGAATCTGGCCAGGCCAATCCGCGCGCCGCGCGGGGATGGTGGCGCGGGCAGACACTTTTCTGTTTTTCAAAGTATGCACGAGCTAAAACCAAATAACCACATCTTATGATCCGCAAACAATTAGAACATGTATCTTATATCATCGGAAAGGTAATTTGACGAGGAAAACACCTAGACACATTTCATCAAGAAATTCAACACTTACAACAACCCAAAACAGCATTAAACGTTCATAATCAAAGTTTCAAGTTTGTAAAACGCATTTCATGATTCGGGCAACCAATTTACATGTATGATATGCCGTTTTGAAGGTAATGAAACATACATTACAACTAAACACTCACAAATAACATTTCACGACATTCAAAGCATTAAAAGCTCGTTTTAAGTCTATCAAACCCTAACCAAAATCCACAAAAATCAATATTCATGTTTTTGAAGTTTTCTTAATCAACCTACGCATCAAAACGAAGCTAGTGATACTAGTAACACAATTAAAACATGAACTTTAACAATTTAACAACATTAACTCATCCAAAATGCAAGATTAAGCAAACCCATTTCAAATGTTCAAACTAGTTACTCAAAATAACAAATCGAGCAAACAAAACATATATTCATGTTATGCACGAGCCATAGACACTAACTAACACCATTTCAAGTATATAAAACGAATTTAGAGAAATTTAGTGTCTTAGAAATGTTACCCAAACGAGATGAAATTGGTACCAAAATGTAGAGGATGAAGAGAGGATCACGAATATGTAATCGGATTTGTTGTGAGCTTTCTAGTTCCAAATTAGATGATGAATTTGTGTTTGAAGGTTTGAGAGAATAAAAATGGAAGTAGGAAAGAAAGAGTTGGTGAATGAATGGGATAAGTGGTGGTGGTGGTGACTAGTTACAAAGTTTTGGCCAAGTGCCAAAATTAGTCCCTCAAGTTTGTAGTCGGGTGCGGGAATTAACCAAACGAATATTTTTAAAACGCAAGTTAACGAGAGATGTTGTAATCGAGTAACTGGATTATCAAGAACATTAGTTAACGAAGTGTACGAGTATAGGTGACGAAAGATGTTATTTTTAAAAAAAAAAGACGGTAATAAAATAAATTTAACGGAAGAACGCAGGATGTTACATTATCCACACCTCAAAAGAAATTTCGTCCCGAAATTTAGTTGGAAGTAGTAGTTGTTGAATCTTCCTCGAGATCTTGTGTTGCCAATTATACGAGTGAGGGAGGAGTACGTTCTAGGGTATTTCAACGAACTTTGACGGTCGGGGTTTAACGTCATCTTAAAGTTTGGGTTCACAATTCATGGTTTCAACCGGTCCTCCTAGGAATGAAGTTTATCGTCGATAGTAAGCTTATCGAAAAGGAATGACAAGTTCTTGTTTCGCAAAACACGTCTTTAAGTTGATACATCGAATGTAGGATAAACGGAGACTCGAAATGAGCCGGAAAATCTAAACGGCTAGCAACGGGTCTAAAACGCCCCAAGATTTCAAAAGGATTAAAATATCACGGATTTAGCTTTCTATGTTTCCCGAAACGGATTACACCTCCTCAAAGTGCGACTTTTAACGTGACGCGGTTTCCCATGGAATTCGAAAGGTTTACGTGTAACATCGGCATAGCTCCTGGTGATTACGAGTCGCGTTGGGTCTTGCTTGAATATGAATAAATTTTCTCGGTTGCTCATGAATAACCTCGGCCCCGGTGAATTGATCATCGTTTACTTGGTTCGACAAAGGAGAATGACGTTTCCGGTCACATGTGGTTTCAAAAGGAGTGACGTTAAAACTCGAATGAAAATCATTGTAGTACGAGGATTCGGTTAAAGGAAAATACTTTTCTCAAGTAAATTTGAAGTTGGTAATACAAACTTGTATTATGGTTTTCAAGGTTTAAATCGCATGTTTGTTCGGTCCATCGGGTTGCGGATGGTACGCGGTACTCATGTCTAAACGTGGTCCCGAGGCTTTTTGTAAGGTACTCCAAAATCTAGAAGTGAAACGAGGATCTCGATCCGAAACGGGGTACATTTCCCTAAGGCATATTGAACAAGTTTGCTAGGAATTGAAAACGTTAGCTAGGACAAGTTTCTCAAGAAAATTCGCGTCGCGGAAGATTTATCGGTTTCCAAAAACGTTCGTCGGGGCAAGTTCTTATCGGGTTTTGAAAACGATTGTTAGGACTATCCACCCTAACGGCGAATACTTGTATGACGTGAAGAGTCGCTCTCCATTGAGAATTTAGAATAAGGACCTCCTGAACCGGAAGTACGAGGGTGATGCAAGAGAAGTTCCCGCCCCGATGTGAGCATAACGAGTAAATTGTAGTTAGTCAATAAGACTGTGCGAGGACGAGCTAGTATACACGTGTAACATACGGTTGAAGCCGAGAGGAATCGGTAATTCATTCGGAAGCATAAATACAGTTCGACAAAAGTCGAAGGTGTGTTCCCGGTATGGTTGTTATCAATATTCTCGGAGTTTTCAGATGTCCAACATGAATAGATGAAGTCATGTACATGGCTCATGGTGGTGTTTAGGTTGATTGAGTCTAACCACCATCACGTGTCACTAGAACTTTGGTATGTCTTACCGTAATATAACTACGTTGATCGAGTGTAGTTATATTACGCTAACTCATACCTCCATTCCCACATCACTCCATAGATTCAAGTTCGTGTCATCGCGAAAATCTAAAATAAACAAAATGTAACGACGTCTCAAACGTGACTCGTATTAAATCGAAAGAATTGGTGCAACTCTGAAGATGCGTTCCCCGAGGGAAGTGTATAGATGATTGTTCACGTCAATGTGGTTCGAGTCAAACAATAATGTATTTAGGTATGAAAAGAGTAACGATTCATGATAACGAGTAGTACGCAACCATAGCGATAAATAGTGATGACGATACTCATCTAGAGTAGTGACGGTGACTTTACAATACTCATGAATAGTAAGATGAGACGGGGTGAATAACAACCAAGAAGTCAGAGTTCCCGAACCAAAATGGCAGAATACGAGTTCGTATGATGAAGGTTGGGTACCATTAAAAAGTTTTCCTAAGAATGATTCAAGTATAATGCACAAGTAGTCAAGTAAGTGCTATCTATAGCAAATGTATGTCAGAATGCAATGATTAACTATCCGGTTGTAGTCTAGACTTACTAATGCGTCCTAACGACTCTTTTAGACACACTAATGCATCCTAGTTCTCTACAACCAACGCTCTGATACCACTTATAACGACCCGACCAAAACCGTTATTGACGGCGTCGTTAACTTAGGTCCCGTTGCGTGGTCGTAGTCCCTATATGAGACTCGTTTGACCAAAATTATGTCGCGTTCATTTGAAAGGTACAAAGTTTAGTTTAACAAACGGATCGACCATAAGTTTAAGTTTACAAAGTTATAAAGTATGAATGAAATAACTTGCGACATAATTAGTTTGAAGCCACAGTTGCTATAAATAGCGTAAGTAAGTAGACAAAAGTTTGAATCCAAAAATGCTATCCCTAGCGTATGCATGCATGGTAGACTCCAATCAAGTAATCAAAGAGTGCGGAAGCGTGTAACAAATAGCCATGTGAAAACCTGAGAAAACATAGAAGAATCTGTCAACGCAAAAACGTTGGTGAAATCATAGGTTTGAGTAAGTGAGTAAAAGTAAAGTAAGTCGAACCACAAGATTTGCAAAGTTGAAATAATAGTAGTACATTCTAAAAGTTAATATTCACGAGCACCCAATTATCAAAGCTTAACGTTCCGTCCGTTGAATACCCCATCAATTAGTGCTAGAACAACACTGTTCCCGAAAATATATTTCATCCGTAGACGGTAGCGAACCGTCAAGGATGAGGGTTGTCAACCCATATGGCCATATAACATAAGTTCTCGCTTACACCATCTGATGTAACTAATGATAATCGGATTGAGGATTTTCGTTCTAAACTCGTATGTAGAATGTTTGTTTTCCCGTTCTTGTGTTCACTTAGTTCAAAAGAATCGTTTATGTTTTCTCATCCCAAAAGTAAGTTCAAAAGAGTAAAAAGTGGGACTATGATCTCACCTCGAGTGCACGAGTATAAAAGTACTTCACAAAGTAACGTATGCATGAAAGTTGCTTAGCCTTGACCTAAACAAGTAAGTTGTATCAATTAACCGGTTACGATACAAGGTCGGGTGAAATGTGTTCAATTAGTCCTATGGCTCGTTACGACTCGATTAAATATAGCATGTGAATCAATTTGTCAAGTTTCATACAAGAATCACGTATAAAAGCATGTTAGAACGATTGCATAAAAGTTTGGTTAAGTTTGACTAAAAGTCAAACTTGGTCAAAGTCAACGAAAAAGTCAACATGTTCGGGTCGGGCCCCGGACTATTTTTCTATGCTAATTATTCATATACAAGTATATTAAAACAAGTTTCATGTGAATCGGAGGTCGATAGCTAGTCAAACATTTCGCGTGAAATGCGCCAAACAAAGCAGAATCTGGCCAGGCCAATCCGCGCGCCGCGCGGGGATGGGGGCGCGGGCAGACACTTTTCTGTTTTTCAAAGTATGCACGAGCTAAAACCAAATAACCACATCTTATGATCCGCAAACAATTAGAACATGTATCTTATATCATCGGAAAGGTAATTTGACGAGGAAAACACCTAGACACATTTCATCAAGAAATTCAACACTTACAACAACCCAAAACCGCATTAAACGTTCATAATCAAAGTTTCAAGTTTGTAAAACGCATTTCATGATTCGGGCAACCAATTTACATGTATGATATGCCGTTTTGAAGGTAATGAAACATACATTACAACTAAACACTCACAAATAACATTTCACGACATTCAAAGCATCAAAAGCTCGTTTTAAGTCTATCAAACCCTAACCAAAATCCACAAAAATCAATATTCATGTTTTTGAAGTTTTCTTAATCAACCTACGCATCAAAACGAAGCTAGTGATACTAGTAACACAATTAAAACATGAACTTTAACAATTTAACAACATTAACTCATCCAAAATGCAAGATTAAGCAAACCCATTTCAAATGTTCAAACTAGTTACTCAAAATAACAAATCGAGCAAACAAAACATATATTCATGTTATGCACGAGCCATAGACACTAACTAACACCATTTCAAGTATATAAAACGAATTTAGAGAAATTTAGTGTTTTAGAAATGTTACCCAAACGAGATGAAATTGGTACCAAAATGTAGAGGATGAAGAGAGGATCACGAATATGTAATCGGATTTGTTGTGAGCTTTCTAGTTCCAAATTAGATGATGAATTTGTGTTTGAAGGTTTGAGAGAATAAAAATGGAAGTAGGAAAGAAAGAGTTGGTGAATGAATGGGATAAGTGGTGGTGGTGGTGACTAGTTACAAAGTTTTGGCCAAGTGCCAAAATTAGTCCCTCAAGTTTGTAGTCGGGTGCGGGAATTAACCAAACGAATATTTTTAAAACGCAAGTTAACGAGAGATGTTGTAATCGAGTAACGGGATTATCAAGAACATTAGTTAACGAAGTGTACGAGTATAGGTGACGAAAGATGTTATTTTAAAAAAAAAAGACGGTAATAAAATAAATTTAACGGAAGAACGCGGGATGTTACACATGGAACTCGTGCAGATTCACATATTTTTTTTTTTTGCAAATTTTTTTTTTCTGTTCAGAATTTTTTTTTTTGCAGATTCAGTCAATCTGCGTGCAGATTGACGATTTTTTCCATTTTTTTTTTACAGATCGACTTTTTTCAGTTTTTTTTATGCAGATTGAGTCAATCTGCGTGCAGATTGAGTCAATCTGCGTTTTTTTTTTTTCAATTTTTTTTTTTTTGCAGATCGACTTTTTTCTGTGCAGATTTGACTTTTTTTTTTGTGCAGATTGACGTTTTTTGCAGTTTTTTTTTGTTTGTTTGCAGATTCATTTTTTTTTTCTATGCAGATTCGCTGTTTTTTTTTTTTGCAGTTTTTTTTTTCCAGATTGTATTTTTTTTTTTCCAAGATTGAAGCTCAATCTCCACATAGATTGAAGTTCAATCTATGAGTTCTATGGGTTCTCTACATACTCTAGTTCTCTAGGGATCCTTTCACTATATATATATATATATATATATATATATTATAAACGTCTAAGTGATTTTTGTTTTTGTTTTTGTTGGTTAGCGTAGTTCTGGTTTGTTTATTTTGTTTTGGCTGCAACCCATTTCTTGTTTCTATGACCGTCAATTTAGGCGATTTGACTGCTGCTTAGAGTTTAAATTGAACTTTAGGCACGTTTAAAATTCATGAAAATTTAATTCTATCATTTTTATGGCGTCTCACACCTTTTTTTTCCATTTATTAACCTACTTATTGGTTGGAGGTCTATTCGGAAGTAATCTCCTCTATAAATAGAATATTGAGAGGAAAGACTTTTTCTACTTTTGTGGCGTTTCACTTTGAATAGAGAAATGACTTCTCTTTTTCTATGATAGACGAATGATTGTCCACATCTTATCTCTCCATACTCCACATATATGGGATTGAGTTTTGTTGTAACCACGCAGGCTTTCCTGAGTGGCCACCGAGTTGCCCAATGAAGCACACCACCCGGGTTCAATCCTTGGCTATGCCAAATTGTTCAAAAAGGGAGTGTGTCTAGAGGGTGCAAATAATGCGCAATTCACCCGGTACCAGGTCTCGCTCTCGGGGGGCTTGATTACCCGAGGTTTTACCTTCTATGGGGGAGCCAATGTGATCGTTCATAGAAGGGTTTCCTTGCTTACCCAAAAAAAAAAAAAGTTTTGTTGTTGTTGTTATTTAGTGTTTCTTTAGTTGTAGTCTCTTGCTAGATTGATATGTTTTGTTCTGCTCAGTTTATTCGCTTAGTTTCTTAATTTTGATTGTTTTGTTTAGGTTGGGTATGAGTTTGCTCCCCTTACTTCTTTTGTTCTTGGACCTTCATCGATTTGATGAAGTGTCCTTTGTTATACAGTTCTTGTTTTTTTCTTTATTTTTATAATATAAAAAAATGAGTGACAATTTCCTAACTATATTTCGAACTGAGAATAGAAAATCTCTCTAATTTATGACATTTAACTGAAAAATTTAATTGTAGAAACAATGAGTGTTTGAAAGATCATTTTTGTAAAAAAGATTTTTTTTCGAAAAACAAGAAATTAAATTAAATATATCCAAGGGGATCAAAAAAGTTATAAATGACGCAGACGGTCTGATTGAAGATCCAACGATCTTCCGAAACTGCCATTAAACTAGACCATAGTTCACCTTTTTCCCGGGATTTGATTGCAGCCTGACGAGAAAAAATCGCATGTTTGGATCTATATTAAGCTTTTTGGGACTAAACAAATAAAAATCGTTGCTACAAAACATCTATTGAACTAATTAAGCTACGGAACGAAGTAAAGCCGACTTCTAGGCTGCAACAAAGACATCAACACAAGCAACTGCTACCCACCACAAACCAAATCAACAAACCGAACAACAAGTCATCCATCGACACCCAAATACTAAAAACCCTTCACAAGCAAGTCCCAGAAACAGATAAAACATCAGGCCACAGGTTAGCCTGCCGCAAGAAAATCACCACTTCCGAAGACTATTATATTTAACCCCGTTACTTCGTTTTTTTCCTTATGAAATTGGAGTGATCTTATTATGTTGCTATCGTAGGATTGAAATGTCATAAAATGCATTTAATTTTTCAACACAAACGGGGTTGAAAACTTCAGAAAACTCGACCAACGTCTCTAACCTAGCTAAGATACCACTTGTTGTGATTAAGAGGGGATCGACTGGACGTTGGTACACACAAATTTGAGAGAAAATAACTCTATTACTCACAAAAATAGATTACAGAGTATTACAAAACTCAAAAAACAAAAACTCTCAAACTAACACACTAGAAATTCTCACCACTCTAGGGATGTATTCACTCTTGGTTAGGATTACACATATCTCATACACACTAACTAGGTTGAATCGACCCAACCCGTATTTAAACCGACCCGTAAAATTTTTTCTTTAATACATTAATATTTAGGTCTCAATTATGTTTCCGAAAACATCCTTAACACAAATAATAAGTTCAATAAACTTTTAAAACATTTAATACATAGTTTAAATATCCGAACGGGCAAACACGACCCGACTATTTTAAATTCCAACAAAACCGAGCATGGTGATTGGGGATACGCTACCCAATCCTAATAAATCCATAAGCACGTCTTCTAAAGCAAACTAAGCAAGTCCACTAGTTCCCACGCTTACCCGAGCCACCGCCTCCATGCAAATCTATAAAAAAGGTAAACAACGAGAGGGTAAGCTAACGCTTAGTGAGTGAAAATATACTACATACATATATATGCATAAAATGGACACGCCACACAAATAATCAATTAACACATACCGGAGCATCCAAGCATAAAGGCAAGCTAAGCTAAGCATACCGTACGATCACTAAGCAACAAGCTAAAAATACATCAACAAATATAAGTTCACCAACGACAATGTGAACAACGCCAATAAGCTACACCCGGAGGGTTAGCTACAACACAACAATACAACCATGTATATATAACAAAGCGTAAACCGCCCAAGGTTAACCCCTTAACCCGAATACCGAAAACCAAATACCAAAATGAAGATTAGCCGAACTACACGAGCCTTAATAAATTCGCATCCACACGAGAATACTATCTTCAATACCACAACAAACGTCGAGGTTGGCCGAACTACACGAGCATTAGTGATCCGCAACCACACGAGATCACTACCTCAATAAGATGACCGAACTACACGCGTCATCGTGAATCCGAACTACACGAGACTCACTTTCTCAATAAGATGACCGAAACTACACGCATCATCGTGAATCCGCATCCACACGTGACCCACTTCTCCCAAACACAACTCAATATCAACCCTTCGCCATTGGGGTTATATAATCCACATCACAAGCATATGTGATAATGTACACACAAAGTGTGCACCTCGTCAAAGGTGGTCAACCAAAACGCACAACCGTGCTAACTGGACACATACACAAGTCCATCAAATCCACCTATATGTGAAGTGAGCTCTATAGCCAAGAATCACTTCACCCGACCCGCACCCATCCTACACATACATATGCACATAGGATATTAACACTCACCTTGAAGTCTTGATGGATGCCAAACCAAAATCCGCAAACGCCAATGGAAAGTACCTATTCCATTTATCACATAACGAGTAACACAATTAGGGTGGATATACAAATCAACCCACATCAACAACTAGTGCAATTTCGACCCAATTGCACTTCCAAGCTCAAACCACGCCCAAACTAACCAATAATCACTAACAATAGTGACAATGGTCCTAATACACCGATTAAACTCAATCATAGGTGTTAAACACCTATCTTGCCCAAAATGACACTTAAACCCTAGTTTTGATCCATTTCAAAATTTGTCAAGCATATGAACCATAAAGGCTTCCAACACCTCAATAATCACTAAATACTAGTGATTATACACATTTTCAAGTCTTACAAGCTTACACTTGTTCACCAAACCCAAAACCCGCCAACATCAACAATAAACCCGAATCTTGGTGTTAATCTTCAATTAACAACTAATGGGGTTTCATTTATGCACATACAATCAAAAGCCCCAATTTTAGATGATGAACACGAAAATGAAATTCGGAGTTAGAGCTTACCACTAGTATCACCTTGTAGCTAAGAACGAGGAGAACAACGTTTATTCTTGCTCCAAAGATCTAATCCCACTTCTTCCCTTCCAAATCACACTTTGAATCAAATGGGGTTTTGAAGTTTGAGAGGAAAATGTGAAAGAAAAGGAAAAAGAAATGAAGAAATGAAATGAATGGATGAGATTAAGATCTCAAATCTGGCTCACATGCGAAATGACCAAAATGCCCTTGAACCTTATTTAAAATTACAAAAACCTGGTACCAGTCCGCCCAGAACGCCGTGCCGCGGCCCTCATCGTCGCGCCGCGACATATAACGTGGTCTGGTGGTTGCCTTGACATGCCTCCTGATTCTAAAACTAGTTAATCTCCGCGCCGCGGCCCTCTCTGTCGCGCCGCTACCTTCTGCACAGTCTGATTCTGACTCTGAATTTCAGGGACTGAACTTGCCTAACTTCGATTCTGATGTAAATTCTGAAAATGCATAAGTGTTAGGTTCACTTTTAGTGGCGCTTTCTGCTGCGCACATTTACTGACACTTTCAGGAACATTTTCTGATACACTAAAATCCGGGTTGTTACATAGGTTGTGATTACACTTTTTGTGAATGAATTACAAAGGAGGTTTTCACCCCTATTTATAGAAAACTTCGAGGACGTGGAATGGTGTGAACGCGTAATGGCATGAATGCAAAATGACGGCTATCCACCATTTTGCATTCACACCGTTATGCGTTCACACTATTCCACCTCCTCAAAGTTTTCTATAAATAGGGGTGAAAACCTCCTTTGTAATTCATTCACAAAAAGTGTAATCATAACCTAGTTAGTGTGTGTGAGATATGTGTAATCCTAATCAAGAGTGAATACATCCCTAGAGTGGTGAGAATTCCTAGTTTGTTAGTTTGAGAGTTTTTGTTTTTTGAGTTTGTAATACTCTGTAATCTATTCTTGTGAGTAATAGAGTTATTTTCATTCAAATTTGTGTGTACCAACGTCCAGTCGATCCCCTCTTAATCACAATAAGTGGTATCAGAGCTAGGTTAGAGACGTTGGTCGAGTTTTCTGAAGTTTTCAACCCCGTTTGTGTTGAAAAATTATTTGTAAGGTGATAATGTCCACAGAAGAGTCAGGATCATCTTCCGGAGCCATGATTATGCTCACTGCCACCAACTACACGCTGTAGAAACCTCGGATGGAAGATCTCCTCAGCTGTAAGGATTTTTTTGACCCTATTGAATTAAAGGGTACAAATCCTGATTCCGCTAAAGAAAAAAAGTGGAAGAAGTTAAACCGAAAAACTATTGGTCAGATCCATCAATGAATTGATCATAGTGTCTTCCACCATGTTGCACAAGAGACAGACGCATATGTCCTCTAGAAAAAGTTGGAGGACATGTACCAGGCCAAGACTGCTCGGAATAAAGCCCTGTTGATGAGGCGTTTAGTCAACATGAAGCCTAAAAGTGGAACTTCAGTTGCCGAGCATACCAGTGAGTTCCAAAGCTTGGTCAACCAGTTATCGTCTGTAGAGATGCCTCTTGGCGATGAAGTTCAGGCGCTACTGCTACTTAGTTCTCTTCCCGATAGTTGGGAAACGCTGGTAGTAACACTCAGCAACTCAGCCCCGAATGACAAACTTACCATCTCAATGGTCAACGATGCCATATTCATTGAAGAGGCAAGGGGAAAGGACATAGGCACAAATCAGACTCATGTCTTTGTCACCGAGAATCGGGGGAGACAACGAATGAGTAGCAAAAAGAAATGGAGAGGCAGGAGCAAGAGTATGGGCAGGTCTGCTGATGGCAGAAAACCAATATATAAATGTCATCATTGTGGATTAGAAGGAAATATGAAGAAGAACTGCTATAGATTGAAAGAGGAACAAGATCAGAGCAGTTCACAGTCGAAGAACAAGGGTGGAGAAACATTAGTTACTATCACTGGTGATGTAGCTTATTGTTCAACTCATGATGAGACATGCCTTCACATCTCACGAGAAGACACAGAATGGGTGGTAGATACTGCAGCTTCCTACCACGTGACTCCATATAAGGAATACTTCACCACATACAAAGTTGGTGACTTTGGAGCTGTGAAGATGGGAAATTCCAGTTCCGCTGAGATTGTCGGAATTGGTGATGTCAAGATAACGACAAGTTCCGGGAGCACAGTTACTCTGAAGGATGTCCGCCATGTGCCAGATCTTCAGCTGAATCTACTTTCTGGAGTAGCTCTAGACAAACAAGGCTATGATAGTCATTTCAGTAAAGGCACATGGAAATTGTCAAAAGGCGCTATGATAGTCGATCGAGGACACATTTGTGGCATACTATACAAAACTCATGTGAAGTTCTGCACAGACAGCCTTAATGTTGCAGAAAAGGAGGCTTCACAAAATTTACCAGAGACTCGGTCACATGAGTGAGAAAAGGTTTTCTACCCTAATAAAGAAGGAGCTTATCAATGTAGACAAGGATGTTGAGCTAGGTCCTTGCAATCATTGTCTGTTTGGTAAGCAGCATAGAGTCTCGTTTAATTCCTCTTCAACGAGAAGATCAGAGTTACTTAGTCTGGTACACTCTGATGTTTGCGGTCCCTTAGAGGTTGAATCAATCGGCGGCAACTGATATTTTATAACATTTATTGATGATGCTTCTCGAAAGGTGTGGGTATATTTCTTGCGGACGAAGGACCAGGTGTTTGATTACTTCAAACAGTTCCATGTCATGGTAGAACTTAAGACAGGAAAGAAGTTAAAGTGTCTTCGATCCGACAATGGAGGTGAGTACTCTTCCAGGCAGTTCGATGCCTATTGCAGATCATATGGAATCCGACATGAGAAGACAGTCTCACGTACCCCTCAACACAATGGAATAGCAGAAAGAATGAACCGAACAATCATGGAACGTGTTCGGAGTATGCTCAGTATGGCTAAATTTCCAAAGCCATTCTGGGGAGAAGCAGTCAGAGCCGCCTGTTACTTGATCAACCGATCTCCATCAGTACCATTAGATTTTGAAGTTTCGGATAAACTTTGTTCTGGAAAGAATCCATCATACTCTCACTTAAGAGTATTTGCATGTTTGGCGTACGCACATGTATCCAAAGAGCTCAGACAGAAGCTGGATGCAAGGACCACTCCATACATATTCATAGGCTATGGAGATGAAGAATTTGGATACAGATTATGAGATCCAAAGGAGAAGAAGGTGATCAGAAGTAGGGACGTGGTGTTCCATGAAAGCCGGACAATAGAAGATATTGAAAAGCCCACAATATCTCAGAAGTCAAATGTCGCTGCTAAGGTTCCAGAGGCAACAACAGAATCACTTATGAGAAATGAACATACAGTGCAAGATGAAATACCGGAAGTAGAAGATAATGAGGAAAATGATGGTGCTGAGCAGGGGGAGCCACAACCCCATCTGCCAGACGTTCCAGGACCATCACAAGGCGAATATGATGGTGGATCTCCTCAGTATATTCCAGAAGTTCGTAGATCTAATCGAGGTCGGATTCCATCGAGTAGATATCCGGAATCCGAGTACCTTCTACTTACTTAAGATGGAGAGCCATAGAGTTTTCATGAAGCAGTATCTCATAAGGACAAAGAAAAATGGTTGCTCGCAATGCAGGATGAGATGGATTCTATGCAGAAAAATCAGACTTATGAGATCGTATAACTTCCACAAGGGAAGAAGGCACTGAAAAAATAAATGGGTGTTCAAGCTGAAAAAGGATAGTCGTGGAAAAGTGGTGAAATACAAAGCACGACTTGTAGTCAAAAGATTCCAACAGAAGAAGGGGATTGATTTTGACGAGATATTTTCACCAGTAGTCAAGATGACTTCAATTAGAGTCATACTTAGATTGGTCACAAGTATGAACTTGGAGCTTGAACAGATGGATGTAAAGACAGCTTTTCTTCATGGAGATTTACATGAAGAAAGTTACATGGAGCAACCAGAAGGTTTTGAGGTTTTAGGAGATAACCTCGTATGCAAGCTGAAGAAAAGTTTATATGGTTTGAAGCAGGCACCTAGGCAGTGGTACAAGAAGTTTGACTTGTGTATGGTGAGTCAAGGGTATAAGAAAACTCCAGCAGATGATGTGTCTACATTCAGAAGTTTTCTGAAGGTAATTTCATTGCTTTTCTACTATATGTAGATGATATTTTGATCGTAGGGAAAGATGCAACGAAGATCAACCAGCTGAAGAAGGAACTCTCCAAGTCTTTTGACATGAAAGACTTAGGACATGCTCAACAAATTTTGGGAATGCATATAACTCGAGATAGGAAGAATAGAAGGTTATGGCTATCTCAGGAGAAGTATATTGAATGAGTACTTGCACGATTCAATATGGACAATGCCAAACCTGTTAGCATTCTATTAGCCAACCATTTCAAGTTAAGAAAGAGTTCTTGTCCCTCATCCGTAGAAGAGATTGAGGAGATGTCGTCAGTACCATATTCTTCAGCAGTTGGAAGTTTGATGTATGTGATGGTGTGTACAAGGCCCGATATTGCTCATGCAGTGGGAACAGTGAGTCGTTTTCTCTCCAACCCCGGGAAAGAGCATTAGAATGCGGTAAAATGGATTCTCAGATATCTTAAAGGTACAATGAAGATATGTCTTTGCTACGGGGGAGCAGATCCAATCTTCGAAGGTTATACAGATTCAGATATGGCTGGAGATCCTGATAGTAGGAAATCTACATCAGGATTCATTTACACTTTTGTATGGAGAGCTGTTTCATGGCAGTCAAGACTGCAGAAATGTGTTACATTATCCACAACCAAAGCAGAATATATTGCTGCCGCGGAAGCTGGAAAAGAAATGTTGTGGTTAAAGCGTTATCTCCAAGAATTTAAAATCAAGCAAAAGGAGTACAAGGTACATTGTGATAGTCAGAGTGCTCTAGATTTGAGCAAGAACTCCATGTACCATTCTCGTACAAAACATATTGATATTCGCTATCATTGGATATGCGAGGTAAATGATCGATAACTGTTGAGACTAGTGAAGATCCATATAAAGGAGAATCCTGCAGATATGTTAACAAAGGTGGTGACTCGAGAGAAGCTAGAGTTATGAAGAGACATAGTTTTCTTGTATACGGCGGGAGGGGGAAATTGATAAGTTCCAGCCGTAATCTAGATTTTTCTAGATGTTCAAAGAAGCCGGTTGAAGAAGCAAAGTTGGAAACAATTACGGCTAGCTAACTTTGACAACTCATATGGAAGTATTCAAATTGGAAACAATGACGGCTAGTAGCCAACTTTGACAGCACATGAAAGTAGCAAAGTTGAACACAATGACGGCTAGCCACCATTTTGCGTTCACAACGTTACGCGTTCACACCATTCCACCACCTAAAAGTTCTCTATAAATAGGGGTGAAAACCTCCTTTGTAATTCATTCACAAAAGGTGTAATCACAACCTAGTTAGTATGTGTGAGATATGTGTAATCCTAACCAAGAGTGAATACCTCCATAGAGTGGTGAGAATTCCTAGTGTGTTAGTTTGAGAGTTTTTGTTTTTTGAGTTTTGTAATACTCTGTAATCTATTCTTGTGAGTAATAAAGTTATTTTCTCTCAAATTTGTGTGTACCAACATCCCGTCGATCCCCTCTTAATCACAACACATTTCACTTCGATCGGATCCTAGCTAAAAGTGAACGCAAAATAGAAAAGAATGTATAAATATAACGAATGGAACAAATATTTCTTGGAGGGGTTTATTCGTGTTCTTAGTCTACGGCACAAGAAAATGATTTTCAAAACCTTTTCGTGTGTCGAAATAATAAAGACCAAGAACCATGTAGATGCCAAGAGCATCTTTGGAAATCCGAGACTACAACTATCTAAAGAGCAAGAACCTGTGAAAAGCAAGAGGTGAAAGGACCTATTCATACCGGTTATAAACGATTCACAATAGTTGATTTCATTGCAAGGTATTTGACCTCTATATGATAAGTTTTACAAATATTGCATTCGTTTTGAAACGACAAACTTTCATTTCAACGAAGGTTGACATCATGCATACCATTTCATAATATTTCCAAACTATAAATGACTTAATAATAATCTTGTTGAACTCAACGACTCGAATGCAACGTCTTTTGAAATGTGCCATGAATGACTCCAAGTAACATCTCTAAAATGAGCAAATGCACATCGGAAGATTTCTTTCATACCTGAGAATAAACATGCTTTCAAGTGTCAACCAAAAGGTTGGTGAGTCCATAGGTTTATCATAAACAGTAAAATTCATCAATTTTGATAGACCACAAGATTTAAATACAGTACACCTATCTCGTGTACAAAACCATTTTTCATAATGCTTAGCAGAGTAGGCTCGTATCCTTTTCTCCCCCGTAGGTTTCCTCGGGATTTTTAAATAACCGTACACATATCTCGTGCACAAAAATAACATACACATAACCTGTGTATAAAATCATTCTCTCGATACATAACATTCACTTTGCTTTCATAGCTTGGCTTAGTAACCGACCTTAACATATAATGCGCATCAATAATATCTCCAAAACAGAACATCTCGTCTGTATAATAATCATATAAACTTTGAAGTACTAAACACCACGCCCACTAGCTCTTTCGTCTAGTGAACATTCTGGGTGGGGGTGTTAAACCCGGTAGCTACCTTTAGGATTCGCGTGAATTAAGGCCATACACGATTCTAATTCTTAGGTTACCAAGCAATAATAATCAGGGGAAAATATTCACAACAATTAGTAGCAATTATCACGTCCAACTAATTCATTAATAATCCACAGAACTTCTGTCTGCATAATAATTCATTCGAGGAATGTTTTACTTGTGTCTATCTCGTCAAGCATTTATAAAAGTATTTCATGTATTCACAGTTCAAAATATATTTGAAAAGCATTTAATAAAGCAGTTGTAAAAACATCGCATGTATTCTCAGTCTCAAAAATGTAAAGAGTAAAAGGGAGCAAATGAACTCACAATATTGTATTTCGTAATAATTATGCATATGATGGCATTGAACAAGTGCAAGGTTGGCCTTGGATTCACGAACCTATATCATTTATATATATATATTAACACACATAATTGTAATCGAACAAATTTTTATCATTTTTATATTAATAACTTTTATGTTTTATATGTTCATTTTATATATAAAAATATTAATTTGTTATGTTATATGTATTAATATATGTATATGTATATATATATATATATATATATATATATATATATATATATATATATATATATATATATATATATATATATATATATCATTTGTTTGTTAAAATAGCAATTATAATAATACTAAAATAATATTAGTAATGATAAAATAATAATAATGTTAATACTAATGATAATAATAATGACAATAATATTAAGGATTCTATTAATGATAAACAAAATAACAATAATAATAATAATAATAATAATAATAATAATAATAATAATAATAATAATAATAATAATAATAATAATAATAATAATGGTAATAGTATTACTACCTCAAAGAAGTAGCTCTTAAAAATGCCCAAGTCCGGGTTTGAACCCGCAATGTCCCGCTAACCAGATAACATCCTTAACCATTCCTTCGTTTGTTTTTCTGTTGTATAATCATAGTTAATTCTATTTAACCCATAATATTCTGTTTTCCCTATTTCTTCTCTTTCTTTTTCTAAAAAGAATGTCATAGCCAAGGATCGAACCCAAGATCTCTCATTTAAACGCCCATGTCCCTAACCATTCTACTATCGATTCATTTATGTTTCAAGTCATAACCCATTTACAGTTAACCAGATTATTTCTGTTAACATAATCATAAATCTTAAATTTATTTTATCATCAATGTAACCATTATTGTTATCATCAAATCTCCATGATCATCATATAATATAATCACATCATTATGATTATCATGTATATAATCAACATCATTCTCCGGCTCTCCACAACATCACGATCATCATTATGATCATATTAACATCGTCATATCTTCATCATCATAGTAACTTAATCGTTTCCTATCCTAATCGTCATCATTATCATGATTAAATAATCATTATCTAAAAAAAATCGCCATCATCATTCGTTACCATCACTTATCGACCCAACATAAAGCATGAATTGGGATCTCGGCCCAACACACCACAATGTTTACGGCCCCATTTGTCATCATCTGTGACGACCCAAAAATTTCTGACCAAATTTAAACTTAATCTTTATATAATTCTGACTTGATAAGCAATGAATTTTAATAAATCTTGAACCTCCGAAAAGAGTTTTACACAAGCTTTTGGTCACCCTTTTATTCCGACGATTGACGAACGTCATAACTTGATTTAATTGTTTAATTGTTTAATTATTGTGTGTATATATGAATTTATATATATTTAACTTGAAAATATGATAATTAAATATCTCATTAAGTATATTAACAAAGTATTATATATATATTTTCATACTACTAATTTAAAGAGTTTTCAAACAATATATATATTACTATTTAAACAACGTAATTAACTTATGTTAAAATGTATTTACATATAATGTATTACGAGTGTAAATACATCCTTACAAGTATTGAATACACTTTATAATATACCAATACATATAAAGGATAGCTATACTCGTATTTCCGTATCAATTTCCTCAAAGAATTCTACTCGCATTCATACGGTATTTTTACCCGTATTTTACACAGCTTCTAGATGTATTTACTATTGGTATATACCAATAGAAATCTGCAATTATTTATGTAATATGTCATCCATGACCTAATCAATTTAATATGTCATGCATAACTTAATATAATTTAACTTATCTTAGATATTTTCACTAAAAGCCAAAATTATAAGCTTATAAATAAGGACCATTTTAACTCATTTTTACTCCACATTTTCTTAAACTAAAAATACACACTTGAATGCTCTCATATCATACTTTAATCTCAGAAAATTTCCTCTTCATAATCAAGGTAAAATACTTCTCAAAATCCTTGTTCAATTCCTTATATAGTTGCTATCTTATTATACTTATAAAACTTGTAAAAACTAGAACTTGTTTTGGTGAACACCAAGCTTGCTTGAAAAACTAATCTAATCTTTCTAACTTAACTCTAATAACACTTATTTATATGTATTATGATGTTATATTAAGTTAATATAAGAACTTATAACTTGTACATTTGAAGAACACATTGAAACTTAACATATATCCTTTAATCTCTATTCGGTAAAAAGCGGGATGTTTTGGGTTGGGAATTAAAAACCTATCTTAGAATTTGAGTTCGAGGCTAAGACTTTGGAAATATGTTAATATATGTAAATAATACTTCCAGTATTTTTTCATGATTTTAGACAAAGTGTAAGTATTTTATCAAAAATCATATATTGGGTGGATGCCGGGATTTTTCCAAATCTGTCCACCGACACAAAAAGAGGGTAAAGCTCTAAAAATTACTACTTAGGATGAATGTTTCGAATTGGTTTTGTAAAATTTACTTCTTAATGAATCTATAGCAATTTGATTCACTTTAAACAGAGTTGTAATGAATATTTGGCGAGCAAAACAAAATCTGCTAAAATTAACGTTGTATGGACGAAATTTATATTATAAAAACTATATTAACCATATCCTTGTTAACTTTTCCTATATCCTATATATATTTGGACCTGTTTTCAGTAGTATAACAAAATATTATAATCTTGGTTAATTCTGTGATTGTATATATGTATAATAATATTCTTGGTGCGTCCTAACACAATAAGTATACAATACGTTTTGATAAATCCTAAGACAATACGTACACAATATGTCTTAGTTAATTCTAAGACAATACATATACAATACTACTCTGGGTTGATGCAAAGACAATACGTATACAATACGTCGTGGGGTAATTCTAAGATTATATATATATATATATATATATATATATATATATATATATATATATATATATATATATATATATATATATATATATATATACCGATTATTGGACTGTTGGACTTTTCAGACTATTTTTGACTACTAACAAAGGACTACTAACATAAAATGTTAAAAATTATTATATAAGTATTCTATGAACTTGCTTTATTTTATTCATATGTCGTATTATTATCTGAATCGTTATTATTGTTATAGGTTCGTGAATCCAAGGACGCCGGTCATATTTTTAATAAGTTGAAAACTTATTATTAATATACTTTTACTACTGTGAATATATAGTCCCATTTTTAAACTCTAAAAATATTTTGGGATGAGAATACATGCATTTTATGTTTTACGCCATGGACACAAGTACTTAAAATATATTCTACGTTGAGTTGTACCACCTTACATATATTCCATATTAGCTTGGTAACTAATATTTACATGTTGTAAGAACATGTAAGCGCGAATCCTATTGATAGATCTATCGAGTTTGACAACCCCAACCGGGCTAGTCGTTCTAGTATCGTAAACGGTTGCATAGTACTTCGTTTTTACTACACTTGGTACAGTGTAGGGAAATTTTATAATAAAGGGAATATGCCACATTAATGGTTAAGTATGGTTACCGAAATGCTCAACAACTTATAGAATACTTTTATACACTTGCGAGTGTACATATATTTATAACTATGAAATCTTGTGGTCTATATTTATATCGATGATAAACCTATATATCTCACCAACCTTTATGTTGACTGTTTACGCATGTTTATTCTCAGGTCCTTAAGAAAGTCTTCCGCTGTTGCATTATCTAAGCAAGCTGTGCATAGAGTCTCATACTTTTATTTAAATAAAGTGTTGCATTCAATAAAACCTTTGTCATGTATTATATTCGACTGTTACGTCATGTGTGTAGTATTTGGAAATCGATGTATTTTGGGGATTATTTCTTAAATAATCACCCACTTGTTTAAAACATGCATTATGTATAATAATGATGTGCTTTTTATGAAACGATGCAATATTTTCTAAAACGTATCATATAGAGGTCAAATACCTCGCTATGGGACCAATGAGAACGTACTGCGTTTATAGTAATATGGATGGGTCATTTTAGTTGGTATCAGAGCGGTAGTCTTAGCGAACCATGTCTTGCGTTAATGTGTCTAACGGATAGTTATTAAGATGCATTAGTGAGTCTGGACTTCGAACTTAACTGCATGTCAAAAGTTTTGCTTATCATTTCTAGTCGGAAATCATCTGCTTATCACCCTTAGAAAATTACATGCTTATCATTCTTAGTCTAGACACATCTTACTGCATTGATTGCATAAATAGTGTATAGACAAAGTTTATATTTTAGCGTATATGCTAATTCATATCTTAGCATATCTGTTAATGTAAACTTTGCCTAACATATTCCGTAAATTCCTCCGTAATCTATGAAATCTTTTGCTCTTTATATATAGATATTCTATGTAATTAGAATACCATCCGATAGCCGAAAATCATTTCATATCGAAAAATTCTTTATTCAATCGTACGAAATGGAACTCTTTACTAGTTCAAGTCCCTCGAATTCCGATATGGAATTTCACTCGAGCTCCGAAAGCAGTGTGACCGAAATGGATCAACCAATTAGCCACCATCTATTTTGGATGAATTGGGGATGGGTTCGTAGTCTACTTAATCATTGGAGACAAGAAGAAGGTGATCCCTTCCATCCACCACATTGCCCTCTTGGTGAAGAACATGAGGCACTTACCGGCGAACCCGTTTGTAACACCATTTTCTCTCCCCTTTCCAGGATATGCCGCAACGAGTATAATATTACTAATATTATTGAGGCTATCCGACCTTTACTCAGTATCTTGCATGGTGAATTATTTAGTAAAAAAAAAAAAATTTACTGTCATGAAAAGCAAAACTTCATTAGCAAGTGCATCCTACATCATTTCATTCCCTTTATAAAGCTCTTGACCTCTCTTTTTATTCAAGAAACTTTAAACATCTTCTTTCACAATACAAAACAAAATAAATTCTCATCATCTATACTCACATCAAACCACTACCAGCACCAGCAGCAGCATTACCAACAACATCACAAGACTCAACATCGCAAGCCGCATTACGAGCATCAACATCATACGCACCGCAGGCACTGAGGGATACCAACAATAATGAGTGATGAAGTATTAATTCATTATTTCATTTACGTTGAAGAAATATTCCGCGGCGATTATGTAATCTCTAAAGTTTTAGGGATTATTCATTTCTAGTTCCAACCGTAAACCAAATAAGATTAATATAATATTAACTCATTAAATTCATATTACATCTGAAGAAAATATACATACATATATTTTCATAAAGACTGTAATAAAAATTCTTTTGTACAAAATATTACTTGTGAAATTTTATTTTAACGGGTAGGTAATACCCGAGAAATACTTAAGTTCACATTAATATGTTACACTGTACATTTTCAATGATGTTTCGACAATCATTAATTATACTATCTCCTTTCATAGCAATATACATCATTTCACAAAATTCAAGAAAACCATTTTTCATACCAATTCAATTACATATTCTGATTTTGACAGATCAAAAACCAAGTCAAGATTTAAGAAGTGCCATCAATCTTAAATTCCTACATCCTTCAAAATCATACTTTAAATTCAAACTATACTAGAACATCACTTTCATTCACAGAACTCATAAAGATATTCGTATCATTCAAGATTCATGACGAATTCATTATACGGATATTGACGATGACAACCTGCATCTAAACCCTTCAAAATTCTTAAAAACATCTCAACTAAGGAACAATCGAGAGAATGAACCAATCACACGATACATACGAAGAATATATGCATATAGATATGCATTCGGAGGACACTTGAACCTAAGCAAAGGTTCAACACGTATCAGTGTCAGATCCTTTAGCATTATTATTTCCCAAAATAACTTTACAATCTCTTTTCAAAATAGCGAATTTTATCACAGCTCCAAAAAGACAACTTC
Organism: Rutidosis leptorrhynchoides; assembly: GCF_046630445.1. Classification (NCBI taxonomy): domain Eukaryota; kingdom Viridiplantae; phylum Streptophyta; class Magnoliopsida; order Asterales; family Asteraceae; genus Rutidosis; species Rutidosis leptorrhynchoides. Next base: position 496,434,240 of record NC_092334.1, on the reverse strand, counting down.
GACTTTTCATTCGGAGTAGCCTTATTATAACCTTGATATATACGTTATCTTTTCGCCATCATTACTGGGGAACCTTTTATGTTCCACCACATTAGTAGTAAGCTTACCAGCAACTTTATTGCTCTTTGACTTAAATCTCTCTGAAAGATCACTATAAAACCTTGTCATGTAACCATCTACATCTTGTAACAATAATTGTCCTACCAAACCCCAGGAAGCATCAATAATTATTCTTGAATCTCACATCATTTCTGCATATACATATAACGTTATTGCCTGGAATTATAATTCTGAAATCTAAAGTAGCACTTCAGCCTACGAATCAGTACTATGAAGTTTTGAAAAAGCTGAATGAAGCAGCAGAAACTGTAGACAACCGTAACAATCAAAAGTTGATGATAAAGAATATTGTGTTAGCAAAGCACATAAAAAGAGAAGGTTTGGGTGAAAGGACCCGTTCATATACATTATAAACGATTCACAATAGTTGATTACATTGCAAGGTATTTGACCTCTATATGATACATTTTGCAAACATTGCATTCGTTTTTAAAAGACAATCTTTCTTTACATCGAAAATTGACAGGCATGCATACCATTTCATAATATCCACTATCCAACTATAAATTGATTTAATAATAATCTTTGATGAACTCAATGACTCGAATGCAACGTTCTTCGAAATATGCTATGAAAGACTCCAAGTAATATCTTTAAAATGAGCAAATGCACAGCAGAAGATTTCTTTAACACCTGAGAATAAACATGCTTTAAAGTGTCAACCAAAAGGTTGGTGAGTTCATTAGTTTATCATAATCATTTATTTTCATCATTTTAATAGACCACAAGAATTTCATTTTCAGTTCTCATAAATATACGTCCCATGCATAAAGACAAAAATAATCATTCATATGGTGAACACCTGGTAACCGACATTAACTAGATACATATAAGAATATCCCCTATCATTCCGGGATCCTCCTTCGGACATGATATAAATTTCGAAGTACTAAAGCATCTGGTACTTTGGATGGGGCTTGTTAGGCCCAATAGATCTATCTTTAGGATTCGCGTCAATTAGGGTATCTGTTCCCTAATTCTTAGATTACCAGACTTTAATAAAAAGGTGCAAATTCGATTTCAATAATTCAACCATAGAATGTAGTTTCAATTACTTGTGTCTATTTCGTCAAACATTTATAAAAGCGCATGTATTTTCAGTCCCAAAAATATAAAGGGTAAAAAGGCAAATGAAACTCACCATACTATATTTCGTAGTAAAAATACATATAACGTCATTGAACAAGTGCAAGGTTGGCATCGGATTCACGAACCTAAATTAATTATATATGTTTATGTGTTGGTCAATATTTGTCTAACAAATTAGGTCAAGTCATAGTGTACCACAATCCTAATGCTCGAGACTAATATGCAAAAGTCAACAAAAGTAAATTTGACTCAAAATAATTTCCAAAAATCTATACATGATTAATATATAGTTTAAATATCGTCATTTTATATTTTTACATATTTTTAAAAGATTTATTAGAGTAAATAATATAATTTATTTATTAATAAATAAAATTTTATATTAAATTTATATAATAAAATATACTTTTATATATATTAAGTAATAAAATTTATAGGGTTCATTTAATATTATAAAGATAATATGATAGGTATTATTAAATAAGTTATTACACGTAGTAAAATATGTTTGTATCACATATTTATTTGATAAAATAATATCTATAATGATAGTAAGTAAAAGTTGTATTATTTTGTAATAATAATTATTATTATAAAAATATCAATTTTTATAATTACTAAGATGACATTATGATAAAACGATAATTCTAATTATGATAACTTTAATATTTACGATAATTTTTAATATTATCTTTAAAATAATAATTCTATTTAAAATAATAATAATAATGATATTTTATTGTAACAATGACATTTCTATTAAAATGATAATTTTTGTTAAAATGATAGTTTTAATACTAACGATACTTTTAATAATAATAGTAATGATAAAAATAATAAGAACGATAATTTTATCTAAATCAATATCTTATAATATTTTAATTTCATCATGATACTCTTACCCATTATTTCCTAATCGTTTTGTTTAATAGCTTTTAATCGTCTTTTATATCGTGTTCATAATAATGATAATAATAGTAATCAAAATAATTAGGTGTTACAAATATTTGTTTTAATTACACTAATATTAATAATGATAGTTAATATTACATTATTAACGATAATACTAATAATTATCTTAATGATAATATAGTAATAATAATAATAACAATAACAATAACCATTTTTAAATAATAATATATATATTAATAATGATAATAATAATAATAATAATACCAATAATAATAATAATAATAATAATAATAATAATAATAATAATAATAATAATAATAATAATAATAATAATAATAATAATAATTGGATAATAATACTAATAATTATTATTACTTTAACAATAATAACGATAGTAATAATAAAAAAATAACAATTTTTAATGATAAATCCCTTTTATTGATAAAGATAATAATAATGATAATAATAAGATAAAACTAGAATGACGATAAAAACGACGATAATAATAATCATTTTTAATAAAAATATTGATATCTAAAGGAAAAGTTCTTAATTTTTCGCTAGCTTTCCAAGGACATGCATATCTTATACCTTATCTCAACCGCAAGTGTAACTAATTCAAGATTCAACCTAACCTGTCTAAGGGCAATATCAAAAGTACAAGCATGCATAATCCTAAATACTCGAGCATTAGTCAGGGATACACTATTAGTATGTAAAAGTTAAATTATGAGTACTCACGTATCAATATTGAGATTCAATATTGCAGGAAAGGTACGTAGACGCAACGGAAATGATAAACACTATATTGACCTCACTAGCATACCCATGAACCATACTCAATCACCTCCATAGCTATAACCCATAATTTCCTTAATCCTATCCCACTCGAAAAACAATTTCGAAATCACTCGGACAGCACTACGTCGTAATATTTTATGTATACTAATAATATCTTGAAATAATACGGAGTAAATATATATATGTAAATCGATTGAGAGAGTTTAGAGAAAAATATTTTCAAGTTTCTATGAAATAATGAAACCTATTGAATTCTATTTATAATAGATTTTTGAATTATTAAAGTGAATTATTAAAGTATGAGTTATTAAAGTGAATTATTAAAGTATGAATTATTAAAGTGAATTATTAAAGTATTAATTATTAAAGTAAATTATTAAAGTATGAATTATTAAAGTGAATTATTAAAGTATGAATTATTAAGGTAAATTATTAAAGTTATAGTAAAGTAAAAATAAAGTAAAGGTAAAGTTTAAGTATAGTAAAAGTATAAAACTATGTACGTATAATACGCGTATAAATATATATAATATTAATTTAAATCGTTATATATATTTAATAAAATAAAATATAAATATCGTTATCTTTATCATACTAGTTAAGTAATGAGTTGTCAAAAGTGGTTCTAGATATTTATAAAAGTTATATACGTTTTAATAATAAAGTTCTTTTTAAACTGAAAACGTTTTTGTACGTTTGAAACTAAATAGATCAATCGAGTCTTTATGAGATTCAATCTTCCACTATCCTTTGTCTAGTTCTCAATGATTGATAATTTGTTCTTATTTATAAATCACTTTACCATTTTTCGAATATTGTTAAAATGGAAAGATTTCTCAAATCAACGTGGGCCTTTCAACAGAGACTTGTAATCATAATTCAATATATCTGATAATTCAATCATTTGATCTTATCTTCTAATTCCATTGATAAACATTTTGAAACAGATACAATCATATAAAGTATTTAATCTAATATTTTGTTTACGTTTCAAGTTATAATATATATACATATATACATATATAATCATATTCGTTTAATGGTTCATGAATCGTTGGAACTTGGTCGAGGTTGAATGAATGTATGAACATAGTTTAAAATTCTTGAAATTTAACTTAACAAATATTGCTTATCATGTCGGAAACATATAAAGATGAAAGTTTAAATTTGGTTGGAAATTTTTGGGTTGTCACAGTACCTACCCGTTAAAGAAATTTTGTCCCGAAATTTGAGTGGAAAGGTCGTGAATGATGATAAGTATGTTTTCATGATGCATACGGGCTGAAAATTAGAGTTTTATCATCAGCGAATAATTTGGATAAACAATCCATTTATATGAAGAGTACGAATGAAGCTAACATAGAAGCGTGAAATGAGTAAGTGTAGATTCATCTTATCATTTGACGTAGATATGATTGATTCCCAGATTTCGAGGGATTTGAAGAAAATCTTCTTAATAAGATTTGACTCTCCGGTAATCAAGGGAATTAGGATCCGCTTTAAATGCGATCGTCCATTTTAATTGTTCTTTATGAGATTTTATTATAAATTCACCTCCTTTGTTTCCTTACAAGTCACACCTTCTGTTGATGCATTTTATGCAAGTCCCTAGACATCTACCCACATCCATTGTAGGTACAACAATTTACAGGCCACCATGATTGCTCGTTATTATCCTATCCGTGTTTTTATGTGGTTACAAGAACTATAGGAACGAGATTTAGATGTTTGACTATGTTAGACTTAGTCAGACGTACGAGTGAAGCCTTACTAGTACGGCTGACAGGCTCATACGCACGGTTGATGCTGAGCTAAGTCGCAATTACAACCTAAATGAGAAGATACGAGTGAGTGATCACCTGTACGGCTGATGAAGCCAACTCGTACGTGTGATGAATGAATCATATGGGTGAGTCAACAGCAGGGGTATATAAAGTCTTATGTTCTTCATTTTAGGTTAAGCCTATCATTTGTTACACACACTCAGATCTAGTGAGCTCCTCCGATTCTCTCTCAGTCCAAATCACTTAGGTGGTGAATAATAGCTCTAGGTGTTGATCTAATCACACTTGATTTAGTTGTGGTTTGACTAAATTAAAAAAAAAAAAAAAAACTTAACCTATTCACTAGAGGGTTTGATTCACTTATTTCGCCATTGTGTGAGTTAAATCTGTTGATTTCTAAGTTCCTAGTCATGTTTCATCACCTTCTATTCTTTCCCCCTTAACTCATATTTTAAAGTATTCATCAATATGCTCCATCCTGTTCTGATTCTCGGTATACTTCTAACTTTCATATCGGTCATTCTTCTTTTTCATCTACTGCTGGAAGAATCTATTTACTTCTACTATACTCTTGGGTTTATAGTGTTTCTAGTTCTTCCGTGTCTTTATATTGCTATATACATCGATATATATGGTTTATAATTTCTGGTTTATCGTTGGGCTTTATATGTTCCCTTATATTTCAAAGTCTCTGCTTCTGCTTCTATAATCATTATCATTCACAGTTAATCCTCTCTTTTATTTGCTGCAATTTATACCCCAATTTCTATTTCGGAGTTTTGTCCTTTCGTTTCTTCTTCTTTCGATTAAACACCGCTTGTAATGGTCCAGAATTCACAGATATGAATTTCGGAATGAACATTGTTAATGTTCTAGGAAGGAAATTGTGATTGCACGATCTTGACTTGTCAAATTACTAGAATACCTTGGAAAAGGCCGAATCATCAAGAAATATTTTCTTGATATTTTAGAGGTTAAATAGAATACAAGAGTCGTATAACATGGCACATAATGATGTTATGATCTGTGAATCATCACGTTCCATTTAGAAACTCAGCATGACTTACTGTAATATAATCACGTTGATCAAGTGCCATTATATTATACTAATTCATGCTTCAGTTCCCAACACTACTTCAAAATATCCCTATTTTAAACTTGAATGTTTCAGAATTTAGAAACTAAAATAGTTTCTTTTATGATGTAATACAGATAGCGCGAAGAGGTAAATGATTTCAAATAAGAAAAATTAAGAAAATATCTTCAGAAATATGGAGAATATTTATATTGAAAGATATGATGATATTTTAGAATTTCTAATATCAGAGGATGATGAAGAATATTGTCCGCAGGGGTTTAGAGTCAGGAGCAAGGTATTCGTTAATGACTTCAGTGTAGTGACCCGAACTTTTCCATGTTTATATATATTAATTGAGATTGATATTTACATGATTAAATGTTTCCAACATGTTAAGCAATCAAACTTGTTAAGACTTGATTAATTGAAATATGTTTCATATAGACAATTGACCACCCAAGTTGACCGGTGATTCACGAACGTTAAAACTTGTAAAAACTATATGATGACATATATATGGATATATATATAGTTAACATGATACTATGATAAGTAAACATATCATTAAGTATATTAACAATGAACTACATATGTAAAAACAAGACTACTAACTTAATGATTTTTAAACGAGACATATATGTAACGATTATCGTTGTAAAGACATTTAATGTATATATATCATATTAAGAGATATTCATACATGATAATATCATGATAATATAATAATTTAAAATCTCATTTGATATTATAAACATTGGGTTAACAACATTTAACAAGATCGTTAACCTAAAGGTTTCAAAACAACACTTACATGTAACGACTAACGATGACTTAACGACTCAGTTAAAATGTATATACATGTAGTGTTTTAATATGTATTTATACACTTTTGAAAGACTTCAATGCACTTATCAAAATACTTCTACTTAACAAAAATACTTACAATTACATCCTCGTTCAGTTTTATCAACAATTCTACTCGTATGCACCCGTATTCGTACTTGTACAATACACAGCTTTTAGATGTATGTACTATTGGTATATACACTCCAATGATCAGCTCTTAGCAGCCCATGTGAGTCACCTAACACATGTGGGAACCATCATTTGGCAACTAGCATGAAATATCTCATAAAATTACAAAAATATGAGTAATCATTCATGACTTATTTACATGAAAACAAAATTACATATCATTTATATCTAATCCATACACCAACGACCAAAAACACCTACAAACACTTTCATTCTTCAATTTTATTCATCTAATTGATCTCTCTCAAGTTCTATCTTCAAGTTCTAAGTGTTCTTCATATATTCTACAAGTTCTAGTTACATAAAATCAAGAATACTTTCAAGTTTGCTAGCTCACCTCCAATCTTGTAAGGTGATCATCCAACCTCAAGAAATATTTGTTTCTTACAGTAGGTTATCATTCTAATACAAGGTAATAATCATATTCAAACTTTGGTTCAATTTCTATAACTATAACAATCTTATTTCAAGTGATGATCTTACTTGAACTTGTTTTCGTGTCATGATTTTGCTTCAAGAACTTCGAGCCATCCAAGGATCCGTTGAAGCTAGATCCATTTTTCTCTTTTTCAGTAGGTTTATCCAAGGAACTTAAGGTAGTAATGATGTTCATAACATCATTCGATTCATACATATAAAGCTATCTTATTCGAGGGTTTAAACTTGTAATCACTAGAACATAGTTTAGTTAATTCTAAACTTGTTCGCAAACAAAAGTTAATCCTTATAAATTGACTTTTAAAATCAACTAAACACATGTTATATATCTATATGATATGCTAACTTAATGATTTAAAACCTGGAAACACGAAAAACACCGAAAAACCGGATTTACGCTGTCGTAGTAACACCGCGGGCTGTTTTGGGTTAGTTAATTAAAAACTATGATAAACTTTGATTTAAAAGTTGTTATTCTGAGAAAATGATTTTTATTATGAACATGAAACTATATCAAAATATTATGGTTAAACTCAAAGTGGAAGTATGTTTTCTAAAATGGTCATCTAGACGTCGTTCTTTCGACTGAAATGACTACCTTTACAAAAACGACTTGTAACTTATTTTTCTGACTATAAACCTATACTTTTTCTGTTTAGATTCATAAAATAGAGTTCAATATGAAACCATAGCAATTTGATTCACTCAAAACGGATTTAAAATGAAGAAGTTATGGGTAAAACAAGATTGGATAATTTTTCTCATTTTAGCTACGTGAAAATTGGTAACAAATCTATTCCAACCATAACTTAATCAACTTGTATTGTATATTATGTAATCTTGAGATACCATAGACACGTATACAATGTTTTGACCTATCATGTCGACACATCTATATATATTTCAGAACAACTATAGACACTCTATATGTGAATGTTGGAGTTAGCTATACAGGGTTGAGGTTGATTCCAAAATATATATAGTTTGAGTTGTGATCAATACTGAGATACGTATACACTGGGTCGTGGATTGATTCAAGATAATATTTATCGATTTATTTCTGTACATCTAACTGTGGACTACTAGTTGTAGGTTACTAACGAGGACAGCTGACTTAATAAACTTAAAACATCAAAATATATTAAAAGTGTTGTAAATATATTTTGAACATACTTTGATATATATGTATATATTGTTATAGGTTCGTGAATCAACCAGTGGCCAAGTCTTACTTCCCGACGAAGTAAAAATCTGTGAAAGTGAGTTATAGTCCCACTTTTAAAATCTAATATTTTTGGGATGAGAATACATGCAGGTTTTATAAGTGATTTACAAAATAGACACAAGTACGTGAAACTACATTCTATGGTTGAATTATCGAAATCGAATATGCCCCTTTTTATTAAGTCTGGTATTCTAAGAATTAGGGAACAGACACCCTAATTGACGCGAATCCTAAAGATAGATCTATTGGACCTAACAAACCCCATCCAAAGTACCGAATGCTTTAGTACTTCGAAATTTATATCATATCCGAAGGGTGTCCCGGAATGATGGGGATATTCTTAAATATGCATCTTGTTAATGTCGGTTACCAGGTGTTCACCATATGAATGATTTTTATCTCTATGTATGGGATGTGTATTGAAATATGAAATCTTGTGGTCTATTATTATGATTTGATATATATAGGTTAAACCTATAACTCACCAACATTTTTGTTGACATTTTAAGCATGTTTATTCTCAGGTGATTATTAAGAGCTTCCGCTGTCGCATACTTAAATAAGGACGAGATTTGGAGTCCATGCTTGTATGATATTGTGTAAAAACTGCATTCAAGAAACTTATTTTGTTGTAACATATTTGTATTGTAAACCATTATGTAATGGTCGTGTGTAAACAGGATATTTTAGATTATCATTATTTGATAATCTACGTAAAGCTTTTTAAACCTTTATTGATGAAATAAAGGTTATGGTTTGTTTTAAAATGAATGCAGTCTTTGAAAAACGTCTCATATAGAGGTCAAAACCTCGCAACGAAATCAATTAATATGGAACGTTTTTAATCAATAAGAACGGGACATTTCAGTTGGTATCCGAGCGTTGGTCTTAGAGAACCAGAATTTTGCATTAGTGTGTCTTATCGAGTTTGTTAGGATGCATTAGTGAGTCTGGACTTCGACCGTGTTTACTTGAAAAATGATTGCTTAACAAATTTTGTTGGAAACTATATATTTTTAACATGTGAATATTATCTGATATATTAATCTCTTAACGCGTTTGATATTATGTGATAGATGTCTACCTCTAGAACAAGTCCCATTGACTCACCTAATAATAATGAAGAGTCAAATGTAAATTGGAATGATTCGTGGACTGATTCACAAGTTCCCGAAGAGGAACCGGAAGAAGAGTCGGAACCGGAAGAAGAATCGGAACCGGAAGAAGAATCAGAACCGGATGAAGAAATAGAACCGGTGGGGGAAATAATAAAACGGTTAAGTAAAAGAAAATCCTCAACCAACCGACCAAGGTTAATTATGGTCAATGGTGTTTCCGCCAAGGAAGCAAAATATTGGGAGGATTACCAATTCTCCGATGAATCGGATTCCGACGAGAATTCCGATGATGTTATAGAAATTACCCCAACTGAATTTAAAAAGGCAAAAGAAAATAATAAGGGAAAGGGCATAAAAATAGAGAAATCTAATTCCAACCCCGATGAACTTTATATGTATCGTCAACCCCCGAAGTCCTTAAGTTGTAACAATAACCCGGGAACCTCTAAACCACCAGGTTTTTCTAAACCAATGTGGAAAACGACGGCTCGTATTAGGGGAACATCATATATCCCTAGAAACTTGGCAAAACGAACCAAAACCGAAGAAGAAGAAACAAGCGAGTCGGAATAAGATAGTTGTATTCGTGTGGTGTAATATATGTAATATAGTGTGCTTATGCTTTATGATATATGTAAAAATTGCTTGTATTAATAAGTATTTTTTTTTATGAATCTAACTCTTTTCTATTTTACAGTATAAAAACACAAAATGGATAGACAACCCAATATTTTAAGAGACCTACCCGGAGACATGGTTGATGAAATCTTGTCTAGAGTCGGTCAGAATTCTTCGGCATAACTATTTAAGGCGAGATCAGTTTGTAAGACATTCGAAGAACGTTCCAAGAATGCCTTGGTTTATAAAAGGCTTTCGTTCGAAAGATGGGGGATATCACATTGGGAAATCCATAAGTTACGATGTGTTTACTTTGACGCATATATTGCGGGGAACCCAAATGCTATTTTACGCAATGGGTTAAGAAATTATTTTGACTCAATATATCCGAATATTGGACTTCGTGATTTAGAAAAAGCGGCTAACATGCAACATAAAGAAGCATGTTATGCTTATGGATTAGTAATGTTCGCTTCTCACCAAAGTGAGAACAAGAACATCAGGCTACAACTATTAAACAAAACGTTCCCACAAGTGACGGAGTCGGTAATTGGGGTAAGAAATGAGGTTTTTAGATTGTTACGGGACTGTTGGACATTACGTAACCCTCGTCCCTTTGATGACGTTACAACACGCTGTCTTATCAACGGCCATAACAGTTATGTTCCACAAGACCAAGGATGGGAAGTAATCCTAGTAAAACCAGAATGCATGACTTGTTTCTGGACGTATGAATTACGTGTCTTTATTGCCTTTGCTGAATGACTTGTGTACTAGCTAGAATTATCTTCACAACCATCTTGTATCAAATTTATTGTGTGCTATATTTCATGCTATATGTAAAATAAGCGGTATTGTAAGTTTGTAAAATATTGTGTAAAAGTTTGAACGCGAAATATTATTATAATCAGTTTTTCATATAGAATTATAGTAGTTAAATTGTATATTAGCTACTAAGTATGAACTTAACGGGTAGGTGCTACCTGAATTTAAACTTATAAAACGCTAATATGAAGAAAAAGCTTTTATAAATGAGTTCATATTATGCTACGAAATACTATTAACTACTCTTAATATTCTGTATGATTAACTTGTTCCATTTGACTATTTTGAAGGAAATGGCACCGACTACTCGACACACCGTGAATATGAATGAAGAGGAATTCCGTACTTTTCTAGCTTCAAACATAGCCGCAGTACAGGCTGCGCTACATACTAACAATAACCTTGGATCTAGCAGTACAGGAAATCGTGTAGGATGCACCTACAAAAAATTCACTGCCTGCAAACCTTTGGAATTTGATGGAACCGAAGGACCGATCGGATTAAAACGGTGGACCGAGAAGGTCGAATCGGTGTTTGCCATAAGTAAGTGTACTGAAGAGGACAAAGTGAAGTACACTACGCATACCTTCACAGGTTCTGCGTTAACATGGTGGAATACCTATCTAGAGCAAGTGGGACAAGACGATGCGTACGCACTACCGTGGTCAGCATTCAAGCACTTGATGAACGAGAAGTACCGTCCCAGAACCGAGGTCAATAAGCTCAAGACAGAACTTAGAGGGTTACGAACCCAAGGATTTGATATTACCACGTACGAAAGACGATTCACAGAATTGTGCCTATTGTGTCCGGGAGCATTCGAAGATGAGGAAGAGAAGATCGACTCGTTTGTGAAAGGATTACCGGAAAGAATCCAAGAAGATATAAGTTCACACGAGCCCGCCTCCATACAACAGGCATGTAGAATGGCTCACAAACTAGTGAACCAGATTGAAGAAAGAATTAAAGAATAGACTGCTGAAGAGGCCAATGTGAAGCAAGTCAAAAGAAAGTGGGAGGAAAACGGTGATAAGAATCACCAATACAACAACAACAGCAATTACAACAATAATCGCAACAATTATCCCAACAATCGCAACATCAATCGCAACTACAACAAACGGCCCAACAACAACAACAGCAACAACAACAACAACAACAGCAACTACAACAATCATCCTAACAACAATAATAACCGCAACAACAACAACAATTAGAAGCAGCTATGCCAAAGGTGTGAAAAGTATCACTCGGGGTTCTGCACCAAATTTTGCAACAAGTGTAAAAGAAATGGTCATAGCATGGCGAAGTGTGAGATCTATGAACCAGGAGTTAATAGAACGAAAGGAACAAATGGTGTCGGAACGAGTAATGGTGGAGCAAGTAGTGTCGGAGCAAGTTATGCCAATGTAGTTTGTTATAAATGTGGAAAATCGGGCCACATTATTAGAAATTGCCCGAACCAGGAGAACACGAATGGACAAGGCCGCGGAAGAGTTTTTAATATTAATGCGGCAGAGGCACAGGAAGACCCGGAGCTTGTTACGGGTACGTTTCTTATTGACAATAAATCTGCTTACGTTTTATTTGATTCGGGTGCGGATAGAAGCTATATGAGTAGAGATTTTTGTGCTAAATTAAGTTGTCCATTGACGCCTTTGGATAGTAAATTTTTACTCGAATTAGCAAATGGTAAATTAATTTCAGCAGATAATATATGTCGGAATCGAGAAATTAAACTGGTTAGCGAAACATTTAAGATTGATTTGATACCAGTAGAGTTAGGGAGTTTTGATGTGATAATCGGTATGGACTGGTTGAAAGAAGTGAAAGCGGAGATCGTTTGTTACAAAAATGTAATTCGCATTATACGAGAAAAAGGAAAACCCTTAATGGTGTACAGAGAAAAGGGCCACACGAAGCTACATCTTATTAGTAATTTGAAGGCACAAAAACTAATAAGAAAAGGTTGCTATGCTGTTCTAGCACACGTCGAGAAAGTACAAACTGAAGAAAAGAGCATCAATGATGTTCCCATTGCAAAAGAATTTCCCGATGTATTTCCGAAAGAATTACTGGGATTACCCCCACATCGATCCGTTGAATTTCAAATAGATCTTGTACCAGGAGCTGCACAAATAGCTCGTGCTCCTTACAGACTCGCACCCAGCGAGATGAAAGAACTGCAAAGCCAATTACAAGAAATTTTAGAGCGTGGTTTCATTCGACCAAGCACATCACCGTGGGGAGCTCCTGTTTTGTTTGTCAAGAAGAAAGATGGTACATTCAGGTTGTGTATCGACTACCGAGAGTTGAACAAACTTACCATCAAGAACCGCTACCCACTACCGAGAATCGACGACTTATTTGATCAACTACAAGGCTCGTCTGTTTATTCAAAGATTGACTTACGTTCCGGGTATCATCAAATGCGGGTGAAAGAAGATGATATTCCAAAGACTGCTTTCAGAACACGTTACAGTCATTACGAGTTTATGGTCATGCCGTTTGGTTTAACTAATGCACCAGCTTTGTTCATGGACCTTATGAACCGAGTGTGTGGACCATACCTTGACAAGTTTGTCATTGTTTTCATTGATGACATACTTATTTACTCAAAGAATGACCAAGAACACGGTGAACATTTGAGAAAGGTGTTAGAAGTATTGAGGAAGGAAGAATTGTACGCTAAGTTTTCAAAGTGTGCATTTTGGTTGGATGAAGTTCAATTCCTCGGTCATATAGTGAACAAAGAAGGTATTAAGGTGGATCCGGAAAAGATAGAAACTGTTGAAAAGTGGGAAACCCTGAAAACTCCGAAACACATATGCCAGTTTTTAGGACTAGCTGGTTACTACAGAAGGTTCATCCACGACTTTTCCAGAATAGCAAAACCCTTGACTGCATTAACGCATAAAGGGAAGAAATTTGAATGGAATGATGAACAAGAGAAAGCGTTTCAGTTATTGAAGAAAAAGCTAACTACGGCACCTATATTGTCATTACCTGAAGGGAATGATGATTTTGTGATTTATTGTGCCGCATCAAAGCAAGGTCTCGGTTGTGTATTAATGCAACGAACGAAGGTGATTGCTTATGCGTCTAGACAATTGAAGATTCACGAACAAAATTATACGACACATGATTTGGAATTAGGCGCGGTTGTTTTTGCATTAAAGACTTGGAGGCACTACTTATATGGGGTCAAAAGTATTATATATACCAACCACAAAAGTCTTCAACACATATTTAATCAGAAACAACTGAATATGAGGCAGCGTAGGTGGATTGAATTATTGAATGATTACGACTTTGAGATTCGTTACCACCCTGGGAAGGCAAATGTGGTAGCCGATGCCTTGAGCAGGAAGGACAGAGAACCCATTCGAGTAAAATCTATGAATATAATGATTCATAATAACCTTACTACTCAAATAAAGGAGGCGCAACAAGGAGTTTTAAAAGAGGGAAATTTAAAGGATGAAATACCCAAAGGATCGGAGAAGCATATTAATATTCGGGAAGACGGAACCCGGTATAGGGCTGAAAGGATTTGGGTACCAAAATTTGGAGATATGAGAGAAATGGTACTTAGAGAAGCTCATAAAACCAGATACTCAATACATCCTGGAACGGGGAAGATGTACAAGGATCTCAAGAAACATTTTTAGTGGCCGGGTATGAAAGCCGATATTGCTAAATACTAGGAGAATGTTTGACGTGTTCTAAGGTCAAAGCTGAGCATCAGAAACCATCAGGTCTACTTCAACAACCCGAAATCCCGGAATGGAAATGGGAAAACATTACCATGGATTTCATCACTAAATTGCCAAGGACTGCAAGTGGTTTCGATACTATTTGGGTAATAGTTGATCGTCTCACCAAATCAGCACACTTCCTGCCAATAAGAGAAGATGACAAGATGGAGAAGTTAGCATGACTGTATTTGAAGGAAGTCGTTGAAATGTCCCGTTCTTATTGATTAAAAACGTTCCATATTAATTGATTTCGTTGCGAGGTTTTGACCTCTATATGAGACGTTTTTCAAAGGCTGCATTCATTTTAAAACAAACCATAACCTTTATTTCATCAATAAAGGTTTAAAAAGCTTTACGTAGATTATCAAATAATGATAATCTAAAATATCCTGTTTACACACGACCATTACATAATGGTTTACAATACAAATATGTTACAACAAAATAAGTTTCTTGAATGCAGTTTTTACACAATATCATACAAGCATGGACTCCAAATCTCGTCCTTATTTAAGTATGCGATAGCGGAAGCTCTTAATAATCACCTGAGAATAAACATGCTTAAAACGTCAACAAAAATGTTGGTGAGTTATAGGTTTAACCTATATATATCAAATCATAATAATAGACCACAAGATTTCATATTTCAATACACATCCCATACATAGAGATAAAAATCATTCATATGGTGAACACCTGGTAACCGACATTAACAAGATGCATATATAAGAATATCCCCATCATTCCGGGACACCCTTCAGATATGATATAAATTTTGAAGTACTAAAGCATCCGGTACTTTGGATGGGGTTTGTTAGGCCCAATAGATCTATCTTTAGGATTCGCGTCAATTAGGGTGTCTGTTCCCTAATTCTTAGATTACCAGACTTAATAAATAGGGGCATATTCGATTTTGATAATTCAACCATAGAATGTAGTTTCACGTACTTGTGTCTATTTTGTAAATCATTTATAAAACCTGCATGTATTCTCATCCCAAAAATATTAGATTTTAAAAGTGGGACTATAACTCACTTTCACAGATTTTTAATTCGTCGGGAAGTAAGACTTGGCCACTGGTTGATTCACGAACCTATAACAATATATACATATATATCAAAGTATGTTCAAAATATATTTACAACACTTTTAATATATTTTGATGTTTTAAGTTTATTAAGTCAGCTGTCCTCGTTAGTAACCTACAACTAGTTGTCCACAGTTAGATGTACAGAAATAAATCGATAAATATTATCTTGAATCAATCCACGACCCAGTGTATACGTATCTCAGTATTGATCACAACTCAAACTATATATATTTTGGAATCAACCTCAACCCTGTATAGCTAACTCCAACATTCACATATAGAGTGTCTATGGTTGTTCCGAAATATATATAGATGTGTCGACATGATAGGTCGAAACATTGTATACGTGTCTATAGTATCTCAAGATTACATAATATACAATACAAGTTGATTAAGTTATGGTTGGAATAGATTTGTTACCAATTTTCACGTAGCTAAAATGAGAAAAATTATCCAATCTTGTTTTACCCATAACTTCTTCATTTTAAATCCGTTTTGAGTGAATCAAATTGCTATGGTTTCATATTGAACTCTATTTTATGAATCTAAACAGAAAAAGTATAGGTTTATAGTCGGAAAAATAAGTTACAAGTCGTTTTTGTAAAGGTAGTCATTTCAGTCGAAAGACGACGTCTAGATGACCATTTTAGAAAACATACTTCCACTTTGAGTTTAACCATAATTTTTGGATATAGTTTTATGTTCATAATAAAAATAATTTTCCCAGAATAACAACTTTTAAATCAAAGTTTATCATAGTTTCTAATTAACTAACCCAAAACAGCCCGCGGTGTTACTACGACGGCGTAAATCCGGTTTTACGATGTTTTTCGTGTTTCCAGGTTTTAAATCATTAAGTTAGCATATCATATAGATATAGAACATGTGTTTAGTTGATTTTAAAAGTCAAGTTAGAAGGATTAACTTTTGTTTGCGAACAAGTTTAGAATTAACTAAACTATGTTCTAGTGATTACAAGTTTAAACCTTCGAATAAGATAGCTTTATATGTATGAATCGAATGATGTTATGAACATCATTACTACCATAAGTTCCTTTAATAAACCTACTGGAAAAGAGAAAAATGGATCTAGCTTCAACGGATCCTTGGATGGCTCGAAGTTCTTGAAGCAGAATCATGACACGAAAACAAGTTTAAGTAAGATCATCACTTGAAATAAGATTGTTATAGTTATAGAAATTGAACCAAAGTTTGAATATGATTATTACCTTGTATTAGAATGATAACCTACTGTAAGAAACAAAGATTTCTTGAGGTTGGATGATCACCTTACAAGATTGGAAGTGAGCTAGCAAACTTGAAAGTATTCTTGATTTTATGTAACTAGAACTTGTAGAATATATGAAGAACACTTAGAACTTGAAGATAGAACTTGAGAGAGATCAATTAGATGAAGAAAATTGTAGAATGAAAGTGTTTGTAGGTGTTTTTGGTCGTTGGTGTATGGATTAGATATAAAGGATATGTAATTTTGTTTTCATGTAAATAAGTCATGAATGATTACTCATATTTTTATAATTTTATGAGATATTTCATGCTAGTTGCCAAATGATGATTCCCACATGTGTTAGGTGACTCACATGGGCTGCTAAGAGCTGATCATTGGAGTGTATATACCAATAGTACATACATCTAAAAGCTGTGTATTGTACGAGTACGAATACGGGTGCATACGCGTAGAATTGTTGATGAAACTGAACGAGGATGTAATTGTAAGCATTTTTGTTAAGTAGAAGTATTTTGATAAGTGTATTGAAGTCTTTCAAAAGTGTATAAATACATATTAAAACACTACATGTATATACATTTTAACTGAGTCGTTAAGTCATCGTTAGTCGTTACATGTAAGTGTTGTTTTGAAACCTTTAGGTTAACGATCTTGTTAAATGTTGTTAACCCAATGTTTATAATATCAAATGAGATTTTAAATTATTATATTATCATGATATTATCATGTATGAATATCTCTTAATATGATATATATACATTAAATGTCTTTACAACGATAATCGTTACATATATGTCTCGTTTAAAAATCATTAAGTTAGTAGTCTTGTTTTTACATATGTAGTTCATTGTTAATATAATTAATGATATGTTTACTTATCATAGTATCATGTTAACTATATATATATCCATATATATTTCATCATATAGTTTTTACAAGTTTTAACGTTCGTGAATCACCGGTCAACTTGGGTGGTCAATTGTCTATATGAAACATATTTCAATTAATCAAGTCTTAACAAGTTTGATTGCTTAACATGTTGGAAACATTTAATCATGTAAATATCAATCTCAATTAATATATATAAACATGGAAAAGTTTGGGTCACTACAGTACCAACCCGTTAAATAAATTTCGTCCCGAAATTTTAAACTGTTTAAGGTGTTGACGAATCTTCTGGAAATAGATGCGGGTATTTCTTCTTCATCTGATCTTCACGCTCCCAGGTGAACTCGGGTCCTCTACGAGCATTCCATCGAACCTTAAAAATTGGTATCTTGTTTTGCTTAAGTCTTTTAACCTCACGGTCCATTATTTCGACGGGTTCTTCGATGAATTGAAGTTTTTCGTTGATTTGGATTTCATCTAACGGAATAGTGAGATCTTCTTTAGCAAAACATTTCTTCAAATTCGAGACGTGGAAAGTGTTATGTACAGCCGCGAGTTGTTGAGGTAACTCAAGTCGGTAAGCTACTGGTCCGACACGATCAATAATCTTGAATGGTCCAATATACCTTGGATTTAATTTCTCTCGTTTACCAAATCGAACAACGCCTTTCCAAGGTGCAACTTTAAGCATGACCATCTCTCCAATTTCAAATTCTATATCTTTTCTTTTAATGTCAGCGTAGCTCTTTTGTCGACTTTGGGCGGTTTTCAACCGTTGTTGAATTTGGATGATCTTCTCGGTAGTTTCTTGTATAATCTCCGGACCCGTAATCTGTCTATCCCCCACTTCACTCCAACAAATCGGAGACCTGCACTTTCTACCATAAAGTGCTTCAAACGGCGCCATCTCAATGCTTGAATGGTAGCTGTTGTTGTAGGAAAATTCTGCTAACGCTAGATGTCGATCCCAACTGTTTCCGAAATCAATAACACATGCTCGTAGCATGTCTTCAAGCATTTGTATCGTCCTTTCGCTCTGCCCATCAGTTTGTGGATGATAGGCAGTACTCATGTCTAGACGAGTTCCTAATGCTTGCTGTAATGTCTGCCAGAATCTTGAAATAAATCTACCATCCCTATCAGAGATAATAGAGATTGGTATTCCATGTCTGGAGACGACTTCCTTCAAATACAGTCGTGCTAACTTCTCCATCTTGTCATCTTCTCTTATTGGCAGGAAGTGTGCGGATTTGGTGAGACGATCAACTATTACCCAAATAGTATCAAAACCACTTGCAGTCCTTGGCAATTTAGTGATGAAATCCATGGTAATGTTTTCCCATTTCCATTCCGGGATTTCGGGTTGTTGAAGTAGACCTGATGGTTTCTGATGCTCAGCTTTGACCTTAGAACACGTCAAACATTCTCCTACGTATTTAGCAACATCGGCTTTCATACCCGGCCACCAAAAATGTTTCTTGAGATCCTTGTACATCTTCCCCGTTCCAGGATGTATTGAGTATCTGGTTTTATGAGCTTCTCTAAGTACCATTTCTCTAATATCTCCAAATTTTGGTACCCAAATCCTTTCAGCCCTATACCGGGTTCCGTCTTCCCGAATATTAAGATGCTTCTCCGATCCTTTGGGTATTTCATCCTTTAAATTTCCCTCTTTTAAAACTCCTTGTTGCGCCTCCTTTATTTGAGTAGTAAGGTTATTATGAATCATTATATTCATAGATTTTACTCGAATGGGTTCTCTGTCCTTCCTGCTCAAGGCATCGGCTACCACATTTGCCTTCCCCGGGTGGTAACGAATCTCAAAGTCGTAATCATTCAACAATTCAATCCACCTACGCTGCCTCATATTCAGTTGTTTCTGATTAAATATGTGTTGAAGGCTTTTGTGGTCGGTATATATAATACTTTTGACCCCATATAAGTAGTGCCTCCAAGTCTTTAATGCAAAAACAACCGCGTCTAATTCCAAATCATGCGTCGTATAATTTTGTCGTGAATCTTCAATTGTCTAGACGCATAAGCAATCACCTTCGTTCGTTGCATTAATACACAACTGAGACCTTGCTTTGATGCGTCACAATAAATCACAAAATCATCATTCCCTTCAGGCAATGACAATATAGGTGCCGTAGTTAGCTTTTTCTTCAATAACTGAAACGCTTTCTCTTGTTCATCCTTCCATTCAAATTTCTTCCCTTTATGCGTTAATGCAGTCAAGGGTTTTGCTATTCTGGAAAAGTCTTGGATGAACCTTCTGTAGTAACCAGCTAGTCCTAAAAACTGGCGTATGTGTTTCGGAGTTTTCGGGATTTCCCACTTTTCAACAGTTTCTATCTTTGCCGGATCCACCTTAATACCTTCTTTGTTCACTATGTGACCGAGGAATTGAACTTCTTCCAACCAAAATGCACACTTTGAAAACTTAGCCTACAATTCTTCCTTCCTCAATACTTCTAACACTTTTCTCAAATGTTCACCGTGTTCTTGGTCATTCTTTGAGTAAATAAGTATGTCATCAATGAAAACAATGACAAACTTGTCAAGGTATGGTCCACACACTCGGTTCATAAGGTCCATGAACACAGCTGGTGCATTAGTTAAACCAAACGGCATGACCATAAACTCGTAATGACCGTAACGTGTTCTGAAAGCAGTCTTTGGAATATCATCTTCCTTCACCCACATTTGATGATACCCGGAACGTAAGTCAATCTTTGAATAAACAGACGAGCCTTGTAGTTGATCAAATAAGTCGTCGATTCTCGGTAGTTGGTAGCGGTTCTTGATGGTAAGTTTGTTCAACTCTCGGTAGTCGATACACAACCTGAATGTACCATCTTTCTTCTTGACAAACAAAACAGGAGCTCCCCACGGTGATGTGCTTGGTCGAATGAAACCACGCTCTAAAAGTTCTTGTAATTGGCTTTGCAGTTCTTTCATCTCGCTGGGTGCGAGTCTGTAAGGAGCACGAGCTATTGGTGCAGCTCCTGGTACAAGATCTATTTGAAATTCAACGGATTGATGTGGGGGTAATCCCGATAATTCTTTCGGAAATACATCGGGAAATTCTTTTGCAATGGGAACATCATTGATGCTCTTTTCTTCAGTTTGTACTTTCTCGACGTGTGCTAGAACAGCATAGCAACCTTTTCTTATTAGTTTTTGTGCCTTCAAATTACTAATAAGATGTAGCTTCGTGTTGCCCTTTTCTCCGTACACCATTAAGGGTTTTCCTTTTTCTTGTATAATGCGAATTACATTTTTGTAACAAACGATCTCTGCTTTCACTTCTTTCAACCAGTGCATACCGATTATCATATCAAAACTCCCTAACTCTACTGGTATCAAATCAATCTTAAATATTTCGCTAACCAGTTTAATTTCTCGATTCCGACATATATTATCTGCTGAAATTAATTTACCATTTGCTAATTCGAGTAAAAATTTACTATCCAAAGGCGTCAATGGACAACATAATTTAGCACAAAAATCTCTACTCATATAGCTTCTATCCGCACCCGAATCAAATAAAATGTAAGCGGATTTATTGTCAATAAGAAACGTACCCGTAATAAGCTCCGGGTCTTCCTGTGCCTCTGCCGCATTAATATTGAAAACTCTTCCGCGGCCTTGTCCATTCGTGTTCTCCTGGTTCGGGCAATTTCTAATAATGTGGCCCGGTTTTCCACATTTATAACAAACTACATTGGCATAACTTGCTCCGACACTACTTGCTCCGCCATTACTCATTCCGACACCATTTTTTCCTTTCGTTCTATTAACCCCTGGTCCGTAGACCTCACACTTCACCGCGCTATGACCATTTCTTTTACACTTGTTGCAAAATTTGGTGCAGAACCCCGAGTGATACTTTTCACACCTTTGGCATAGCTGCTTCTGATTGTTGTTGTTGTTGCGGTTATTATTGTTGTTGGGATGATTGTTGTAGTTGTTGTTGTTGTTGTTGTTGTTGTTGTTGTTGTTGTTGTTGTTGTTGGGCCGTTTGTTGTAGTTGCGATTGATGTTTCGATTGTTGGGGTAATTGTTGCGATTATTGTTGTAATTGCTGTTGTTGTTGTATTGGTGATTCTTATCACCGTTTTCCTCCCACTTTCTTTTGACTTGCTTCACATTGGTCTCTTCAGCAGTCTGTTCTTTAATTCTTTCTTCAATCTGGTTTACTAGTTTGTGAGCCATTCTACATGCCTGTTGTATGGAGGCGGGCTCGTGTGAACTTATATCTTCTTGGATTCTTTCCTGTAATCCTTTCACAAATGCGTCGATCTTCTCTTCCTCATCTTCGAATGCTCCCGTACACAATAAGCACAATTCTGTGAATCGTCTTTCGTATGTGGTAATATCAAATCCTTGGGTTCGTAACCCTCTAAGTTCTATCTTGAGCTTATTGACCTCGGTTCTGGGACGGTACTTCTCGTTCATCAAGTGGTTGAATGCTGACCACGGTAGTGCGTACACATCGTCTTGTCCCACTTGCTCTAGATAGGTATTCCACCATGTTAACGCAGAACCTGTGAAGGTATGCGTAGCGTACTTCACTTTGTCCTCTTCAGTACACTTACTTATGGCAAACACTGATTCGACCTTCTCGGTCCACCGTTTCAATCCGATCGGTCCTTCGGTTCCATCAAATTCCAAAGGTTTGCAGGCAGTGAATTCTTTGTAGGTGCATCCTACACGATTTTCTGTACTGCTAGATCCAAGGTTATTATTGGTATGTAGCGCAGCCTGTACTGCGGCTATGTTTGAAGCTAGAAAAGTACGGAATTCCTCTTCATTCATATTCACGGTGTGTCGAGTAGTCGGTGCATTTCCTTCAAAATAGTTAAATGGAACAAGTTAATCGTACAGAATATTAAGAGTAGTTAATAGTATTTCGTAGCATAATATGAACTCATTTATAAAAGCTTTTTCTTCATATTAGCGTTTTATAAGTTTAAATTCGGGTAGTACCTACCCGTTAAGTTCATACTTAGTAGCTAATATACAATTCAACTACTACAATTCTATATGAAAAACTGACTATAATAATATTTCGCGTTCAAACTTTTTCACAATATTTTACAAACTTACAATACTGCTTATTTTACATATAGCATGAAATATAGCACACAATAAATTTGATACAAGATGGTTGTGAAGATAATTCTAGCTAGTACACAAGTCGTTCAGCAAAGGCAATAAAGACACGTAATTCATACGTCCAGAAACAAGTCATGCATTCTGGTTTTACTAGGATTACTTCCCATCCTTGGTCTTGTGGAACATAACCGTTATGGCCGTTGATAAGACAGCGTGTTGTAACGTCGTCAAAGGGACGAGGGTTACGTAATGTCCAACAGTCCCGTAACAATCTAAAAACCTCATTTCTTACCCCAATTACCGACTCCGTCACTTGTGGGAACGTTTTGTTTAATAGTTGTAGCCCAATGTTCTTGTTCTCACTTTGGTGAGAAGCGAACATTACTAATCCGTTTGCATAACATGCTTCTTTATGTTGCATGTTAGCCGCTTTTTCTAAATCACGAAGTCCAATATTCGGATATTTTGAGTCAAAATAATTTCTTAACCCATTGCGTAAAATAGCATTTGGGTTCCCCGCAATATATGCGTCAAAGTAAACACATCGTAACTTATGGATTTCCCAATGTGATATCCCCCATCTTTCGAACGAAAGCCTTTTATAAACCAAGGCATTCTTGGAACGTTCTTCGAATGTCTTACAAACTGATCTCGCCTTAAATAGTTGTGCCGAGGAATTCTGACCGACTCTAGACAAGATTTCATCAATCATGTCTCCGGGTAGGTCTCTTAAAATATTGGGTTGTCTATCCATTTTGTGTTTTTGTACTGTAAAATAGACAAGAGTTAGATTCATACAAAAAATACTTATTAATACAAGCAATTTTTACATATATCATAAAGCATAAGCACACTATATTACATATATTACACCACACGAATACAACTATCTTATTCCAACTCGCTCGTTTCTTCTTGTTCGGTTTTGGTTCGTTTTGCCAAGTTTCTAGGGATATATGATGTTCCCCTAATACGAGCCGTCGTTGTCCACATTGGTTTAGAAAAACCTGGTGGTTTAGAGGTTCCCGGGTCATTGTTACAACTTAAGGACTTCGGGGGTTGACGATACATATAAAGTTCATCGGGGTTGGAATTAGATTTCTCTATTTTTATGCCCTTTCCCTTATTATTTTCTTTTTCCTTTTTAAATTCAGTTGCGGTAATTTCTATAACATCATCGGAATTCTCGTCGGAATCCGATTCATCGGAGAATTGGTAATCCTCCCAATATTTTGCTTCCTTGGCGGAAACACCATTGACCATAATTAACCTTGGTCGGTTGGTTGAGAATTTTCTTTTACTTAACCGTTTTATTATTTCCCCCACCGGTTCTATTTCTTCATCCGGTTCCGATTCTTCTTCCGGTTCCGATTCTTCTTCCGGTTCCGACTCTTCTTCCGGTTCCTCTTCGGGAACTTGTGAATCAGTCCACGAATCATTCCAATTTACATTTGACTCTTCATTATTATTAGGTGAGTCAATGGGACTTGTTCTAGAGGTAGACATCTATCACATAATATCAAACGCGTTAAGAGATTAATATATCACATAATATTCACATGTTAAAAATATATAGTTTCCAACAAAATTTGTTAAGCAATCATTTTTTCAAGTAAACACGGTCGAAGTCCAGACTCACTAATGCATCCTAACAAACTCGATAAGACACACTAATGCAAAATTCTGGTTCTCTAAGACCAACGCTCGGATACCAACTGAAATGTCCCGTTCTTATTGATTAAAAACGTTCCATATTAATTGATTTCGTTGCGAGGTTTTTACCTCTATATGAGACGTTTTTCAAAGACTGCATTCATTTTAAAACAAACCATAACCTTTATTTCATCAATAAAGGTTTAAAAAGCTTTACGTAGATTATCAAATAATGATAATCTAAAATATCCTGTTTACACACGACCATTACATAATGGTTTACAATACAAATATGTTACAACAAAATAAGTTTCTTGAATGCAGTTTTTACACAATATCATACAAGCATGGACTCCAAATCTCGTCCTTATTTAAGTATGCGACAGCGGAAGCTCTTAATAATCACCTGAGAATAAACATGCTTAAAACGTCAACAAAAATGTTGGTGAGTTATAGGTTTAACCTATATATATCAAATCATAATAATAGACCACAAGATTTCATATTTCAATACACATCCCATACATAGAGATAAAAATCATTCATATGGTGAACACCTGGTAACCGACATTAACAAGATGCATATATAAGAATATCCCCATCATTCCGGGACACCCTTCGGATATGATATTAATTTCGAAGTACTAAAGCATCCGGTACTTTGGATGGGGTTTGTTAGGCCCAATAGATCTATCTTTAGGATTCGCGTCAATTAGGGTGTCTGTTCCCTAATTCTTAGATTACCAGACTTAATAAAAAGGGGCATATTCGATTTTGATAATTCAACCATAGAATGTAGTTTCACGTACTTGTGTCTATTTTGTAAATCATTTATAAAACCTGCATGTATTCTCATCCCAAAAATATTAGATTTTAAAAGTGGGACTATAACTCACTTTCACAGATTTTTACTTCGTTGGGAAGTAAGACTTGGCCACTGGTTGATTCACGAACCTATAACAATATATACATATATATCAAAGTATGTTCAAAATATATTTACAACACTTTTAATATATTTTGATGTTTTAAGTTTATTAAGTCAGCTGTCCTCGTTAGTAACCTACAACTAGTTGTCCACAGTTAGATGTACAGAAATAAATCGATAAATATTATCTTGAATCAATCCACGACCCAGTGTATACGTATCTCAGTATTGATCACAACTCAAACTATATATATTTTGGAATCAACCTCAACCCTGTATAGATAACTCCAACATTCACATATAGAGTGTCTATGGTTGTTCCGAAATATATATAGATGTGTCTACATGATAGGTTGAAACATTGTATACGTGTCTATGGTATCTCAAGATTACATAATATATAATACAAGTTGATTAAGTTATGGTTGGAATAGATTTGTTACCAATTTTCACGTAGCTAAAATGAGAAAATTTATCCAATCTTGTTTTACCCATAACTTCTTCATTTTAAATCCGTTTTGAGTGAATCAAATTGCTATGGTTTCATATTGAACTCTATTTTATGAATCTAAACAGAAAAAGTACAGGTTTATAGTCTGAAAAATAAGTTACAAGTCGTTTTTGTAAAGGTAGTCATTTCAGTCGAAAGACGACGTCTAGATGACCATTTTAGAAAACATACTTCCACTTTGAGTTTAACCATAATTTTTGGATATAGTTTTATGTTCATAATAAAAATCATTTTCCCAGAATAACAAATTTTAAATCAAAGTTTATCATAGTTTCTAATTAACTAACCCAAAACAGCCCGCGGTGTTACTACGACGGCGTAAATCCGGTTTTACGATGTTTTTCGTGTTTCCAGGTTTTAAATCATTAAGTTAGTATATCATATAGATATAGAACATGTGTTTAGTTGATTTTAAAAGTCAAGTTAGAAGGATTAACTTTTGTTTGCGAACAAGTTTAGAATTAACTAAACTATGTTCTAGTGATTACAAGTTTAAACCTTCGAATAAGATAGCTTTATATGTATGAATCGAATGATGTTATGAACATCATTACTACCTTAAGTTCCTTGGATAAACCTACTGGAAAAGAGAAAAATAGATCTAGCTTCAACGGATCCTTGGATGGCTCGAAGTTCTTGAAGCAGAATCATGACACGAAAACAAGTTCAAGTAAGATCATCACTTGAAATAAGATTGTTATAGTTATAGAAATTGAACCAAAGTTTGAATATGATTATTACCTTGTATTAGAATGATAACCTACTGTAAGAAACAAAGATTTCTTGAGGTTGGATGATCACCTTACAAGATTGGAAGTGAGCTAGCAAACTTGAAAGTATTCTTGATTTTATGTAACTAGAACTTGTAGAATATATGAAGAACACTTAGAACTTGAAGATAGAACTTGAGAGAGATCAATTAGATGAAGAAAATTGAAGAATTAAAGTGTTTGTAGTTGTTTTTGGTCGTTGGTGTATGGATTAGATATAAAGGATATGTAATTTTGTTTTCATGTAAATAAGTCATGAATGATTACTCATATTTTTGTAATTTTATGAGATATTTCATGCTAGTTGCCAAATGATGGTTCCCACATGTGTTAGGTGACTCACATGGGCTGCTAAGAGCTGATCATTGGAGTGTATATACCAATAGTACATACATCTAAAAGCTGTGTATTGTACGAGTACGAATACGGGTGCATACGCGTAGAATTGTTGATGAAACTGAACGAGGATGTAATTGTAAGCATTTTTGTTAAGTAGAAGTATTTTGATAAGTTTATTGAAGTCTTTCAAAAGTGTATAAATACATATTAAAACACTACATGTATATACATTTTAACTGAGTCGTTAAGTCATCGTTAGTCGTTACATGTAAGTGTTGTTTTGAAACCTTTAGGTTAACGATCTTGTTAAATGTTGTTAACCCAATGTTTATAATATCAAATGAGATTTTAAATTATTATATTATCATGATATTATCATGTATGAATATCTCTTAATATGATATATATACATTAAATGTCTTTACAACGATAATCGTTACATATATGTCTCGTTTAAAAATCATTAAGTTAGTAGTCTTGTTTTTACATATTTAGTTCATTGTTAATATACTTAATGATATGTTTACTTATCATAGTATCATGTTAACTATATATATATATCCATATATATGTCATCATATAGTTTTTACAAGTTTTAACGTTCGTGAATCACTGGTCAACTTGGGTGGTCAATTGTCTATATGAAACATATTTCAATTAATCAAGTCTTAACAAGTTTGATTGCTTAACATGTTGGAAACATTTAATCATGTAAATATCAATCTCAATTAATATATATAAACATGGAAAAGTTTGGGTCACTACAGTCGTCTCCAGACATGGAATACCAATCTCTATTATCTCTGATAGGGATGGCAGATTTATTTCAAGATTCTGGCAGACATTACAGCAAGCATTAGGAACTCGTCTAGACATGAGTACTGCCTATCATCCACAAACTGATGGGCAGAGTGAAAGGACGATACAAACGCTTGAAGACATGCAACCATGTGTTATTGATTTCGGAAACAGTTAGGATCGACATCTACCGTTAGCAGAATTTTCCTACAACAACAGCTACCATTCAAGCATTGAGATGGCGCCGTTTGAAGCACTTTATGGTAGAAAGTGCAGGTCTCAGATTTGTTGGAGTGAAGTGGGGGATAGACAGATTACGGGTCCGGAGATTATACAAGAAACTACTGAGAAGATCATCCAAATTCAACAACGGTTGAAAACCGCCCAAAGTCGACAAAAGAGCTACGCTGATATTAAAAGAAAAGATATAGAATTTGAAATTGGAGAGATGGTCATGCTTAAAGTTACACCTTGGAAAGGGGTTGTTCGATTTGGTAAACGAGGGAAATTAAATCCAAGGTATATTGGACCATTCAAGATTATTGATCGTGTCGGACCAGTAGCTTAGCGACTTGAGTTACCTCAACAACTCGCGGCTGTACATAACACTTTCCACGTCTCGAATTTGAAGAAATGTTTTGCTAAAGAAGATCTCACTATTCCGTTAGATGAAATCCAAATCAACGAAAAACTTCAATTCATCGAAGAACCCGTCGAAATAATGGATCGTGAGGTTAAAAGACTTAAGCAAAACAAGATACCAATTGTTAAGGTTCGATGGAATGCTCGTAGAGGACCCGAGTTCACCTGGAAGCGTGAAGATCAGATGAAGAAGAAATACCCGCATCTATTTCCAGAAGATTCGTCAACACCTTCAACAGCTTAAAATTTCGGGACGAAATTTATTTAAAGGGTAGGTACTGTAGTGACCCGAAATTTTCCATGTTTATATATATTAATTGATATTGATATTTACATGATTAAATGTTTCCAACA
Source organism: Rutidosis leptorrhynchoides (assembly GCF_046630445.1). Lineage (NCBI taxonomy): Eukaryota > Viridiplantae > Streptophyta > Magnoliopsida > Asterales > Asteraceae > Rutidosis > Rutidosis leptorrhynchoides. The sequence continues at coordinate 496,405,096 of NC_092334.1, read as the reverse complement.
TGTTAAGCAATCAAACTTGTTAAGACTTGATTAATTGAAATATGTTTCATATAGACAATTGACCACCCAAGTTGACCGGTGATTCACGAACGTTAAAACTTGTAAAAACTATATGATGACATATATATGGATATATATATAGTTAACATGATACTATGATAAGTAAACATATCATTAAGTATATTAACAATGAACTACATATGTAAAGACAAGACTACTAACTTAATGATTTTTAAACGAGACATATATGTAACGATTATCGTTGTAAAGACATTTAATGTATATATATCATATTAAGAGATATTCATACATGATAATATCATGATAATATAATAATTTAAAATCTCATTTGATATTATAAACATTGGGTTAACAACATTTAACAAGATCGTTAACCTAAAGGTTTCAAAACAACACTTACATGTAACGACTAACGATGACTTAACGACTCAGTTAAAATGTATATACATGTAGTGTTTTAATATGTATTTATACACTTTTGAAAGACTTCAATGCACTTATCAAAATACTTCTACTTAACAAAAATGCTTACAATTACATCCTCGTTCAGTTTCATCAACAATTCTTAGCAGCCCATGTGAGTCACCTAACACATGTGGGAACCATCATTTGGCAACTAGCATGAAATATCTCATAAAATTACAAAAATATGAGTAATCATTCATGACTTATTTACATGAAAATAAAATTACATATCCTTTATATCTAATCCATACACCAACGACCAAAAACACCTACAAACACTTTCATTCTTCAATTTTCTTCATCTAATTGATCTCTCTCAAGTTCTATCTTCAAGTTCTAAGTGTTCTTCATATATTCTACAAGTTCTAGTTACATAAAATCAAGAATACTTTCAAGTTTGCTAGCTCACCTCCAATCTTGTAAGGTGATCATCCAACCTCAAGAAATATTTGTTTCTTACAGTAGGTTATCATTCTAATACAAGGTAATAATCATATTCAAACTTTGGTTCAATTTCTATAACTATAACAATCTTATTTCAAGTGATGATCTTACTTGAACTTGTTTTCGTGTCATGATTTTGCTTCAAGAACTTCGAGCCATCCAAGGATCCGTTGAAGCTAGATCCATTTTTCTCTTTTGCAGTAGTTTTATCCAAGGAACTTAAGGTAGTAATGATGTTCAAAACATCATTCGATTCATACATATAAAGCTATCTTATTCGAAGGTTTAAACTTGTAATCACTAGAACATAGTTTAGTTAATTCTAAACTTGTTCGCAAACAAAAGTTAATCCTTCTAACTTGACTTTTAAAATCAACTAAACACATGTTATATATCTATATGATATGCTAACTTAATGATTTAAAACCTAAAAACACAAAAAACACCGAAAAACCGGATTTACGCCGTCGTAGTAACACCGCGGGCTGTTTTGGGTTAGTTAATTAAAAACTATGATAAACTTTGATTTAAAAGTTGTTATTCTGAGAAAATGATTTTTGTTATGAACATGAAACTATATCCAAAAATTATGGTTAAACTCAAAGTGGAAGTATGTTTTCTAAAATGGTCATCTAGACGTCGTTCTTTCGACTGAAATGACTACCTTTACAAAAACGACTTGTAACTTATTTTTCCGACTATAAACCTATACTTTTTCTGTTTAGATTCATAAAATAGAGTTCAATATGAAACCATAGCAATTTGATTCACTCAAAATGGATTTAAAATGAAGAAGTTATGGGTAAAACAAGATTGGATAATTTTTCTCATTTTAGCTACGTGAAAATTGGTAACAAATCTATTCCAACCATAACTTAATCAACTTGTATTGTATATTATGTAATCTTGAGATACCATAGACACGTATACAATGTTTCGACCTATCATGTCGACACATCTATATATATTTCGGAACAACCATAGACACTCTATATGTGAATGTTGGAGTTAGCTATACAGGGTTGAGGTTGATTGCAAAATATATATAGTTTGAGTTGTGATTAATACTGAGATACGTATACACTGGGTCGTGGATTAATTCAAGATAATATTTATCTATTTATTTCTGTACATCTAACTGTGGACAACTAGTTGAAGGTTACTAACGAGGACAGCTGACTTAATAAACTTAAAACATCAAAATATATTAGAAGTGTTGTAAATATATTTTGAACATACTTTGATATATATGTATATATTGTTATAGGTTCGTGAATCAACCAGTGGCCAAGTCTTACTTCCCGACGAAGTAAAAATCTGTGAAAGTGAGTTATAGTCCCACTTTTAAAATCTAATATTTTTGGGATGAGAATACATGCAGGTTTTATAAATGATTTACAAAATAGACACAAGTACGTGAAACTACATTATATGGTTGAATTATCGAAATCGAATATGCCCCTTTTTATTAAGTCTGGTAATCTAAGAATTAGGGAACAGACACCCTAATTGACGCGAATCCTAAAGATAGATCTATTGGGCCTAACAAACCCCATCCAAAGTACCGAATGCTTTAGTACTTTGAAATTTATATCATATCCGAAGGGTGTCCCGGAATGATGGGGATATTCTTAAATATGCATCTTGTTAATGTCGGTTACCAGGTGTTCACCATATGAATAATTTTTATCTCTATGTTTGGGATGTGTATTGAAATATGAAATCTTGTGGTCTATTATTATGATTTGATATATATAGGTTAAACCTATAACTCACCAACATTTTTGTTGACGTTTTAAGCATGTTTATTCTCAGGTGATTATTAAGAGCTTTCGCTGTCGCATACTTAAATAAGGACGAGATTTGGAGTCCATGCTTGTATGATATTGTGTAAAAACTGTATTCAAGAAACTTATTTTGTTGTAACATATTTGTATTGTAAACCATTATGTAATGGTCGTGTGTAAACAGGATATTTTAGATTATCATTATTTGATAATCTACGTAAAGCTTTTTAAACCTTTATTGATGAAATAAAGGTTATGGTTTGTTTTAAAATGAATGCAGTCTTTGAAAAACGTCTCATATAGAGGTCAAAACCTCGCAACGAAATCAATTAATATGGAACGTTTTTAATCAATAAGAACGGGACATTTCATTCAGCAGGTACTGAATCATTTGGATCCTTTGAAGTCAGGTTCAGTCTTTGTAATTTGTCCACAGCCTCCTTCCTACTTTGCTTAATCCGTTTTCAAGTTCCAAAACTTCTCTTTTTCTGCGCTTTGCCAGCACACTTCATCATTATCATCCAGCTTTTACCGTTTAAAGTCGTTTATAGTTTTTGCTGCTTCATCAGTATTTATTCCATTTTCGGAGAACCAATTCGTAGTTCGGAGTGTTTTTCAGAAACTTCACATTCAAATTAAGCCCAGAAGATAGACGTTATATATACACATATAACTGTTGGCGTAGACATGCTGCGAGATTTCAAAATACTGATTGCTAATTCCCAATGATTCGTATGGCAATTCTCATTACAAGATGCTAATGAGTAAATGATGGGGTTTCAATAAATAATTATAATGACTTTTTGTAGAGGCTAAAGTCAAAGGGTAATGAAGTTGTTGGTACATCTGCTAATAATGTGGTAGAATGTAAAATGTTCCCTGGTAACGATGGTGTATATCTCAAGGTTATAATAAGGTTAGTCTGACTGAAAATTCGAAGTTGACTTGCTGGAGCTGTGACAAAACTGGCTACTTTGAATAGGAGTCGCAAAGTTATTTTTGCTAATAAATGCCAAAGAATCTGACGCGGATACGTAGTTTAAACTTTTACTTTGGTTTCAAGAGTTTTTCGGGTACATAACTGTGGGTAACATGTGGTTGGATCATCATCTCGATTGCTCATCATTCGAAGTGTCTTCAGAAATTTTCGAAGGGTTTGAACACAGATTGTAATCGTTAACATACATTTGATGTTCTAACACAGTTTTGAAGTCAAAATATAGCTTGTGAAAGATGTAAGGATCTAAGAGTGATGATTTTGGTCATATCTCGAGTTGAATTTTGAGATTTCAAAATCAGAATATGTAATTAAATTTTGAATGAGTATGGTTGTTTTGATTTCTATAAAAGAATGTATATTGTTGTGAAAGTAGGGAGTATAATGGATGATTTCCTGAATCAGATTCGAAGAATGTAACATATTATTTGTGAATTTATATATCTCTCGGGTATTACCTACCCGTTAAAAAAAATTTTCACAATTAATATTTTGTACAAAAGAATTTTATTACAGTCTTTATGAAAATATATATATGTATATTTTCTTCAGATGTAACATAGATTTAATGAGTTAATGTTAAATTAAACTCATTTGATTTACGGTTGAAACTAGAATTGAATAACCCTAAAGGCTTTAAAAAGTACATAACTTTTACGCAATATTTCTTTAATGACATTGAAATTATGAATCAATACTTCGTTATTTGTTGATGTATGATGTTAAGTTCGTGGAATTCTTGTGAATTTCGCAAAGTACGAATGATGTTATCTAAAAAGTTTCGGGTACATCGATGATGAAAGTGTAAAATCAAATATATACTTGATTTATTATGAATTGGAATTTGTTGAATTGCGATAGAGATTGTAGTTAACGCTGGTTAAGTTGCAGACGAAGGACGTACATTATTGCATATTTGTAATATGAATTAACCGAGTAGTTAAGATTCACACACAATAGCGTAGCACGGAAAGATTTATTTCAAAATATATATATATATATATATATATATATATATATATATATATATATATATATATATATATATAATATACATATAATTTCTTCAGAGGGAATGAGTTAATTATTCATAACTCGTTGATACAATATACACGTTATTGATTCGTAATGATGTCCACTGTGATTCTTGAACTGGCGGAGTTTGTGATGTTATCGGTGTTGTTGATTTGGATGTTGACTGTACTGACGATGCTGGTAACGCTGACGGTACTGTTGATGCTGTTGGTAAAGAAAGTTTAGCTTGTTAATCACACACCATTTTTGTCAGGGTTTCTACTCTTCCTTCTATCATTTTGGTTCGCTTAACTGATTTATGGTTAGGGCTAGATTAGATAATCTCTAAGACTTTAGAGATTACATAATTACCGCGGAATGTTTCTCTAATGAAGTTATGAATTAATACTTTGTCAGTTATTGTTGTTGGTACTCCTTGGTATCTATGGTGCGTATGATGTTGATGCTCGTGGGACAGATTGTGAAGTTGAGGTTTACGACGCGGTTGTGGTTGGAGGTGGTAATGGTACTGTTGGCATTGATGATGGTGGTACTGGTTATGCTGCTGATGCTGCTGCTGGTGTTTGTAATCTCTGCACCATATTCTCCAAAGCCACTACCAGAGCGCGAAGCTTGTTAACTTCTTCTATTACACCGGGGTGATTGTCGGTTCGTACGAGCGGATAAATAAAATCTAAAATTTGATGTAATATATAATCGTGACGAGATACTCTGGAAATGAGCGAGAACATGGTATTTCGGACAGGTTCGTCGGTAAGTGCTTTAGGTTCTTCGTCAAGAGGGCAATGTGGTGGATGGAAGGGATCACCTTCTTCTTGTCTCCAATGATTGAGGAGGCTATGAACCCATCCCCAATTCATCCAGAATAGGTGATGACTGATTGGTTGATCTATTTCGGTCACACTGCTTTTGGAGCTTGAATGAGATTCCATTTCGGAATCTGAGTGACTTGAACTGATGACGAATTCCATTTCGTACGATTGGATAAAGGATTTTTTTTCGATATGAAATGATTTTGACTAACGGATGGTATTCTAATTACATAGAATATATATATATATATATATATATATATATATATATATATATATATATATATATATATATATATATAGATCAAAAGATTTCGTAGATTACGGAGGACTTTGCGGGATATGTCAGGCAAAGTTTAAAGTAACAGATACGATAAGATATGATTTAGCAGATATGCTAAGATATGAATTTTTGTCTATACACTATTCATGCAATCAATGCAGCAAGACGTGTCTTAGACTAAAAATGATAAGCAGGTAATTTCTTGAGGATGATAAGTAGTTAATTTTCGACACAAAATGATAACCAAAACTTTTGACATGCAGACACGGTCGAAGTCCAGACTCACTAATGCATCCTATCGACTTATCAGTTAGACACACTAATGCAGACCTGGTTCGCTAAGACCACCGCTCTGATACCAACTGAAAGGACCCGTTCATATACATTATAAACGATTCACAATAATTGATTACATTGCAAGGTATTTGACCTCTATATGATACATTTTACAAACATTGCATTCGTTTTTAAAAGACAATCTTTCTTTACATCGAAAATTGACAGGCATGCATACCATTTCATAATATCCACTATCCAACTATAAATTGATTTAATAATAATCTTTGATGAACTCAATGACTCGAATGCAACGTTCTTCGAAATATGCTATGAAAGACTCCAAGTAATATCTTTAAAATGAGCAAATGCACAGCGGAAGATTTCTTTAACACCTGAGAATAAACATGCTTTAAAGTGTCAACCAAAAGGTTAGTGAGTTCATTAGTTTATCATAATCATTTATTTCCATCATTTTAATAGACCACAAGAATTTCATTTTCAGTTCTCATAAATATACGTCCCATGCATAGAGACAAAAATAATCATTCATATGGTGAACACCTGTTAACCGACATTAACTAGATACATATAAGAATATCCCCTATCATTCCGGGATCCTCCTTCGGACATGATATAAATTTTGAAGTACTAAAGCATCCGGTACTTTGGATGGGGCTTGTTAGGCCCAATAGATCTATCTTTAGGATTCGCGTCAATTAGGGTGTCTGTTCCCTAATTCTTAGATTACCAGACTTTAATAAAAAGGGGCATATTCGATTTCGATAATTCAACCATAGAATGTAGTTTCAATTACTTGTGTCTATTTCGTCAAACATTTATAAAAGCGCATGTATTCTCAGTCCCAAAAATATAAAGGGTAAAAAGGCAAATGAAACTCACCATACTGTATTTCGTAGTAAAAATACATATAACGTCATTGAACAAGTGCAAGGTTGGCCTCGGATTCACGAACCTAAATTAATTATATATATTTATGTGTTGGTCAATATTTGTCTAACAAATTAGGTCAAGTCATAGTGTACCACAATCCTAATGCATGAGACTAATATGCAAAAGTCAACAAAAGTAAATTTGACTCAAAATAATTTCCAAAAATCTATACATGATTAATATATAGTTTAAATATCGTCATTTTATATTTTTACATATTTTTAAAAGATTTATTAGAGTAAATAATATAATTTATTTATTAATAAATAAAATTTTATATTAAATTTATATAATAAAATATACTTTTATATATATTAAGTAATAAAATTTATAGGGTTCATTTAATATTATAAACATAATATGATAGGTATTATTAAAGTAAGTTAGTACACGTAGTAAAATATGTTTGTATCACATATTTATTTGATAAAATAATATCTATAATGATAGTAAGTAAAAGTTTTATTATTTTGTAATAATAATTATTATTATAAAAATATCAATATTTATAATTACTAAGATGACATTATGATAAAACGATAATTCTAATTATGATAACTTTAATATTTACGATAATTTTTAATATTATCTTAAAAATAATAATTCTATTTAAAATAATAATAATAATGATATTTTATAGTAACAATGACATTTCTATTAAAATGATAATTTTTGTTAAAATGATAGTTTTAATACTAATGATACTTTTAATAATAATAGTAATGATAAAAATAATAAGAACGATAATTTTATCTAAATCAATATCTTATAATATTTTAATTTCATCATGATACTCTTACCCATTATTTCCTAATCGTTTCGTTTAATAGCTTTTAATCGTCTTTTATATCGTGTTCATAATAATGATAATAATAGTAATCAAAATAATTAGGTGTTACAAATATTTGTTTTAATTACACTAATATTAATAATGATAGTTAATATAACATTATTAATGATAATACTAATAATTATCTTAATGATAATATAGTAATAATAATAATAACAATAACAATAACCATTTTTAAATAATAATATATATATTAATAATGATAATAATAATAATAATACCAATAATAATAATAATAATAATAATAATAATAATAATTGGAAAATAATAATAATAATAATTATTACTTTAACGATAATAACGATAGTAATAATAAAAAAAATAACAATTTTTAATGATAAATCCCTTTTATTGATAAAGATAATAATAATGATAATAAAAAGATAAAACTAGAACGACGATAAAAATGACGATAATAATAATCATTTTTAATAAAAATATCGAAAATTCAATTGATTATAACTTCTAATCCGTTCATCGAAACCATTCGATATCTAAAGGAAAAGTTCTTAATTTTTCGCTAGCTTTCCAAGGACATGCATATCTTATATCTTATCTCAACCGCAAGTGTAACTAATTCAAGATTCAACCTAACCTGTCTAAGGGCAATATCAAAAGTACAAGCATGCATAATCCTAAATACTCGAGCATTAGTCAGGGATACACTATTAGTATGTAAAAGTTAAATTATGAGTACTCACGTATCAATATTGAGATTCAATATTGCAGGGAAGGTACGTAGACGCAACGGAAATGATAAACACTATATTGACCTCACTAGCATACCCATGAACCATACTCAATCACCTCCATAGCTATAACCCATAATTTCCTTAATCCTATCCCACTCTAAAAACAATTTCGAAATCACTCGGACAGCACTCCGTCGTAATATTTTATGTATACTAATAATATCTTGAAATAATACAGAGTAAATATATATATGTAAATCGATTGAGAGAGTTTAGAGAAAAATATTTTCAAGTTTCTATGAAATAATGAAACCTATTAAATTCTATTTATAATAGATTTTTGAATTATTAAAGTGAATTATTAAAGTATGAATTACTAAAGTGAATTATTAAAGTATGAATTATTAAAGTAAATTATTAAAGTATTAATTATTAAAGTGAATTATTAAAGTATGAATTATTAAAGTGAATTATTAAAGTATGAATTATTAAGGTGAATTATTAAAGTTAAAGTAAAGTAAAAATAAAGTAAAGGTAAAGTTTAAGTATAGTAAAAGTATAAAACTATGTACGTATAATACGCGTATAAATATATATAATATTAATTTAAATCGTTATATATATTTAATAAAATAAAATATAAATATCGTTATCTTTATCATGGTAGTTAAGTAATGAGTTGTCAAAAGTGATTCTAGATATTTATAAAAGTTATATACGTTTTAATAATAAAGTTCTTTTTAAACTGAAAACGTTTTTGTACGTTTGAAACTAAATAGATCAATCGAGTCTTTATGAGATTCAATCTTCCACTATCCTTTGTCTAGTTCTCAATGATTGACAATTTGTTCTTATTTATAAATCACTTTACCATTTTTCGAATATTGTTAAAATGGAAAGATTTCTCAAATCAACGTGGGCCTTTCAACAGAGACTTGTAATCATAATTCAATATATCTGATAATTCAATCATTTGATCTTATCTTCTAATTCCATTGATAAACATTTTGAAACAGATATAATCATATAAAGTATTTAATCTAATATTTTGTTTACATTTCAAGTTATAATATATATACACATATACATATATAATCATATTCGTTTAATGGTTCGTGAATCGTTGGAACTTGGTCGAGGTTGAATGAATGTATGAACATAGTTTAAAATTCTTGAAATTTAACTTAACAAATATTGCTTATCGTGTCGGAAACATATAAAGATTAAAGTTTAAATTTGGTTGGAAATTTTCGGGTTGTCACATTGGGACTGGAAAACGGATTGAGTAAACCCTGAAGGAGGCTGTGGACAAATCACAAGGACGAAATCTACCTTCAAAGAATCCAAATGATTCGGTGTATGCTAAAATCCTTAGCAAATACCTTGCTCCTTACTCTAAAACCCTTGCAGACAATATTCTTCATCATCCTCTTATCTTAAATATTCTAAGATATCATCGTATCTTCCATTATAAATATCCTTCATATTTCTGAAGATATTTTCATAACCATTCTTATCCGAAATCATTTATTCCTTCACGTTATCTGTATCACATCATAAAGAAAACTATTTTAGTTTCTAAATATCTGAAACCTCTGAGTGTAAAGTATGAATGTTTTGAAGTAATGTTGGGAACTGAAGCATGAGTTAGTATAATATAATGACACTTGATCAACGTGATTATATTACAGTAAGTCATGCTGAGTTTCTAAATGGAACGTAATGATTCACAGACCATAACATCATCATGTGCCATGTTACATGACTCTTACATTCAATCTAATCTCTAAACATATCAATAACATATTCTATTGATAGTTCTATTTTTCCTTTAGATTCTGGTAATTTCACAAGTTAAATTATGCTATTACAATTTCTCTCTTAGAGCATTAGCTATGTTCATTCCGAATTTCATATCTATGAATTCTAGACCATTATTCGCTTGACTTGAAGTCGGGAAAAGAAGACGGAAGCATGGAACTCCAAAATATAAGGAAAAATATAAGCACGAAGACAACACAGAAATTACAAACCGTATATATCGATGCGTATAGCATTATAAAGACATGGGAAAACTAAGAACACTATAAACCCAAGAGCATAGTAGAAATTAACGGATTCCTTCGGTGGAAGATGAAAAAGAAGAATGACAGATGTGATAGTCAAGAATATATCAAGAATTAAAACTGGATGGAGCATATTGACGAATGTTTTGGAAATACGAAGAAAGAAAGAAAGTATAAAAGATGGGAGATGTGGAAATAAGGAAAAGTAGGAGGTTGATTTATAGTAAAATATCCGATAGAGAAATCGAGACAGATTATTGCACTAAATTGAAGAGGATCATAATTTCCTTAATCGCCAAAGAATCAAATCTTATATAGATTACAAAGATTTTCTTTAATCCGGAGATCAATCGTGATGACGTCAAAAGATAAGACGAAATCTTATTTTCTCATTTCACTCTTTTACGATAGCTTCACTCATACGTTTCGAGTAATCGAATTATTTTATCCATATTTCTCAATCATGGTAAAACCCTATGAATCAACTTATATTCATCATAATAACATTCTTATTGTTAGCCATGACGACCTCGATCAAATTTCGGGACGAAATTTCTTTAACGGGTAGGTACTGTGACGACCCGGAAATTTCTGACCAAATTTAAACTTAATCTTTATATAATTCCGACTTGATAAGAAATGAATTTTAATAAATCTTGAACCTCCGAAAAGAGTTTTACACAAGCTTTTGGTCACCCTTTTATTCCGACGATTCACGAACGTCATAACTTGATTTAATTGTTTAATTATTGTGTATATATATGAATTTATATATATTTAACTTGAAAATATTATAATTAAATATCTCAATAAGTATATTAGCAAAGTATTATATATATATTTTCATACTACTAATTTAAAGAGTTTTCAAACAATATATATTACTATTTAAACGACGTAATTAACTTATGTTAAAATGTATTTACATATAATGTATTACGAGTGTAAATACATCCTTACAAGTATTGAATACACTTTATAATATACCAATACATATAAAGGATAGCTATACTCGTATTTCCGTTCAATTTCCTCAAAGAATTCTACTCTCATTCATACGGTATTTTTACCCGTATTTTACACAGCTTCTAGAAGTATTTACTATTGGTATATACCAATAGAAATCTGTAATTATTTGTGTAATATGTCATCCATGACCTAATCAATTTAATATGTCATCCATGACTTAATACAATTTAACTTATCTTAGATATTTTCGCTAAAAGCCAAAATTATAAGCTTATAAATAAGGACCATTTTAACTCATTTTTACTCCACAATTTCTTAAACTAAAAACACACACTTGAATGCTCTCATATCATACTTTAATCTCAGCAACTTTCCTCTTCATAATCAAGGTAAAATACTTCTCAAAATCCTTGTTCAATTCCTTGTATAGTTGCTATCTTATTATACTTATAAAACTTGTAAAAACTAGAACTTGTTTTAGTGAACACCAAGCTTGTTTGAAAAACTAATCTAATCTTTCTAACTTAACTCTAATAACACTTATTTATATGTATTACGATGTTATATTAAGTTAATATAAGAAATTATAACTTGTACATATGAAGAACACCTTGAAACTTAACATATATCCTTTAATCTCCATTCCGTAAAAAGCGGGCTGTTTTGGATTGGGAATTAAAAACCTATCTTAAACTTTGAGTTCAAGGCTAAGACTTTGGAAATATGTTAATATATGTAAATAAGACTTCCAGTATTTTTTTCATGATTTTAGACAAAATGGAAGTATTTTATCAAAAATCATATATTGGGTGGATGCCGGGATTTTTCCAAATCTGTCCACCGACACAAAAAGAGGGTAAAGCTCTAAAAATTACGACTTGGGATGAATGTTTCGAATTGGTTTTGTAAAATTTACTTCTTAATGAATCCATAGCAATTTGATTCACTTTAAACGGAGTTGTAATGAATATTTGGCGAGCAAAACAAAATCTGCTAAAATTAACGTTGTATGGACGAAATTTATATTATAAAAACTATATTAACCATATTCTTGTTAACTTTTCCTATATCCTATATATATTTGGACATGTTTTCAGTAGTATAACAAAATATTATAATCTTGGTTAATTCTGTGATTGTATATATGTATAATAATATTCTTGGTACGTCCTATCACAATAAGTATACAATACGTTTTGATAAATCCTAAGACAATAATTACACAATACGTCTTAGTTAATTCTAAGACAATACATATACAATACTACTCTGGGTTGATGTAAAGACAATACGTATACAATACGTCGTGGGGTAATTCTAAGATTATATATATATATATATATATATATATATATATATATATATATATATATATATATATATATATATATATATATATATATATATATATATATATATATATATATATATATATACCGATTATTGGACTGTTGGACTTTTCGGACTATTTTGGACTACTAACAAAGGACTACTTACAATGGACTACTAACATAAAATGTTAAAAATTATTATATAAGTATTCTATGAACTTACTTTATTTTATTCATATGTCGAATTATTATCTGAATCGTTATTATTGTTATAGGTTCGTGAATCCAAGGACGCCGGTCATATTTTTAATAAGTTGAAAACTTATTATTAATATACTTTTACTACTATGAATATATAGTCCCATTTTTAAACTCTAAAAATATTTTGGGATGAGAATACATGCATTTTATGTTTTACGCCATGGACACAAGTACTTAAAATATATTCTACGGTGAGTTGTACCACCTTGCATATCTTCCCTATTAGCTTGGTAACTAATATTTACATGTTGTAAGAACATGTAAGGGCGAATCCTATTGATAGATCTATCGAGTTTGACAACCCCAACCGGGCTAGTCGCTCTAGTATCGTAAAAGGTTGCATAGTACTTCATTTTTACTACACTTGGTATAGTGTAGGGAGATTTCATAATAAAGAGAATATGCCCCATTAATGGTTAAGTATGGTTACCTGTGACGACCCGGAAATTTCCGACCAAATTTAAACTTTAATCTTTATATTATTCCGACAAGTTAAGCAAAGTTTGTTAAGTTAAATCTCAAGAATTTTAAACTGTGTTCATACATTCATTATAACCTCGACCAAATTCTGACGATTCACGAACCGTTATATATAAATAGATATGTATATGTATATATATATTATAACTTGAGAATATTAATAAAGTATTAAACGTATAATACTTTACACGAACGTATTTGTTTCAATATGATTTTCGACGAAATTAAAAAAATATATATTAAATGATTAAATTATTAGAAACATTGAATTATGATTACAAGTCTCTGTTGAGAGGTCCACTATGATTTGAGAAAATCTATTCCTCTTAACGATATTTAGAATAATTTGTAAAGCTATTTATAAATAAAAAAAGTGTCATTTGCGAAAGTTAGACAAAAGTTAGTGGAGAATTGGTTTCCATAATATTCTATTAATCTATTTTCAAACGTACAAAGACGTTTTCAGTTTAAAAAAAAACATTATTATTAAAACGTATATAACTTTTATAAATATCTAGAACCACTTTTGACAACTCATTACTTAACCAGTATGATAAAGATAACGATATTTATATTTTATTTTATTAAATATATATAACGATTTAAATTAATATTATATATATTTATACGCGTATTATACGTATATAGTTTTATACTTTTACTATACTTTAATTTTACCTTTACTTTACTTTTACTTTTACTTTACTTTAACTTTAATAATTCACTTTAATAATTCATACTTTAATAATTCACTTTAATAATTCATACTTTAATAATTTACTTTAATAATTCACTTTAATAATTCATACTTTAATAATTCACTTTAATAATTCACTTTAATAATTCATACTTTAATAATTCACTTTAATAATTCACTTTAATAATTCATACTTTAATAATTCACTTTAATAATTCACTTTAATAATTCATACTTTAATAATTCACTTTAATAATTCACTTTAATAATTCATACTTTAATAATTCAAAAATCTATTATAAATAGAATTGAATAGGTTTCATTATTTCATAGAAACTTGAAAATATATTTCCCTAAACTCTCTCAATCGAATTACATATATATATTTTCTTTATATTATTTCATGATATTATTAGTATACATAAAATACTACGATGGAGTTATACTCAGACGATTTCAAAATAAGTTTTCAAACGGGATAAAGCTAAGGAAATTATGGGTTATAGCTATGGAGGTTATGGGTATTGATCGAGAGTATTGCTCGTGAGTCAAACTAGTGTTTATCATCTCCGTTGTGTCTACGTACTTTTCTTGCAATATTGAATCTCAATATTGATACGTTCATGAATCCAAGGCCAACATTGCACTTGTTCAATGACGTCATATGTATTTTTACTACAAAATACAGTATTGTGAGTTTCATTTGCTCCCTTTTATATATATTTTTGGGACTGAGAATACATGCGCTGTTTTTATAAATGTTTTACGAAATAGGCACAAGTACTAAAACTAATTCTACGTGGGTTTAAACCAGAAATATACCCTTAGCTTGGTAACATTAAACTACTTGTCTATGTACGGTAGGCGCGAATCCTAAAGATAGATCTATTGGGTCTGACAAACCCCGTCCTGACTATGAGATGCTTTAGTACTTCGAGGTTATTTTAAACACACCTGATCTGGTGTACTTCAGAGGGTAAAACATGAACGTTAAGGCTTGTTACCGGGTGCCTACAACTTATAGAATACTTTTATACACTTGCGAGTGTACATATATTTATAAACGGAAATCTTGTGGTCTATTAATATATTGAAATGATTGTTATGATAAACCTGTGAACTCACCAACCTTTTGGTTGACACTTTAAAGCATGTTTATTCTCAGGTATTAAAGAAATCTTCCGCTGTGCATTAGCTCATTTTAAGGATATTACTTGGAGTCATTCATGGCATATTTTGAAAGACGTTGCATTCGAGTCATTGAGTTCATCAAGATTATTATTAAGCCAATTATAGTTGGATGTATTATGAAATGGTGTGCATGCCGTCAACTTTCGTTGTAAAGAAAGTTTGTCTTCTAAAAACGAATGCAATGTTTGTAAAATGTATCATATAGAGGTCAAATACCTCGCGATGTAATCAACTATTGTGAATCGTTTATAATGTATATGAACGGGTCCTTTCAGTTGGTATCAGAGCGGTGGTCTTAGCGAACCAGGTCTGCATTAGTGTGTCTAACTGATAGTCGTTAGGATGCATTAGTAAGTCTGGACTTCGACCATGTCTGCATTTCAAAAGTTTTGCTCATCATTCTTGTCAGAAATTACCTGCTTATCATTCTTAGTCTAGACACATCTTATTGCATTGATTGCATGAATAGTGTATAGACAAAATTCATATCTTAGCGTATCTGTTACTGTAAACTTTGCCTGACATATTCCGTAAATTCCTCCGTAATCTACGAAACCTTTTGCTCTATATAATTAGAATACCACCCGATAGCCGGAAAATCATTTCATATCGAAAAATTCTTTATTCAATCGTACAAAATGGAATTCGTCATTAGTTCAAGTCCCTCGGATTCCGAAATGGAATCCCACTCAAGTTCCGAAAGCAGTGTGACCAGAATGGATCAACCAATTAGTCATCATCTATTCTGGATGAATTGGGGATGGGTTCGTAGCCTCCTTAATCATTGGAGACAAGAAGAAGGTGATCCCTTCCATCCACCACATTGCCCTCTTGGCGAAGAACCTGAAGCACTTACCGGCGAACCTATCAGAAACACCATTTTCTCTCTTATTTCTAGAGTATCTCGTCACGATTACATACTACACCAAATTCTAGATTTTATTTATCTGCTCGTCCGAACCGACAATCACCCCGGTGTAATAGAAGAAGTCAACGAGCTTGGCGCTCGGGTAGTGGCTTTGGAGAATATGGTGCAAAGGTTACAAACACCAGCAGCAGCACCAGCAGCATAAACAGTACCACCATCAGCAACACCAACAGTACCATCACCACCACCAACAACAACATCCACATCCCACACCGCAACATCACAATATGTATCTCAAACATCAATGTCATACGCCCTGTAAATATCCAGGAATATCAACAACAAACGATGAAGTATTAATTCATAAACTTCATTGAAGAGATATCTCTGCGGCAGTTATGTAATCTCCAAAATCTTAGAGATTATTTAATTCTGACCGTAAATCGGATGAGTGAACGGAGATGGTAGAGTAGAAACTTTGATCGAAAATGGTGTACGATTTACAAGCTAGAATTGTTTTACCAACAGCATCAACAGGACCGTAGCATCATCAACACAGTCAGTGCCGTCGGTATCGTCAGAATCAACAGCACCTGTAACATCACAAACTCTGTCAGTTCAAGAATCATTGTGGACATCATTACGAATCAACAACAAATATATTGTATCAACGAGTTATGAAGTATTAACTCATTTCCAATCGAAAGATTTATATGTATATTTTATATGTATAAATTTTTAAACCATAATAAATCTTCCCGTACTAAGCTATTATGTGTGAATCTTAACTACTCAGTTAATTCATATTACAAATATGCAATGATGTACGTCCTTTGTCCGCAACTTAACCATCGTTAATTACAATCTCTGTCTCAATTCAATAAAAAATCCAATTCATAATAAATCAAGTGTATTACTCGAATATATGTTTGATTTTACACTTTCATCATCGATGTACTCGAAACTTTTCAAATAACATCATTCGTACCTTGTGAAGTTCACAAGAATTTCACGAAAACCAACAAATAACAAAGTAATGATTCATAATTTCAATATTATTGAAGAAATACTTATGCAATTTATAAAGTTTTAGGGATTACTCAATTCTAGTTCCAACCATAAAACAAATGAGTTTAATTTAATATTAACTCATTAAATCTATATTACATCTAAAGAAAATATACACATATATTTTCATAAAGACTGTAATAAACTTCTTTTGTACAAAATATTAATTGTGAAATTTTTTTTAACGGGTAGGTAATACCCGAGAGATATATAAATTCACAATTAATATATTACATTTTTCGAAACTGATTCAGCAATCATCAACTATACTCCCTACTTTCACAACAATATCCATTCTTTCATATAAATCAAAACAATCATACTCATTCAAATTCAATTACATATTCTGATTTTGAAATCGCATAATTCAATTCGAGATATAACCAGTATCATCACTTTTAGATTCCTATATCTTTCAAAGCTATACTTTGACTTCAAAACTGTGTTAGAACATCATATGTATTAACGATTACAATATGTGCTCAAACCCTTCGAAATTCCTGAAGACACTTCAACTAAGGAACAATCGAGATGATGATCCAACCACATGTTACCCACAGTTATACACCTGAAAAACTCTCAAAACCCAAGTCATAGTTCGACACGTATCCGTGTTAGACCCTTTGGCATTTACTAGCTAAAATAACTTTTCAATTCCGTTTCAAAATAGACAGTTTTGTCACAGCTCCAGCAAGTCAACTTCGACTTCTCAATCAAAACAGTCTTATTATAACCTCGATAGATACGTTGCCCTTTCACCAACGTTACCGGGGAATCGTTTATATTCACCACATTAGCAATAAACTTACTAACAACTTCATTGATCTTTGAGTTTCCAAAAAAAAAAATCATTATAATTATCGAAACCCTATCATATACTCATTCGTACCTTATAACAAGAATTGTCATACCAATTATTGAGAATCAGCAATCAGTATTTTGAAACCTCGCAGCATGTCTACATCAACAATTACAAATACACACAACGTCTACCTCCAAGACTTACATTCTTTGAATGAGAAATTTCTGAAAAACACCCTAAACTGCGAACCAGTTCTCGAAATTTTGAAAAATGCTGATGAAGCAGCAAAAACTGTAAACGACCTTAACAGTAAAAAGTTGGATGATAAAGGATAGTATATTGGCAAAGCTCAGAAAAAAAGAAGCTTTGGAACTGGAAAACGGATTGAGCAAAATATGAAGGAGGCTGTGGACAAATCATAAAGGCTGAACCTGCCTTCAAAGAATCCAAATGATTCAGTACTTGCTGAAGTCATTAATGAATACCTTGCCCCTGACTCTAAACCCATGCGGACAATATCCTTCATCATCCTCTGATATTAGACATTCTAAGATATCATCGTATCTTTCATTATAAATATCATCCATACTTTTGAAGATATTTTTATAATTATTCTTATCTGAAATCATTTACCTCTTCGCGCTATCTGTATTATATCATAAAAGAAACTATTTTAGTTTCTAAATTCTGAAACATTCGAGTTTAAAATAGGAATATTCTTGAAGAAGTGTTGGGAGCTGAAGCATGAGTTAGTATAATATAATGACACTTGATCAACGTGATTATATTACAGTAATTCATGCTGAGTTTCTAAATGGAACATGATGATTCACAGATCATAACGTCATTATGTGCTATGTTACACGACTCTTGTATTCTCTTTGATCTCTAAATATCAAGAAAATATTTCTTGATGATTCGGCCTTTTCCGAGGTATTCTGGTAATTTGACAAGTCAAGATCGTGTCATTACAATTTCCTTCCTAGAACATTAACAATGTTCATTCCGAAATTTATATCTGCGAATTCTGGACCATTACAAGCGGTGCTTAATCGCAAGAAGAAGAAACGAAAGGACAAAGCTCCGAACTAGAAATGGGAGTATAAATCATAGCAAATAGAAGAGAGCATTAACTGTGGATGACAATGATTATAGAAGAAGCAAGGACTTTGAAATATAAGGGAAGATATAAAACCCAACAACAACCCAGAAATCACAAACCGTATATATCAATGCATATAGCAATATAAAGACACGGGAGAACTAAAAACACTATAAAACCAAGAGTATAGTAGAAGTAGATAGATTCTTCCGGAGGCAGATGAAAAAGAAAAGCGACA
Source organism: Rutidosis leptorrhynchoides (assembly GCF_046630445.1). Classification (NCBI taxonomy): domain Eukaryota; kingdom Viridiplantae; phylum Streptophyta; class Magnoliopsida; order Asterales; family Asteraceae; genus Rutidosis; species Rutidosis leptorrhynchoides. The sequence continues at coordinate 496,385,407 of NC_092334.1, read as the reverse complement.
GATATGAAAGTGAGGAGTATATCAAGAATCAGTACTGGATGAAGCATATTGACAAATACTTTAAAATATGAGTTGAGAAGGTGTGAGTTGTAAGAAAACAAATGAGGTGGATTTATAGTGAAATATCCGACAGAGAAATCAAAATGGATTATCGCATTAATTCGAAGAGGATTATAATTTCCTTAATCGTCGAATAATCAAATCCAATATAGATTACAAAGATTTTCTTTTCGGAGATCAATCGTGATGACGTCAAAAGATACGACGAATCACTATTATCTTATTTCATTCATTTACGATAACTTCACTCATACGCTTCGAGTAATCGAATTATTTTATCCATTCTTCTTGAACATGATAAAACTCTATAATCGTTATAATAACATTCTCATTGTTAGTCATGACGACCTCTATCAAATTTCGGGGACGAAATTTCTTTAACGGGTAGGTACTGTGATGACCCGGAAATTTCCGACCAAATTTAAACTTTAATCTTTATATTATTCCGACAAGATAAGCAAAGTTTGTTAAGTTAAATCTCAAGAATTTTAAACTGTGTTCATACATTCATTATAACCTCGACCAAATTCCGACGATTCACGAACCGTTATATATAAATAGATATGTATATGTATATATATATATTATAACTTGAGAATATTAATAAAGTATTAAACGTATAATACTTTACACGAACGTATTTGTTTCAATATGATTTTCGACGAAATTAAAAAAAATATATTAAATGATTAAATTATTAGAAACATTGAATTATGATTAAAAGTCTCTGTTGAGAGGTCCACTATGATTTGAGAAAATCTATTCCTCTTAACGATATTTAGAATAATTTGTAAAGCTATTTATAAATATAAAAAAAGTGTCATTTGCGAAAGTTAGACAAAAGTTAGTGGAGAATTGGTTTCCATAATATTCTATTAATCTATTTTCAAACGTACAAAGACGTTTTCAGTTTAAAAAAAATTTTATTATTAAAACGTATATAACTTTTATAAATATCTAGAACCACTTTTGACAACTCATTACTTAACCAGTATGATAAAGATAACGATATTTATATTTTATTTTATTAAATATATATAACGATTTAAATTAATATTATATATATTTATACGCGTATTATACGTATATAGTTTTATACTTTTACTATACTTTAACTTTACCTTTACTTTACTTTTACTTTTACTTTACTTTAACTTTAATAATTCACTTTAATAATTCATACTTTAATAATTCACTTTAATAATTCATACTTTAATAATTCACTTTAATAATTCACTTTAATAATTCATACTTTAATAATTCACTTTAATAATTCACTTTAATAATTCATACTTTAATAATTCACTTTAATAATTCACTTTAATAATTCATACTTTAATAATTCACTTTAATAATTCACTTTAATAATTCATACTTTAATAATTTACTTTAATAATTCACTTTAATAATTCATACTTTAATAATTCAAAAATCTATTATAAATAGAATTGAATAGGTTTCATTATTTCATAGAAACTTGAAAATATATTTCCCTAAACTCTCTCAATCGAATTACATATATATATTTTCTTTGTATTATTTCATTATATTATTAGTATACATAAAATACTACGATGGAGTTATACTCAGACGATTTCAAAATAAGTTTTCAAACGGGATAAAGCTAAGGAAATTATGGGTTATAGCTATGGAGGTTATGGGTATTGATCGAGAGTATTGCTCGTGAGTCAAACTAGTGTTTATCATCTCCGTTGTGTCTACGTACTTTTCTTGCAATATTGAATCTCAATATTGATACGTTCGTGAATCCAAGGCCAACATTGCACTTGTTCAATGACGTCATATGTATTTTTACTACAAAATACAGTATTGTGAGTTTCATTTGCTCCCTTTTATATATATTTTTGGGACTGAGAATACATGCGCTGTTTTTATAAATGTTTTACGAAATAGGCACAAGTACTAAAACTAATTCTACGTGGGTTTAAACCAGAAATATACCCTTAGCATGGTAACATTAAACTACTTGTCTATGTACGGTAGGCGCGAATTCTAAAGATATATCTATTGGGTCTGACAAACCCCATCCTGACTATGAGATGCTTTAGTACTTCGAGGTTATTTTAAACACACCTGATCTGGTGTACTTCAGAGGGTAAAACATGAACGTTAAGGCTTGTTACCGGGTGCCTACTGAAAGGACCCGTTCATATACATTATAAACGATTCACAATAGTTGATTACATTGCGAGGTATTTGACCTCTATATGATACATTTTACAAACATTGCATTCATTTTTAAAAGACAATCTTTCTTTACATCAAAAATTGACAGGCATGCATACCATTTCATAATATCCACTATTCAACTATAAATTGATTTAATAATAATCTTTGATGAACTCAATGACTCGAATGCAACGTTCTTCGAAATATGCTATGAAAGACTCCAAGTAATATCTTTAAAATGAGCAAATGCACAGCGGAAGATTTCTTTAACACCTGAGAATAAACATGCTTTAAAGTGTCAACCAAAAGGTTGGTGAGTTCATTAGTTTATCATAATCATTTATTTCCATCATTTTAATAGACCACAAGAATTTCATTTCCAGTTCTCATAAATATACGTCCCATACATAGAGACAAAAAATAATCATTCATATGGTGAACACCTGGTAACCGACATTAACTAGATACATATAAGAATATCCCTTATCATTCTGGGATCCTCCTTCGGACATGATATAAATTTCGAAGTACTAAAGCATCCGGTACTTTGGATGGGGTTTGTTAGGCCCAATAGATCTATCTTTAGGATTCGCGTCAATTAGGGTGTCTGTTCCCTAATTCTTAGATTACCAGACTTTAATAAAAAGGGGCATATTCGATTTCGATAATTCAACCATAGAATGTAGTTTCAATTACTTGTGTCTATTTCGTCAAACATTTATAAAAGCGCATGTATTCTCAGTCCCAAAAATATAAAGGGTAAAAAGGCAAATGAAACTCACCATACTGTATTTCGTAGTAAAAATACATATAACGTCATTGAACAAGTGCAAGGTTGGCCTCGGATTCACGAACCTAAATTAATTATATATATTTATGTGTTGGTCAATATTTGTCTAACAAATTAGGTCAAGTCAAAGTGTACCACAATCCTAATGCTCGAGACTAATATGCAAAAGTCAACAAAAGTAAATTTGACTCAAAATAATTTCCAAAAATCTATACATGATTAATATATAGTTTAAATATCGTCGTTTTATATTTTTAAATATTTTTAAAAGATTTATTAGAGTAAATAATATAATTTATTTATTAATAAATAAAATTTTATATTATATTTATATAATAAAATATACTTTTATATATATTAAGTAATAAAATTTGTAGGGTTTATTTAATATTATAAAGATAATATGATAGGTATTATTAAAGTAAGTTATTACACGTAGTAAAATATGTTTGTATCAAATATTTATTTGATAAAATAATATCTATAATGATAGTAAGTAAAAGTTGTATTATTTTGTAATAATTATTATTATTATAAAATATCAATATTTATAATTACTAAGATGACATTATGATAAAACGATAATTCTAATTATGATAACTTTAATATTTACGATAATTTTTAATATTATCTTTAAAATAATAATTCTATTTAAAATAATAATAATAATGATATTTTATAGTAACAATGACATTTCTATTAAAATGATAATTTTTGTTAAAATGATAGTTTTAATACTAACGATAATTTTAATAATAATAGTAATGATAAAAATAATAAGAACGATAATTTTATCTAAATCAATATCTTATAATATTTTAATTTCATTATGATACTCTTACCCATTATTTCCTAATCGTTTCGTTTAATAGCTTTTAATCGTCTTTTATATCGTGTTCGTAATAATGATAATAATAGTAATCAAAATAATTAGGTGTTACAAATATTTGTTTTAATTACACTAATATTAATAATGATAGTTACTATAACATTATTAACGATAATACTAATAATTATCTTAATGATAATATAGTAATAATAATAATAACAATAACAATAACCATTTTTAAATAATGATATATATATATTAATAATGATAATACTAATAATAATAATAATAATACCAATAATAATAATAATAATAATAATAATAATAATAATAATAATAATTAGATAATAATAATAATACTAATTATAACTTTAACGATAATAACGATAGTAATAATAAAAAAATAACAATTTTTAAATATAAATCCTTTTATTGATAAAGATAATAATAATAATAAGATAAAACTAGAACGACGATAATAACGATGATAATAATAATCATTTTTAATAATAATACAAAAATTCGATGGACTATAACTTCAATTCCGTTCATCGAAATCATTCGATATCTAAATGAAAAGTTCTTAATTTTTCGCTAGCTTTCCAACGACATGCATATCTTATACCTTATCTCAGTCGCATATATAACTAATTCAGGATTCAACATAACCTAACTAAAGGCAATATCAAAAGTACAAACATGCATAATCCTATATACTCGAGCACTAGTCAGGGATACACTATTAGTATGTAAAAGTTAAATTATGAGTACACACATATCAATATTGAGATTCAATATTGCAGGAAAGGTACGTAGACGCAACGGAGATGATAAACACTATATTGACCTCACGAGCATACCCATGAACCATACCTAATCACCTCCATAGCTATAACCCATAATTTCCTTAATCCAATCCCACTCGAAAAATAATTTCGAAATCACTCGGACAGCACTCTGACGTAATATTTTATGTATACTAATAATATATATATATATATATATATATATATATATATATATATATATATATATATATATATATATATATATATATATATATATATATATATATATATATATATATATATATATACATATATATATATATATATATATATATATGTAAACCGATTGAGAGAGTTTAGAGAAAAATATTTTCAAGTTTTTATGAAATAATGAAACCTATTGAATTCTATTTATAATAGATTTTTGAATTATTAAAGTGAATTATTAAAGTATGAATTATTAAAGTGAATTATTAAAGTATGAATTATTAAAGTGAATTATTAAACTATGAATTATTAAAGTGAATTATTAAAGTATGAATTATTAAAGTGAATTATTAAACTATGAATTATTAAAGTGAATTACTAAAGTTAAAGTAAAGTAAAAATAAAGTAAAGGTAAAGTTTAAGTATAGTAAAAGTATAAAACTATGTACATATAATACGCGTATAAATATATAATATTAATTTAAATCGTTATATATATTTAATAAAATAAAATATAAATATCGTTATCTTTATCATACTGGTTAAGTAATGAGTTGTTAAAAGTGGTTCTAGATATTTATAAAAGTTATATACGTTTTAATAATAAAGTTCTTTTTAAACTGAAAACGTTTTTGTACGTTTGAAACTAAATCAAATAAATATAATAATTTTGTTTTCCAAAACCAAATATATTTTTAAGAATCATTTTGTTTAAAGGTTAAAATAATGGAAATCTTTATATCATAAAATGCTTTAGAAAAGTAGAATCATATATATTCATAATAGGTTTCAAGTTTTTAAATTACAGTTTGTTGGTGAAGCATGGGATAAAGTTCAAAGGTTAAATAAACGTATGAAATCATCTTAATGAAAAATGTCGAGTTACTTAACTTGTCGATATCCAACATCTAAGTTATTTACACTTCACGTTCTTACTTATAAATCACTTTACCATTTTCCGAATGTTGTCAAAAAGAATAGATTTCTTAAATCACAGTGGACCTCATAACATAGACCCGTAATGATATCATAATGTATCTGATAAATCAATCATTTGATATTATCTTCTAATTCCATCGATAAACATATTGAAACAAATACGTTCATGTAAAGTATTATACGTTTAATACTTTATTAATATTCTCAAGTTATAATATATATATACACATATATACATATTTATTTATATATAACGGTTCGTGAATCGTCGAAATTTGGTCGAGGTTATAATGAATGTATGAACACAATTTAAAATTCTTGAGATTTAACTTAACAAACTTTACTTATCGTGTCGGAATAATATAAAGATAAAGTTTAAATTTGGTTGGAAATTTTCGGGTTGTCACAGTACCTACCTTTTAAAGAAATTTCGTCCCGAAATTTGAGTGGAAAGGTCGTGAATGATAATAAGTATGTTTTCATGATGCATACAGGCTGAAAATTAGAGTTTTATCATCATCGAATAATTTGGATAAACAATCCATTTATATGAAGAGTACGAATGAAGCTAACATAGAAGAGTGAAATGAGTAAGTGTAGATTCATCTTATCATTTGACGTAGATATGATTGATTTCCAGATTTGAAGAAAATCTTTGTAATAAGATTTGATTCTCCGGTAACAAAAGGAATTAGGATCTGCTTTAAATGCGATCGTCCATTTTAATTGTTCTGTCGGAGATTTTCTTATAAATTCAGCTCCTTCGTTTTCTTACAACTCACACCTTTTGTTGATATATTTTATGCAAGTCCCTATACATCTACCCACGTCTATTGCAGGTACAACAGTTTACAGGCCACCATGATCGTTCGTTATTATCCTATCCGTGTTTGTATGTGGTTACAGCAACTGCAGAAACGAGATTTGGATGTTTGACTATGTTAGACTTAGTCAGACGTCCGAGTGAAGCCTCACTCGTACGGCTAACAGGCTCATAGGCACAGTTGATGCTGAGCTAAGTCACAATTACCACCTAAATGAGAAGACACAAGTGAGTGATCACCCGTACGGCTGATGAAGCCAACTCGTATGTGTGATGGATGAATCGTACGGGTGAGTCAATAGCAGGGGTATATAAAGTCTTATGTTCTTCATTTTAGGTTAAGCCTCTCATTTGTTACACACACTCAGATCTGGTGAGCTCCTCCGATTCTCTCTCAACCCAAATCACCCAGGTGGTGAATAATAGCTCTAGGTGTTGATCTAATCACACTTGATTTAGTTGTGGTATGACTAAATTAATCCAAAAAAGCTTAACCTATTCACTAGAGGGTTTGATTCTCTTATTCCGTCATTGTGTGAGTTAAATCTGTTGATTTCTAAGTTCCTAGTCATGTTTCATCACCTTCTATTCTTTCCCCCTCAACTCATATTTTAAAGTATTCATCAATATGCTCCATCCAGTTATGATTCTCGATATACTTATAACTTTCATATCGGTCATTCTTCTTTTTCATCTACCGCCGGATGAATCTATTTACTTCTACTATACTCTTGGGTTTATAGTGTTTCTAGTTCTCCCGTGTCTTTATATTGCTATATGCATCGATATATATGGTTTATAATTTTTGGTTTGTCGTTGGGCTTTATATCTTTCCTTATATTTCAAAGTCTTTATTTCTATCTTCTATAATCATTGTCATCCACAGTTAATGCTCTCTTTTATTTGCTGCAATTTATACCCCAATTTCTATTTCAGAGTTTTGTCCTTTCGTTTCTTCTTCTTGCGATTAAGCACCGCTTGTAATGGTCCAGAATTCACAGATATGAATTTCGGAATGAACATTGTTAATGTTCTAGGAAGGAAATTGTGATGGCACGATCTTGACTTGTCAAATTACTAGAATACCTTGGAAAAGGCAGTATCATCAAGAAATATTTTCTTGATATTTTAGAGGTTAAATAGAATACAAGAGTCGTATAACATGGCACATGATGATGTTATGATCTGTGAATCATCACGTTCCATTTAGAAACTCAGCATGAATTACTGTAATATAACCACGTTGATCAAGTGTTATTATATTATACTAACTCATGCTTCAGTTTCCAACACTACTTCAAAAACATTCATATTTTAAACTCAAAGGTTTACAGAGTAGAGGAACTAAACAGTTTCCTTTTTGATGTAATACAGATAGCGCAAAGAGATAAATGATTCTAGACAAGAATAGTTATGGAAATATCTTCAGAAATATGGAGGATATTTATAATGAAAGATACGATGATATCTTAGAATTTCTAATATCAGAGTATGATGAAGAATATTGTCTGTAAGGGTTTAGTGTCAGGAGCAAGGTATTCGTTAATGACTTCAGCAGACACTGAATCATTTGGATTCTTTAAAGGCAGGTTCAGTCTTTGTGATTTGTCCATAACCTCCTTCATACTTTGCTCAATCTGTTTTCCAGTTCCAAAACTTCTCTATTTCTGAGCTTTGTTAACACACTAATCTTTATCATCAAACTTTTTACTGCTAAGGTCGTTTACAGTTTTTGTTGCTCCATCAGCATTTCGAGAACTAGTTCGCGGTTCAGAGTGTTTTTCAGAAACTTCACATTCGAAGTATGTAAGCCTTGGAAATAGACGTTATGTATAACTGTTGGCGTCAACATGCTGTGAGATTTCAAAATACTAATTGCTATTTCCCAATGATTCGTATGACAATTCTCGTTACAAGAGGCAGATGAGTAAATGATGAGGTTTCGATAAATATAAAGATTCTTCGGAATGCCCAAGATCAGTGAATTTGTTGGTAAGTTTATTGCTAATGTGGTGGAATATGAAAGGTTCTCCGGTAACAAAAGGGTAATCACATATATCAAAATTATGATAAGGCTAATCCGAATGAAAAAATCGAAGTTGTCTTGCTGGAGCTGTGATATAATTTGCTACTTTGCAAAGGAATTGCAAGGTTATTTTTGCTAATAAATGCCAAAAGATCTGACACAGATATGTGTTGAATTATGACTTTGGTTTCGAGAGCTTTTTAAGTACATAACTGTGGGTAATATGTGGTTGGATCATCATCTCGATTGCTCATTATTTGAAGTGTCTTCAGAGATTTTCGAAGGGTTTGAACACAGATTGTAATCGTTTGTATACATTTGATGTTCTAACACACTTTTGAAGTCAAAGTATAGCTTTGAAAGATGTAGGAATCTAAAAGTGATGGTACCGGTTATATCTCAAATAGAATTCTGAGATTTTAAAAGCAGAATATGTAATTGGGTTTGAATGAGTATGGTTGTTTTGATTTCTATGAAAGAATGTATATTATTGTGAAAGTAGGAAGTATAATTGATAATTTGCTTAATCTGATTCAAAGAATGTAACATATTAATTGTGAAGTTATATATATCTCTCGGGTATTACCTACCCGTTAAAAAATTTTCACAATTAATATTTTGTACATAAGAATTTTATTACAGTCTTTATGAAAATATATATGTATATATTCTCCTCAGATGTAACATAGATTTTAATGAGTTAATACTAAATTAAACTCATTCGATTTATGGTTGGAACTAGAATTGAATAATTCCTTGAAGGCTTTAGAGGTTACATAAGTATTTCTTCAATAATATTGAAATTATGAATCAATACTTCGTTATTTGTTGAGATGTGATGTTGGTTTTTGTTAAATTCTTGTGAACTTCACAAAGTACGAATGATGTTATCTGAAAAGTTTCGGTTACATCAATGATTAAGTGTAAAATCAAGTATACACTTGATTTATTAGGAATTGGAATTTGTTGAATTGAGACAGAGATTGTAGTTAACGATGGTTAAGTCGCGGGCGAGGGATGTACATTATTACATATTTGTAATATGAATTAACTGAGTAGTTAAGATTCACACACAATAGCTTAGCATGGAAAGATTTATTTTTTATTTCAAAATATATATATATAAAATATATATATAATTTCTTCAGAGGGAATGAGTTAATTCTTCATAACTTGTTGATACAATATACACGTTATTGATTCGTAATGATGTCCACAGTGATTCTTGAACTGACGGAGTTTGTGATGTTATAGGTGTTGTTGATTCTGATGTTGACTGTACTGACGATGCTGGTGACGTTGACGGTACTGTTGATGCTGTTGGTAAAACAAGTTTAACTTGTTAATCACACACCATTTTTGTCAGGGTTTCTACTCTTCCTTCTATCATTTTGGTTCGCTTAACTGATTTATGGTTAGGGCTAGATTAGATAATCTCTAAGACTTTAGAGATTATATAATCGCCGCGGAATGTTTCTCCAATGAAGTTATGAATTAATACTTCGTCAGTTATTGTTGTTGGTACTCCTTGGTATCTATGGTACGTATGACGTTGATGCTCGTGGGACAGATTGTGAAGTTGAGGTTTACAACGCGGTTGTAGTTAGAGGTGGTAATGGTACTGTTGGCGTTGATGATGGTGGTACTGGTTATGCTACTGGTGCTGCTGCTGGTGTTTGTAATCTCTGCACCATATTCTCCAAAGCCACTACCCGAGCGCGAAGTTCGTTGACTTCTTCTATTATTCCAGGATGATTGTCGGTCGGAACGAGCGGATAAATAAAATCTAGAATTTGATGTAGTATATAATCGTGACGAGATACCCTGGAAATGAGAGAGAAAATGGTGTCTCGAACAGGTTCTCCGGTAAGTGCTTCAGGTTCTTCGCCAAGAGGGCAATGTGGTGGATGGAAAGGATCACCTTCTTCTTGTTTTCAATGATTGAGGAGGCTATGAACCCATCCCCAATTCATCCAGAATAGGTGATGACTGATTGGTTGATCCATTCCGGTCACACTGCTTTCGGAGCTTGAGTGAGATTCCATTTCAGAATCCGAGTGACTTGAACTGATGACAAATTCCATTTCGTACGATTGGATAAAGGATTTTCGATATAAAATGTTTTTCGGCTATCGGGTGGTATTCTATTTACATAGGATATCTATATATAGAGATCAAAAGATTTCATAGATTACGGAGGAATTTGCGGGATATGTCAGGCAAAGTTTAAAGTAACAGATACGATAAGATATGATTTAGCAGATATGCTAAGATATGAATTTTGTCTTTACACTACTCATGCAATTAATGTAGCAAGACGTGTCTAGACTAATAATGATAAGCAGGTAATTTCCTATGGATGATAAGCAGATGATTTCCGACTAGAAATGATAAGCAAAACTTTTGACATGCAGACACGGTCGAAGTCCAGACTCACTAATGCATCCTAACGACTTATTAGTTAGACACACTAATGCAGACCTGGTTCGCTAAGACCACCGCTCTGATACTAACTGAAAGGACCCGTTCATATACATTATAAACGATTCACAATAGTTGATTACATTGCGAGGTATTTGACCTCTATATGATACATTTTACAAACATTGCATTCATTTTTAAAAGACAATCTTTCTTTACATCAAAAATTGACAGGCATGCATACCATTTCATAATATCCACTATCCAACTATAAATTGATTTAATAATAATCTTTGATGAACTCAATGACTCGAATGCAACGTTCTTCGAAATATGCTATGAAAGACTCCAAGTAATATCTTTAAAATGAGCAAATGCACAGCGGAAGATTTCTTTAACACCTGAGAATAAACATGCTTTAAAGTGTCAACCAAAAGGTTGGTGAGTTCATTAGTTTATCATAATCATTTATTTCCATCATTTTAATAGACCACAAGAATTTAATTTCCAGTTCTCATAAATATACGTCCCATACATAGAGACAAAAAATAATCATTCATATGGTGAACACCTGGTAACCGACATTAACTAGATACATATAAGAATATCCCCTATCATTCTGGGATCCTCCTTCGGACATGATATAAATTTCGAAGTACTAAAGCATCCGGTACTTTGGATGGGGTTTGTTAGGCCCAATAGATCTATCTTTAGGATTCGCGTCAATTAGGGTGTCTGTTCCCTAATTATTAGATTACCAGACTTTAATAAAAAGGGGCATATTCGATTTCGATAATTCAACCATAGAATGTAGTTTCAATTACTTGTGTCTATTTCGTCAAACATTTATAAAAGCGCATGTATTCTCAGTCCGAAAAATATAAAGGGTAAAAAGGCAAATGAAACTCACCATACTGTATTTCGTAGTAAAAATACATATAACGTCATTGAACAAGTGCAAGGTTGGCATCGGATTCACGAACCTAAATTAATTATATATATTTATGTGTTGGTCAATATTTGTCTAACAAATTAGGTCAAGTCAAAGTGTACCACAATCCTAATGCTCGAGACTAATATGCAAAAGTCAACAAAAGTAAATTTGACTCAAAATAATTTCCAAAAATCTATACATGATTAATATATAGTTTAAATATCGTCGTTTTATATTTTTAAATATTTTTAAAAGATTTATTAGAGTAAATAATATAATTTATTTATTAATAAATAAAATTTTATATTATATTTATATAATAAAATATACTTTTATATATATTAAGTAATAAAATTTATAGGGTTTATTTAATATTATAAAGATAATATGATAGGTATTATTAAAGTAAGTTATTACACGTAGTAAAATATATTTGTATCAAATATTTATTTGATAAAATAATATCTATAATGATAGTAAGTAAAAGTTGTATTATTTTGTAATAATTATTATTATTATAAAATATCAATATTTATAATTACTAAGATGACATTATGATAAAACGATAATTCTAATTATGATAACTTTAATATTTACGATAATTTTTAATATTATATTTAAAATAATAATTCTATTTAAAATAATAATAATAATGATATTTTATAGTAACAATGACATTTCTATTAAAAGGATAATTTTTGTTAAAATGATAGTTTTAATACTAACGATAATTTTAATAATAATAGTAATGATAAAAATAATAAGAACGATAATTTTATCTAAATCAATATCTTATAATATTTTAATTTCATTATGATACTCTTACCCATTATTTCCTAATCGTTTCGTTTAATAGCTTTTAATCGTCTTTTATATCGTGTTCGTAATAATGATAATAATAGTAATCAAAATAATTAGGTGTTACAAATATTTGTTTTAATTACACTAATATTAATAATGATAGTTACTATAACATTATTAACGATAATACTAATAATTATCTTAATGATAATATAGTAATAATAATAATAACAATAACAATAACCATTTTTAAATAATGATATATATATTAATAATGATAATACTAATAATAATAATAATAATAATAATACCAATAATAATAATAATAATAATAATAATAATAATAATAATAATTGGATAATAATAATAATACTAATTATAACTTTAATGATAATAACGATAGTAATAATAAAAAAATAACAATTTTTAAATATAAATCCTTTTATTGATAAAGATAATAATAATAATAAGATAAAACTAGAACGACGATAATAACGATAATAATAATAATCATTTTTAATAATAATACAAAAATTCGATGGACTATAACTTCAATTCCGTTCATCGAAATCATTCGATATCTAAATAAAAAGTTCTTAATTTTTCGCTAGCTTTCCAACGACATGCATATCTTATACCTTATCTCAGTCGCATATATAACTAATTCAGGATTCAACATAACCTAACTAAAGGCAATATCAAAAGTACAAACATGCATAATCCTATATACTCGAGCACTAGTCAGGGATACACTATTAGTATGTAAAAGTTAAATTATGAGTACTCACATATCAATATTGAGATTCAATATTGCAGGAAAGGTACGTAGACGCAACGGAGATGATAAACACTATATTGACCTCACGAGCATACCCATGAACCATACCCAATCACCTCCATAGCTATAACCCATAATTTCCTTAATCCAATCCCACTCGAAAAACAATTTCAAAATCACTCGGACAGCACTCTGACGTAATATTTTATGTATACTAATAATATCTTGAAATAATACAGAGTATATATATATATATATATATATATATATATATATATATATATATATATATATATATATATATATATATATATATATATATATATATATATATATATATATATATATATATATATATATATATATATATATATGTAAACTGATTGAGAGAGTTTAGAGAAAAATATTTTCAAGTTTCTATGAAATAATGAAACCTATTGAATTCTATTTATAATAGATTTTTGAATTATTAAAGTGAATTATTAAAGTATGAATTATTAAAGTGAATTATTAAAGTATGAATTATTAAAGTGAATTATTAAAGTATGAATTATTAAAGTGAATTATTAAAGTATGAATTATTAAAGTGAATTATTAAAGTATGAATTATTAAAGTGAATTATTAAAGTTAAAGTAAAGTAAAAATAAAGTAAAGGTAAAGTTTAAGTATAGTAAAAGTATAAAACTATGTACGTATAATACGCGTATAAATATATAATATTAATTTAAATCATTATATATATTTAATAAAATAAAATATAAATATCGTTATCTTTATCATACTGGTTAAGTAATGAGTTGTCAAAAGTGGTTCTAGATATTTATAAAAGTTATATACGTTTTAATAATAAAGTTCTTTTTAAACTGAAAACGTTTTTGTACATTTGAAACTAAATCAAATAAATATAATAATTTTGTTTTCCAAAACCAAATATATTTTTAAGAATCATTTTGTTTAAAGGTTAAAATAATGGAAATCGTTATATCATAAAATGCTTTAGAAAAGTAGAATCATATATATTCATAATAGGTTTCAAGTTTTTAAATTACAGTTTGTTGGTGAATCATGGGATAAAGTTCAAAGGTTAAATAAACGTATGAAATCATCTTAATGAAAAATGTCGAGTTACTTAACTTGTCGATATCCAACATCTAAGTTATTTACACTTCACGTTCTTACTTATAAATCACTTTACCATTTTCCGAATGTTGTCAAAAAGAATAGATTTCTTAAATCACAGTGGACCTCATAACATAGACCCGTAATGATATCATAATGTATCTGATAAATCAATCATTTGATATTATCTTCTAATTACATCGATAAACATATTGAAACAAATACGTTCATGTAAAGTATTATACGTTTAATACTTTATTAATATTCTCAAGTTATAATATATATATATACACATATATACATATTTATTTATATATAACGGTTAGTGAATCGTCAGAATTGGTCGAGGTTATAATGAATGTATGAACACAATTTAAAATTCTTGAGATTTAACTTAACAAACTTTGCTTATCGTGTCGGAATAATATAAAGATAAAGTTTAAATTTGGTTGGAAATTTCCGGGTTGTCACACCTACAACTTATAGAATACTTTTATACATTTGCGAGTGTACATATATTTATAAACGGAAATCTTGTGGTCTATTAATATATTGAAATGATTGTTATGATAAACCTGTGAACTCACCAACCTTTTGGTTGACACTTTAAAGCATGTTTATTCTCAGGTATTAAAGAAATCTTCCGCTGTGCATTAGCTCATTTTAAGGATATTACTTGGAGTCATTCATGGCATATTTTGAAAGACGTTGCATTCGAGTCATTGAGTTCATCAAGATTATTATTAAGCCAATTATAGTTGGATGTATTATGAAATGGTGTGCATGCCGTCAACTTTCGTTGTAAAGAAAGTTTGTCTTCTAAAAACGAATGCAATGTTTGTAAAATGTATCATATAGAGGTCAAATACCTCGCGATGTAATCAACTATTGTGAATCGTTTATAATGTATATGAACGGGTCCTTTCATTACCGAAGCGCTCAACAACTTATAGAATACTTTTATACACTTGCGAGTGTACATATATTTATAACTATGAAATCTTGTGGTCTATATTTATATCGATGATAAACCTATATATCTCACCAACCTTTGTGTTGACTGTTTACGCATGTTTATTCTCAGGTCCTTAAGAAAGTCTTCCGCTGTTGCATTATCTGAGCAAGCTGTGCATGGAGTCTCATACTTTTATTTAAATAAAGTGTTGCATTCAATAAAACCTTTGTCATGTATTATATTCGACTGTTACATCACGTGTGTAGTATTTGGAAACCGATGTATTTTGGGGATTATTTCTTAAATAATCGCCCACTTGTTTAAAACATGCATTATGTATAATAATGATGTGCTTTTTATGAAACGAATGCAATATTTTCTAAAACGTATCATATAGAGGTCAAATAACTCGCTATGGGACTAATGAAAACGTACTGCGTTTATAGTAATATGGACGAGTCATTTCATCATCAGTCCACTTAGCATGTAGTAGCCCCCAAAAAAAAAAAATACGGTCTAATTATCATTCCATGGCCCCCGCTAACTTAAATAACTTATACATTTTTGTTGGTTCGATCTTGTAGAAAGAAGGATATGGCCAAACGTTCAAGTTACACCAAATTGGGTAGGCCATGGGTTTTTCAACTTGTTCCACATGCAATTATTTATTAATGTGCTGTAAAGTAATAAACATAATCAACTTGGCCAAACCTTTAACTGTATGTATAATCTATCAACTTGAGTATGTTTACTCGACATCATCACTTTTCATATTATGTCATTATCATAATCATTATCAAATCACACATCCTTTCATCATACACCATCATCATAATCCTAACCGTATATCATCGATCATCGTTATGATTTCATATTATCATCATCCTTTTATTATCACAACCATCATCATAATCGCTTGTTAACCTCTCATTCCTCATCTTTGTAATCAAAATTTCGGCCCAACATAAAAATATGAACCTTGGCCCAATACTCACCCACTTCTCGGCCCAAATAGATAAGATATCGTGGCCTCCTTGGTAACATTAATTCAAACGGCTGAAGCATATAAAAAGAAAAGAAAACAAACGCAGCCCTCATCAATCACACTGGTTTCCTTTTTCTATAATAATCAAGTGGGGTTTGGTTATAATGGTGTATGGGGTTCACTAGAACAAAAATCACGTAAATTTTAGCTCCTTTACAGCTCAATCAATATTTTATTTGGGTAAAGTTCGGTTCAATAGTACAAAGAAGGAACGTGCCATTTTAACATTATCAACCAACCGTCCACTATCCCACTAGTTAACTTTAATAAAGTTTCTATTAATTTACTATATTTATGTTCTCAAATCGAATCATATTCTATCAATTTCGTACCTAATAAAAGGAAGCGAAGAAGTAATATACATGGTGATGTTGAAGGTGATGAAAGGGTTCTTGTTTGAGTTGCTCAATTAGAAACAGATCGTGTAACAGCAGCTACAACGGAAAATAATAGCAGTTGTGAGTTTTCGAACATAAGGGTTAAGTGGGTTTGGTTCACGATTGCAGGAGGTGATCAATGTGGCGTTTCAAGAAAATAGAAGCAAGGACGACAGGTTGATCGAATTGGTGGTTTGTTTGTGATGGTTTAAGTTGGTGATTGTTTCATAAAAATAGAAACAGAAGAACATAAACGTTTTGGTGATGGTTGATGATAGTTATGGTTTGATGGTGGTGGTTTTAATGTTGAAGTTCAAGAGAGAGAGAGAGAAGAGAGAGATGGAGAAAAATGGTGATCAAGGGTGTGGTTCTTTTCCTCGACAGAAACAGATAAGGTGAGCAAGAGTTCGTGTTTGTTGATGGTGGTTTCGTTTGATTAATCACAAAGAAGAAGAAGGAAAGGTATTGGGTTGTAGTGATGTTCTTTGAAAGTTTAAATTTTATTTTTCTGCTTTTAATTTACTTTCCCCCTTTTTGAATTGCAGAAGACAATGTAATATGTAGACAATAATGATTATATGAATCGACTATTTGAAGCAGTAGAGTTGATTGTTATCTAATGTTAATGGTCGACAACAATCATTGAGCAGGCAGATAAAAATAAAAAAAATATATGACAGAATGAGATTTCTGACAGAATGTTGGATTCTTCCTAATGTTTCAGATTCAGATTTGTACGAAAGAAAACTAATCAACTACAGCTTGACAACGATTGGAAACAGAATAATACTAATAAGAATACTGATAATACTAACTTTAAATAAAAATAATAATTTTTAGTAATCAAGTTAATATAATAGCTTATACATAACAATTATATATATATATATATATATATATATATATATATATATATATATATATATATATATATATATATATATATATATATATATATATATATATATTTTATGTTATGAATAATAATATTAAAAATACAATTTTTGATATCAATATTACCCATAATAAAAGTAATGATAATAATATTAATATAACAATTATATTCAACTTGCAATTAAATTTAATACCATTTATTATTTATGTAATATTATATTATTTGATAACATTTACTGAATAATTAATATTTACATATTTTATATATATAATAGAAATCATATATGGTTTCAATATAATATATTTATATATATACTTATATATATTTTAACAATAACTTAATTATTTTAATTATTTTTTTTTTACATTTTCAATTCCAATTTAAAGTATACTTTATTATATATACACTTATATTTATACTTATATGTTATTTATACATTTTTTATTTACAATAGTTGTTCGTGAATCATCGGGAACAGTCAAAGGCCAATTGAATATATGAAACAGTTCAAAATTTTTGTGACTCATATTATAGACTTTGCTTATCGTGTCGAAATTATATAAAGATTAAGTTTAAATTTGGTCAGAAATTTCCGGGTCGTCACAAGAGGGAAGTAGAAGCTTAGTCGGCTTAGCAGCGACACGGGGGAAGTTACTGCTGATGAAGGAATCTGACACAGACAGCTGAGGAAGAAAAATCAATCAGCACCAGGAAGAGACTAAAGTTTAGATGAGTCGGAAGGCAGTAAACCAACCAAAACACTGAAAAACGAACCTTGAAACATACTCTGATGACCAAAAGTCACCAGTTGAACTCCGAAAACAAGTAATCAGGTATGCACTTGATAGAACATAGATCAAGTATAATGTAACTTGGCTAGAAAAAGACCCCGAAAAACAAAGTAGCCGGAAAACAAAGTCGTCGAAAAAAAAGAACTCCGACAATGGAGAGTGAGAGCAGCAAACTAATGGCACAACCACCCCAACCCTTAGAATATTCTTGGACCAAAAATATTAGACGCCTGAGATTGAAAAAGTTGACAGGAAAATTCAGTGGAGCTCACAATTCGTCAACACGTAGGGAAAAGAGGGAGGGAAACAGAAGACTGTGGGAAAATAAGTGTGACGACCCAGAAATTTCCGACCAAATTTAAACTTAATCTTTATATAGTTTCGACACGATAAGCAAAGTCTATTAAATCAAGTCTCAAATTTTTTGAACTGTTTCATGAAATCATTTGACCTTCGACCAGTTCTGACGATTCACGAACAATTAATTGTAACTTGATATGTGTATATATATATATATAAATAATAATTTGAAACATAATTTTAAATATTGTATGTTGTTGTTACTAAAATTTATTTATGTAAAGTACAATAAAAATAGAATATTATAATAATTATTATTTAAAAAGTATCTATATATATAAATAAAGTGTATTGAATATATATATATATATATATATATATATATATATATATATATATATATATATATATATATATATATATATATATATATATAGTTTCGAATTTAGTTGGAAAATGATAGTAACACTCAATTATCATTCGATTGATAATAAACAAGTTATAAATGAACTTATGTGATTTTAAAATAAACGGTGATCCGAAAATGAGTAATATAAATTTTAGGCTTACTAAAAATGTATTTAGGAACTATTTGTTGAATTTTAAAACATTTTATATTTTACTTGGAGTTGGGAGTGAATAATTAATGTAATTTGTATTTAATAGTTAATGATCGAATTTTATACCATAATGACCAAAATAAATAAATATAGTTAATTTAAAAATATGGGATTTTTTGAACACTTTTATTCGCCACTAATTACCAACGGGATACGAAATAGTAGTCCGTGAAAACTGTCGGCATATAAATTCAACAGATAGGCGGCTAACTGTTTTAATATTGAATTCAGTTGATTATTATTATTATTTTATATTATAATAATTATTATATTATTACTTTACTTTTATTGTTATATCAAATTGATGGATTTATAAAATTGTCCGTTTCTCTTTCTGTTTCAAAAAGAAACCCAGTTCATGCACACTATGTACAACCAACTCAAACTTTTGCTACTTGAAAACCCAGTACAACTTATAACAACCCCGAAATTTTCGACAAAATTTAAACCTAACTTTTATCAAATAACGACGATTCACGAACAATTATTACATATTAGTATTTTTATTAAACTATATTATCAATTACAATTATTATCAGTGTTATCAGTGTTATTAATATATTATTTACATCATCATTATTAATGCAACTTATTATTAATAATATTAATCTTCTTATTGATATTGATAATTATCATTACTCTTATTACTATGAAACTAAGACAAATTATTATTAAACATTTATTATTATTATGATTAATATGATTATTAGTATCATTAACATAATCTGTTATCATTATTATTAGTACTATCATTATTAGTATTATTATTACTAATATACTTATTATCATTATTATTGATATTATTATTAGTTAACAATTTTTAGTATCATTTGATATCATACTTATTATTAAGATTATTTTGATATTTAGTAATATTGTTATTATTATTTATCATTATTATTTGTTATTATTAATATGATTATTAATTATTAATCTTAATTAAATAAAATGAAAAAGAGAGAAATACCTAAATTAGGTAAAGACACTATCTCTATATTTTTTTAAAATGTGATCCTATCTGATTTCATTATTCTATAAAAACAATTAGGTATATCTGCTTTTAAATCAATCATATCTGCATTTTTTTTTATCTGCTTTATATTTTTATATTTCTGTTAATTGTGATTCATTGTCGACACCCACTCAGGATATAATCGATCATATCATATTTTGCTGTTTAAATTAGTCGTTTACATCATAACCATCATATAAATACTACTACTCGCTGCAGCTAATCGAAGGAATTAAACAGAAAAACCCATTGAAAGCTCGTAAACTCTGTTTCATTTTTTTTATTCAAAAGCTCATTTCGAATGAATTGTCAAAATCTAAAAATGCAGTTTTATTAGGAATAAATTATTCAAACTATCTGCAAAATACCATATATCAATTCCTGAAAACGAATCCAAATTTACGAGTCAAAGTTTCTATTTCAAAAAGTCAAACGATTGTTCTTGGTAAAAATTCGAGTTTATTTTAATGATTCCCGTCAAATTGATGTTTGAGAAACATTCTAGGTTTGATTTGCAATGCATTTCATATAGAAAGTTTCTTTTAAAACGATCTCAAATTCAAAATTTATGTTTATGTTCATCAAGAGTATCCGTCGACTGTTTGCTATTGCTGCTATATTTTTATTTTATTTTTATTTTCCTGTTAATGCAATAATAATTACAATAAGTCAATTCTATTCAATTATAGCTTAAATCAAATGGGTAACTCGCTGTTAGATTGGATTTTGGTTGTGGTCGATTGAAGAAGAGGGAGACTTAGTAAATACAGGTTATATATATATATATATATATATATATATATATATATATATATATATATATATATATATATATATATATATATATATATATATATATATATATATCAGAGAGAGATATAAACAGAAAGATAGATCGGTTCACCTGGTTTGGGTACTTGACGGGTTTCGAGAGGTCACGGGTTCGAGTCCCGTCTTGGGCATTTTTTTTAGAAGGGCTCTTAAGGTAGTTTCCATTTCTAATATTAATATTATTATTATGATTATTATAATTATGAGTACTATTATTATTATTATAGTTATTATTAATTATTATTATTATTAAAACAAGTGGAGTAATATTATATAGATTATCATTTATATTATTACTATTATTACTAATATTATCATCATCATTAAAATTAATATTATTATTATTACTAAAAATATTATTACTTTTAAATCTATCCTTAGTATTATCATTTAAATTAACATTTTTAATAAAAATATCATTTTGTTATTATTATCTTTATTAAAATTATCATCATTATTTTTTATCATTAATATAAGTATTATTATTAATGTTGTCATTATTATCACCAATATGATTAACCTTATTATTAAAAGTGTTATTTTTATTAAAACTACATTTCTATCTTAACAATAATATTAAAACTTTTACTTTATTATTATTATTGTTATTATTTACTATTATTATTATTTTACTAAATAAGTATTAAGTCATATGTATTATACTTATTATATATCAATTATCAATAAATCAGTTAATTAAAATAGTTTAATAAAAGATATAATTTATTGAAATAACAATAACAATTTCACCATTAATAAAATAATTGTTCAATTACAATTATAGATTTTAATATATAAACTTGATATAGGTTCGTGAATCCGAGGACATCTCCGTACTTGTTCAAGTGTTATCATACGCATATCATACAAACTATCGTATCGTGAGTTTCATATGATCCGTTTTACTCTTTACATTTTTGGGCTGAGAATACATGCGCAACTTTTATGACTGTTTTACACGTATCAACTATTAAACTGTGATATGTTGGGCTATGACCAGCAAGTCCTCAACCGACAAGTATAAATGATAACTTGTTACGGGGCAAACTTGAAAGTCTAGTCTAAATACAAGTACCAACTATTAAACTGTGATATGTTGGGCTATGACCAGCAAGTCCCCAACCGACAAGTATAAACGATAACTTGTTACGGGGCAAACTTGAAAGTCTAGTCTAAATATCAGTACCAACTGTTAAACTATGCTATACCCGGCTATGTCCGACTAAGTCCCTACAATGATATTTTTAATTGCTGCGGCATTCTTAATTATTGGGGATAGGCCTATCGGGAGTAACGTCCCCGATATATTTGACTAAGTCTTTGTATTACTTGATAATGAAATTAAAACGACAAGGACAGAACAACTTGTCACGGGGCAAACAACGTTTAGTCTAAATATCACGCACTGGCATAACTTTTGATCCTGCGGGAGATCAACTTGACTGGATCTGAGTGATCTACTTATGAAAACAAATCTTGTGGTCTAACACTATTACCGAAATTATTATTTATGACAAACCTATGAACTTACTCAACCTCGTGTTGACTTTTTAAGCATGTTTATTCTCAGGTACTTAAATATTGCTTCTGCTGTATATCTACTGATTTGATGATGATTGCTTGCTATGCTTGGAGTCTTCATTACATATCATATCAATTAAAGACATATTTATCTTCCGCTGCAAAACTTAACAAAACGTCTCATGTAGAGTCGTTCTCATTCATATAACTGTGATTTGATATAATTAGACACAAATACCCCAGGCCCTATTTGGGGTTGTCACAGATTGGTATTAGAGCAGGTTATTGTAGAGAACCAGGATTGCATTTTATGTGTGCCTTATACAATTAGGTACCTTAGCAATGTAGGACTACAACTTTCCCTGACCATAGTGCCTTTAATTGTTGCCTTTAACTGTTAAATGCTACACTATGCCTTAGAAACTATGCTCATTAAATTCTTTAATATTTCTTAGAATGCTGAGCCAATCTGAGAACTCTGTCTACTCTCCAATTATGCCACCACATTCAACAGCGACACCTATTGATTCTACTGACTCGGGCTCTAATCATTCACCGGTATACAAACCAACGAGTACTTCTGAATGGGAAGCTATTCAAAGCCTTCCTAACTACAATGGTGACTACTCAGGCTACGAGCCCGAAAAAGAGCCTATTGAGGAATCATCTAAAAACTTATCTCTAAAGAGAAAGCAAACCGAAACCGCTACTGCTGATGAAGCCGGTCCATCAAAAAGGGCTAGCTCACCATCTCGTGAAAACATCGCACAGATAGAGACGCGTCTAAATAACCTAGAGAAAGAAAACAAAATCTTGAAAGAAATCATCATAGACTCCTTCAAAACCCAAATCGAAAGGCTAGAAAAACTTGTAAAGTATAACACAGAAAAAGTAATGGAGAAGGTGATGAAAGTGAAGGACGATGAAGAACGCAATACCCGCTGGGGAAAACAATCTCTTACCTATTTGAGAGAAGATGTTGACCTTAGATTTAAGATGGAGGAAGACCACATGAATAATCAACTTTCTATGAGGGACTACATGTACCATGTAATCAACAATGATGTTTCCAATCTTTATGATAACCTCGAGTATCTTTATGAGGAACAAAAGGAGAAGAACGAGAAAGTTGAAAAGTTTATGAAAAAGGTTGAGAACGAGAAAAAGAAATATGAAGACTACTTCAATCTTAATATTTCCTAGTTATTTTTTTTCTTCCTATTTTCTATCTATGCAAAGGCTACGCCTTAAACTATTTCTATCCCCGAATCGTGTAATAAGAAGGCTTGTTTAAAGCCTCTTTCTTAATAAAATAAAGTGTTTCGTTTATATCATATTCATCTTTATCCCACTTAAATTTTTTTCAAACTTATGACCTATCAGATTTATCAAACTTCTATACACCCTTATGTTATTGAAGATAATGGTTCGTCCACAAGCTCCTGCTACTACTCCAAACACTCACATATCTTATGCCTTTATGCATCGGTTTGCGAACCAGAAAATGTCACTGGGTTATCACAGTATACGAATTGAAATTCTTTAATCAATATCTGGTTACAAACTTATTATTTATCATCTCAACACGTCATACCACCATTATTACATAAATGGAGGACGCATCATATCTCATCAT
The DNA here is from genome assembly GCF_046630445.1 of Rutidosis leptorrhynchoides. Classification (NCBI taxonomy): domain Eukaryota; kingdom Viridiplantae; phylum Streptophyta; class Magnoliopsida; order Asterales; family Asteraceae; genus Rutidosis; species Rutidosis leptorrhynchoides. The sequence goes on along the minus strand of NC_092334.1, from coordinate 496,360,718 downwards.
ATCTTATCATATCTATCCCAATAGACTTTGACTAACACTTTTCCTAAATTTCCTCCGTAAATTACGGAAATCTTTTTGCTATAAATACGTATTCAAGGAGACGAATATATCAGTAAGTATTCAATACCCATTTCATATCAAACCCTATTCCAAACACATAATATGAATTTCTTGAACTCCTCGAGCTCCAACGGCAGCGTAACCGGAACAAACGAACCAATCAGCCATCATCTATTCTGGATGAATTGGGGATGGGTTCGTAGCCGACTCAATCAATGAAGGCAAGAAGAAGGTGATCCCTTCCACCAACCAAATTCACCTCTTGGCGAAGAACCTGAAGCACTTACCGGCGAACCAGTCCGAAACACCATTTTCTCTCTTCTTTCCAGGGTATCCCGTCACGAATATATAATATCGAAGATTTTAGATCTTATTCACCCCCTTGTTCCAACCGCCAATCATCCCGGAATAATAGAAGAAGACAACGAGCTTCGCGCTTGAGTAGTGGCTCTGAAAATCTGGTGCGAAACCTACGAACACCAGCAGCAGCACCTGCAGCATGACCAGTACCACTAGTACCATCAGCTTCACCAATAACAACATCCGCATCCCACACCTCAATATCACACTCGGTACCTCAGATATCAACATCATACAACCCAAAGATACCAAGGAATATTAGCAATAAAGAGTTAAGATGTATTGACTCATTCTTCGTGAAGAATTATATATGTATACCGTATATTTATATGATTTGGAACAATAATAAATCTTGTCGTACTAAGCAATTACGTGTGAATCTCAACTAGTATGTACTACTTGGTTAATTCATTTCACTAATATGCTATAATGTACACCCTTCGTTAATAACTTAACAATTCTTAATCACCGCTTCAACACAATAAACTCCATTTCATAATAAATCAAGTGTAACGATGAATGTATTGATTCATAACTTCATTAGCGAAATATTTCGCGACAATTATGAAATCTCTAAGGTTTTGGAGATTATTCATTCTCGCTTCAACCGTAAATCAAAATGAGTTTAATATTATATTAACTCATTAAATCCATGATTACATCTGAAGGAAAATATATATGTACATACATTTTCATAAAGACTGTAATTAAAACTCTTTAGTACAAACTGTTAATTTTAAGAATATGTTAACGGGTAGGTAATACCCAAGAAATATTTATATCTCACATTAATATGTTACATTGTACATTCTTCAATTCTGATTCTCATGAATTATATTCATTCATATTCTATGATGAATTATCACATTAAACCACCGAAATTATCATTCATTACTTTTCAAATCAATAACGCCTATTCGTCAACCATTAGATCCGTTGACGATTACAGTTAGCGTTTAATCATCTAAAAATAAAATTTCTTGAAACCATTGATAACCGATGATTCAAATATGGCTGCATTAAATGCAGAGGAAACATTGTAGAAGGTCTTAAGGGCCAAAACTTTGATGATAAAGAATGGTATAAGCTCAGATTTGGGACTGGAAAATGGATTGAGCAAAGTATGAAGGAGGCTGTGGACAAATCACAAAGATTAAACCTGCCTTCAAAGAATCCAAATGATTCAGTATCTGCTGAGGTCATTAACGAATACCTTACTCCTGACTCTAAACCTTTACGGACAAATCTTCTTTATCATCCTTCGATCTAAGAAACTCTAAGATATCATTGTATCATTCGTTATAAATATCCTCTATATTTCTGAAGATATCTTCATAACGATTCTTGACCGCAATTAATTGTCTCCTTGCGATATCTTTATTACATCATAAAGGAAACTGTATTACTTTCTATATTCTGTAAAATTCAAGTTATAAATGTTTTGAAGAAGTGTTGGGAATTGAAGCATGAGTTAGTATAATATAATGACGTCAGGCCAACGTGATTATATTACAGTAAGTCATGCTAAATTTTAATGGAAGATGATGATTCATAGACTTTATAATCATCATTTGCCATGTTACACGACTCTTACATTCTACTTAAATATCTAAACATATCAAGAACATATTTTCTTGATAGTTCTATCCTCAGTAATTCTAGTAATTTAACAAATCAATCGTGATATTTCGATTCCTTCCTGCTTAGAACACTAGGTTCATTTGAAACTTCATACCTACGAATTCTGGACCGTTACTTGCTTTACAAAAGCATGAAGCTTCGACATATAAGGAAAAATATAAAGCCCGATAACGATACCGAAATTACAAACCGTGTATATCAATGCGTATAGCAATATAAAGACACGGGAGAACTAAAAACACAATAAATCCTAGAGCATAGTAGAAGTAAACAGACTCCTCTGGTGGGAGTTGGAAAAGAAGGATGATTATGGTGATAACCAATATAAGATCAAGAACAAGAACTGGATTCAGCATATTAACAAAACTTTTGGAAGTATGAATTGAGAAAGAAAGTATAGAAGTGGTGAAGATAATGAAACGGAAGAAGCTAATTTATAGCAAAATTTCAGACACAACAATCGAGGCAATTCACCGTATTTAATTAAAGAAAATTCTATTTTCCGTAGTTACCGGAGAATCAAATCTTATAAAGATTTAGAAGATTTCTTTAATTCCTTGAAATCCGAAAATCAATCGTAACTACGTCAAAAGTTAAGGCGAACATTTAATTTTCTCATTCACTCTTTTACGATAGCTTCGTTTATACTCTTTCTATAATCGAATCGTTTTATCCATATTATTAAATGTCGATAAAACTCTATTTTTCAACTCATATTCATCATTCTTGTTGTAAAGAATGACGATCTCTATCAAATTTCATGACTATGATTTTCATGAACTCTTCTCTATTTTATCTACCCTAATATTGTCGCATAAACGCTCAAGGTTTAAATAAGCTCACTATTATTCATAACACATTTCATGTATATTGAAAAACTTGTATATAGCGTCATCATCCATTTTGAGGATAACCTAGTCAAATAACACTCTTGTTAAATCCTTTATGTAAATCTCCGCATTAATAAAAAAAATGCACTTAATAGAATTTATGGATCGTAAGATTTAAACGCTCGAAACAAAACAATATTCTATCCGTTGAAATTCACGCAAAGCCCCGAGTATACCTGGGAACGTGAAGACCAAATGAAACGAAAATATCCTCAGCTGTTTACAAACAACGCAGACTGATGGCAACAACTAAAATTTTGGGACGAAATTTCTTTTAACGAGTAGGTACTATAACAACCCAAAAATTTTCGACAAAATTTAAACCTAACTTTTATCAAATAACGACGATTCACGAACAATTATTACATATTAGTATTATTATTAAACCATATTATCAATTACAATCATTATTATTATTATCAGTATTAGTAATATATTATTTACATCATCATTATTAATATAACTTATTATTAATAATATTAATCTTCTTATTGATATTGATAATTATCATTACTCTTATTACTATGAAACTAAGACAAATTATTATTAAACATTTATTATTATTATGATTAATATGATTATTAGTATCATTAACATAATCTGTTATCATTATTATTATTACTATCATTATTAGTATTATTATTACTAATATACTTATTATCATTATTATTGATATTATTATTAATTATCAATTTTTAGTATCATTTGATATCATACTTATTATTAAGATTATTTTGATATTTAGTAATATTGTTATTATTATTTATCATTATTATTTGTTATTATTAATATGATTATTAATTATTAATCTTAATTAAATAAAATGAAAAAGAGAGCAATACCTAAATTAGGTAAAGACACTATCTGTATATTTTTTTAAAACGTGATCCTATCTGATTTCATTATTCTATAAAAACAATTAGGTATATCTGCTTTTAAATCAATCATATCTGCATTTTTTTATTTATCTACTTTATATTTTTATATTTCTGTTAATTGTGATTCATTGTCGACACCCACTCAGGATATAATCGATCATATCAGATTTTGTTGTTTAAATTAGTCGTTTACCATCATAATCATCATATAAATACTACTACTCGCTGCAGCTAATCGAAGGAATTAAACAGAAAAACCCATTGAAAGCTCGCAAACTCTGTTTCATTTTTTTTATTCAAAAGCTCAATTTCGAATGAATTGTCAAAATCTAAAAATGCAGTTTTATTAGGAATAAATTATTCAAACTATCTGCAAAATACCATATCTCAATTCCTGAAAACGAATCCAAATTTACGAGTCAAAGTTTCTATTTAAAAAAGTCAAACGATTGTTCTTGGTAAAAATTCGAGTTTATTTTAATGATTCCAGTCAAATTGATGTTTGAGAAACATTCTAGGTTTGATTTGCAATGCATTTCTTATAGAAAGTTGCTTTTAAAACGATCTCAAATTCGAAATTGATGTTTATGTTCATCAAGAGTATCGGTCGACTGTTTGCTATTCCTGCTATATTTTTTTTATTTTTATTTTCCTGTTAATACAATAATAATTACAACAAGTCGATTCTATTCAATTATAAGTCTTAAATCAAATGGGTAACTCGCTGTTAGATTGGATTTTGGTTGTGGTCGATTGAAGAAGAGGGAGAGTTAGTAAATACGGGTTTTATATATATATATATATATATATATATATATATATATATATATATATATATATATATATATATATATATATATATCAGAGAGAGATATAAACAGAAAGATAGATCGGTTGAGCTGGTTTGGGTACTTGACGGGTTTCGAGAGGTCACGGGTTCGAGTCCCGTCTTGGGCATTTTTTTTAGAAGGGCTCTTAAGGTAGTTTCCATTTATAATATTAATATTTTTATTATGATTATTATAATTATGAGTATTATTATTATTATTATTATAGTTATTATTAATTATTATTATTAAAATAAATGGAGTAATATTATAAAGATTATCATTTATATTATTACTATTATTACTAATATTATCATCATCATTAAAATTAATATTATTATTATTATTACTAAAAATATTATTACTTTTAAATCTATCCTTAGTATTATCATTTAAATTAACATTTTTAATAAAAATATCATTTTGTTATTATTATATTTATTAAAATTATCATCATTATTTATTATCATTAATATAAGTATTATTATTAATGTTGTCATTATTATCACCAATATGATTAACCTTATTATTAAAAGTGTTATTTTTATTAAAACTACATTTCTATATTAACAATAATATTAAAACTTTTACTTTATTATTATTACTATCATTATTATTATTATTATTATTGTTATTATTTACTATTATTATTATTATTTTACTAAATAAGTATTAAGTCATATGTATTATACTTATTATATATCAATTATCAATAAATCAGTTAATTAAAATAGTTTAATAAAGCATATAATTTATTGAAATAACAATAACAATTTCACCATTAATAAAATAATTGTTCAATTACAATTATAGATTTTAATATATAAACTTGATATAGGTTCGTGAATCCGAGGACATCTCTATACTTGTTCAAGTGTTATCATACGCATATCATACAAACTATCGTATCGTGTGTTTCATATGATCCCTTTTACTCTTTACATTTTTGGGCTGAGAATACATGCGCAACTTTTATAACTGTTTTACACGTATCAACTATTAAACTGTGATATGTTGGGCTATGACCAGCAAGTCCCCAACCGACAAGTATAAACGATAACTTGTAACGGGGCAAACTTGAAAGTCTAGTCTAAATACAAGTACCAACTATTAAACTGTGATATGTTGGGCTATGACCAGCAAGTCCCCAACCGACAAGTATAAACAATAACTTGTTACGGGGCAAGCTTAAAAGTCTAGTCTAAATATCAGTACCAACTGTTAAACTATGCTATACCCGGCTATGTTCGACTAAGTCCCTACAGTGATATTTTTAATTGCTGCGGCATTCTTAATTATTGGGGATAGGCCTATCGGGAGTAACGTCCCCGATACATTTGACTAAGTCTTTGTATTACTTAATAATGAAATTAAAACGACAAGGACAGAACAACTTGTCACGGGGCAAACAACGTTTAGTCTAAATATCACGCACTGGCATAACTTTTGATCCTGCGGGAGATCAACTTGATTGGATATGAGTGATCTACTTATGAAAACAAATCTTGTGGTCTAACACTATTACCGAAATTATTATTTATGACAAACCTATGAACTCACTCAACCTCGTGTTGACTTTTTAAGCATGTTTATTTTCAGGTACTTAAATATTGCTTTCGCTGTATATCTACTGCTTTGATGATGATTGCTTGCTATGCTTGGAGTCTTCATTAAATATCATATCAATTAAAGACATATTTATCTTCCGCTGCAAAACTCAACAAAACGTCTCATGTAGAGTCGTTCTCGTTTATACAACTGTGATTTGATATAATTAGACACAAATACCCCAGGCCCTATTTGGGGGTGTCACACTACTACTTGCACATTACTTGCATATTACTTGCTATGGCTTTGCCTTTGCTTTGAGCTCCACCTCAAATACGATTACCCCACTTGCTCGCTAATTGTTCTTGGTTCTAGTCCGATCACCCCAACCATCATGCGAACCATCATCACCCTATTCCAGTACCCATGATCACCAAAGTCAACCACCACCTTCACGACAGCCAAATCATCACCATCGAACCATCTAAAACACCCACCACCTTCATCAAGCATTCGAACCACCACCATCTTTCACCACCATTCGAAACCCATTCAAGAATACCCACCTTCACCACCCTATAACCACCACGAAGATCACCACCTGTTTCTCTCTCATCTCTCTCTCATCTTAAAAACACTTGCTAAAACCCCTTTTACTGTTACTGCTGCTGTTGAAATTTCTGTATCGTTCAACCATCACAACATCCACCATCGAATTCCATTGTTGTAACTCGAACTTACTTTCTAAATTCTGTTACAACCGTCGCCACCACCACCTGCTATTTGGGTTCCTGTTACAGCCACTATAAAACCATCATCTTCGAATAAAGCTTTTGCTGCTGCTCGTCTTTGCTCCTGTTACCATCACAATAAAGGGGATGTAGACATGTAATAATAAAAGATGATGATATCGAACGAAAGTGATGATGAATAATTGCTGTTGTAAAAGCCCACCCAAACCATCTTGAATTTGTGTCTGCCATTTTCTACTCTGGATCGAACCAAACCAAATCAAACACCTTTTTAATTAAACTATTACTGATACGTATGCTGCTACTACCGTTTGTTGTTCTATTTGAAAAAAACCAATCCATAAACAACCTGTGACTGTGATCAAACACGAAGATGAGGATAATAATAGATGATGATGATGTTACTGTGATAATGACAATATAACGATGGTGAATGATCGTAATGACGATGAAGATGCAATGATGATGATGGTTAAAAATCGATAGATGATAATTGATGAGGATTAATGTCGATGTGGATATTGATAATTGAAGCAGCCATGGCCTTCTTTCTGTCGAGATCAAGAGCCCCACGCGGTTTCTTTAGGGTATAATTAAAATAATTGAATTTGATATTAATATTATTTATATTTTTTTTATTAATTATTATCTTTATTATTAATTATCTTTATCATTAATTATTATTATTATTATTATTATTATTATTATTATTATTATTATTATTATTATTATTATTATTATTATTATTATTATTATTATTATTATTATCATTAATAAAATTACTATTATGGTTAAAATTATAAAAAATGATTAAAGGATAATAAGTATGTTGATTATGAAGAAATAATTATTAATATATTATGATTATGAATTAAAAATAGCATAAGTATGATTATTAATATTATTATTAGTATTAACATTATTATTAGTATTATTATTATTAGTAGTATCATTATGATTAAAACCAATATTGTTATGAATATTATCATTATTATTATAAATATCATTATTTCTAAAACTATCATTATTAGCATTATTATGAAAAGTATCATTTTAGGAAAAGTATTAGTTTTATTAAAAATTATAATTATCAATATTATTAAAAATAAAATTTTTAGTAAAATTATCATTTTTATTACTATTAGGATTATTATTATTATTATCATTATTATTATTAGTATTATTTTCTAGAGACATTATTATTATTTTTATCACTATTATAATTATTATCACTATAATTAATATTTTTATCAGTATTATTATTATTAATATTTCCATTTTAATCGAATACAACCTTTGTTACTATTATTAATATAAAAATATACTTATAGTAATATTACATATAAGTACGTACTAATCATATTAACATTTTTAACAAATTAGATATCTTTAATATATATATTGATATAACTATATAAATATTAATCATTTTGAATATATACACAAATTAAATATACATAATATATAAATTAAGATATAATAAATAAATTTGTTCAGTTACAGTTTTATGTTTTAATATATACATACAAATGATATAGGTTCATGAATTCGAGGCCAACCTTGCATTGTTGAGTTTCGTCGTATGAATTTTTTTTACTACAAAATATCGTATAGTGAGTTTCATTTGCTCCCTTTTTAAATGCTTTTGCAATATATATTTTTGAGACTGAGAATACATGCGCTGCTTTTATAAATGTTTTAAGAAATAGACACAAGTAATCGAAATTACATTCTATGGTTGGATTATCGAAATCGAATATCGCCCTTCAAGTCTAGTAACCTAAGAATTATGGAAATGACCCCTAATTGACGCGAATCCTAAAGATAGATATTGTATGGATGGCTTTATTCTCATTCATGTCTATGGATGGCTTTAGTACTTCAAGATTATTATTATACAGACGTCGATGTCTGTGGGGATATTTTATGCATTATGGTTAATGTCGGTTACCAGGTGTTCAATTCATATGAATGATTTTTATGTAGATGGCTATATGCATGCATGATGTTTATGAGAAATTGAAATATGAAATCTTGTGGTCTATTAAAAATTATGGAAATGATTGATTACGATAAACTAATGAACTCACCAACCTTTTAGTTGACACTTGAAAGCATGTTTATTCTCAGGATTGAAAGAAATCTTTCGCTGTGCATTTGCTCATTTTAAAGATAGTACTGGGGGTCATTCATGACATATTTCAAAAGACGTTGCATTCAAGTCGTTGAGTTCAATAAAGATTATTATTAAGTAAATGACAGATTAAGTCATTTATAATTTGGATATATTATGAAATGGTATGCATGCCATCAACTTTCTATGTAAAGAAAGTTTGTCTTTTAAAAACGAATGCAATGTTTGTAAAATGTATCATATAGAGGTCAAATACCTCGCAATGAAATCAATTATTATGTAACGTTTATAATCGATATGAACGGGGAATTTCAGTTGCTATCAGAGCGGTGATCTTAGAGAACCAGGTCTTGCATTAGTGTGTCTAACTGATAGTTGTTAAGATGCATTAGTGAGTCTAGACTTCGACCGTGTCTGCATGTCAAAAAGTTTTGCTTATCATTTCTTGTCGAAAATTTTCTGCTTATCATCCTTAAGAAATTACCTGCTTATCTTTCTTAGTCTAGACACATCTTACTGCATTGATTGCATGAATAGTGTATAGACAAAATTCATATATTAGCGTATCTGTTACTGTAAACTTTGCCTAACATATTCGTTAAATTCCTTCGTAATCCACGAAATCTTTTGTTTATATATATATATATATATATATATATATATATATATATATATATATATATATATATATATATAGATATTCTATGTAATTAGAATACTATCCGATAGCCGGAAAATCATTTCATATCGAAAAATCTTTCATTCAATCGAATGAAATGGAACTCTCCACTAGTTTAAGTCCCTCGGATTCCGATATGGAGTTTCACTCGAGCTACGAAAGCAGTGTAACCGGAATGGATCAACCAATCAGCCATCATCAATTCTGGATGAATTGGGGATGGGTTCGTAATCGACTTAATCAATGGAGACGAGAAGAGGGCGATCCTTTCCACCAACCGAATTCACCTCTTGGTGAAGAACCTGAAGCACTTACCGACGAACCTATCCAAACGCGATTTTCTCTCTTATTTCCAGAGTATCTCGTCACGATTATATACTGATATCGGCTAAAAAGTCACGTTTTCACCCCGGTATTGAGGCACAAAAACAAGAAATATTCGAACTTTGTTGACAAAATACCTACTTTGTCGGTTAGAATTGAAGAATAAGTAATTACGAAGGCGGTGCAAAAAGAATCAAGAGAATCGGAGCTAAAACGAAGATTCTAGAGCGAAAACGGTGAAAGACAAGAAATCAAGTTACGATCCAGGGAATCAAGGCTGACCTGCATCAGAACCGGCCTGCCATACGGGCTGCCATACGGCCTGCCTGTATGAGATACGGCCTGCCACATGGCCCAGCAAACGCCCTCAGAAAACGGGCTGCCAGCCATACGGCCTGCCAAATACGGGCCACCATCCGGCCTGCCAAACGGCCTGCTGGCCGTATTTTGGCAAATTCCAAGTCTATTTAAAGGTTCTTTGTCATTCATTCCAACACACACTTCAATTCACTTCTCTCTCTCTCTCTCTCTCTTGTACAAAATTAGTCATACTCTCAAGGCCTTCGACTCCGTGCGAGAAACCTAGTACCCGGAGAAGAACGCTGAAGATTGTATTAGGAGCGGTCTGGAGTCTTGAAGTTGTCACTTTTGTATTCAGAACTCGTTTAATCTACTGGTACTTCTATCCTTTATCTTATATAATGTTTTATGATATTGTTGCCATGATTAGCGAGTAGTTATCTTTAGTGTATGCTATGATGTAAGCAGTTATAATGCCGAAATAATATTATGGTTTGTGTATGCTGTCGAAATGCTTTTCGATTATGCTTTAAACTTAATCGCTTTTCCAACTAATAGAACGTAGTTATAGGCTCTGTTATTGGGAAGTCGCGAACCCCGATTCAGAGTACACTATCTGTGTCACCCCTTGGTAAGAGAAGTCTATCGGATACAACATAAGATCGACTGAGGCACACCAGTTGTAGTAAGTCTATCAAGCTTTGGATTCCGACTAAGGACTCTTTCGTAGTGAAACATCTGACTAGACCCTTAGTACATTGTTGGTCCTAGACCATGCTAGTGTAGTCACCAAGCATATAAACTTCGTACGTGCACGCTGAAGCACAGCGGTTGTTGTAAGTTGTACCTCTGCTAAGTAAGGCCATGGAACACGGTTAGTGTTGACCAGTACACTGCACCATAACGCGGTCTCAAGCATTGCACCCCGCTTAAGGGATCCTTAGTTAATTAAGGAACTGTTTGTTTAGACACATAAAGGATTGGACTGTTAGGATAACCAAACGTGTTCATGGAAGTTAGCTTGACTTGGCCATGGTGTTCTTTATGGTTGAACTCTTTTTAAGGGCCTAGCTATCTTTTACCAATCATTAACGAAACCATTGAAACACATCACGTCTCTCGGATATGGTAAACCATGTATCCTATTATGCTTAAGAAAGTTTAGACCATTTTGGAATGTTAATACGTCACCCAACCGAGTCGCTCAATTGGATGAGCCGTCTGAACGTGTACGCCTGTAGTCAGACTGCACGGGCGTCGAGGGTAAGGGACGTTGCTGTCTATTCAGAATCTTTAAGCCTAGAGCAGTACCCAGTGACATGTCTTATGACAGGGGCATTTAGGACCAGTGTAATGAATACAAGGCCTCTGCCTATTCATGAGCCATCATTCCATAATCTCGGCAGAATAATTGATGAAGTCATAGTATGCACTCACTTTAACCTTATCTGAATTACGAATTTTACCGCATTTACTTTATCTGTCTTATAAATTAGAAAATCCCAAAATAATTATTCACTACTCCCTAACTATCTTAGGCTAAAATATAGGTTCGATTCTACTGATATCTCAAAAATACGACTCTAGGTCATACTTCCCTTACTTATAAGGAGTAGTAAGATTTAGGCCCCGCTAAATATAAATTTAAAACAGTACCTTCCTCCCACGAGTGGCTAATCCTGGCGAGCCGCAGCCTGACGACACCGCGCAAATAAAAACCGTCCATTTCGGCCATATCACTGGAGGATACCAGTTTTTGGCGCCGCTGCCAGGGAACTGGTATCAGGCAATACTACTCTCTATCAAACTTATTCAAAAGCATTTAGTGGTGTCTAAGAAAGACAATTATACACGGACTTGGTTATTGGATTTTCCGAACAGTCACCAATTATATTAGGACCAAAAGGATCCTGCCTCTCCGTAGTCGGCCTGGCCACTTGGTTTGTTGAATAGTTCGTGTGGAGCTCTGTTACCGAAATACCAGGGAATCAGTAGCCAGAACCAAAAACATATTCCGCCGTAGGATAGTTAGTTAATTAGATTAGATTACTTTAGATTACCTTAGACTACCTTAGATTAGATTACCTTAGATTAACTTACGTTACAATTAGATTAAATTAGATTATCCTAGAATAAATTAGTTTAGCTTAGCTTATTTTAAGTTTATTTGCGAAAAATTAAAAACAAAAAGGCATACCTAGTGTATGACCCAAACCCGATCTAGACCAGGGCCGTTGTTATTCGTACCTGATCCAGACGCAATAATCTCTAAAGCACGCAAGGAAGCACGAATCAGAAATCAAATGGCGTTACGCGTTACTTTAGCAGAAAATACCAAACCCTCAATTGAAGGTCGAGGAGGACCAATCAGATTTCCAGAGACTCAAGGACACTCGTTCGAGTTAAAACATCACATCATCCAGCTAATTCGGAATAGCTGTCAGTTTCATGGATTACAGAATATTGATCCTAATTCTCACCTTGATAAATTCATTTCTCTTTCGAACTCCTACAAACAGCCAGGGATAGGACAAGATATAGTCCGGCTATACTTGTTCCCCTATTCTCTCACTCATCATGCTCAAACCTGGTTTGAAGGATTGGAAAAAGATTCCATCATGCCATGGACGGAGATGGCTACTAAATTCCTAACCAAATATTTCCCTCCTTCTAAACAAACCAAGTTGAAGAATGACATCATTAACTTCAAACAAAGTTATGATGAATCTCTTTACACTGCGTGGGAGCGTTTCAAAACCCTGCTGAAGAAATGCCCTAATCACCAGTTAGAACGGTCAGCCCAAATCTGTACCTTCTACAATGGCCTTACGGTAAATCATAGGACGACGATCGATGCAACAGCTCAAGGGAATCTGATGAACCAAACCGCAGACGAAGCATGGGAATTGCTCGAAAATATGACGATGCATCATCATGACTGGAACAATGGTGAAACAACTTCATCATCTTCCCCACTCTCTACACTTAACAATCAAACGGAGGCCATCAAGTCCCTCACGGATAAGATGGAATCTCTTTCCAAGCAACTCGGAGAATTGAAGATGCAGCCGCAGCAGGTTAACCAAGCTCAGGCTTGTGTTAATTGTACCAACCCGCAACCCACTGAAGAATATCAAGTTGAGTACGAAAACCCTGACGGTTCAGTCTGTTACGTTCAATACCCAGCTCGTCCACCAAATCCCGAATTCAATCAACCACCTAGGGTTAATCAATTTCTGCGAAGCAATCAACCTTTCCGCTATCGCTATCCACCTTATCCAGCCCAACAATCTCAATTGACCTACGATCAACCACTTCTACTCACTGGTTCCCTAGTTGAGGAAAATTCCCCTACCACCCAGATTACAAAAGCATCTAACCCCACTCTCGGAGCTGATGATCAGTTAACTCAGTTCATTTAAGGACAACAACAGCTAAATCAGAGAACTGTGGCCAGACAAGATTAGACGGAGATACTAATGAGAAATCAATTAGCTATACTCAAAAGTTTGGAAACGCAGCTCGGACAGTTATCACAACGCCTTGAAACCCGACTGCAGGGAAGATTGCCAAGTGATACTATCCAAAATCCCCACATAGAAGAAGCTAAGCAAATGGATTCCGTAATCTCAGAGGAAGAACCAAGGAGAAGATAAGCTAGGCTCAAGAACAAATCGACATACACTCAGAAGCTGACCCCTGAAACTCCAGTTTGCATACCTTACCCTGGAAGGCTACAAGAAGAACCATCCAAGGTTGATTCCTTCAAACTTGATGAAAGATTCCTGGACACCATGTACAAAGTTCCCAACCAGAAGAGATACATCCGAAGGCTTCTTTCTACAAAGGAGAGGATACCAGACTCTAACAAAATTCCACTAAGTGAAGAATTCTCTGCATTACTCAGAAACTCTCTACCACCAAATCTGAAAGGACCCGTCCTAATCCATCAGGACAAAGTCCACATCGATTATAAACGATTCACAATAGTTGATTACATCACGAGGTATTTGACCTCTATATGATACATTTTACAAACATTGCATTCGTTTTTAAAAGACATACTTTCATTACATCGAAAGTTGACGGCATGCATACCATTTCATAAAATATCTAACTATAATTGACTTAATAATAATCTTGATGAACTCAACAACTCGAATGCAACGTCTTTCGAAATATGCCATGAATGACTCCAAGTAATATCTATAAAATGAGCAAATGCACAGCGGAAGATTTCTTTCGTACCTGAGAATAAACATGCTTTAAAATGTCAACCAAAAGGTTGGTGAGTTCATTAGTTTAACATAAATAATCATTTCATAATTTTAATAGACCACAAGATTTCGTATTTCCATTTCTCATAAACATACGTCCCATGCATAGAGACAAAAATATCATTCATATGGATTGAACACCTGGTAACCGACATTCACAATATACGTATAAGAATATTCCCATCATTCCGGGATCCTCCTTCGAACATGATATAAATTTCGAATTACTAAAGCATCCGGTACTTTGGATGGGGCTTGTTGGGCCCGATAGATCTATCTTTAGAGTTCGCGTCAATTAGGGTGTCTGTTCCCTAATTCTTAGATTACCAGACTTAATACAAAGGGGCATATTCGATTTCGATCATTCAACCATATAATGTAGTTTTGATTACTTGTGTCTATTTCATAAAAACATTTATAAAAATTGCGCATGTATTCTCAGCCCAAAAATATAAAGAGTAAAAAGGGAAAATGAAACTCACAATACTGTATTTTGTAGTAAAAATACATAAGACGTCATTTGAACAACGGAACAATGCAGGGTTGGCCTCGGATTCACGAACCTATATCATTTGTATATTTATTAATATTCTTAGTTGTAATTGAACGCATATATATATATATATATATATATATATATATATATATATATATATATATATATATATATATATATATATATATATATATATTTATATAAATGTATTAGTTATATCATTTTTATGTTAATAATATATATACATATATATGTTCATTTTGTATATATATAAAAATATTAAATTTTGTTATGTTATATGTATTAAATATATTATATATATATATATATATATATATATATATATATATATATATATATATATATATATATATATATATATATATATATATATATATATATATATATATATATATATATATATATATATATATATATATATATATCATTTATATATTAATTATAATAGTAGTCAAAATAATATTAATAGTGGTAAAAAATGGTAATAATTATAATTATAATACTTAATATGATAATGTTAATAATTCTGTTAATGATAATAATAATAATATAAATAATTATAACTGTAAAAATATTAATTTTTACTGTAAATGATAGTTTTAATAAAAGTAATAACTTTGAAATCTTTAAAATATAATGATACTTTACTTTGATAATATAATGATGATAATAAAAATAACAGTGTTAGTAATAATAAATTTTATCATAACATCATGTTAAATTTGTAATCTATATCTATAGTTCCAATAATTTAAAGTTATAACCAATATCAAAACATTTAATAATAATAATAATAATAATAATAATAATAATAATAATAATAATAATAATAATAATAATAATAATAATAATAATAATAATACTTTTCCTAAATGATATTTATAGAAATGATATTCTTTAACAATAAAGATAACAACAATAATATCAATGATTGTAATAATAATCATAATAATAACAAATAATACCTTAGGAGTAGTAAAAAGAAATAAGCTACCCAGGGCGAGACTCGAACCCGCGACCTCCTATTATCTCACAAGCACCCATAACCATTTGATCCAACACGATTTATTGAAATTATTATAACCATGATTTTATTTAACTCGTCTAATCTCAGCTCGGCCCAACAATTCTTTGACCCAACAAGCAATGGGATAAGGATTCGGCCCAATAAATAATTACTTAAGCTCCATGGGCCTGACTTGAATAATTAATTCTTGCTAGAACAGAGAAAAAAAATATGACTGCACCAGGTGGGAATTGAACTCAGGACCCCTCGTTAACATACTACTCTCCTAACCATTCCACTATCCATGCATTTCTGATTTATTATACCTTTCACTTTTTATAACTCATTCAATCTGTATTCTTCTTTCTTCTTCAATTTAATCTACTGAATCTAACCCTAGAATCATTATCATCTTATTTATTCATCTTCATATAATCATATCATCTAACTCGACATCATCATCTACCTCATACACATGAAATCACAATATCCCTTATATATTAATAACATAAAATCACCTTAAACTTTTCCATTATCATCGTTCCTCATCATTATTCATTCACCTCAATATGTACTCCCTAAACTCATTTAAAGCAACAATGACCCAATCTATGCCCAACCGAAAACTATGTTAGATGACCCAACAAAACAGCTGGACACGGCAGACTAACAAAAGCTGAGATAATTCGATTACTTTTATGTTTTCTTAAAACTCCACGGTTCACAGAAGAAAAACAAAAACAAGTGGGTCGCTGGAAAAAAAAATATACTGGGTGGGGTTCGTCTGGTTTTCAGAAACAATAAAAGCAAATGTTTTCTCCTTTACAGCTCACTACCCATTCACTAGTTTTAATCATTTAGTCTTGCTTTACTAATTTAGTGGGAGACAAAAGGTGGGGTTTTTGGTTTATAATTGTCATTCTTCATTTTTGTCGACCACTTCCATCATTCTTAACTTCCTTAAATACTTCCTCCTAACTGAAAATGAATCAGAATACGAGTAGCAGGTGGTATGTTTGGTTAAATAGCTGTCGGCAAACAAAAAAATATGAAGTGGTTTAGGTGACGGTTTGCAGGCAGTTTTGTCGACAATAAAAGGAAAAAAAATATGAAACAGAAGGGGTAAGCGTAGCAGGTGCAGCTTAGTTTCGTGGGTTTGGTTTGGTTGAACAGGAAATAGGTGCGAGCAACAAGATTAATTCGAGTAGCAGTGGAATGGGTTTGTTGTGGGTTTCAAGAGAGTGATGCATGGTGGTGATATTCATGGTGGTTTAGTGGTGATTAAAAGGTGGTTTACTAATTCGAATTTGAAACAGAAAAGTGGTTCTTGGGTTTACTCGCAGTAGAAGCAACAACAACAAAGCAAAACGAATAGCTAGTAGTGGTTTGTGAGGTTTTGAATCTAAAACAGAAAAGAAGACTAATAGAATTATAAGTGGGTTTAGGTGATGGTATTTGCGGTGATCGAGTAACAAAAATTTATGAAAAGTGATCGATAGCAAAAGAAGAACAAGAATAAAAGAACTGGATTTCTAATGAGTAACAACTGGGTGTTTGTGAAGACGAGGTTATTGGTTATGGTTCACCAAAAAGAAAGATTAAGAAAGGTGGTAGATGAGAATTTGGTGTCGACAGATTTAAGGACCCAGTACACATAAAAATATAAACAATTAAAAGGAGGAAAAGACTTCTAACTGAATTATATATAATTTCATATGGTAGTAACTTAATTATTTTATATATGATTTTACATTTTAATTCAAATAATTAATGTGTACATTATTAATTTAAAACATCAAATTTATACACTTATATTTATATTTAATTTTATATTTATTTTTACATATTTATTTACACACAATTGTTTGTGAATCATCGGGTATAGTCAAAGGTCAAATGCATTTGTGTAATCTGTGAGACTCAGTATTACAGACTTTGCTTATCGTGTCGAAATCATACAAAGAATAAGTTTAAAATTTGGTCGGAAATTCCCGGGTCGTCACAGTACCTACCCGTTAAAGAAATTTCGTCCCAAAATTTGAGTGTGGTTGTCACGGTTAACCATAAAAATGTTTTCATGACGAATATGAGTTGATAGATAGAGTTTTATCACTTTTGAGTAATATGGACAAGATAATTCGATTACTCGAAGAGTACGAGTGAAGATATCACTAAATAGTGAAATAAAGTAAATAGAGGTTCGTTTTTAACTTTTGACGTAGTCACTGCTGATTTTAGAAAATAAGGTGCGTCTTAACTTTTGACGTTGTCTCGGTTGAATTCCGGAATTCAAGGAATTTAAAGAAAATCTTTGAAATCTAAAAGATTTGATTCTTCAGCGAATAAGGAAATTAAGATCTCTATAATTAAATACGATGATCTGCCTCGATTACTCTGTCTGATATTTTCATTATAAATTAAACTCTTCCGTTCCATTATTCTCACCATTCCCATACTCCCTTCCTTAGTTCATACATCCAAAAGATTGTGGAAATGCTTATTCCAGTTCTAATCCTTATCCTTATTCTTACTATCGTAACAATCATTCTCTTTTTCCAACTTCTACCCGAGGAATCTGCTTACTTCTATTTTGCTCTTGGGGTTATAGTGCTTTTAATTCTCTCGTGTCTTTATGTTGCGATAAACATTGATATACACGATTTGTAATTTATGCGCTGTTATCGTGCTTTATATCTCCCTTATATTTCAATGTCCCCATTTCTGTTTCCTATATTCATTAACATCCACAGTTAATACCCCCTCCTATTTGCTGCGATTTATACTCCAATTTCTATTTCAGAGCTTTGTCCCTTCGTTTCTTCTTCTGGCGATTTGGCATCTCTTGTAATGGTCCAGAATTCGCAGATATAAGTTTCAGAATGAACATTATTAATGTTCTAAATAAGAAGGAACGTAATAGCACGATTTGATTTGTCAAATTACCAGATTCACTGAGATTAGAACTATCAAGAATATATTTTCTTGATATGTTCAGAAGTTAAGCAGAATGACAGAGTTATGTAACATGGCACAAGATGACGTTATGATCTGTGAATCATCACGTCCCATTAGAAACTCAGCATGACTTACTGTAATATAATCACGTTGATCAAGTGTCATTATATTATACTATCTCATGCATCAGTTCCCAACATTACTTCAATAACATTCATATTTTAAGCTCGAAAGTTTACAGAATATAGAAACTAACAGTTTCTATATGATGTAACACTGGTAACACGAATAGATTAATGATTTCAGATAAGAATAGTTATAAAAATATCTTCAGAAATATGGAGGATATTTATAATGAAAGATACGATAATATCTTTGAATATCTAAAATCAGAGAATGATGGAGACTATTGTCTGCAAAGGTTTAGAGTAACGAGCAAGATATTTGCTAAAGATTTCAGCAGACATTGAATCATTTAGATTCTTTGAAGTCAAACTTATTCTTTGTGATTTGTCCAGGGCTTTCTTCATAGTTTCGCATAATCTGCTTTTCGGTACTAAATTTTCTCTTGAATGTTTCCAATATAATGATACACAGGGAGCACGAAGAGGTATATAATTTCGGACGAGAATATTTTTGAAAATATCCTCAGAAATATCTAAGATATTGATGATGATATTTTGAAATTTCTAAGTTCGATGGTTGATGGAGAAAGATTTTCCGTAAGATTTTAACATGACTTCATAGCAAGATATTCTCTAAAGATTTCATCAGATCCAGAATTACCTGGATTCTTTGAATATAGGGTTTGGTCCTTGTATTTTTCCTTGGTCTCCTTCGTGGTTAGCTCAATCCGTTTTTCAGTTCCAACTTTTCTGAGCTTTTCCAACATACTATTCTTTATCATCAAACTTCCGATGATTAAGGTCTTTTACGGTTGTCTATGGTTTTTGCTGCTTCATTCAACTTTTTCAACATTCATAGTATTGATTTGTGACTGAGTGCCTTTCAGAATTTCAGAATGAGAGATCATAATTCTAAGAGATAAATGTCATACATATAACTGTTGATGTAGATATGATGTGAGTTTTCAAAATACTGATTGCTGATTCCCGGTAATTGGTATGGCAGTTCTCGTTACAAGATGCGGATGAGTATATGATAGGATTTCAATGAATAAATATAATGATTTGTTAGAGAGATTTAGGCCAAGAAGCAACGAGGTTGCTGGTACGTCTGCTGGTAATATGGTGGAATATAAAAGAATTCTCTGGTATAAAAAGGGTAATTGTATATATATCAGGATTTTAGTAAGGCTACTTCGAATGAAAAGTCAAAGTTGACTTGTTGGAGCTGTGACAAAATTGGCTACTTTGAAAAGGAATCGCAAAATTATTTTTGCTACTAAATGCCAAAGGATCTAACGCGGCTACGTGTTAAACTTTTACTCAGTTGCCGAGAATTTCTCAGGTGCATAACTATAGGCATAAATCTTTCCTTCCATAAATAAAGTGCGGTTGATTCATCCTATTGATTGAGGTGTTTTCAAGAATCATGAAAGGTTTGAACGCATATTGAAATCGTCAAGATACAAATGAGGTTTAAGATGAAATCAAGTGGCAACTTGAGGAAATATTTAACTGTAGAAGATGAACTTTATTTACAATCTTTTAAGTCGAAATGTGTTGTATTTAATATTTCCTACTCTTTTAATAATTTTTAATTGTCCATAATAGTAGTCCAATAGTCCAATAGTTCAATAGCTCCACCAAAACTAGTATATTTTAAGGAAATAGTCATATAGTAACAATTATCTAGGAACAGTTAACATAGTTTTAAAGTTTTACGTAGTTAATTAATTGGTTACTAATAAATTTTATTTTGTTCATTATTTTCTTCATTATGCCACTTGTCAAATCTTGACTTGGGTTTTGATCGGCAGAAACTCGTATGTGAAATTTAGTTGGAATGAAAGTGATTTTTCTTTGGTGAACAAATACGTATATCTGTGGAGTAAGTAGGATAGTAAATGACTGTTAAATCAGATTCGAAGAATGTACATTGTAACTTATTAATGTGAAATATAAATATTCCTCGGGTATTACCTACCCGTTAAAATATTTTCATCATTAATAGTTTGTACGAAAGACTTTTTAATCACAATCCCTATGAAAATATATATATATACATATATATTTTCTTCAGGTGTAATCATGGATTTAATGAGTCAATATAATATTAGACTCATTTGATTTTTGGTTTGAGCTAGAATAAGTAATCTATAAAACTATTAGGATCCATATATTCTTCGCAGAATATTGATGAAGTTATGGATCAATACTTCATTGTTAATTGCTGTTGGTACTCCTTGGTATCTATGGCGCGTATGATGTTGATGTTCGTGGAACAGATTGTGAAATTGAGGCTTGGGATGCGGATGCTGTTGTTGGTGGTACCGTTGATGTTGATGATGTCGCTGAAGCTGGTACATTTTGCACCATATTTTTCAAATTGATTACTCGATCGCGAAGTTCGTTGACTTCTTATATTACTCCGGAATAATTGTCGGTTGAAACGAGCAGATGAGTAAGGTTTCAAATTGTGGATAGAATATAATCATGTCGAGCTACTCTGGAAATGAGGGTGAAGATGGTGTTTCGGATTGGTTCGCCAGTGAATGTTTCAAGTTCTTCGTCCAGCGAACAATATGGTGGGTGAAAGGGATCGATTCTTCTTGTCTCCAATGATTAAGTAGACTACGAACTCATCATATGAATTGGGGATGGTTGGTTGGTTGATTCATTCTGGTGACGCTGCTTTCGGAGCTTAGGTGAACGTCCACGTCAGAATAGCTGTCGGAATAACTATTAGAATAGTTATCGGAATTCGAGGGACTCGAACTGGTTGAAGAATTCATCCCGTACGATTAGATGAAGGATTTTCGATAAGAAATAGATTATAGGATGTAGATTAGTATCCTGCAATACATAATTTACATATGCATATGTAATACTAAAATCTCATAAGTTACGGAGGAATCTACGGAAGCTGTCAGGTAAAGATAACAATAACAGATACGCTAAGATATGAATTAGCAGATATGATAAGATATGAATTTTGTCTATACACTATTCATGCAGTCAATGCAATAAGATGTGTCTAGACTGAGAATAGTATGCAGGTAATTTACTAAAGATGATAAACAAATGATTTCTGACAAAAATGATTAGCAAAACTTTTGACATGCAGACATGGTCAAAGTCCAGACTCACTAATGCATCCTAACGACTTATCAGTTAGACACAATAATGCAGACCCGATTCGCTAAGACCACCGCTCTGATACCAAAGCTGAAAGGACCCGTCCTAATCCATCCGGACAAAGTCCATATCGATTATAAACGATTCACAATAGTTGATTACATCGCGAGGTATTTGACCTCTATATGATACATTTTACAAACATTGCATTCGTTTTTAAAAGACATACTTTCATTACATCGAAAGTTGACGGCATGCATACCATTTCATAAAATATCTAACTATAATTGACTTAATAATAATCTTGATGAACTCAACAACTCGAATGCAACGTCTTTCAAAATATGCCATGAATGACTCCAAGTAATATCTATAAAATGAGCAAATGCACAGCGGAAGATTTCTTTCGTACCTGAGAATAAACATGCTTTAAAATGTCAACCAAAAGGTTGGTGAGTTCATTAGTTTAACATAAATAATCATTTCATAATTTTAATAGACCACAAGATTTCGTATTTCCATTTCTCATAAACATACGTCCCATGCATAGAGACAAAAATATCATTCATATGGATTGAACACCTAGTAACCGACATTCACAATATACGTATAAGAATATTCCCATCATTCCGGGATCCTCCTTAGGACATGATATAAATTTCGAATTACTAAAGCATCCGGTACTTTGGATGGGGCTTGTTGGGCCCGATAGATCTATCTTTAGAGTTCGCGTCAATTAGGGTGTCTGTTCCCTAATTCTTAGATTACCAGACTTAATACAAAGGGGCATATTCGATTTCGATCATTCAACCATATAATGTAGTTTTGATTACTTGTGTCTATTTCGTAAAAACATTTATAAAAATTGCGCATGTATTCTCAGCCCAAAAATATAAAGAGTAAAAAGGGCAAATGAAACTCACAATACTGTATTTTGTAGTAAAAATACATATGACGTCATTTGAACAACCGAACAATGCAGGGTTGGCCTCGGATTCACGAACCTATATCATTTGTATATTTATTAATATTCTTAGTTGTAATTGAACGCATATATATATATATATATATATATATATATATATATATATATATATATATATATATATATATATATATATATATATATATATATATATATATATATATATATATAAATGTATTAGTTATATCATTTTTATGTTAATAATATATATACATATATATGTTCATTTTGTATATATATAAAAATATTAAATTTTGTTATATTATATGTATTAAATCTATTTTATATATATATATATATATATATATATATATATATATATATATATATATATATATATATATATATATATATATATATATATATATATCATTTATATATATCATTTATATATTAATTATAATAGTAGTCAAAATAATATTAATAGTGGTAAAAAATGGTAATAATTATAATTATAATACTTAATATGATAATGTTAATAATTCTATTAATGATAATAATAATAATATTAATAATTATAACTGTAAAAATATTAATTTTTACTGTAAATGATAGTTTTAATAAAAGTAATAACTTTCAAATCTTTAAAATATAATGATACTTTACTTTGATAATATAATGATGATAATAATAATAACAGTGTTAGTAATAATAAATTTTATCATAACATCATGTTAAATTTGTAATCTATATCTATAGTTCCAATAATTTAAAGTTATAACCAATATCAAAACATTTAATAATAATAATAATAATAATAATAATAATAATAATAATAATAATAATAATAATAATAATAATAATAATAATAATAATAATACTTTTCCTAAATGATATTTATAGAAATGATATTCTTTAACAATAAAGATAACAACAATAATATCAATGATGTTAATAATAATCATAATAATAACAAATAATACCTTAGGAGTAGTAAAAAGAAATAAGCTACCCAGGGCGAGACTCGAACCCGCGACCTCCTATTATCTCACAAGCACCCATAACCATTTGATCCAACACGATTTATTGAAATTATTATAACCATGATTTTATTTAACTCGTCTAATCTCAGCTCAACCCAACAATTCTTCGACCCAACAAGCAATGGGATAAGGATTCGGCCCAATAAATAATTACTTAAGCTCCATGGGCCTGACTTGAATAATTAATTCTTGCTGGAACATAGAAAAAAAATATGACTGCACCAGGTGGGAATTGAACTCAGGACCCCTCGTTAACACACTACTCTCATAACCATTCCACTATCCATGCATTTCTGATTTATTATACCTTTCACTTTTTATAACTCATTCAATCTGTATTCTTCTTTCTTCTTCAATTTAATCTACTGAATCTAACCCTAGAATCATTATCATCTTATTTATTCATCTTCATATAATCATATCATCTAACTCGGCATCATCATCTACCTCATACACATGAAATCACAATATCCCTTATATATTAACAACATAAAATCACCTTAAACTATTCCATTATCATCGTTCCTCATCATTATTCATTCAGCTCAATATGTACTCCCTAAACTCGTTTAAAGCAACAATGACCCAATCTACGCCCAACCGAAAACTATGTTAGATGACCCAACAAAACAGCTGGACACGGCAGACTAACAAAAGCTGAGATAATTCGATTACTTTTATGTTTTCTTAAAACTCAACGGTTCACAGAAGAAAAACAAAAACAAGTGGGTCGCTGGAAAAAAAAATATACTGGGTGGGGTTCGTCTGGTTTTCAGAAACAATAAAAGCAAATGTTTTCTCCTTTACAGCTCACTACCCATTCACTAGTTTTAATCATTTAGTCTTTCTTTACTAATTTAGTGGGAGACAAAAGGTGGGGTTTTTGGTTTATAATTGTCATTCTTCATTTTTGTCGACCACTTCCATCATTCTTGACTTCCTTAAATACTTCCTCCTGACCGAAAATGAATCAGAATACGAGTAGCAGGTGGTTTGTTTGGTTAAATAGCTGTCGGCAAAAAAAAAAATGAAGTGGTTTAGGTGACGGTTTGCAGGCAGTTTTGTCGACAATAAAAAGAAAAAAAATATGAAACAGAAGGAGTAAGCGTAGCAGGTGCAGCTTAGTTTCGTGGGTTTGGTTTGGTTGAACAGGAAATAGGTGCGAGCAACAAGATTAATTCGAGTAGCAGTGGAATGGGTTTGTTGTGGGTTTCAAGAGAGTGATGCATGGTGGTGATATTCATGGTGGTTTAGTGGTGATTAAAAGGTGGTTTACTAATTCGAATTTGAAACAGAAAAGTGGTTCTTGGGTTTACTCGCAGTAGAAGCAACAACAACAAAGCAAAACGAATAGCTAGTAGTGGTTTGTGAGGTTTTGAATCTAAAACAGAAAAGAAGACTAATAGAATTATAAGTGGGTTTAGGTGATGGTATTTGCGGTGATCGAGTAACAAAAATTTATGAAAAGTGATCGATAGCAAAAGAAGAACAAGAATAAATGAACTGGATTTCTAATGAGTAACAACTGGGTGTTTGTGAAGATGAGGTTATTGGTTATGGTTCACCAAAAAGAAAGATTAAGAAAGGTGGTAGATGAGAATTTGGTGTCGACAGATTTAAGGACCCAGTACACACAAAAATATAAACAATTAAAAGGAGGAAAAGACTTCTAACTGAATTTTGGATTTTCTGTTTTGGATGGAGTATAAATCGTACGAATTTGCTAAATCATTAATAGGATGATAGTAATTTAAAACAAATGCATTCCCTTTTCTGAATTTATTAAATTTATAATTATTATATATAAATAATGGTAATACTTTTAATATTAATAATAATAAACAATATTACTAATAAAATATATATATATATATATATATATATATATATATATATATATATATATATATATATATATATATATATATATATATATATATATATATATATATATATATATATATATATATATATATATAAATAGTTTTTGTTAGTAGGGATAAAAATAGAAATATTAATATTTAAAATAAATAATAATACCAAAATAATAATATTAAGAATGATACCAATAATAATGATATTTAATACTAATAAAAATGATAAAAAAAAATACTATAAATGATAAAAATCCTAACACCATCCTAATTATAGTAATATCTATATTATTACAGATAATAATATTATTAGTAGCAATAATAATATAACAAAGTATATATGTATGTATAATTTCATATGGTAGTAACTTAATTATTGTATATATGATTTTACATTTTAATTCAAATAATTAATGTGTACATTATTAATTTAAAACATCAAATATATACACTTATATTTATATTTATTTTTATATTTATTTTTACATATTTATTTACACACAATTGTTCGTGAATCATCGGGTATAGACAAAGGTCAAATGCATTTGTGTAATCTGTGAGACTCAGTATTACAGACTTTGCTTATCGTGTCGAAATCATACAAAGAATAAGTTTAAAATTTGGTCGAAAATTCCCGGGTCGTCACAAAAGCTAGGAGATACGGGCCGATTCATTTTTCCGTGTTCAATCTACCAATCTGGAACCATTTATGCGCTAGCAGATTTAGGAGCAAGTATCAACCTAATCCCTTATTCTCTCTACAAGAGACTAGAGTTAGGAGACTTGTCACCAACCAAAATTACAATCCAACTTGCCGATCATACAATTCGATATCCTAAGGGCATAGTTGAGAACATCTTGGTGAAAGTCGACAAATTCTTGTACCCTAAGGATTTCGTAGTAATGGATATCAAGGAAGACCTACACACCTCAGTAGTGTTAGGAAGACCTTTCATGAATACGGCTGGGACTGTCATTGATGTGTACAATCAAACCTTGATCTTACGATCACATGGGGAGAGCGTTACCTTCAAAATTGACCGACCAACCGATCTTTCTGGACATGCAGAGATGTTTGCTATTTCCACCAGACAGATCACTTCCGATGATGAGTCTTCACCACCAGCCAATGATATCGAGATGGGTGTCGAATCACAGCCTGTAGGCGACCCAGAAATGGATGAAGAGGATCCCAGCGAAGAAATAAAGGAAGAGGAGGAATCTGAGGAGGAAGAGGAAATGGAAGACGTAAAAGAAACTGCGACAATACCCGTTCCAAGCACTGAGCGTCATGAAGAAATAATGAGGCTTGAGATGACAGATCACAGTTTAATCATTCGCTTCAAGAAAAAGACCGATAAGGCTGAGGTTCAGGATATAGAAATTGATACTGTAAGTATCAAAGTGGAGAATTAGAATACTGAAGAAACCCGTTCATCAGACGCATCCTCAGAGGAACCAGATACCGATGATGATGAGGAAGAGCATCATGAAAACATTCTGAATAACTCACACTCTCCAACCGAACCAGATCAAGGGGAGCCGGACTCTTCTTCAGATCGAATTCCGGTTATATCCACACACGCAGACATGATAACCTTCATCAATGATAACGATGAATTTGAAGACATTCTCGAAGCCATCCAGAAGTCAACCATTGATTTTTCGCTACGCTTAACAGCACGAATCATGGCTATCAAAAAAGAACACCACCTCTATCTCCAAAGAGAAGACAATGATGTTGAAATCCTAGAAGAATGCATTCAAGACTTTATCAATTCTCTTCACGATCGTATCTATCACGAAGAAAGGCAATGAGAGCATAATTCAGTGGTTCGCACTATTCTCGAAACAAGATTCTGTTGAGATCAGAAGATCATTTACTCTAAGGTTTATAATGCCTTAGCCGGATCTGCACTTCCGTTCTCACGAAACCAACGAGCACTACTGACTCTCATCCAGAAGCATATGGATCTTTCCACCGGCCGCCCAACTTATCATTCTGATTTGCAAATGATCGAGGATATTCACAGTCTTTTCGCTCTTTTGGATAGAGATAATTTCGAAAGCACACCAGACAGACTAGTGATTTACGTAACAATTGATCACCACGCTAATCTGATTATCAAAGAGTTACAAGACGCTGTTATGGAGGAAGCAAGGCGAAACAATCCGTTCTCTCATCTTGAACCAGATAGAGTCAATATTGCCACCTACGTTACGAAGCAGCTATCACGTATCTTCCAAGAATCTACGGATCCTAGTTTCACATTTAAAGCTGGATGTAGGTAGATATACTCAAAGACGGTGAAATTAATGCTCGGATCAGGGTTGCTGTTCACTTCTTTTCAGCTTCGCCTCTTAGTAAATCTATGCAAAGCTACTGACTCTTACTGCGGGGATCACCGTTCTGAAGATTTCGAAATTCTAAAGATACAATTTCTAACATTGTTTGAAGACCTCCGAAATGAGCATCCCATCAGAGAAATCATCAACACCAGCACTGCTTCTATTATTGACATTCATGGGTCAACCAATGGGTGGTGGATCATATCCTCACCGGACTTCAAGACTTATCAAGAGCCGAAACTGCGCACTACTTATCTTTCAGAAGATCTTCAAGAGAAGTGCCGGATCTGTTACCACTATTGGTCCGAGACTTTCTCAGGATTTATCCACCAAGACACACATTCCCTCGAGAAGACTAAGATCACAACCATCAGCAAGGAATGTTTTCTTTTTGAAGCATCACTACGGTCGAGCCAACGACCTTAAACAAAAGCGCTTCTCGGGAGGCAACCCGTGCAATAAAGTAGAGTAGAAGAAAAAAGGATGACAAATGAGCCGATAAAGAAGCAAGGAAGCCAGCCGCATCTGCTAGGGGTATTTCTTTCTTTTCGCTACTAGCTCAAGATTCAAACTATGCCACATCCTAGCTTATCACTAAGTGTGGGATAACACCCAATATAAACACTAGACAAATACTCCCAAATCTTCAACTAAAACTCCTAAGTGTGGGATACACTAGGAACATTGAGGACAATGTTCGTCTAAGTGTGGGATGTTGGTATCTTTTTACGCTGAATTATAATAACCCATTACGAAGATTCCAAGTCCTTAAGCCAAATTTCAAAATTTTTGCAATAGAAACCCTTTTCGAAAGAGTATTTTTGAAAACCTAAAATGTTTGTTAATAAATATAAGGCTTAAGTAAGGTGGAATTCTTGTTAGATTGAAATCTATAATAGAGCATTGCATGACTAAGGCATTATCGACCTAAATTGATTATGGTGAGGCACCCCAAATAAGACCAGCATTCATCCTTAATGGTTCACTATTTTCCGTTGAGAGTGCCGATGTCTGTACCTAGAATCAGAACTTGCTTTAGATCTACATCTCTAAGCAGCAGAAGCGTGATTCGGTTATAATCAAAATAGCTAGCCATTTGTCAAACATAAACCTTCCGCACATCCACTAGTTCTACTCCACCACCACATCCATATCACCTTTACTATTTCTCGAAAAATCCAGAAAATGAGATTCCTTCCGAAAACCCGATGTTTTAAACCTCTCAAGTATCATGGCAAAGGTCTTGAAAAAGTTTACCGGCTAAAAGTTTCTCGAGATGAAGTATCCTTTATCTTAAAAAAAAAATTGCAAAAGAAACCCTTTTCGAAAGAGTATTTTTGAAAACCTAAAACGTTTGTCAATAAAAATAAGGCTTAAGTAAGGTGGAATTCTTGTTAGATTGAAATCTCTAATAGAGCATTGCATGACTAAGTTATTATCGACCTAAATTGATTATGGTGAGGCACCCCAAATAAGACCAGCATTCATCCTTAATGCTTCACTATTTTCCGTTGAGAGTGCCGATGTCTGTACCTAGAATCAGAACTTGCTTTAGATCTACATCTCCAAGCAGCAGAAGCGGGATTCAGTTATAATCAAAATAGCTAGCCATTTGTCAAACATAAACCTTCCGCACATCCACTACTTCTACTACACCACCACATCCATATCACCTTTACTATTTCTCGAAAAATCCAGAAAATGAGATTCCTTTCGAAAACCCGATGTTATAAACCTCTCAAGTATCATGGCAAAGGTCTTGAAAAAGTTTACCGGCTAAAAATTTCTCGAGATGAAGTATCCTTTATCTTAAAAAAAAAAATTATAGTTCTGAAAAAAGGAGTAGAACCTAAATAAGAGAAATGCCGAAGAGAACTCGACCGAAAATGATTATCAAATGAAGAAAAGTTCAAAAGTGCTTCTCAAAATACTTTAGCACTCCTATCTATCCGAATAAAAGTCTGTATAAAGACTACATTACCCTTTTTCTCACCTCTCAAAAAGAACTTCCCTACCACTCCAAAATTCTTTTCCCATTTTGACAAATGACCTGTAAA
The DNA here is from genome assembly GCF_046630445.1 of Rutidosis leptorrhynchoides. NCBI lineage: Eukaryota > Viridiplantae > Streptophyta > Magnoliopsida > Asterales > Asteraceae > Rutidosis > Rutidosis leptorrhynchoides. The sequence continues at coordinate 496,330,062 of NC_092334.1, read as the reverse complement.
GCTGAGATTACTACCGTTCTCGCATTAGCAGCAAGGATTTGAGTCTTTATCAAGCCTATGACGATGGGTGCAGCATGACTGGCTATGAGGGTATTCATTTATTAGATCTATAGGGAACCCTAAACACTAGAGTGATTTGAGTAACCCGTGAAAGCTAGCCTATGTCATGTAACCTCCTCGCATGTTTGCAGAGATAATTTCAATCATAACATAGATAACTCACCTTATCTTTTTGCTCTTATAATAAAAGCAAACCGTTTAGGTTATTAGAAAAGAAACACCAAAAAGATTCTTAAGAATGAGAGTTTGCTTGAGGATAAGCAAAGTCTAAGTGTGGGATATTTGATATCGGCTAAAAAGTCAAGTTTTCACCCCGGTATTGAGGCCCAAAAACAAGAAAGATTCGATCTTTGTCAGAAAAATACCTACTTCGTCGGTTAGAATTGAAGAACAAGTAATTACGAAGGCGGTGCAAAAAGAATCAAGAGAATCGGAGCTAAAATGAAGATTCTAGAGCGAAAAAGGTGAAAGACAATAAATCAAGTTACGATCCAGGGAATCAAGGCTGACCATCATCAGAACCGGCCTGCCATACGGTCTGCCATACGGCCTGCCTGTATGGAATACGGCCTATGTCATAACCCGTCCTTAACCATAAGAACGAGTTAGATAACGTATGATTTCATTGCGAGGTATTGACCTCTATATGCGACATTTTTAAAAGAACAACTGCATTTATTTTACATTACAAACCATAACTCTTATGTTAATACAAGCTTTAGAAAATATAAAGATGATTATCGTTTAGCGATAATCTTAGACTTACAAACTTTACATGTGATGATAACAATACGATTTCTAGCATATTTTACATTACAATTCCTCGGATATGCAGTTTTATTTTTGACACAAATATGCACACTCAAGATCTTGCTTAAATTCAACATGTTGCAGCGGAAGCTTTTAGTTATCACCTGAGAATAGACATGTTTAAAACGTCAACATAAAGTTGGTGAGATATAGGTTTAATGCCGGCAGCGGTATAAATATAGACCACAAGATTTCATATGTAAACATTTTAATAAAAATATTCTAAGTGGTTGAGCACTTGGTAACCATACTTAACATTTAATCACGTCGCATATTCCCTTTATTATGAAATCTTACTACACCGTACCAAGTGTAGTCACGAAACGAAGTACTGTGCAACCGTTGAATACTGGTCGTCCAGTCCGGTTGGGGTTGTCAGGCCCGATAGATCTATCAACAGGATTCGCGTTTACAATACCGCTGTAAATAATAGTTACCAAGCTACAGGGAAGTATGCCAGTGGTACAACTCAACGTAGAATATATTTTTCAGTTACTTGTGTCCATAACGTAAAACATAAAATACATGTATTCTCATCCCGAAATACTTAGAGTTTAAAAGTGGGACTATATACTCACTTTTGCCTTGAAGATATATATATTTTGACTTGGTCTCCGATTGATATCACGAACCTATCCATATATAATATATCAATATATTTTCATTTTAAACAATCGTCACATATATATACTTATAATACTTTTAATGTCTTCTTAGTCCGTAGTTAGCAATTCAATTTTAATAGTTCATATTTAGGTGTTTAATAAATAAATAAAACCCCCCCTCGAAATAAATAAAACCCCATCGTATTCGTATTGGTCGGGATTAATCTTGACCCACGGTACCGGTGTTGTCAAATGACGTGTTGCGTACATAAAGTACCGGTGTTGTCAAATGACGTGTTGCGTACAATCATGGGATCTTATGATTAATCTTCTCGTATTGTTTACGGGTGATCCTGAAATATATAAAATTAAATTATGAGTACATATATATAAAATATCATGTTATTTTAGAAAGATGTGATTTATTTAATTTTTCTCCAATTATTTTCGTGGCTAAACTAGTTTTGGATATCCGATTTTGTTTTGGTCATAGTTTCTTCGTTACAACTCCGTTTTCGTTGGTTCAACTTGCCACTTCCTTGGATCGAGTCCCTCTTTAAGAATATGAACTGTAAATACCTTAGTTTGTATTCGAAATCACAGGTCATAGGTCAAACTTTGGTGAAACTTATGAAGTTAATCATTTTCCATCATGTAAACAACCTTAAATGATTATTTTTCTAAAAATACTTATACTTTGAGTTAAATCATGAAATTTTTATGTGTTAACATATTCATAAGAAATATCATTTTTCCAGAATATAAACCTCCAATTCAAATTTCAAGATGGTTTTTAATTATCCAACCCAAAACAGCCCCCGGTTGCACTCCGACGTCATAAATTCAGTTTTTAAGGTGTTCTTTGAAAAACCAAGTTTTACCTTGTTAAGTTAGCATATATTTATGATATATTACAGGTCTTTAAGTATTTTAAAAGTTAAGTTAGAAGGATCTATTTAGTTTGCAAACAAGTTTGAAATCATTCAAACTATGTTCTTGTTGTTAAAATTGTATACCATAAAATAAGATAGCTATATATATATGAATCGAATAAGGTTATGAACAAAGTTACTACCTCAAGTTACTTGGACAAGATTTCTGTAAAAGTGGAGTAAAAACCTAGAACCAAAAGAGTGGTGGAGTTGGATGAAAGATTGGAAGTAAACTTGTGTTCTTGGAAGGATTCTTGAAGTGTTTTTGTAAGGGTTTTCTTATGGTGTTTAAGTGATGTTCTTGAAGCTAGATTTTCATGGTGATAGGCTGAGATGGTTAAGGTGTTTAAGGGTTATGAAAGGGTGTTCCTAACTAGCAAAATGATGTAGCAAAGTTGAAGATGGATGGAGTACTTAAGGTGGTGGTGGTGGCGTGAATGATGAGGAACAAAGACATGATCTTTGTTGTATTTTTGTGTAATAATTCATGCATGCATCCAAACTCTAATTACCTCTCATCTAGGGCAGTAATAATGGCTAGTTAGGTGGTGATTTTATGTGTATATACTAATAGTAAATACGTATAGAAGCTAGGTATGATACGAGTACATATACTCTAGATATACGTATAGAAATCTTGTGAAAAATGGAATGAGAATTCAAATATAGCTATCTTTTGTGAATACACTTATATTGTTTTATGTATTTAAGTCCTTAAAAAGTGATTAAATACATTATATATACGATATATGTATAAACATTATAGGTCATAAGTATTTATATCAAAAAAAACGTTACGTATGGTTATTGTTTTGAAAACTTAAGTTAGTAGTTTCAAAATATACTTATAACTTATTGTTATTAATACAAAATGAGATATTAAAACATCCATAAATCATGTTAAATATGTATATATACATATATATACATAAACGTATAATTATCATATATTATATAGTTCGTGATATCATCGGTCAAACTAGACGGTCAAACGTTGTGTAAAACTCTTTTCGAAAACATAAGTTTCGACAATTTGGATTGCTTATCATGTTGGTAAGGTTTAATTTATGTAAATATTAATCTTATAAGTATAGATTGATCGAAAAAGTCCGGGTCATTACAGTACCTACCCGTTAAATAAATTTCGTCCCGAAATTTTAAAATTGTACCTATTTTGCGTCATCGGGAAACAAGTGTGGATACTTTTGTTTCATCTGATCCTCTCGTTCCCAAGTAAACTCAGGACCCCTTCGAGCATTCCAACGAACCTTAACGATCGGTATATTGCTCTGCTTGAGCCGTTTAATTTCACGATCCATGATTTCGATTGGTTCTTCGATGAATTGTAGTTTCTTGTCGACATGGATTTCTTCAAGAGGAATGGTGAGGTCTTCCTTTGCAAGACACTTTTTAAGGTTTGAGACGTGAAAGGTATTATGTACTCCGGCGAGTTGTTGCGGTAACTCGAGTCGATAAGCTACCGGTCCAATGCGTTCGATGATCTTGAACGGGCCTACGTACCTTGGGTTCAGTTTACCCCTTTTGCCGAAACGTATTACACCTTTCCATGGTGACACCTTTAACATAACCATGTCACCGATCTGAAACTCTAATGGTTTCCTTCGAACATCGGCGTAGCTCTTTTGGCGACTACGGTCTGTTTTCAATCTCTCCTTAATTTGTACTATCTTTTCAGTAGTTTCATGTATGATCTCGGGACCAGTTAATTGTCGATCTCCTACTTCATTCCAACAGATAGGAGATCTACACTTCCTTCCATACAGTGCTTCGAATGGTGCAGCTTTAATGATCGCATGATAACTATTATTATACGAGAATTCTGCTAACGGTAAATACTTATCCCATCCGTTTCCAAAATCGATCACATATGCCCTGAGCATGTCTTCAAGAGTCTGAATTGTTCTTTCACTCTGCCCGTCAGTTTGCGGATGATATGTGGTGCTCATATCCAAACGAGTTCCTAGGGCCTCTTGTAGCGATTGCCAGAACTTTGATGTAAATCTACTATCACGATCGGATATAATGGAAATAGGTATTCCATGCCTTGAAACAATTTCCTTTATATACAATCGTAATAGTTTCTCCATTCTATCCGTTTCCTTTATAGGCAAGAAATGTGCAGACTTGGTGAGACGATCAACAATCACCCAAATGGTGTCGTATCCCCAGGCAGTCTTTGGTAATTTCGTGATGAAATCCATGGTAATACCATCCCATTTCCATTCTGGGATTTCTGGTTGTTGAAGTAACCCTGACGGCTTCTGGTGTTCTGCTTTGACCTTGGAACAAGTTAAACACTCCCCAACATATGTTGCAACGTCTGTATTTAAATTAGGCCACCAATAATGTGTCTTAAGATCTTGATACATCTTTCCAACTCCAGGATGTATCGAGTATCTTGTCTTATGTGCCTCGTTCAATATCAACTTCCTTAATCCACCCAACTTCGGTACCCAAATACGATTTGCAAAATATCGAATTCCATCTTCCCGTATAACGAGTTGCTTCTCATACTTCTTCATTATTTCATTTCCTGTGTTTTCTTTAGTAAGTGCTTCTCGTTGAACTTCTTTGATTTGTGAGTTGAGATTCATGCGAATTTTTATGTTCATCGCTCGTACTCGAATTGGTTCTCGTTCTTTTCTTCTTAGAGCATCGGCCACCACGTTCGCTTTTCCGGGATGATAGCGAATTTCACAATCATAGTCATTTATCAGTTCGACCCACCTACGTTGCCTCATGTTCAATTGTTTCTGATCAAAAATGTGTTGAAGGCTTTTATGATCAGTAAACACAGTGTGTTTTACCCCATATAAGTAGTGTCTCCATATCTTCAATGCAAACACGACTGCTCCCAGTTCTAGATCATGCGTCGTATAATTCCGCTCGTGAATCTTCAATTGTCGGGATGCGTATGTAATAACTTTCTTTCGTTGCATAAGAACACAACCAAAACCTTGTCGCGAAGCGTCACAATATATTTCGAAATCATCGTTCCCTTCAGGTAACGATAAAATAGGCGCCGTAGTTAACTTCTTCTTCAGTAATTGAAATGCGTTCTCCTGCTCCAACGTCCATTCGTATTTCTTCCCTTTTTGCGTTAATGCTGTCAACGGCTTAGCTATTCGGGAAAAATCTTGAATAAACCTTCTATAATAACCGGCTAAACCCAAAAATTGGCGTATCTGCATTGGTGTTTTAGGAGTCTCCCATTTTTCAATGGCCTCAATTTTAGCTGGATCAACCTGAATTCCTTTGCTACTAACAACGTGACCAAGAAATTGCACTTCTTTCAACCAGAAAGTACACTTAGAAAATTTAGCGTATAGCTGTTCTTTTCTCAACAACTCTAATATTAACCTTAAATGCTGCTCATGCTCTTGCTCACTCTTGGAATAGATAAGAATGTCATCAATGAAAACAATAACAAACTTATCTAAATATGGACTACAAACTCGATTCATGAGGTCCATGAATACAGCTGCCGCATTCGTCAATCCAAACGGCATGACCAAAAATTCGTAATGACCGTAACGTGTCCGAAAAGCAGTTTTCGGTATATCTTCTTCTTTGACGCGTAATTGATGATAGCCCGATCTTAGGTCAATTTTCGAGGACACACATGATCCTTGGAGTTGATCAAATAAGTCATCAATTCTCGGTAGTGGATACCGATTTTTGATAGTTAACTTATTTAATTCACGATAATCTATACACATCCTAAAAGATCCATCTTTCTTTTTAACAAATAGAATCGGAGCTCCCCATGGTGAAGTACTTGGTCGTATGAATCCACGATCCAGTAATTCTTTTAACTGACTCTGAAGTTCTTTTAACTCGGACGGTGCAAGTCTATATGGAGCACGGGCAACTGGTGCAGCTCCTGGTACTAAATCTATTTGAAATTCTACAGATCTAAATGGAGGTAATCCCGGCAACTCTTCCGAAAAAACTTCAGGAAAATCTCTTGCCACAGGCACGTCGTTGATGCACTTCTCTTTTTCTTTCTTTTCGACTTTATTAACATGTGCTAGAATAGCATAACATCCCTTTTCTAAACACTTCTTGGCTTTCAAACCGCTAATGAGTTTTAGCTTTGAGTTACCCTTCTCTCCATAAATCATCACCGGCATTTTATCCTTACAAGGAATGCGAATTGCCTTCTTGGCACACACAACTTCAGCTCCTACTTTGGACATCCAGTCCATGCCGACTATTACATCAAAACTTCCTAATTCTACGGGTATCAAGTCAATTTTAAACGTTTCTCCGGCTAAATTTATTTTACAATCACGACAAATTTTATCGGCTTTAATTAGTTTACCATTAGCTAACTTAATCATGTACTTAGCATCTAGAGGTAATGATGAACAATTCAATTTAGCGTAAAAGCCTCCACTCACGTAACTTCTATCGGCACCAGTATCAAATATAATAGATGCGGATAAGTTATTAATGGTAAACGTACCCGTAACAAGCTCCGGGTCTTCATACGCCTCTCTAGCATTAATAACAAATGCTCTTCCACGTGCAGATCCATTATTCTTCTCTGGATTCGGACACTGGCTCTTATAGTGACCTTGTTTTCCACACCCATAACAAGTAATGGTAGCCAAAGCAGTTCTATTTGCATTGGTGGTAGGAGTCTTGGTACCATTTGTATTTGTAACGAGAGCCCTACAATCTTCAGCAAGATGACCCTTTCGATTACATTTGTTGCATACCACATTACAGTAGCCAGAGTGATATTTGTGGTATCGGTTACATAAAGGATTTTGTCCTTTGTAACCAAAGCTTAAACCACTACCCGCACCTTGCGTGATTTCTTGTTTCTTAAAAGATTGTTGTTGGTTACCTCGATCATAATTTCCATTCCACTTTCTTTTGTTACCTGATACCTTCACATCAGTATTGGATACTTTCTTATCCATGATGACCTGATCCATTAGCTCGTTTGCCATGGTTATAGCTTCATGAATTGTCTTAGGTTTCGATGCTGTAACATTTGCCTTGACCTTTTTGGGCAAACCATCTTTATACATTTCAATCTTCCGTTCTTCGGTTGGAACCAATTCAGGACATAGCAAAACTAATTCCATGAATCGCTGATTGTAGTTGGTGATTTCAGTACCAACAACCTTCAGGCTTCGTAACTCATCTTCCAACTTCCTAACCTCGTTCCTTGGACAATACTCGTTGATTAACATTATTTTGAATTCTTCCCATGGAGTATCATAAGCTACATCTCCTCCTACAGCCTTCACATAATTTTTCCACCACGTGAGTGCACTATCTTGTAAAGTGCACGATGCATACTTGGTCATGTCCTTTTCAATACAACCACTGATTTTAAACACAGTCTCCATCTTTTCTATCCACCGGGTTAAACTGACCGGTCCTTCCGTTCCACTGAATGATGAGGGCTTGCAAGCTTGAAAAGTCTTGTAGGTGCATCCTACACGAGGATTTGGGTTAACTGCAGCAGCTCTTGCAGCTTCGACCCATAACATTCGGTCATTCACTCGCTGGTTGATGAATTCTTCGACTTCTTGTTCCGTCATTCGATTCAATCGCGCCATTTCCTAATGAAAGAAAATAATTATTCACATGGAATATTATAGATGTAGTGTGTATTTATAGTACATTATAGCTTGTTAATAATATGAACCAGGTATTATTATAAAAGCCTTTTCTTCTTATTAGCGTTTTATAATTATATCTAGGGTAGTACCTACCCGTTAATGTTCATACTTAATAGCTTAGTACAGAACCAATTACTACAATCTAAATAATACTTAACCATGGAAAATTATTGCATTTCATACTTCACTATTTTACATATGCTTATCTTACATCGAACATTAAGCAAACCACACTAATAATATTATACAAAACATTATATGATCCCATGGTTTAATACGGCAGCGCATCGTTTGGTCTATTTTCTAGGACGTTTAGGTTCAATGAATCGCCTAACACTTATCCTAGCTGTCTGCCTATATTTTGGCTGTGGGACTGAAGAACTGGATGCCGGGATAGAACGAATAGGAATAGCGGGAAAAGGGGTGGTAGTGTCTAGTGGAGTTGGTGCCACATCATCCTTACTAAACTCGGGATTTGAATTTTCTAATTCATTAGCCTTTCGTTTCTTTCCTAGTTCGAACTTGTCTTTCGTAATTTCCTGTATTTCTTCCTCGGGTTCACTTTCCTCCTCGGGTTCACTTTCCTCCTCGGGTTCACTTTCCTCCTCGGGTTCCCTATAGTTGGTTCATTCGGAATTTGTGAGTCTTCCCCAAAGATATCATTTTCGTCATCGGATAGGTTAATGACTGGAACACCATCTGAAGATTCTGGTTCGGAGTCGCTGAATGTGATAACAAGTTTTGAGCCCGACATCTATCACACAACAACTAACCCATTAGTACTACATAATATTTACATATAAATTTTAACCAACAATGATAAGCAATGGTTTTTAAATCAGACCCGGTCAAAGTCCAGACTTACTAATGTATCCTAACGACTTATCGGTTAGACACACTAATGCAAACCTGGTTCGCTAAGACCACCGCTCTGATACCACATGTCATAACCCGTCCTTAACCATAAGAACGAGTTAGATAACGTATGATTTCATTGCGAGGTATTGACCTCTATATGCGACATTTTTAAAAGAACAACTGCATTTATTTTACATTACAAACCATAACTCTTATGTTAATACAAGCTTTAGACAATATAAAGATGATTATCGTTTAGCGATAATCTTAGACTTACAAACTTTACATGTGATGATAACAATACGATTTCTAGCATATTTTACATTACAATTCCACGGATATGCAGTTTTATTTTTGACACAAATATGCACACTCAAGATCTTGCTTAAATTCAACATGTTGCAGCGGAAGCTTTTAGTTATCACCTGAGAATAGACATGTTTAAAACGTCAACATAAAGTTGGTGAGATATAGGTTTAATGCCGGCAGCGGTATAAATATAGACCACAAGATTTCATATGTAAACATTTTAATAAAAATATTCTAAGTGGTTGAGCACTTGGTAACCATACTTAACATTTAATCACGTCGCATATTCCCTTTATTATGAAATCTTACTACACCGTACCAAGTGTAGTCACGAAACGAAGTACTGTGCAACCGTTGAATACTGGTCGTCCAGTCCGGTTGGGGTTGTCAGGCCCGATAGATCTATCAACAGGATTCGCGTTTACAATACCGCTGTAAATAATAGTTACCAAGCTACAGGGAAGTATGCCAGTGGTACAACTCAACGTAGAATATATTTTTCAGTTACTTGTGTCCATAACGTAAAACATAAAATACATGTATTCTCATCCCGAAATACTTATGTAACATCCTCAAGTGGGCCTAGATGTAAGATTACTAGATTGCCCTTAAGTTGGTGTTGCGTTATTATATGCTTTTATTTTTATTTAATGTTTATTATTAATTAATGATGAGGTTAGGACCAGTTTGTGACAAGGGTCACAGAACAGGTTTGTTTATTTAATTTGGACTTCGTTTGGGTCGCCAAATGATGTACGAAAGATATTAGATAACTGATAAATACCCGTGTGCCACACAGTGTAGGAATTAAACCCATTAAGTGACTAGTGTGCTGTCTCTCTCTTCTCATTTCCAGATCCTTCCCAAAATAACCCGTACTTTACCTTCTCCACCTATCAAACCCTAATTCCAAATTCTTGTACTAGAGCTCAAATCGTTCATAGCTTTGTGTTCTCTACGATTTATTGATTCTTTTAAGGTAAGGTTTGTATCATTTCTTGATCTAATCTTTGAGAAATTGAAGCTTTTGTGTTAGTTTTTATTAAAAGTATAAATTGGGTCAAAATGGGTTGATTTGGTGTTGTTAGTGTCAAAATCTTGTGGGTTTGTGTTTCTAAATGATTAGTGTATCAGATTTGGTAAGTTTTGAGGTTAAAAACGAGCTCTAGATCGAGAATTGGATGAATTTGGTTGAAACCCGTCACTTTGGTAGCTGCTACTGTAGATGAACTACCCTCGGCCGATGGTCTCTGACCATCTACCGATGGAGTGAGACGATCGGTCGACGGACTAGACGATCGACCGATGGTGGAAGTCCTTCGACGAACGGTTGAAAATTTAACGATCGACCGATGGTGTAGTCCATAAGTGTTAAGTGATTAGATAGCTGAACACCTTCTCGTGCATAAGTGTTAAACAGAAAAATTTTAGCGGACAGATTTTCCGACAAAATTTCTATATTTGTGTTATTTGGTGTTTATGGACATAAACTAACTCGTGTATATGTATTTCTCAGGAGAAAAGGAGAAAGAGAAGGTTCAGTGATTAGATAGGTGAACACCTTCTCGTTTGCTGGTAATCGGTGAGTGGGACTGACTGTGGAATATAGTATAGAGTAGCATGTTATATTATGACTGCCATGCTAGTTAGTTGTACTTATTGATACAGTTAGTTAGTATGCTGTGATGACTGCATGTTAGTTGATGCTTGTCTGCTGGAGCCCAGTGCGTCCCTATTGTGTGGTAGCCTCGGTAGGAGAGATCAACCTGCGGGTTGGGTTCCTCTGTGGTAGCCTAGACAACCGTGGTGTATATATATGTGAATGACGCGTCCGTCGCGTGTGGATTATATATATACATACGGTGGTGGAGGAACTTCTGGTAAGCCCCAGCCCGATCAACTGGTGGTTAATGGTTTGGCCGAGCCGCCAGAGTCTCTGTAGACGGCACTTGGGTGATGTTTGTGTGTTAGCTCTTTGTGACATGATTAGTATAACTGTTCTGTATACTATTGCCTGTGGTTAGTCGTACTCACTTAACTTCGTGCTAATTCTCCTCCATCTCCTCCCTGTAGGTTATTAGCTTTTGTAGAGATGATGCTTTTGGGGAGAAGACAGGGCATGCTGATGTTATGTTTGACAGGAGCCAACTCTGATGTGTCTTTTCCTATAAAACTAAACTTTTGTTGAAACGTCACGTGACACCATATGTATTAGTTAAATGCTAGCTGTCAACTATTTTGGTTATGTAATTATGATATGTTTATATTATTATAATGGTTTAATTAACGTTAATGCTTCCGCCACGTATTTATAAAAAAAAAAATCAGCGGTGTCACAAGTTGGTATCAGAGCTGAGTTTGGCAGCATGTGCATTGTGATCTGAATGTCATGTTCCCAAACTTAGTAAAGTCATGTCAAACATAACATGCCGGGGATGGGTTAAGTGAGTACTAGGACAGGTTGTGTGTTAGTTGGTACTACTAACCGAGTTTATACTAAGCTTTGGTGTGAGTGTTGTGGTAGTGCAGTAATGGCAGATAATGAAGCTAACGCTACTGGCCCTACCGCCCCCGAAACTGGTACATTCAGAGCCCCTGACGAAGATGGGCACGTTTCATCAGAGGAAGAAACCTCCCAAGAAGTTATAAACCTACAGAGTCGATTATTAGAAGCTCAGGAGAAAATAAAGGAACTAGAACAAGAACGGGCGCAATGGAACCCTAATACCACTGCATTAAACACAACTTTTCCTCCAAACTATTATAACCAAGCTGGTGGTAGTTTCCAATCCCAGTTTCCACAAAACACTTACCAAAATCTCCAAATGCCATTCCCGTTTAACCAGGCATTTCCAAACCAAATGATGTACCCATTCCAAGTTCCTGAAACAAGAAAGAAGTGTACTTATAAACAGTTTATTGATTGCAAACCTCCAGAATATCATGGTCACACAAACCCTACCGTGACACTTAATTGGCTAAGAGAAGTAGAAAGAGCATTAGAAGCGTGTTTCTGTGAACCTGAATCTATGGTACTGTTTGCAAGTAGACTTCTCAAGGGTGAAGCGATGGAGTGGTGGGATTCTATTACAGCATACTTGCCTAGGGAACAGATCAGTCAGATTACCTGGGAACAATTTGCTGCTAAAGTTCGTGAGCAGTATTGTTCTGAGTATGAAATGGAAAGGTTGAAAACTGAGTTTTTGAATATGAGGATGACAGAAAGTATGACGATTGATGAAGTTTTCAGAGACTTCACATCTAAGTTAAGGTTTGTTCAGTAATGGGTACCAACTGAGAAGGATAAGATTCAGCATTTCATGCGGGCAATTAAACCAGAATATAGAACAGTTGCGAGATTTGCAACAACCTTGGCACAGGCTCATGAAATGGCTAAGGTTACGGAAGGTGATGTAATGGCAGCAAGAAGAGAAAGTTCACAAAGTGGATCTATTGGGGGAAAATCAGAAAGTCAATCAGGTGGTCAGTCTGTTCAACAATCAAGTAAACAATCTGGTTTTCGTGGTAAAAAGTCAGGTGGGTTTAAACAGAAAAGTAAATCTGGTATGAGTGGATCGGGTTCTACTCAGTCTGGTTGGTGCAATGTTTGTAAGTCAACCCATACAGGCCCGTGTTCTCCAATGACTAGAAAGTGTTTGAAATGCGGAGTGTTAGGTCATGAATCAACAGCTTGTTCCTTTAAGTCAAATATTTGTTGGAGTTGCCATCAAGAGGGGCATAGATCAGCAAATTGTCCAACTGCGTCAAGATCCGGTTCTGGGGCAGGGTCAGGGGCGAGGTCGGCTACTTCTGGGGGATCTTCTGCTTTTACTGCCGGGCAGAAGAGAAAGAATCCTCCAACAGCAGAGGCGAGGGCGTTTCAGATGACGGTAGACGCTGCAACCGCTACCGATGACGTCATTACCGGTATGTTCTTGGTTAACTCCTTGCCAGCTCGTGTGTTGTTTGATTCAGGAGCGAATCGTTCTTTTATGTCCTTAGGCTTCTGTGATAAGTTGAAGTTGCCTGTTAGGAAGTTAGATGAACCTTTGGGAATAGAAGTAGCTGATGGTAAGAGGGTTCCATGCACATCATCTGTGTCTGGACTTACCATCGAGATTGACGGCCATTCTTTTCCTTTAACCTGTTTGTTGATGCCTATACCTAGCTTTGATGTAGTCATAGGCATGAATTGGTTAAGAGCTAATAGGGCTAATATTAAGTGTGATAAGAAGATGCTTTCTTTCCGTTTGGCCGACGGATCCCGAGTGATAGCTAGGGGAGAGCGCAGTGGATTTAACTTCCCTATGGTTTCCCTAATGAAAGCTCAGAAGGCGATATCGAAAGGGTGTGATACGTTTTTAGCTTATGTGATTGATGTTAAGAAAGAAAAGAAACAGGTGACCGATATTCCCGTTGTGTCAGAATTTCCCGAAGTGTTTCCAGATGATCTACCCGGGTTACCTCCAGTACGTGAAGTAGAGTATAAAATCGATTTGGTTCCAGGTGCTACGCCAGTTGCAAAAGCTCCTTACAGATTAGCTCCGTCAGAAATCCGAGAAATGATGTCTCAGATTCAGGAACTGTTAGATAAGGGGTTTATCCGACCAAGTTCTTCACCATGGGGTGCTCCTGTTCTGTTTGTGAAAAAGAAAGATGGGTCGCTTCGTATGTGTATAGATAACCGTGATTTGAATAAGAGAACGATAAAGAATAAGTATCCGATACCAAGAATAGATGATTTATTTGATCAGTTACAGGGTGCTTCCTACTTTTCAAAGATTGATCTACGTTCAGGGTATCATCAGGTACGTGTTGCAGAGAACGATATACCGAAAACAGCGTTCAGAACTAGATATAGTCATTATGAGTTTTTAGTTATGCCATTCGGGTTAACAAACGCGCCAGCAGTGTTTATGGATTTAATGAACAGGGTGTGTCGTCAGTATCTTGACAAATTTGTGATTGTCTTCATAGATGATATCTTGATATATTCGAAAACCGAGAAAGATCATGCTACGCATCTGAGGTTAGTATTAGAGCTTTTGAAACAGGAACAATTGTACGCTAAGTTCTCCAAGTGTGAATTTTGGTTACGAGAAGTACAGTTTCTGGGTCATGTGATTTGTGAGCAGGGTATCAAAGTAGATCAGTCAAAAATAGAAGCTGTAATGAATTGGAACTCGCCGAAAACGCCAACAGAAATTAAGAGTTTTCTGGGTTTAGCAGGTTATTACCGCAGATTTATCAAAGACTTTTCTAAAATAGCAGGTCCGTTGACTAAGTTAACCAGAAAAGATGTAGCCTTTCGATGGACTGATGAACAAGAAAAGGCTTTTCAGACTCTCAAACAGTTGTTATGTCAAGCGCCAGTTTTAGCTTTACCAGAAGGAACAGAAGATTTTGTAGTCTATTGCGATGCGTCACGTGCAGGTCTGGGATGTGTTTTGATGCAAAGAAATAAAGTTATAGCGTATGCTTCACGACAGTTAAAGAATCATGAACGAAACTACCCTACTCATGATTTAGAGTTAACTGCAGTTGTGTTTGCTTTGAAGCTTTGGAGACACTATTTCTATGGTACACATTGTGAAATTTATACAGATCATCACAGCCTTCAATATCTCTTTTCGCAGAAGGAAGTCAATATGCGTCAACTACGAGGTTTAGAATTGATTAAAGACTATGATTGTGAGATTAAATACCATCCGGGTAAAGCAAATGTGGTTGCAGATGCTCTGAGTCGCAAGAAAACAGTCGAAAATGTCAGATTTATGAGAATTGAGCTAGTTTCAGACTTGATCGATTGTTTGAAAACCGTTCAGTTAGTAGCATTAAATGATGAAAACCTAAAGACTGAGCTAATGAAGAAAAGAAAATTTGACCTATGCAATGATTCTAGAGGATTAAAGACCTATAAAGACCGAATTTGGGTGCCTATGCTTGGAGATTTGAGGGATTTAATCCTTACTGAAGCGCATAAATCTCGATTGACCGTTCATCCAGGTAGTACAAAGATGTATAGAGACTTGAAAACGTTGTATTGGTGGCCGACAATGAAGACAGATGTTGCAAGTTTCGTTGAAAAATGTCATATTTGTGCACAAGTTAAAGCAGAACATCAGAAACCGTATGGGTCTTTACGACAGTTAGAAATTCCTCATTGGAAATGGGATCACATAACGATGGATTTTGTAACCAAGTTACCCCGAACCCAGAAAGGACATGAC
The DNA here is from genome assembly GCF_046630445.1 of Rutidosis leptorrhynchoides. Taxonomy (NCBI): domain Eukaryota; kingdom Viridiplantae; phylum Streptophyta; class Magnoliopsida; order Asterales; family Asteraceae; genus Rutidosis; species Rutidosis leptorrhynchoides. The sequence goes on along the minus strand of NC_092334.1, from coordinate 496,314,595 downwards.
ATGATCTGGGTGATAGTGGATCGTCTGACAAAGAGTGCTCACTTTTTAGCTACTCGTGAAACAGCTTCGTTGAGTGATTTAGCAGAATTGTACTTGAAAGAGATTGTTAGCCGACATGGTGTGCCGTTGTCTATAGTTTCCGACAGAGATACTAGGTTTGTATCGAACTTCTGGAACAGTTTGCAGCAGAATCTGGGTACGCGTGTGAATCTTAGTACAGCTTATCATCCTCAGACAGATGGTCAGAGTGAGCGAACAATTCAGACATTAGAAGACATGTTGAGAGCGTGTGTCTTAGAATATGGTGGTTCTTGGGATTCGCATCTTCCTTTGATAGAGTTTGCTTACAACAATTCATATCACTCGAGTATCGGTATGCCGCCGTATGAAATGTTGTATGGTCGAAAGTGCAGAACTCCTACATGTTGGTTAGAAGCAGGTGAGAAACAATTTGCAGGTCCCGAAATTGTTCAGATAACCGCAGAAAAAGTTGAAATTGCACGTGAGAAGTTAAAAGCAGCTAGAGATAGACAAAAGATGTATGCTGATCCGCGCAGGCGTCCGGTAACATTTGATGTAGGTGATCGTATTTACTTGAAGGTTTCTCCATGGAAAGGGGTTATCAGATTTGGTAAACGTGGTAAGTTAGCGCCGAGATTTATTGGACCATTTCCAATCAAAGAGATTTTAAATGATCAGACCGTTGTTTTGGATCTTCCTTCAGAGTTAGCAGGGATTCATAACACCTTCAATGTGTGCTATTTGAGAAAATGCAAGGTAGAGGATGAAAGTTTGATTCTTCCGCTGAAGGATTTGAAAGTGGATTTAAGTAAAAAGTTAGTAGAAGAACCGATTAAGATAGTGGACAAGAAAGTCACCAAGTTAAGAAGGAAGCTGATTCCAATGGTGTTAGTAGAGTGGCGACACAGTTTAGGTTCCAACCTAACGTGGGAAACCGAGGAGTTAATGAGGACGCGCTATCCCCAGTTGTTTGACCTTGATCAGATTCTGAGGACGGAATCTTCTTAAGGGGGGTAGATTTGTAACATCCTCAAGTGGGCCTAGATGTAAGATTACTAGATTGCCCTTAAGTTGGTGTTGCGTTATTATATGCTTTTATTTTTATTTAATGTTTATTATTAATTAATGATGAGGTTAGGACCAGTTTGTGACAAGGGTCACAGAAAAGGTTTGTTTATTTAATTTGGACTTCGTTTGGGTCGCCAAATGATGTACGAAAGATATTAGATAACTGATAAATACCCGCGTGCCACACAGTGTAGGAATTAAACCCATTAAGTGACTAGTGTGCTGTCTCTCTCTTCTCATTTCCAGATCCTTCCCAAAATAACCCGTACTTCACCTTCTCCACCTATCAAACCCTAATTCCAAATTCTTGTACTAGAGCTCAAATCGTTCATAGCTTTGTGTTCTCTACGATTTACTGATTCTTTTAAGGTAAGGTTTGTATCATTTCTTGATCTAATCTTTGAGAAATTGAAGCTTTTGTGTTAGTTTTTATTAAAAGTATAAATTGGGTCAAAATGGGTTGATTTGGTGTTATTAGTGTCAAAATCTTGTGGGTTTGTGTTTCTAAATGATTAGTGTATCAGATTTGGTAAGTTTTGAGGTTAAAAACGAGCTCTAGATCGAGAATTGGATGAATTTGGTTGAAACCCGTCACTTTGGTAGCTGCTACTGTAGATGAACTACCCTCGGCCGATGGTCTCTGACCATCTACCGATGGAGTGAGACGATCGGTCGACGGACTAGACGATCGACCGATGGTGGAAGTCCTTCGACGAACGGTTGAAAATTTAACGATCGACCGATGGTGTAGTCCATAAGTGTTAAGTGATTAGATAGCTGAACACCTTCTCGTGCATAAGTGTTAAACAGAAAAATTTTAGCGGACAGATTTTCCGACAAAATTTCTATATTTGTGTTATTTGGTGTTTATGGACATAAACTAACTCGTGTATATGTATTTCTCAGGAGAAAAGGAGAAAGAGAAGGTTCAGTGATTAGATAGCTGAACACCTTCTCGTTTGCTGGTAATCGGTGAGTGGGACTGACTGTGGAATATAGTATAGAGTAGCATGTTATATTATGACTGCCATGCTAGTTAGTTGTACTTATTGATACAGTTAGTTAGTATGTTGTGATGACTGCATGTTAGTTGATGCTTGTCTGCTGGAGCCCAGTGCGTCCCTATTGTGTGGTAGCCTCGGTAGGAGAGATCAACCTGCGGGTTGGGTTCCTCTGTGGTAGCCTAGACAACCGTGGTGTATATATATGTGAATGACGCGTCCGTCGCGTGTGGATTATGTATATACATACGGTGGGACTATATACTCACTTTTGCCTTGAAGATATATATATTTTGACTTGGTCTCCGATTGATATCACGAACCTATCGATATATAATATATCAATATATTTTCATTTTAAACAATCGTCACATATATATACTTATAATACTTTTAATGTCTTCTTAGTCCGTAGTTAGCAATTCAATTTTAATAGTTCATATTTAGGTGTTTAATAAATAAATAAAACCCCCCCTCGAAATAAATAAAACCCCATCGTATTCGTATTGGTCGGGATTAATCTTGACCCACGGTACCGGTGTTGTCAAATGACGTGTTGCGTACATAAAGTACCGATGTTGTCAAATGACGTGTTGCGTACAATCATGGGATCTTATGATTAATCTTCTCGTATTGTTTACGGGTGATCCTGAAATATATAAAATTAAATTATGAGTACATATATATAAAATATCATGTTATTTTAGAAAGATGTGATTTATTTAATTTTTCTCCAATTATTTTCGTGGCTAAACTAGTTTTGGATATCCGATTTTGTTTTGGTCATAGTTTCTTCGTTACAACTCCGTTTTCGTTGGTTCAACTTGCCACTTCCTTGGATCGAGTCCCTCTTTAAGAATATGAACTGTAAATACCTTAGTTTGTATTCGAAATCACAGGTCATAGGTCAAACTTTGGTGAAACTTATGAAGTTAATCATTTTCCATCATGTAAACAACCTTAAATGATTATTTTTCTAAAAATACTCATACTTTGAGTTAAATCATGAAATTTTTATGTGTTAACATATTCATAAGAAATATCATTTTTCCAGAATATAAACCTCCAATTCAAAGTTCAAGATGGTTTTTAATTATCCAACCCAAAACAGCCCCCGGTTGCACTCCGACGTCGTAAATTCAGTTTTTAAGGTGTTCTTTGAAAAACCAAGTTTTACCTTGTTAAGTTAGCATATATTTATGATATATTACAGGTATTGAAGTATTTTAAAAGTTAAGTTAGAAGGATCTATTTAGTTTGCAAACAAGTTTGAAATCATTCAAACTATGTTCTTGTTGTTAAAATTGTATACCATAAAATAAGATAGCTATATATATATGAATCGAATAAGGTTATGAACAAAGTTACTACCTCAAGTTACTTGGACAAGATTGCTGTAAAAGAGGAGTAAAAACCTAGAACCAAAAGAGTGGTGGAGTTGGATGAAAGATTGGAAGTAAACTTGTGTTCTTGGAAGGATTCTTGAAGTGTTTTTGTAAGGGTTTTCTTATGGTGTTTAAGTGATGTTCTTGAAGCTAGATTTTCATGGTGATAGGCTGAGATGGTTAAGGTGTTTAAGGGTTATGAAAGGGTGTTCCTAACTAGCAAAATGATGTAGCAAAGTTGAAGATGGATGGAGTACTTAAGGTGGTGGTGGTGGCGTGAATGATGAGGAACAAAGACATGATCTTTGTTGTATTTTTGTGTAATAATTCATGCATGCATCCAAACTCTAATTACCTCTCATCTAGGGCAGTAATAATGGCTAGTTAGGTGGTGATTTGATGTGTATATACTAATAGTAAATACGTATAGAAGCTAGGTATGATACGAGTACATATACTCTAGATATACGTATAGAAATCTTGTGAAAAATGGAATGAGAATTCAAATATAGCTATCTTTTGTGAATACACTTATATTGTTTTATGTATTTAAGTCCTTAAAAAGTGATTAAATACATTATATATACGATATATGTATAAACATTATAGGTCATAAGTATTTATATCAAAAAAAATGTTACGTATGGTTATTGTTTTGAAAACTTAAGTTAGTAGTTTCAAAATATACTTATAACTTATTGTTATTAATACAAAATGAGATATTAAAACATCCATAAATCATGTTAAATATGTATATATACATATATATACATAAACGTATAATTATCATATATTATATAGTTCGTGATATCATCGGTCAAACTAGACGGTCAAACGTTGTGTAAAACTCTTTTCGAAAACATAAGTTTCGACAATTTGGATTGCTTATCATGTTGGTAAGGTTTAATTTATGTAAATATTAATCTTATAAGTATAGATTGATCGAAAAAGTCCGGGTCATTACAGCCTACCACACGGCCCAGCAAACGCCCTCAGAAAATGGGCTGCCAGCCATACAGCCTGCCAAATACGGGCCACCATCCGGCTTGCCAAACGGCCTGCCGGCCATATTTTGGCAAATTCCAAGTCTATTTAAAGGGTCTTTGTCATTCATTCCAACACACACTTCAATTCACTTCTTTCTCTCTCTCTCTTGTACAATATTAGTCATACTCTCAAGGCCTTCGACTCCGTGCGGGAAACCTAGTACCTGGAGAAGAACGCTGAAGATTGTATTAGGAGCGGTCTGGAGTCTTGAAGTTGTCACTTTTGTATTCAGAACTCGTTTAATCTACTGGTACTTCTATCCTTTATCTTATATAATGTTTTATGATATTGTTGCCATAATTAGCGATTAGTTATCTTTAGTGTATGCTATGATGTAAGCAGTTATAATTCTGAAATAATATTATGGTTTATGTATGCTGTCGAAATGCTTTCCGATTATGCTTTAAACTTAATCGCTTTTCCAACTAATAGAACGTAGTTATAGGCTCTGTTATTGGGAAGTCGCGAACCCCGATTCAGAGTACACTATCTGTGTCACCCCTTGGTAAGAGAAGTCTATCGGATACAACATAAGATCGACTGAGGCACACCGGTTGTAGTAAGTCTATCAAGCTTTGGATTTCGACTGAGGACTCTTTCGTAGTGAAACATCTGACTAGACCCTTAGTACATTGTTGGTCCTAGACCATGCTAGTGTAGTCACCAAGCATATAAACTTCGTACGTGCACGCTGAAGCATAACGGTTGTTGTAAGCTGTACCTCTGCTAAGTAAGGCCATGGAACACGGTTAGTGTTGACCAGTACACTGCACCATAACGCGGTCTCAAGCATTGCACCCCGCTTGAGGGATTCTTAGTTAATTAAGGAACTGCTTGTTTAGACACATAAAGGATTGGACCGTTAGGATAACTGAACGTGTTCATGGAAGTCAGCTTGACTTGGCCATGGTGTTCTTTATGGTTGAACTCTTTTTAAGGGCCTAACTATCTTTTACCAATCATTAACAAAAGCATTGAAACACATCACGTCTCTCGGATATGGTAAACCATGTATTCTATTATGCTTAAGAAAGTTTAGACCATTTTGGAATGTTAATGCGTCACCCAACCGAGTCGCTCAATTGGATGAGCCGTCAAAACGTGTATGCCTGTAGTCAGACTGCACGGGCGTCGGGGGTAAGGGACGTTGCTGTCTATTCAGAATCTTCAAGCCTAGCGCAGTACCCAGTGACATGTCTTATGACAGGGGCATTTAGGACCAGTGTAATGAATACAAGGCCTCTGCCATTTCATGAGCCAGTATTCCATAATCTCAGCAGAATAATTGATGAAGTCATAGTATGCACTTACTTTAACCTTATCTGAATTATGAATTTTACCGCATTTACTTTATCTGTCTTATAAATTAGAAAATCCTAAAATAATTATTCACTACTCCCTAACTATCTTAGGCTAAAATATAAGTTTGATTCTACTGATATCTCAAAAATACGACTCTAGGTCATACTTCCCTTACTTATAAGGAGTAGTAAGATTTAGGCCCCGCTAAATATAAATTTAAAACAGCACCTTCCTCCCACAAGTGGCTGATCCTGGCGAGCCACGGCCTGACGACACCGCGAGAATAAAAACCGTCCATTTTGGCCATATCATATACTATCTCAGATTCTAGATCTTATTCATCCGCTCTTCCGAACCGACAATCATCCCGGAATAATGGAAGAAGTCAACGAGCTTCGCGCTCGAGTAATCAATTTTGAGAATATGCTGCAAAACTTACCAGCTTCAGCAACATCACCGACATCAACAGAACCACCAACAATAGCACCATACCATCAACAACACACACCTCAACATCACAATCTGTACCTTGAGCATAATCATCGTTCTACATGACGTTCTACATCATTTATCTTCATTCGACATGACGATTATGCAATCTCCGATGTTTTCGAGATTATATATCCTTGTTCTAACGGTAAATCAAATGTTTAATATCATATTGACTCATTAAATCCATGATTACATCTGAAGAAAATATATATGTATATATGTTTTCATAAAAATTGTAATTAAAAATTCTTTTGTACAAACTGTTAATGGTGAAAATATTTTAACGGGTAGGTAATACCCGAGGAATATTTAGATTTCACATTAATAAGTTACTCTGTACATTCTTCGAATCTGATTCAACAGTTATTTACTATCCTACTTACATCCATAGATATACAAATCCGTTCACCACAGAATAACCATTTTCATTCAATTTCATATTTGGATTTTGACTTATCAGAATCCAACAAGTGGCATAATGAAGAAAACATTGGACAAAAAAATAAAATTTGTTAGAAACAAACAAATTAACTATGAAAAATTTTGTTAAGAATCCACGCTAACAAAATCCTAGCTAACTGTTCCTAGCTAACTGTTAATTTTTTATTACATTTTATTTATTGCAATTTATTTATCGCAATTTAATTATCGCAATTTTAATTCTCGCAATTTTATTTATCGTCATTTAATTTCCGTTATTTATTTTACGCACTTTAAATATCGTCAGATAAATCGGGACACGTATACAATGTTTTGACATATCATATCGACATCATCTATATATATTATTTGGAATAACCATAGACACTCTATATGCGGTAATACTCGAGTTAGCTATACATGGTTGAGGTTGATTCTAAAATAATATATATACTTTGAGTTGTGATCGAGTCTGAGACATGTATACAATGGGTCACGATACGTATTAATTAATTTGAATATTATATATTAAACTATATATGAATTGTTGAACTACTAATTGTGGACTACTAACTGTGGACTACTAACATTGGACAATTAAAATGAATAAAAATATTGATTATAACATATGAAACTAAACATTTCTTCAAGTTTGCCACTTGATTTCATCTTAAACCTCGTTTGTATCTTGACAATCACAATCTGCGTTCAAACCCTTCATGATTCTTAAAAACACCTCAATTGAGATAATGAACTAACTGCATCTCATCTATGGAAGGAAAGATTTATGCATATAGTTATGCACCTAAAAAATTCTCAGTACCTGAGTAAACGTTTAACACGTATCTGTGCTAGCTCCTTTGGCATTGCTATTACCAAAAATAACATTACAATTCTTTTTCAAATTAGCCAATTTTGTCACAGCTCCAGCAAATCAACTTTAATGATTCATTTGAATAAACCTTATTATAAAGATTACCCCTTCATCATCGTTACCGGAGAACAGTTTATATTCCACCACATTAGCAGTAAACTTACCAGCAACTTCATTACTTATAGGCTTAAGTCTCTCCAAAGAATCATTATATTTTTTTATTAAAACCTATTCATATACTCATCCACATCTTGTAACGAGAACTACCGTATCAATTACCGGGAATTAGCAATCATTATTTTGAAATTTCGCAGCATGTCTACATCAACAGTTATATGTATACATATAACCTTTATCTCTTAGAATTATGACCTTCCATTCTGAAATTCTGAAAAGCACCCAGTCTGCGAATCAATACTCTGAATTTTGAAAAGTTGAATGAAGCAACAAAAACTGTAAACGACCTTAACAGCCAAAAGTTTGATGATAAAAAAAAATTGTATGTTGGAAAAGCTCAAAAATGTTGGAACTGGAAAACGAATTGAGCAAACCATGAAGGAGGCTATGGACAAATTACAAAGACTAAACCTGCCTTTAAAGAATCCAAATGATTCAGTATCTGCTGAAGTTATTAACGAATACCTTGCTCCTAACTCTAAACCTTTACGGACAAATCTTCTTCATCATCCATCAATGTTAGAAATTCTAAGATATCATCGTATCTTTCATTATAAATATCCTCGATATTTCTGAAGATATTTTCATAACTATCTGAAATCACTTATCTTTTCGCGCTATCTATATTACGTTATAAAGGAAACTGTTTTAGTTTCTAAATTCTGAAAAATTCGAATTTAAAATATGAATGTTTTTGAAGAAGTGTTGGGAACTGAAGCATGAGTTAGTATAATATAATGACACTTGATCAACGTGATTATATTACAGTAAGTCATGTTGAGTTTCTAATGGAACGTGATGATTCACAGACCATAATGTCATCATGTGCCATGTTACACGACTCTTACATTCTATCTAACCTCTAAACATATCAAGAACATATTATCTTGATAGTTCTATCTTTTTCCTTAAATTCAGGAAATCAACCGTGACTACGTCACCGGTTAAGACGAACCTGCATTTAATCATTTCACTCTTTTGTGATAGCTTCACTCGTACTCTTAACATAAATGAATCGTTTTATCCATATTACTCATTAATGATAAAAACTCTAATTTCTAGCTCGTATGCATCATGAAAACATACTTATTGTCAGCCATGACCATCCTAATTAAATTTCGGGATGAAATTTCTTTAACGGGTAGGTACTGTGACGACCCGGAAATTTCCGACCAAATTTAAACTTAATCTTTATATAGTTTCGACACGATAAGCAAAGTCTATTAAACTGACTCTCAAAATTTTTGAACTGTTTCATGAAATCATTTGACCTTCGACCAGTTTCGACGATTCACGAACAATTAATTGTAATTTGATATGTGTATATATATATATATATAATAATTTGAAACATAATTTTAAATATTGTATGTTGTTGTTACTAAAATTTATTTATGTAAAGTAAAATAAAAATAGAATATTATAATGATTATTATTTAAAAAGTATCTATATATATAAATAAAGTGTATTGAATATATATATATATATATATATATATATATATATATATATATATATATATATATATGTATATATATATATATGTATATATATATATATATGTATATAGTTTCGAATTTATTTGGAAAATGATAGTAACACTCAATTATCATTCGATTGATAATAAACAAGTTATAAACGAACTTATGTGATTTTAAAATAAACGGTGATCTGAAAATGAGTAATATAAATTTTAGGCTTATTAAAAATGTATTTAGGAACTATTTGTTGAATTTTAAAACTTTTTATATTTTACTTGGGGTTGGGAGTGAATAATTAATGTAATTTTTATTTAATAGTTAATGATCGAATTTTATACCATAATGACCAAAATAAATAAATATAGTTAATTTAAAAATATGGGATTTTTCTGAACACTTTTATTCGCCACTAATTACCAACGGGATACGAAATAGTTGTCCGTGAAAACTGTCGGCATATAAATTCAACAGATAGGCAGCTAACTATTTTAATATTGAATTCAGTTGATTATAATAATTATTATATTATTACTTTACTTTTATTGTTATATCAAATTGATGAATTTATAAAATTGTCCATTTCTCTTTCTGTTTCAAAAAGAAACCCAGTTCATGCACACTATGTACAACCAACTCAAACTTTTGCTACTTGAAAACCCAGTACTACTACTTGCATATTACTTGCTATGGCTTTGCCTTTGTTTTGAACTCCACCTCAAATACGATTACCCCACTTGCTCGCTAATCATTCTTGGTTCTAGTCCGATCACCCCAACCATCATGCGAACCATCATCACCCTATTCGAGTACCCATGATCACCAAAGTCGACCACCATCTTCACGACAACCAAATCATCACCATCGAACCATCTAAAACACCCACCACCTTCATCGAGCATTCGAACCACCACCATCTTTCACCACCATTCGAAACCCATTCAAGAACACCCACCTTCACCACCCTATAACCACCACGAAGATCACCACCTGTTTCTCTCTCATCTCTCTCCCATCTTAAAAACACTTGCTAAAACCCCTTTTACTGTTATTGCTGCTGTTGAAATTTCTGTATCGTTCAACCATCACAACATCCACCATCGAATTCCATTGTTGCAACTCGAACTTACTTTCTAAATTCAGTTACAACCGTCGCCACCACCACTTGCTATTTGGGTTCCTGTTACAACCACTGTAAAACCATCATCTTCGAATAAAGCTTTTGCTGCTGCTCGTCTTTGCTCCTGTTACGATCACAATAAAGGTGATGTAGACATGTAATAATAAAAGATAATGATATCGAACGAAAGTGATGATGAATAATTGCTGTTGTAAAAGCCCACCCAAACCATTACGAATTTGTGTCTGCCATTTTCTACTCTTGATCGAACCAAACCAAATCAAACACCTTTTTAATTAAACTATTACTGACACGTATGCTGCTACTACCGTTCGTTGTTCTATTTGAAAAACACCAATCCATAAAAAAAACAACCTATGATTGTGATCAAACACGATGATGACGATAATGATAGATGATGATGATGTTACTGTGATAATGACAATATAACGATGGTGAATGATCGTAATGACGATGAAGATGCGATGATGATGATGGTTAACAATCGATAGATGATAATTGATGAGGATTAATGTCGATGTGGATATTGATAATTGAAGCAGCCATGGCCTTCTTTCTGTCGATATCAAGAGCCCCACGCGGTTTCTTTAGGGTATAATTAAAATAATTGAATTTGATATTAATATTATTTATATAATTATTTTTATTAATTATTATCTTTATTATTAATTATCTTTATCATTAATTATTATTATTATTATTATTATTATTATTATTATTATTATTATTATTATTATTATTATTATTATTATTATTATCATCATTAATAAAATTACTATTATGGTTAAAATTATAAAAAATGATTAAAGGATAATAAGTATGTTGATTATGAAGAAATAAGTATTAATATATTATGATTATGAATTAAAAATAGCATAAGTATGATTATTAATATTATTATTAGTATTAACATTATTATTAGTATTATATTATTATTATTAGTAGTATCATTATGATTAAAACCAATATTGTTATGAATATTATCATTATTATTATAAATATCATTATTTCTAAAACTATCATTATTAGCATTATTATGAAAAGTATCATTTTAGGAAAAGTATTAGTTTTATTAAAAATTATAATTATCAATATTATTAAAAATAATATTTTTAGTAAAATTATCATTTTTATTACTATTAGGATTATTATTATTATCATTATTATTATTAGTATTATTTTTTAGAGACATTATTATTATTTTTATCACTATTATAATTATTATCACTATAATTAATATTTTTATCAGTATTATTATTATTATTAATATTATCATTATAATCGAATACCACCTTTGTTACTATTACTAATATAAAAATATACTTATAGTAATATTACATATAAATACGTACTAATCATATTAACATTTTTAACAAATTAGATATCTTTAATATATATATTGATATAACTATATAAATATTAATCATTTTGAATATATACACAAATTAAATATACATAATATATAAATTAAGATATAATAAATAAATTTGTTCAGTTAAGGTTGTATGTTTTAATATATACATACAAATGATATAGGTTCGTGAATCCGAGGCCAACCTTGCATTGTTCAGTTTCGTCGTATGAATATTTTTACTACAAAATATCGTATAGTGAGTTTCATTTTCTCCCTTTTTAAATGCTTTTGCAATATATATTTTTGGGACTGAGAATACATTCGCTGCTTTTATAAATATTTTACGAAATAGACACAAGTAATCGAAATTACATTCTATGGTTGGATTATCGAAATCGAATATCGCCCTTCAAGTCTGGTAACCTAAGAATTAGGAAAATGGCCCTTAATTGACGCGAATCCTAAAGATAGATCTATTGGGCCTAATAACCCCCATTCATGTCTATGGATGGATTTAGTACTTCAAGATTATTATTATACAGACTTCGATGTCTGTGGGGATATTCTATGCATTATGGTTAATGTCGGTTACCAGGTGTTCAATCCATATGAATGATTTTTTATGCAGATGGCTATATGCATGCATGATGTTTATGAGAAATTGAAATATGAAATCTTGTGGTCTATTAAAAATTATGGAAATGATTGATTACGATAAACTAATGAACTCACCAACCTTTTGGTTGACACTTGAAAGCATGTTTATTCTCAGGATTGAAAGAAATCTTCCGTTGTGCATTTGCTCATTTTAAAGATAGTACTGGGGGGTCATTCATGGCATATTTCAAAAGAAGTTGCATTCAAGTCGTTGAGTTCAATAAAGATTATTATTAAGTAAATGACAGATTAAGTCATTTATAATTTGGATATATTATGAAATGGTATGCATGCCGTCAACTTTCTATGTAAAGAAAGTTTGTCTTTTAAAAACGAATGCAATGTTTGTAAAATGTATCATATAGAGGTCAAATACCTCGCAATGAAATCAATTATTATGTAACGTTTATAATTGATATGAACGGGGCATTTCAATAAGTCACAACGGGCAATTTGACAAAGCAAAAATAAACCCCGTTAGACAAACACTTTCCTGACCCGTATGAAACCGTGAGGATGCTAACAAATATATTATACCAAATGCAATCCAAATCAGCCCCAAATCAGTAAAAAAATCAGCTAATACGAAATAATCAAGCACACACAATACACACGAGACTTTTACGTGGAAAACATCTCAAAATCGAGAGTAAAAACCACGGGACCCGTAGGTCACTTAAATTCCACTATCACCAACAAGAGAACAATACAATAATCCTTCTCTAGATCAACTAGAGGTATACAACATCATCATACTCTTGAACTACAACAATCAACAAGTATATGAAATAATTAAAGACAAAAGAAGAATGATTTCACCCAAAAACTGTAGTCTGATCCAGAAGCTATAACTCGAGCTACAGACCTCTTTAGTCGAATACAACAGTTGAAAACCTTGGCACTGATGTCAGGAAGACACAGCCCAAATTTGATGAAGATCCAACGGTTAGATCTCTAGAGATCGTCTCTTTTCTAACCCGCTGTAACTATAGAAGGGAATGGGTTTTCTCTCTTTGACTTTTTGATCTCTCTGATCTCTCTTGATGAATACAGCTGCAAACAATCGAGATATTAATGCCCCTAGATGTTGACCAGGTCAAACTTCATCTTGGTCTATTTTGTTGGGCATTGGACATTGCAATATGACTTCCTCATATTGGTAACATAAATAAAAACCCAACAAATATCCCCCTTTCCAATTATGAGGAAGGAATCGCCATCCCGGCGATCAATCAACATACTTTGAGCTTCTCACTTACTAAAGCCTTTGTGAACATGTTGGAACCATTATCATCGGTGTGAACTTTATCAAGTTCAAACGAACCATCTTCAAGACGTTCTCTAATCCAATGATACCACACATCTATATGTTTTGTCCGCTTATGATACATAGAATTTCTAGCCAAATGAATCGCACTCTCATTATCACAAAGAACCACATATCGTGGTTGCTTAAACCTAAGGTCTTGAAGAAACCTTTTCATCCACAATAGTTCTTTGCACGCTTCTGTTGCTGCCATATACTCAGCCTCGGTCGTAGACAATGCAACACAATTTTGTAACCTTGATTGCCATGAAACTGTTCCCCCTGCGAAAGTCATCAAATATCCAGAAGTGGATTTCATGTTATCTTTGTTTCCTACCATATCTGAGTCTGTATAACCAACAAGCACTGGCTCTCCATTTCCGAATGTGATACCTAACTTTGAAGTACCTCGTAAGTATCTCATAATCCATTTAACTGCTTCCCAATGCTTCTTACCCGGATTTGACATAAACCGACTAACAACATCTACCGCATGAGCTATATCAGGCCTTGTACACACCATAGCATATATCAAGCTACTAACCGCTGAAGCATATGGAACTTTATCCATCTCCTCAATATCCTCCTTTGAAGAAGGGCAATCTTTATCGGTTAGCTTAAAGTTGGTAGTAAGAGGGAACTAACCACTTTAGCATTTTTCATGTTGAATCTACCAAGCACCTTTTCAATGTATTGCTCTTGTGATATATGTAACATCTTAGCACCTCTATCTCTAGAAATCTGAATGCCAAGAATCTGTTTTGCTGGCCCCAAGTCTTTCATAGCAAAAGACTTGCTCAATTCTTGATTTAACTTCGCAATTCTTTCAATATTTCTACCAACAATCAGCATATCATCAACGTATAGCAACAATATGATGAAATCATCATCACCAAACCTCTAAAAGAAAACACAATGATCTAAAGTCGTCTTTCGGTAGCCTTGTTTTCCTATAACCAACTCAAACTTCTTATACCACTGTCTCGTGAAGCGACCCGTCCTAATCCATCTGGACGAATACATTACATTTGGTTACATCGCGAGGAACTTGACCTCTATATGATACATTTTACAAATATTTCATTCGTTTTTAAAAGACAAACTTTCATTACATCGAAAGTTGACGGCATGCTGCCATTTCATAATATATCCAACTATAATTGACTTAGTAATAATCTTGATGAACTCCACGACTCGAATGCAATGTCTTTTGAAATATATCATGAATGACTCTAAGTAATATCTCTAATATGAGCAAATGCACAGCGGAATATTTCTTTCATACCTGAGAATAAACATGCTTTCAAGGGTCAACCAAAAGGTTGGTGAGTTCATTAGTTTATCATAATCAATCATTTTCATCATTTTAATAGACTACAAGAATTTCATTTCCATTTCTCATAAATATACGTCCCATGCATAGAGACAAAAATCATTCATATGGATTGAACACCTGGTAACCGACATTAAAAAGATGCATATAAGAATATCCCCATCATTCAGGGACATCCATCGGACATGATATAAAAACTCGAAGTACTAAAGCATCCGCTACAACGGATGGGGTTTGTTGGGCCCAATAGATCTATCTTTAGGATTCGCGTCAATTAGTACTAATTCTTAGGTTACCAAGCAAAAGGGGCATATTCGGCTTCGATCAATCAACCATATAATGTAGTTTCAATTGCTTGTGTCTATTTCGTAAAAAATTTATAAAAGCAGCGCATGTATTCTCAGTCCCAAAAATATATATTGCAAAAGCATTTAAAAAGGGAGTAATGAAACTCACCATACTGTATTTTGTAGTAAAAATACATATGACGGCATTGAACAACATAGGGTTGGACTCGGATTCACGAACCTATATTCAATTATGTATATTAACACATGTAATGGTAATCGAAAATTTTTATATTTTAATTAGTGATTTAATTGTTATTTTAATAAATTATATGTTTTAGCAATAAATAATTTAAATATTTCTATTTTATGTATTTTAACTAAATAATTAGTATTTATTATAAAACGTTAATATAGATATGTTATATGTATTAACTATAGTATTTATATAACTAAAAATCATTTGATAAAATAGTATTAATAATATTAAATAAAAAGTTGTATTATTAGTAAATATACTTAATAATGATAATAATAATAATTATGATTCTAAAAATAATAATACTTATAATGATAGTAATATTAGTAGTAATATTGATAATAACAATAATGATAGTTTTTAATGATAATCATACTTATAATAAGAATGAAAATGATAATTTTAATAAAAATACTTTTGTTAATAATAGTAATTTTAGAAAATGAATATTTTGATAATAATACTAATAATGGTATTAATAATAATAATAATAATAATAATAATAATAATAATAATAATAATAATAATAATAATAATTAATAATAATAATAATAATAATAATAATAATAATAATAATAATAATAATAATAATAATAATAATAATAATAATAATAATAATAATAATAATAATAATAATAATAATAATAATAATAGTAATAACTACCTCTCAAGAAAGAGTTCCAAAAATAACTGTTCTTGCCCGGGCTCGAACCCAAGACCTCTTGGTTACACCCAACACTCCTAACCAGCTAAGTTATTTGGTCTTTCTAAAATAATAACTCATCCGTATTTATTTAACCCATAATTATTCGTGTTTTATTTTCTTCTTCTTCTTTTATATCAATCACGATATCATCATCTTCATAATTCATGATTTCATGTATCGTATGTCTTACATATATATCTTTATCGTTCTCGTTACCATCATCAACTACATCTTACGTATTATATCACTATCATTACCATTCTAATTGAAGTCCTACAAGCCCAACAACTTTTAATACTCCTTTAACAAATAAAAAGGCCCAACTGAAAATCCAATAAAACTGCAGCCCAATCCATAGTCTTAAACCATATGCACGTTTTATTCTTTTTTTTTTAATAATTGAATGTGAAAAAGGAAGGGGCACGAGCTATAGCCACAACCTCGACACAGTCAAACTTCCATTCATCATCTTCTCCCAGTTTCATCATCTTAATCGTTATTTAATGTATCATAACATCATTATCAGGACACCTCCACCGTATCATCATCATCTCAAAATAGTAACGGTAATTTGAATGAATACATGCAGTTGTTATAGGGTCGAAACCTCATTACTAGTTATCATCAATATCCTTTTTTTTTTTTTTTAAATTCCAAAAGTCTCTACACTTCTTTTGGTCGGCCATATACTTTGGATTTAGTCACACTTGCCTAAACTTTTAAGAATTTAATAAAGCATGGTTTAGTTATATTCCATACATAAATAAAACCTTAAATGTGAAAGTATACCATCTGTTTCGTTGCATTATCCTGCTCGACCCACAATCCATACATCTTGCAATTGGTGTTGGTTAATGGTGGTTTAAACAAAAAGTATAGCAGCAGCGAATGTAGACAGAAATAGATACATAGTAATTGCAGTGTTTTGCAGTTTAAATGAAGTGGTGTGGTGGTTGCGAAGGTGAACGAAGGTGGAAGTCAAAGTGGCTGTTCGCGTATTGTTATAGCGTTGATGGTGGTGCAAAAGTGATTGATTAGGTTGTTGATGGTAGTTCATGAAGAGATAGGAAAAGAAAAAGATGAAAGATGACGTTGGAAGGGTGGCGGTTATGGTTTTTGTTTCATGGTGGTAATGGTTTCCGGTTAGATGTCGAAACCCACATCATAGCAGTGGCAGAGATGAAACCAAAAACAAATATGGTTGTGGTTGATTTGTTGTGTCATGGAGAGAAAGAGATAGTGAGAGAAATAGAGAGATGAAGGTGATAACCGTGGTGGTAGATGGGATAGTGGTCTCGGTGGGTTCTCACGAAAGAGAAGGGTGGCGGTTGCTTAGAGTGACGGAATCACAAGG
Source organism: Rutidosis leptorrhynchoides (assembly GCF_046630445.1). Lineage (NCBI taxonomy): Eukaryota > Viridiplantae > Streptophyta > Magnoliopsida > Asterales > Asteraceae > Rutidosis > Rutidosis leptorrhynchoides. The sequence continues at coordinate 496,296,932 of NC_092334.1, read as the reverse complement.
TAACAGTTTCCTTGGTGAACCCACAGAAGTTAAATAAAACGTTTTCCTTGATTGACAATTTCATAAATGGGTTGATGTAACCGCGAACAATCGAATAGATATGAATAAAATTTGAAAGTGGAAGTGGTGGTGCTTCATAGTTTATAGAAACATAAACAAAAGACACAATAGTCATGGAGGTTTGGTGATGATCTTTCGGTGCAGCAACAGATGGCGAGTGGAAGTGGTCTTGGTGGTGATGTATGATGACGGATGGAATTGGTGGTCGGTGGCTTTGGTGATGGTTGATGGAGTGCTTATATGTGTTTATCTCACCCATATGTATATATATTTATAATATATTAGATTATGAATAAAAACACATACAGTGACCATACATGATAATTCACTTAATCACGGGTTAACTTACTATTACTCTGCCGACAGTTTTCCCCGGCGTTTTATATCGTGTCCATTGCTAAACAGTTAATGTATAAAAGTGTTCCTAAAAATCCCAAATTTTTAAATTAAATATATTTAATTATTTCATTCATTAACTGTTTGAAACCTGATAAAAAATGTTAGTTAATTATTTATTTTCTATCCCAATTAATATGTACGGAGTACTAATATTTAAACTAAAAAGGTAAAAATATTTTTAACAAATCCCAAAATCTTCATAATCGATTTACAGTACAACTTTTATTTTAAATATTCATAAACATGTATTAGATCTATATGAACAATAGTGAAATGTCAACCGAGTATTACAATCGTTTAATGTTTAAGTTCAAAATCATTTATTTTCAATATCATATATGTATATGTAATTACATTTTAATATCATGTTTTATTATAAGACTAAATATATTAAATATATATTTTCAAATAAATAAATTTAATATTTAATCTTATATATATACAATTAATATTCATGTATATGTATACATATATATACATATATATATACATCTATATATATTTATATCTAATTATTTATATATGTACGTATCTATTGTTCATGAATCGTCAGAAATGGTCGAAGGTTTAAGTGTATCCATGTAAACAGTTCAAAGATTTTGAGATTCAATTAAATAGACTTTGCTTATCTTGTCGAAACTATATAAAAATTAAGTTTAAATTTGGTTGGAAATTTCCGGGTCGTCACAGTACCTACCCGTTAAAGAAATTTCGTCCCGAAATTTGAGTGAGGTCGTCATGGCTAACGATAAAAAATTTTTCATAAAAAATATGAGCTGATAAATATAGTTTTATCATCAGTGAGTAATATGGATAAAACAATTCGATTATTCGAAGAGTACGAGTAAAGCTTTCACAAAAGTTTGAAATGAATAAATAAAGTTTCGTCTTAACTTTTGACGTTGTCTTGGTTGAATTCCGGAATTCAGGGAATTTAAAGAAAATCTTCGAAATCTAAAAGATTTGATTCTTCGGCAAATTAAGATCTCTATAATTAAATACGATGATCTGCCTCGATTACTCTGTCTGGTATTTCTATTATAAATTCTACCTTTTTCGTTCCATTAGTTTTTACCATTTCTATACCTTCATTCTCAGTTCATATATCCAAAAGATTATAATAATGCTTAATCCGGTTCTAATCCTTGTTCTTATTCTGACTATCGTAATGATCGTTCTTCTTTTCCAACTCCTACCGGAAGAATCTGTTTATTTCTACTATTACCTTGGGATGATACTATTCTTAATTATACCGTGTCTTTATATTGCTATTCGTATTAACATCCACAGTTTGTAATCTCCGTGTTGTTATTGGGCTTTATATTTTCTCTTATATTTTGGAGCTCTTTTGCCTTTTTATTCTCTTCTCGACCTCTAGTAAAGCGAGTAATGGTCCAGAATTCGTAAGTATGGAGTTTCGAATGAACTTAATGTTCTAAACGAGAAATAACGTAATAGCACAATTTGATTTGTCAAATTACCAGAATCACTGAGAATAGAACTATCAAGAATATATATTCTTGATATGTTCAGAAGTTAATCAGAATGAAAGAGTTATGTAACATGACACATGATGATGTTATAATCTGTGAATCATCATGTTCCATTTAGAAACTCAGCATGACTTACTGTAATATAATCACGTTGATCAAGTGTCATTATATTATACTAACTCATGCATCAGTTCCCAACATTACTTCAATAACATTCATATTTTAAGTTCGAATTTTTCAGAATTTTAGAAACTAAAATAGTTTCCTTTTTATCATATATCACAGATAGCGCGGAGAGATAATTAATATCGGACGAGAATATTTATGAAGATATCTTCAGAAATATTGAGGATATTTACAATGAAAGATACGATAATATCTTAGAATTTTAGATTCAAAGTGTGATGAAGAAATTCATTCACAATGATTTAGAGCGATTAAGGAGTAAGGTATTCGCTAAAGATTTCATCAGAAATAGAATCATCAGGATTCTTTAAATACAGGGTTTGGTCCTTGTATTTGTCCTTGGTCTCCTTCATGATTTACTCGATTCGTTTTTCAGTATCAAACTTTTGAGCTTTTTCAGTATGTCGATCTTTATTATCAAACTTTTGACTGTTTGAACAGTCTTTATTTTTTGCTGCTTCTGAAGGTATTTCATATGCCCGAGAGACATAATAAATTAATGTGGCCAATATATTATGATCCAAGTCGGGTCATACCCAATAACAAGCCATCAACACCTTTTATGTATTTATTTTAAGGATTGGATCTTTAAAATTAATACTCGACACTTGAACTTTAGAAATTGGTTTTCTAAAGATAAAATGCTTGAAATAATTATTTGGATAATTATAAGAACAAGTTTAATTATTCATATGATTAAACTTTTATGTGTGTTACAATTTTATAAGTGGTTTATAAAATTAAAAAATGTGCATGTAACAAAAGGTAACTAGCAAGCCTTTTATATAAAAGTTGAAGAAAAATAAAAAAAAAAAAAAAAAAGGGAAAAGGGGGTGGGAGTTTTGGGGTTCCAAGAAACCCACCCATGCTTGCTTAATTACTTGTATTTACACTCTAAGTGGTGGCATGCTTACACACTTACACACACACATAATTAACTAGCATTTTGAAAAGCAAAAACTCTCTCCATCCATCCATCTTGGCCGAAATTTTGAGAGGAAGAAAAGGGTTCTTCATTTGTTTTTTTTACTTGCATTTTGGTGTCTAAATCCTAACCATATCAAGTGGTGTTGGTTGATAAAGGGCTTGTGGGTATTTCAAGCTTGAGATTTCAAGTTAGAAGTTGCTAGTTCATCATCATCTTCATCATCTTGTAACCTCCTAACTTGGAGTAGGTACATCCATTTACTAGCACTCTTATGTTTGTAAGTATATTTCTAGACTTGATCTATTTTGGAATTCATGTTTAAAAGGTTAAACTCATATTGATTTGTTTATGTAAAATTGCTTCCGCTTCACTTTTAAAATCGGGTTTTGACATGCATGTTAATATAACTTGTTAATATGATGAATTCCAACAATGGTATCTAGAGCCGAGGTCATAGAAATATGCTTCTTGTATTTGGCTTTAAAACCCATTTAGATTACATTCTAGTAACATGCATGAAATTAGAATGTAAAAATTTTGGGTTTTGGGTGGGGTGCTTTTTTGGCCGAATTTTTGGGGCTTCCAAAAGGGTTTGGAGCTTCAAATTTGGTCAAGTTTTGTTGTTTGTTGTTGTTCACAATCAAGCCTAGACTTTATGTTTGGATGTGTAAATGTTTGGTTGCATTTCAATTGGTTGTAATATTCATTCATTTGGTTTGTAATATTGTAATTATTTTTTGTAATTTGGTGATGTAATTTATTTTATCTTGGTATGTAAAATAGATTAGGATGTAATTTCTTTTTCCTAGAAAAATGTATTAGGTTGTATATTTTTTTTGTAAAAAGAAATGAAGATTCAAGATGATGAAGAAAATCACAAGATGGAGCATATGGATGCAAGAGTTAGTGGGAGATTTTAAAAATCTCTTACTTTGTGATTTAACCCTTTACCGGTGACACTTGTTTTCGGCTAAACAAGTGTCCACCACTTTGGCTTGATTGTGAACATTGTTGTTATGCATGCTTGTATGATTATTGTGTTTGTATGCTTGGTTGGTACAAGAAAATCACATATTAACAACTTGCAAAACAACATTATAATTGGTTATATTAAAAACAACAAAAAGACACTAATAAATGGTTATTAAGAACAAGGTGATAATGTATATAAAATGGTTTATATCAAGTAATTGGTTTTATTACTATGACATAAAAATAGGTTTTTCATAATGTACTATACACCAAATGCATGTTGGTGTATGGCAAATATGTTATCTTAAACTAGAATAAAGAAAGCCTAAAATCCCTTTATAACTAAAACAAGGTAAACAAGTTTAACGCCACCCTTTTTGTGGGACACTTGATCATAGTAGGAAACTCATAATGGGATAAAGGTCACCTAACCGTTATGAGCTAACTAATATGGTTAAGGTAAAATTCGCATGCTTGTGGGATAAAGGTCACCTAACCACTTGTATGTTAATTTTACATGTTTACACAAGTAGGACGACTTGATTTGGGAATCATGAACTTAGGGTCACCGAAGCATGAGGAACAAATAGGCGTTGATGGGATAAATATGCCATGCAAAAGGATTGCATGATTCCATAATTTAGAAGTTGCAAAAGGATTGCAATTGTCATATAAATGACTACCTAGCTAAATCATATAACGGGATAAAGGTCACATAACCGAAATTTGATTTACCGTTGGATTCTAATATTTAATAAGTCAATTAAAATTTAAAAGGGTATTGTTTATTAAATTTAAAATCGATACTTAAATGAACTTTGTTAAATTTTGTAGATGGACGCCAATAACAACAACATGCAAAATGCACCTATTAACTTGAACAACCTATCGTTAAGGTCTCTCCTCGAGAAAGACAAACTCAACCATACGAACTTTATGGATTGGTTCCGCAATCTTAGGATTGTACTCAAACTTGAGGATAAGGCGTATGTGTTGGAAGACCCCATTCCTGATCAACCCGACGAGGATGATACGGAAGGCATGGCTTATTGGGATAAGTATTGCGCCGATTCGGTGCAAGTCGCTTGCCTAATGCTTGGGACTATGATACCCGAACTCCAAAAGGATTTGGAGCATCATACTGCATACGACATGATCACGCAATTTAAGGAGATGTTCCTTCAACAAGCACGTGTCGAGCGCTTCGAAACGGTTCGAGCGCTACATGCATGTCGTATGGATGACTCCCAATCCGTTTCATCTTATGTCCTCAAGATGAAAAGCCTTATTGATCGTGTAAACCGTCTTAATCTCAACATATCTAATGAGCTAGCCACGGATCTTATCCTAAACTCCTTGTCAAAAAGGTTTGACCAATTTGTAATTAATTACAATATGAATGGGATGGATAAGACCATTGGAGAACTACATGGCATGCTTAGGACGGCGGAAACTAGCATGGGTAAGAGGGCTTCACCCGTGCTAATGATCAATGATGGTGGGTCCAAAGGTAATAACACCTCTAAGCCTAAGGCGGCTAAGAGGAAAGGACCCGCCCATCAAGGCAAGGGAAAGGGGAAGATGGTTACCCCAACCAAAAACAAGAACAAGAAGCAAAAGGTTGCCGGACAAACAAACCCCAAGGAAGACCCGTGCTTCGATTGCGGTGAAATGGGTCACTGGAAACGCAACTGCCCGGTCTACCTTAAGGAGTTGAAGGAAAAGAGGGATACGGGGCAATCCTCAGGTAATATATATATGGTATATATAGAGCTTAGTATTACTTCTTCTAATACATGGGTATTAGACACTGGATGTGGAACTCACATTTGCAATTCTTTGCAGGGGTTCAAAAGAAGTAGCATGCAAACGGGAACATCAAGTCTCTTTATGGGTAATGGAGCCAAAGTACAAGTGAAGGCTCAAGGAGACTTTGTATTAAAGCTTCCAAGTGGTTTGGAACTTATTTTGAACAATGTTTTGTATGCACCGGATTTATGTCGAAACATTATTTCAGTTTCCCATTTAAAACAATGTGGTTTTTATCTTAATTTTGTTAATGATGATATCCACATTTATTTAGATAATGTATTCTATTTTAAGGCTTCGCCTTCAAATGGAATTTATGAATTGGTTCATGATGATACATCATCTAGTAGCTCAATATACCATACTAGCACCAAGAAACTCAAAAGGGATTTGAGTGATTCCTACTTATGGCATTGTCGCCTTGGTCACATAAATAAGAACCGAATGCGTACACTTCAAAAGAATGGACTTTTGAAATCAAATGAGATGGACTCGTTTGATGTGTGTGAATCTTGTTTACAAGGAAAAATGACTAAATCACCTTTCAAAGGGACCTATGAAAGGGCTAAAGATTTATTGGGAGTAATACATTCGGATGTATGTGGACCCTTTAAACCCATGACTAGGAATGGTGAGAGATACTTTGTTACTTTCATTGATGACTTTAGTCTTTTTGGATATGTCTACTTATTAAGACATAAGGATGAAACTTTTGAAGCATTCAAAGAATATCAAAACGAAGTACAAAATCAACTCAACAAGACAATCAAGGTACTTCGTACCGATAGAGGAGGTGAATACCTAAGCGATGCTTTCCAAGATCATCTTAGGAGTTGTGGGATTATCTCACAACTTACTCCACCAGGAACACCCCAACTTAATGGGGTTTCCGAAAGGAGGAACCGAACCCTAATGGATATGGTTCGATCTATGATGGCAAGAAGCTCGTTACCTCTATCATTTTGGGGTTATTGTCTAAGCTCCACGGCTCGTATTTTAAATATGGCCCCAATCAAGAAAGTGGAACGAACTCCTCACGAGATGTGGTTTGGAAAACCTCCTTCTCTATCATACTTGAAAGTGTGGGGATGTGAAGCTTATCCCAAGCGCTATGATGCTAATAAGTTGCATGCTCGATCCACGAAGTGCATCTTCATAGGATATCCCAAGGATGATATGGGATACTATTTCTATGATCCGACCGAGCAAAATGTATTTGTTGCTCGAAAGGCGGAATTCCTTGAAACTAAGTTCCTAATGGAAGGTAATAGTGAAAGGAAGATAGATTTTGAAGAGTTTCAAGATCAAGTAAATGATACACAATTGGTTGACACTAGCACTCAACATGAAAATGTTGAGAATGATCAAGTGGTTGATCAAAGTATACAAGACGTTCGAAGATCTAGTAGGATTAGTAATCCTCCCGAGAGATATGGGTTTCTCATGGATGGTTGCTATGTGGTTGATTTGGATGAACCCACAAACTACAAAGATGCTTTATCAAGGATTGATAAAGACAAATGGCAGGAAGCCATGAACGCCGAGATGCAATCCATGTATGACAACCAAGTTTGGGAACTTGTTGCGCAACCTCCTAGCTCTAGGCTAGTTGATTGCAAATGGATTTTCAAGAAGAAAACCGACATACATGGAAACTTGGATACATACAAAGCTAGACTTGTAGCAAAAGGTTTCACTCAAACTCAAGGGGTTGACTATGATGAAACTTTCTCGCCTGTGGCAATGCTAAAGTCTATTAGGATATTATTTGCCATTGCTGCTCATTATGACTATGAAATATGGTAAATGGATGTCAAAACTGCCTTCCTAAATGGATATCTTGAGGAAGATGTCTATATGGTACATCTCGAAGGTTTTGTTGATCCGAAATATCCTAAAAAGGTATGCAAGTTAAAGAAATCAATCTATGGATTGAAACAAGCATCTAGAATGTGGAATCATCATTTTAATGAGGAGGCAAAGAAATTTGGCTTCATTAAAAATGGTGATGAAGCTTGTGTATACAAGAAGGCTAGTGGGAGCACCATCATGTTCCTCGTACTATACGTAGATGATATATTGTTATTTGGGAACGATATTCCTACGATGCAAGGTGTTAAGACTTGGCTAAGTAAGTGCTTCTCCATTAAAGATCTTGGAGAAGCATAATATGTTTTAGGGATTGGGATCTATAGAGATAGATCCAAGAAATTGATAGGTTTAAATCAAAGTGCATACATTGAAAAGGTCTTGAAAAGGTTCAAGATGGAGAACTCAAAGAAAGGTTTGGTACCTATTCAAAGAGGGACGATTCTCAGTTCATCTCAGTGTCCTACCACAAAAGATGAACAAGAGAGAATGAAAAATGTCCCATACGCATCTGCTATTGGGTCAATCATGTATGCAATGATATGCACTAGACCGGATGTGTCATGCGCTCTGAGCTTGACAAGTAGATACCAGAATAACCCAGAGAACAGTCATTGGATTGCTGTTAAAAGTATATTGAAATACCTTAGGAGGACTAAGGATATGTTTCTGATATATGGGTCTGGTGAGGAGGAACTCGCAGTAAAAGGTTACGTGGACGCGAGTTTCCAAACTGATCGAGATGATTCTCGATCACAATCTGGTTATGTCTTCATGCTAAATGGAGGTGCGGTCTCTTGGAAGAGTTCGAAACAGGATGTTGTTGCATTATCCACTACAGAGTCAGAGTGCATTGCCGCTTCATTGGCAGCTCAGGAAGCTGCATGGATGAAGAAATTCATAGATGACTTAGGAGTGGTCCCTTCTATTCAGGACCCTCTTGAGATATTTTGTGACAACGAGGGTGCGATTGCTCAAATCAAGGAACCTCGTGCTCACCAAAAGACACGTCACATTGAGTGGAGATTCAACTACATAAGGGATGAAGTTGAAAAAGGAAAGATATGTATTCGCAAAGTTCACACAGATCTTAATAGAGCGGATCCACTCACGAAGCTCTTATATAATACTAAACATGAGAGGCATGTTTGTGCATTAGGGCTTCGATATTCTAGTGATTGGATATGATCTTTTTTATGTATTGTAACGGAACGAATTAGTTCAAACTCATTAATAAAATTATGGTATTAATTTATTAAATTTGAGTCATGTTCCTATTTTGCATATTTTATCCATGAATAAATAATTATTCTAAAATTCCGTAGTTGATCACATTTGTGGGAACAAGTGTGAGGTCTAGACTATTATGAACTTGGATTGGTTAACATTCAAATGGTGAATGTAGGGCAAGGTTGCAACCAAGGTTCATAGATATTTATGGGACACAAATATTAGAAGACCCGCTCTCAAGATTTGCTGTATGGAGCCTTTGTGGTTGATCACATGTAATCTTGGGTAAAGGAGAATATCATTGTATCCTCTGACCTGAGATACATATTGGGTTCAGATATTCACCGAATATCATGCCTTGATTCTTTCCTTCGCTATTCTGAAAATGGTAGCTCATAAGGAAGAGCTCAGGTATAATACAAGGTGTGTATCTAGGATGTATGTAGTCAAGATGGAATTTGTCCCTCTTATTCGTTGAGAGTCAGATGTCTAAGGCCTGATAAAGTTTAATCTAAAAGAGAGTGATCACTCCGTGTCTCTTGGATTTGACATGACATCTAGGACAAAAGGATATATTGAAAGATTCACCTAATCATATTCGAGATGGGAACTCGAAAGGGATGATGTTATTGAATGGCACCAAGTCATAACATATTGGGGGTGATGGACGGTCGTTAGGTGGTATCCGTCACTTGCATTAATTCCTTATGTTTCTCCAAGTGGGAGATTGAAGGTATTTCATATGCCCGAGAGACATAATAAATTAATGTGGCCAATATATTATGATCCAAGTCGGGTCATACCCAATAACAAGCCATCAACACCTTTTATGTATTTATTTTAACGATTGGATCTTTAAAATTAATACTCGACACTTAAACTTTAGAAATTGGTTTTCTAAAGATAAAATGCTTGAAATAATTATTTGGATAATTATAAGAACAAGTTTAATTATTCATATGATTAAACTTTTATGTGTGTTACAATTTTATAAGTGGTTTATAAAATTAAACAATGTGCATGTAACAAAAGGTAACTAGCAAGCCTTTTATATAAAAGTTGAAGAAAAATAATAAAAAAAAGGGAAAAGGGGGTGGCGGTTTTGGGGTTCCAAGAAACCCACCCATGCTTGCTTAATTACTTGTATTTACACTCTAAGTGGTGGCATGCTTACACACTTACACACACACATAATTAACTAGCATTTTGAAAAGCAAAAACTCTCTCCATCCATCCATCTTGGCCGAAATTTTGAGAGGAAGAAAAGGGTTCTTCATTTGTTTTTTTTACTTGCATTTTGGTGTCTAAATCCTAACCATATCAAGTGGTGTTGGTTGATAAAGGTCTTGTGGGTATTTCAAGCTTGAGACTTCAAGTTAGAAGTTGCTAGTTCATCATCATCTTCATCATCTTGTAACCTCCTAACTTGGAGTAGGTACATCCTTTTACTAGCACTCTTATGTTTGTAAGTATATTTCTAGACTTGATCTATTTTGGAATTCATGTTTAAAAGGTTAAACTCATATTGATTTGTTTATGTAAAATTGCTTCCGCTTCACTTTTAAAATCGGGTTTTGACATGCATGTTAATATAACTTGTTAATATGATGAATTCCAACAATGGTATCTAGAGCCGAGGTCATAGAAATATGCTTCTTGTATTTGGCTTTAAAACCCATTTAGATTACATTCTAGTAACATGCATGAAATTAGAATGTAAAAATTTTGGGTTTTGGGTGGGGTGCTTTTTTGGCCGAATTTTTGGGGCTTCCAAAAGGGTTTGGAGCTTCAAATTTGGTCAAGTTTTGTTGTTTGTTGTTGTTCACAATCAAGCCTAGACTTTATGTTTGGATGTGTGAATGTTTGGTTGCATTTCAATTGGTTGTAATATTCATTCATTTGGTTTGTAATATTGTAATTATTTTTTGTAATTTGGTGATGTAATTTATTTTATCTTGGTATGTAAAATAGATTAGGATGTAATTTCTTTTTCCTAGAAAAATGTATTAGGTTGTATATTTTTTTTGTAAAAAGAAATGAAGATTCAAGATGATGAAGAAAATCACAAGATGGAGCATATGGATGCAAGAGTTAGTGGGAGATTTTAAAAATCTCTTACTTTATGATTTAACCCTTTACCGGTGACACTTGTTTTCGGCTAAACAAGTGTCCACCACTTTGGCTTGATTGTGAACATTGTTGTTATGCATGCTTGTATGATTATTGTGTTTGTATGCTTGGTTGGTACAAGAAAATCACATATTAACAACTTACAAAACGACATTATATTTGGTTATATTAAAAATAACAAAAGGACACTAATAAATGGTTATTAAGAACAAGGTGATAATGTATATAAAATGGTTTATATCAAGTAATTGGTTTTATTACTATGACATGAAAATAGGTTTTTCATAATGTACTATACACCAAATGCATGTTGGTGTATGGCAAATATGTTTTCTTAAACTAGAATAAAGAAAGCCTAAAATCCCTTTATAACTAAAACAAGGTAAACAAGTTTAACGCCACCCTTTTTGTGGGACACTTGATCATAGTAGGGAACTCATAATGGGATAAAGGTCACCTAACCGTTATGAGCTAACTAATATGGTTAAGGTTAAATTCGCATGCTTGTGGGATAAATGTAGTGACCCGAACTTTTCCATGTTTATATATATTAATTGAGATTGATATTTACATGATTAAATATTTTCAACATGTTAAGCAATCAAACTTGTTAAGACTTGATTAATTGAAATTTGTTTCATATAGACAATTGACCACCCAAGTTGACCGGTGATTCACGAACGTTAAAACTTGTAAAAACTATATGATGACATATATATGGATATATATATATATAGTTAATATGATACTATGATAAGTAAACATATCATAAAGTATATTAACAATGAACTACATATGTAAAAACAAGACTACTAACTTAATGATTTTTAAACGAGACATATATGTAACGATTATCGTTGTAAAGACATTTAATGTATATATATCATATTAAGAGATATTCATACATGATAATATCATGATAATATAATAATTTAAAATCTCATTTGATATTATAAACATTGGGTTAACAACATTTAACAAGATCGTTAACCTAAAGGTTTCAAAACAACACTTACATGTAACGACTAACGATGACTTAACGACTCAGTTAAAATGTATATACATGTAGTGTTTTAATATGTATTTATACACTTTTGAAAGACTTCAATACACTTATCAAAATACTTCTACTTAACAAAAATGCTTACAATTACATCCTCGTTCAGTTTCATCAACAATTCTACTCGTATGCACCCGTATTCATACTCGTACAATACACAGCTTTTAGATGTATGTACTATTGGTATATACACTCCAATGATCAGCTCTTAGCAGCCCATGTGAGTCACCTAACACATGTGGGAACCATCATTTGGCAACTAGCATGAAATATCTCATAAAATTACAAAAATATGAGTAATCATTCATGACTTATTTACATGAAAACAAAATTACATATCCTTTATATCTAATCCATATACCAACAACCAAAAACATCTACAAACACTTTAATTCTTCAATTTTCTTCATCTAATTGATCTCTCTCAAGTTCTATCTTCAAGTTCTAAGTGTTCTTCATATATTCTACAAGTTCTAGTTACATAAAATCAAGAATACTTTCAAGTTTGCTAGCTCACTTCCAATCTTGTAAGGTGATCATCCAACCTCAAGAAATCTTTGTTTCTTACAGTAGGTTATCATTCTAATACAAGGTAATAATCATATTCAAACTTTGGTTCAATTTCTATAACTATAACAATCTTATTTCAAGTGATGATCTTACTTGAACTTGTTTTCGTGTCATGATTCTGCTTCAAGAACTTCGAGCCATCTGATAAGGCTAAAAAGGAACATATATTTCATAGCATTATCCCCCAAGAAAGACAAGATTTTAGTTGCAATTGTTCCATTTTCAAGTGATATTCGTTTATATTAAATAAGTGCGAAGACAAAAGGCAGATTCGACAAATTGAAGACAAAAAGGTCCAAAAAGCTCAAAAGTACAAGATACAATTAAAAAGGTTCAAATTATTGATGAAGAACGTCTAAAAATGACAAGAGTACAAGTTACAAAACGCAAAGTACACAATATAAAATAGTACGCAAGGACGTTCGAAAATCCGGAACCGGGACATGAGTCAACTCTCAACGCTCGACGCAACGGTGTAAAAATTACGAGTCAACTATGCACAAGAATAAAATATAATATTTAAATAATTCATAATAAGAATAATATTAAATAATAAAAAGTTGTTAATTTAGCATAGTTCAGGGGTCGTAAATGAAAATTCAATTTCATATTTTGCCTATAAAAGGCGATGATTATCGATCAATTTAAAGGCATCCCTTTTTCTATCCTAAAAATCTATTATTGTTATAATTCAGTAGGCTTATAACTACCTTTAATGGTTATAAGAACAAAGAGAGAAAAAGAGAGAAGAAGGAGAGAAGAAATATTGATATTGATATTTCAAGAGAAATGGTGCACCTTAAATGGTTACCATACATGTCTATTTATAGTATAAAATATTACTATGCAAGAAATATAATAATAATAAAATTAACATCCAATCTAGATATTTTATAACACAATCTAGATATTTTATAACACTCCCCCTTGGATGACAATTTTATTAGAGAATAACTAGTACTGCCTCGTTAAAAACCTTGCTAAAGAAAACCCATTGGGATAAAACTTTAGCTAAGGGAAAAAGAGTGCAGCATAGAGTTGACTCCCCCTCAAGTAGGCAACGCCTGAGTTGTTACATCTTCTGAACATGCCTCATGCCAATATTATGAACGTGTGTTCTGAAAATAGCAGTTGGTAGTGCTTTGGTATAAAGATCATCAGAGTTTGTTGATTGAACGTATCTCATTTTAATCTGGTTGTCTTTTACGAGATCTTGAGTATATGAGAAGAATCTGAGGTTTTCATCTGAAACTGTATCATCTAAATCTTTTATGTACAAGTTTAGCCCCTGTGATTTGTCTACATTCTCCTTCATGGTTTGCTCAAACCCTTGTTTCAATTCCTATTCCCTTGTAGTCTTTTCTGAGCCTTACCAACATACCATTCTTTTCCATCAAACTTATGACCGTCCTCATCAACATTTATATTTTGTTCTGTCACTTTTGATACTCTTCTTTCATTTGTATTATGCAAGCTGCATTATCTTCATATATAGTTATTGGTGAAGATAGTTGTTAGTCTTTTATAGCGTTCTAGTCCACAAGAATCAATAATGATTTGTGTCATTGATCTCAACCAAACACATTTTCGAGTAGTTTCATATAATGCAATCACTTCGTCATGATTTGATGATGTTGCAACAAGTGTTTGTTTTAAGAACGCCATGATTTTGTGGTACCTCCATTTAGGAATACATATCGAGTTTGAGATTTATTTTTATGAGGATTTGATGAATGACCTGCATATACATAATCAACTAAATCTTGTTTTGAAGCGTTAGAATAAAATAATTTTAAATAAGCAGTTTCTCAAGGGTATCAAAATATGCGTTTGATCCCGCCCCATTGTCATTTGAGCTGAATCTTGCCAACAAATTAACTGCAAGAGAAATGTCAGGTCTTGTACAATCTATAAGATACATAAGAACCTCAATTATACTAAAATATGGAACTTCCGATCTGTTAAGATTTTCATGATCTTCGCAGGGATGAAATAGATCAGTGTCAATATTGAGTGATCTAACAACAATGAGTTTGTCTTTTAAAAAAAATGTTTTAAAAATCTTTTCGGTATAAGTTGTTTGATGTACAAGTAAACCATTAGGCATATGCTCAATTTGCAATCCAAGGTAATACTTGGTTTTTTCAAGATCTTTCATTTCAAAATAATTCTTTAGAAGTTGAATGATTTCATAGATCTCTTTATTTGTTCATATGATGTTAAGAACATTGACATAAACAACTACGATCACATATCCGAACATTGTTTTTATAAAACATACATGCAAAATAAGTTTATATGTATACCCTTTTTTTTATCAAGTAGTCATTTAATCAGTTATACCACATACGTCCCAATTGTATAGACCCATATAAAAATCTTTGTGATTTAATAGAATACATTCCCTTGGATTTTGCATTAGATGCTTATGATACCTTAAACCCTTCAGGTATATTCATGTATATCACTATCAAGTGATCCATACAGATAAGTAGTTACAACATCCATGAGATGCATTTAAGTAACTACCAGGTTGATTAAGTATCTAATAAGTAATTGTATCCATTACAGGAGGATAAGTTTTCCTCATAATTCATTTTCGGTCTTTGTGGGAAATTTTGAGTTACAAGTCTAGTTTTGCCTTGTAACTTCATTTGCACATTTCTTTTTCGGATAAAAATTCATTTGTATCCCATACGTTTCACATCTTTAAAAGTGATAACGATTAATCCGAAAACTTTTTTTTTATTGAGCGATTCTAATTCAGCTCGTATTTCTCCTTTCCATTGAGCTCAATCATGTCTATTTTGATATTCAGTGACAGATTTTGGTTCTAGATCATCATCTTTATTCATGATGTCATTGTAATATTATATGAAAATATCTCATCAAGATTTTTCATTTCATTTCGGTTCCATAATATTGCATAATTTATCGCAATTTTAGTATTTACATTTATCAATATCCTCTGCAGAAGGAATATTGATTTGTGGTTCTTCTTGAACACTTTCTCTTACCTCATTATCAGCTGATTTTCTTTTTCGAGGATTTTTATCTTCGGAACCAATTGATCTTCCACGTTTGATGCGTGGCAAAGATTCAACAGTGACATTATTGCCAGCTTTTGGAATTTCAGTTCGAGCTGGAGCATTTATCGCTGGTATATATGATTTAGTCACTTTTTTATATCTGTAAATGCATAAAGTAATTAATTTGCAAGTTCTTGCATATGCATTATTTTTGAACTTTCGTTTCACATTCTTTTGTGCGAGTTCAATATACCTTAATTGATGTTCACATCATGAAGCATCATTTTATTTTTTATTTTTATTTCTCCCCCTAATATAGGGAACAATGTTTTATTAAAATGACAATCAGCAAAACGTGCTGTAAAAACATCACCCATCATGGGTTCAATATATCTTATGATTGAAGATGTTTTATATCCAAAATATATTATCATCTTTCTTTGAAGAACCATTTTATTGTGTTGTGGTGATACAATTGGAACATACACTGCACAACCAATGTTTTAAGGTAGAAAATATTTGGCTCTTGGCCAAAATCAAGTATTAAGTGAAAATATTTACGACTTCCACATGGTATAATGCGAATTAATGTCGCAGCATGTAAATTTACATGTCCACATATAAATATTGAGAGATTTGTACTCATTATCAATTATCTAGTTATTAGCTGTAAGCGTTTATCTATTGATTCAGCTAAACCAATTTTGTGTATGCACATGAGCAACTGGATGTTCAACAACAATCCCTATAGATATATAATGATCATTAAATGCTTGAGATGTTAACTCACCAGCATTATCAAGTCTCATCCTTTTAATGGTGTAATCAGAATAATGTGTTCTCAATTTAATAATTTGTGCAAGAAACTTTGCAAATGCCATATTACGGCTTGATAACATACAAATATGAGACCATCCGCTAGATGCGTCTATTAGAACCATGAAATATCAAAATGGTTCACATGATGGATGAATTGGTTCATATATCTTACCTTGAATTCTTTCAAGAAACATTTGTGATTCTTTTTCACAATATACTTTTCATTAATCACCATATGTGCTTTCCATTAATCACCATATGTATTTTTTTTTTTTTTTTTTATAAATCACCATATGTGTTTTTTTTTTATCATATATCCTTTTCACCATATACGCTTTTAATCATATGCGCTGTGTTTTTCACCATATGCGCTTTTAATCATATGCGATTTTCATCATATGCGTTGTGCTTTTCATCATATTCGCTTTTTATCATATGCGCTTATCATATGCGATGCGCTTTTTATCATATGCGCTTTTTTATGTGAATAGTAAATTAATTAATTTCGTTTTACTATTCATATGAATTAATTTAGATTTACTATTTTGTTAATTGAGTAATATATATATACATCATATACTTGTGACTCCGAAGGCTCAAATGAATTTGACTATATAGTTATACGTTGTACCTTGCACATTAATTTTCAGTAGAAGCTTTAGATGCATATTATTTTCAGTAGAAGCTTTAGATGCACTTTTTTTTAATCACCAAATACCACAAACACTTTGTTTGCGTTTGTTCATAGTCATCAATGAAAACCATTTTCTTTAATTTTATTTTATACAATAAAATTAACGCATCATTATTCTTTTCAAAAACAATAATCTATTGTTATTGTTCACTTGTGCCATGTTTAACAACAAAAGTCAACAACCTCTATCTTGTTTGTTTTGGCAACCAAAAACAACCATTGCTTTTGTTACCGAGAATCCAAGACCAAAAAATAATTAATTTTTAATTAATCTTTTATCAAAACCATAAATGATTTTATTGATCTACGTTGATATGGCCATAAAGAATTGACGGCTGACCTACTTTTGTAAGTGTATTTCGGCTATCATCCCGAAAACGCACAACGACCTTTTTTTTTTTTTTTTTTATGAACTATTTGTTTCATATCTAGCTTAGGCAATTATTGTAAACATTTGGTCCCTATAAGAGCATTTATTTTTTAGACTTTTAGTTGATTTGTACTTGTCACAATTAGGGATAGCACCCGCGGGTCGTGGATGCGGATCCATTGGATCCATCACCCGTACCCGCGGATTTTTTTTAAGAGACATCCAATTGAACCCTTGTTCGTTGAAACAATTTGACTATATTTTTACTCCCCATTATTAAACGGGCCATTTTGATGCACACTCTTAAAAAAATAATTTGTTTTTTAAGTTTTATTATTCAACCTCATTTTTTCAACGGTCACGTTTTTAACAAAACATTTGACAAGTTTGGAAAAAAGTTTTTTATTGATTATCATCAAAAGTTTTCTATTGTCACTCTACTGGATGGAATTATGGCATACAACCAAAATTGCAACCCAACACTACATAAGAACAAAAAGGTTGTTTTTAATTAACATATGTATATGTGTTAAACTCGGAATAATAATAACTTATTTTAGAAAATTAACATAAGACATGTTGAAACATTTTTGTCACATTTAGCTCATCAAGTCTAATACTTATCATTGATAGATTTTATCACGTCTAGGAGATGTTTACTTTTTTCTTGTATTAAGTCCTACTTTCATTTACCTTTGTTTGGAAAAAAGTTTTTTTTTTTACTTTGCTTTCCCCCTTTCTATAAAACTCATTTAAACACTTTCTTTGTTTTTTTTTTTTTTTTTTAAAAAAACTTCCTTTTTTTTACGTTACCCGTAAATTATAAATATATAAAAAAAACTTTTTGTTTAAATTTTTTTTCTAGTTTTTAAAAGGCCACTTGACCAATTTTTTAATTCTTTCACAACACCTGATATCGTGATCGTGACCTTTCACCAAAGCAAGAGATATTCTTGATAAACTAAACACGGACTCGTGTTTGAAATTGTCGGCCACAAAAAAATTCATTTGATAAAAGTATATATATATTTTTTTAGTTATAGAAGGAGACCACTTCATTTTCAATACTTCATTTTTGACAAAAAAACTATTCCATTTTACCATCCCTTTTTTTTCTTACTTTAACTTTTAAGATATACTTTTAATAAAAATACAAACTACTTTTTCTTATTTTAACTTTTAAGATTTACTTTTAATAAAAATACAAACTACTTTTTGTATTTTAACTTTTAAGATTTACTTTTAATAAAAGTACAAACTACTTTTTCTTATTTTAACTTTTAAGATTTACTTTTAATAAAAATACAAACTATTTTTTTATTTTAACTTTTAAAATTATAAATTTAAGAATAAACATTAGTATGCATGAAATAAATAATGATTAATTGCATAAGTAATCATAAATGTTAGATAACATATAAAGACCCCGTCGTATTCGTATTGATCGGAATTAATCTCGACCCATGGTACCGTGTTGTCAAATGACGTGTTGCGTACATAAAGTACCGTGTTGTCAAATGACGTGTTGCGTACAATCATGAGGTCTTATTAACATAAATATAAATGTTAGTGAAGTTAATAAGAGTTAGATTACAGAAAATATAATTCAGGTGGTATAACCGACCATATATAACTTAAATAACATAAATATAAATGTTAGTGAAGTTAGTAAAAGTTAGATTACAGAAATATAATTCAGGTGGTATAACCGACCATATATAACTTAAATAACATAAATATAAATGTTAGTGAAGTTAGTAAAAGTTAGATTACAGAAATATAATTCAGGTGGTATAACCGACCATATATAACTTAAATAACATAAATATAAATGTTAGTGAAGTTAGTAAAAGTTAGATTACAGAAATATAATTCAGGTGGTATAACCGACCATATATAACTTAAATAACATAAATATAAATGTTAGTAGTCCAAAATTTGATATATTCGAGTCTGAAAATTATTAATAATTTCATACCTTGATCAGTGACTCGTGATCGTTTGAGATATCCTTTGATTACACTAAGCTCTTCGTGCTGATAACGTGTTATAATTCAGTAGGCTTATAACTACCTTTAATGGTTATAAGAACAAAGAGAGAAAAAGAGAGAAGAAGGAGAGAAGAAATATTGATATTGATATTTCAAGAGAAATGGTGCACCTTAAATGGTTACCATACATGTCTATTTATAGTATAAAATATTACTATGCAAGAAATATAATAATAATAAAATTAACATCCAATCTAGATATTTTATAACACAATCTAGATATTTTATAACAATTATCAATATCAATATCTAAAAATCTCTATCATAATGTTAATGTAATAAGATATAACAATAATCTTAATTTTAATTTTAAATTATGATAATAATAAGATTTATGATAGAGATCGTTTGAGTGTGTAAGTCGAAATTCTGTCCGTGTAACGCTACGCTATTTTTAATCATTGTAAGTTATGTTCAACCTTTTTATATTAATGTCTCGTAGCTAAGTTATTATTATGCTTATTTAAAACGAAGTAATCATGATGTTGGACTAATTACTAAAATTGGGTAATTGGGCTTTGTACCATAATTAAGGTTTGGGCAAAAGACCGACACTTGTGGAAATTGGACTATTGACTATTAATAGATGGGGGGTATTGTCTAATTGAGTGACAACTCATTGGAGTCTGTCGAACCTATCTTCAAATTAATTATCCTAATAATTAATAATGATTATGGTTGTCCTATTTAGTGACGTTCATATGGAATCTATTATAATCATTTAATTAATTATTCGGGTTGGGTAATTGATTATTCAAACTGATCAAGTGGGTAAATTAATATTCATATCTAATCAAAACAGGGGTAGATTAAATACAGTGATAACTGGTGTAATTGTTGACAGAAGTGATAACTGCGTCACAATTTAAATCCTTAATTAGTTGGAATATTTGACTTCGGGTATAAGGGTAATTTGACGAGGACACTCGCACTTTATATTTATGACCGATGGACTATTATGGATAAAAACCAGATAGGTATCAAATAAACCATGACAAAGGACAATTAACCCGAGTAACAATTAATTAAAATCAAAACGTCAAACATCATGATTACGGAAGTTTAAATAAGCATAATCCTTTTATTTCATATTCTATCGCAATTTTATTTATTGTTATTTTATTTATCGTCATTTATTTATTTTACGCACTTTAATTATTGTCATTTATCTTTACGCTTAAAAATATAAAATCGACAAACCGGTCATTAAACGGTAAAAAACCCCCTTTTATAATAATATTACTACTTATATATATATATATTTACATAAATATAGTTTTATAAAAATATAGTACGTAATCACTAGCTCCCTGTGGAACGAACCGGACTTACTAAAAACTACACTACTCTACGATTAGGTACACTGCCTATAGTGTTGTAGCAAGGTTTAGGTATATCCCATTCTTAAATTAATAAAACTTGTGTCATATTTTGTAGTATTTCCTAGTAAAAATAATACTATTTCATACCCTCCCGCTGCACACATCAAGTTTTTGGCGCCGCTGCCGGAGAGCGCTAAAACGCTATATTTTTAATTATAATAATATTGAAATAAAGTATAATATTATAATAATATTGAAATAGAATATAATAATATAATAATATTGAAATAGAATATAATAATATAATAATATTTTAGAATCTTGATACGTAAAGTTTTAAAAAGTCGTATTTATTAAATACTTCAGGGGTATATTATGTAACTTGTAATTAATAATTTCTATAATATCGCTTTCATGTGAATAGTAAATTAATTAATTTCTTTTCATTTACTATTCATGAATAGTAAATGAATTAAAAAAAAAAGTTTTGAAAAAAAATAATAATTATAAAAAAATTATTAATTTGTAAAAAAAATCGTTTTTAAAAAAAAAAAAAAAAACGTAAAAAAAAACAAAAACGTAAAAAAAAAACGTAAAAAAAAAAATTATTAAAAAAAAATTTATATTTTTTTAAGATTTTGTCTATAAAAAAAATGTTTTTTTTAGTTTTATTACCTTTAGATTTTTAGACTATAGTCGCAACTTTTAGTATTAAGTTTAGTTTTGCCATAGTTATTTTTACTTCTAGAATTTTTAGGCTTTGCCGTAAAATCTCTTAAGTGCTTATTCCTTAGACTAAGTTTTAGGTGCTTTAGAATTTTACGACGCCGTATTTCGCACTACTTTCTTATTTTTATTTTTCGACGCCTATTTTTCGACCTTTTTATTTTTCAACATTTTTCGACGCGCAATCTATTTCTTCCTTATTTCTCGATACTCTAGTTTTTAGGACTTAGAATTTTCTATACTTCTTATCTAAATCTTAAAACGGAAAGAAAAATTATTTAAGCGGTTAAATTAATAGACGTTGACATTTTTCTGGTTCGTAGTAATAGTTGGATTTGTTAGTGGCTAGTTGTGGGCTTCCGATTTAAAGGGTCCTGGCTACCTGCTACATCTTTTGGCTATTCGAAACGTGGGCAAAATCAGAAAAGTCTATTAATTGGACAACTTATATAAGTTTTTCTTATTTTTATAACTAATAGGATATTCTGTGAATGCACCGAGCAAAACGTTCACCACCTTTCATACGTTCACCACCTGTAACTCGATCAAGACATCTAGCAAATATTGTCGCCGTTGATTTTTCTTTAGAATCGTCATCTAGTCGAACAAGAACTCCAACTCAAATTTCCGATAATCCATCTTTTGAACCCGACTTCACAATTAAGAACCCGGAGCATATTCAAGGACAATTCCAAGATCTTGAACCACTAATTATTCCTCCTGAGCCACAAACCATTAAATCAGAATCCTCTAGTGATTCGTATTCAACAAATTCAATTATGGAAGTAACGGAACCTCTAAGTATGGAAGATCGAATGAGAGCCACACGCACGGGCCAAGGTCACGCCATTATTAAGCCAGAAGTTAATGCGTCAGATTATGAAATCAAAGGACAAATTCTACACATGGTAACTAACCAATGCCAATTCAGTGGTGCACCGAATGAAGATCCTAACGAACACCTTCGTACGTTTAAAAGAATTTGTACACTATTCAAAATCCGAGAAGTGGAAGATGAGCAGATCTATCTCATGTTGTTTCCCTGGACTTTAAAGGGAGAAGCCAAAGATTGGTTAGAATCGTTACCTGAAGGGGCGATTGACACATGGGATGTTTTAGTTGAAAAATTTCTTAAACAATTCTTTCCGGCATCTAAAGCCGTGAGACTTCAAGGAGAAATTGTTACGTTCGCGCAAAAGCCAAATGAAACATTATATGAGGCATGGACAAGATTCGGAAGGATGTTGAGAGGATGTCCTCAACACGGTTTAGACACTTACCAAATAGTACAAATATTCTACCAAGGTGTCAACGTTGCTACACGAAAAGACATCGACATAACAGCTGGTGGTTCCATTATGAAGAAAACCGCAACTGAAGCTTACAAAATTATTGATAACACAGCCTCCCACTCGCATGAGTGGCACCAAGAAAAAGATATTTTTCGTTCATCTAAAGTGGCTAGAGCCGATTCTAGCCATGACATTGATTCCGTTTCAGCAAAAATAGATGCTTTCGAAAGACGAATGGAAAAGATGAATAAAGATATTCACGCAATACGAATCAGTTGTGAGCTATGCGGTGGACCACACTTATTGAAAGATTGTCACATTGAACCAACATTGGAACAACGAGAGAATGTTTCCTATATGAACCAAAGGCCTGGAAATAATTATCAAAATAATTAAACCGCCAAAGCTAAACTTCAATCGAAATCAAAACATTCTTTACAATCCAAAAGGACCCGAAAATAACTGGTATAACCAACAAGGTCCGAATAACCAACCAACTCAAAACAACACTTTCAATCAACAAAGACCTGGCTTATATAAACCACAACAACAAACCGAAGAGAAAAAGTCAAATATGGAAGACGTGGTATTCAAGCTAGTTGAATCTCAAACACAATTTATTGAAACTCAAACCCAAACGAACGAGAGATTTGATCAGTCATTAAGAACTCAACAAGCTTCCATTTTGAATCTAGAAAAACACGTAGGTACTCTTGCTAGCATGATGAGTGAGAGGGAACAAGGAAAGCTACCGAGTAATACTGAAGTAAATCCTCGGAATGAGAATGTTAATATGGTTTTAACGAATTCTGAAAAACCAGCACCAGAAGATGGGAAGGTTTTAGATGAGAGTAACAATGAAGAAGTTACACCACCACCACCCGAGTATGTAAAGCCAGTGGTGGCACCATACCAACCACCCATCCCGTTTCCAAGAAAAGGAGTTGAGTATGAGCAAGTGATAGGTAATAAAGATTGTGATACCTCTGGAAAGAAGAAGAAGAAAAAGAATAAGAAAGTGCAAGAAACAAAAGCCGTAAATATAAACCCGGTGAAGACAGTTCCACCAAAACATCCACCTAGGGTAGGTGATCCGGGTGAATTTATTGTTCCTTGTCTACTTAGTGATTGTGTCATGTATGATGCACTAGCAGATTTAGGTGCAAGTGTAAGTGTTATGCCTCTTTCCTTATATAAGAGATTAGGTGTAGGTAAGTTAAGTCCAACGGATATGAGTGTTCGACTCTTTGATCAAACCATTAAGCACTCAGTTGGAATTGCTGACAACCTACCCGTTCAAGTAGGCAATTTAACCTTTCTAGTTGAATTTATTGTCATTGACATAGAAGAGGACCCAAACATTCCTCTAATTTTAGGTCGGCCATTCTTAGCATCCACCAAGGCGTTATTTGATGTAGGAAATGGAAGAATGACACTTAAAAGTGGTGACAAATCGATCACCTTTATGATTCGAAAGTCTAAATCTCCACCAGCCAAAACCGTTGAACCAGTAAAAACAATTGGTAAGAACCATGTGCTTTTACCAACTCCAACGGTAATACTTAGCAATAATGAAACGCCTAAGTGTGGGGAAAATGAAGTAACACCTAATGATGACATGATAACAAAGAACCCCGTTGTTGATACGAAATTAAATGATCTCGTTATTAATAGTTCAATGAAGAAACTTATTAAACGGATTCGCGATGCTAGAACCAAGGGGAACTTTAAGTTATGTAACCGGTTAGTATCCAATCTATCACCTAAAGAAACGGAGAAACTAGTTGAAATTGTGGATATTACACAGGAATTCGACCAATGGCTTAAAGAAAAAGTCACGGATATGCAAGTTGATTATGGACCAAGAGAAATTAACGATGAAGTTAATCACAATTTTGACACCACGGCTACCTAAGTGTGGGGAGATTCAAATGTTCTAAAAAGAAAATGCTATCTAGAGTTAGTTGTTCTGTTCTCGTGTAGTTCCGAGAATGGAACCCGATTGGTCTTTTCCGCTAGCAGACACTAAAGAACTAGTTTTCTCCCTCCATTCTGAATTTTTGTTTTGTAGGTTTTTTTTTATGAAATTAATATGCATTTTAATTTAAGTTTTTAAAAACAAAATTTACTTTAATTCATTAAGTTTAAAAAATGATTTCTAAAATTCGTCGTAAGTTAAAGACTAGGTCGTTGAGCCGAAATTGCTTTACCCGAGGGCGGGGCGACAAATTTTGTTATCATTTAATTTTATTGATCTAAAGTATGCAAAAAAAAAAAAATATTATATTAATTTTTGAACGTAGGGGTTATATACCAAACTTCAAAAATATGTATATATGTTTGTATTTTATGTTATGTACACAACAGGGTAAAACAGCGCACTTTCAAAGACTGTCATTAAGTTCAACAAAAAGCTACTAATTTTGATGACAAGGCGCAAAATATCAAATGTGATGTAAAATAATATGCTTACAAACTGGGTATTTTTAATCACTTTTCTACACTAATCACCCTCATGAATTTATAATTATAGTCTGATTTCATGCAAATGAGGGCATTGCATGATCTCAAGTGTGGGGAAGGGTTATAAATTCTCTCGGGTTTACACTTAGTTTATTTGCCAAATTTTGTGAAAATTTGAAAAATTTTCAATTAAATGAACTCAAAATCATGTTTATACATATTTATGAACGATGAAAACTAGGTGATAATACCGAAATTATCGTTACCTCGAAAAGGACATAAATTGAGAAACACCCTAAAACGCTTGAATTCATTTAAAATGAAATAGAAGAAAATAAAAATGCAAAGAAAGAAACTAAGTGTGGGAAGAATGTACCAAGTTATTCAATTTAAAACATATATCACATATTTTTGTACAAGATTATTGCAGGTACTTTTGCTTTGGACGATACTAATCAGTTTTACCCGGTTTACTGTAATACATTTGAAAGAAAGATGGATCTACACGATGAATCAATTCCATCATTAAAAGGAAGTAAAGTCTTCCGAAAAAGACACGCGCTTCTTGATTTAGGTCATGAAGTTGTCGTCCAGACCAGCTGTAGGTTGACGAAAAATCTAGAAAAGTCATCACTAAAATCAGCAGGAAATCCACGGACCTCAGTATCAAACAGGGTCGCCAAGTGGTCAGATTTATCCTAACCATGAGAAGGATTTATCTTGTACAATGGGGAGGCACCGTGCAAATTAGCTTGATAAGACTAATGAATCAGATCCCCAGAAAAGGATAATCTCCTTAAAGATTAAAAATTAGCTTTTAAGACTGATAATACTCAATCCTAGAGATTGACCTTAAAGATTGAGAATTCAAACTCATGGAATTCGATGATATCTAAACTCGAGCATGAACGAGAAAATATTTTGATCAAAAATACAAACCGATTTGTTTTCTGAAAAACCATTTTCAATGCGTTCATTACCATTGAACGTAAAATCCTAAGAAATTCACCTAGAATTCATTAGGTCACCTGAACCAAATCGGGTGTCAACCGTAAGAACGGTGGTTGCATAGCATGGTCGGAGACAGGACCTTGTGCCAGACCGAAAAATTATAGGATGATCTTTACTATCGCTCCTACCAAGGATAGTTCTAGCATCCGACACGTTAATAAGACCATAATCATCTGCATGTCACGGGAGATTGCCTTAACAGTTTCTTGTTCATCGCTTTCCTTTACAACCGGACGGTAGTTTACCGAAAGGTAATATACGGAACAAGTAAACTGGATGTGTGCTTTCCGATACCGGGATAGCAGTGGATTACACGAACCTAAAAGTTTTAGCCAAAATATTGATCCACAAATATATTTTGCAACACCGATGATGGATCAAATCAGAAAACTTATCTAGGGTAAAAGCTAGAATGAATTTTCAAAAGATCAAATGTTTTCATAAAGATCCAATTTCCTTAATGGATCTAAATTTGTATAGTCATGTGGGACTGTAAACCATATCGTTACTACCATTGTTTATACCGCCATATCAAAATCACTGATGTACAAAGTGTGAAGAATAAAGAAGTGATTCTAGTATTTCAAGACTATATTGCTTGAGGACAAGCAACGCTCAAGTGTGGGGATATTGATAAGGCTAAAAAGGAACATATATTTCATAGCATTATCCCCCAAGAAAGACAAGATTTTAGTTGCAATTGTTCCATTTTCAAGTGATATTCGTTTATATTAAATAAGTGCGAAGACAAAAGGCAGATTCGACAAATTGAAGACAAAAAGGTCCAAAAAGCTCAAAAGTACAAGATACAATTAAAAAGGTTCAAATTATTGATGAAGAACGTCTAAAAATGACAAGAGTACAAGTTACAAAACGCAAAGTACACGATATAAAATAGTACGCAAGGACGTTCGAAAATCCGGAACCGGGACATGAGTCAACTCTCAACGCTCGACGCAACGGTGTAAAAATTACGAGTCAACTATGCACAAGAATAAAATATAATATTTAAATAATTCATAATAAGAATAATATTAAATAATAAAAAGTTGTTAATTTAGCATAGTTCAGGGGTCGTAAATGAAAATTCAATTTCATATTTTGCCTATAAAAGGCGATGATTATCGATCAATTTAAAGGCATCCCTTTTTCTATCCTAAAAATCTATTATCAATATCAATATCTAAAAATCTCTATCATAATGTTAATGTAATAAGATATAACAATAATCTTAATTTTAATTTTAAATTATGATAATAATAAGATTTATGATAGAGATCGTTTGAGTGTGTAAGTCGAAATTCTGTCCGTGTAACGCTACGCTATTTTTAATCATTGTAAGTTATGTTCAACCTTTTTATATTAATGTCTCGTAGCTAAGTTATTATTATGCTTATTTAAAACGAAGTAATCATGATGTTGGGCTAATTACTAAAATTGGGTAATTGGGCTTTGTACCATAATTAAGGTTTGGGCAAAAGACCGACACTTGTGGAAATTGGACTATTGACTATTAATAGATGGGGGGTATTGTCTAATTGAGTGACAACTCATTGGAGTCTGTCGAACCTATCTTCAAATTAATTATCCTAATAATTAATAATGATTATGGTTGTCCTATTTAGTGACGTTCATATGGAATCTATTATAATCATTTAATTAATTATTCGGGTTGGGTAATTGATTATTCAAACTGATCAAGTGGGTAAATTAATATTCATATCTAATCAAAACAGGGGTAGATTAAATACAGTGATAACTGGTGTAATTGTTGACAGAAGTGATAACTGCGTCACAGTTTAAATCCTTAATTAGTTGGAATATTTGACTTCGGGTATAAGGGTAATTTGACAAGGACACTCGCACTTTATATTTATGACCGATGGACTATTATGGATAAAAACCAGATAGGTATCAAATAAACCATGACAAAGGACAATTAACCCGAGTAACAATTAATTAAAATCAAAACGTCAAACATCATGATTACGGAAGTTTAAATAAGCATAATCCTTTTATTTCATATTCTATCGCAATTTTATTTATTGTTATTTTATTTATCGTCATTTATTTATTTTACGCACTTTAATTATTGTCATTTATCTTTACGCTTAAAAATATAAAATCGACAAACCGGTCATTAAACGGTAAAAAACCCCCTTTTATAATAATATTACTACTTATATATATATATATTTACATAAATATAGTTTTATAAAAATATAGTACGTAATCACTAGCTCCCTGTGGAACGAACCGGACTTACTAAAAACTACACTACTCTACGATTAGGTACACAGCCTATAGTGTTGTAGCAAGGTTTAGGTATATATCCCATCCGTAAATTAATAAAACTTGTGTCATATTTTGTAGTATTTCCTAGTAAAAATAATACTATTTGATACCCTCCCGCTGCACACATCACCATCCAAGGATCCGTTGAAGCTAGATCCATTTTTCTCTTTTCCAGTAGGTTTATCCAAGGAACTTAAGGTAGTAATGATTTTCATAACATCATTCGATTCATACATATAAAGCTATCTTATTCGAAGGTTTAAACTTGTAATCACTAGAACATAGTTTAGTTAATTCTAAACTTGTTCGCAAACAAAAGTTAATCCTTCTAACTTGACTTTTAAAATCAACTAAACACATGTTCTACATCTATATGATATGTTAACTTAACGATTTAAAACCTGGAAACATGAAAAAACCGTAAAACCGGATTTACGCCGTCGTAGTAACACCGCGGGCTGTTTTGGGTTAGTTAATTAAAAACTATGATAAACTTTGATTTAAAAGTTGTTATTCTGAGAAAATGATTTTTATTATGAACATGAAACTATATCCAAAAATTATGGTTAAACTCAAAGTGGAAGTATGTTTTCTAAAATGGTCATCTAGACGTCGTTCTTTCGACTGAAATGACTACCTTTACAAAAACGACTTGTAACTTATTTTTCTGACTACAAACCTATACTATTTCTGTTTAGATTCATAAAATAGAGTTCAATATAAAACCATAGCAATTTGATTCACTCAAAACGGATTTAAAATGAAGAAGTTATGGGTAAAACAAGATTGGATAATTTTTCTCATTTTAGCTACGTGAAAATTGGTAACAAATCTATTCCAAACATAACTTAATCAACTTGTATTGTATATTATGTAATCTTGAGATACCATAGACACGTATACAATGTTTCGACCTATCATGTCGACACATCTATATATATTTCGGAACAACCATAGACACTCTATATGTGAATGTTGGAGTTAGCTATACAGGGTTGAGGTTGATTCCAAAATATATATAGTTTGAGTTGTGATCAATACTGAGATACGTATACACTGGGTCGTGGATTGATTCAAGATAATATTTATCCATTTAATTATGTACATCTAACTGTGGACAACTAGTTGTAGGTTACTAACGAGGACAGCTGACTTAATAAACTTAAAACATCAAAATATATTAAAAGTGTTGTAAATATATTTTGAACATACTTTGATATATATGTATATATTGTTATAGGTTCGTGAATCAACCAGTGGCCAAGTCTTACTTCCCGACGAAGTAAAAATCTGTGAAAGTGAGTTATAGTCCCACTTTTAAAATTTAATATTTTTGGGATGAGAATACATGCAGGTTTTATAAATGATTTACAAAATAGACACAAGTACGTGAAACTACATTCTATGGTTGAATTATCGAAATCGAATATGCCCTTTTTTATTAAGTCTGGTAATCTAAGAATTAGGGAACAGACACCCTAATTGACGCAAATCCTAAAGATAGATCTATTGGGCCTAACAAACCCCATCCCAAGTACCGGATGCTTTAGTACTTCGAAATTTATATCATATACGAAGGGTGTCCCGGAATGATGGGGATATTCTTATATATGCATCTTGTTAATGTCGGTTACTAGGTGTTCACCATATGAATGATTTTTATCTCTATGTATGGGATGTGTATTGAAATATGAAATCTTGTGGTCTATTATTATGATTTGATATATATAGGTTAAACCTATAACTCACCAACATTTTTGTTGACGTTTTAAGCATGTTTATTCTCAGGTGATTATTAAGAGCTTCCGCTGTCGCATACTTAAATAAGGACGAGATTTGGAGTCCATGCTTGTATGATATTGTGTAAAAACTGCATTCAAGAAACTTATTTTGTTGTAACATATTTGTATTGTAAACCATTATGTAATGGTCGTGTGTAAACAGGATATTTTAGATTATCATTATTTGATAATCTACGTAAAGCTTTTTAAACCTTTATTGATGAAATAAAGGTTATGGTTTGTTTTAAAATGAATGCAGTCTTTGAAAAACGTCTCATATAGAGGTCAAAACCTCGCAACGAAATCAATTAATATGGAACGTTTTTAATCAATAAGAACGGGACATTTCAGTTGGTATCCGAGCGTTGGTCTTAGAGAACTAGAATTTTGCATTAGTGTGTCTTATCGAGTTTGTTAGGATGCATTAGTGAGTCTGGACTTCGACCGTGTTTACTTGAAAAATGATTGCTTAACAAATTTTGTTGGAAACTATATATTTTTTGTAGGGATTTAACAAGTTCATAAGTTCTAAAACATTTTATGAATCATTATAAACGGAAGCGTGTAATTATCAAGTTTTACTTGTTAAACTTCAACCAATTTAAAGCTAAATTCCATGGATCAAGTTGTGAACATTATGCTTACATATTAACAAGAGAAGGAAAGATGTTATACCTCCTCAAACTAAGGTTTGAGGGCTGCTATAAATGGGCAGAAAGTTTGGTGATTAAGATGATGAAATGAGCTCCAACTTGAACCTTCAAGTGTCTTAAACTTCAACCCTTTGATGCACCAAGAATACCTTTAGGTTTGCTAATGTTTAGAACCCTTAAACACTTCAAACACAAGCTTGAAAGCCTCTTGAATGTTGCTGGAAAATTCAGCAGCAGTAAGCTTCAAAGATGATGCTAAATGGAGCCTCAAAACAATGAGACCTCAAGAGATAATACCCCAAACTATGTACCAACACCTAGTACTTGGTTAGGATTTGATAACACTTGAATATAAGCTTCAAAACAAGCTCAAGAACACTCTTGTTTCTGCTGTGAAATTCGGCCAGCAATGGTGCAGAATCTTGAGAGAGAGTTTTTGTTATTTTACTTGAAGTTGCAATGCATGTGTGTCTTGAAAATTGTCAAGCATGCTCTTAAGGAATTGTGAAGTTCAAAAGCAACAACCAAGCATGGGTGAGGTCCTTGGAAAAACCAAAGAAACCGGCCTCCCATAAGGTTTATAAAACCTTATTAATTTTTTTATAAAACTAGGAATTAAACCCATGCATTTTTATGTCACTTTCACATTTTTATAAATCCTTTTATAAAATACAACACAATTTAATTATTTAAACCTATAAATAATTAAATCCTTAAAATATATATAAATTATCCAAATAATTTATTTCAAGTAATAATAATATTTCAGAAAACCGATTTTCTGAAATCCAAGTGTCGCGTATTTATTTAACGATCCATTCGTTATGATTAAATACTTATAAGGTGTCGGTAAGCTTGTTATTGGGTATGACCCGACTTGGATCATAACATGTTGGCCACATTAATT
Organism: Rutidosis leptorrhynchoides; assembly: GCF_046630445.1. Classification (NCBI taxonomy): domain Eukaryota; kingdom Viridiplantae; phylum Streptophyta; class Magnoliopsida; order Asterales; family Asteraceae; genus Rutidosis; species Rutidosis leptorrhynchoides. The sequence continues at coordinate 496,264,813 of NC_092334.1, read as the reverse complement.
TAATATGTCTCTCGGGCATACGAAATACCTTCAATCTCCCACTTGCACGAGAAACATAAGAAATTAATGCAAGTGACGGATACCACCTAACGACCGTCCATCACCCCCAATATGTTATGACTTTGTGCCATTCAATAACATCATCCTTTTCGAGTTCCCGTCTCGAACATGAATAGGTGAATCTTTCATTATTTCCTTTCGTCCTAGATGTCATGTTAAATCCAAGAGATACAGAGTGATCACTCTCTTATAGATTTAACTTTATCAGGCCTTAGTCATCTGACTCTCAACGAATAAGAGGGACAAATTCCATCTTGACTACATACGTCCAAGATATACACTTTACATTATACCTGAGTACTCCCTTATGTACTACCATATTTCAGAATAGCGAAGGAAAGAATCAAGGCACAATATTTGGTGAATATCCGAACCCAATATGTATCTCAGGTCAGAGGATACAATGATATTCTCCTTTACTCAAGATTACATGTGATCAACCACAAAGGCTCTATACAGTAATTCTTGAGAGCGGGTCTTCCAATATTTGTATCCCACAAATATCTATGAACCTTGGTTGCAACCTTGCCCCACATTCACCCTGAATGTATACCAATCTAAGTTCATAATAGTCTAAACCTCACACTTGTTCCCACAAATGTGATCGACTACGGAATTTAGAATAATAGTTTATTCATGGATAAAATATGCAAAATTGGAACATGACTCATAATTAAATTAATACCATAATTACATTAATGAGTTTGAACTAATTCGTTCCGTTACAATACATAAAATAGATCATTTCCAATCACTAGAATATTGAAGCCCCAATGCACAAACATGTCCCTCATGTTTTGGCCCATGTAAAAGCTTCGTGAGTGGATCCGCAACATTTTGATCTGTGTGAACTTTGTGAATACATATCTTTCCCTTTTCAACCTCATCCCTGATGTAGTTGAATCTCCGCTCAATGTGACGAGTCTTTTGATGAGCACGAGGTTCCTTGATTTGAGCAATCGCACCCTCGTTGTCACAAAAGATCTCAAGAGGGTCCTGAATGGAAGGGACCACTCCTAAGTCGTCTATGAATTTCTTCATCCATGCAGCTTCCTGAGTGCCAGTGAGGCGGCAATGTACTCTGACTCTGTAGTGGATAACGCAACAACCTCCTGTTTCGAACTCTTCCAAGAGACCGCACCACCATTTAACATGAAGACATAACCGGATTGTGATCGAGAGTCATCTCGATCAGTTTGGAAACTCGCGTCCACGTAACCTTTTACAGCGAGTTCCTCCTCACCAGACCCATATATTAGAAACATATCCTTAGTCCTCCTAAGGTATTTCAATATACTTTTAACAGCAATCCAATGACTGTTTCCTGGGTTATTCTGGTATCTACTTGTCAAGCTTAGAGCGCATGACACATCCGGTCTAGTACATATCATTGCATACATGATAGACCCAATAGCAGATGCGTATGGGACTTTCTTCATTCTCTCTTGTTCATCTTTCGTGGTAGGACACTGGGATGAACTGAGAACGGTTCCTCTTTGAATAGGTACCAAACCTTTCTTAGAGTTTTCCATCTTGAATCTTTTTAAGATTTTGTCAATGTATGTATTTTGACTTAAACCTATCAATCTCTTGGATCTATTCCTATAGATCCCAATCCCCAATATGTATTGTGCTTCTCCAAGATCCTTAATGGAGAAGCAACCTTTTAGCCAAGTTTTGACCTCTTGCATTGTGGTTATATCATTCCCAAACAATAATATATCATCCACATATAGCACAAGGAACATTATAGAGCTCCCACTAGCCTTCTTGTATACACAAGCTTCATCACCATTTTTAATGAAGCCAAATTTCTTTGCCTCTTCATTAAAACGATGATTCCACATTCTAGATGCTTGTTTCAATCCGTAGATTGATTTCTTTAACTTGCATACTTTTTTAGGATTTTTCGGATCAACAAAACCTTCGGGCTGTACCATATAAACATCTTCCTCAAGATATTCATTTAGGAAAGCGGTTTTGACATCCATTTGCCATATTTCATAGTCATAGTGAGCAGCAATGGCAAATAATATCCTAATAGACTTTAGCATTGCCACTGGTGAGAAAGTTTCATCATAATCAATCCCTTGAGTTTGAGTGAAACCTTTTGCTACAAGTCTAGCTTTGTATGTATCCAAGTTTCCATGTATGTCGGTTTTCATTTTGAAAAGCCATTTACAATCAACTAGCCTAGAGCCAGGAGGTTGCGTAACAAGTTCCCAAACTTGGTTGTCATACATGGATTGCATCTCAGATTTCATGGCTTCCTGCCATTTATCTTTATCAATCCTTGATAAAGCATCTTGGTAGTTTGTTGGTTCATCCAAATCAACCGCATAGCAACCATCCATGAGAAACCCATATCTCTCAGGAGGATTACCAATCCTACTAGATTTGCGAACGTCTTGTGTATTTTGATCATCCATCTGATCACTCTCAACATTTTTATGTTGAGTGCTAGTGTCAGCCAATTGTGTATCATCTACTTGATCTTGAACCTCTTCAAGATCTATCTTCCTTTCACTATCTCCTTCCATTAGGAACTTAGTTTCAAGGAATTCAGCCTTTCGAGCAACAAATACATTTTGCTCGGTTGGATCATAGAAATAGTATCCCATATCATCCTTGGGATATCCTATGAAGATACACTTCGTGGATCGAGCATTCAACTTATTAGGGACGTAACGCTTAGGATAAGCTTCACATCCCCATACCTTTAAGTATAATAGAGATGGAGGTTTTCCAAACCACATCTCGTGAGGAGTTCGTTCCACTTTCTTGGTTAGGGCCATATTTAAAATACGAGCCGCGGAGCTTAGACAATAATCCCAAAATGATAGAGGTAACGAGCTTCTTGCCATCATAGATCGAACCATATCCATTAGGGTTCGGTTCCTCCTTTCGGAAACTCCATTAAGTTGGGGTGCTCCGGGTGGAGTAAGTTGTGAGATAATCCCACAACTCCTAAGATGATCTTGGAAAGCATCGCTTAGGTGTTCACCTCCTCTGTCGGTACGAAGTACCTTAATTGTCTTATTGAGTTGATTTTGTACTTCGTTTTGATATTCTTTTAATGCTTCAAACGTTTCGTCCTTGTGTCTTAATAAGTAGACATATCCGAAATGACTAAAGTCATCAATGAAAGTAACGAAGTATCTTTCACCATTCCTAGTCATGGGCTTAAAGGGTCCACATACATCCGAATGTATTAATCCCAATAAGTCTTTAGCCCTTTCATAGGTCCCTTTGAAAGGCGCTTTAGTCATTTTGCCTTGTAAACAAGATTCACATACATCAAACGAGTCCATTTCATTTGATTTCAAAAGTCCATTCCTTTGAAGTGTATGCATACGATTCTTGTTTATGTGACCAAGGCGACAATGCCATAAGTAGGAATCACTCAAATCCCTTTTGAGTTTCTTGGTGCTAGTATGGTACATTGAGCTACTAGATGATGCATCATCATGAACCAATTCATAAATTCCATTTGAAGGCGAAGCCTTGAAATAGAATACATTATCTAAATAAACATGGATATCATCATTAACAAAATTAAGATTAAAACCACATTGTTTTAAGCGAGAAATAGAAATAATGTTTCTACACAAATCTGGAGCATACAAAACATTTTCTAAAATAAGTTCCAATCCGCTTGGAAGCTTCAAAACAAAATCTCCTTGAGCTTTAACATGCACCTTTGCACCATTGCCCATATAGAGACTTGATGTTCCCGCCATATGATCACTTCTTTTGAACCCCTGCAAGGAATTGCAAATATGAGTTCCACATCCTGTGTCTAATACCTATGTATTAGAAGAAGTAATATTAAGCTCAATATATACCATATATATGTTACCTGAGGTTTGCCCTGCATCCCTCTTGTCCTTCAACTCCTTAAGATAGACCGGGCAATTTCGCTTCCAGTGACCCATTTCACCGCAACCGAAACACGGGTCTTCTTTAGGGTTTGCCTTCTCAGCTACCTTTTGCTTCTTAGCCTTGTTGATGGTTGGGGTAACCATCTTCCCCTTCCCTTTGCCTTGATAGGCGGGTCCTTTTCTCTTAGCCACCTTTGGCTTAGAGGTCTTACCTTTGGATCCACCTTGATCGATTGCTAACACGGGTAAAGCCCTTTTACCCATGCTAGTTTCCGCCGTTCTAAGCATACCGTGAAGCTCACCTATGCTCTTATCTATCCCATTCATATTGTAATTAATTACAAATTGATCAAACCTTTTTGATAGGGAGTTAAGGATAAGATCGGTGACTAACTCATTTGATATGTTTAGGTTAAGACGGTTAGCACGATCAATAAGGCTTTTCATCTTAAGCACATAAGATGAAACCGATTGGGTATCGTCCATACAACAAGCATGTAGCGCCCGAACGGTCTCGAAACGCTCGACACGCGCTTGTTGAAGGAACATCTCCTTCAATTGCGTTATCATGTCGTATGCACTATGATGCTCGAAATCCTTTTGGAGTTCGGGAATCATAGTCCCAAGCATTAGGCATGAGACTTGAAGGGAGTCGCGGCAATACTTATCGTAAAAGGCCATTGCCTCCTCATCATCCTCATCCGGTTGATCGGGAATGGGGTCCTCAAGTACATACGCTTTATCCTCTTGTTTGAGGACAATCCGAAGATTGCGGAACCAATCCATAAAGTTGGTATGGTTGAGTTTGTCTTTCTCTAAGAGAGACCTTAATGATAGGTTGTTTAGGTTAAGTGGTGCGTTTGGTATGTTGTTGTTGTTATTGGCGGCCATCTACAAAATTAACAAAATTCGTTTAAGTATCGATTTTAATTTAACATTCAATACCCTTTAAATCAAATTGAACTATTAAATTCTAGAATCCAACGGTAAACCAAATTTCGGTTAGGTAACCTTTATCCCGCAATTTGATTTAGCTAGGTAGTCAATAAATGACAATTACAATCCATTTGCAACTTCTAGAGTATGGGATCATGCAATCCTTTTGCATGGCATATTTATCCCATCAACGCCTATTTGTTCCTCATGCTTCGGTGACCCAAAGTTCATGATTCCCAAATCAAGTCATCCTACTTGTGTAAACATGTGAATTTAACATACAAATGGTTAGGTGACCTTTATCCCACAAGCATGTCAAATTCACCTTAACCACATTAGTTTGTTCATGACGGTTAGGTGACCTTTATCCCATCATGAGTTCCCTAATATGTTCAAGTGTCACACAAAAGGATGGCGTTAAACTTGTTGCCTTGTTTGTAAAAGGGATTTTAAGTTTTCGTTAATTCTAGTTTGAGAAAACTTGTATGCCATACACCAACATGCATTTAGTGTATGGTACTTATGAAAAACCAATTTCATACCTTGTAATTGAGCCAATTACTTGATATAAACCATTTTATATGTGTTATCCTTTTCTTGTTCTTAATAACCATTTATTAAGTTCTTTAGTTGCCTTTTCAATTTAACCATTTAAATTGCCGTTTTGCATGCACTTAATACGTCTAATTTAACCGATTAAATAGTCGTTTTGCTTGTTGTTATCTAGTGATTAATTGTATCATCCAAATCACACAAACATAATAAACATACAAGCAACCACACATGCAAAATAAGTATGTTCACAATCTAGCCATTTTGGTGGACATTTGTTTAGCCGAAAACAAATGCCACCGGTTAAGGGGTTAAAGCATAAAGTAAGAGATTTTCAATCTCCCACTTAATCTTGCATCCAAATGCACCTTGTGTTCTTCAAGTCTTCATCATCTTGTATCTTCATTCATCATCTTGTATCTTCATTTTATAAAATATATATCCTAATACATTTTTATCTAGAAAATGAAAATACAACCTATTCTATTTTACATACCAAATATAAAATGAATTACATGACCTTATGAATGAATTATTACAACCATATGAATGATTAATAATTACATACCAAATGAATCATAAATCATTCAAACACACATGCAATCAACACAAGGTCTAGGCATACATTGTGAACATTAACATGCAACCAAAATATGACCAAATGGAAGAGTCCAAACCCACTTTTGAACCTTCAACAATTTGGCATCCTCCTTAAACCCACCCAAATCCAACAATTTTTGCATTCTTCTTTCATGCATGTACTTAGAATGCAAAGTTGATGGGTTTTAAAGCAACAATTCGAAGCATATTTCAACAACTTCGGCTCTGATACCATTGTAGGGATTTAACAAGTTCATAAGTTCTAAAACATTTTATGAATCATTATAAACGAAAGCGTGTAATTATCAAGTTTTACTTGTTAAACTTCAACCAATTTAAAGCTAAATCCCATGGATCAAGTTGTGAACATTATGCTTACATATTAACAAGAGAAGGAAAGATGTTATACCTCCTCAAACTAAGGTTTGAGGGCTGCTATAAATGGGCAGAAAGTTTGGTGATTAAGATGATGAAATGAGCTCCAACTTGAACCTTCAAGTGTCTTAAACTTCAACCCTTTGATGCACCAACAATACCTTTAGGTTTGCTAATGTTTAGAACTCTTAAACACTTCAAACACAAGCTTGAAAGCCTCTTGAATGTTGCTGGAAAATTCAGCAGCAGTAAGCTTCAAAGATGATGCTAAATGGAGCCTCAAAACAATGAGACCTCAAGAAATAATACCCCAAACTATGTACCAACACCTAGTACTTGGTTAGGATTTGATAACACTTGAATATAAGCTTCAAAACAAGCTCAAGAACACTCTTGTTTCTGCTGTGAAATTCGGCCAGCAATGGTGCAGAATCTTGAGAGAGAGTTTTTGTTATTTTACTTGAAGTTGCAATGCATGTGTGTCTTGAAAATTGTCAAGCATGCTCTTAAGGAATTGTGAAGTTCAAAAGCAACAACCAAGCATGGGTGAGGTCCTTGGAAAAACCAAAGAAACCGGCCTCCCATAAGGTTTATAAAACCTTATTAATTTTTTTATAAAACTAGGAATTAAACCCATGCATTTTTATGTCACTTTCACATTTTTATAAATCCTTTTATAAAATACAACACAATTTAATTATTTAAACCTATAAATAATTAAATCCTTAAAATATATATAAATTATCCAAATAATTTATTTCAAGTAATAATAATATTTCAGAAAACCGATTTTCTGAAATCCAAGTGTCGCGTATTTATTTAACGATCCATTCGTTATGATTAAATACTTATAAGGTGTCGGTAAGCTTGTTATTGGGTATGACCCTACTTGGATCATAACATGTTGGCCACATTAATTTAATATGTCTCTCGGGCATACGAAATACCTTCATTTTTAACATGTGAATATTATGTGATATATTAATCTCTTAACGCGTTTGATATTATGTGATAGATGTCTACCTCTAGAACAAGTCCCATTGACTCACCTAATAATAATGAAGAGTCAAATGTAAATTGGAATGATTCGTGGACTGATTCACAAGTTCCCGAAGAGGAACCGGAAGAAGGGTCAGAACCGGAAGAAGAATCGGAACCGGAAGAAGAATCGGAACCGGATGAAGAAATAGAACCGGTGGGGGAAATAATAAAACGGTTAAGTAAAAGAAAATCCTCAACCAACCGACCAAGGTTAATTATGGTCAATGGTGTTTCCGCCAAGGAAGCAAAATATTGGGAGGATTACCAATTCTCCGATGAATCGGATTCCGACGAGAATTCCGATGATGTTATAGAAATTACCCCAACTGAATTGAAAAAGGCAAAAGAAAATAATATGGGAAGGGGCATAAAAATAGAAAAATCTAATTCCAACCCCGATGAACTTTATATGTATCGTCAACCCCCGAAGTCCTTAAGTTGTAACAATGACCCGGGAACCTCTAAACCACCAGGTTTTTCTAAACCAATGTGGAAAACGACGGCTTGTATTAGGGGAACATCATATATCCCTAGAAACTTGGCAAAACGAACCAAAATCGAAGAAGAAGAAACAAGCGAGTCGGAATAAGATAGTTGTAGTCGTGTGGTGTAATATATGTAATATAGTGTGCTTATGCTTTATGATATATGTAAAAATTTCTTGTATTAATAAGTATTTTTTTTTATGAATCTAACTCTTGTCTATTTTACAGTATAAAAATACAAAATGGATAGACAACCCAATATTTTAAGAGACCTACCCGGAGACATGATTGATGAAATCTTGTCTAGAGTCGGTCAGAATTCTTCGGCACAACTATTTAAGGCGAGATCAGTTTGTAAGACATTCGAAGAACGTTCCAAGAATGCCTTGGTTTATAAAAGGCTTTCGTTCGAAAGATGGGGGATATCACATTGGGAAATCCATAAGTTACGATGTGTTTACTTTGACGCATATATTGCGGGGAACCCAAATGCTATTTTACGCAATGGGTTAAGAAATTATTTTGACTCAATATATCCGAATATTGGACTTCGTGATTTAGAAAAAGCAGCTAACATGCAACATAAAGAAGCATGTTATGCTTACGGATTAGTAATGTTCGCTTCTCACCAAAGTGAGAACAAGAACATCGGGCTACAACTATTAAACAAAACGTTCCCACAAGTGACGGAGTCGGTAATTGGGGTAAGAAATGAGGTTTTTAGATTGTTACGGGACTGTTGGACATTATGTAACCCTCGTCCCTTTGACGACGTTACAACACGCTGTCTTATCAACGGCCATAACTGTTATGTTCCACAAGACCAAGGATGGGAAGTAATCCTAGTAAACCCAGAATGCATGACTTGTTTCTGGACGTATGAATTACGTGTCTTTATTGCCTTTGCAGAACGACTTGTGTACTAGCTAGAATTATCTTCACAACCATCTTGTATCAAATTTATTGTGTGCTATATTTCATGCTATATGTAAAATAAGCGGTATTGTAAGTTTGTAAAATATTGTGTAAAAGTTTGAACGCGAAATATTATTATAATCAGTTTTTCATATAGAATTGTAGTAGTTGAATTGTATATTAGCTACTAAGTATGAACTTAACGGGTAAGTACTACCCGAATTTAAACTTATAAAACGCTAATATGAAGAAAAAGCTTTTATAAATGAGTTCATATTATGCTACGAAATACTATTAACTACTCTTAATATTCTGTATGATTAACTTGTTCCATTTGACTATTTTGAAGAAAATGGCACCGACTACTCGACACACCGTAAATATGAATGAAGAGGAATTCCGTACTTTTCTAGCTTCAAACATAGCCGCAGTACAGGCTGCGCTACATACCAACAATAACCTTGGATCTAGTAGTACAGGAAATCGTGTAGGATGCACCTACAAAGAATTCACTGCCTGCAAACCTTTGGAATTTGATGGAACCGAAGGACCGATCGGATTGAAACGGTGGACCGAGAAGGTCGAATCGGTGTTTGCCATAAGTAAGTGTACTGAAGAGGACAAAGTGAAGTACGCTACACATACCTTCACAGGTTCTGTGTTAACATGGTGGAATACCTATCTAGAGCAAGTGGGACAAGACGATGCGTACGCACTACCGTGGTCAGCATTCAAGCACTTGATGAACTAGAAGTACCGTCCCAGAACCGAGGTCAATAAGCTCAAGACAGAACTTAGAGGGTTACGAACCCAAGGATTTGATATTACCACGTACGAAAGACGATTCACAGAATTGTGCCTATTGTGTCCGGAAGCATTCGAAGATGAGGAAGAGAAGATCGACGCGTTTGTGAAAGGATTATCAGAAAGAATCCAAGAAGATATAAGTTCACACGAGCCCGCCTCCATACAACAGGCATGTAGAATGGCTCACAAACTAGTGAACCAGATTGAAGAAAGAATTAAAGAACAGACTGCTGAAGAGGCCAATGTGAAGCAAGTCAAAAGAAAGTGGGAGGAAAACGGTGATAAGAATCACCAATACAACAACAACAGCAATTACAACAATAATCGCAACAATTATCCCAACAATCGCAACATCAATCGCAACTACAACAAACGGCCCAACAACAACAACAACAACAACAACAACAACAACAACAACAACAACAACAACAACAACAACAACAACAACAACAACAACAACAACAACAACAACAACAACAACAACAACAACAGCAACTACAACAATCATCCCAACAACAATAATAACCGCAACAACAACAACAATCAGAAGCAGCTATGCCAAAGATGTGAAAAGTATCACTCGAGGTTCTGCACCAAATTTTGCAACAAGTGTAAAAGAAATGGTCATAGCGCGGCGAAGTGTGAGGTCTACGGACCAGGGGTTAATAGAATGAAAGGAACAAATGGTGTCGGAACGAGTAATGGCAGAGCAAGTAGTGTCGGAGCAAGTTATGCCAATGTAGTTTGTTATAAATGTGGAAAACCGGGCCACATTATTAGAAATTGCCCGAACCAGGAGAACACGAATGGACAAGGCCGTGGAAGAGTTTTCAATATTAATGCGGCAGAGGCACAGGAAGACCCGGAGCTTGTTACGGGTACGTTTCTTATTGACAATAAATCTGCTTACGTTTTATTTGATTCGGGTGCGGATAGAAGCTATATGAGTAGAGATTTTTGTGCTAAATTAAGTTGTCCATTGATGCCTTTGGAAAGTAAATTTTTACTCGAATTAGCAAATGGTAAATTAATTTCAGCAGATAATATATGTCGGAATCGAGAAATTAAACTGGTTAGTGAAACATTTAAGATTGATTTGATACCAGTAGAGTTAGGGAGTTTTGATGTGATAATCGGTATGGACTGGTTAAAACAAGTGAAAGCAGAGATCGTTTGTTACAAAAATGCAATTCGCATTATACGAGAAAAAGGAAAACCCTTAATGGTGTACGGAGAAAAGGGCAACACGAAGCTACATCTTATTAGTAATTTGAAGGCACAAAAACTAATAAGAAAAGGTTGCTATGCTGTTCTAGCACACGTCGAGAAAGTACAAACTGAAGAAAAGAGCATCAATGATGTTCCCATTACAAAAGAATTTCCCGATGTATTTCCAAAAGAATTACCGGGATTACCCCCACATCGATCCATTGAATTTCAAATAGATCTTGTACCAGGAGTTGCACCAATAGCTCGTGCTCCTTACAGACTCGCACCCAGCGAGATGAAAGAACTGCAAAGCCAATTACAAGAACTTTTAGAGCGTGGTTTCATTCGACCAAGCACATCACCGTGGGGAGCTCCTGTTTTGTTTTTCAAGAAGAAAGATGGTACATTCAGGTTGTGTATCGACTACCGAGAGTTGAACAAACTTACCATCAAGAACCGTTACCCACTACCGAGAATCGATGACTTATTTGATCAACTACAAGGCTCATCTGTTTATTCAAAGATTGACTTACGTTCCGGGTATCATCAAATGCAGGTGAAAGAAGATGATATTCTAAAGACTGCTTTCAGAACACGTTACGGTCATTACGAGTTTATGGTCATGTCGTTTGGTTTAACTAATGCACCAGCTGTGTTCATGCACCTTATGAACCGAGTATGTGGACCATACCTTTACAAGTTTGTCATTGTTTTCATTGATGACATACTTATTTACTCAAAGAATGACCAAGAACACGGTGAACATTTGAGAAAGGTGTTAGAAGTATTGAGGAAGGAAGAATTGTACGCTAAGTTTTCAAAGTGTGCATTTTGGTTGGAAGAAGTTCAATTCCTCGGGTACATAGTGAACAAAGAAGGTATTAAGGTGGATCCGGCAAAGATAGAAACTGTTGAAAAGTGGGAAACCCCGAAAACTCCGAAACACATACGCCAGTTTTTAGGACTAGCTGGTTACTACAGAAGGTTCATCCAAGACTTTTCCAGAATAGCAAAACCCTTGACTGCATTAACGCATAAAGGGAAGAAATTTGAATGGAATGATGAACAAGAGAAAGCGTTTCAGTTATTGAAGAAAAAGCTAACTACGGCACCTATATTGTCATTGCCTAAAGGGAATGATGATTTTGTGATTTATTGTGACGCATCAAAGCAAGGTCTCGGTTGTGTATTAATGCAATGAACGAAGGTGATTGCTTATGCGTCTAGACAATTGAAGATTCACGAACAAAATTATACGACGCATGATTTGGAATTAGGCGCGGTTGTCTTTGCATTAAAGACTTGGAGGCACTACTTATATGGGGTCAAAAGTATTATATATACCGACCACAAAAGTCTTCAACACATATTTAATCAGAAACAACTGAATATGAGGCAGCGTAGGTGGATTGAATTATTGAATGATTACGACTTTGAGATTCGTTACCACCCGGGGAAGGCAAACGTGGTAGCCGATGCCTTGAGCAGGAAGCACGGAGAACCCATTCGAGTAAAATCTATGAATATAATGATTCATAATAACCTTACTACTCAAATAAAGGAGGCGCAACAAGGAGTTTTAAAAAAGGGAAATTTAAAGGATGAAATACCCAAAGGATCGGAGAAGCATCTTAATATTCGGGAAGACGGAACCCGGTATAGGGCTGAAAGGATTTGGGTACTAAAATTTGGAGATATGAGAGAAATGGTACTTAGAGAAGCTCATAAAACCAGATACTCAATACATCCTGGAACGGGGAAGATGTACAAGGATCTCAAGAAACATTTTTGGTGGCCGGGTATGAAAGCCGATGTTTCTAAATACGTAGGAGAATGTTTGACGTGTTCTAAGGTCAAAGCTGAGCATCAGAAACCATCAGGTCTACTTCAACAACCCGAAATCCCGGAATGGAAATGGGAAAACATTACCATGGATTTCATCACTAAATTGCCAAGGACTGCAAGTGGTTTTGATACTATTTGGGTAATAGTTGATCGTCTCACCAAATCAGCACACTTCCTGCCAATAAGAGAAGATGACAAGATGGAGAAGTTAGCACGACTGTATTTGAAGGAAGTCGTCTCCAGACATGGAATACCAATCTCTATTATCTCTGATAGGGATGGCAGATTTATTTCAAGATTCTGGCAGACATTACAGCAAGCATTAGGAACTCGTCTAGACATGAGTACTGCCTATCATCCACAAACTGATGGGCAGAGCGAAAGGACGATACAAACACTTGAAGACATGCTACGAGCATGTGTTATTGATTTCGGAAACAGTTGGGATCGACATCTACCATTAGCATAATTTTCCTACAACAACAGCTACCATTCAAGCATTGAGATGGCGCCGTTTGAAGCACTTTATGGTAGAAAGTGTAGGTCTCCGATTTGTTGAAGTGAAGTGGGGGATAGACAGATTACGGGTCCGGAGATTATACAAGAAACTACCGAGAAGATCATCCAAATTCAACAACGGTTGAAAACCGCCCAAAGTCGACAAAAGAGCTACGCTGACATTAAAAGAAAAGATATAGAATTTGAAATTGGAGAGATGGTCATGCTTAAAGTTGCACCTTGGAAAGGCGTTTTTCGATTTGGTAAACGAGGGAAATTAAATCCAAGGTATATTGGACCATTCAAGATTATTGATCGTGTCGGACCAGTAGCTTACCGACTTGAGTTACCTCAACAACTCGCGGCTGTACATAACACTTTCCACGTCTCAAATTTGAAGAAATGTTTTGCTAAAGAAGATCTCACTATTCCGTTAGATGAAATCCAAATCAACGAAAAACTTCAATTCATCGAAGAACCCGTCGAAATAATGGATCGTGAGGTTCAAAGACTTAAGCAAAACAAGATACCAATTGTTAAGGTTTGATGGAATGCTCGTAGAGGACCCGAGTTTACCTGGGAGCGTGAAGATCAGATGAAGAAGAAATACCCGCATCTATTTCCAGAAGATTCGTCAACACCTTCAACAGCTTAAAATTTTGGGACGAAATTTATTTAACGGGTAGGTACTGTAGTGACCCGAACTTTTCCATGTTTATATATATTAATTGAGATTGATATTTACATGATTAAATGTTTTCAACATGTTAAGCAATCAAACTTGTTAAGACTTGATTAATTGAAATATGTTTCATATAGACAATTGACCACCCAAGTTGACCGGTGATTCACGAACGTTAAAACTTGTAAAAACTATATGATGACATATATATGGATATATATATAGTTAACATGATACTATGATAAGTAAACATATCATAAAGTATATTAACAATGAACTACATATGTAAAAACAAGACTACTAACTTAATGATTTTTAAACGAGACATATATGTAACGATTATCGTTGTAAAGACATTTAATGTATATATATATCATATTAAGAGATATTCATACATGATAATATCATGATAATATAATAATTTAAATCTCATTTGATATTATAAACATTGGGTTAACAACATTTAACAAGATCGTTAACCTAAAGGTTTCAAAACAACACTTACATGTAACGACTAACGATGACTTAACGACTCAGTTAAAATGTATATACATGTAGTGTTTTAATATGTATTTATACACTTTTGAAAGACTTCAATACACTTATCAAAATACTTCTACTTAACAAAAATTCTTACAATTACAACCTCGTTCAGTTTCATCAACAATTCTACTCGTATGCACCCGTATTCGTACTCGTACAATACACAGCTTTTAGATGTATGTACTATTGGTATATACACTCCAATGATCAGCTCTTAGCAGCCCATGTGAGTTACCTAACACATGTGGGAACCATGATTTGGCAACTAGCATGAAATATCTCATAAAATTACAAAAATATGAGTAATCATTCATTACTTATTTACATGAAAACAAAATTACATATCCTTTATATCTAATCCATACACCAACGACCAAAAACACCTACAAACACTTTAATTCTTCAATTTTATTCATCTAATTGATCTCTATCAAGTTCTATCTTCAAGTTCTAAGTGTTTTTCATATATCCTACAAGTTCTAGTTACATAAAATCAAGAATACTTTCAAGTTTGCTAGCTCACTTCCAATCTTGTAAGGTGATCATCCAACCTCAAGAAATCTTTGTTTCTTACAGTAGGTTATCATTCTAATACAAGGTAATAATCATATTCAAACTTTGGTTCAATTTCTATAACTATAACAATCTTATTTCAAGTGATGATCTTACTTGAACTTGTTTTCGTGTCATGATTCTGCTTCAAGAACTTCGAGCCATCCAAGGATCCGTTGAAGCTAGATCCATTTTTCTCTTTTCCAGTAGGTTTATCCAAGGAACTTAAGGTAGAAATTATGTTCATAACATCATTCGATTCATACATATAAAGCTATCTTATTCGAAGGTTTAAACTTGTAATCACTAGAACATAGTTTAGTTAATTCTAAACTTGTTCGCAAACAAAAGTTAATCCTTCTAACTTGACTTTTAAAATCAACTAAACACATGTTCTATATCTATATGATATTCTAACTTAATGATTTAAAACCTGGAAACACGAAAAACACCGTAAAACCTGATTTACGCCGTCGTAGTAACACCGCGGGCTGTTTTGGGTTAGTTAATTAAAAACTATGATAAACTTTGATTTAAAAGTTGTTATTCTGAGAAAATGATTTTTATTATGAACATGAAACTATATCCAAAAATTATGGTTAAACTCAAAGTGGAAGTATGTTTTCTAAAATGGTCATCTAGACGTCGTTCTTTCGACTAAAATGACTACCTTTACAAAAACGACTTGTAACTTATTTTTCTGACTACAAACCTATACTTTTTCTGTTTAGATTCATAAAATAGAGTTCAATATGAAACCATAGCAATTTGATTCACTCAAAACGGATTTAAAATGAAGAAGTTATGGGTAAAACAAGATTGGATAATTTTTCTCATTTTAGCTACGTGAAAATTGGTAACAAATCTATTCCAACCATAACTTAATCAACTTGTATTGTATATTATGTAATCTTGAGATACCATAGACACGTATACAATGTTTCGACCTATCATGTCGACACATCTATATATATTTCGGAACAACCATAGACACTCTATATGTGAATGTTGGAGTTAGCTATACAGGGTTGAGGTTGATTCCAAAATATATATAGTTTGAGTTGTGATCAATACTGAGATACGTATACACTGGGTCGTGGATTGATTCAAGATAATATTTATCCATTTAATTCTGTACATCTAACTGTGGACAATTAGTTGTAGGTTACTAACGAGGACAGCTGACTTAATAAACTTAAAACATCAAAATATATTAAAAGTGTTGTAAATATATTTTGAACATACTTTGATATATATGTATATATTGTTATAGGTTCGTGAATCAACCAGTGGCCAAGTCTTACTTCCCGACGAAGTAAAAATCTGTGAAAGTGAGTTATAGTCCCACTTTTAAAATCTAATATTTTTGGGATGAGAATACATGCAGGTTTTATAAATGATTTACAAAATAGACACAAGTACGTGAAACTACATTCTATGGTTGAATTATCAAAATCGAATATGCCCTTTTTTATTAAGTCTGGTAATCTAAGAATTAGGGAACAGACACCCTAATTGACGCGAATCCTAAAGATAGATCTATTGGGCCTAACAAACCCCATCCAAAGTACCGGATGCTTTAGTACTTCGAAATTTATATCATATCCGAAGGGTGTCCCGAAATGATGGGGATATTCTTATATATGCATCTTGTTAATGTCGGTTACTAGGTGTTCACCATATGAATGATTTTTATCTCTATGTATGGGATGTGTATTGAAATATGAAATCTTGTGGTCTATTATTATGATTTGATATATATAGGTTAAACCTATAACTCACCAACATTTTTGTTGACGTTTTAAGCATGTTTATTCTTAGGTGATTATTAAGAGCTTCCGCTGTCACATACTTAAATAAGGACGAGATTTGGAGTCCATGCTTGTATGATATTGTGTAAAAACTGCATTCAAGAAACTTATTTTGTTGTAACATATTTGTATTGTAAACCATTATGTAATGGTCGTGTGTAAACAGGATATTTTAGATTATCATTATTTGATAATCTACGTAAAGCTTTTTAAACCTTTATTGATGAAATAAAGGTTATGGTTTGTTTTAAAATGAATGCAGTCTTTGAAAAACGTCTCATATAGAGGTCAAAACCTCGCAATGAAATCAATTAATATGGAACGTTTTTAATCAATAAGAACGGGACATTTCAATAAAGGTCACCTAACCACTTGTATGTTAATTTTACATGTTTACACAAGTAGGACGACTTGATTTGGGAATCATGAACTTAGGGTCACCGAAGCATGAGGAACAAATAGGAGTTGATGGGATAAATATGCCATGCAAAAGGATTGCATGATCCCATAATTTAGAAGTTGCAAAAGGATTGCAATTGTCATATAAATGACTACCTAGCTAAATCATATAACGGGATAAAGGTCACATAACCGAAATTTAATTTACCGTTGGATTCTAATATTTAGTAAGTCAATTAAAATTTAAAAGGGTATTGTTTATTAAATTTAAAATCGATACTTAAATGAACTTTGTTAAATTTTGTAGATGGCCGCCAATTACAACAACATGCAAAACGCACCTATTAACTTGAACAACCTATCGTTAAGGTCTCTCCTCGAGAAAGACAAACTCAACCATACGAACTTTATGGATTGGTTCCGCAATCTTAGGATTGTCCTCAAACTTGAGGATAAGGCGTATGTGTTGGAAGACCCCATTCCCGATTAACCCGACGAGGATGATAAGGAAGGCATGGCTTATTGGGATAAGTATTGCGCCGATTCGGTGCAAGTCGCTTGCCTAATGCTTGGGACTATGATACCCGAACTCCAAAAGGATTTCGAGCATCATACTGCATACGACATGATCACGTAATTGAAGGAGATGTTCCTTCAACAAGCACGTGTTGAGCGCTTCGAAACGGTTTGAGCGCTACATGCATGTCGTATGGATGACTCCTAATCCATTTCATCTTATGTCCTCAAGATGAAAAGCCTTATTGATCGTGCAAACCGTCTTAATCTCAACATATCTAATGAGCTAGCCACGGATCTTATCCTAAACTCCTTGTCAAAAAGGTTTGACCAATTTGTAATTAATTACAATATGAATGGGATGGATAAGACCATTGGAGAACTACATGGCATGCTTAGGACGGCGGAAACTAGCATGGGTAAGAGGGCTTCACCCGTGCTAATGATCAATGATGGTGGGTCTAAAGGTAATAACACCTCTAAGCCTAAGGCGGCTAAGAGGAAAGGACCCGCCCATCAAGGCAAGGGAAAGGGGAAGATGGTTACCCCAACCAAAAACAAGAACAAGAAGCAAAAGGTTGCCGGACAAGCAAACCCCAAGGAAGACCCGTGCTTCGGTTGCGGTGAAATGGGTCACTGGAAACGTAACTGCCCGGTCTACCTTAAGGAGTTGAAGGAAAAGAGGGATGCGGGGCAATCCTCAGGTAATATATATATGGTATATATAGAGCTTAGTATTACTTCTTCTAATACATGGGTATTAGACACTGGATGTGGAACTCACATTTGCAATTCTTTGCAGGGGTTCAAAAGAAGTAGCAAGCAAGCGGGAACATCAAGTCTCTTTATGGGTAATGGAGCCAAAGTGCAAGTGAAGGCTCAAGGAGACTTTGTATTAAAGCTTCCAAGTGGTTTGGAACTTATTTTGAACAATGTTTTGTATGCACCGGATTTATGTCGAAACATTATTTCTGTTTCCCGTTTAAAACAATGTGGTTTTTATCTTAATTTTGTTAATGATGATATCCACGTTTATTTAGATAATGTATTCTATTTTAAGGCTTCGCCTTCAAATGGAATTTATGAATTGGTTCATGATGATACATCATCTAGTAGCTCAATATACCATACTAGCACCAAGAAACTCAAAAGGGATTTGAGTGATTCCTACTTATGGCATTGTCGCCTTGGTCACATAAACAAGAACCGAATGCGTACACTTCAAAAGAATGGACTTTTGAAATCAAATAAGATGGACTCGTTTGATGTGTGTGAATCTTGTTTACAAGGCAAAATGACTAAATCACCTTTCAAAGGGACCTATGAAAGGGCTAAAAATTTATTGGGATTAATACATTCGGATGTATGTGGACCCTTTAAACCCATGACTAGGAATGGTGAAAGATACTTTGTTACTTTCATTGATGACTTTAGTCATTTCGGATATTTCTACTTATTAAGACATAAGGATGAAACTTTTGAAGCATTCAAAGAATATCAAAACGAAGTACTAAATTAACTCAACAAGACAATCAAGGTACTTTGTACCGATAGAGGAGGTGAATACCTAAGCGATGCTTTCCAAGATCATCTTAGGATTTGTGGGATTATCTCACAACTTACTCCACCAGGAACACCCAACTTAATGGGGTTTCCGAAAGGAGGAACCGAACCCTAATGGATATGGTTCGATCTATGATGGCAAGAAGCTCGTTACCTCTATCATTTTGGGGTTATTGTCTAAGCTCCACGACTCGTATTTTAAATATGGCCCCAACCAAGAAAGTGGAACGAACTCCTCACGAGATGTGGTTTGGAAAACCTCCTTCTCTATCATACTTGAAAGTGTGGGGATGTGAAGCTTATCCTAAGCGCTATGATGCTAATAAGTTGCATGCTCGATCCACGAAGTGTATCTTCATAGGATATCCCAAGGATGATATGGGATACTATTTCTATGATTCGACCGAGCAAAATGTATTTGTTGCTCGAAAGGCGGAATTCCTTGAAACTAAGTTCCTAATGGAAGGTAATAGTGAAAGGAAGATAGATTTTGAAGAGTTTCAAGATCAAGAAGGCTAGTGGGAGCACCATCATGTTCCTCGTACTATACGTAGATGATATATTGTTATTTGGGAACGATATTCCTACGATGCAAGGTGTTAAGACGTGGCTAAGTAAGTGCTTCTCCATTAAAGATCTTGGAGAAGCACAATATGTTTTGGGGATTGGGATCTATAGAGATAGATCCAAGAAATTGATAGGTTTAAATCAAAGTGCATACATTGAAAAGGTCTTGAAAAGGTTCAAGATGGAGAACTCAAAGAAAGGTTTGGTACCTATTCAAAGAGGGACGATTCTCAGTTCATCTCAGTGTCCTACCACGAAAGATGAACAAGAGAGAATTAAGAATGTCCCATACACATCTGCTATTGGGTCAATCATGTATGCAATGATATGCACTAGACCGGATGTGTCATGCACTCTGAGCTTGACAAGTAGATACCAGAATAACCCAGGGAACAGTAATTGCATTGATGTTCAAAGTATATTAAAATACCTTAGGAGGACTAAGGATATGTTTCTGATATATGGGTCTGGTGAGGAGGAACTCGCAGTAAAAGGTTACGTGGACGTGAGTTTCGAAACTGATCGAGATGATTCTCGATCACAATCCGGTTATGTCTTCATGCTAAATGGAGGTGCGGTCTCTTGGAAGAGTTCGAAACAGGATGTTGTTGCATTATCCACTACAGAGTCGTAGTGCATTGCCACTTCATTGGCAGCTCCGGAAGCTGCATGGATGAAGAAATTCATAGACGACTTAGGAGTGGTCCCTTCCATTCAGGACCCCCTTGAGATATTTTGTGACAACGAGGGTGCGATTGCTCAAATCAAGGAACCTCGTGCTCACCAAAAGACGCGTCACATTGAGCGGAGATTCAACTACATAAGGGATGAAGTTGAAAAAGGAAAGATATGTATTCGCAAAGTTCACACAGATCTTAATATAGCGGATCCACTCACGAAGCTCTTATATAATACTAAACATGAGAGGCATGTTTGTGCATTAGGGCTTCGATATTCTAGTGATTGGATATGATCTGTTTTATGTATTGTAACGGAACGAATTAGTTCAAACTCATTAATAAAATTATGGTATTAATTTATTAAATTTGAGTCATGTTCCTATTTTGCATATTTTATCCATGAATAAATAATTATTCTAAAATTCCGTAGTTGATCAAATTTGTGGGAACAAGTGTGAGGTCTAGACTATTATGAACTTGGATTGGTTAACATTCAAATGGAGAATGTAGGGCAAGGTTGCAACCAAGGTTCATAGATATTTGTGGGACACAAATATTGGAAGACCCGCTCTCAATATTTGCTGTATGGAGCCTTTGTGGTTGATCACATGTAATCTTGAATAAAGGAGAATATCATTGTATCCTCTGACCTGAGATACATATTGGATTCAGATATTCACCGAATATCATGCCTTGATTCTTTCCTTCACTATTCTGGCTCATAAGGAAGAGCTCAGGTATAATACAAGGTGTGTATCTAGGACGTATGTAGTCAAGATGGAATTTGTCCCTCTTATTCATTGAGAGTCAGATGTCTAAGGCCTGATAAAGTTAAATCTAAAAGAGAGTGAACACTCCGTGTCTCTTAGATTTGACATGACATCTAGGACAAAAGGATATATTGAAAGATTCACCTAATCATATTCGAGATGGGAACTCGAAAGGAATGATGTTATTGACTGGCACCAAGTCATAACATATTGGGGGTGATGGACAGTCGTTAGGTGGTATCCGTCACTTGCATTAATTCCTTATGTTTCTCGTGCAAGTGGGAGATTGAAGGTATTTTATATGCCCGAGAGACATAATAAATTAATGTGGCCAATATATTATGATCCAAGTCGGGTCATACCCAATAACAAGCCATCAACACCTTTTATGTATTTATTTTAACGATTGGATCTTTAAAATTAATACTCGACACTTGAACTTTAGAAATTGGTTTTCTAAAGATAAAATGCTTGAAATACTTATTTGGATAATTATAAGAACAAGTTTAATTATTCATATGATTAAACTTTTATGTGTGTTACAATTTTATAAGTGGTTTATAAAATTAAACAATGTGCATGTAACAAAAGGTAACTAGCAAGCCTTTTATATAAAAGTTGAAGAAAAATAAAAAAAAAAGGGAAAAGGGGGTGGCGGTTTTGGGGTTCCAAGAAACCCACCCATGCTTGCTTAATTACTTGTATTTACACTCTAAGTGGTGGCATGCTTACACACTTACACACACACATAATTAACTAGCATTTTGAAAAGCAAAAACTCTCTCCATCCATCCATCTTGGCTGAAATTTTGAGAGGAAGAAAAGGGTTCTTCATTTGTTTTTTTTTACTTGCATTTTGGTGTCTAAATCCTAACCATATCAAGTGGTGTTGGTTGATAAAGGGCTTGTGGGTATTTCAAGCTTGAGACTTCAAGTTAGAATTTGCTAGTTCATCATCTTCATCATCTTGTAACCTCCTAACTTGGAGTAGGTACATCCTTTTACTAGCACTCTTATGTTTGTAAGTATATTTCTAGACTTGATCTATTTTGGAATTCATGTTTAAAAGGTTAAACTCATATTGATTTGTTTATGTAAAATTGCTTCCGCTTCACTTTTAAAATCGGGTTTTGACATGCATGTTAATATAACTTGTTAATATGATGAATTCCAACAGCTTCATCAGCTTTTTCAGAACTCAGAGATCTGATTCGTGAGCTAGAGTGTTTTCCAGGAATTCAGAGATTCTGAATTGTAATTCATCAGTCCAGAAGATATATGTTATATATAGATATATAACTGTTGACGTAGGAATGCTGCGAAATTCGAGAATTAATGATTAATGCTTCCCGGTATTTGGTATGGCAACTATCGTTACAAGATGTCGATGAGTACATGATAGGGTTTCAATGAATAAATATAGTGATTTATCGGAGAGATTTAAGCCAAGGAGCAACGAGGTTGCTGGTACGTCTGCTGGTAATATGGTGGAATATAAAAGGTTCTCCGGTAATAATAAAAGAGTACGCATATATATCAAGGTTATAATAAGGCTAATTCGAATGAAAGTTGAAGTTGATTTGCTTGAGCTGTAACAAAATTGGCTAATTTGGAAAGGGATTGTAAGGCTATTTTCGGTAATAATAACACTAAAGGATTTAGCACAGCTACGTGTTAAACGTTTATTCAGATTCTAAGTGTTTTCAAGTGCATAACTATATGCATCGATCTTTTCTTCCGTAGATGAAGTGCAGTTGGTTCATCCTCTCGACTGAGGTGTTTTCAAGAATCATTAAGAGTTTGAACGCAGATTGTAATCGTCAAGATACAATTGAGGTTTAAGATGAAGTCAAGTGGCAAACTTGAAGAAGTTTTTAGTTTCATATGTTATAATCAATATTTTAATTCATTTTAATTGTCCAACATTATTAGTCCACAGTCGATAGTCCACAGTTAACAATTCAATAATTCATATATAATATTCGAATTAATTAATACGTATCGTGACCCGTGTACATGTCTCAGACTCGATCATAACTCAAATTATATATATTATTATAGAATCAACCTCAACCCTGTATAGCTAACTCGATCATTACTGCATATAGAGTGTCTATAGTTATTCCAAATAATATATATAGATGCGTCGATATAATATGTCAAAACCTTGTATACATGTCCCGATATTTGAAGTGAGTAAAATAAATAACAGAATTAAATGACGATAAATAAAATTGCGAGAATATAAATTGAGATAATTAAATTGCGATAAATAAAATGTAACCAGTTAGCTAGGAACAGTTAGCTAGGAACAATTAGCGTGGATTCTTAACAAAGTTCTTCTTATAGTTAATTCGTTTGTTTCTAACAAATTTTATTTTGTCCAATGTTTTTCTTCATTATGCCACTTGTTGGATTCTGATAGGTCATAATCCAAATATGAAATTGAACGAAAATAGTTATTCCGTGGTGAACAGATTCGTATATCTGTGGATGTAGGTAGGATAGTAAATGACTGTTGATTCAGGTTCGAAGAATGTACAGTATAACTTATTAATGTGAAATCTAAATATTCCTCGGGTATTACCTACCCGTTAAAATATTTTCACCATTAACGGTTTGTACAAAAGATTTTTTTTATTACAATCTTTATGAAAACATATATACATATATATTTTCTGCAGATGCAATCATGGATTTAATGAGTTAATATGATATTAATCTCATTTGATTTATCGTTAAAACTAGAATACATAATCTCTAAAACATTAGAGATTACTTAATCGCCATGAAGAACGAAGATAATTGATATAGAACGATACGTAGAACGATGATTATACTTGAGGTATGGAATGAGATGTTGAGGCGTGTGATGTTGAAACTTGGGTTGTTGGTGGTACTTGAAATGTCCCGTTCTTATTGATTAAAA
The DNA here is from genome assembly GCF_046630445.1 of Rutidosis leptorrhynchoides. Lineage (NCBI taxonomy): Eukaryota > Viridiplantae > Streptophyta > Magnoliopsida > Asterales > Asteraceae > Rutidosis > Rutidosis leptorrhynchoides. The sequence continues at coordinate 496,240,597 of NC_092334.1, read as the reverse complement.
ACGTTCCATATTAATTGATTTCGTTGCGAGGTTTTGACCTCTATATGAGACGTTTTTCAAAGACTGCATTCATTTTAAAACAAACCATAACCATTATTTCATCAATAAAGGTTTAAAAAGCTTTACATAGATTATCAAATAATGATAATCTAAAATATCCTGTTTACACACGACCATTACATAATGGTTTACAATACAAATATGTTACAACAAAATAAGTTTCTTGAATGCAGTTTTTACACAATATCATACAAGCATGGACTCCAAATCTCGTCCTTATTTAAGTATGCGACAGCGAAAGCTCTTAATAATCACCTGAGAATAAACATGCTTAAAACGTCAACAAAAATGTTGGTGAGTTATAGGTTTAACCTATATATATCAAATCATAATAATAGACCACAAGATTTCATATTTCAATACACATCCCATACATAGAGATAAAAATCATTCATATGGTGAACACCTGGTAACCGACATTAACAAGATGCATATATAAGAATATCCCCATCATTCCGGGACACCCTTCGGATTTGATATAAATTTCGAAGTACTAAAGCATCCGGTACTTTGGATAGGGTTTGTTAGGCCCAATAGATCTATCTTTAGGATTCGCATCAATTAGGGTGTCTGTTCCCTAATTCTTAGATTACCAGACTTAATAAAAAGGGGCATATTCGATTTTGATAATTCAACCATAGAATGTAGTTTCACGTACTTGTGTCTATTTTGTAAATCATTTATAAAACCTGCATGTATTCTCATCCCAAAAATATTAGATTTTAAAAGTGGGACTATAACTCACTTTCACAGATTTTTACTTCGTCGAGAAGTAAGACTTGGCCACTGTTGATTCACGAACCTATAACAATATATACATATATATTAAAGTATGTTCAAAATATATTTACAACACTTTTAATATATTTTGATGTTTTAAGTTTATTAAGTCAGCTGTCCTCGTTAGTAACCTACAACTAGTTGTCCACAGTTAGATGTACAGAAATAAATCGATAAATATTATCTTGAATCAATCCACGACCCAGTGTATACGTATCTCAGTATTGATCACAACTCAAACTATATATATTTTGGAATCAACCTCAACCCTGTATAGCTAACTCCAACATTCACATATAGAGTGTCTATGGTTGTTCCGAAATATATATAGATGTGTCAACATGATAGGTCAAAACATTGTATACGTGTCTATGGTATCTCAAGATTACATAATATACAATACAAGTTGATTAAGTTATGGTTGGAATAGATTTGTTACCAATTTTTACGTAGCTAAAATGAGAAAAATTATCCAATCTTGTTTTACCCATAACTTCTTCATTTTAAATCCGTTTTGAGTGAATCAAATTGCTATGGTTTCATATTGAACTCTATTTTATGAATCTAAACAGAAAAAGTATAGGTTTATAGTCGGAAAAATAAGTTACAAGTCGTTTTTGTAAAGGTAGTCATTTCAGTCGAAAGAACGACGTCTAGATGACCATTTTAGAAAACATACTTCCATTTTGAATTTAACCATAATTTTTGGATATATTTTCATGTTCATAATAAAAATTATTTTTTCAGGATAACAACTTTTAAATCAAAGTTTATCATAGTTTTTAATTAACTAACCCAAAACAGCCCGCGGTGTTACTACGACGGCGTAAATCCGGTTTTACGGTGTTTTTCGTGTTTCTGGGTTTTAAATCATTAAGTTAGCATATCATATAGATATAGAACTTGTGTGTAGTTAATTTTAAAAGTCAAGTTAGAAGGATTAACTTTTGTTTGCGAACAAGTTTAGAATTAACTAAACTATGTTCTAGTGATTACGAGTTTAAACCTTCGAATAAGATAGTTTTATATATATGAATCGAATGATGTTATGAACATCATTACTACCTCAAGTTTAGTAGGTAAACCTACTGGAAGTGACAAGAAATGATCTAGCTTCAAAGGATCTTGGATGGCTTGAAAGTTCTTGAAGTAGGATCATGACACAAAAACAAGTTCAAGTAAGATTTTTACTCGAATTAAGATAGTTTATAGTTATAGAAATTGAATCAAAGTTTGAATATGAATATTACCTTGAATAAGAAAGATAACCTACTATATATAACAAAGGTTTCTTGACCTTAGATGATTACTTGGAATGGATTAGAAAGCTTGGAAGTAAATTAGTAAACTTGAAGGGATTTTTGAAGTGTTCTTGAAGTGTTCTTCCTATGATGATTATAGCTTGATTCTTGAAGTGATTTTTGATGAAGATGATGATTAACTACTGGAAAAATACGTTCATAATAGTGTGTGTGTGTGTGTGTGTTGAGAGAGAATTAGAAAGAGAGTTGGAAGTGAAATGGAGTGAATGATGAGTAGTAATTGGTGAGTGGTGAGTGGGGTTAAAAGGAGTTCTAGTTAGTTGACTAGCTCATGGTAGAAGTTAAAATTGATTAGTCATACATGACATAATCAAGAGTGGAATCCCATGCTAGTTCCTATTGGTATATACCCATAGTAAGTACGTTTTGAAGCTGTGTATAATACGGGTAAGAATACGACTAGAATTCTTGATGAAAGAAAAGAATGGGAAAGTAACTGTAACCATTTTTGTTAAGTATGAGTGTTTTGATATATGTCTTGAAGTCTTCCAAAATTATTTTAATACATCTAAATACACTACATGTATATACATTTTAACTGAGTCGTTAAGTCATCATTAGTCGTTACATGTAAGTGTTGTTTTGAAACCTTTAAGTTAACGATCTCAATTAATGTTGTTAACCCATTGTTTATTATATCTAATGAGATGTTAAATTATTATATTATCATGATATTATGATATATTAATATATCTTAATATGATATATATACATTTAAATGTCGTTACAACGATAATCGTTACATATATGTCTCGTTTTGAAATCCTTAAGTTAGTAGTCTTGTTTATATGTATATAACTCATTGTTAATATACTTATGGAGATACTTACTTATCATAATCTCATGTTAACCATTTGTATATCCATATATATATCGTCATGTCATTTTTACAAGTTTTAACGTTCATGAATCGCCGGTCAACTTGGGTGGTCAATTGTCTATATGAAACATATTTCAATTAATCAAGTCTTAACAAGTTTGATTGCTTAACATGTTGGAAACATTTAATCATGAAAATATCAATCTCAATTAATATATATAAATATGGAAAAGTTCGGGTCACTACAGTATTGGTGTTGCCGGTGCTGTTGCTGAAGCTGGTAGGTTTTGCACCACGTCTTCCAAATTGATTACTCGAGCGCGAAGTTCGTTGACTTCTTTGATTACTCTGGGATGATTTTTGGTAAGAACGAGCGAATGAATAAGGTTTAGAATCTGAGATAGTATGTAATCATGATGAGATATTCGGGAAATGAGGGTGAAAATGGTGCTTCGGACTAGTTCGCCGGTAAGTGTTTCAGGTTCTTCGTCAAAACGTGAATTTAGTTGATGGAAAGGATCGCTTTCTTTTCATCTCCATTGATTTAGTAGGCTACGAACCCATCAAATGAATTGGTTGATTCATTCTGAGATACTGCTTTCGGAGCTTAGGTGAAATTCCATATCGGAATAGTTGTCGGAATCTGAGGAATTCGAACTGGTTGAGGGATTCATCTCGTATGATCAGATGAAGGATTTTCGATAAGAAATAGATTATAGGATGTAGATTAGTACCCTGCAATACATAATTTACATATGCATATATAATACTAAAATCCCATAAGTTACGGAGGAATCTACGGAAGTTGTCAGGAAAAGGTAACAATAATAGATACGTTAAGATATGAATTTATCTATACACTGTCTATGCAATAGAGGTAGTAAGACGTGTCTAGACTTTAAGGATAATAAGCAGGTAATTTCCTAAGGATGATAAGCAGATGATTTCCAACAAAAATGATAAGCAAAACTTTTGACATGCAGACACGGTCGAAGTCCAGACTCACTAATGCATCCTAACGACTATCAGTTAGACACACTAATGCAAGACCTGGTTCGCTAAGACCACCGCTCTGATACCAAATGAAGCGACCCGTCCTAATCCATCTGGACGAATACATTACATTTGGTTACATCGCGAGGAACTTGACCTCTATATGATACATTTTACAAACATTGCATTCGTTTTTAAAAGACAAACTTTCATTACATCGACAATTGATGGCGTGCATACCATTTCATAATATATCCAACTATAATTGACTTAGTAATAATCTTGATGAACTCGACGACTCGAATGCAACGTCTTTTGAAATATGTCATGAATGACTCCAAGTAATATCTCTAATATGAGCAAATGCATAGTGGAAGATTTCTTTCATACCTGAGAATAAACATGCTTTCAAGTGTCAACCAAAAGGTTGGTGAGTTCATTAGTTTATCATAATCAATCATTTTCATCATTTTAATAGACCACAAGAATTTCATTTCCATTTCTCATAAATATATGTCCCATGAATAGAGACAAAAATCATTCATATGGATTGAACACCTGGTAACCGACATTAACAAGATGCATATCAGAATATCCCCATCATTCCGGGACATCCATCGAACATGATATAAAAACTTGAAGTACTAAAGCATCCGCTACAATGGATGGGGTTTGTTGGGCCCAATAGATCTATCTTTAGGATTCGCGCTAATTAGTAGATCGGTTTACTAATTCTTAGGTTACCAAGCAAAAGGGGCATATTCGGCTTCGATCATTCAACCATATAATGTAGTTTCAATTACTTGTGTCTATTTCGTAAAACATTTATAAAAGCAGCGCATGTATTCTCAGTTCCAAAAATATATATTGCAAAAGCATTTAAAAAGGAAGTAATGAAACTCACCATACTGTATTTTGTAGTAAAAATACATATGACGGCATTGAACAACATAGGGTTGGACTCGGATTCACGAACCTATATTCAATTATGTATATTAACACATGTAATGGTAATCGAAAATTTTTATATTTTGATTAGTGATTTAATTGTTATTTTAATAAATTATCAGTTTTATCAATAAATAATTTAAATATTTCTATTTTATGTATTTTAACTAAATAATTAGTATTTATTATAAAACGTTAATATAGATATGTTATATGTATTAACTATAGTGTTTATATAACTAAAAATCATTTGATAAAATAGTATTAATAATATTAAATAAAAAGTTGTATTATTAGTAAATATACTTAATAATGATAACAATAATAATTATGATTCTAAAAATAATAATACTTATAATGATAGTAATATTAGTAGTAATGTTGATAATAACAATAATGATAGTTTTTAATGATAATCATACTTATAATAAGAATGAAAATGATAATTTTAATAAAAATACTTTTGTTAATAATAATAATTTTAGAAAAATGAATATTTTGATAATAATACTAATAATGGTATTAATAATAATAATAATAATAATAATAATAATAATAATAATAATAATAATAATAATAATAATAATAATAATAATAATAATAATAATAATAATAATAATAACTACCTCTCAAGAAAGAGTTCAAAAAATAACTGCTCTTGCCCGGGCTCGAACCCAAGACCTCTTGGTTACACCCAACACTCCTAACCAGCTAAGTTATTTGGTCTTTTTGAAATAATAACTCATCCGTATTTATTTAACCCATAATTATTCGTGTTCTATTTTCTTCTTCTTCTATATCAATCACGATATCATCATCTTCATAATTCATGATTTCATGTATCGTACGTCTTACATATATATCTATATCGTTCTCGTTACCATCATCCATCATCAACTACATCTTACGTATTGTATCACTATCATTACCATTCTAATTGAAGTCCTACAAGCCCAACAACTTTTAATACTCCTTTAACAAATAAAAAGGCCCAACTGAAAATCCAATAAAACTGCAGCCCAATCCATGGTCTTAAACCATATGCACGTTTTATTCTTTTTTTTATAATTAAACGCGAAACATAAATGGGCACAAGCTGTAGCCACAACCTCGACACAGTCAAACTTCCATTCATCATCTTCTCCCAGTTTCATCATCTTAATCGTTATTTAATGTATCATAACATCATTATCAGGACACCTCCACCGTATCATCATCATCTCAAAATAGTAACGGTAATTTGAATGAATACATGCAGTTGTTATAGGGTCGAAACCTCATTACTAGTTATCATCAATATCCTTTTTTTTTTAAATCCAAAAGTCTCTACACTTCTTTTGGTCGGCCATATACTTTGGATTTAGTCCCACTTTCCTAAACTTTTAAGAATTTAATAAAGCATGGTTTAGTAATATTCCATACATAAATAAAACCTTAAATGTGAAAGTATACCATCTGTTTCATTGCATTATCCTGCTCGACCCACAATCCATACATCTTGCAATTGGTGTTGGTTAATGGTGGTTTAAACAAAAAGTATAGCAGCAGCGAATGTAGACAGAAACAAATACATAGTAATTGCAGCGTTTTGCAGTTTAAATGAAGTGGTGTGGTGGTTGCGAAGGTGAACGAAGGTGGAAGTCAAAGTGGCTGTTCGCGTATTGTTATAGCGATGATGGTGGTGCAAAAGTGATTGATTAGCTTGTTGATGGTAGTTCATGAAGAGATAGGAAAAGAAAAAGATGAAAGGTGACGTTGGAAGGGTGGCGGTTATGGTTTTTGTTCCATGGTGGTAATGGTTTCCGGTTAGATTTCGAAACCCACATCATAGCAGTGGCAGAGATGAAACCAAAAACAAATATGGTTATGGTTGATTTGTTGTGTCACGGAGAGAGAGAGATAGTGAGAGAGAGAGAGAGAGAGATAAAGGTGATAACCGTGGTGGTAGATGGGATAGTGGTCTCGGTGGGTTCTCACGAAAGAGAAGGGTGGCGGTTGCTTAGAGTGACGGAATCACAAGGTAACAGTTTCCTTGGTGAACCCACAGAAGTTAAATAAAACATTTTCCTTGATTGACAATTTCATAAATGGGTTGATGTAACCGCGAACAGTCGAATAGATATGAATACAATTTGAAATTGGAAGTGGTGGTGCTTCATAATTTATAGAAACAGAAACAAAAGACACAATAGTCATGGCGGTTTGGTGGTGATCTTTCAGTGCAGCAACAGATGGCGATTGGAAGTGGTCTTGGTGGTGATGTATGATGATGGATGGAATTGGTGGCCGGTGGCTTTGGTGATGGTTGATAGAGTGCTTATATGTGTTTATCTCACCCATATGTATATATATTTATAATATATTAGATAATGAATAAAAACACATACAGTGACCATACATGATAATTCACTTAATCACTGGTTAACTTACTATTACTCTGCCGATAGTTTTCCCTGGCATTTTATATCGTGTCCATTGCTAAACAGTTAATGTATAAAAGTGTTCCTAAAAATCCCAAATTTTTAGATTAAATATATTTAATTATTTCACTCATTAACTGTTTGAAACCTGATCAAAAATGTTAGTTAATTATTTATTTTATGTCCCAATTAATATGTACGGAGTACTAATATTTAAACTAAAAAGGTAAAAATATTTTTAACAAATCCCAAAATCTTCGTAATCGATTTACAGTACAACTTTTATTTTAAATATTCATAAACTTATATTAGATCTATATGAACACTAGCGAAATGTCAATCGAGTATTACAATCGTTTACTGTTTAAGCTCAAAATCATTTATTTTCAATATCATATATGTATATGTAATTACATTTTAATATCATGTTTTATTATAAAACTAAATATATTAAATATATATTTTCAAATAAATAAATTTAATATTTAATCTTATATATATATATATATATATATACAATTAATATTCATGTATATGTATACATATATATATATATATATATATATATATATATATATATATATATATATATATATATATATATATATATATATATATATATATACATCTATATATATTTATATCTAATTATTTATATATGCACATATCTATTGTTCGTGAATCGTCGGAAATGGTCGAAGGTTTAAGTGTATCCATGTAAACAGTTCAAAGATTTTGAGATTCAATTAAATAGACTTTGCTTATCGTGTCGAAACTATATAAAGATTAAGTTTAAATTTGGTTGGAATTTTCTGGGTCGTCACATCTCGGTGCTTGCTTCAACCCATATAGACTTTTCTGTAGCCTACAAACATAATCTTCTTTACCCTTAACCTGAAACCCTTCACGTTGCACCATGTAGATTTCCTTATCCAAATCACCGTGAAGGAAAGCAGTCTTGACATCCATTTGTTCAACCTCAAGATCAAGACTCGCAGCTAACCCAAGAACCACTCGGATAGATCTCATCTTCACAATCGGTGAAAAAATCTCCTCAAAATCAATACCCTTTTTCTGGCTGAATCCTTTGACAACTAACCTAGCTTTGTACCTTGGTTGAGAAGTATGCTCTTCTGACTTTAGTTTGAAAACCCATTTGTTTCTCAAAGCTCTCTTGCCTTTAGGTAACTTCACCAGCTCATAAGTATTGTTCTCTTGTAAGGAATTCATCTCATCTTGCATGGCTTCAACTCACTCCTTCTTATGCTCATCTTTTATAGCTTCTGCATAACACTCTGGCTCTCCCTCATCTGTAACTAATACATACTCATCAGCAGAATATCTAACAGAAGGATGACGGTCTCGGGTAGACCGCCTGAGTGGGACAAATGGGAGAATATCTGGTACTGGAATCTCAACCTACCCCAGAGCATCATTATCATAGTACCATGTTCATTATCATGAACATCATCTCCAACATGTGAATCAACATGTTGTGGAGTAACCAGATCCAAATCAGCGAGATCAGCACTATGTTGACGAACTGACTCTGTCTCTGTCTTTTCAACATCTTTCAACATCTGATCTTCTGAAAACACAACATCTCAGCTTCGTACAAGTTTCTTCTGAACTGGATCATACAACCTGTACCCAAAATCATCTTCACTGTAGCCGAGGAAAACACATGGCTTAGTCTTCATATCAAGCTTTGACCTCTCATCTTTAGGAACTTGAACAAATGCCTTACATCCAAAGACTCGTAAATGATGGTAAGAAACATCTTTGCAGCTCCAAACCCTGTTAGAAACATCAGAACGCAAAGGAACACATGGGGTTAGATTAATAATATGAACCGCCGTATTTAAAGTCTCACCCCAAAAAGAACCAGGCAACCCTGCATGTGAAAGAAAACATTTGACTCTTTCAACCAAAGTTCTATTCATTCTCTCTGCTAAGCCATTCAACTGAGGTGTCTTTGGAGGAGTCTTTTGATGCCGAATACCATTCTCCTTACAATAAGCATCATATCTCCCAATGTATTCGCCACCATTATCAGTCCGAATACACTTGAGCTTCTTCCCCGTTTGCCTTTCAACTAGGGCATGAAATTCCTTAAACTTATTAAATACTTGATCCTTTGACTTTAAGGTGTAAACCCACACCTTCCTGGAATGATCATCAATGAATGTAACAAAGTAGGAGCATCCACCAAGTGTCCTAATCTTCATAGGCCCACAAACATCCGAATGTAATAGGTCAAGTACGTTCTCCATTCAAAAAGGAGAATGACTCATAAACACAACTCTGGTCTGTTTTCCCGCCAAACAGTGAGAGCACTTACTCAAATTAATATCACTAACACCCGACAACACATTCTTCTTAAACAAGATAGATATCCCTTTTTCACTTATGTGGCCAAGTATTTTATGCCACAAATCAGTAGAGTCAACATTGTCCACAGCGTTAACAATGTTCTGGAGAATCTTCGGACGCGTAATGTATAATTTTGAGTCTTTCATGCCTCTTTCCACTATCATAGAACCAAGAGTTAGTTTCCAAATACCATTACCAAAACCTCTATGTTAACCATCATCATCAAGAATGCCTGTTGAAATGACATTAAGTCTCATATCTGGAACATGTTTTACATTATGCAAAACTAACTCCATCCCCGTGTCAAATTTAAAACAAACATCTCCAATACCAACAATTTTTGATAACCCGACATTACCCATCCTAGCAAATCCATAGTCACCCGGAGTGTAAGATGAGTAGTGGTCTCTACATGTTGCAACATGACATGTAGCACCACTATCAACAATCCAACTCGTGTCATCATGAGTAAGATTGATCATATCATAATCAATACAAACAAAGAACTCATCCATGATAGCATTAACTTCAACCTTATCATCACCACCATCACTTTTCTTTTGTTTATTCTTATAATTTGCATTTTTCTTCTCGTGCTTGGACTTTGGACAATACCATTTTGTGTGCCCTTTTTCATGACAATTATAACACTCACATTAGCAAATTTACCTTTGCTTGAGCTGCTATGATAATTTCCTCTTTTACCCTGACCTCTACTATAACTTCTCCCCCGCATTTCTGTAACCAAGATATCTGACTGTGAAGAGGAACCTTGTGACTTTCTTCTCATCTCTTCATTCAACAGACTACCCTTAGCCAATTCCATGGTGATAGTACCATTAGGTGCAGAGTTGGACAATGATGTCTTAAAAGTCTCCCAAGAGTCCGGTAATGTACCAAGTAACCAAAGGCCTCGAACCTCATCCTCAAACTTGATACCCATTCCTGCCGGCTAATTTATAATAACCTAAAATACATTTAAGTGGTCTGTAATAGGAGTCCCATCATGATACTTCAAAGCCATCATCTGCTTAATTAAGAACAACTTGTTATTCCCAGTCTTTCGTTCATATAACTGTTCAAGCTTTTTCCATAAGGCTTTAGCATCATTCTTCCCGCTAATATGGTTCACAACATTATCATCAACCCACTGTCGAATATACCCACATACCTGTCTATGCAAAATTTTCCATTGAGCTTCAGACTTACCCTCAGGCATACTCTCAGTAAAAACAGGTAAATAATAATCTTTCACGTAAAGAAGATCCTCCATTTTACCTTTCCAAACATGATAATTTGAACCATTTTAACTAATCATTTTACTTATATTAGCTTCCATCTTTCACACAAGTCAAATCAAATAACCTAGCTCTGATACCAATTTGATGGGAAAATAAGTCACAACGGGCAATTTGACAAAGCAGAAATAAACCCCGTTAGACAAACACTTTCCCGACCCGTATGAAACCGTGAGGATACTAACAAATAAACTATATCAAATGCAATCCAAATCAGCCCCAAATCAGTAACAAATCAGCCAATACGAAATAATCAAGCACACACAATACACACGAGACTTTTACGTGGGAAACCTCTCAAAATCGAGAGTAAAAATCACGGGACCCGTAGGCCACTTAAATTCCACTATCACCAATAAGAGAGCAATACAATAATCCTTCTCTAGATCAACTATAGGTATACAACATCATCATGCTCTTGAACTACAACAATCAACAAGTATATGAAACAATTAAAGACAAAAGAGGAATGATTTCACCCAAAAACTGCAGTCTGATCCAGAAGCTATAACTCAAGCTACAGACCTCTTTAGATGAATTCAACAGTTGAAAACCTTGGCACTAATGTCAGGAAGACAAAGCCCAAATTTGATGAAGATCCAACGGTTAGATCTCCGGGGATCGTGTCTTTTCTGACCTGCTATAACTATAGATGGGAATGGGTTTTCTCTCTTTGACTTTTTGATCTCTCTGATCTCTCTTGATGAATACAGTTGCAAACAATTAAGATATTAATGCCCCAAGATGTTGACCAGGTCAAACTTCATCTTGGGCCTATTTTGGTAGGCTTTGGACATTGGACTATGACTTTCTCATATTGGAAACACAAATAAAAACCCAACAAAGACGAGAAAAAAGGGGAGAAAGGAGAGGGTAACCGGGCCACCGGCGTGGAGCTGGTGGCTAGAAATAGGGGAGGGAGGCTGCGTTGTGCTGAAACAGATCTTGGGTTTGAAGCTTGATTCTAGACAAAGTATATCATAAACACAACTAGGTATGGGAACACACAGATTCAAGTAGGCGACATGGTTTAATTTACACTTAGACAAAAGACAACAAAATGAAACCGAACTAGGCTAGCTTGTGCACTCTTATCTCTCTTTGTCGGATACACACGCCATATAAAACCAACAAGGACAACAAACATATAAAATACAACACATATATAACATATATATCTCCCACAAAATATGTTTATAATTCACTAAATTGGATACAGATCATGTGCGCTGTCGAGATTAAGGGACGAGACTCTAGTCATACTCTTTTGTTTGGTCTCTAAATGATCTCTCTCCGTAATTAAACAATCATTTAACTCCATCACCACTTCATTCATGGTTGGTCTTCTGCTCGGTGTGCGAGCAACACAAGCCATTGCCAATTCTACCGCCTTCCATGCTGAATTAATGTCAAAATCTCCCATTAACCTTAGATCGACAATGTTATTCATGTCTCCTTCTGCTAGCTTTAAATTAACTAATCGACTTAGGTGTATGTTATCATTCTCATATTGCGTTATTGCTGGTTGGCCTGTGATTAGCACAAGAAGCACTACCCCAAAGCTATACACGTCACTTTTTTCAGTCAACCTATTGGATGTGTAGTACCTACAAGAAAATGTTCATATATGAGTGAATTTTTAATTGTTTATGAAGCTTATGACAAGGGCTAAGTAATGGTATATTATGTATCCAAAGTTATCTTGTACTGAATAGGATATTGTCCTCTAAAGAGAGGTGGTTGGTTGGTTAAATGGGGCTGTTTTGACCCATGACCTATTATGATTAGTGGGCTGATGTAACATCTGAATAGTGGGTTATTTAAAACAGGTGACGTAGACTTGTGATCCACAGGTTAAATGAGTACATTTTGACCCAAGACTAATTAAGTGAAAATGGGTTGCTTTAACATGACCCATGAGTCTTAACCTGTTAGTTCCTCTTCATTTATAGTACAACAACAACAACAACAACAACAACAACAACAACAACAACAAAACCCAATATCACATGAGTGGTGTATGGGGAGGTGAGATGTAGACAATCCTTCCACTATCCGAGAATAAAAACAAGTCATTTCTCCACCCAGAGTGAATATCCGAGAATAAAAACAAGTCATTTCTCCACCCAGAGTGAAAACACTCTCAAAAGTAGAGAAAATCATCTCTCTCTCTTCGACGAATAAAGAGATTGCTTCTGAGTGGACCTCCGGCCAACCCGGGCAGCGATGGGGGCGGGGTTATTATCGCTGTATCGGCATAGTCGAAACGGGAGATGATCGCAACGGGTGGTTTAGTCCCCCTCGGGTGATCTCAATCGCTGTTCAAAAAAAAATAAGTAGGTAACTTTTATAAAAGAAAAATAGTAGAATAAAATTAAAAATAAAATTGAGATGCCATGAAAATGGTAGAATCAAATTTCCATGGGTTTTAAATCTTGCCTGGAATTGAATTTAGGCTCTAAATGGCAGTCAAGACGCCAATAAATCGACACTTGCTGTTGACTCAAAAATAGAGCCGGAGGTCCACTTGAATAATAGATCAGTTATTTAGAGTAGGGTTGATAAAAAGGTTTAACTGATGATGCATCATTGATTGTTTGGCTAATGAAGTTAATCATACTTGATTAATAGATAGATTAGTTATTTCTTGATGTATAAATGACCTAAGACCTCCATCATTGGAGATCATCACATACTTGCAGCACTGATTATTATCCCTTTAATATGTGTTACTTTGTATGAAAGATTAGGAAAACTCACTCAGGGTCAAGGTATCCAGGAGTGCCAGCAACTACTGTTGAAATATGAGTACCGCCTTCTGTTGGGAAAGCTTTCGAGAGCCCAAAGTCAGCTAGTTTTGCCTGAAACGTCTCATTTAATAAGATGTTGGTACACTTGATATCTCTGTGGACTATCGGTGGCTTGCAACCGTGATGCAGGTACTCTAGACCACGTGCCGCATCACATCCGATTTGTAGTCTTTCTTCCCAATTCAACACACTTGAACTTGTATCTGCTCAGGTAATTTAGTATATGTAAAGATAAGATTGATGTTTTGAGAACCAATTGAAAAAGTACAAAATTTTAATAATGAGATATATGTGCTGAATAGTTGGTTTTCTAGGTTCCCATTAGCCATGTACTCGTATATAATTCCCTTGTGGCTTCCTTCATTACAGTACCCAACTAACGAAGTCAAGTTTTTATGATGAACACTCAACAGAAGATAGGCCTGCAAATACGAGAAAGTTTTAGTTTTTCATGAATATATATTCTTTTCACACATTTTCTTATCGCGGTTGTAATCGTGTGAATAATGCCAAAGTTTTCAGTTCATAAAACTGTTCATCTATGTTGTAACTATTACTTATATAATTCTGTTCATTCACGATTGAATAAGATTTAAGTCAATTTTGTAATCGAGCGGAAGCTACCTCAGCCTGAAATTCCTTGTCTCCTTGAAGAGACGATTCAGAAAGCATCTTAACAGCAACTTCTGCTATATCATCAATACGCCCATGGTAAACTGTTCCAAATCCTCCTTTTCCAATAACAACACTAAAATTGTCTGTTATGCTTTGTACCTCTGAGTATGTGTACTGCTGTTTTCTTATTTCCAGCCCCCTACCTGTTTTTGTGCACGTACACGTTTTGGTCAAATATTACGCTATTTCACAAGCTTATAATTAAATAGTTGTGATTCACATACCACGAGCGTTTTGTTTCTTAATCATCCAAATGGCGGTGAGCACAGTCAAGATCACAACAAATGATGCAACTGCTGCTATTACTGGAACAATGACTTTATTTTGATCCTTTTTATTTTTACAACTATTTCCGTCACAAGAACTTGCAGGAGCGCCCGTACTATCTCCATCAAAACTGATTGCGGTATAAGCGTTAAATGATGATTTAGTAAATACGGAGTACATTTTAATATTAAGTCATGGTGTTCAAAACTAATAGCAAACAAACCTTAGTGACAATGTTCCCTTATTTGCCTTTGCTAGGAGTCCTGCTGGAATCGGCCCAACGAAATTGTTTCCTTTTAAATTTCTACCAATATAAAACAAGATTAGTATGCCTTAAAAAAAAAAAAAAAAAAAAAAAAAAAAAAAAAAAAAAAAAAAAGAGAGATTAGTTTTTCTTTCGATGTTAGCCTTATAAATATGCATTCAAGGTGAATGAATATTTACTTACAGAACCTTCAGGAAGTTCAGTCCAGAGAGAAAATTAGGCACAGTTCCTGTAAAATTATTATTTGACAAATCCCTGAAATAGGAATGGCGAAAACAGAAGATATGGTTACAGGAGTGAACTGTTTTTTATATCATAGCTCTATTTACTTCTTCTGTATATTTTATTACTTACAAGGAATGCATCATTGGGAGATTAGCTAAAGCAGGATCTAGTCCACCATTCAATCCACTGCTAGATAAGTTCCTGATTTCATATCAAAAAAAGAAAAATATGAAAAAAGTGGTCGAGCGAAAGCAAAAGAATATATTCAACTTGAAATTTTCTACTTACAGTGACACAATCCGTGGTAAATCGGTAGTGTTGTAACTGCATTCGATACCTTCCCAAACAAAATCCTGTGGAACACATGGATCTCCTTGCCAGTTCTTTATTAATCTGTACGTTGACTTTATGCTCCACATTGCAGTCGCTAATATTCGTTACAAAGACAGAAAAAATTAATTATATTTCAACTTACTTTGAGCTCGATTGCTCAAAATAAAAATAAAGAAAAAGATGGTACACTTACCATCTTGATCATTCGTTTGCATTTGCGGGAGCTTTTACAACGTATAAACCTCAAGAGCGTTGATGAGTGGAGGAAGGGTTGAATTCTTAGTTTTATTGATCGTGAGTGTATAAGTCGGTGCAACAGTGTAAGGTTCTTTGCTATAAATAGTCATGGTTGTGAAATTCAGTGGAGATAACGGTCCGAAAGAAAAGTTCCCATTCATGTAAATACTGAATTCTCTTTTCTGGTTCTTTTTTAACAACACGATTTCCGCGAAGTACATATACGTAAAAAATACGTCAGTCGGATTAACAGGATTCCATCCAAAGGCGTACGATTCATTCGGGTATTGTGGTGTGATGGCAGTACTCATGACCCCATATGGAGGGTCAAGATTTGAGAATATGTCTGTTGAAATTATTATCTCTGAAGTGAATAAGTAATCAGTATTACTCGAAAAGAATGGACTCCATAATCGATCATACTTGTCGTCGTTATACCTAAGAATCAAGTACAGTTAATCGCTTTATTAAAAATGTCTTAAAATTCGATTTAGCCCGGTTTTGAGCCCCGTTTTGACCCAAAATAAAAGCCCGGTTTTGAGCCTTTTTTAGCAGTTATGAAACTGCCTCGGCAGTTATAGATTGAACTGCCATTCGGCAGTTATAAACCCTAATTTTGGTTATTTAATTTCCTGGTACGTTTTCAAATTCATACACACAAAAACACAGATTCATTGTTCCAAATTCTGAGTTTTATCCGATTGAAGATTTCGATAGTACCATCGAAATACTTTGATCTGAAAGTGATTACACGACTCTCAGAAATCCGAAATCGAAACTCATTTTTACAACAAAAAGGAAGAGAAATATAAAATCAAAAGGCTTACCTGACTGTCTCAAATGAAGTTCCAAAATTTACCCGTGCGAAAAGGTATAATGATCCATAATCGGTCTCTTTATACATGGTATTCCCCAGAAGGCGTAATTCTATGGCAGATATAAAAGGTGTTCCACGGCCTGTATTAACAAGACAAACATGTATATATATTCTGATAATAAAACATGTATGATCTCCATGTTTACTGGTACAGATGACATATTAAATTTAACTGTATCCTAATAATCAGGTCCAAGATAGACATCAAATTCGGGAAGTTGACCCATGAAGTCATAATCCCCATACATAAACCGTGCCCTTATCAAATACCGTTCACCCTTTCCTTGTGTTGGTCTAAGAGTATAACAGTTTCTGGTATTATTAGGAAAACTTCTGAGGACCGAAAGCTGTGTATCAACGTCGTACATGTATGAGTTGTATATATCTAATATATTATGGTTTTCACCACTGTCTATGAAGTCAGCGTCTGATACGTAGTTAATATTTGTTACATTATCGGTGTAATTTGTGCCTCCTTCAATCCCACAATCTATGCTTATGAAACCTGTAACGAGATGTTGATTTCAAGATATCGTTACATAATTGATATAGTTAGTGTAATTAGATAAGTAGTATGATTTAGTAATAAGTATGGGTTAGTACCTGATTGATCATTCTGAGCATGAACAAATACTGATGAAAGAATTAAACCAAGAAAAACTTGATACATTTTCATTTCACTAAGAAACAAGTTGAAGTTTCTATGAATGGGGTCAGCTTCTTATACTAGTTTTAAAGATTCCTTCTTTTGTTTATTTAGTACAGTAGTTAACTACTTAAACCTGTCTTAATTTTCAAATCTACGATTTTTCATTTTGTTAATTGTTCGTAATTAGATGCTTGACAGTTTCTTTGTTCACATCATTCTTGGTGTAAAAAATTATGTATTGAACATTATAAAACTATATATTATGGCGTAGAAATGCTGAACTTTAGGAAATCTTAATGGTGCAGTGCTGGACCATAATTAATCAAGATTATCCATCATTATTATTTAAGATTATGAATATGTTCAACAATTCTTCTTTAATTAGTGAATTGTTGGGAAACTCCTGAAATATATATCAGACCGTTTACTTATCGCCATACTTTGTACAACAAATAGAACTAGACTTGGAACTTCGACTTTGCTGAAGATCTTGACACAAAATTGTATCACTCCGTTTTTAACTATTTTAGTTTTTAACTACTATCAATAACTCATTGTTATATTCTAAGGTTATTGATTCATAGCGTTTACGAAACTCATTTTTACCATTTCTTTATTTTAAATATACATATACTACTAAAGTGTTTCGTCATTAAACTGTTATCAACAACAAATAATGTTGTGCAAATTGTAAAGATTGCGAAAACTATTTTTTAAAGTTTTCGTACAATGCATGGTCTCTTAAAATCTAGTGTATAGATAAACAAATGGAACAAATATTTCTTACAGGGGTTATTCGTCTTCTTAGTCTTCGACACAAGAAAAGGATTTTCCCGACCTTTTCCCGTGTCGAAATAATAATGACCAAGAAACATGTAGATGCCAAAAGCAACTTTGAAAATCCGAGACCACAACCATCTAAAGAGCTAATACTCGTGAAAAGCAGGAGGGAAGTAGAAACTTAGTCGGCTTAGCAGCGACAGCGGGGAAGCAGCCACCGGTGAAGGAATCTGACACACACAACCGAGGATAAAAATTAACCGGGAACCATGAAGAGAGTAAAGTCTAGATGAGTCGGAAACCAGTAAACCAACCAAAACACTGAAAAACGATCCTTGAAACATTCTTCGATGATCAAAAGTCGCCAGTTGATCTCCGAAAACAAGTAATCCGGTAGACACTTGATAGAACATAGATCAAGCATAATGTATCTTCGCTAGAAGAAAACGACGGAGAATAAAGTCGTCGGAAAAAGAGAGAACTCCTGTTAGATCCCATGCTAGGATCTTTTGATCAAAGAACAAGAACCAATTTACAATTTGAGCATAAAAAGTGATAACATGACTAATATGATGAACAATGATGAATACAATAGAAAAACTCAATAATACTCAACATAATCAGCTCAAAACAGTGCCAAGATTACATTCATTAATCAAGATAAACAATCTAAAACAATAACACTAATCTAAGCTATCACTTTGTCATTTCCATGGTGGTTGGAGCATCAATCCACCATGGATCCTCTCCACCATGAAGGTGAAGAGGCGGAGCTCACCTCTCTCTCACATTATGCTCACACTAACTTTGGAGGTGCTCAAATGACAATTGAACCAAGTAACTCTTTATATAGGACATTTTGTCACATATGCTCATGTGACTAGAGTTTACTTGTTCAATAAAATCCTAGGTGTACAATGAACTAATAAACGTTATTCGCCCAGCGACGATCATACAAATATGCATCAACAAATTCCCCCTTGGACGTTGCTGGCGAATTATTGTAAACACCTCTTGCAATCTTCAGTCAATCTCTGCAGTAGTATCACAAGCTCGTACGTGTTACCCATAGTACTAAAGCAACCAGATTCTCCCTAAGATCGAGCTGAGATCCCTATCACCATCTCTGATAAAGTCTTCAAACAAACCAACTCTCTTAGAATCATAAACTGTAGAATCTTCCCCCTCACTGTTAGCAGTATCCTATTAAACACTGTAGCACTAACGTCTTCATCATGACTTGCTTCTTGTAAAGGCAAAATATGTAGAGGAGTCCGGTCCACAATTAATAACTCAAATAAGTCTTTATTGCCATCAAACTCACCAAAGAAAGTTAAATTGGTATATCATGATCGCGAAACATCAACCTCAGTTCCTTCCACAAAGCGAAACTGGAACAAACGTATTCCCTCCATGAAGCGGAATATCGAGAAGTGCGGAATAATAAACACTGTTGGCCCATAAATAGTTGTATGCTCTCGACTACCCCACAATAATATCTCAAAACAAGAGAGTTTTCGTACTCACCTACTATATAAGTTCAACGGACAAGGAAGTTATCCATTAAACTTTATATATCAAAGCTTCAGTGAATAGTAGACATATTCTCTCACAGAAACATCTCAATCATCTCTCAAAAACACATCAATCGGAATAATTGATTTTGTTGGTTGACAAACACATAAGAACCTGGGTTAAATCGAGTTGTAGAATCAAATTCGAAAATATAAACTTGAACTTCCTCTTGTTTCATGGCTATTTTGTTGAATCTTTAAGCAAATAGGACCATGGATGAAAGATATAATCACTTACAAGCTTCAAGGACCATGGCTAAAAATTTCACAAAACTTGAAGGACCAAAAGTGTAAACTTTAAAACTTCAGGGATCAAAGTTGTAAATTTTCCAAAGTTCAGGGACTGAAAATAATTTTTTCAGAAAGTTGATGGACTGAAAATGAAAATATTGATAACGTTTTTTAGAAAAAAAATTCATTAGAAGTCCCTAATAATTAACAGTCGTTAAATAGTTAAACTTGAGGACTAACAACGTTAATTATTTAAAAGGTATGCATCTGGGTCGGATCCTGGTTTCGAATCTGGTTCAGAATTATGGGTTGGATCTTGGATCCGTTTAAATAAAGACAAAATTGTTGAAATAGTCCCTGTGGTTTGTACCAAAATGCTGGTTTCGTCCCCGTAGTTTTTTTTTTTTGATGGATTTCATCCTCGTGGTTTGCAAATGGTGCTGATTTCGTCCCTCTGACCGACGGACGTTAAAAAAGTCTGTTAACTCTAGTCACATGCCACTCACATGAGGGTAAATTCGTCATTTTCATTATTTTTTCCTTTTATCTTTTAATTTTATCACTTATATATATATATATATATACATATATATATATATATATATATATATATATATATATATATATATATATATATATATATATATTCATCTTCCCCAAATCAACACCCTTTAAACCCAAATTTTTTTTTTCCTAATTCAATCAATAACATTAATAAACAATTAAACATGAAAATAAACCCATTAAACAAAGTACATTTGAGGTGCTGTTACTCTAATTTAAGAAACCCACTTATATAACACGATCTGTAGTGGTATCTCATTTTATCACCCTTTTTTCTTTCATATACTATCAAGATCTCAAACCTAAAAGATCAAGCAAGTAACCCAACCATCTTCAAAACCCATAACCACCACCGCCGAACCCATAACCACCACCGTCCCCCGGGGACCAATCATCAATCTTTAGGAGTTCATTCCGGTTATAATACCGCAAGTTCATCCCTAAATCTCGCTGTTGCAGAAATCGAACCGTAGATCAAACTCTAAATCTTGAACTATCGTTAACGATGGGAGTTCCAGTTAGTGGTATCTCCATCGAAAATCTGATTCTGTCTTTTCAAATCATCTCAGCCGGAAATCGAACTGTGTTACCCATGTTTCAGGTTTGCTTTTGGTTTGGAAAATAAAGTGAGGTTGGTGTTATAAAGAAAAATTGAAAGCAAAAGTGATAGTAAAATATTTATGTAGATCTGGTTTGAAAAAAAGTTGGAGTTTATTTGAGATGTATTGAATTTGTTATTGTTTGTGATGGATCTGTTTCTCAATTTTATAATGTGTTTTTTTTTTAATGTATGGAATGGAATAGATGGATGGATCTGTTTACCTCAATATTTGTTTTCAATATGAGATTATTTTTTAAATGTATTAATGAATGTGTTTTTTTTTTTTTTTTTTTTTTTTTTATTACCATATGATTTGGTGTTGAATCTTGGTTTGATTACGTGATGAATTTGGATTTAGTTTTGCATATGTTTTTTTAGTTTTAATTAGATGATAGATAGAAGATTAATTTATGGGTTTATGTAATATGAACTTCGATGATAGATAAAAGATGATGCAAATTAATTTGAGGGACCTGCAATTTATTTTGAAGGTGTTGTGAATTAATTGATGCACAATATTATGGTTCATCATTTTTGGTTGGAGAAGGTTTAGAGAAGAGGAAGAAAGAGTTGAAGAAATCACAGGGACCGTTTAAGCAATTTTGATACAAACTACAGGGACGATTTCAGCAATTTTGTCAATAAACGAAAAAAACGAACGAAAATACCCTTACATGTTTGGAACATGACTGGAGTTAACGGAGTTTTTTGACGGCCGTCGGTCAAAGGGACTAAATCAGCAACTTTTACAAACCACCGGGACCAAATCCATCAAAAAAACCATAAGGACGAAACTTGTATTTTTTTACAAATCACAGAGACTATTTCAGCAATTTTGTCTTAAATAAACATGATATACATGGGTGATATGGTTACCATTTGAAAACAATTCCAAGCTTCTAGAATGTTTCTCATGTGGAGACAAGGGAATGAATCATCCCACTTTTGTTTTCTCCTTTTTATTTCATCCGATAAATGAAAGAAGTTGGTTGGCATGTGGGTCCCACAAGGAAAACTTCAACTTATTTACCCTTATTGCCATCGTCATTTTCAGCTTGCTGGTATACTGTATCTTCTTCACACAACCGTACGGTTCAAAAACTAAAAACCAAATTCGAACATTTTGCTTCTAAACCGTAAGTTTCAGTTTTCCAACCTTGTTTCTAAGGTCCCAACCGCACGGTTGGACCTTTCTTCTTCGCTTTCCAGAATCCAGTGACCTTGGTGGCGGCCAGTGGCAGTTCACGGTGGTGATAATGGCAAAACACTCAAAACTTCTCCAAAAAGGCTCAAATTTTGCAGGGAGTAACCTTAGGACCCGCTAAACACTTCTCCATTAAGAAATTTTACAAACAAACTCTCAATAATCACAGATTAAACAATTTCAGTCCACTTTTCCAAGAAGACAAAATTTTTTCAAAACTCGATCAAATCAACGAATTAGGACCTGTAATTTTGAGGAATCAATCACTTAATGATTACCAAGCTTTCCTCATTCTTACTTCTATTTAATTCGGCCTAAATCATCAAAACCCAAAAAGGTCAACAAAAGTCAAACCGAGATCCAAAATTCATTTTCATCAAATTGCTTCAATTAAATCGATTCTTGGTTGATCTTAGGCTCTGATACCAATTGTTAGATTCCATGCTAGGATCTTTTGATCAAAGAACAAGAACCAATTTACAATTTGAGCATAAAAAGTGATAACATGACTAATATGATGAACAATGATGAATACAATAGAAAAACTCAATAATACTCAACATAATCATCTCAAATCAGTGCCAAGATTACATTCATGAATCAAGATAAAAAATCTAAAATAATAATACTAATCTAAGTTATCACTTTGTCATTTCCATGGTGGTTGGAGCATCAATCCACCATGGATCCTCTCCACCATGAAGGTGAAGATGTGGAGCTCACCTCTCTCTCACATATGCTCACACTTACTTTGGAGGTGCCCAAATGACAAATGAACCAAGTAACTCTTTATATAGGACGTTTTGTCACATATGTTCATGTGACTAGAGTTTACTTGTTCAATAAAATCCTAGGTGTACAATGAAATAATAAACGTTATTCGCCCAGCGACGGCCATACAAATATGCATCAACAACTCCTACAACGGAAAGTGAGACCGGAAAACTTATGGCACAACCACCCTAGCCCTCAGAATACTCTTGGACAGAAAATATTAGCCGCCTGAGAATGAAAAAGTTGACAGTAAAATTCGACGGAACTTAAATTCCGTCAAAACGGAAGTAAAAGAGGGGAGGGAAATACGGGATGAAAGGGTGAAAGGAGAGGGTAACCGGACCACCAGCGTATAGCTGGTGGCCGAAAATACGGGAGGGAGGCTGCGCTGTGTTGAAATAGATCTAGGGTTTGAAGCTTATTTGAAACTGAGAGAAGTGTTTAGTTTCAATAAATGATTCTAGATATAGTATAGACAAAATTGCCAAATTGGTCCTTGTGTTATTCGATTTTCTTTTTTTCCGTCCCTCTCAAAATGTTCCTGCAATTTTAGTCCCTAATGGCATTTTCTAGTCTCAAATTCCTCCCTCTGTTAATCAGCCCCAATCTCATCATCATCGTTATCATCATCATCATCATCATCATCATCATCATCATGATGTACCAAAAAGTTTCCTTCTTTCATCATATCGCAAGTATGTTGGTTTAGGTAGAAAACGAAAATAAACAGTTCACGAGGATGTTTTCAGATGTTAGGTAGAAAACTAACAGATCTCTCCAGCTCAAAAACTTCGTCTAGTAATGACTGTTTCATCACAAAAAGAATAAAAAAAATTAGTCCTGAAACACTATATTATATAAATTTATTTAAATACCAAATAAATGAAGAAATATCTAGATTTATGTATGCTAATGTAACAATAAAGCATAAAAAGCAGTCAACTTTTTTAACCATTTGCATAAAATTATTTCAAAAAAAAACCCCTTTCATTAAAGATACAAAAAGCATATGAATTTTATTAATTAAAAAAAATGAAGATAAAAAGTAATTGCCTTTAATTTGAAGTCACGTTGGCACGCCACCGTGAGAGGCGGTCAGATTTTGAATCAGCAGTCGTCTTGCTATCACAACCCATTAATTCATTCACAAAACAAATCATTTAAAAAAGTTTTCAGGTTTGCTTCAATGATCTAGATAAATTAGAAGGGGGGCTATTTAACACAGGGACAAAATTGAGACTATAAAATGCCATTAGGGACTAAAATTGCAGGAACATTTTGAGAGGGACGAAAAAGAAGAAAATCGAATAAAATAGGGACCAATTTGACAATTTTGTCTATAGTATATCATAAACACAAACCAGTTATGGGAACGCACATGTTCAAGTAGGGGACATGGTTTAATTTACACTTAAACAAAGACAACAAAATGAAACCGAACTAGGCTAGAAATGCACTCTTATCTCTCATTCTATATATGATACACACGCCATATAAAACCAACAATGACATCAAACAGATAGAATACAACACATATATATCTCCAACAAAATATGTTTCTGATTCACTAAATTGGATACAGATCATGTGCGCTGTCGAGATTAAGGGACGAGACTCTAGTCATACTCTTTTGTTTGGTCTCTAAACGATCTCTCTCCGTAATCAAACAATTATTTAACTCCATCACCACTTCATTCATGGTTGGTCTTCTGCTCGGTGTACGAGCAACACAAGCCATTGCCAATTCTACTGCTTTCCATGCTGAATTAATGTCAAAATCTCCCATTAACCTTGGATCAACAATGTTATTCATGTCTCCATCTACTAGCTTTAAATTAACCAACCGAATTATGTGTATATTGTCATTCTCATATTGGGTTATTGTTGGTTGGCATGTAATTAGCACAAGTAGCACTACCCCAAAGCTATACACGTCACTTTTTTCATTCAACCTGTTGGACGTGTAGTACCTACAAGAAAAAGTTCTTGTGTAATTGAATAGTATGAAAAATTGTGGATTTAAATAAATATCTAAAACTATTAAGTTTTATTAATTAGTTCATAAAATAGATTAGGAAAACTCACTCAGGGTCAAGGTATCCAGGAGTACCAGCAACTACTGTTGAAATATAAGTACCACCTTCTGTTGGGAAAGTTTTAGACAGGCCAAAATCGGCTAGTTTTGCTTGAAATGTCTCATTCAATAAGATGTTGGTACACTTGATATCTCGGTAGACTATTGGTGGCTTGCAACCGTGATGCAGGTACTCAAGACCAAGGTACTCAAGACCACGTGCCGCATCACATCCAATTTGTAGTCTTTCTTCCCAATTCAACACACTTGAACTTGTATCTGCTCAAGTAATTTAGTAAAAGCAAAATAAGAGTGATTTTTTTAGAACAATTTGAAAAATGACAAAATGTTAATAATGAGATATACTGAATAGTTGGTTTTCTAAGTTCCCGTTAGCCATGTACTCATATATGATTTCCCTTGTGGCTGCCTTCGTTACAGTACCCAACTAACGAAGTCAAGTTTTTATGATGAACACTCAAGAGAAGATATGCCTGCACATTATAGAAAGTTTTACTTTGTCATGAATATATATTCTTTTCACACATTTTCTTATCGCGGTTGTAATTATGAGAATAATGCCAAAATTTTCAGTTCAAAAAATTGTTCATGTATGTTCTACACTTGAGGGGTGTATTTTGAAATATCTAATACTTCAGGGTGCTAAAGTGTAAATATATATATTCATTTCGTTACTGTAGATGTAAGTGTACTAGTATAAGGCCACACGCAGTGGACCGTTGTAGTGACCCGAACTTTTCTATGATTATATATTATATAAGATTAATATTTACATGAATAAATGTTTCCAACATGTTAAGCAATCAAACTTGTTAAGACTTGATTAATTGAAACGGATTTTGTGTTAACATTTGACCACCCAGTTTGTCCGATGATTCACGAACGTTATAACTTGTATATGACATGATATTATATATATATGAACATATATATATGTTTAACATGATGAAATGATAAGTAAGTATCTTATTATGTATATTAACAATGAACCTTATACATAAAACAAGACTACTAACCTAAGAAATTCAAAACGATATCTATACGTAACGATTATCGTTGTAATAATGTTGATGTTATGCGAGGTGTATATAAAATAGCTTATATTTTACAAGGAAATACTATTAAATATGATACAATTTTACACAAGATATTTATTTATTTATAGAATGGATATACTTAAACCTTGCTACAACACTTATAGGCAGTGTACCTAATCGTACAGTAGTGTAGTTTTTAGTAAGTCCAGTTCGTTCCACAGGGAATCTTTTTAACGAAGCTTAACGCTATATTAGTTTAAATTTATAAAAATGCAAATATATATATAAGTAATATTATTATTATTATAAAGGGGGGTTTTTACCGTTTAATGACCGGTTTGTCGATTTTAAAAACTTCAGTCGCAGTTAAAACCAAATGTAAAATATTAAAAATAAATAAAAGACTTAATTTAAAGCGTAAAGTAAATAACGATAATGAAATTGCGATAAATAAAAGTGCGATAATTAAAAAGTACGATAATTAAAAGTGCAATTAAATACAATAACAATAAATAAAAGTGCGATAATTAGAAGTGCAATTAAATATAAAATAAAGGAAATTAAGTATGAAATAAAAGAATTATGCTTATTTAAACTTCCTTAATCATGATGTTTGACGTGTTGATTTTAGTTTTATGCCCATGGGTTAATTGTCCTTTGTCCTGGATTATTTAATATGTCCGTCTGATTTTTGTCCATCACAGTCCATCAGTCATAAATATAAAGTGCGAGTGTCCTCGTCAAATTATCCTTATACCCGAAGTCAAATATTCCAACTAATTGGGGACTTAAACTGTAACAAGATTTTAATACTTTGTTTAATAATTACACCAGGATGTCGACTGAGTGTAACCCAAGGTTTTAATACTCTGTTATCAATTATGCCAAGTGTCCTTGTACATAATTTCACCCCTGTTTTAATAATTCTAGTGGCTATTAATCCATTCCCGTGTCCGGTTAAATAAACGATTATTCGTACATATAAATATCCCACCCATCGTGTCCGATTGAGTGTATATGGTTATTTATAGGGACGTCCAATTGTAAATCTTTATATTAAAATTAACAAACTATCATTTAGTTAAACAAATATAAAGCCCATTAATAGCCTATAGTCTAATTTCTACAAGTGTCGTTCTTTTGTCCAAACCCCAATTATGGTACAAAGCCCAATTATCCAATTTTAGTAATTAGCCCAACATCATGATTACTTCATTTTAAATAAGCATAATAATAACTTAGCTACGAGACATTAAATTAAAAAGGTTGAACATAACTTACAATGATTAAAAATAGCGTAGCGTTACACGGACATAATTTCGACTTACACCCTTACAACATTCGCTAACATACCCTTATTATTAGAATTTAAAATTAAAATTAAAATTAAAATTACAATTATATATATTTACGTATACATATATAGAGAGAGATTGAATTTTTTTTTTTTTTGGATATTTTTGCGATCAAACTGCGTTTGCTTTTATAGGGATTTGAGTCCAGGTGAGCTCCGCGAGTCGCGGCCTTTTCCCTCTTTGAACTCCGCAAGTCGCGGAGTTCGATTTTACAGCTCACACCATTTTGGAGCCTTTCTTGCCGACGGATTATAATATATAATTTATATAATTAATTATATATTATATTATATTTATATACATAGTTAACTTGTAATTTTTAGTCCGTTGCGTCGAGCGTTGAGAGTTGACTCTGGTCCCGGTTCCGGATTTTAGAACGTCTTTGCGAATAATTTAATATCTTGTACTTTGCGTTTTGAATCTTGTACTCTTGTAATTTCGAGACGTTTCTTATCAATAATTGGAACCTCTTTGATTGTATTTTGTACTTTTGAGCTTTTTGGTCGTTTGCGTCTTCAATTCGTCGAATCTGTCTTTTGTTTTCACCTTTTATTATTTTAAACGAATATTACTTGTAAATAGAACAATTGCAACTAAAAGCTTGTCTTTCTTGAGGAATAATGCTATGAAATATATGTTCGTTTTTAGCATTATCAAACGTCTTAATATTTATATAT
The DNA here is from genome assembly GCF_046630445.1 of Rutidosis leptorrhynchoides. Classification (NCBI taxonomy): domain Eukaryota; kingdom Viridiplantae; phylum Streptophyta; class Magnoliopsida; order Asterales; family Asteraceae; genus Rutidosis; species Rutidosis leptorrhynchoides. The sequence goes on along the minus strand of NC_092334.1, from coordinate 496,212,353 downwards.
CATATTAAGATATATTAGTACATCATGTTATCATAATAATGTAATAATTTAACATCTCATTAGATATAATAACAATGGGATTAATTACATTTAACGAAATTGTTAACTTATAGGTTCCGAAACAACATGTACATGTAACGACTAACGATGACTTAATGACTAACGATGACTTAACGACTCAGTTAAAATGTATATACATGTAATGTATTAAGATGTATTGTTAAACTTTTGAAAGACTTCATGACACATATCAAAGTACTTCTACTTAACAAAAATGCTTACAATTACATTCTCATTCATTTTCATCAACAATTCTACTCGTATGCAACTGTATTCGTACTCGTACAATACACAGCTACTAGATGTACATACTATTGGTATATACACTTCAATGATCAGCTCTTAGCAGCCCTTAATGAGTCATCAAACATGTGGGAACCATTCTTTGTAATCTATTATGAATTATTTAGCAAGATTACAAAAATATTATTAATCATTCATGACTTATTTACAAAAAAACAAACTTACATATCCTTTATATCTAATCCATATATCACGACCTAAAACACATACAAACACCTTCATTCTTCAATTTTCTTCATCTAATTGAACTCTCTCAAGTTCTATCTTCAAGTTCTAAGTGTTCTTCATAAATTCTATAAGTTCTAGTTTCATAAAATCAAGAATACTTTCAAGTTTGCAAGTATACTTCCAAGCTTTCTAATCCATTCCAAGTAATCATCTAAGATCAAGAAACCTTTGTTACTTATAGTAGGTTATCATTCTAATTTAATGTAATACTCATATTCAAACTTTGATTCAATTTCTATAACTATAACTATCTTAATTCGAGTAGAAAATCTTACTTGAACTTGTTTTTGTGTCATGATTCTACTTCAAGAACTTCCAAGCCATCCAAGATCCTTTAAAGCTCTAGATCATTTCTTGTTATTTACAGTAGGTTTACCTACTATACTTGAGATAGTAATGATGTTCATAACATCATTTGATTCATATATATATAACTGTCTTATTCGAAGATTTAAACTTGTAATCACTAGAACATAGTTTAGTTAATTCTAAACTTGTTCGCAAACAAAGTTAATCCTTCTAACTTAATTTTAAAATCAACTAAACAAATTTTCTATATCTATATGATATGTTAACTTAATGATTTAAAACCTGGAAACACGAAGAACACCGTAAAACCGGACATACGCCGTCGTAGTAAAACCGGGGGCTGTTTTGGGTTGGATAATTAAAAACTATGATAACCTTTGATTTAAAAGTTGTTCTTCTGGGAAAATGATATTTCATATGAACATGAAACTATATCCAAAAATCATGGTTAAACTCAAAGTGGAAGTATGTTTTTCAAAATGGTCATCAAGATGTCGTTTTTTCGACGGAAATAACTACCTCTTACAAAAATGACTACCTCTTACAAAAATGACTTGTAACCTGTATTTCTGACTATAAACTTATACTTTTTCTGTTTAGTTTCAAAAATTTCAGTTCATTATGAAACCATAGCAACTTGATTCACTCAAAACGGATTTAAAACGAAGAAGTTATGGGTACAACAAAATTGGATATTTTTGCTTGTTTTAGCTACGTGAAACTTTGTAACAAATCTATACTAACCATAACTTAACTAACTTATATTGTATTATACATGTATTCTAACATATATTATGTAATCTTGATAGACCATAGACACGTATACAATGTTTTGACATATCATATTGACTTCATATATATATATTATTTGGAATAACCATAGACACTCTATATGCGGTAATGCTCGAGTTAGCTATACAGGGTTGAGGTTGATTCCAAAATAATGTATATGCTTTGAGTTGTGATCGAGTCTGAGACTTGTATACACTGGGTCGTTGATTGATTCGAGATAATATATATTGATTTATTTATGTACTACTAACTGTGGACAACTAATTGTGGACAACTAATTGTGGACAACTAATTGTGGACTACTAACGGTGGAATATTAACTTAACAAACTTAAATCATAAAAACGTAATAAAAAAATGTTGTGAATATATTTCGATCATACTTTGATATATATGTATATATTTGTTATAGGTTCGTGAATCGATCAGTGGCCAAGTGTTATTTTCCGACGAAGGAAAAATTTGTGAAAGTGAGTTATAGTCCCACTTTTGAAATCTAATATTTTTGGGATGAGAATACATGCAGTTTTATAAATATTTTACAAAATAGACACAAGTACGCGAAACTACATTCTATGATTGGATTATCGAAATCGAATATCGCCCTTCAAGTCTGGTAACCTAAGAATTAGGGAAATAGCCCCTAATTGACGCGAATCCTAAAGATAGATTTATTGGGCCTAACAATCCCCACTCATGTCTATGGATGGCTTTAGTACTTCAAGATTATTATTATACAGACGACGATGTCTGTGGGGATATTCTATGCATTATGGTTAATGTCGGTTACCAGGTGTTCAATCCATATGAATGATTTTTATGCAGATGGCTATACGCATGCATGATGTTTATGAGAAATGGAAATATGAAATCTTGTGGTCTATTATTACGATTTGATAAATATATAGGCTAAACCTATAACTCACCAACATTTTTGTTGACGTTTAAAGCATGTTTATTCTCAGGTGATTATTAAGAGCTTCCGCTGTTGCATGCTAATTTAAGGACAAGAATTGGAGTCAGCATGCTTGTAATATATTTTTTAAAAACTGCATTCGGAGATTTAAATTGATGTGTAATATTATTGTAAACCATTATGTAATGGTCGTGTGTAAAACGTTATCTTTTAGATTATCATTACTTGAAAAACTACGTAATGGTTTTAAACCTTTATCGATAAAATAAAGGTTATGGTTTGTTTTAAAAACGAATGCAGTCTTTGATAAACGTCTCATATAGAGGTCAAAATCTCGCAACGAAATCAATTAATATGAAACATTTATAATCGATATGAACGGGACATTTCAGTTGGTATCCGAGCGTTGGTCTTAGAGAACCAGAAATTTGCATTAGTGTGTCTAACCGAGTTTGTTAGGATGCATTAGTGAGTCTGGACTTCGACCGTGTTTACTTTAAAAATGATTGCTTAGCACTTTTGTTGGAAACTATATATTTTTACATGTAAATATTATGTGCTATATTAATCTCTTAACATGTTTGATATTGTGTGATAGATGTCTACATCTAGTACAAATGCCATCGACTCACCTAATAATAATGAAGAGTCGAATGTATTTTGGGAAGATTCACAAATTCTCGAAGAGGAACCGGAAGAAGAGGAACCAGAAGAAGAAGAGGTTCCGGAGGAAGAAATATTAATAACTACAGAAAAATGATTAAATAAAAGAAAATCCTCAACCAATGGACCAAAGTTAAAAATGGTCAATGGTGTTTCCGCCGAGGAAGAAAAATATTGGGAAAATTACCAATTTTCTGATGAATCGGATCCCGACGAGGATTCCGATGATGTTATAGAAATTACCTCGACCCAATTTAAGAAAGCAAAAGAAAATAATAAGGGAAAAGGCATCAAAATAGAGAAACCTGATTCCAACCCCGATGAACTTTATGTTAACATGAAGTACCCTGATGAGGTGTATCGTAAACACCTGTATTTCTTAAATTTTAAATATAACCCGAGAACATCTAAGCCACCAGGTTTTTCTAAACCATTTTTGAAAACGACGGCTTGTATTAGAGGAGCACCATGTATTCCTATGAAATTAGAAAAACGAAACGAGTCCGAAGAGGAAGAAACAAGTGAGTCGGAATAAAGAGTTGTAATCATGCTGTGTAATATATGTATTGTAGTGTGCTTGTACTTTTATGATATATATAAATATTGCTTGTATTGTTTGTTAATTATCTTTTACGAATCTAATCCTCGTCTATTTTACAGTATAAAACACAAAATGGATGTTAAGGATAGACAACCGAGTATTTTAGAAGACCTACCAGGGGATATGATTGATGAAATCTTGTCCAGAGTCGGTCAGAATTCATCGGCACAATTATTTATGGCGAAATTAGTGTGTCGAACATTTGAAAAATGTTCAAGGCATGCCTTAGTTTATAAAAGGCTTTCCTTTGAGAGATGGGGTATATCACATTGGGGAGACCTTAAGTTACGCCGTGTTTTCTTTAAGGCATTAAGTACGGGGAACCCAAATGCAATTTTACGCTACGGGTTGAGAGCCTATTTTGACTCCACATATCCCAACATAGGACTTTGTTCTTTAGAAAGAGCTTCCAACATGCAACTTAAAGAAGCATGTTATGCTTACGGGTTAGTGATGTTCGCTTCTCACCAAATTGAGAAAAAGAACATCGGATTGCAACTGTTAAACAAAACATTCCCACAAGTGACGGATTCAGTAGTTGGAGTGAGAGACAAGGTTTTTAGATTGTTACGGGGCTGTTGGGAATTACGTAACCCTCGTCCTTTTGACGACGTTACAACATGCTGTCTTGACAACGACCACAATGGTTATTTTCCACAAGACCAAGGATGGGAAATAATACTAGTACAACCCGAATGCATGACTTGTTTCTGGACCTACAAATTACGTGTCTTTATTACCTTTGCTGAACGACTTGTGCTTAACTAGAATTGACTTCACAACTACCTTGTATCAAAGTTATTGTGTGCTATATTTCATGCTATATGTAAAATAACTGTATTGTAAGTTTGTAAAATATTGTATAAAAGTTTGAACGCGAAATATTATTGTAATCAGTTTTTCATATAGAATTGTAGTAGTTGAATTGTATATTGGCTACTAAGTATGAACTTAACGGGTAGGTACTACCCGAATGAAAAATTATAAAACGCTAATATGAAGAAAAAGCTTTTATAAATGAGTTCATATTATGCTACGAAATACTATTGACTACTCTTAATATTCTATATGATTAACTTAATTCTTTTGGATATTTTTGAAGGAAATGGCACCGACTACTCGTCAGAACTTGAACATGAGCGAGGAAGACTTCCGTGTTTTCCTTGCAGCAAACATAGCCGCAGTACAAGCTGCAATGCAAAACAACAATAACTCTGAATCCAGCAATGGAACTAATGCCACAAGAACTCGTGTAGGATGCTCCTACAAAGAATTCACTGCCTGTAAACCTCTGGAATTCGATGGAACCGAGGGTCTAATCGGATTAAAACGATGGACCGAGAAGGTTGAATCAGTGTTTGCCATAAGTAAATGTACTGAAGAAGACAAGGTGAAGTACGCTACGCATACCTTCACGGGTACTGCGTTAACATGGTGGAACACTTATCTCGAGCAGGTGGGACAAGATGCTGCTTACGCATTACCGTGGTCAGCATTCAAACACCTGGTGACTGAACAGTACCGTCCCATAAACGAGGTCAATAAGCTCAAGGTAGAGCTTAGAGGATTACGAGCGCAAGGATTTGACATTACCACGTACGAACGACGATTCACAGAGTTGTGCCTATTGTGTCTAAGAGTGTTTGAAGATGAAGAGGAGAAGATCGACGCATTTGTAAAAGGGTTACCAGAAAGGATTCAAGAAGATGTGAGTTCACACGAGCCCGCCTCCATATAAAAGGCAAGTCGAATGGCTAACAAACTCATAAATCAGATTGAGGGTAGAATTAAAGAGCAGGCGACCGAAGAAGCCAACACGAAACAAATCAAGAGAAAGTGGGAAGAAGACGGTGACAAGGGTCACCAATACAACAATAACAACAACAACAATAATCGCAATCACAAACGTAACAACTACCACAACAACCGCAACCTTAACCGCAACAACAATAGCAATCCCAGTCACAACTACAACAACCGTTCCAATAATAATAACAACCACAACAACAACAATCCCAACAATAACAACTAGAGTCAGAAACCATGCCAGCGGTGTGATGGATACCATCCGACTGGGCTCTGTATGACATCGTGTACTAAGTGTAATAGAAAGGGCCATGGTGCGGCGAAGTGTGAAGTTTATGGATCAGCGGCTAGAGGAACAAATAATGCCCACATTACTTGTTTCGGATGCGGGAAGAAGGGCCACTACAGAACTACATGCCCAAATCAGGAAACTAATAATGGGCAAAACCGAGTAAGAGTCTTCAACATTAATGCGGTTGAAGCGCAGGAACACCCGGAGCTTGTTACGGGTACGTTTCTTATTGACGATAAACCTGCTTATGTTTTATTTGATTCGGGGGCGGATAGAAGCTATATGAGTAGAGATTTTTGTACTAAATTAAGCTGCTCATTAATGCCATTGGATAATAAGTTTTTACTCGAATTAGCAAACGGTAATTTAATTACAGGTGATAAAATATGTCAGAATCGAGAAATTAAACTGGTTAGCGAAACGTTTAAGATCGATTTGATACAAGTAGAGTTAGGGAGTTTTGATATGATAATTGGCATGGACTGGTTGAAAGAGGTGAAAGTAGAGATCGTTTGTTACAAAAATACGATTCGCATTATGCGCGAAAAGAGAAAACCCTTAATGGTGTACGGAGAGAAGAGCAACGCGAAGTTAAATCTTATTAGTAATTTGAAGGCGCAAAAGCTAATAAGAAAAGGTTGCTATGCCGTTCTAGCACACATCGAAGAAGTCAAACCCGAAGAAAAGAACATCAATGATGTTCTCAACGCAAAAGAATTTCCTGATGTATTTTCAAAAGAATTACCAGGACTACCTCCACAAAGATCTGTTAAATTTCAAATAGATCTTATACCAGGAGCTGCACCAATAGCTCGTGCTCCTTACAGACTCGCACCTAGCGAAATGAAGGAATTACAAAGTCAATTACAAGAACTTTTAGAGCGTGGTTTCATTCGACAAGGTACATCACCATGGGGAGATCCGGTGTTGTTTGTCAAAAAGAAGGATGGTACATTCAGGTTATGCATCGACTATCGAGAGTTGAACAAACTTACCATCAAGAACCGTTATCCACTACCGAGAATCGATGAATTATTTGATCAACTACGAGGTTCATCGGTTTATTCGAAGATTGATTTACGTTCCGGGTATCATCAAATGCGGGTGAAGGAGGATGATATTCCGAAGACTGATTTTAGAACTCGTTACGGTCATTATGAGTTTATAATTATGCAGTTTGGATTGACTAACGCACCAGCTGTGTTCATGGACCTCATGAATCGAGTGTGTGGACCATATCTTGACAAGTTTGTCATTATTTTCATTGATGACATACTTATTTACTCAAAGAATGATCAAGAGCACGAAGAACATTTGAAAAAAGTGCTAGAATTGTTGAGGAAGGAAAAATTGTATGCTAAATTTTCAAAGTGTGCATTTTGGTTGAAATAAGTTCAATTTCTCGGTCATATAGTGAGCAAAGAAGGTATTCAAGTTGATCCGGCAAAGATTGAAACCGTTGAGAAATGGGAAACACCGAAAACTCCTATGCAGATACGCCAATTTTTAGGATTGGCTGGCTAATACAGAAGATTCATCCAAGATTTTTTCAAAATAGCAAAACCCTTGACTGCATTAACGCATAAAGGATAGAAATTTGAATGGAATGATGAACAAGAGAAAGCATTTTAGTTGTTGAAGAAAAAGCTAACTACGGCACCTATATTGTCATTGCCTGAAGGGAATGATGATTTTGTGATATATTGTGACGCCTCAAAGTAAGGCCTCGGTTGTGTATTGATGCAACGAACGAATGTGATTTCCTATGCGTCCAGACAATTGAAGATTCACGAGCAAAATTATACGACTCATGATTTGGAATTGGGTGCTGTTGTTTTTGCATTAAAGACTTGGAGGCACTACTTATATGGGGTCAAAAGTATTATATATACCAACCACAAGAGTCTTCAACATATATTTAATCAGAAACAACTGAACATGCGGCAGCGTAGGTGGATTGAGTTGTTGAATGATTACGATTTTGAGATTCGTTACCACCCGGGGAAGGCGAATGTGGTAGCCGACGCTTTGAGTAGAAAGGACAGAGAACCTAAGCTGGTAAAAGCTATGAATATAATTATTCGAACTAATCTTACTACTCAAATAATGGAGGCGCAACAGGGAGTTTTAAAAGAGGGAAATTTGAAGAATGAAATACCCAAAGGATCGGAGAAACATCTTAATGTTCGGGAAGACGGAACCCGGTATAGGGCTAAAAGAATTTGGGTACCAAAGTTTGGATATGTGAGAGAAATGGTACTTAAGGAAGCACATAATACCAGATATTCAATACATCCCGGAGCGGGAAAGATGTACAAAGATCTCAAGAAATATTTTTGGTGGCCGGGTATGAAAGACGATATTGCTAAATACGTAGGAGAATGTTTGATGTGTTCTAAGGTAAAAGCTGAACATCAGAAACCATCAGGTCTACTTCAACAACCTGAAATCCCGGAGTGGAAATGGGAAAACATTACCATGGATTTCATTACTAAATTGCCAAGGACTGCAAGTGGTTATGATACTATTTGGGTAATAGTCGATCGTCTCACCAAATCAGCACACTTTCTACCAATGCGAGAAGATGATAAAATGAAAAAGTTAGCACGACTATACTTGAAGGAAGTCGTCTCCAGACACGGAATACCAATCTCTATTATCTCTGATAGGGACGGTAGATTTGTTTCAAGGTTTTGGCAAACGTTGCAAAAAGCATTGGGAACTCGTCTAGATATGAGTACTGCCTATCATCCATAAACCAATGGGCAGAGTGAAAGGACTATACAGACTCTTGAAGACATGCTACGAGCATGTGTTATTGATTTTGGAAACAGTTGGGATCGACATCTACCGTTAGCAGAATTTTCCTACAACAACAGTTACCACTCGAGTATTGAGATGGCACCATTTGAGGCACTTTATGGCATAAAGTGCAGGTTTTCGATTTGTTGGAACGAGGTGGGGGATAGACAAATGGTCCGGAGATAATCCAAGAAACGACCGAGAAAATTATTCAAATTCAACAACGGTTGAAAACCGCCCAGAGTTGACAAAAGAGCTACGCAGACAGTAAAAGAAAAGATATAGAATTTGAAATTGGAGAGATGGTCATGCTTAAGGTTTCACCTTGGAAAGGCATTGTTCGATTTGGTAAACGGGGGAAACTGAATCCAAGGTACATTGGACCATTTAAAATTATAGATCATGTCGGACCAGTAGCTTACCGAATTGAATTACCTCAACAACTCACCGGCGTACATGATACTTTTCACGTATCGAATCTGAAGAAATGCTTAGCCAAGGAAGATCTCACTATTCCTTTAGACGAAATCCAAATCAATGAAAAACTTCAATTCATTGAAGAACCCGTCGAAAAAACGGATCGTGAGGTTAAAAGACTTAAGCAAAATAAAATACCAATCGTTAGGGTTCGATGGAATGCTCTTAGAGGAACTGAGTTCACCTGGGAACGTGAAGATTAGATGAAGAAAAAATGCCCACACTTATTTCCAGATGATACGTCAACACCTCCAACTGCTTAAAATTTCGGGACGAAATTTATTTAACGGGTAGGTACTGTAGTGACCAGAACTTTTCCATGATTATATATTATATGAGATTAATATTTACATGAATAAATGTTTCCAACATGTTAATCAATCAAATTTGTTAAGACTTGATTAATTGAAACGGATTTTGTGTTAACATTTGACCACCCAGTTTGTCCGATGATTCACGAACGTTATAACTTGTATATGACATGATATTATATATATATGAACATATATATATGTTTAACATGATGAAATGATAAGTAAGTATCTTATTATGTATATTAACAATGAACCTTATACATAAAACAAGACTACTAACCTAAGAAATTCAAAACGATATCTATACGTAACGATTATCGTTGTAATAACGTCTTAATATTTATATATCATATTAAGATATATTAGTACATCATGTTATCATAATAATGTAATAATTTAACATTTCATTAGATATAATAACAATGGGATTAATTACATTTAACGAAATCGTTAACTTATAGGTTCCGAAACAACATGTACATGTAACGACTAACGATGACTTAACGACTCAGTTAAAATGTATATACATGTAATGTATTAAGATGTATTGTTAAACTTTTGAAAGACTTCATGACACATATCAAAGTACTTCTACTTAACAAAAATGCTTACAATTACATTCTCATTCATTTTCATCAACAATTCTACTCGTATGCAACCGTATTCGTACTCGTACAATACACAGCTCCTAGATGTACATACTATTGGTATATACACTTCAATGATCAGATCTTAGCAGCCCTTAATGAGTCATCAAACATGTGGGAACCATTCTTTGTAATCTAGTATGAATTATTTAGCAAGATTACAAAAATATTATTAATCAGTCATGACTTATTTACAAGAAAACAAACTTACATATCCTTTATATCTAATCCATATATCACGACCTAAAACACATACAAACACCTTCATTCTTCAATTTTCTTCATCTAATTGAACTCTCTCAAGTTCTATCTTCAAGTTCTAAGTATTCTTCATAAATTCTATAAGTTCTAGTTTCATAAAATCAAGAATACTTTCAAGTTTGCAAGTATACTTCCAAGCTTTCTAATCCATTCCAAGTAATCATCTAAGATCAAGAAACCTTTGTTACTTATAGTAGGTTATCATTCTAATTCAAGGTAATACTCATATTCAAACTTTTATTCAATTTCTATAACTATAACTATCTTAATTCGAGTAGAAAATCTTACTTGAACTTGTTTTTGTGTCATGATTCTACTTCAAGAACTTCCAAGCCATCCAAGATCCTTTGAAGCTCTAGATCATTTCTTGTTATTTTCAGTAGGTTTACCTACTATACTTGAGGTAGTAATGATGTTCATAACATCATTCGATTCATATATATATATATATATATATATATATATATATATATATATATATATATATATATATATATATATATATATATATATATATATATATATATATATATATATAACTATCTTATTCGAAGATTTAAACTTGTAATCACTAGAACATAGTTTAGTCAATTCTAAACTTGTTCGTAAACAAAGTTAATCCTTCTAACTTATCTTTAAAATCAACTAAACACATGTTCTATATTTATATGATATGTTAACTTAATGATTAAAACCTGGAAACACGAAGAAAACCGTAAAACCGGACATACGCCGTCGTAGTAAAACCGGGGGCTGTTTTGGGTTGGAAAATTAAAAACTATGATAACCTTTGATTTAAAAGTTGTTCTTCTGGGAAAATGATATTTCATATGAACATGAAACTATATCCAAAAATAATGGTTAAACTCAAAGTGGAAATATGTTTTTCAAAATGGTCATCAAGATGTCATTTTTTCTGTATTTCAAAATGGTCATCAAAGTGGAAATATGTTTTTCAAAATGGTCATCAAGACGGAAATGACTACCTCTTACAAAAATGACTTTTAACCTGTATTTCCGACTATAAACTTATACTTTTTCTGTTTAGTTTCATAAATTTCAGTTCATTATGAAACTATAGCAACTTGATTCACTCAAAACGAATTTAAAACGAAGAAGTTATGGGTACAACAAGATTGGATATTTTTGCTTGTTTTAGCTACGTGAAACTTTGTAACAAATCTATACTAACCATAACTTAACTAACTTATATTGTATTATACATGTATTCTAACATATATTATGTAATCTTGATAGACCATAGACACGTATACAATGTTTTGACATATCATATTGACGTCATCTATATATATTATTTGGAATAACCATAGACACTCTATATGCGGTAATGCTCGAGTTAGCTATACAGGGTTGAGGTTGATTCCAAAATAATATATATGCTTTGAGTTGTGATCGAGTCTAAGACTTGTATACACTGGGTCATGGATTGATTCGAGATAATATATATTGATTTATTTCTGTACTACTAACTGTGGACAACTAATTGTGGACTACTAAAGTTGGAATATTAACTTAACAAACTTAAATCATAAAAACGTAATAAAAAACGTTGTGAATATATTTCGATCATACTTTGATATATATGTATATATTTTTTATAGGTTCGTGAATCGACCAGTGGCCAAATGTTATTTTCCGACGAAGGAAAAATTTGTGAAAGTGAGTTATAGTCCCACTTTTGAAATCTAATATTTTTGGGATGAGAATACATGCAGTTTTATAAATGTTTTACAAAATAGACACAAGTACGCGAAACTAGATTCTATGGTTAGATTATTGAAATCGAATATCACCCTTCAAGTCTGGTAACCTAAGAATTAGGGAAATGGCCCCTAATTGACGCGAATCCTAAAGATAGATCTATTGGGCCTAACAACCCCCATTCATGTCTATGGATGGCTTTAGTACTTCGAGATTATTATTATACAGATGACGATGTCTGTGGGGATACTCTATGCATTATGGTTAATGTTAGTTACCAGGTGTTCAATCCATATGAATGATTTTTATGCAGATGGCTATATGCATGCATGATGTTTATGAGAAATGAAAATATGAAATCTTGTGGTCTATTATTACGATTTGATAAATATATAGGCTAAACATATAACTCACCAACATTTTTGTTGACGTTTAAAGCATGTTTATTCTCAGGTGATTATTAAGAGCTTCCGCTGTTGCATGCTAATTTAAGGACAAGAATTGGAGTCAGCATGCTTGTAATATATTGTTTAAAAACTGCATTCGGAGATTTAATTCGATGTGTAATATTATTGTAAACTATTATGTAATGGTCGTGTGTAAAACGTTATCTTTTAGATTATCATTACTTGAAAATCTACGAGATGGTTTTAAACCTTTATCGATAAAATAAAGGTTATGGTTTGTTTTAAAAATGAATGCAGTCCTTGATAAACGTCTCATATAGAGGTCAAAACCTCGCAACGAAATCAATTAATATGAAACATTTATAATCGATATGAACGGGACATTTCAACCGTGACCCAACCCATCACCGACTGCCACCCCTTTCACCCCATCACCACCACCACCAGCCATACCCCTCACCCTTCTAACGGGTGTATTTGTGGGGCCCAACATTTTTCTTTTTTTTTCTTTTTCTCATCCAACGGCTACTTCTATTATTATTTTTTTTAAACCAATAATACACAACATTTTCTCTATATATACATACACTCTCATTCCATTATTTACCCAACACTACTATCAATTCATATTTCACAAACACCAAAAAAAAAAAAATTCAAATGGAAGTGGAAGATTTATTAAATTCTCAGAGTGAAAGTGAGGAGAGCGTGGCGGATAGTGATAGCGCAGAGTCCGATTCCGATGAAGATTTAATTCAAGACGGTTACAACGCACTTAACTATCTCGATTTTTTTGATGCAATGGACCAAGAAGATGAAGCTCGAAATTCTCGTACAATTTTTAGAAGACGTCGGTTACAAAGAGATCTGATTGATACCGGTAATCGTTTGTACAACGACTATTTCTTGGATAATCCAACATTTTCGTGTGATTATTTTCGAAATCGATACCGAATGAGTAAGTCATTGTTTAATCGTATTGGTCATGCTATTCTATCATACGAATCTCAACCGAAACCCGATTATTTTAAATATTTTAAACAACGTTTTGATGCAACCGGTCAACTCGGTTTCAATATTTTTCAAAAGTGTACATCGGCGATACGTCAATTGGCGTATGGCATTGCGCCTGTTGCATTCGAAGAATATTTACACATGGGCGCATCTACATCTCGTGACTGTTTAAACAATTATTGTAAATGTATTATTCATATGTTTGCGCGAGAATATTTAAGGAAACCAACTGAAGAAGATGTTCGTCGATTGCATGCCAAACATTTGGAGATGCACGGTTTTTCGGGGATGTTAGGTAGTCTTGATTGCATGCACTGGCTTGGAAAAATTGTCCAGTTGCGTGTTAAGGGCATTACCACAGGGGTGATCATGAAGGACCAACAATAATGCTCGAGGCGGTTGCATCCTACGATATGTGGATTTGGCACGCTTTCTTTGGTCCAGCGGGTTCGAACAATGATATTAATGTTCTTAATGAATCGGATTTGTTCGAAGATTTATTGGATGGTCGAGCTCCGGAGGTCCGTTACACTATCAATAGGCACGAATTTACAAAAGGGTATTACTTGGTAGATGGCATATACCCAGAATGGGCAACACTTGTCAAGTCGTTTAAATGTCCACTTGAGCCAAAAAATATAAAGTTTAAACGTTTTCAAGAAGCCGCGAGAAAAGACGTGGAACGAGCTTTCGGTATTCTTCAAGGTCTTTGGGCAAAACTAAAACACCCAGCAAGACCTTATAGTATCAATAAAATACGTCGAATCTGTACACTTGTGTTATACTTCACAACATGATCACCGAAGACAACGAGCGCAACATATGTGGCCTCGAAGAGGATTATCTCCGACATCAAGAAAACATGCCGCGACGTACTTGGTAGGAAAGAGTTGAGCTCCAAGATCGGGTGGATCGAGAGATGCGAGATCGAAGAGCGCATCATAACCTTCGCAACAATTTGATCGAACACATTTGGACACTCCCGGATGATTATATTGTTCGAAACAATTAGCGTTATTTATTGTATTTTTTTATTTATGTATTGTTTTTTATTTATTTAATTATGTAATGTTTCAAAATTTTAATAATATAATGTTTTAATTTTATTTAATAAAATGTTATTTGTATTTATTTGTTGTATTTAAGTAATAATTTAAAATTGGTTAAAGTTGGAAATGGAGTGTATGATTGTGAGTGTTTAGTGAAAGGAATGTTAAAGGGTTTGTGGTAATGTGGCGCTGATGTGGAGGAGAGAAGTTCAGTGAAAGGATAGAACGATTGTATGTGGGAGTTTCATTTGTAGCTTGTAATTGATGCTTTCAATTTTTATTCTTCAAATTCATGTAAGTATTACTTCTATAATTCTGTTCATTCACGATTGAATAAGATTAGATTAAATTTTGTTGAGTTCGTGTTCGTTTATTTCAATTGCTTCTGTTGTTAATCATTTAATAATTTAATAATAATGTATAATTAATTGATCGAGCGGAAGCTACCTCAGCCTGAAATTCCTTGTCTCCTTGAAGACACGATTCAGAAAGCATCTTAACAGCAACTTCTGCTATATCATCAATACGCCCATGGTAAACTGTTCCAAATCCTCCTTTTCCAATAACAACACTAAAATTGTCTGTTATGCGTTGTACCTCTGAGTATGTGTACTGCTGTTTTCTTATTTCCAACCCCCTACCTGTTTTTGTGCACGTACACGTTTTGGTCAAATATTACGCTATTTCACAAGCTTATAATTAAGTAGTTGTGATTCACATACCACGAGCGTTTTGTTTCTTAATCATCCAAATGGCGGTGAGCACAGTCAAGATCACAACAAATGATGCAACTGCTGCTATTACTGGAACAATGACTTTATTTTGATCCTTTTTATTTTTACAACTATTTCCGTCACAAGAACTTGCAGGAGCGCCCGTACTATCTCCATCAAAACTGATTGCGGTATAAGCGTTAAATGATGATTTAGTAAATACGGAGTACATTTTAATATTAAGTCATGGTGTTCAAAACTAATAGCTAACACCATAGATAATGCAGGCGTTTGTGGCCTCAATCCGCCCACAAACGCCCCACAAACGCCCGGAATGGGGCGTTTGTAGGCGTTTGTGTTGGGGCGTTTGTCAAGGAAGCACGGGCATAAAAATGTGCGTTTGTGATTTTTTTTTTTTTTAATTCTTTTCTACTTTTTTCACCACTTTTTAACCCAACCTCCAATCATATTTTGACACATAACCCACAAACGCCCTTACAAAAGCCCCCCATTACAACTCCCCCCAAAATGTCATGGCCCAGTCACAGTTTTTCCTCAAAAAGTACAACTCTACCACTCCACGTCACAGTCACCATTATCTATGGTCTAACAAACCTTAGTGACAATGTTCCCTTATTTGCCTTTGCTAGGAGTCCTACTGGAATCGGCCCAACGAAATTGTTTCCTTTTAAATTTCTACCAATATAAAACAAGATTAGCATGCCTTTAAAAAAAATAAAAAAAAATAAAAATAAAAAACAAGATTAGTTTTTCTTTCGATGTTAGCCTTATAAATATGCATTCAAGGTGAATGAATACTTACTTACAGAACCTTCAGGAAGTTCAGTCCAGATAGAAAATTAGGCACAGTTCCTGTAAAATTATTATTTGACAAATCCCTGAAATAGGAATGGCGAAAACAGAAAATATGGTTACAGGAGTTTAACTGTTTTTTATATCATAGCTCTATCTATTTCTTCTATATAATTATTACTTACAAGGACTGTATCATTGTGAGATTAGCTAACGCAGGATCTAGTCCACCATTCAATCCGCTGTTAGACAAGTTCCTGATTTTCATATAAAAAAATAAAATAAAATATTAAATTAATGGACGATTGGAAGCAGAAAAATATAGTCAACTTGAAATTTTCGACTTACAATGATACAATCCGTGGCAAATTGGTAGCATTGTAACTGCATTCAAGACCTTCCCAAACAAAATCCTGTGGAACACAAGGATCTCCTTGCCAGTTCTTTATTAATTTGTACGTCGACTTTATGCTCCACATTGCAGTCGCTAATATCCGTTATAAAGATAGAAAAAAGTACTAATTACATTTCAACTTACTTTAAGCTCAATAACTAAAAAAAATAAAAAATAAAAAAAGATTCTACATTTATCATCTTGATCATTTGTTTGCATTTGTGGGAGCTTTTTCAACGTATAAACCTCTAGGGCGTTGATGAGTGGGGGAAGGGTTGAATTCTTAGTTTTATTGATCGTGAGTGTATAAGACGGTGCAACAGTCTCAGGTTGTGTGTCATAAATAGTCATGGTTGTGAAATTCAATGGAGAAAACGGTCCGTAAGAAAGGTTCCCATTCATATAAATACTGAATTCTCTTTTCTGGTTCTTTTTCAGCAACACAATTTCCGCATAATGCATATATGTGAAAAATACGTCAGTCGGATTAACAGGATTCCATCCAAACGCGTACGATTCATTCGGGTATTGTGGTGTGATGGCAGTCATCATGACCCCATTTGGTGGGTCAAGGTCTGAAAATAAGTCTGATGAAATTGTATCTGAAGTGAGTAAGTAATCAGCATTACTCGAAATAATTGGACTCCATAATCGATCATACTTGTCATCGTTATACCTAAGAATTAATATAAGTTATATGTTTTGTATCATTTTATGTGTATTATGTTACTACTCAAAAAGGGAAAAAAAAGAAATATCAAAAGGAGTGCTTACCTGAGTGTCCCAAATGAAGTTCCAAAATTTACCCATGAAGTCATAATCCCCATACATAAACCTTGCCCTTACTAAATACCTTTTACCCTTTCCTTGTTTTGGTTTAAGAGTATAACAGTTTCTGGTATTTTCAGGAAAACTTCTGAGGGTGGTAAGCTGTGTATCATCGTCGTATACGTCTGTGTTGTATATTGTTAATATTTTATGGTTTTCGCCACTGTCTATGAAGTCAGCGTCTGATACGTAGTTAATATTTGTTACATTATCGGTGTAAGTTGTGTCTTCATCAATCCCACAATCTATGCTTATGAAACCTGCAACGAGATGTTAATTTCATGATATCGTTACATAATTTATTTATATAGTTAGTGTGATTAAATAAGTATGATTTAGTACCTGCTTGATCATTCTGAGCATGAACAAATAGTGATGAAAGAATTAAACCAAGAAAAACATTATACATTTTCAATAATTCAATTCTCTAAAAAACACTTAATTGATTGAAGTTTCTATGAATAGGGTCAGCTTATTATACTAGTTTAAAAGATTCCTTTTTTGATTATTTAGTAATTAACTACTTAAACCTATCCAAATTTTCATAGTTAAGGTTGTATGTTTACTTTTGAATCTAAACTTTCATTTTGTTAATTGTTCGTAATTAGATGCTTGACAGTTACTTTGTTGACATTCTCATTGACTTTATACATGCCTCCATCATTCTTGGTGTAAAAAAATATGTATTGAACATTATAAAACTATATATTATGGCGTTGAATCGCTTAACTTTAGGAAATCTTAATGGTGCAGTGCTGGACCATAATTAATCAAGATTATCCATCATTATTATTTAAGATTATGAATATGTTCAACGATTCTTCCTTAATTAGTAAATTGTTGGGAAACTCCTGAAATATATCAGACCGTTTACTTATCGCCATTAACGTATACTATTCTTTCTTCATTATATTATAGTTTCATGACTAAAAATAGTTATCAACATCTATACATCTTGGCAATTCTTAATGCCATAACATAACTTTCATGAGAGTAAGATATGTACCTTTAGTTCTTTTTAAGTTAAGGAACCAGTTTCATATTATTTTAAAGGTGATTTTAAATGTGTATTTGAATTGAGGAACCTAAAGATGTTTGATGAAATAAGAGAAAAATGATTTTTATGGTTGAACATACGGTATGCATCCTTCCTTAAACCTTTTGAATTTTATAAGACTATTCTTAACGGCAGCAAATACCAAAAAAAAAAAAAAAAAAAAAAAAAAAAAAAAAAAAAAAAAAACGCCCTCAAAGCTTATGTGCATGTAAAGTGGCAAAAAATTTGACGCCCTGACGCCTTTAACCCTGACACCTCCTAACACACTCGAGACGTCACTCACAAGTCGATCTGAACGAAAAAATGAATGCGTCAAGGATTTTCAACCAATTAGATTCCACCGTTAACTTTTATATATTATTAAATTATATATTTTATACTTAACTGCCAATCATATTTTACCTTTTTACCCATCACATTTAACACTCAAATTTGACATTTCCCTTTAAAAAACTTCAATTAATGACTTTGACATATTATCAAAAAATACGTCTCGGATGTCAGAGTTAAGAAAATTCTAATACTAATACTTGTCAATATATAGTTTCTTCTTGTTGACTTCAAAATAGGCTCACAAAGTCCATGGGCTCAAATTTTTAGTAGTATGACAGTTGAAAAAAAAAAAAAAATCAATTCTCTTTTTACAAAAACAGATTGTTCCTAAATTTCCTTTTGTCTCTACTTTATGTTACATTATTTCTTTCCAAGTATTCTCCTTTTTTTCTAACACATTTTTTGAACGACATGCTTGCATCAGTGTATCATTTATTTCAACGACACTCATCATTTACACACACACGCGTTCGGAAGGAAACCCGAATCGCATTACAGAAACCCGATCCTTTAACCATCCCGAGGGCCAGACGGACCGGTTTGAATCCTGAATAGATCCTGGAGAAAACCCCCTGAGGTCAATCTGGACATCCATATTTCAGGCAGATTAATTAATACGATGGGAAGAGCGAGGCTCGAACCCATGACCTAACCCCCGGCCCCAACACACAAAGTGAAGGGATGCCGTTGAAGCAATGCTTCGTTGGTTTTCTAACACACATTATTAAGCTAGGAAAAAAATATTAATTATTAAAAAAAAAATAAGCTAGAAAAATACAGTGTAACAGGCTGTGCAGCTTCTTAGTGGACATCCTCATTCACCATATTCCATGGATGCTAATTCATAATTTTAATTATCTATGATTTTGAAACCTTAAAAAATCTTGTTATGCCGGGTTAATTGACTAGCTTAAAATAAGAGGTGTTCTTGATACTGATGAGCTGGACCATATGTTGAGGTGTGGAGACATTTAAACAAAGTTGGAAATGTCGTCACAAAAGGTGAGTTAAAGTGTTGTACAGATTTTGCAGATTTCGGGTTGCGTGAAACCTGAATTCAGGAAGTTCCAGGGCGTGATGCGGCGCATCACTCTTGGATGCGGCGCATCCATGCAGCATTTTTGAAAGGACCCGTTCATATACATTATAAACGATTCACAATAGTTGATTACATTGCGAGGTATTTGACCTCTATATGATACATTTTACAAACATTGCATTCGTTTTTAAAAGACAAACTTTCTTTACATCGAAAATTGACAGGCATGCATACCATTTCATAATATTCACTATCCAACTATAAATTGATTTAATAATAATCTTTGATGAACTCAATGACTCGAATGCAACGTTCTTCGAAACATGCTATGAAAGACTCCAAGTAATATCTTTAAAATGAGCAAATGCACAGCGGAAGATTTCTTTAACACCTGAGAATAAACATGCTTTAAAGTGTCAACCAAAAGGTTGGTGAGTTCATTAGTTTATCATAATCATTTATTTCCATCATTTTAATTGACCACAAGAATTTTATTTTCAGTTCTCATAAATATACGTCCCATGCATAGAGACAAAAATAATCATTCATATGGTGAACACCTGGTAACCGACATTAACTAGATACATATAAGAATATCCCCTATTTTTCTCAGTCCCAAAAATATAAAGGGTAAAAAGGCAAATGAAACTCACCATACTGTATTTCGTAGTAAAAATACATATAACGTCATTGAACAAGTGCAAGGTTGGCCTCGGATTCACGAACCTAAATTAATTATATATATTTATGTGTTGGTCAATATTTGTCTAACAAATTAGGTCAAGTCATAGTGTACCACAATCCTAATGCTCGAGACTAATATGCAAAAGTCAACAAAAGTAAATTTGACTCAAAATAATTTCCAAAAATCTATACATGATTAATATATAGTTTAAATATCGTCGTTTTATATTTTTGAATTTTTTTTAAAGATTTATTAAAGTAAATAATATAATTTATTTATTAATAAATAAAATTTTATATTAAATTTATATAATAAAATATACTTTTATATATATTAAGTAATAAAATTTATAGGGTTCATTTATTATCATGAAGATAATATGATAGGTATTATTAAAGTAAGTTATTACACGTAGTAAAATATGTTTGTATCACATATTTATTTGATAAAATAAAATCTATAATGATAGTAAGTAAAAGTTGTATTATTTTGTAATAATAATTATTATTATAAAAATATCAATATTTATAATTACTAAGATGACATTATGATAAAACGATAATTCTAATTATGATAACTTTAATATTTACGATAATTTTTAATATTATTTTTAAAATAATAATTCTATTTAAAATAATAATAATAATGATATTTTATAGTAGCAATGACATTTCTATTAAAATGATAATTTTTGTTAAAATGATTGTTTTAATACTAACGATACTTTTAATAATAATAGTAATGATAAAAATAATAAGAATGATAATTTTATCTAAATCAATATCTTATAATATTTTAATTTCATCATGATACTCTTACTCATTATTTCCTAATCGTTTCGTTTAATAGCTTTTAATCGTCTTTTATATCGTGTTCATAATAATGATAATAATAATAATACTAATAATAATAATAATAATAATAATTGGATAATAATAATAATAATAATAATAATACTAATTATAACTTTAACGATAATAACGATAGTAATAATAAAAAAAATAACAATTTTTAATGATAAATCCCTTTTATTGATAAAGATAATAATAATGATAATAATAAGATAAAACTAGAACGACGATAAAAACGATGATAATAATAATCATTTTTAATAAAAATATCAAAAATTCAATTGATTATAACTTCTAATCCGTTCATCAAAACCATTCGATATCTAAAGGAAAAGTTCTTAATTTTTCGCTAGCTTTCCAAGGACATGCATATCTTATACCTTATCTCAACCGCAAGTGTAACTAATTTAAGATTCAACCTAACCTGTCTAAGGGCAATATCAAAAGTACAAGCATGCATAATCCTAAATACTCGAGCACTAGTCAGGGATACACTATTAGTATGTAAAAGTTAAATTATGAGTACTCACGTATCAATATTGAGATTCAATATTGCAGGAAAGGTACGTAGACGCAACGGAAATGATAAACACTATATTGACCTCACGAGCATACCCATGAACCATACTCAATCACCTCCATAGCTATAACCCATAATTTCCTTAATCCTATCATACTCGAAAAACAATTTCAAAATCACTCGGACAGCACTCCGTCGTAATATTTTATGTATACTAATAATATCTTGAAATAATACGGAGTAAATATATATATGTAAATCGATTGAGAGAGTTTAGAGAAAAATATTTTCAAGTTTCTATGAAATAATGAAACCTGTTGAATTCTATTTATAATAGATTTTTAAATTATTAAAATGAATTATTAAAGTATGAATTATTAAAGTGAATTATTAAAGTATGAATTATTAAAGTGAATTATTAAAGTATGAATTATTAAAGTGAATTATTAAAGTATGAATTATTAAAGTGAATTATTAAAGTATGAATTATTAAAGTGAATTATTAAAGTTAAAGTAAAGTAAAAATAAAGTAAAGGTAAAGTTTAAGTATAGTAAAAGTATAAAACTATGTACGTATAATACGCGTATAAATATATATAATATTAATTTAAATCGTTATATATATTTAATAAAATAAAATATAAATATCGTTATCTTTATCATACTAGTTAAGTAATGAGTTGTCAAAAGTGGTTCTAGATATTTATAAAAGTTATATACGTTTTAATAATAAAGTTTTTTTTAACTGAAAACGTTTTTTTTTTGTACGTTTGAAACTAAATAGATCAATCGAGTCTTTATGAGATTTAATCTTCCACTATCCTTTGTCTAGTTCTCAATGATTGACAATTTGTTCTTATTTATAAATCACTTTACCATTTTCCGAATATTGTTAAAATGGAAAGATTTCTCAAATCAACGTGGGCCTTTCAACAGAGACTTGTAATCATAATTCAATATATCTGATAATTCAATCATTTGATCTTATCTTCTAATTCCATTGATAAATATTTTGAAACAGATACAATCATATAAAGTATTTAATCTAATATTTTGTTTACGTTTCAAGTTATAATATTCGTTTAATGATTTAATGGTTCGTGAATCGTTGGAACTTAATCGAGGTTGAATGAATGTATGAACATAGTTTAAAATTCTTGAAATTTAACTTAACAAATATTGCTTATCGTGTCGGAAACATATAAAGATTAAAGTATAAATTTGGTTGGAAATTTTCGGGTTGTCACAGTAACTACCCGTTAAAGAAATTTCGTCCCGAAATTTGAGTGGAAAGGTCGTGAATGATAATAAGTATGTTTTCATGATGCATACGGGCTGAAAATTAGAGTTTTATCATCAGCGAATAATTTGGATAAACAATCCATTTATATGAAGAGTACGAATGAAGCTAACATAGAAGAGTGAAATGAGTAAGTGTAGATTCATCTTATCATTTGACGTAGATATGATTGATTCCCAGATTTCAAGGGATTTGAAGAAAATCTTCTTAATAAGATTTGACTCTCCGGTAATCAAGGGAATTAGGATCCGCTTTAAATGCGATCGTCCATTTTAATTGTTCTGTCAGAGATTTTCTTATAAATTCACCTCCTTCATTTCCTTACAACTCGCACCTTCTGTTGATGCATTTTATGCAAGTCCCTAGACATCTACCCACGTCCATTGCAGGTACAACAATTTACTGGCCACCATGATTGCTCGTTATTATCCTATCCGTGTTTGTATGTGGTTATAGGAACTGCAGGAACGAGATTTAGATGTTTGACTATGTTAGAATTAGTCAGACGTATGAGTGAAGCCTCGCTAGTACGACTGACAGGCTCATACGCACGGTTGATGCTGAGCTAAGTCACAATTACAATCTAAATGAGAAGACACGAGTGAGTGATCACCCGTACAGCTGATGAAGCCAACTCGTACGTGTGATGAATGAATCGTATGGGTGAGTCAACAGCAGGGGTATATAAAGTCTTATGTTCTTCATTTTAGGTTAAGCCTCTCATTTGTTACACACACTCAGATTTAGTGAGCTCCTCCGATTCTCTCTCAGTCCAAATCACCCAGGTGGTGAATAATAGCTCTAGGTGTTGATCTAATCACACTTGATTTAGTTGTGGTTTGACTAAATTAATAAAAAAAACTTAACCTATTCACTAGAGGGTTTGATTCACTTATTCCGCCATTGTGTGAGTTAAATCTGTTGAATTCTAAGTTTCTAGTCATGTTTTATCACCTTCTATTCTTTCCCCCTCAACTCATATTTTAAAGTATTCATCAATATGCTCCATCCAGTTCTGATTCTCGATATACTTCTAACTTTCATATCGGTCATTCTTCTTTTTCATCTACCGCCGAAAGAATCTATTTACTTCTACTATACTCTTGGGTTTATAGTGTTTCTAGTTCTCCCGTGTCTTTATATTGCTATATGCATCGATATATATGGTTTATAATTTCTAGTTTGTCGTTGGGCTTTATATGTTCCCTTATATTTCAAAGTCTCTGCTTCTGTCTTCTATAATCATTATCATTCATAGTTAATGCTCTCTTTTATTTGCTGCAATTTATACCCCAATTTCTATTTCGGAGTTTTGTCCTTTCGTTTCTTCTTCTTGCGATTAAGCACCGCTTGTAATGGTCCAGAATTCACAGATATGAATTTTGGAATGAACATTGTTAATGTTCTAGGAAGGAAATTGTGATAGCACGATCTTGACTTGTCAAATTACTAGAATACCTTGAAAAAGGCCGAATCATCAAAAAATATTTTCTTGATATTTTAGAGGTTAAATAGAATACAAGAGTCGTATAACATGGCACATGATGATGTTATGATCTGTGAATCATCACGTTTCTATCAGCATGACTTACTGTAATATAATCACATTGATCAAGTATCATTATATTATACTAATTCATGCTTCAGTTCCCAACACTACTTCAAAATATTCCTATTTTAAACTTGAATGTTTCAGAATTTAGAAACTAAAATAGTTTCTTTTATGATGTAATACAGATAGCGCGAAGAGGTAAATGATTTCAAATAAGAAAAATTTAGAAAATATCTTCAGAAATATGGAGGATATTTATAATGAAAGATATGATGATATTTTAGAATTTCTAATATCAGAGGATGATGAAGAATATTGTCCGCAGGGGTTTAGAGTCAGGAGCAAGGTATTCGTTAATGACTTCAGCAGGTACTGAATCATTTGGATCCTTTGAAGTCAGGTTCAGTCTTCGTAATTTATCCACAGCCTCTTTCCTACTTTGCTCAATCCGTTTTCCAGTTCCAAAACTTCTCTTTTTCTGCGCTTTGTCAGCACACTTCATCATTATCATCCAGCTTTTACCGTTTAAAGTCGTTTATAGTTTTTGCTACTTCATCGGCATTTTTTCCATTTTCGGAGAACCAATTCGTAGTTCGGAGTGTTTTTCAGAAACTTCACATTCAAATTAAGTCCAGAAGATATATATATATATATACACATATAACTGTTGGCGTAGACATGCTGCGAGATTTTAAAATACTAATTGCTAATTCCCAATGATTCGTATGGCAATTCTCATTACAAGATGCGAATGAGTAAATGATGGGGTTTCAATGAATAATTATAATGACTTTTTGAAGAGGTTAAAGTCAAAGGGTAATGAAGTTGTTGGTACATCTGCTAATAATATGGTGGAATGTAAAAGGTTTCCTGGTAACGATGGTGTATATCTCAAGGTTATAATAAGGTTAGTCTGACTGAAAAGTCGAAGTTGACTTGCTGGAGCTGTGACAAAACTGGCTACTTTGAATAGGAGTCGCAAAGTTATTTTTGCTAATAAATGCCAAAGAATCTGACGCGGATACGTTGTTTAAACTTTTACTTTGGTTTCAAAAGTTTTTCGGGTACATAACTGTGGGTAACATGTGGTTGGATCATCATCTCGATTGCTCATCATTCGAAGTGTCTTCAGAAATTTTCGAACGGTTTGAACACAGATTGTAATCGTTAACATACATTTGATGTTCTAACACGGTTTTGAAGTTAAAATATAGCTTGTGAAAGATGTAAGGATCTAAGAGTGATGATTTTGGTCATTTCTCAAGTTGAATTTTGAGATTTCAAAATTAGAATATGTAATTAAATTTTGAATGAGTATGGTTGTTTTGATTTCTATAAAAGAATGTATATTGTTGTGAAAGTAGAGAGTATAATGGATGATTTGCTGAATCAGATTCGAAGAATGTAACATATTAATTGTGAATTTATATATCTCTCGGGTATTACCTACCCGTTAAAAAAAATTTCACAATTATATTTTGTACAAAAGAATTTTATTACAGTCTTTATGAAAATATATATGTATATTTTCTTCAGATGTAACATAGATTTAATGAGTTAATGTTAAATTAAACTCATTTGATTTACGGTTGAAACTAGAATTGAATAATCCCTAAAGGCTTTAAAAAGTACATAACTTTTACGCTGTATTTCTTTAATGACATTGAAATTATGAATCAATACTTCGTTATTTGTTGGTGTATGATGTTCGGTTCGTGGAATTCTTGTGAATTTCGCAAAGTACGAATGATGTTATCTGAAAAGTTTCGGGTACATCGATGATGAAAGTGTAAAATCAAATATATACTTGATTTATTATGAATTGGAATTTGTTGAATTGCGACAGAGATTGTAGTTAACGCTGGTTAAGTTGTGGCCGAAGGACGTACATTATTGCATATTTGTAATATGAATTAACCGAGTAGTTAAGATTCACACACAATAGCTTAGCACGGAAAGATTTATTTCAAAATATATATATATATATATATATATATATATATATATATATATATATATATATATATATATATATATATATAATATACATATAATTTCTTCAGAGGGAATGAGTTAATTCTTCATAACTCGTTGATACAATATACACGTTATTGATTCGTAATGATGTCCACAGTGATTCTTGAACTGACGGAGTTTGTGATGTTATCGGTGTTGTTGATTCGGATGTTGACTGTACTGACGATGCTGGTAACGCTGACGGTACTGTTGATGCTGTTGGTAAAGCAAGTTTAGCTTGTTAATCACACACCATTTTTGTCAGAGTTTCTACTCTTCCTTCTATCATTTTGGTTCACTTAACTGATTTATGGTTAGGGCTAGATTAGATAATCTCTAAGACTTTAGAGATTACGTAATCGCCGCGGAATGTTTCTCCAATGAAGTTATGAATTAATACTTCGTCAGTTATTATTGTTGGTACTCCTTGGTATCTATGGTGCGTATGACGTTGATGCTGGTGGGACAGATTGTGAAGTTGAGGTTTACGACGCTGTTGTGGTTGGAGGTGGTAATGGTACTGTTGGCGTTGATGATGGTGGTACTGGTTATGCTGCTGATGCTGCTGCTGGTGTTTGTAATCTCTGCACCATATTCTCCAAAGCCACTACCCGAGCGCGAAGCTCGTTGACTTCTTCTATTACACCGGGGTGATTGTCGGTTCGGACAAGCGGATAAATAAAATCTAAAATTTGATGTAATATATAATCGTGACGAGATACTAAGGAAATGAGCAAGAAAATGGTGTTTTGGACAGGTTCGCCGGTAAGTGCTTCAGGTTCTTCGTCAAGAGGGCAATGTGGTGGATGGAAGGGATCACCTTCTTCTTGTCTCCAATGATTGAGGAGGCTACGAACCCATCCCCAATTCATCCAGAATAGGTGATGACTGATTGGTTGATCTATTCCGGTCACACTGCTTTCGGAGCTTGAATGGGATTCTATTTCGGAATCTGAGTGACTTGAACTGATGACGAATTCCATTTCATACGATTGGATAAAGGATTTTTTTTTCGATATGAAATGATTTTGGCTAACGGATGGTATTCTAATTACATAGAATATATATATATATATATATATATATATATATATATATATATATATATATATATATATATATATATATATATATATATATATATATATATATATATATATAGATCAAAAGATTTCGTAGATTACGGAGGACTTTGCGGGATATGTCAGGCAAAGTTTAAAGTAACAGATACGATAAGATATGATTTAGCAGATATGCTAAGATATGAATTTTTGTCTATACACTATTTATGCAATCAATGCAGCAAGACGTGTCTTAGACTAAAAATGATAAGCAGGTAATTTCCTGAGGATGATAAGTAGTTAATTTTCGACACAAAATGATAAGCAAAACTTTTGACATGTAGACACGGTCGAAGTCCAGACTCACTAATGCATCCTATCGACTTATCAGTTAGACACACTAATGCAGACCTGGTTCGCTAAGACCACCGCTCTGATACCAACTGAAAGGACCCGTTCATATACATTATAAACGATTCACAATAGTTGATTACATTGCGAGGTATTTGACCTCTATATGATACATTTTACAAACATTGCATTCGTTTTTAAAAGACAAACTTTCTTTACATCGAAAATTGACAGGCATGCATACCATTTCATAATATTCACTATCCAACTATAAATTGATTTAATAATAATCTTTGATGAACTCAATGACTCGAATGCAATGTTCTTCGAAACATGCTATGAAAGACTCCAAGTAATATCTTTAAAATGAGCAAATGCACAGCGGAAGATTTCTTTAACACCTGAGAATAAACATGCTTTAAAGTGTCAACCAAAAGGTTGGTGAGTTCATTAGTTTATCATAATCATTTATTTCCATCATTTTAATAGACCACAAGAATTTCATTTCCAGTTCTCATAAATATACGTCCCATGCATAGAGACAAAAATAATCATTCATATGGTGAACACCTGGTAACCGACATTAACCAGATACATATAAGAATATCCCCTATCATTCTGGGATCCTCCTTCGGACATGATATAAATTTCAAAGTACTAAAGCATCCGGTACTTTGGATGGGGTTTGTTAGGCCCCATAGATCTATCTTTAGGATTCACGTCAATTAGGGTGTCTGTTCCCTAATTCTTAGATTACCAGACTTTAATAAAAAGGGGCATATTCGATTTCGATAATTCAACCATAGAATGTAGTTTCAATTACTTGTGTCTATTTCGTCAAACATTTATAAAAGCGCATGTATTCTCAGTCCCAAAAATATAAAGGGTAAAAAGGCAAATGAAACTCACCATACTGTATTTCGTAGTAAAAATACATATAACGTCATTGAACAAGTGCAAGGTTGGCCTCGGATTCACGAACCTAAATTAATTATATATATTTACGTGTTGGTCAATATTTGTCTAACAAATTAGGTCAAGTCATAGTGTACCACAATCCTAATGCTCGAGACTAATATGCAAAAGTCAACAAAAGTAAATTTGACTCAAAATAATTTCCAAAAATCTATACATGATTAATATATAGTTTAAATATCGTCGTTTTATATTTTTGAATTTTTTTAAAAGATTTATTAGAGTAAATAATATAATTTATTTATTAATAAATAAAATTTTATATTAAATTTATATAATAAAATATACTTTTATATATATTAAGTAATAAAATTTATAGGGTTCATTTATTATCATGAAGATAATATGATAGGTATTATTAAAGTAAGTTATTACACGTAGTAAAATATGTTTGTATCACATATTTATTTGATAAAATAATATCTATAATGATAGTAAGTAAAAGTTGTATTATTTTGTAATAATAATTATTATTATAAAAATATCAATATTTATAATTACTAAGATGACATTATGATAAAACGATAATTCTAATTATGATAACTTTAATATTTAGGATAATTTTTAATATTATCTTTAAAATAATAATTCTATTTAAAATAATAATAATAATGATATTTTATAGTAGCAATGACATTTCTATTAAAATGATAATTTTTGTTAAAATGATTGTTTTAATACTAACGATACTTTTAATAATAATAGTAATGATAAAAATAATAAGAATGATAATTTTATCTAAATCAATATCTTATAATATTTTAATTTCATCATGATACTCTTACTCATTATTTCCTAATCATTTCGTTTAATAGCTTTTAATCGTCTTTTATATCGTGTTCATAATAATGATAATAATAATAATAATACTAATAATAATAATAATAATAATAATAATAATAATTGGATAATAATAATAATAATAATACTAATTATAACTTTAACGATAATAACGATAGTAATAATAAAAAAAATAACAATTTTTAATGATAAATCCCTTTTATTGATAAAGATAATAATAATGATAATAATAAGATAAAACTAGAACGACGATAAAAACGACGATAATAATAATCATTTTTAATAAAAATATCAAAAATTCAATTGATTATAACTTCTAATCCGTTCATCAAAACCATTCGATATCTAAAGGAAAAGTTCTTAATTTTTCGCTAGCTTTCCAAGGACATGCATATCTTATACCTTATCTCAACCGCAAGTGTAACTAATTCAAGATTCAACCTAACCTGTCTAAGGGCAATATCAAAAGTACAAGCATGCATAATCCTAAATACTCGAGCACTAGTCAGGGATACACTATTAGTATGTAAAAGTTAAATTATGAGTACTCACGTATCAATATTGAGATTCAATATTGCAGGAAAGGTACGTAGACGCAACGGAAATGATAAACACTATATTGACCTCACGAGCATACCCATGAACCATACTCAATCACCTCCATAGCTATAACCCATAATTTCCTTAATCCTATCATACTCGAAAAATAATTTCAAAATCACTCGGACAGCACTCCGTCGTAATATTTTATGTATACTAATAATATCTTGAAATAATACGGAGTAAATATATATGTAAATCGATTGAGAGAGTTTAGAGAAAAAATATTTTCAAGTTTCTATGAAATAATGAAACCTGTTGAATTCTATTTATAATAGATTTTTGAATTATTAAAGTGAATTATTAAAGTATGAATTATTAAAGTGAATTATTAAAGTATGAATTATTAAAGTGAATTATTAAAGTATGAATTATTAAAGTGAATTATTAAAGTATGAATTATTAAAGTGAATTATTAAAGTATGAATTATTAAAGTGAATTATTAAAGTATGAATTATTAAAGTGAATTATTAAAGTTAAAGTAAAGTAAAAATAAAGTAAAGGTAAAGTTTAAGTATAGTAAAAGTATAAAACTATGTACGTATAATACGCGTATAAATATATATAATATTAATTTAAATCGTTATATATATTTAATAAAATAAAATATAAATATCGTTATCTTTATCATACTAGTTAAGTAATGAGTTGTCAAAAGTGGTTCTAGATATTTATAAAAGTTATATACGTTTTAATAATAAAGTTTTTTTTAAACTGAAAACGTTTTTTTTTGTACGTTTGAAACTAAATAGATCAATCGAGTCTTTATGAGATTTAATCTTCCACTATCCTTTATCTAGTTCTCAATGATTGACAATTTGTTCTTATTTATAAATCACTTTACCATTTTCCGAATATTGTTAAAATGGAAAGATTTCTCAAATCAACGTGGGACTTTCAACAGAGACTTGTAATCATAATTCAATATATCTGATAATTCAATCATTTGATCTTATCTTCTAATTCCATTGATAAACATTTTGAAACAGATACAATCATATAAAGTATTTAATCTAATATTTTGTTTACGTTTCAAGTTATAATATTCGTTTAATGATTTAATGGTTCGTGAATCGTTGGAACTTGATCGAGGTTGAATGAATGTATGAACATAGTTTAAAATTCTTGAAATTTAACTTAACAAATATTGCTTATCGTGTCGGAAACATATAAAGATTAAAGTTTAAATTTGGTTGGAAATTTTCGGGTTGTCACAATTTTGGCCCGAAGGTTTGTGATGCGGAGCTTTAAAGGGATACGGCGCATTTTTGGCAAATGATGCGGCGCATCATGTGGAGATGCAGCGCATCTCCTGCTGGCAGCAAGTGGATCAACTTGCTCACATGGGATCCGGATTTAATTAACCAAGTTGTCACTTTAGGTGCAAAGTAGGTTACTTTACACCTTCTTTTATGGCTGTGATCATGCATATGTAAGGGTGTAAAGAAGATCAAGTTGGTTAGTTGATGATTCCTTGAAGCATCCATGAAGTTTTCTTATGATCTTGTTTCTCCTATAAATGTTCCTCATTGTAAACTCACCACCACGAAATTAATACAAATAGAACACTCTTTGGTTGGCCGTGGACTAAAGCAATCATAAACGATTGCATATAACCACGTTAAATTCCCGTATTATTTATCATTCTTGCTAGTCTTTAATCTTTTCACTATATTTCCGTTTGTTGGAAGTGGGTTGATAACTTGGGGTTATCTAGTCTTATTTGGGCTCACCTAGTCAGGTTTCCTAACAAGTGGTATCAAGAGCTCTCGGGTTTACGAGTTTCGGGAACAATGGCGGAAAAGAGTGATGTGAAGATTGATCGGTTTGATGGAACCGACTTTAGTTTTTGGAAGATGCAAATGGAAGATATGCTCTATCAAAAGAAGCTTTACCAACCCTTGAAGGGTGTTAAGCCGGAAGGAATGGATCAAGGCGAGTGGGATTTGTTGGATAGGCAAGCCCTAGGAGTTGTTCGGCTTTCTTTGGCCAAGAACGTCGCTTACAACATTGCGGCTTTATCTAACATGTATGAAAAGTCAACCGCTTTGAACAAGGTTTTCCTAGTTAGGCAATTGGTGAACGCTAGGATGATGGATGGATCCTCGGTGGTGGATCATGTGAATGAATTTAATTTGATTTTAACCCGGTTGAAATCGGTTGATATTAAATTTGATGATGAGCTAGAGGAGTTGTTTTTACTATCTTCATTGCCCGATAGTTGGTCCGGTTTAGTGACGGCGGTTGGTGGTTCATCCGGAACTACTAAACTCACTTTTGAAGGAATCCGTGATTTGATTCTTAGCGAAGATATTCGTAGGAAAGATTCGAATAGGAGTTCGGGTTCGGTTCTAAGTGTTGGTCGGGGAAAAGCTAAGTCGCGAAGTTCGTCAAAGAGCAAAAGTGTAGTGTGTTGGAATTGTCAACAAGTCGGTCACTATAAGTCTAAGTGCCCGAGTTTAATGTCAGGTGGGAGTTCAACGAATATGGTGATTGAAGATGCGTTGTTATGCCAAGAAGATGTTCTTGACGAATCTTGGGTTTTAGATTCGGGGTCCTCGTGTCATGCTACCCCATACATGAACGAGATGGTGAATTTCAAGTCGTATTCCGGTAAGGTTCGAGTCGCGAATGGGAGTACACTTGATGTTGCGGGTATTGGTGATCTTGTGGTTAAACACACTTGAATCTTGAGGAACGTGAGGTTCATTCCAAAGCTCAGGAGTAGGTTAATCTCAGTTGGGCAATTGGATGATGATAAGTGTCATGTCCTATTTGGAGATCAAAGGTGGAAGGTGTTTAAGGGAGGTCATGTGGTTGCTCGCGGGTACAAGAGGGGAGCCATGTATATGGTTGAAGAATGGCTAGGTGATTTCGTGTTTATTAGAAATCCTAGCATGCTAATGCTTTCCGGGTTTGTTGAGGGATCTTGTTTGAGTGGGAGCTCAAGGGAAGTCGAAGCTAGTGAAGATTCAGGACGAATTGGTTATACTAGAGCTTACGTTACTTCAGGTAGATCTTCTCCAATGGCAACTTTGTTGCGATCGGCCGAAGAAGATGAACAGAGATTTTCTTGAGAGTCACTGTTAAAGAAACATCCGTACAGTGGGAGTTGGCTCGTGGTGGAAAATCGGGTTTGTCAAAAGACGTGCGCGCGTATGTGGTCGGTGTTCCAATGGTGAAAGCTAAGGCGGTTATGTGGAAGATCAAGGGTGTGATTGCATTCTCACACGGTTGCCTTGATGGGATGGTCCACATGTTTAATCTACCGGCGGGTTTATTCTATGTTGGAAAGTTAAATCGGGTGGATGTTATAGTGTACGGGTGGATCGCTTGGGCGATGGGGTTGATTGGGTCGGGTCGGACTCAAATGACCCGTTATCTCCTAGACTAAGGAGATAGGTGTCATAGCCAAAGAGTTGTTGTTTGTTTGTCGTTTTGTTTTCCCAAGCTAGTAACATGAAAGTTGTTATTGTGGGATGATGATGTTGTTAGGCGAGTTTAACGAAGGATGAGTTTGTTCAAAGTCTCCAAGTGGGAGATTTGTTGAGGTGTGGAGACATTTAAACAAAGTTGGAAATGTCGCCACAAAAGGTGAGTTAAAGTGTTGCACGGATTTTGCAGATTTCGGGTTGCGTGAAACCTGAATTCAGGAAGTTCCAGGGCGTGATGCGGCGCATCCATGCAGTATTTTGGCCCGAAGGTTTGTGATGCGGAGCTTTAAAGGGATACTGCGCATTTTTGGCAAATGATGCGGCGCATCATGTAGAGATGCGGCGCATCTCCTGCTGGCAGCAAGTGGATCAACTTGCTCACATGGGATCCGGATTTAATTAACCAAGTTGTCACTTTAGGTGCAAAGTAGGTTACTTTACACCTTGTTTTATGGTTGTGATCATGCATATGCAAGGGTGTAAAGAAGATCAAGTTGGTTAGTTGATGATTCCTTGAAGCATCCATGAAGTTTTCTTATGATCTTGTTTCTCCTATAAATGTTCCTCATTGTAACTCATTGTAAACTCACCACCACGAAATTAATACAAATAGCACACTCTTTGGTTGGCCGTGGACTAAATCAATCATAAACGTTTGCATATAATCACGTTAAATTTCCGTGTTATTTATCATTCTTTCTAGTCTTTAATCTTTTCACTATATTTCCGTTTGTTGGAAGTGGGTTGATAACTTGGGGTTATCTAGTCTTGTTTGGGCTCACCTAGTCGGGTATCCTAACACCATAATTAACGAAGATTATCCATCATTGTTTATTTGTTTAAGTTAATTAGGTGTGTTCAACCCATCATTGATTTCAGTTAGATGCTTTTCTATCTACAGTTAGTTTGACAATAAAAAGTCAAACCTGGAATCATTTTCAGGAAGATAAGAGTATTTGTGTCGTTGCTCTGAGACTCCATGTCTTAACTTGTAAATTTGTTTTAAGTATTGACATAAGTTCATGTAGTTAGTAAGAGATTAGAGCAGCTAGAGAGGTTCTAATGGTTGTGTCTTGCTCCCCGTCCACACCCCAGCTCAGGAGGACGCCATTGGCAGCGGCTAGTCATCGTGTTAGTCCTCCTTAGGCCCGGCCCAATAGGTGTTCAATCTGAACATTTGCACAGGGCTCAAATATTTTAGAGGCCCAAAAAAAATTAAAAAAACTAAGTATTTGCTTGTTAGGCCCAAAACAAATTAAGGAATAAGGGCCCAAGAAAATGAAGTGACCGTTCAATTGTGTCATCTTATGCAATGCGTTTCTTGTTAAACATAATAACATATCATCGAGACATCGACGCAATCAATCGACTTCAAAATTCAATTGTTTCTCCAATTTCTTGTTGGTATTTGACTATTTGGTATGTAACTATGCTTTTATGATTAATCAATTACTTGTGCTATAAGCTTATAATCCAATTTCCAATCTCATGTCTGATGTTAATTACTTAATTTTATTAATATCATCTCTTAATCTCTATGTCTGATGGACTGATGCTAACTGGCGTAATAGCTTATAGATTTATAGATATTAGACCGTATTTAGGGAATAGACATTAGACATGCACCATTTAAATTGAATCAGAAGATAACAAAAGGATAAGGGGAGTTTTTGCAATTTTGCGTTTGATTTGTTATTGAACAGA
The DNA here is from genome assembly GCF_046630445.1 of Rutidosis leptorrhynchoides. NCBI lineage: Eukaryota > Viridiplantae > Streptophyta > Magnoliopsida > Asterales > Asteraceae > Rutidosis > Rutidosis leptorrhynchoides. The sequence continues at coordinate 496,176,663 of NC_092334.1, read as the reverse complement.
CATCATTTGTTATGAAACCAGACATCATTTGTTATTGAACAGACATCATTTGTAGAGAAAGTCCTTCATGTTCGACTTATAAAGAAATTGCTTCCAAAGGAACTTCCGACCACAAAAAAAAAAAAAAAAAAAAAAAAAAAAAAAAAAAAAAACAACATGGAAATGGTAGAATCAAATTTCCATGGGTTTTAAATCATGCATTGAGTTCAATTTAAGCTCTAAGCGGCATTCGATCAAGTCGTCGATAAATCAACGCTTGCAGTTGACTAACTTAACAGAGCAAGGTTGAACAAATTTAAAGTTTTTACTTAAATTTACTTGAAAAATCTGTATGCTTTTAGTTGGTTTGGTTTGCATTTGAGGTAGTGCATATTACCCATTATAGATAGATGGGAATCAAGTCTGAAAATAAACAACATTGGTGGTGGTGGTGTTGTGGCTTTGTAATTTTATTTATTTTATATCTTTCTATTTTTATTGGTCCTGTGGTAAAGAAGCATTACTATTTAACTTACTTATCCCACAATATTGTAGTTATTTGGGAAGATATGTTAATTATGATATAACAAAATTATCATATTCGACAAAATTATCTCTTAGTATTGGTACTAAAAAAATAATAGGACAATGATCTGTATTAACAGTGATGTTATACAGCTTTTAGGCTGTGTTTGGAGCAAGGGTTTTTAAGGGCTTATAAATGATGTTCATGCTTCTATTAATCTATCATACTTATAGACTTATACCACCTTCTATTTGTGTAGCTGGATATTGTTTGGTTGACTTTGATGGTGGTTTTACATGGTATAATTTCAGGATCAAGTACTAGTCAAACTTTCCAACTTCAATGTAGTGTTTGTTGATTTGGGTAAAAGTCACAAGCTGGTCACAGATGGTATATCACAAAGACATAGTTTGTCAAGCATAATCCTTTTTTTTTTTTTTTTTTTTTTGGCTAAAAAGAATATAGATTAAAATAGGAACTCTTCACTAAGCTGTGAAGAGCCCAATAAATACAAGAAACCCATAAGGCCTTACAGTCACTTTTGGCCCATATGGAAAACAAGAAATTCACTTGAACGACAAAAACACAACAGCATGCTATATATTTTAAAGTCTGCAAAGTAAACTACTAAACAAGGTTGTGTCTTCTATATGATATTTGGTGAGGTTCGCATAATTGAGACGAGCGGCTGTTGAAATTCGATGAAATTGACCATGCAACCATAAAAACCCGAGAAGTAAAAGCCTCATAAACGATGACTTTGTACGTGGTGATCCATCTTAACACTTGAAAGGACCCACTCGAATATAACGTCCTCAATTGAATTGAATTATCCAAACAGAGTATCGAGTATGTGTTAAGACTTCACCACAAGCTCCTATTTCTTTGCAGAAAGCAAATCCATTGAACCAAATTGTACAGATAAATCTTGAACCAAACTTAACTTTTTGTCAAGCATAATCTGATGGTGGTGAACCCACCCTTGTGGTCCAGTGGTTCACCCCTTTGCACTTGTACATTGGGATGGGGGTGGGGAGGTCTCAAGTTCGAGTCCCTCCTCTTAAAAAAATTCGTGGGATTTATTTCCTAAAAGCCGAATTGCCCCGGGGAAGGTTTTACCGACCCGTATACAGGACCCAGGTCCGACCGCCTGCCCCTCGGGATGGTATAAGGTTCGGATCCCTGTAATGCGTTTCGGGTTTCCTGCCCGAAAGCGCGTGCGTGCGTGGCAAATGAAAGTATTCGATGCCAACAACTTGCCTTTCAAAAAAAATAAAAAAAAAAATCTGATGCTGGTCATTAGTTAGTTGTAATACCTCTTTTGATTTTAACAGGTTTCAGGCATTGATTACTTACATGTTAACAACTTTGAAAAATGTCAGTAGACAATTGATAGTGCAGACACATATCATAATACCCATCAACCAAAGCAATAGAATTTGCAAAATTCTTCTCTGTTTCAATGAGTCTTAATTTTTAGTACTACTTTAACATTATAGTTAACAATACTCCGTACTATTTTTCAAAATTATATATCAACTCAACTAAATTTACCATTTCTAAAACAGTCGTACGTCACACAGGCTCAAAACCAACAATTTAGTCAGATTAGAGCTGTTAATAATTTTGTCAATTAGGGTTGTCATATCTATTGAACATGTTGCGACAAAGAAGTATAGCATCATTTGTAGATATTTTCCATACTCGATTCACTTCTTTTACTTTTTGTATTTCAATCATATTAGATAAAGATTTTATCACATTTGATTTTGGCATTTATAGCATGATTGGCTATTGATAGGTACGTATCGTACAACATTATATTTAAACTATTATACTTATAGCTAACAACTACAATCGGTTGATAAACAAAAATATATTTGCACAATTTTTTACACTCCCGTAAAACACACGGGATCCAAAATCTAGTTGAACATATAAAGATAATAGATAAACAACAACATAAACAATAGAACACAAATGTGAAATTTGTAAAATTGATAATAAAAATAAAATATTCTGTTTATCAATCTTTCACATGTATTATATATACTATTATATATTTATATTTATATTATTATCTACATTCAATCATCTTCTAAATTTCAGGTTTGTCATCTTCTAGAGTCAGTAGTGCTCGTTGGTTTGCTGAAAAAGGAAGTGCAGATCCAGCTAAGGCGTTGTAAACCTTAGAGTAAATGATCTTCTGATCTCGACAAAATCTTGTCTCAAGAATAGTGTGAACCACTGAATTGTGCTCTCATTGCCTTTCTTCGCGGTAGATATGATCGTGAAGGGTATTGATAAAGTCTTGAATGCGTTCTTCTAGGATTTCAACATTATTGTCTTCTCTCTGTAGATAGAGGCTGTATTCTTCTCGGATAGCCATGATTCGTTCCGTTAAGCGTAGCGTGAAATCAATTGTTGATTCACGGATGGCTTCGAGAATATCTTCAAATTCATCAGTGTTATTGATGAAAGTTATCATGTCGGCGTGCGTAGATATGACCGGAATTCGATCTGAAGAAGAGTCTGGCTCCTCCTGATCTGGTTCGGGTGGAGAATATGAGTTATCCAGAATGTTTTCATGTTGCTCTTCCTCGTCATCATCGGTATAATAGTCTTCTGAGGATTCGTCTGATGAACGAGCTTCTTCAGTATTCTGGTTCTCCACTTTGACACTTGCAGTGTCAATTTCTATATCTTTAACCTCAACCTTATCAGTTTTCTTCTTGAAACAAATGATTAAACTGTGATCTTCCGTCTCAGGCCTCATTAATTCTTCGTGACGTTCCGAGCTTAGAGAGGGTATTATAGCAGTTTCTTTTACGTCTCCCATTTCCTCTTTTTCCTCAGATTCTTCCTCTTCCTCTATTTCTTCGCTGGGATCCTCTTTTTCCATTTTTGGGTCATCTGCAGACTGTGATTCGACACCCATCTCGATATCATAGCCTGGTGGTGAAAACTCATCATCGGAAGTGATCCGCCTGGTGGAAATAGAAAACATCTATGCATGTCCAGAAAGATCGGTAGGTCGGTCAATTTTGAAGGTAACGCTCTCCCCATGTGATCGCAAGATCAAGGTTTGATTGTACACATCAATGACAGTTCTAGCCGTATTCATGAAAGGTCTTCCTAACACTATTGGTGTGTGTAGGTCTTCTTTAATGTCCATCACTATGAAATTTGTAGGATACAAGAATTTGTCGACTTTCACCAAGACGTTCTCAACTATGCCCTTAAGACATAGAATTGTGTGATCGGCAAGTTGGATTGTCATTTTAGTTGGTGAAAAGTCTCCTAACTCTAATCTCTTGTAGAGAGAGTAGGGGATTAGGTTGATACTTGCTCCTAAATCTGCTAGTGCATGAATAGTTCCAGATTGGTAGATTGAACACGGGAAAATATATCGGCTCGTATCTCCTAGCTTTTGCGGTTGAGAGTTTATGAGTAATGTCGAGCATTCTTCACTCAGTGGAATTTTGTTAGAATCTAGTATCCTTTCGTTTGTAGAGAGAAGCCTTAGGATGTATCTCTTCTGGTTGGGAACTTTGGACATGGTGTCCAGAAATCTTCCATCAAGTTTGAAGGAATCAAGCTTGGATGGTTCCTCCTATAGCCTTCCAGGGTAAGATACACGAACTGGAGTTGCAGTGGGCAGCTTCTGAGTATATGTTGATTTGTTCTTGAGCCTGGCTGACCTTCTCCGTGGTTCTTCCTCTAGAATTACGGAATCCATTTGTTTAGCTTCTTCTATGTGGGGATATTGGATAGTATTACTAGGTAACCTTCCTTATGGTCGGGTTTCAAGGTGTTGTGATAACTGTCCGAGCTGCGTTTCTAGACTTTTGAGCAGAGCCAATTGATTTCTCATTAGTATCTATGTCTGGTCTTGTTTGGATGCAGTTCTCTGATTTAGCTGTTGTTATCCTTGAATGAACTGAGTCAACTGATCATCAGTCCCGAGAGTAGGGTTGGTTACTTTTGTAATTTGGGTGGTTGAGGAATTCTCCTCAACTGGTGGACCAGTGAGTGGAAGTGGTTGATCGTAGGACAATTGAGATTGTTAGGGTGGATAAGGTGGGTAGCGATAGCGAAAAGGCTGGTTGTTTCGTTTAAACTGGTTAACCCTAGGTTGTTGATTGAATCCGGGATTTGGTTGACAAGCTAGGTATTGAACGTAACTGACTGAACCATTAGGGTTCTTGTACTCAACTTGATATTCTTCAGTGAGTTGTGGGTTGGTACAATTAGCACAGGCCTGAGCCTTGTTAACATGTTGCAGGTGCGTCTTCAATTCTCTGAGTTGTTTGGCGAGAGATTCCATCTTAACCGTGAGGGATTTGATGGCCTCCGTTTGATTATTAAGTGCATAGAGTGGGGCAGATGATGAAGTTGTTTCACCAATGTTCTAGTTATGATGATGCATTGTCATGTTCTCGAGCAACTCCCATGCTTCATTTTCGGTTTGGTTCTTCAGATTTCCTTGAGCTGCTGCATCGATCGTCGTCCTATGATATACTGTAAGACCATTGTAGAAGGTACATATTTGAGCTGACCGTTCTAACTGGCGATTAGGGCATTTCTTCAGCAGGGTTTTGAATCGCTCCCATGCAGTGTAAAGAGATTCATCATAGTTTTGTTTGAAGTTAATGATGTCATTCTTGAGTTTGTTTTGTTTAGAAGGAGTGAAATATTTAGTGAGTTTGGTCCATGACGTGATGGAATCTTTTTTCAGTTCTTTGAACCATGTTTGTGCATGATGAGTGAGAGAATAGGGAAACAAGTATAGCCGGACTATATCTTGTCCTATCCCTGGCTGTTTGTAGGAGTTCGAAAGAGATATGAATTTATCAAGGTGAGAGTTAGGATCGTCAATCGGTAATCCATGAAACTGACAGCTGTTCTGGATGAGCTGTATGATGTGATGTTTTAACTCGAACGAGTGTCCTTGAATCTCTGGGAATCTGATCGGTTCTCCTCGACCTTCAATCGAGGGTTTGGTGTTTTCTGCTAAAGTAACGCGTAACGCTATTTGATTTCTGATTCATTCTTCCTTGCGCGCTTTAGAGATTATTGCGTCTAGATCAGGTACGAATAACAATGGCCCTGGTCTAGACCGGGTTTAGGTCATACACTGGGTATGCCTCTCTGTTTTTTTTTTTTTTTTTTTTTTGTTTTAAAATTTAAGCAGATAAGCTAAGTTCCTAATTTAATATAAGGCAATCTAATTTATTCTAAGGTAATCTATAGTTGTCTAAAGTAGTCTAAGGTAATCTAACGTAATCTAATCTAATTATCCTAAGTTTAATTATGTTTTTGGTTCTTGCTACTGATTCCCTGGTATTTCGATAACAGAGCTTCGCACGAACTGTTCAACAAACCAAGTGGCCAGGCCGACTACGGAGAGGCAGGATCCTTTTGGTTCTAAATATAATTGGAGACTATTCGGAAAATCCAACAACCAAGTCCGTGTATAATGTCTTTCTTAGACACCACTAAACGTTTGTGAATGATTTTGATAAAAAGCAGTATTATCTGATACCAGTTCCCCGGCAACGGTGCCAAAAACTCGCTACTACCTTGATGGCCAAAACGGACAATTTATTTATGCGGTGCGTTAGGTCGCAACACGTCAGAATTAGCTACTAAAAAGAGGCAATGGTTTTAAATTTATATTTAGCGGGGCCTAAATTGTACTACTACTCCTTATTATGAGTAAGGGAAGTATGACCTAGGGTTATATTTTTAAGATATCAGTAGAATCGAATATATAGTTAAAGCTTAAGATAATTATAAGGTGAAGGAGCAGTGGTTTGTTACCTAATTTTGGGTTTTCTAGTTTATAAGAATAAGTAAAGTAAATGCAATAAAATTTGTAATTCAGATGAGGTTAAAACAAGCGCATACTATGACTTAGCCAGTTACTTTGCCGAGATTATGGAATGCCGGCTCATGAATAGGTAGTAACCTTGTATTCATTACACTAGTCCTAAATGCCCCTGTCATAAGACAAGTCACTGGGTAATGCGATATGCTTGAAGATTCTGAATAGACAGCAACGTCCCTTACCCCCGATGCCCGTGCAGTCTGACTACAGGTATACACGTTCAGATGGCTCATCCAATTGAGCGACTCGGTTGGGTGACGTATTAACATTCCACAAATGTCTAAACTTTCTTAAGCATAATAGAATACAGAGTTTACCGTATCCGTGAAAGGACCCGTTCATATATATTATAAACGATTCACAATAGTTGATTACATCGCGAGGTATTTAACCTCTATATGATACATTTTACAAACATTGCATTCGTTTTTAAAAGACAAACTTTCTTTACAACGAAAGTTGACGGCATGCACACCATTTGATAATACATCCAACTATAATTAACATAATAATAATCTTGATGAACTCAATGACTCGAATGCAACGTCTTTCAAAATATGCCATGAATGACTCCAAGTAATATCCTTAAAATGAGCTAATGCACAGCGGAAGATTTCTTTAATACCTGAGAATAAACATGCTTTAAAGTGTCAACCAAAAGGTTGGTGAGTTCATAGGTTTATCATAACAATCATTTCAATATATTAATAGACCACAAGATTTTTGTTTATAAATATATGTACACTCGCAAGTGTATAAAAGTATTCTATAAGTTGTAGGCACTCGGTAACAAGCCTTAACGTTCATGTTTTACCCTCTGAAGTACACCAGATCAGGTGTGTTTAAAATAACCTCGAAGTACTAAAGCATCCCATAGTCAGGATGGGGTTTGTCAGGCCCAATAGATCTATCTTTAGGATTCGCGCCTACCGTACATAGACAAGTAGTTTAATGTTACCAAGCTAAGGGTATATTTCTGGTTTAAACCCACGTAGAATTAGTTTTAGTACTTGTGCCTATTTCGTAAAACATTTATAAAAGCAGCGCATGTATTCTCAGTCCCAAAAATATATATAAAAGGGAGCAAATGAAACTCATCATACTGTATTTCGTAGTAAAAATACATATAACGTCATTTAACAAGTGCAAGGTTGGCCTCGGATTCACGAACCTATATTAATTATATATATTTATATGTTGGTCAATATTTGTCTAACAATTTTTGGTCAAGTCATAGTGTACCACAATCCTAATGCTCGAGACTAATATGCAAAAGTCAACAAAAGTCAACTTGACTCAAAATGACTTCTAAAATTTATACGTGTTTATTATATAACTTAACTATAGTCGTTTTATATATTTAAATATATTTATTAGATTTTATAATAATAAAAGTCATTTATTAATAAAAATTTATATTAACGTTTATATATAATAAAATATACTTTTATATATCTTAAGTAGTAAAATTTATAAAGTTCACTTAATATCGTAAAACTATAGTGGTAAGTATTATTAATGTAATTATATTACGCGTGGTGAAAAATATCTTTGTATCCCCTATTTATTTGATAAAATAATATTGATCATAATAATAATAAGTAAAAGTTGTATTATTTTGTAATAATAATTATTATTATTCTATAACAATATTTATATTTACTAAAAATGGTATTATGATAAAATGATAATACTAACATAATAGTAATAATGATATTTTCTAATAACAATGATATTTTTATTAAAATAATAACGACGATAGTAATAATAATCATTTTAACAATAATACTAAAATTCAGTTGACTATAACTTCTAATCCGTTCATCGAAACCATTCGATATCTAAATGAAAAGTTCTTAATTTTTCGCTAGCTTTCCAATGACATGCATATCATATACCCTATCTCAGTAGCATATGTATCTAATTCAGGATTCAACAAACCTATCTAAGGACAATATCGAATGTACAAGCATGCATAATCCTATATACTCGAGCACTAGTCAGGGATACACTATTGATATATAAAAGTTAAGTTATGAGTGCTCACGAATCAATATTGAGATTCAATATTGCAGGACAGTACGTAGACGCAACGGAGATGATAAACACTAGATTGACCTCACGAGCATACCCATGAACCATACCCATCACCTCCATAGCTATAACCCATAATTTCCTTAGCTTTGACTCATTCAAAAAACTATTTTGAAATCACTCGGACATCACTCCGTCGTAATATTTTATGTATACTAATAATATCTTGAAATAATACAGAGCAAATATATATATATATATATATATATATATATATATATATATATATATATATATATATATATATATATATATATATATATATATATATATATATATATATATATATATATATATATATATATCGATTGAGAGAGTTTAGAGAAATATATTTTCAAGTTTCTATGAAATAATGAAACCTATTGAATTCTATTTATAATAGATTTTTGAATTATTAAAGTGAATTATTAAAGTATGAATTATTAAAGTGAATTATTAAAGTATGAATTATTAAAGTGAATTATTAAAGTATGAATTATTAAAGTGAATTATTAAAGTATGAATTATTAAAGTGAATTATTAAAGTATGAATTATTAAAGTGAATTATTAAAGTTAAAGTAAAGTAAGAGTAAAGTAAAGGTAGAGTTAAAGTATAGTAAAAGTATAAAAACTATGTATGTATAATACGCGTATAAATATATATAATATTAATTTAAATCGTTATATATATTTAATGAAATAAAATATAAATATCGTTATATTTATTATACTGGTTAAGTAATGAGTTGTCAAAAGTGATTCTAGATATTTATAAAAGTTATATACGTTTTAATAATAAAGTTCTTTTTAAACTGAAAATATTTTTGTACATTTGAAAATAGATTAATAGAATATTATGGAAACCAATTTTCCACTAGCTTTTGTCTAACTTTCGTAAATGACACTTTTTATTTTTATTTATAAATAGCTTTACAAATTATTCCGAATATCGTTAAGAGGAATAGATTTTCTCAAATCATAGTGGACCTCTCAACAGAGAATTGTAATCATAATTCAATGTTTCTGATAATTCAATCATTTAATATATTTTTTTTTAATTTCGTCGATAATCATATTGAAAAAAATACGTTCATATAAAGCATTATACATTTAAATACTTTGTTGACATTTTCAATTTATAACATATACACATATACATACATATTCATATATGTTCATTTAATGGTTCGTGAATCATTCGAATTTGGTCGAGGTTTAAATGAATGTATAAACATAGTTTAAAATCCTTGAGATTTAACTTAACAAACTTTGCTTATCATGTCAGAATAATATAAAGATTAAAGTTTAAATTTGGTCAGAAATTTCCGGGTCGTCACAGTACCTACCCGTTAAAGAAATTTCGTCCCCGAAATTTGATAGAGGTCGTCATGACTAACAATGAGAATGTTATTATAACGATTATAGAGTTTTATCATGTTCAAGAAGAATGGATAAAATAATTCGATTACTCGAAGCGTGTGAGTGAAGTTATCATAAATGAATGAAATAAGATAATAGTGATTCGTCGTATCTTTTGACGTCATCACGATTGATCTCCGAAATGAAAATCTTTGTAATCTATATTGGATTTGATTATTCGGCGATTAAGGAAATTATGATCCTCTTCGAATTAATGCGATAATCCATTTTGATTTCTCTGTCGGATATTTCACTATAAATCCACCTCATTTATTTTCTTACAACTCACACCTTCTCAACTCATATTTTAAAGTATTTGTCAATATGCTTCATCCAGTGCTGATTCTTGATATACTCCTCACTTTCATATCTGTCGCTCTTCTTTTTCATCTGCCTCCGGAAGAATCTATTTACTTCTACTATACTCTTGGTTTTATAGTGTTTTTAGTTCTTCCGTGTCTTTATATTGCTATATGCATTGATATATACGGTTTGTGATTTCTGGGTTGTTGTTGGGTTTTATATCTTCCCTTATATTTCAAAGTCCTTGCTTCTTCTATAATCATTGTCATCCACAGTTAATGCTCTCTTCTATTTGCTATGATTTATACTCCCATTTCTAGTTCGGAGCTTTGTCCTTTCGTTTCTTCTTCTTGAGATTAAGCACCGCTTGTAATAGTCCAGAATTCGCAGATATAAATTTCGGAATGAACATTGTTATTGTTCTAGGAAGAAAATTGTAATGGCACGATCTTGACTTGTCAAATTACCAGAATACCTCGGAAAAGGCCGAATCATCAAGAAATATTTTCTTGATATTTAGAGATCAAAGAGAATACAAGAGTCGTGTAACATAGCACATGATGACGTTATGATCTGTGAATCATCATGTTCCATTTAGAAACTCAGCATGAATTACTGTAATATAATCACGTTGATCAAGTGTCATTATATTATACTAACTCATGCTTCAGCTCCCAACACTTCTTCAAGAATATTCCTATTTTAAATTCAAATTTTTTTTTTTTAGAATTTAGAAACTAACACAGTTTCTTTTTATGTTGTAACGCAGATATTGCGAAGAGATAAAAGATTTCAGATAAGAATAGTTGTGAAAATATCTTCAGGAATATCGAAGATATTATAATAAAAGATACGATAATATGGATGATGAAGAAGATTTGTCTGTGAAGGTTTAGAATAAGAAGTAAGGTGTTTTCTAACTATTTCAGTAGACACTGAATCATTTAGATCCTTTGAAGGCAGGTTTAGTCTTTGTGATTTATCCACAGCCTCCTTCATGGTCTGCTCAATCTGTTTTCCAGTTTCAAACCTTCTCTTTTTCTCAGCTTTACCACCATACTATTCTTTATCATCAAACTTTTGACTGTTAAAGTCTTTTACAGTTTTTGCTGCTTCATCAGCATTTTTCCAATTTCGGAGAACTAGTTCATATTTTGGGATGTTTTTTCAGAAAATTCACATTCGAAGTATGTAAGTCTAGGAGATAGACGTTATATGTATAACTTTTGACGTAAAATTGTCGCGAAATTCAAAATACTGATTGCTAATTCCCAGTAGTTGGTGTGACAATTATTGTTACAGGATGTAGGTGAGTACATGATGGGGTTTTAATGAATAATTATAGTGGCTTTTCGGAGAGGCTTAAGTCGAAGGTTAATGAAAGTTTACTGCTAATGTGGCGAGATATGAAAGGTTCCCCAGTAACAATGATGAAGGGATAATTGTTATAATAAGGTTTATTCGTATAAATAAATGAAGGTGATTTGCTGGAGCTGTGAAAAAACTGTCTATTTTGGAAAGAGAATGAAAAATTATATTTGGTAATAAATATCAAAGGATCTGACACGGATACGTGTTAAACTATAACTTTGGTTTCAAGAGCTTTTCAGATGCATGACAGTGGGTAATATGTGGTTGGATCATCATCTCGCATGTCTTTAGGAATTTTGAAGTGTTTGAACACATATTGTAATTGTTAATATACATATGATGTTCTAAGATTTTGAATGATACAAATATTTTTGTGAGTTCCATGAATAGAAATGAGGTTCTAGGACAGTTTTGAAGTCAAAGTATAGTTTTGAAAGATGTAGGAATCTAAGAGTGATGATTTCGGTTATATCTTGAATCGAATTATGAGATTTAAAAATTAGAATATGTAATTAGATTTTGAATGAGTATGGTTGTTTTGATTTCTATAAAAGAATGTATATTGTTGTGAAAATAGGGAGTATAATGGATGATTTGCTGAATCAGATTCGAAGAATGTAACATATTAATTGTGAATTTATATATCTCTCGGGTATTACATACCCGTTAAAAAAATTTCACAATTAATATTTTGTACAAAAGAATTTTATTACAGTCTTTATGGAAATATATATGTGTATATTTCTTTAGATGTAATATTGATTTAATGAGTTAATATTAAATTAAACTCATTTGATTTATGGTTAAGGCTAGTATAGATAATTTCTAAACTTTAGAAATTACATAATCGCCGTAGAATGTTTCTCCAATGAAGTTATGAATCAATACTTCATCGTTGTGGTATTCCTTGGTATCTACATGGCGTATGACGTCGATGCTCGTGGGACAGATTGTGAAGTTGAGGTTTGCGATGCGGTTGTTGTTGGTGGTGGTAATGGTACTGTTGATGTTGTTGATGGTGGTACTAGTTATGCTGCTGGTGCTGCTGCTGGTGTTTGTAACCTTCGCACCATATTCTCCAAAGCCACTACTCGAGCGCGAAGCTCGTTGATTCTTCTATTACACCGGGGTGATTGTCGGTTCGGATGAGCGGATAAATAAGATCTAGAATTTGGTGTAGTATATAATCATGACGAGATACTCTGGAAATGAGAGAGAAAATGGTGTTTCGGACAGGTTCGCCGGTAAGTGCTTCAGGTTCATTGCCAAGAGGGCAATGCGGTGGGTGAAAGGGATCACCTTCTTCTTGTCTCCAATGGTTAAGTAGATTACGAACCCATCCCCAATTCATCCAGAATAGATGATGGCTAATTGGTTGATCCATTCCGGTCACGCTGCTTTCGAAGCTCATGTGGATATCCATATCGGCATAGCTGTCGGAATCCGAGGAACTCGAACTGGTTGAGGGATCCATCTTGTATGATCAGGGAAAGAATTTTTGGTATGAAATAGATTGTAGAATTTAGATTTGGTATTCTTCAATACATAATTTACATATGTATATATAATACCAAAATCCCATAAATTACGGAGGAATTTACGTGATATGTCAGGCAAAGTTTACAGTAACAGATACGCTAAGATATGGATTAGCAGATACGCTAAGATATGAATTTTGTCTATACACTATTTATGCAATCAATGCAGTAAGACGTGTCTAGACTAAGAATGATAAGCAGGCAATTCCGACAAAAATGATAAGCAAAAATGCAGACACGGTCGAAGTTCAAGCTCACTAATGCATCCTAACAACTATCAGTTAGACACACTAATGCAGACCTGGTTCGCTAAGACCACCGCTCTGATACCAACTGAAAGGACCCGTTCATATATATTATAAACGATTCACAATAGTTGATTACATCGCGAGGTATTTAACCTCTATATGATACATTTTACAAACATTGCATTCGTTTTTAAAAGACAAACTTTCTTTACAACGAAAGTTGACGGCATGCACACCATTTGATAATACATCCAACTATAATTGACATAATAATAATCTTGATGAACTCAATGACTCGAATGCAACGTCTTTCAAAATATGCCATGAATGACTCCAAGTAATATCCTTAAAATGAGCTAATGCACAGCGGAAGATTTCTTTAATACCTAAGAATAAACATGCTTTAAAGTGTCAACCAAAAGGTTGGTGAGTTCATAGGTTTATCATAACAATCATTTCAATATATTAATAGACCACAAGATTTTTGTTTATAAATATATGTACACTCGCAAGTGTATAAAAGTATTCTATAAGTTGTAGGCACTCGGTAACAAGCCTTAACGTTCATGTTTTACCCTCTGAAGTACACCAGATCAGGTGTGTTTAAAATAACCTCGAAGTACTAAAGCATCCCATAGTCAGGATGGGGTTTGTCAGGCTCAATAGATCTATCTTTAGGATTCGCGCCTACCGTACATAGACAAGTAGTTTAATGTTACCAAGCTAAGGGTATATTTCTGGTTTAAACCCACGTAGAATTAGTTTTAGTACTTGTGCCTATTTCGTAAAACATTTATAAAAGCAGCGCATGTATTCTCAGTCCCAAAAATATATATAAAAGGGAGCAAATGAAACTCACCATACTGTATTTCGTAGTAAAAATACATATAACGTCATTTAACAAGTGCAAGGTTGGCCTCGGATTCACGAACCTATATTAATTATATATATTTATATGTTGGTCAATATTTGTATAACAATTTTTGGTCAAGTCATAGTGTACCACAATCCTAATGCTCGAGACTAATATGCAAAAGTCAACAAAAGTCAACTTGACTCAAAATGACTTCTAAAATTTATACGTGTTTATTATATAACTTAACTATAGTCGTTTTATATATTTAAATATATTTATTAGATTTTATAATAATAAAAGTCATTTATTAATAAAAATTTATATTAACGTTTATATATAATAAAATATACTTTTATATATCTTAAGTAGTAAAATTTATAAAGTTCACTTAATATCGTAAAACTATAGTGGTAAGTATTATTAATGTAATTATATTACGCGTGGTGAAAAATATCTTTGTATCCCCTATTTATTTGATAAAAAAATATTGATCATAATAATAATAAGTAAAAGTTGTATTATTTTGTAATAATAATTATTATTATTCTATAACAATATTTATATTTACTAAAAATGGTATTATGATAAAATGATAATACTAACATAATAGTAATAATGATATTTTATAATAACAATGATATTTTTATTAAAATAATAACGACGATAGTAATAATAATCATTTTAACAATAATACTAAAATTCAGTTGACTATAACTTCTAATCCGTTCATCGAAACCATTCGATATCTAAATGAAAAGTTCATAATTTTTCGCTAGCTTTCCTATGACATGCATATCATATACCCTATCTCAGTAGCATATGTATCTAATTCAGGATTCAACAAACCTATCTAAGGACAATATCGAATGTACAAGCATGCATAATCCTATATACTCGAGCACTAGTCAGGGATACACTATTGATATATAAAAGTTAAGTTATGAGTGCTCACGAATCAATATTGAGATTCAATATTGCAGGACAGTACGTAGATGCAACAGAGATGATAAACACTAGATTGACCTCACGAGCATACCCATGAACCATACCCATCACCTCCATAGCTATAACCCATAATTTTCTTAGCTTCGACTCATTCAAAAAACTATTTTGAAATCACTCGGACATCACTCCGTCGTAATATTTTATGTATACTAATAATATCTTGAAATAATACAGAGCAAATATATATATATATATATATATATATATATATATATATATATATATATATATATATATATATATATATGTAAATCGATTGAGAGAGTTTAGAGAAATATATTTTCAAGTTTCTATGAAATAATGAAACCTATTGCATTCTATTTATAATAGATTTTTGAATTATTAAAGTGAATTATTAAAGTATGAATTATTAAAGTGAATTATTAAAGTATGAATTATTAAAGTGAATTATTAAAGTATGAATTATTAAAGTGAATTATTAAAGTATGAATTATTAAAGTGAATTATTAAAGTATGAATTATTAAAGTGAATTATTAAAGTTAAAGTAAAGTAAAAGTAAAGTAAAGGTAGAGTTAAAGTATAAAAACTATATATGTATAATACGCGTATAAATATATATAATATTAATTTAAATCGTTATATATATTTAATGAAATAAAATATAAATATCGTTATATTTATTATACTGGTTAAGTAATGAGTTGTCAAAAGTGATTCTAGATATTTATAAAAGTTATATACGTTTTAATAATAAAGTTCTTTTTAAACTGAAAATGTTTTTGTACGTTTGAAAATAGATTAATAGAATATTATGGAAACCAATTTTCCACTAGCTTTTGTCTAACTTTCGTAAATGACACTTTTTATTTTTATTTATAAATAGCTTTACAAATTATTCCGAATATCGTTAAGAGGAATAGATTTTCTCAAATCATAGTGGACCTCTCAACAGAGACTTGTAATCATAATTCAATGTTTCTGATAATTCAATCATTTAATATATATTTTTTTAATTTCGTCGATAATCATATTGAAACAAATACGTTCATATAAAGCATTATACATTTAAATACTTTGTTGACATTTTCAATTTATAACATATACACATATACATACATATTCATATATGTTCATTTAATGGTTCGTGAATCATTCGAATTTGGTCGAGGTTTAAATGAATGTATAAACATAGTTTAAAATCCTTGAGATTTAACTTAACAAACTTTGCTTATCATGTCGGAATAATATAAAGATTAAAGTTTAAATTTGGTCAGGAATTTCCGGGTCCTCACAATCCGAGAGACTTCCCAATAACAGAGCCAATAACTACGTTCTATTAATTGGAAAAGCGATTGAGTTTAAAGCATAATCGGAATGCATCTAAACAACATACACAAGCCATAATATTATTTCGGCATTATAACTGACTACATTATAGCATACACTAAAGATAATGAAAGGACCCGTTCATATACATTATAAACAATTCACAATAGTTGATTACATCACGAGTTATTTGACCTCTATATGATACCTTTTACAGACATTGCATTCGTTTTTAAAATACAAACTTTCTTTACACCGAAAGTTGACAGTATGCATACCATTTCATAATACATTCAACTATAATTGACTTAACAACAATCTTGATGAACTCAACGACTCGAATGCAACGTCTTTCAAAATATGCCATGAATGACTCCAAATAATATCCTTAAAATTATCTAATGCACAGCGGAAGATTTCTTTAATACCTGAGAATAAACATGCTTTAAAGTGTCAACCAAAAGATTGGTGAGTTCATTATTTTATCATAAACAATTATTTTTTATCATTTTAATAGACCACAAGATTTCCAGATATATAATTGTACACGTAACCCGAGTATAAAATAACACGCGTAAACTGTGAATTAAAAAAAATCCATCTCATATCAGGCATTTCTCATAAACTGCATAGAGATAAAAATCATTCATATGGTGAACACCTGATAATCGACATTAACAAAAAGCGTCTAGAATATCCCCATCATTCCGGGACTCTCATCGGACATGATAAAATTGAAGTACTAAAGCATCCGTAACCCGGATGGGGTTTGTTAGGCCCAATAGATCTATTTTTAGGATTCGCGTCAATTAGGGTTTTTGTCCCCTAATTCTAAGATTACCAGACTAAAAAGGGTGATATTCAATTTGATAATCCAACCATAGAATGTAGTTTCGATTACTTGTGTCTATTCCGTAAAACATTTATAAAAGCAGCGCATGTATTCTCAGTCCCAAAAATGTAAAGAGTAAAAGGGAGCAAATGAAACTCACAATACTGTATTTCGTAGTAAAAATACATATGACGTCATTGAACAAGTGCAAGGTTGGCCTCGGATTCACGAACCTATATTAAGTATATATATAATTATATAATGGTCAATATCCGTCTAACAATTTAGGTCAAGTCATAGTGTATCACAATCCTAATGCTCGAGATTATCATGCAAAAGTTAACAAAAGTCAATTTGACCCCAAATGATTTCCAAAATTTATACACGTTTATTATATAACTTAAATGTAATCGTTTTATATATTTAAATATATTTATTTGATTTTATTATGGTAAATAATAGAAGTCATTTATTAAAAAAAATTATATCAACGTTTATATATGATAAAATATACTTTTATATATCTTAAGTAGTAAAATTTATAAAGTTCACTTAATATCATAAAAATATAGTGATATGTATTATTAATGTAATTATATTACGTGTGGTAAAAATATCTTTGTACCACATATTTATTTGATAAAATAATATCGATAATAACAATAATAAGTAAAAGTTGTATTATTTTGTAATAATAATAATTATTATTATTCTACTAATAATAATAACATTATTTATATTTATTAAAGAGGATATTAATTATGATAAGATGATAACCCTAATCATGATAATCTTAATAATAACGATACTTTTTAATATTAACAGTGATAATAATAATATTTTATAAAGAAAATAGTTCTATTAAAATTAATAATACTAAGATGATAATAATAATGATATCTTATAATAACAATGATATTTCTATTAAAATGATAATTTTAATAAAAATGATGGTTTTAATATTAATGATACTTTAAATAATAATAATGATAAAAATAATAAGAACGATAAATTTATCTAAATCAATATCTTACAATATTTTAATTTCGTCATTATACTCATACTCATTATTTCCTAATCGATTTGTTTAATAGTTTTTAATCGTATTTTATATCGCATTCATATTAATGATAATAATAGTAATCATAATAATTAGGTGTTACTAATATTAGTTTTAATTATAATAATACTAATGATAATAAATATTATGATAATATTAATGATAATACTAATTATAACTTTAACGATAATAACGATAGTAATAATAATAATGATAATACCTTTTATTGATAATGATAATAATAATAATAATAATAATAATAATAATAATAATAATAATAATAATAATAATAATAATAATAATAATAATAATAATAATAATAATTAGATAAAAACTATAACGACGATAATAACGACGATAATAATAATCATTTTTAATAATAATACAAAAATTCAATTGACTATAACTTCTAATCCGTTCATCGAAACCATTCGATATCTAAATGAAAAGTTCTTAATTTTCCGCTAGCTTTCCAACGACATGCATATCTTATACCTTATCTCAACAGCATATGTACTTAGTTCAGGATTCAACATAACCTATCTAACGACAAAATTAAACATACAGGCATGCATAATCATATATACTCGAGCACTAGTCAGGGATACACTATTAATATATAAAAGTTAAGTTATGAGTGCTCACGTATCAATATCGAGATTTGATATTGTAGGAAAGGTACGTAGATGCAACGGAGATGATAAACACTAGTTTGACCTCGTGAGCATACCCCTGAACCATACCCATAACCTCAATAGCTATAACCCATAATTTCCTTTCGTACGCTTAGAAAACATGTACTTTACGTTTCACGACACGTACCTTTATCAATAACTAGACTTAGTCAACGATGAATCATATTATAAGGAATGTAACTTATATAATTGAGCGTTGTGGTCATTTGCTTCTATAAATCAGTGGCTCGTTGTTTATCAAAATATATTATTTTAAATTAGGACGTTTTATGACTAAGTTAAAATATATAGATATATTATATATATATATATATATATATATATATATATATATATATATTTATATATATATATATATTTAGAATTATAAATTTATACATAATATATATATATATATATATATTTTTTTTTTTTGAAATATTTATCTAATGATATAATATTTGTCATTTCAAAACTAATTATATTTCAAAGTTCATTTTTATTTCGTTTAGAAAAATATTATAACACGTAACGTTTTCATTTTTGAAACTTAAATAAATACGATTCATTTATGTACTAACGTTTCAAATATCAATCGCATCACTAAGCGAGTGTTACTATCGCGTACTTAACTAATTTGAAAACATATATTTTTAATGAATACTTCTTAAATACAAGTTGCAAGTTATATATATATTTAACAACCAATATTTCAACTTACGTTTATTTAATCAAAGACATTTTAAATAATCAAGTTCTATTATATCGAAAAGCGTTTTCGTACAATTGAAATTAAATCAATTGATTAATATGCAATTTAGTCTTCCACTAACCTTTGTCTAATTCTTGCTAATGACACTTTTGTTTTATTTATAAATCACTTTACCACATTTTCCGAATACCGTTAAAAAGGAAAGGTTTGCTAAATCAAAAGTGGTCCTCTCAACAGAGACTCTTAATCATACACCGTACCTGATAAATCAATTATTTGATATTATCTTCTAATTCCATCGATAAACATATTGAAACAAATATGTTTATGTAAAGTATTATACGTTTAATACTTTGTTAATATTCTCAAGTTATAATATATACATATACATATATATACATATTCATATCCAATTATATAATGGTTCGTGAATCGTCGGAATTTGGTCGAGATTAAATGAATGTATGAACATAGTTTAAAACTCTTGAGATTTAACTTAACAAACTTTGCTTATCATATTGGAATAATATAAAGATTAGAGTTTAAATTTGGTCGAAAATTTCCGGGTTGTCACAGTACCTACCCGTTAAAGAAATTTCGTCCCTGAAATTTGATCGAGGTCGTCATGACTAATAGTAAGAATGTTATTATGACGAATATAAGCTGATACATAAAATTTTTACCATGATTAAGAAATACAGATAAAATAATTTGATTTCTCGAAGCGTATGAGTGAAGCTATCGTAGAAGAGTGAAATGAGAAAATAGAAATTTGCCTTATCTTTTGACGTCATCACGATTGATCTCTGGATTAAAGAAAAACTTTGTAATCTATATAAGATTTGATTCTTCGGCGATTAAGAAAATTATGATCCTCTTCGATTTAATGCGATAATCCATCTCGATTTCTCTGTCGGATATTTCACTATAAATCTACCTCCTTCGTTTTCTTACAACTCACACCTTATATTCTTTCTCCCTCAACTCATATTTTAAAGTATTCGTCCATATGCTCCATCCAGTACTGATTCTTGATATACTCCTCACTTTCATATATGTCATTCTTCTTTTTCATCTACCACTAGAGGATTTTATTTACTTTTACTATTGCCTTGGGGTTATAGTAATTTTAATTCTCCCGTGCCTTTACGTCGCAATACGTATTGATATGCACGGTTTGTAATTTATGTGTTATTGTCGAGCTTTATATTTTTTTTATATTCAAGAATTCCGTACTTTTGTCTCCTCTTCCCGACTTCAAGTCAAGCGAATAATGGTCAAGAATTCGTAGGTATGAATTTTGGAATGAACATAGTTAATGTTCTAAGAAGGAAATTGTAATGGCACGATCTTGATTTGTCAAATTACCAGAATATCCTTAAAAAGACCGAATCATCAAGAAAATATTTTCTTAATATGTTTAGAGTTTAAGTAGAATACAAGAGTCGTGTAACATGGCACATGATGACGTTATGATCTGTGAATTATCGCGTTCCATTTAGAAACTCAGCATGACTTACTGTAATATAATCACGTTGATCAAGTGTCATTATATTATACTAACTCATGCTTCAGTTCCCAACACTACTTCAAAAATATTTCTTTTTTAAACTCGAAAGTTTCAAAATTTAGAAACTAAAATAGTCTCTTTTATGATGTAATACAGATAGCGCGAAGTGGTAAATGATTTCAGATAGGAATAATTATAAAAATATCTTCAGAAATATGGAGGATATTTATAATGAAAGATACGATGATATCTTAGAATTTCTAATCTCAGAGGATGATGAAGAATATTATCCGCAAGGGTTTAGAGTCAAGAGCAAGGTATTCGATAATAATTTCAGCAGACACTGAATCATTTGGATTCTTTGAAGGCAAGTTTAGTCTTTGTGATTTGTTCACAGCCTCCTTCATGGTTTGCTTAATCCATTTTCCAGTTCCAAACCTTCTCTTTTTCTAAGCTTTTCCAACACACTATTCTTTATCATCAAACTTTTGACTGTTAAGGTCATTTATAGTTTTTGATGCTTCATCAGCATTTTCCAAACTTCGAAGAACTAATTCGCAGTTTAGGGTGTTTTTCAGAAACTTCACATTCGAAGTATATAAGTCTAGGAGATAGTTATACACCTATAACTGTTGGCGTAGACATACTGCAAGATTTCAAAATACTGATTGTTGATTCCCAGTAATTGGCATGACAATTCTTGTTATAAGATGCAGATGAGTAAATGATGGGGTTTCGATGAGTACATATAATGATTTTTTTAAGAGACTTACGCCAAAGGGGTAACGAGTTGCTGGTACATCTGCTGATAATGTCGTAGAATATAAAAGGTTCCCCGGTAACAAAAGGGTAATCGTATATATCAGGGTTATAATAAGGTTATTCTGAATGAAAAATCAGAGTTGACTTGCTGGAGCTGTGACAGAATTTGCTACTTTGAAAAGGATTTGCATGGTTATTTTTGCTAATAAATGCCAAAGGATTTAACGCGGGTACGTGTTAAACTTTTACTTAGGTTTCAAGAGTTTTCCAGATGCATGATTGTAAATAACATGTGGTTGGATCATCATCTCGATTGTTCATTGTTTGAAGTGTCTTCAGGAATTTCGGAGGGTTTGAACACAGATTGTAATCGTTAATATATATTTGATGTTCTAATATAGTTTTGAAGTCAAAGTATAGCTTTGAAAGATGTAGGAATCTAAGAGTGATGATACCGGTTGAATTTTGACTTAAATTTTGATTTGTCAAAATCAGAATACGTAATCAAATTTGGATGAGAATGGTTGTTTTGATTTCTATAAAAGAATGTATATTTTTGTGAGAGTAGTGAGTACAGTTGATGATTGCTGAATCAGATTTGAAGAATGTAACATATAAATTGTGAGTTTATATATATATATATATATATATATATATATATATATATATATATATATATCTCGAGTATTACCTACCCGTTAAAAAAAAAATTCACAATTATATTTTGTACAAAAGAATTTTATTACAGTCTTTATGAATATATATATATATATATATATTTTCTTTTTTTTTTCTTCAGATGTAACATAGATTTTAATGAGTTAATACTAAATTAAACTCATTCGATTTACGGTTGAAACTATAATTGAATAATCCCTAAAGGCTTTAGAAATTACTTAACTTTTACGGAGCATTTATCCAATGAAATTTGAAATTATGAATTAATACTTCGTTATTTGTTGATGCATGATGTTGGTGGTTGTGGAATTCTTATGAATTTTGCAAGGTACAAATAATGTTATCAGAATAGTTTCGAGTACATCAATGATGAAAGTGTAAAATCAAACATATATTTGAATAATATACTTGATTTATTATGAGCTGGAATTCATTGAATTAAAACAGAGATTGTAGTTAATGATGGTTAAGTTGCTGACGAAGGATGTACATCATAGCAGATTAGTAATATGAATTAACCGAGTAGTTAAGATCCATACATAATAGCTTAGTACAGAAAGATTTATTTTGATCTCAAAATTTATATATATATAAAATATACATATAATTTCTTCAGAGGGAATGAGTTAATACTTCATAACTCGTTGATACAATATACACGTTATTGATTCGTAATGATGTCCACAGTGATTCTTGAACTGACGGAGTTTGTGATGTTATAGGTGCTGCTGATTCTGATGATGCTGACAGCACTGACTGTGATGGTGATGCTACAATACTGTTGATGCTGTTGGTAAAACAAGTCTAACTTGTAAATCACACACCATTCTTGTCAGGGTTCCTACTCTTTCTTCTATCATTGTGTTTCACTAAACTGATTTATGGTTAGGGATAGAATAGATCATCTCTAAGACTTTAGAGACTACATAATCGTCGCAGAATGTTTCTCCAATGAAATTATGAATAAACACTTCATCGTTTGTTGTTGTTGGTATTACTTGGTATCTACAGAGCGTATGACATTGGTGCTCGTGGGATAGATTGTAAATTTGAGGTTTACAACGCGGTTGTGGTCGGAGGTGGTAATGGTATTGTTGGCGTTGATGATGGTGGTACTGGTTATGCTGCTGGTGCTGCTACTGGTGTTTGTAACCTTTGCACCATATTCTCCATAGCCACTACCCGAGCGCGAAGCTCGTTGACTTCTTCTGTTACACCAGGATGATTGGTGGTTCGAACGAGCAGATGAATAAGATCTAGAATGTGAGATAGTATATAATCGTGACGGGATACTCGGGAAATGAGAGAGAAAATGGTATCTCTGACAGGTTCGCCGGTAAGTGCTTCAGGTTCTTCGCCAAGAGGGCAATGTGGTGGATGGAAAGGATCGCCTTCTTCCTGTCTCCAATGATTAAGGAGGCTATGAACCCATCCCCAATTCATCCAGAATAGATGATGGCTGATTGGTTGATCGGTTGATCCATTCCGGTCACACTGCTTTCGAAGCTTGAGTGAAACTCCATATCGGAATTCGAGGGACTTGAACTAGTGGAGAGTTCCATTTCGTACGATTGAATAAAAGATTTTTTGATATAAAATGATTTTTCGGCTATCTGGTGGTATTCTAATTACATAGAATATCTATATATATAGAGCAAAAGATTTCGTAGATTACGGAGGAATTTACGGAATATGCCAGACAAAGTTTACAGTAACAGATACGCTAAGATATGAATTAGCGGATACGGTAGGATATGAATTTTGTCTATACACTATTCATGCAATCAATGCAGTAAGATGTGTCTAGACTTAAGAATGATAAGCTGGTAATTTCCTAAGGATGATAAGTAGGTAATTTTTGACACAAAATGATAAGCAAAACTTTTGACATGCAGACACGGTCGAAGTTCGGACTCACTAATGCATCCTAACGACTTATCAGTTAGACACACTAATGCAGACCTGGTTCGCTAACACCACCGCTCTGATACCAACTGAAAGGACCCGTTCATATACATTATAAACGATTCACAATAGTTGATTTCATCGCGAGGTATTTGACCTCTATATGATACCTTTTACAGACATTGCATTCGTTTTTAAAAGACAAACTTTCTTTACACCGAAAGTTGACAGTATGCATACCATTTCATAATACATTCAACTATAATTGACTTAACAATAATCTTGATGAACTCAACGACTCGAATGCAACGTCTTTCGAAATATGTCATGAATGACTCCAAATAATATCCTTAAAATGAGCTAATGCACAACAGAAGATTTCCTTAATACCTGAGAATAAACATGCTTTAAAGTGTCAACCAAAAGGTTGGTGAGTTCATTATTTTATCATAAACAATCATTTTTCATCATTTTAATAGACCACAAGATTTCCAGATATATAATTTGTAGTGACCCGAACTTTTCCATGTTTATATATATTAATTGAGATTGATATTTACATGACTAAATGTTTCCAACGTGTTAAGCAATCAAACTTGTTAAGATTTGATTAAATGAAATAAGTTTCATATAGACAATTGATCACCCAAGTTGATCGGCGATTCACGAACGTAACATAATTGTAAAAACTACATGTTGTGGTATATATAGACATATATATATGGTTGACATAAGATTATGATGAGTAAGTATCTCACTAAATATATTAACAATGTGTGATATACATAAGAAATGAGATTACTAAGTTAAGAAACTCGAAATGATATATATAACGATTATCGTTATGATAACGTCTACTAAATACATATGTATCATATTAAGATATTGATACACTATATTTAACATGATAAAATGATATTTAAATATATCATTAAGTGTGTTAACAATGAACTACATATGTAAAAACAAGACTACTAACTCAAGAATTACGAAAAGAGACTTATATGTAACGATTATCGTTGTAACGATATTTTAATGTATATATCATATTAAGAGATATTCATACATCATAATATCATGATAATATAATAATTTAATATCTCATTTGATATAATAAACATTGGGTTAACAACATTAATTGAGATCGTTAACTTAAAGGTTTCAAAACAACACTTACATGTAACGACTAACGAAGACTTAACGACTCCATTAGAATGTATATACATGTTGTGTTTTGATATGTATTCTTACACTTTTGAAAGACTTCAAGACACATATCAAAGTACTTCTACTTAATAAAAATGCTTACAATTACATCCTCGTTCAGTTTCATCAACAATTCTACTCGTATGCACCCGTATTCGTACTCGTACAATACAAAGCTTTTAGATGTATGTTGTAACGACCCGGCTTTTTCGACTTGCTTTTGTGCCTTGTGTTTTTGCGAAACTGCGTATTTGTGCGTACTGTGTTACTTTATACTCTGGAAACTTGATTTACGTGGTTTACTTCCATTTATATGTTAAAACGTGCCTTAGAGTACGTAGGATACATAACTTGATCATTGGAAGCCTTTATAACCGTTAGTGTTATTTGACGTTTCGAATAAACCGCGAACTTGCGCGCACGTTTAACTTTTGTCATAATCGGAATATTATGACTGCGAAATATTAATTATTATTTTATAATAATAATTACCTGGGTTTTTGGATGCTTAATTACGCGTAGTAATTTAATTATGCACAATAGTTAGTCTTGTTGGACTTTCTACCTTGTTGGGCTCAAGCCCACCCTACTCTAGCTAGTGACCCAATTAATTAGCCCTTGTCTATGTCATCAATCCTTGTCAAATTCCTTGCTTATAAATACTAGCCCTTGTCCATGTCATCAATCATTGTCAAATTTCTTGTTATAAATACTAGCCCTTGTCCATGTCATCAATCCTTGTCAAATTCCTTGCTTATAAATACTAGCCCTTGTCCATGTCATCAATCCTTGTCAAATTCCTTGCTTATAAATACTAGCCATTTACCTCTCATTCAAATCACTTGCTCATTTGGTTTTCACACACACTTGTTCTTTCTTTCTTCCCTTTCTAGTATTGCTTGTAAGTCTTCTTTTTCTTCTTCTTTTCCTTTCATTTTCATGGCCATCATCATCATATTATGGAGATCAAAGTTCCATTTAGCTTTGATCTTGCTTATATCTTGTTGATTCAAGCATGAATCTTTCAAGAACATGGAAGATTCAAGCTTTCTAGCTTTGAATCTTCACCAACTTTGTAGATTCATCTTTCTTTTACTTTAATCTTGTTATTTTGTGATAAAGATTCAAACTTTTGTTTGTTATCTTCATATATCTTAAAGATCCAAGCTTTATGCTTCAAGATCTTCAAGAACACTAAAGGTTCAAGCTTTCTAGCTTTGTAACCTTATAAATTGTGTGAAAGGGATCCAAGCTCTCTAGCTTAGGGCTCCATCACCTCTTTTGACTTGGATCATGTTCATACTTGTTTGATTAATGTAAAGTTTGTAACTTTGTTTGTAAATAGGACTTGTAATTGTGTTAAGACTAAGGATATGATGTAACATTGGTTCATCATCCATCTAAGACTCTTAAATGAGTTGTGTTACCACTTGGTCTTAACATATTGTGTATTGATGGTAGAATCTTGGTCAAAAGTGATGCTAAACCATCAACGAGTTGTACACTTGAAGCTACAAGCATCAAGGATGAGAACCGTGATGAGCATCAAGCACCAAGAACCTCACCGAAGCACTTGTCCACTGATTTTCGTATCTGATCAGACCACCTGGGCTACTGGAAAGTTGATTTTCAGATAGTTCGGTTCGAGTAGATGATTTTCCGTTTAGGCCTCGTCTTAATCCGAGTTACGGTTTAGGATTTATGGCCCTCCGAGAGTCACTACACCCTATTAACGTTGTGCTGAAATTTCTGACCTACTCGCACTTAAACCGTCGCCACGGTCAAACGAAGACGAGTTAGGTTCTGAAAATTGGTCAGAGGTTAGGGGACTCACATACGGAGCCATATCCACTGACTATGCATCTTTTCGATTTACGTAGAGGTCGCAGCAGCTGACCGAAATCAGCCTATTGTTTCGATCTCTATTCTTGTCAAACTTACTTAGCTTTTATGATGATGAATGATGATGATGATGACACTTAAACTTATTTTATGTACTATTAGAATTTATAAAAACAACCTACTGACCTAGTAACCCTTGATTTAGGTTGACGACCTTTCGGACCGACTTACTACTTGCGTACTTTCATTACCGACTTTACCGCTTTTATCACTGTGAGTTATAGCATTCCCTTTTTACTTTAACTTATTTTGGGAACTGAGAATACATGCGGATTTTATGTTTTACATACTAGGCACGAGTACTTAAACTTTATATATGTGTGGGTTATACAACGGCATAAACTTTCCCCTTAGCTCAGTAACGTTTAGTCATTGGTTTTTGAACCGGTGAACGCGAATCTTAGATATGGATCCATAGGGTTTGACATCCCCACTCGGGCTAGTCGCGCTAGCATTTAACGAGTGTTTAATACTTCGTGAACATACGCACTCGCCAAGTGTACTTTCAGGGGGTTATAAACGTTAAGTCTAGTTACCGAGTGCCCACGGTTATACATATACTTTATCATACTGATTTTAATTATTGATTTGAAACGCTTGTTTGAAGCACTGAAATCTCGTGGCCTACATTATATTACTGAATACAAACAAACTATAGCTCACCAACATTCGTGTTGACTTTTTAAGCATGTATTTCTCAGGTGTTTAGACGTTGTTGCTTCTGCTGTTAGCCTTGCTGTTCTAGTCTCGGTGTATAGACTTGCTGTTACAGACTTGCTGTGTTAGACTTCCGCTGCATTACTTAGAGATGTCTCAAGCATGAAACTTTTACTTTGCATTCCCAACTTATGTTATTTTCAAAACAATAGCTTTGTAATGACCTTAGTATCATGTACTCATGTTAATGTTTCCTATTCATCTTTTGTAAAACGTTATCTGTTCATGAATGCAAAACTGGTTTTCAAACAACATATAGTGTTTGACCTTGTAATGATCCTGTTGTTGATGTACCGTACACGATGATTTTGTACGGGGCGTCACAGTTGGTATCAGAGCATTGGTTGTAGGGAATTAGGTTGCATTAGTGAGTCTAGGACCGACCCAAGTAGGATTCATTAATAGGACTAATCTACAACTTGCTAGTTTACTTGTTTCTGCGGAACCTGCTGCATGCTACTGTGTTATATTACTACATGTTACTGCATACTACTACTGCATGCCACTGCTTACTTTTACTACCGTATGAACTTGCTGCATGCTACCGTTTCCTTTTACTGCTATGTAAACTTGCTGCATGCTTTTGCTTATTCTAGCTACTGCATGCTACTATCTGCTTTCGATTGCATGTTACTTCTGTTTAGTACTGTTAATATTGCCATGCTATATACTGCTATAAACGAGCTAGGTTGCTATAGTGCCTGATTACGTGCTTGCTTCATGCCTGCTATTCGCTGCACCGACTTGGAAAAACTTACCTTTCCTAGTTCAGATGTTCTTCTGAACCCATTTCCCACACGTCTAACCCTAAGGATTAGTATTGTAATCCACCTGTTACTACTGTTCCACCGTTCCAGAGATCGAAACGATTCTTCACGCAATCTAGGAGGAGTACCCCTCGGATTACACGCCCACTAAAGTCGATCCTCGGAGGAGGAGATATTGGAGGATTTGTCAGAGTAACCGCACCCCGAGCTCACTCTAAATAGCCACGTACGACGTGTGAACATTCGAAGGTTGTTCAGTTCCTGCAAGATGGCTCGTATCTTGTACGCTTTCATGACCGTCACTTATCTCTTTCGTTCTTCACCACTACTCGACGATCTGACGACATTTCTGGATTTAGTACCCTGACACTCTTAGGCATTGGAGAAGTTGGGAGGACATCTCCTTTCACAAGGTCAGAGTGCCTTCCACTGATGCTCAGCCATACCCAAGGACTTGGGAGTCCCCTCGAAACATATCGTATTACTACTTGCTACACGTACAACTCGACACGAGATGCATATTGAATTTCTAGAAAGGAACCTAACGACATTACCGGAACCCGAATATTTTGAAGAAATTTCGGGACATTTAGGCATTGATGCATGATCTGCGGGACATATGCACCTACACCGAGGAACCGTGAGATTAACTATGTAGATTATGTTTTGAGATAGCATAGATAAAGCAACGTTATATGAAACTGAGTAGAACTTGAAGTGATCACGTTACATTGACCATATGGAGCGATATTGGAATGAACGTGCGATTTAGTACAATATAATGACGCCAGGCCAGCGTGATTATATTGAAGTAAATCATACAGAAGTCCCAACGTTACTACATAAGGAATATGAAGTGATTCAAAGGAAATTTTGGTAGGAACCGCTTGAGTATACGCATTATGGTCCGTTAGAGGTAGGGAAAGAATAACCACGTAGCCTAGATACTGTAACCCAAAAATTTGTTATAGATATAGACACCCTGAATACTTAAGGAAAAAGTTCTTAAACAGGAAAAACTTTGGACTTACTTGCGGTAGAGCAATCGTTACCTCAGTTATGGAGACTCGCATGGATCCTGATTTTAGTTAGGGTACATTTCTTCACAACGTTTATTGTCTCGAAGTTGTTTAATACTAGAGTGATAGAAACCTTACATCTAAGAACCTTAGAGTTATGACTAGTAAGCCATTAACAACCATGAGGGTTAAGTATTCTCTAAGACAAGTTAATGGTAATCTGACAGAGATAGAGGAATAATTTAAGGTAGTACCTTAAAATTAACAGGTGGGTCATTGGAAATGACCTCATGTCAACAAAACTTGGAAAGTTTTAAAGTAGTAGTTGGAAGTTTTAAAGGATTAGTCATCTACGCACAATCAGATGTTATTTGAGAAGGCTGATAGAATTTTTCGCGGTAGTATAATAAGATTTAGTTGGAACAAATTGGCTTTCAAGGATGAAAGCGTAAGTTATTTATAGTAAGAATATTATTCGTATACCTCGCGAGAATGGTGAGCCAGAAGCCATCTGGGTTACTTCAATAACCCGAGATCCTACAATGGAAATAGGAAGGGATGACAATGGATTTCATCCCGAAACTACCGAAAACAGTCAGCAGTTATGACACTATCGGGGTTATCGTTGATCGCCTCACCAAATCTGCTCACTTTCTAGCCATGAAAGAAACCGATACAATGGACAACGATACATAAAGGAAATTGTATCCCGTCACTTCAGCAATTCAAATTCTATACTACCCAAGAATCGTATTTGATACTCATTCTTATGCGACACTGAATCCTAACTTATTCCGAGAGAATTCTTAATCAATGATAATCACACCATCACCCTTCTTACTTTGATATTAGTCATACCAGTTCGGAATTTCCAAAATCAATGGGTAGTTAATTCCCATCCTCATACTCTCCCTTTCGTTTCTCACTTATAAGCAACAACTTTATACTTAAGCATTTTTGGTCGAAGGACTTATGCCCTACTAATAGTCATCAACCACATTAAAATTCAACAGTTTTCATTACCTCGTAATATTTTTGCTCAAATATCACCCGAGATTTTTAAAAGTCTTTTACTCGATTCTCATCAATCTTTTTTCAACTTGTAACCTCTGAAATATGAAAATTTTGTTTGCCAAAATTTTACTTACACTATTTTACTGTGCGATCCTCTCAAAACTTAATAAAAATAAATTTATTTTATTTTCCATTCGTGCAAATTTTTGAAATCGTATACGTTATATAAAATAAAGTAAATAAATACTTCTTTTTGACAAATACATATGAAATTTTACTTTCACTTTTACAAATCAAATCTTTTATTCAAAGGATATTTTACCTTGAATGGTACGTGTTGTACATAACCCTAGTTTGCTAAGAACTTAATTTCTTTTCTTACATCGTCACCTTAAATGAATTCTATAAAATTTTCGTTGCTTGTCAATATAAAATTTTTCGTTGCTTATTCGTATCCAAGTCATCATGAAGACAGACAACTGTCGAAACTAAGAGATTCATGTGTGTGTATGTGATGAAGGCACTTACTACCACGTCATGCAGAGCCTTCGGGCATCCACAAACACTTAAACCATTCAAAATTACTGCGTTACCCCAGGGATCTTTGATGTCAAAGCAGAGGGGTATAAAATACTATTAAATTTTTGCAGGAAAAACCTTTAAGTACGATACAATTTTACACAAGATATTTATTTATTTATAGAATGGATTTACTTAAACCTTGCTACAACACTTATAGGCAGTGTACCTAATCGTACAGTAGTGTAGTTTTTAGTAAGTCCGGTTCGTTCCACAGGGAAATCTTTAAACAAAGCTCAACGCTATATTAGTTTACTTTTATAAAAATATAAAAATATATATAAGTAATATTATTATTATAAAGGGGGGTTTTTACCGTTTAATGACCGGTTTGTCGATTTTAAGACTTTAGTCGCAGTTAAAACCTAATGTAAAATATAAAATAAATACAAGACTTAAATTAAAGCGTAAAGTAAATAACAATAATGAAATTGCGAATAATAAAAATGCGATAAAATTGCGATAATTAAAAAGTACGATAATTAAAAGTGCGATTAAATAACAATAAATAAAAGTGCGATAATTAGAAGTGTAATTAAATATAAAATAAAGGAAATTAAATATGAAATAAAAGAATTATGCTTATTTAAACTTCCGTAATCATGATGTTTGACGTGTTGATTTTAGTTTTATGCCCATGGGTTAATTGTCCTTTGTCCTGGATTATTTAATATGTCCGTCTGGTTTTTGTCCATAACAGTCCATCAGTCATAAATATAAATTGCGAGTGTCCTTGTCAAATTATTATTATACCCGAAGTTAAATATTCCAACTAATTGGGGATTCGAATTGTAACAAGGTTTTAATACTTTGTTTAATGAATACACCAGGTTATCGACTGCGTGTAAACCAAGGTTTTACCACTTTGTTAACAATTACACCAATTACCCTTGAATGTAATTTCACCCCTGTTTTAATTATTCTAGTGGCTATTAATCCATTCCCGTGTCTGGTTAAATGAACGATTATTCGTACATATAAATACCCCGCCCATCGTGTCCGATCGAGTATATATGGTAATTTATAGGGACGCCCAATTGTAAATCTTTATATTAACATTAACAAACTTTCATTTAGTTAAACAAATATAAAGCCCATTAATAGCCCATAGTCTAATTTCCACAAGTGTCGTTCTTTTGTCCAAACCCTAATTATGGTACAAAGCCCAATTACCCAATTTTAGTAATTAGCCCAACATCATGATTACTTCGTTTTAAATAAGCATAATGATAACTTAGCTACGAGACATTAATATAAAAAGGTTGAACATAACTTACAATGATTAAAAATAGCGTAGCGTTACACGGACAGAATTTCGACTTACACCCTTACAACATTCGCTAACATACCCTTATTATTAGGATTTAAAATTAAAATTAAAATTAAAATATAAATTATATATATATATTACGTATATATTGAGAGAGAGATTGAAATAAGATATGAAATTTGATCAGAATTCGGTTTGCTTTATAGCCAGAGTTGAAAATTGGGGCTCCGCGACTCGCGGCAAAAACCCCTTCAAACTCCGCGAGTCGCGGAGATAGAAATTACAGCTCAGTCCTTGGAGTTTTCTCTGCCGACGGTTTTTAATATATATATATAATATATATATAATTAATATAATTAATTATATATTATATTATATTTATATACATAGTTAACTTGTAATTTTTAGTCCGTTGCGTCGAGCGTTAAGAGTTGACTCTAGTCCCGGTTCCGGATTTTCGAACGTCCTTGCGTACAATTTTATATTTTGTACTTTGCGTTTTGAATCTTGTACTCTTGTAATTTCGAGACGTTTCTTATCAATAATTGGAACCTTTTTGATTGTCTTTTGTACTTTTGAGCTTTTTGGTCGTTTGCGTCTTCAATTTGTCGAATCTGTCTTTTGTCTTCACCTTTTATTATTTAAACGAATATCACTTGTAAATAGAACAATTGCAACTAAAAGCTTGTCTTTCTTGAGGAATAATGCTATGAAATATATGTTCGTTTTTAGCATTATCAAATATTCCCACACTTGAGCGTTGCTTGTCCTCAAGCAATATCGTCTTGAAATACTAGAATCACTTCTTTATTCTTCACACTTTGTACATCAGTGATTTCTATACGGCGGTATAAACAATGGTAGTAACGATATGGTTTACAGTCCCACATGACTATAAAAATTTAGATCCATTAAGGAAATTGGATCTTTATGAAAACATTTGATCTTTTGAAAATTAAATCTAGTTTTTACCCTAGATAAGTTTTCCGGAATAACCCTTTACCGGTGTTTGCAAAATATTTTTGTGGGTTTGGTGGGTTTCAGATTTGAAAATTTTAGCTCAAAACTTGCGGTTTTGTGTCACCCACTTGCTAACCTTGTATTTGGAAAGCAACACGTCCAGTTTACTTGTCCCGTATATTACCTTTCGGCAAACTACCGTCCGGTTGTAAAGGAAAGCGTTGAACAAGCAACTGTTAAGGCAATGTCCCGTGACATGCTTTTGATTATGGTCTATAACGTGTCGGACGCAATTACTATCCTTGGTAGGAGCAATAGTAAAGCTCACCCTTATAATTTTTCGGTCTGGCACAAGGTCCTGTCTTTGACCATGCTATGCAACCACCGTTCTTACGGTTGACACCCGATTTAGTTCAGGTGACCTAATGAATTCCAGGTGAATTCCTAGGATTTTACGTTCAATGGTAATGAACGCATTGAAAATAGGTTTTTCAGAAAACAAATCGGTTTGTAATTTTGATCAAAATATTTTCTCGTTTAAGCTCGAGTTTAGATATCATCGAATTCCATGAGTTTGTAATTCTCAATCTTTAAGGTCAATCTCTAGGATTGAGTAATATCAGTCTTAAAAGCTGATTTTTAATCTTTAAGGAGATTATCCTTTCTGGGGATCTGATTCATTAGTCTTATCCAGCTAATTTGCATGGTGCCCCCCCATTGTACGAGATAAATCCTTCTCATGGTTAGGATAAATCTGACCACTTGGCGACCCTGTTTAATGCTGAGGTCCGTGGATTTCCTGCTGATTTTAGTGATGACTTTTCTAGATTTTTCGTCAACCTACAGCTGGTCTGGACGACAACTTCATGACCTAAATCAAGAAGCGCGTTTCTTTTTCGGAAGACTTTACTTCCTTTTAATGATGGAATTGATTCATCGTGTAGATCCATCTCTTCTTTTCTTTCATTGGGTAAAACAGTTTAGTTTAGTTCAAAGCAAAAGTATTTTCAGTTATTTGTTACAGATATATGTGACATATGTTAAGATAACTTGGTAAATTTTCCCACACTTGGCTTTTATTTTCCTTTTTTATCGTCCTCTATTTCATTTTAAATGAATTTTAACATTTTAGTTTGTTTCTCAATTTATGTCCCTTCCGAGGTAACAATAATTTCGGTGTTAAAACCTAGTTTTATCGTTCATAAATATGTATAAACATGATTTTGAATTCATTTAATTGAAAATTTTACTAGAATTGGGTAGTCAGTATATAAGACTAGGGCTGTTCTTTTTTATCAGAGAGCACTAGATTCTAATACAACTACTGCTTTACTAGTATTTTTAATGGTAACCAAGTGTATAAAGTAAAAAATTTTAAAATCCGAAAGAATTTAACCCCTTCCCACACTTAAGATCTTGCAATGCCCTCATTTGCAAGAAATCAGTAACAATTTAAATTATTGAGGGTGATTTGTGTAAAAATGATTAAATTTTTAACAAAGTTTCCAAATATATTGGCGTTTGTTTGCTGAATGATAAATGGTGCACATCATTTGTTCATTCCGTCTTGTTGTTATTTCACATATATTTTGCATCTTGTCGTCAAAATTAGTTGCTTTTGCTGAACTTAATGCCAGTCTTTGAAAATGCGTTGTTTTACCCTGTTGTGTACATAAGATAAACTGCAAACATATATACATATTTTTGAAGTTTGGTTTATTACCCCACATTCAAAAATTATTAAAATCTAAGAATAAAAGTTAGAAATTATAAAAAATGATTACAATATTAACTAAAATATTAAACATATCAATAATTACAAATTACAAAATAAAAAAAAAAATAAGTATACTAAGGATGATATTGGTACCAATAGGGGTTCCAGGCATAACCATAAGTGCTATAGAATGCTTCGGCAGGGTCATACGTAGGATATGGTGGCTGCATCTCTATAGACCAAGGAGGGAAGACGGGTTTCGGTGTAGGAATATAGTTTCTACCTATATGTTGGCAATGCGCTATGATCTGGTTCTGATGAACTTGCCAATCTTCAAATGCTCTCTGTCTAGCATTTTCGTATTCCTGAGAAGCTATAAACCTATGCATTTCTTGCATCTCATTCCCCCCTCCTACATTACCTTGCTCCTGGTTTCTCTCCACCTGTGGATGTCTACCATGGTATCGTACTGCGGCGTTATTCCGCCTCTTCAAAACTTTCGCACCATGGTATACATTTAAACCTATAGTATCGCGGGGTTCTGGCTCTTCTAGTAATAATCCCCCCCGACTTATATCCACACCGAGATATTCACCAATCAAAGTAATAAAAATACCACCTCCTATTATGCTATGTGGACGCATCCCCCGAACCATAGCTGATAAATAATAACCCACACAATATGGTATACTTACAGCGCTCTGTGGGTCTCGAATACATATATGGTAAAACAAATCTTGTTCATTTACTTTTTCTTTGTTCTTACCCCTTTGTGTAATCGAATTAGCTAAAAACCTATGTATTACTCTTAATTCGGCTCTATCTATATCCAAATAAGAGTAGTTTCCCCCTTTGAAACGGTGATGGCTTGTCATTTGACTCCACACACCGTGTGTATCAAAATTCTCATCTATCTTTCTACCGTTTAGTATCAATCCTCTACAATCGGCAGACGCTAACTCCTCAGGCGTATATATACGTAAAGCCTGAGCCATGTCCAGTAAAGACATGTGGCGCATCGAACCGCCTAACAAAAATCTAATAAAAGAACGATCGGTTAAACTAGCTACCCGATCATTCAACTCTATACTACATAACAACTCTTCACACCATACTTTATATACAGGTCTGCGTATGGTGAATAAACATATCCAGTCATTAAAAGAAGAATTACCATACCTCTGTACAAGTAATTCCCTAATTGGCCCGGCCAATTCTACAGCTTCTAAGGGTCCCCATTCTATGACCCTCGGTACCTCAACAACCTTAGAGTGAAGAGTATGCAAACCCCGTTGATATTTTGGATAATCTATCCAAAGTCTGTCAAATCTCAGGTTCGGGTGCAACTCTTCCAAATGCATATCGGAAAAGGTCATGACTGGATGAGGTACATCCTGCTTGTAGTAGTTATCTACCTCCTGTTGTTCCAAATTCTCAGCAGGAGCATTGCGGGCTTGGGATGAAGATTCACCCCTTTCATTCTGCAAAACACATCAAACACAAATTTTGTGCATCCAAATATGCATTAGTGTCAGCAAAATCATCAATCAAAATAATTACAATGACATTATCAATTTATATCAAACTTAAGCTTATTTTCACATTTTTATCAAATCTACACTTTTTCAAATAAGCATATACGAAAATTTTCGCCAAGTTCATAAGCATTCAACTCAAATAACATGTCAAAATAATCATTACTAGCAATTAAACAAGTCTCAAATGGCATTATCTTTCAAAAATCAAGTTCATGAATTTTAGACTTGAAAAAGTCCACTTTAATTCTCAAAATCATGTTTAGGCTCAAAGTTTGGATCATTTAACTACCTAGACATGTTACACTACTCAATTTAGCAACAATTCATGACAAAAATCGGCCATAACCTGTTTATATCAAAAAGCCCCAAATTTGCTCAAGAACACAAACCCTAGATTACTCAAAATTTGAAGTTTAAGGCTTCTAATCATGTTAAACAGCATCAATCTAGGTTATACAAGCATAATACATAAACAATTTAAGTCTAATTACACTAAAAAGCATCAAAATCAAATTGGGGAAAAAATAGCTCAAGAACACCAAAATTCGAATTAATGGTGTTTAGGTGTAGAAATTTACCGTTTTTCTTGAGTAATTCTTAGATAGCATCCTTCTTAACATGATTTTAGCAAAAGATTTGGTGATTAACGGTTAAAAATTGAGATTTTTGGGGTGTTTTTGGGTGTATTTGCGCAGCTCTTTTCGCAGTGTTTTTGGGTGTTTTTGTGTGTGGGAGCTGATCAGTTCGTGCAGCTCTTTTATTTTTTTTTCTGGGTTTTGGTCCCTCCGCGAGTCGCGGAGATTTAGGCTCCAAACTCCGCGAGTCGCGGAGTTTGGTATTTTTTTTTTTTTTTTTTTTTTTTATAATCATTAACTTTTGAAAACAATTAAGAAATTAATTTTAAAATTTTGTTTCCCTTGTTATTTTGGACGAGGTCGTTTCGGATCGATGTCCTAGTCCGTCCTTCGACAAAATTTTAAAATTTGTCTTTTTGTAGCGATTGTTTTAAAAGCTAAGATTTTTGGGTTTTTTCAATGTTTTTGGCATACTCTAATTCAATAAGATTAAAAATAATGATAATAAAAGTTCTCGTCCCTCCCTCGGGTAAAGCAATTTCGGTTCAAAGACCTAGTCTTCAACTTACGACGAATTTTAAAAATCATATTCTTAACTTAATGAGATAAAGTAAATTTTTATTTTTAAATTCACACAACTTAAATATTAAATTCAAAATTAAAAATTAAAAATTCACACCAAACTTAAAATTTGAAATGCATAAAATTAAAAATTTCATATTTTAAAAATTAAAAATTCACACCAAACTTAATTTAAAAATTCATAAATTCATATCAAACTTATATTAATTTTTCAAATATTTACAATTTTAAATATATTGTTTTTACAAAGTTTACAATATTAATTTAAGATTTAAATATTAATTTTAAAAATATGGTAAAAATAAAATTAAAAATCTTTTTGTCTTTTTATCCCACTTTAATCAATCAAATATTATCAAAAATATGCGCCCCTCTTTTCGGTAAAGTAATTTCGGTTCCAAGACCTAATTTAACTCATGACGAATTTTTGAAATATTTTGGGTTGATTGTTTAAAGATATTTATACCTTAAGAATAAACGTTAAATTTCGCAGTGATGTAATAAATTTTTGAATGATATCAATAATTTCGGTCGCCAAACCTAATTTTATTTAATACCAATTTAATACTTTTTAGCGAACAAATTAGCGTTTATTATCAAAAGGTTAAAAATAAAAATAAAAATAAAAACTGTACAGACATACCTGTGAAATAGATTTCTTAGTTATATGATCTATTCCATTCATAAGATAGTCGGTTTAATTGGTTTTCCATGGCTGCATAGGCGTAACCTCGAGCATTCAGTGTCTTTTCTTCTAAACATATGAACGGTCCGTCTCTGCATAAAGTAACAAATTCGGTATTTGAATAGGTTTGATTATTTGAACATTTACCTCCATGTGACCATTTTCCGCATTTGTGACATCTTTCTAGGTGTCGTGCTCTTCTCTTCGCTGCGGATTTTGATTTTCCTTTACCAAATTGTAACTTATTATCTTCGCATCTGGATCCTTTTCTAACTCCGTCCATTCTTTCTCTGATTACTGATACTAATTCGCTCGGTAGTATGTCATTATTACGTTTAGTGATCAAAGCGTGTAGCATTAGACCATGGTTTAGTTCACAGGCAGTCTTCATTTTGTAAAAACCTAAAAAAAAAATAAAAATTCAGAATGGGGGGAGAAGACTAGTTCTTTAGGGTCTGCTAGGGAAAGACCATACGTGTTCCATTTTCGAGAACTACACGAAAACAGACAATCTAACTCTAACAGAAATACATATTATCCTTTAAAGACTTGATTCTCCCCACACTTAGTTAGCTGTGGTGTCAAAATTGTGATTAACTTCGTTGTCGACTTCCATCGGACCATGTATGTAATGTTTAACTCTGTGACCATTAACTTTAAATTCAATCCCATTTGAATTTATTAATTCTATCGTTCCGTATGGGAAAACTCTTTTGACTATGAATGGTCCAGACCATCTTGATTTCAATTTTCCAGGAAATAGCTTGAATCGTGAATTGAAAAGAAGAACTCTGTCTCCTTCTTTAAATTCTTTTGAACTTCTGATTCTTTTATCATGCCATTTCTTCGTTCTTTCTTTATAGATTAACGAATTTTCGTATGCTTCATGTCTTAATTCTTCTAATTCGTTTAGTTGACTTAATCGTAGACGTCCGGCTTCATGTAAATCAAGATTACATGTCTTCAAAGCCCAAAATGCTTTGTGTTCAATTTCTACTGGAAGATGACATGCTTTTCCATAAACAAGTCTAAAAGGTGTGGTTCCAATTGGAGTTTTGTAGGCTGTTCTAAAAGCCCAGAGTGCATCCTCCAATTTAATGGACCATTCCTTCGAATTTGATCCTACGGTTTTCTCTAGAATACGTTTTAAAGCTCGGTTGGTATTTTCAACTTGTCCACTTGTTTGTGGATGATATGCGGTGGAGATTTTATGAGTTACTCCATATCTTTTAAGAACTTTCTCAAGTTGATTATTACAGAAATGAGTACCCCGATCACTTATTAAAGCTTTCGGTGTTCCAAACCTTGCAAAAAGACGTTTTAAAAAGTTGACTACAACTCGTGCATCATTAGTTGGGAGAGCTTGTGCTTCCGCCCATTTAGATACATAATCAATGGCTACGAGTATATATAGATTATTATGAGATTTTGGAAATGGACCCATAAAGTCAATACCCCAAATGTCAAATACTTCACATACTTGGATGACATTTTGTGGCATTTCATCACGTTGACTTATTTTTCCGGCCCTTTGACATGCATCACAGGATTTGCAAAGAAGGTGTGCGTCTTTGTAAATTGTAGGCCAATAGAATCCAGCTTCATAAACTTTTCTTGCTGTTAGTTGAGGCCCATAATGCCCTCCTGTTGGTCCTGTGTGACAATGGTTTAAAATTTTACTAGCTTCATCTCTAAATACACATCGGCGTATTATTCCATCGGGACAACTTTTAAACAGATGTGGATCTTCCCAGAAATAGTGTTTTATATCACTGAAGAATTTCTTTCGTCTTTGGTACGATAATCCTTTTTCAAGGAATCCACAAACTAAGTAGTTTGCATAGTCTGCAAACCATGGGATTTCTTTATAATCTATCTTCAATAGATATTCATCAGGAAAGTTGTCTTGTATGGCTGATTCATTTAGAACTTCTAATTCGGGATTTTCAAGACGAGAAAGATGATCAGCGACGAGATTTTCTGCTCCTCTTTTATCTCGGATTTCAATATCAAACTCTTGTAAGAGTAAGATCCAACGGATTAATCTTGGTTTAGCATCTTGTTTTGAAAATAGGTATCTAAGAGCAGAATGGTCGGTATAGACCACCGTTTTTGCTAGAACGAGATATGATCGAAATTTGTCAAAAGCAAAGACAATAGCAAGGAGTTCTTTTTCAGTAGTTGTATAGTTCGTTTGTGCTCCTTGTAACGTCTTACTAGCATAATATATAGGTTGAAATCGTTTTTCAATCCTTTGTCCTAAAACGGCTCCCATTGCAAAATCACTTGCATCGCACATTAGTTCAAATGGTAGATTCCAATTTGGTGTTATCAAGATCGGTGCATTAGTGAGTTTTTCTTTAAGAATATTAAAAGATTTGATACACTCATCTGAAAAGATGAATGGCGCATCCTTTTCTAGGAGTTTATTCATAGGAGTGGCAATTTTAGAAAAATCTTTTATGAAACGTCGGTAAAAACCGGCATGCCCTAGAAAACTCCTAACTCCTCTAACATTGGTGGGATGTGGAAGTTTAGCAATTACATCTACTTTAGCTCTATCCACTTCAATTCCTTCTTTTGAAATTTTATGTCCAAGAACGATGCCTTCTTTAACCATGAAATGGCATTTCTCCCAATTAAGTACTAGATTTGATTTTTCGCATCTAATTAGCATTCGTTCCAGATTAACTAGACATGATTTAAATGTATCACCGAAGACTGAAAAGTCATCCATGAAAACTTCCATGCATTCTTCTATCATGTCGTGAAAAATCGCCATCATACACCTTTGAAAGGTTGCAGGGGCGTTACAAAGTCCAAATGGCATGCGTTTGTAAGCAAAAGTACCATAAGGGCACGTGAATGTGGTTTTCTCTTGGTCTTCGGGTGCTATTGGAATTTGAAAATATCCGGAAAATCTATCTAGAAAACAATAGTAACTATTTCCGGCTAATCTTTCCAACATTTGATCTATGAAAGGTAAGGGAAAGTGATCTTTTCTGGTGGCGTCATTTAATTTTCTATAATCAATACATACACGCCATCCTGTTACAGTCCTAGTAGGAATAAGCTCATTTTTCTCATTTGTAATGACAGTCATGCCACCCTTCTTAGGCACGCATTGAACTGGGCTTACCCATGGACTATCAGAAATTGGATATATCAAACCTGCATCTAGCAGTTTAATAATTTCCTTTTTAACAACATCTTGCATATTAGGATTTAGTCTTCGTTGGCGTTGCACATACGTTTTATGACCTTCTTCCATAAGGATTTTATGTGTGCAATACGAAGGACTTATTCCTTTAATATCATGAATCTTCCATGCAATGGCTGGTTTATGAGCTTTCAACACAGAAATGAGTTGTGATTTCTCATTTTCAGTAAGAGAAGACGATATTATTACAGGTAATTCAGATTCACCATGTAAATAAGCGTATTCCAAATGGTTTGGAAGTGGCTTTAATTCTAATTTCGGAGGTTCTTCTATCGATGATTTATATCGATATCTGTCTTCTTCTTTTAGCATTTGAATTTCTTCTGTTGTTGGTTCATATCCATTAGCTATAAGTGTAGCTAACATTTCAGCTTCATCAATTGGTTCATTACCTTCTCCTAAAGAACATTCTCCTGTTCCTTGTAATTCTGGAAATTCTTCTAATAATTCTGCATGTGCATCTATAGTTTGAATATAATAACATGTATCATCTGCAGATTGTGGTTGTTGCATTGATCTATCAACTGAAAAGGTAACACTCTCATCCTCTATACTTAGGGTCAGTTTCTTACCGAACACGTCTATCATTGCTTTAGCCGTGTTTAAGAATGGTCTTCCTAATATGAGAGGAACTTGAGAATCTTCTTCCATGTCCAAAACAACAAAATCTACTGGAAATACTAAAGTACCAACTTTAACTAGCATGTTTTCCATTATCCCTCTAGGATATTTTATTGATCTATCGGCTAGTTGTATGCTTATTCTGGTTGGTTTCAATTCTCCAAGGTCTAGTTTAGCGTATAGTGAATACGGCATTAGATTTATACTAGCACCTAAGTCTGCCAATGCTTCTATTGAACTAAGACTACCCAGAAAACATGGAATTGTGAAACTTCCTGGATCAGATAGTTTTTCTGGTATCTTATTCAACAGCACTGCTGAACAATTAGCATTCATAGTAACAGCCGAGAGTTCTTCCATTTTTTTTCTATTTGAGATTAGATCTTTCAAGAATTTAGCATATCTTGGCATTCCTGAAATCACATCAATGAAAGGAAGATTTACATTTATCTGTTTAAACATATCCAAGAATTTGGATTGCTCGGCTTCAAGTTTTTCTTTCTTCATTTTACTCGGGTAAGGAAGTGGTGGTTGGTATGGTTTAACATAAGGTTTATCCTTAACTGTGTTATTTTCATTAACCTTTTCAACTACCGGTTCTTTTTCCTTATCTTGATCGGATTGTGGTTCTTGTGGAGTAGGAATAGTTTCATCAGAAGTTACAGGTATTTCAGGTGATTTAAGTGTTGTACCACTTCTTGTGGTAATAGCTTTAGCTGTTTCATTCCGGGGGTTAGCATTTGTATCACTAGGTAGACTTCCCGGTTTTCTTTCACCTATTAACCTTGCTAGGTTACTCACTTCTTGTTCCAGATTTTGAATAGAAGCTTGTTGATTTCTAAATGCTTGAGCATTTTGTTCATTAGTTTGTTTTTGAGATGTGAAAAACTGCGTTTGAGTTTCAACTAGCTTCGTCATCATATCTTCTAAATTCGGCTTTTTATCATCGGTTTGTTGTGGTGGTTTGTTTTGAAAATTCGGTCTTTGCTGATTGTAAGTATTATTGGATACTTGTTGATTGCTAGGACCTTGTTGGTTGTTGTATGGAATATTTCGGTTATAATTCTGGTTTTGATTGTAAATCGGTCTTGGCGGTTGATAATTATTCTGATAATTATTTCCAGGCCTTTGGTTTATGTATGAAATATTCTCTCTTTGTTCCATTGTTAATTCAATACTGAGACAATCTTTTGTCAAATGTGGTCCTCCACACTGCTCACAACTAATTCGTATTGAGTGAATATCCTTAGTCATCTTTTCCATTCGTCTTTCGAAAGCATCTATCTTTGCGGAAATGGAATCTAAGTCATGGCTAGAATCGGCTCTAGCTGCTTTAGATGATCTAATGATGTCTTTTTCTTGGTGCCACTCATGTGAGTGGGAAGCAGTATTATCAATAATTTTGTAAGCATCAGTTTCGGTTTTCTTCATAATAGAACCACCAGCTGCTATATCTATGTCTTTTCTTGTAGTGATGTCGCATCCTCGGTAGAATATTTGTACTATTTGACAGGTGTCTAAACCATGTTGCGGACATCCTCTTAATAACTTTCCATATCTTGTCCACGCCTCATATAGAGTTTCATTTGGCTTTTGTGTGAACGTAACAATTTCTGCTTGAAGTCTTACGGCTTTAGATGCAGGAAAGAATTGTTTAAGAAATTTGTCAATTAAAACGTCCCATGTATCGATCGCCCCTTCAGGTAACGATTCCAACCAATCTTTGGCTTCTCCCTTTAAAGTCCAGGGAAATAACATGAGATATATCTGTTCATCCTCCACTTCTCGTATTTTAAATAGTGTGCAGATCCTATTAAAGGTACGTAGATGTTCATTTGGATCTTCCTTCGGCGCACCACTAAATTGGCATTGATTAGTCACCATGTGTAGAATTTGTCCTTTGATTTCATAATCTGGCGCATTAATGTCTGGATGAGTAATTGCGTGACCTTGGCCAGTGCGTTTAGCTCTCATTCGGTCTTCCATACTTAAA
The DNA here is from genome assembly GCF_046630445.1 of Rutidosis leptorrhynchoides. Taxonomy (NCBI): domain Eukaryota; kingdom Viridiplantae; phylum Streptophyta; class Magnoliopsida; order Asterales; family Asteraceae; genus Rutidosis; species Rutidosis leptorrhynchoides. The sequence goes on along the minus strand of NC_092334.1, from coordinate 496,131,668 downwards.
GGTTCCAGATTCTCCATAATTGAATTTGTTGAATCGGTATCAATAGATGATTCTGATTTAATGGTTCGTTCCTCAACAATCTCTGTTTGAATGATTGGTGGTTCCGGAGGAAAGTTTAATGGTTCAGGATCTACGAACCGTTCCTGAATATTTTCCGGATTCTCAATTGTGAGGTCGGGTTCAAAAAATGGATTATCGGAAATTTGAACTGAAGTACTTGGTCGACTGGATGACGATTCTAAAGAAAAATCAACGGCGGATATATTTGTTAAACGATGTCTTGATCGAGTTACAGGTGGTGAACGTACAAAAGGTGATGAACGTCTTGCTCGGTGCATTCACTGAATATCCTATTAGTTTTAAAAAGGAAAGAAAAATTATAATAAGTTATCCAATCAATAGACTTTTCTGATTTTGCCCACGTTTCGAATAGCCAAAAGATGCAGCAGAGGGGCAGGATTCGTTTGGTCTCAATATAATTGAGGACTGTTTGGCTCCAATAACCCGGTCCACGTACAAATCCAACTATTACTACGAACCAGAAAATTTTGATGTCTATCAATTTAACCACTCAAAATAAATTTTCGTAATTTAAAGAAATTTAGATAAGAAGTAGAATAAAAATCTATGTCCTAAAACTAGAATAGCGAGAAATAAGAGAGAAAAAGAGTTCGTCGCAAAAGGTTGAAAAAGAAAAAAGGGTTGAAAAATAAAAGGTGACGGAAAATTAAAAGAAACTTATAAAAACTTAAAAATATTTAACTAACCTAACCTTATTACTACAACTAACTTAAAATTATAATCGCAAATTGAAATTACTAATTGGAATGATAATTGGTACATAGTAAAAGGTGTCTAAAAATATTAAAGCTTACAGGAAAAACTAAATCCCAAATGGAAATAACTTAAAAAGAAACTAAAACTTAAAAAGGCGTCGCAAAATTCTAAAGTACCTAAATCTTAGTCTAAAGAAAAAGCACTTAAGGAATTCTACGGCAAAGCCTAAAAATCTAGGAGTAAAAATGACTATAGCAAAAACTAAGTTTAAAATTAAATATGAGCTAAAAATACAAATATTACGCTACAACGATTAAAAAGGTACAAAATATAAAAATATACAAAAAGTTGTAAAAAGTACAATTTTTTATAAAAATATTATTTTTATATTATTTATTTAATAAAACTATTAATTTTACAATTTTATTAAACTAATTTATACTAAATACATTAAATTAAATAAAAAGTAAAATTAAAAATAAAACTAATAATAATAATAATAATTAGGTTTAAAATAATAATAATTAATAATTACCGTAATTAATGCTCGATTAGGGCTTCCTGTGCGCGTGTCAGAGAGGCTCCGCGAGTCGCGGCAATTAAAGAAGAAAACCCCGCGAGTCGCGGGGTTCAGAAATTCAGTTGACAGCTTTAAATTTTTACGCGTTTTTCTTTATTTTTTTTATTTTTTTATTTTTTTATTTTATGTTTTCTGTTTTTTAAATAAATAAAAGATTTTAAAATAAAACTTATATTTTTATAAACTAAAATAAAGATAAAGAAACTTATAAAACTTAAATATTTAACAAAATCTTAAAAATACTTATATTTTTGTTTTTTCTTTTTATATTTTTGAATAATTAAAACGTATTTTTACAAAAACGACTTTTAATAAAAGTAACTAAAAATCCTTTTTTTTTTTTATATTAGCGTTGCGCTTCCGGCTTTTAAGATAAGTCCCCGGCAGCGGCGCCAAAAATACTTGATGTCAAAGCAGAGGGGTATAAAATACTATTAAATTTTTGCAGGAAAAACCTTTAAGTACGATACAATTTTACACAAGATATTTATTTATTTATAGAATGGATATACTTAAACCTTGCTACAACACTTATAGGCAGTGTACCTAATCGTACAGTAGTGTAGTTTTTAGTAAGTCCGGTTCGTTCCACAGGGAAATCTTTAAACAAAGCTCAAAGCTATATTAGTTTACTTTTATAAAAATATAAAAATATATATAAGTAATATTATTATTATAAAGGGGGGTTTTTACCGTTTAATGACCGGTTTGTCGATTTTAAGACTTTAGTCGTAGTTAAAACCTAATGTAAAATATAAAATAAATACAAGACTTAAATTAAAGCGTAAAGTAAATAACGATAATGAAATTGCGAATAATAAAAATGCGATAAAATTGCGATAATTAAAAAGTACGATAATTAAAAGTGCGATTAAATAACAATAAATAAAAGTGCGATAATTAGAAGTGCAATTAAATATAAAATAAAGGAAATTAAATATGAAATAAAAGAATTATGCTTATTTAAACTTCCGTAATCATGATGTTTGACGTGTTGATTTTAGTTTTATGCCCATGGGTTAATTGTCCTTTGTCCTGGATTATTTAATATGTCCGTCTGGTTTTTGTCCATAACAGTCCATCAGTCATAAATATAAATTGCGAGTGTCCTTGTCAAATTATTATTATACCCGAAGTTAAATATTCCAACTAATTGGGGATTCGAATTGTAACAAGGTTTTAATACTTTGTTTAATGAATACACCAGGTTATCGACTGCGTGTAAACCAAGGTTTTACCACTTTGTTAACAATTACACCAATTACCCTTGAATGTAATTTCACCCCTGTTTTAATTATTCTAGTGGCTATTAATCCATTCCCGTGTCCAGTTAAATGAACGATTATTCGTACATATAAATACCCCGCCCATCGTGTCCGATCGAGTATATATGGTAATTTATAGGGACGCCCAATTGTAAATATTTATATTAACATTAACAAACTTTCATTTAGTTAAACAAATATAAAGCCCATTAATAGCCCATAGTCTAATTTCCACAAGTGTCGTTCTTTTGTCCAAACCCTAATTATGGTACAAAGCCCAATTACCCAATTTTAGTAATTAGCCCAACATCATGATTACTTCGTTTTAAATAAGCATAATGATAACTTAGCTACGAGACATTAATATAAAAAGGTTGAACATAACTTACAATGATTAAAAATAGCGTAGCGTTACACGGACAGAATTTCGACTTACACCCTTACAACATTCGCTAACATACCCTTATTATTAGGATTTAAAATTAAAATTAAAATTAAAATATAAATTATATATATATATTACGTATATATTGAGAGAGAGATTGAAATAAGATATGAAATTTGATCAGAATTCGGTTTGCTTTATAGCCAGAGTTGAAAATTGGGGCTCCGCGACTCGCGGCAAAAACCCCTTCAAACTCCGCGAGTCGCGGAGATAGAAATTACAGCTCAGTCCTTGGAGTTTTCTCTGCCGACGGTTTTTAATATATATATATATATAATATATATATAATTAATATAATTAATTATATATTATATTATATTTATATACATAGTTAACTTGTAATTTTTAGTCCGTTGCGTCGAGCGTTAAGAGTTGACTCTAGTCCCGGTTCTGGATTTTCGAACGTCCTTGCGTACAATTTTATATTTTGTACTTTGCGTTTTGAATCTTGTACTCTTGTAATTTCGAGACGTTTCTTATCAATAATTGGAACCTTTTTGATTGTCTTTTGTACTTTTGAGCTTTTTGGTCGTTTGCGTCTTCAATTTGTCGAATCTGTCTTTTGTCTTCACCTTTTATTATTTAAACGAATATCACTTGTAAATAGAACAATTGCAACTAAAAGCTTGTCTTTCTTGAGGAATAATGCTATGAAATATATGTTCGTTTTTAGCATTATCAATCTTATTCTTCACATCTGTCGGAGCGATGCTCTATCTTACATAACTCAAAGTCCTGACCTATTCCAACGAAATTCTCATCTAGTGATATTAACATCATTAGTATTCCGACTTTAATATTAGCCATAACCTGTGTGGCATTCTGCAAAGTCAAGAAGCGATTAACTTCTCATCCTCATGCTCTATCCTTCATACCTCACTTTTTAGCAACGGCTTCGGACGTAAACATTTTTGGGCCAAAGACTTAAGTTCGGATAATCATCAAAACTACATATAATTCATTAGTTTTCATTACCTAGTAACATGTCAACCGATGATTCAAAGATTTTTCACTCGACCTTTTTCAACTCGTAACCTATGAAATACGAAAAACTATGTTTATCAAAATTTTTACACATTGATTTACACGTTGCTTATTTGTGCGGTCCTCACGAGATTTATGGACAAATGAAAGTACTAAAAACTTTTCTATCACTTACGCGATTTATAAAATCATATATGTATAAATTTACCCTTACTTATTTTGGGTTAGTACATACTAAGTTATACCTTCAAGATGATTAAAAATCGCTCCTTTATTGAGTTGTTTTAAGTCAAATAATTTTGTGCAAATGGTACTCGTTATACATACTTCTAAATTTACCAAGAACTTCGTTCCATTTATGTTGTCGCATCAAACGTTTAAAGGTTTTTCAAAACTTCCTCGGTTGATTTTATTAAAGGTTTCCGTATTAGACTACACCATGTAGGGATCACACTTCTTCTCTCCCTCCGTTAGGGATGAAGCTTACTATTAAAATCCTTGTTAAAAACGCTTGAGCCACTTTGGGTGGCAGATTTATATAAAAAAAAATTTGTTAGGAAGTCTTTGTACTCGAAAAATGTTCCTTTTAAGGTTAAACATGGCAAAATCGCGGGCCGATAAATCAGTTTTCTGAGGTACACTCAATGGTCACCCCATTGTAGGAAGGGCACTAGGTGGGTTTCTATTCTCAATATTTCACGGCTAATCGCAACATCCTCGTAAAAATCATCTCTATGAATTAGTAGGTTGAGGTACAAGGAATCGTTTTGAGATTCTTTTCACTTAGAGTAAACCGTTCTTTACGATCAAGGGTCCACGTATCTTCTTGTCCGCGCATCTCCTTAAGTATAAGGATAAATTCAGAACAAACCGCTCGAAGAGTTCACCCTGGTTCAAAGATCACACCTTTCGTGCGATTCTCTTTCGGAAATGTAAAGTAACGTACTTTAGGAATCTATGAATCTTGTTATCCTCTTGGAAGGGACTGCTTAAAACATCTGTAATACGGATATGGTTACTCTACACATTCCTTTCTTCGTTGGTTGCAACTATATGTTGTTCTAGTTAATGTTAACCCTAACTTCAACATGTAACTGAAAGGATAAAGTTACATTATGGAACTGTTCTTTCATTCCATCTAAGGATAAGTTCACCTGCAGTATGGTAAACTGGGTGATATCCTTCATTGTTCGTTCAGACCGTCCTGAAGGCACTATAGATAATTATGGCTTGCATTGCGTATAAGTCCGATTATTCACTTTCAGCAAAAGTTTCAATTCATATAGTTAAATGAAACGTTCTTAAATATCGAGTTATTTATGCCTATGGTCTCTTTCCGAAATCAAGGGGTTAGTAAAATCCGTGGCTAACACTATCCAGACATCAAATCGCATGGTTATGATCACCATGTTTTCCATCCTACCTGTCAGCTTTGTATTGCGACATAAGCGCTCAATGTTTTAGATAAGTTTAGTAACATTCATGATGTATTTCATGCATCCAGCTTACTAAAGATGCCTGTAAGGCTAAAAACATCATCTTTTCTTTTGTGGATATATTCAGACAACATACTCTTGTTAACCAGAAACGAAATCAATTTGTTGATCTCCTAAGAGACTTAATTAATAGCATATACCTATTCTTACTTTTATACGCCAGAGTACCTTTCAACGTAAATAGCTCACTTTTTAGCCCAGGAATCTTTCGGAACTTTGATACGCTACTTCTTATTTAAATACAGTACCATTTTTTTTGCCACTCCTCAAATTTCGTGACGAAATTTCCATTAACAGGTGGGTAATGTAACGACCCGGCTTTTTCGACTTGCTTTTGTGCCTTGTGTTTTTGCGAAACTGCGTATTTGTGCGTACTGTGTTACTTTATACTCTGGAAACTTGATTTACGTGGTTTACTTCCATTTATATGTTAAAACGGTCCTTAGAGTACGTAGGATACATAACTTGATCATTGGAAGCCTTTATAACCGTTAGTGTTATTTGACGTTTCGAATAAACCGCGAACTTGCGCGCACGTTTAACTTTTGTCATAATCGGAATATTATGACTGCGAAATATTAATTATTATTTTATAATAATAATTACCTGGGTTTTTGGATGCTTAATTACGCGTAGTAATTTAATTATGCACAATAGTTAGTCTTGTTGGACTTTCTACCTTGTTGGGCTCAAGCCCACCCTACTCTAGCTAGTGACCCAATTAATTAGCCCTTGTCTATGTCATCAATCCTTGTCAAATTCCTTGCTTATAAATACTAGCCCTTGTCCATGTCATCAATCCTTGTCAAATTCCTTGCTTATAAATACTAGCCCTTGTCCATGTCGTCAATCCTTGTCAAATTCCTTGCTTATAAATACTAGCCCTTGTCCATGTCATCAATCCTTGTCAAATTCCTTGCTTATAAATACTAGCCATTTACCTCTCATTCAAATCACTTGCTCATTTGGTTTTCACACACACTTGTTCTTTCTTTCTTCCCTTTCTAGTATTGCTTGTAAGTCTTCTTTTTCTTCTTCTTTTCCTTTCATTTTCGTGGCCATCATCATCATATTATGGAGATCAAAGTTCCTTTTAGGTTTGATCTTGCTTATATCTTGTTGATTCAAGCATGAATCTTTCAAGAACATGGAAGATTCAAGCTTTCTAGCTTTGAATCTTCACCAACTTTGTAGATTCATCTTTCTTTTACTTTAATCTTGTTATTTTGTGATAAAGATTCAAACTTTTGTTTGTTATCTTCATATATCTTAAAGATCCAAGCTTTATGCTTCAAGATCTTCAAGAACACTAAAGGTTCAAGCTTTCTAGCTTTGTGACCTTATAAATTGTGTGAAAGGGATCCAAGCTCTCTAGCTTAGGGCTCCATCACCTCTTTTGACTTGGATCATGTTCATACTTGTTTGATTAATGTAAAGTTTGTAACTTTGTTTGTAAATAGGACTTGTAATTGTGTTAAGACTAAGGATATGATGTAACCTTGGTTCATCATCCATCTAAGACTCTTAAATGAGTTGTGTTACCACTTGGTCTTAACATATTGTGTATTGATGGTAGAATCTTGGTCAAAAGTGATGCTAAACCATCAACGAGTTGTACACTTGAAGCTACAAGCATCAAGGATGAGAACCGTGATGAGCATCAAGCACCAAGAACCTCATCGGAGCATTTGTCCACTGATTTTCGTATCTGATCAGACCACCTGGGCTACTGGAAAGTTGATTCTCAGATAGTTCGGTTCGAGTAGATGATTTTCCTTTTAGGCCTCATCTTAATCCGAGTTACGGTTTAGGATTTATGGCCCTCCGAGAGTCACTACACCCTATTAACGTTGTGCTGAAATTTCTGACCTACTCGCACTTAAACCGTCGCCACGGTCAAACGAAGACGAGTTAGGTTCTGAAAATTGGTCAGCGGTTAGGGGACTCACATACGGAGCCATAGCCACAGACTATGCATCTTTTCGATTTACGTAGAGGTCGCAGAAGCTGACCGAAATCAGCCTATTGTTTTGATCTCTATTCTTGTCAAACTTACTTAGCTTTTATGATGATGAATGATGATGATGATGACACTTAAACTTATTTTATGCACTATTAGAATTTATAAAAACAACCTACTAACCTAGTAACCCTTGATTTAGGTTGACGACCTTTCGGACCGACTTACTACTTGCGTACTTTCATTACCGACTTTACCGCTTTTATCACTGTGAGTTATAGCATTCCCTTTTTACTTTAACTTATTTTGGGAACTGAGAATACATGCGGATTTTATGTTTTACATACTAGGCACGAGTACTTAAACTTTATATATGTGTGGGTTATACAACGGCATAAACTTTCCCCTTAGCTCGGTAACGTTTAGTCATTGGTTTTTGAACCGATGAACGCGAATCTTAGATATGGATCCATAGGGTTTGACATCCCCACTCGGGCTAGTCGCGCTAGCATTTAACGAGTGTTTAATACTTCGTGAACATACGCACTCGCCAAGTGTACTTTCAGGGGGTTATAAACGTTAAGTCTAGTTACCGAGTGCCCACGGTTATACATATACTTTATCATACTGATTTGAATTACTGATTTAAAACGCTTGTTTGAAGCACTGAAATCTCGTGGCCTACATTATATTACTGAATACAAACAAACTATAGCTCACCAACATTCGTGTTGACTTTTTAAGCATGTATTTCTCAGGTGTTTAGACGTTGTTGCTTCTGCTGTTAGCCTTGCTGTTCTAGTCTCGGTGTATAGACTTGCTGTTACAGACTTGCTGTGTTAGACTTCCGCTGCATTACTTAGAGATGTCTCAAGCATGAAACTTTTACTTTGCATTCCCAACTTATGTTATTTTCAAAACAATAGCTTTGTAATTACCTTAGTATCATGTACTCATGTTAATGTTTCCTATTCATCTTTTGTAAAACGTTATCTGTTCATGAATGCAAAACTGGTTTTCAAACAACATATAGTGTTTGACCTTGTAATGATCCTGTTGTTGATGTACCGTACATGATGATTTTGTACGGGGCGTCACATATGTACTATTGGTATATACACTCCAATGATAAGCTATTAGTAGCCCATGTGAGTCACCTAACGCATGTGGGAACCATCATTTGGCAACTAGCATGAAATATCTCATAAAATTACAAAAATATTAGTAATCATTCATGACTTATTTACATGAAAACAAAATTACATATCCTTTATATCTAATCTATATACCAACGACCAAAAACACCTAAAAAAACTTTCATTCTTCAAATTTCTTCATATAATTGATCTCTCTCAAGTTCCATCTTCAAGTTCTAAGTGTTCTTCATAAATTCCATAAGTATAGTTTCATAAAAATCAAGAATACTACCAAGTTTGCAAGTTTAATTCCAAGCTTTCTAATCCATTCCAAGTAATCATCTAAGATCAAGGAACCATTGTTATTTACAGTAGGTTATCTTTATAATTCAAGGTAATATTCATATTCAAACGTTGATTTAATTTCTACAACTATAACAATCTTATTTCGAGTGAAAATCTTACTTGAATTGTTTTCGTGTCATGATTCTGCTTCAAGAACTTTCAAGCCATCCAAGGATCCTTTGAAGCTAGATCCATTTTTCTCATTTCCAGTAGTTTTATATATAAAACTTAAGGTAGAAAAAATATTCATAACATTATTCGATTCATACATATAAAGCTATCTTATTCGAAGGTTTAAACTTGTAATCACTAAAACATAGTTTAGTTAATTCTAAACTTGTTCGCAAACAAAAGTTAATCCTTCTAACTTGACTTTTAAAATCAACTAAACACATGTTCTATATCTATATGATATGCTAACTTAATGATTTAAAGCCTGGAAACACGATGAACACCATAAAATCGGATATACGCCGTCGTAGTGAAACCGGGGGGCTGTTTTGGTTTGGATAATTAAAAACTATGATAAACTTTGATTTAAAAGTTGTTCTTCTGGAAAAATGATTTTTCATATGAACATGAAACTATATCCAAAAATCTTGGTTAAACTCAAAGTGAAAGTATGTTTTTCAAAATGGTCATCAAGATGTCGTTCTTTCGACGGAAATGACTACCTCTTTAGTAATTGACATGTAACTTAAATTTCTGACTATAAACCTATACTTTTTATGTTTGGATTCTTAAATTAGAGTTCAATATGAAACCATAGCAATTTGATTCACTCAAAACGGATTTAAAATGAAGAAGTTATGGGTAAAACAAGATTGGATATTTTTGATCTTTTTAGCTACGGGAAATGTTTAACAAATCTATACAAATCATATCCTAGCTAACTTATATTGTATTATACATGTATTCTAATATACTATGTAATCTTGGGATACCATAGACACGTATGTAAATGTTTTGACATATCATATCGACCCATGTATATATATTATTTGGAACAACCATAGACACTCTATATGCAGTAATGTTAGAGTTAGCTATACAGGGTTGAGGTTGATTCCAAAAATATATATACTTTGAGTTGTGATCTAGCCTGAGATGTGTATACACTGGGTCGTTGATTAATTCAAGATATATATATCGATTTATTTCTGTACATCTAACTGTGGATTACTAGTTGTAGGTTACTAACGAGGACAGCTGACTTAATACACTCAAATCTTTAAAACATAATAAAAATGGTTGTAATTATATTTTGATCATACTTTGATATATATGTACATATTTGTATAGGTTCGTGAATCGATCCGTGGCCAAGTCTTATTTCCGAGGAAGGAAATATCTGTGAAAGTGAGTTATAGTCCCACTTTTAAAATCTAATATTTTGGGATGAGAATACATGCAGTTTTATAAATGTTTTACAAAATAGACACAAGTAAATGAAACTACATTCTATGGCTGGATTATTAAACCGAATATGCCCCTTTTTATTAAGTCTGGTAATCTAAGAATTAGGGAACAGACACTCTAATTGACGCGAATCCTAAAGATAGATCTATTGGGCCCAACGAGCCCCATCCAAAGTACCGGATGCTTTAGTACTTTGAATTCATCATGTCCGAAGGGAGTCCCGGAATGATAGGGGATATTCTATATGCATCTTGTTAAGGTCGGTTACCAGGTGTTCACTATATGAATGATTTTTATCTCTATGTATGAGATGTGTATTGAAATATGAAATCTTGTGGTCTATTGTTACGATTTGATATATATAGGTTAAACCTATAACTCACCAACATTTTTGTTGACGTTTAAAGCATGTTTATTCTCAGGTGAATATTAAGAGCTTCCGCTGTTGCATACTAAAATAAGGACAAGATTTGGAGTCCATGTTTGTATGATATTGTGTAAAAACTGCATTCAAGAAACATATGTCGATGTAATATATTTCTATTGTAAACCATTATGTAATGGTCGTGTGTAAACAGTATATTTTAGATTATCATTATTTGATAATCTACGTAATGTTTTTAAAACCTTTATTTATAAAATAAAGGTTATGGTTGTTTTAAAAATGAATGCAGTCTTTGAAAAACGTCTCATATAGAGGTCAAAACCTCGCAATGAAATCAATTAATATTGAACGTTTATAATCAATATGAACGAGACATTTCAGTTGGTATCCGAGCGTTGGTCTTAGAGAACCAGAAAATTTGCATTAGTGTGTCTTATCGAGTTTGTTAGGATGCATTAGTGAGTCTGGACTTCGACCGTATTTTCTTTAAAAATGATTGCTTAACATTTTTGTTGAAAACTATATATTATTAACATGTAAATATTATGTGATATATTAATCTCTTAACATGTTTGATATTGTGTGATAGATGTCTATCTCTAGCACAAATCCCATTGACTCACCTAATAATAACGAAGAGTCGAATATATATTGGCAAGATTCACAAGTTCCCGAAGAACTGGAAGAAGAGAAAACGGAACCGGAAGAAGAGGAACCGGAAGAAGAAGAGGTTCCGGAGGGGGGAATAGTAGGAACCACAGAAAACTGGTCAAATAAAAGAAAATCCTCAACCAATGGACCAAAGTTAATAATGGTCAATGGTGTTTCCGCTAAGGAAGCAAAATATTGGGAAAATTACCAATTTTCCGATGAATCGGATCCTGATGAGGATTCCGATGATGTTATAGAAATTACCCCGACCCAATTTAATGAGGCAAAAGAAAATAATAAGGGAAAAGGCATCAAAATAGAGAAATCTAATTCCGACCCCGATGAACTTTATATGTACCGTCAACACCCGTATTTTCAATATCGTGACAATAACCCGGGAACCTCTAAACCACCAGGTTTTTCATAACCAATGTGGAAAACGACGACTCGTATTAGAGGAACATCATATATCCCTAGAAGATTAGAAAAAAGAACCAAGTCCGAAGAAGAAGAAACCAGTGATTCAGATTAGAGGGGTGTGATCATGTTGTGTAATAAATGTATTGTATTGTGCTTATACTTTTATGTTCTATGTAAAAATTGCTTGTATTGTTTGTTATTACGAATCTAATCCTTGTCTATTTTACAGTATAAAAACAAAATGGATGTTAAGGGTAGACAACCGAATATTTTAGAAGACCTACCAGAGGATATGATTGAGGAAATCTTGTCTAGAGTCGGTCAGAATTCATCAGCACATTTAGTTATGGTGAAATTAACTTGTCAAACATTTGAAAGACTTTTCAGAAATGCCTTAGTTTATAAAAGACTTTCCTTTGATAGGTGGGGTATATCACATTGGGGAGACTTTAAGTTACGCCGTATTTTCTTTAAAGCGTTAAATGCGGGGAACCCAAATGCAATTTTACGCTACAGGTTAAGAACCTATTTTGACTCAACATATCCCAACATAGGATTTCGTGAATTAGAAAGAGCTTCTAACATGCAACATAAAGAAGCATGTTATGCTTACGGGTTAGTGATGTTCGCTTCTTACCAAAGTGAGAAAAAGAACATCGTATTGCAGCTTTTAAATAAAACTTTCCCACAAGTGACGGATTCAGTAGTTGGGGTGAGAAACAAGGTTTTTAGATTATTACGGGGCCGTTGGACATTACGAAACCCTCGTCCTTTTGACGACATTACAACATGCTGTCTAGCTAATGGTCATAACGATTATTTTCTACAAGACCAAGGATGGGAAGTCGTCTTAGTAAAACCAGAATGCATGACTTGTTTCTGGATTTATGAATTACGTGTCTTTTTTCCTTTGCTAAACAACTTGCGTATTAACTAGATTTATCTTCAAAAATGTCCTGTATCATAGTGTACTATATTTCATGTTATATGTAATATAGCGAATTTGTAAGTTTGAAGAATATTTGTATGTGATATATTATTATAATCAGTTTTTCATATGGAATTGTAGTAGTTGAATTGTATATTATCTACTAAGTATGAACTTAACGGGTAGGTAGTACCCGAATTTAAACTTATAAAACGCTAATATGAAGAAAAAGCTTTTATAAATGAGTTCATATTATGCTACGAGATACTATTGACTACTCTTAATATTCTGTATGATTAAATTGTTTCATTTGACTATTTTGAAGGAAATGGCACCGATTACTCGACACACCTTGAATATGAGCGAAGAGGAATTCGTGTCTTTCTTGCTTCAAACATAGCCGTAGTACAGGCCGCGCTACATACCAACAATAACTCTGAATCTAGCAATGCAGCTAACGGCGCAAGAAATCGTGTAGGATGCTCCTACAAGGAATTCACTGCCTGCAAACCTTCAGAATTTGATGAAATCGAAGGACCAATTGGATTGAAACGGTGGACCGAGAAAGTTGAATCGGTGTTTGCCATAAGTAAGTGTGCTGAAGGAGACAAAGTGAAGTATGCTACGCATACCTTCACAGGTATTGCGTTAACATGGTGGAATACTTATCTAGAGCAAGTGGGACAAGATGCTGCTTACGCGCTATCATGGTCAGCATTGAAGCACTTGATGAACGAGAAGTACCGTCCCAGAACCGAGGTCAATAAGCTCAAGTCATAACTTAGAGGGTTACGAACACAGGGATTCGATATTACTTCGTACGAAAGATGATTCACAGAATTGTGCCTATTGTGTCCCAGAGCGTTCGAAGATGAGGAAGAGAAGATCGACTTTGTGAAAGGGTTACCGGAGAGAACCCAAGAAGATATAAGTTCACACGAGCCTGCCTCCATACAAAAGGCATATAGAATGGCTCACAAACTAGTGAACCAGATTAAGGGAAGAATTAAAGAATAGGCGGCCGAAGAGGCTAACGTGAAGTTAGTCAAAAGAAAGTGGGAGGAAAACGGTGATAAGAGTCTCCAAAACAACAACAACTATCCCAACAATCGCAACATCAATCGCAACTACAACAAACGGCTCAACCACTACAACAATCATCCCAACAACAATAACAACCGCAACAACAATAACAATCAGAAGCAGCTATGCCAAAGGTGTGAAAAGTATCACTCGGGGTTCTGCACCAAATTTTGTAACAAGTGTAAAAGAAATGGTCATAGCGCGGCGAAGTGTGAGGTCTACAGACCAGGGGTTAACAGAACGAAAAGAACAAATGGTGTCAGAACGAGTAATGGCGGAGCAAGTAGTGTCGGAGCAAGTTATGCCAATCTATTTTCTTAAAAATGTGGAAAACCGGGCCACATTATTAGAAATTGCCTGAACCAGGAAAACACGAATGGACAAGGTCGCGGAAGAGTTTTCAATATTAATGCGGCAGAGGCACAGGAATACCCGGAGCTTATTACGGGTACGTTTCTTATTGACAATAAATATGCTTACGTTTTATTTGATTCTGGTGCGGATAGAAGCTATATGAGTAGAGATTTTTGTGCTAAATTAAGTTGTCCATTGACACCGTTGGATAGTAAATTTTTACTCGAATTAGCAAACGGTAAATTAATTTCAGCAGATTATATATGCCGGAATCGAGAAATTAAACTGGGTAGCGAAATATTTAAGATTGATTTGATACCAGTAGACTTAGAGAGTTTTGATGTAATAGTTGGCATGGACTGGCTGAAGGAGATGAAAGCAGAGATTGTATGTTACAAAAATGCAATTTGCATTGTACGAGAAGAATGAGAACCCTTAATGGTGTACGGAGAAAAGAGCAACACGAAGCTACATCTTATTAGTAATTTGAAGGCACAAAAACGAATAAGAAAAGGTTGCTATGCAATTCTAGCACACGTCGAGAAAGTACAAACTGAAGAAAAGAGCATCAATGATGTTCCCGTCGCAAAAGAATTTCCCGATGTATTTTCGAAAGAATTACCGGGACTACCTCCACATCGATCTGTTAAATTTCAAATAGATCTTGTACCAGGAGCTGCACCAATAGCTCGTGCTCCTTACAGACTCACACCCAGCGAGATGAAAGAACTGCAAAGCCAACTACAAGAACTATTAGAACGTGGTTTCATTCAACCAAGCACATCACCATGGGGAGCTCCTGTTTTGTTTGTCAAGAAGAAGGATGGTACATTTAGGTTGTGTATTGACTACAGAGAGTTGAATAAACTTACCATCAAAAACCGTTATCCACTGCCGAGAATTGACGACTTATTTGATCAACTACAAGGCTCGTCGATTTATTCGAAAATCGATTTACGTTCTGGATTCATCAAATGCGAGTAAAGGAGGATGATATTCCAAAAAATGCTTTTAGGACGCGTTATGGTCATTACGAGTTTATGGTTATGCCGTTTGGATTGACTAACGCACCAGCTGTGTTCATGGACCTTATGAACCGAGTATGTGGGCCATATCTTGACAAGTTTGTCATTGTTTTCATCGATGACATACTTATTTACTCGAAGAATGATCAAGAGCATGAAGAAAATTTGAGAAAAGTGCTAGAAGTATTGAGGAAAGAAAAACTGTACGCTAAGTTTTCAAAGTGTGCATTTTGGTTGGAAGAAGTTCAATTCCTCGGTCACATAGTGAACAAAGAAGGTATCCAGGTGAACCCGGCAAAGATCGAAACCATTGAAAAGTGGGAAACCCCAAAAACTCTGAAGCATATACATCAATTTTTAGGATTGGCTGGTTACTACAGAAGATTCATCCAATATTTCTCCAAAACAGCAAAACCCTTGACTGCATTAACGCATAAAGGGAAGAAATTTGAATGGAAGGATGAACAAGAGAAGGCGTTTCAGTTATTGAAGAAAAAGCTAACTACGGCACCTATATTGTCATTGCCTGAAGGGAATGATGATTTTGTGATTTATTGTGATGCATCAAAGCAAGGTCTTGGTTGTGTATTAATGCAACGAATGAAGGTGATTGCTTATGCATCTAGACAATTGAAGATTCACGGGCAAAATTATACAACTCACGATTTGGAATTGAGTGCTGTTGTTTTTGTATTAAAGACTTGGATGCATTATTTATATGGGGTCAAAAGTATTATATATACCGACCACAAAATTCTCCAACATATATTTAATCAGAAGCAACTGAATATGAGACAACGAAGGTGGATTGAACTGTTGAATGATTATAATTTTGAGATTCGATACCACCCGGGGAAGGCGAATGTGGTAGCCGACGCTTTGAGTAGAAAGGACAGAGAACCTATACGGGTAAAAGCTATGAATATAATTATTCGTACTAACCTTACTACTCAAATAAAGGAGGCGCAACAGGGGGTTGTAAAAGAAGGAAAGTTGAAGAATGAGATACCCAAAGGATCAGAGAAACATCTTAATATTCGGGAAGACGGAACCCGATATAGGGCTGATAGAATTTGGGTACCAAGGTTTGGAGATGTGAGAGAAATGGTACTTAAAGAAGCACATAAAACCAGATATTCAATACATCCCGGAGCGGGGAAGATGTATAAAGATCTCAAGAAACACTTTTGGTGGCCGGGTATGAAAGCCGATATTGCTAAATATGTAGGAGAATGTTTGACGTGTTCTAAGGTCAAAGCTGAACATCAAAAACCATCAGGTCTACCACAACAACCTGAAATCCCTGAATGGAAATGGGAAAACATTACCATGGATTTCATTACTAAATTGCCAAGGACTGCAAGTGGTTATGATACTATTTGGGTAATAGTTGATCGTCTCACCAAGTCAGCACACTTCCTGCCAATGAGAGAAGATGACAAAATGGATAAGTTGGCGCGATTCTATTTGAAGGAGGTTGTCTCCAGACATGGAATACCCGTCTCTATTATCTCTGATAGGGATGGTAGATTTGTTTCAAGGTTCTGGCAGACGCTGCAACAAGCGTTGGGGACTCGTCTAGACATGAGTACTGCCTATCATCCACAAACTGATGGGCAGAGCGAAAGGATGATACAAACGCTTGAAGATATGCTACGAGTATGTGTTATTGATTTCGGAAACAGTTGGGATCGACACCTACCGTTAGCAGAATTTTCCTACAACAACAGTTATCATTCTAGTATTGAGATGGCGCCGTTTGAGGCACTTTATGGTAGAAAGTGCAGGTCTCCAATTTTTTGGAATGAAGTGGGGGATAGACAGATTACGGGTCTTGAGATAATACAAGAAACTACCGAGAAAATCATCCAAATTCAACAACAATTGAAAACCGCCCAGAGTCGACAAAAGAGCTACGCGGACAGTAAAAGAAAAGATATAGAGTTTGAAATTGGAGAAATGTTCATGCTTAAGGTTTTACCTTGGAAAGGCGTTGCTCGATTTGGTAAACGGGGGAAACTAAATCCAAGGTATATGGGACCATTCAAGATTATAGATCGTGTCGGACCAGTAGCTTACCAACTGGAGCTACCTCAACAACTCGCGGCTGTACATAACACTTTTCACGTCTTGAATTTGAAGAAATGTTTTGCTAAATAAGATCTCACTATTCCGTTGGACGAAATCCAAATCAATGAAAAACTTCAATTTATTGAAGAACCCGTCGAAATAATGGATCGTGAGGTTAAGAGACTTAAGCAAAACAAGATACCGATTGTTAAGGTTCGATGGAATGCTCGTAGAGGACCCGAGTTCACCTGGGAGCGTGAAGATTAGATGAAGAAGAAATACCCGCATCTATTTCCAGAAGATTCGTCAACACCTTCAACAGCTTAAAATTTCGGGACGAAATTTATTTAACGGGTAGGTACTGTAGTGACCCGAACTTTTTCATGTTTATATATATTAATTAAGATTGATATTTACATGACTAAATGTTTCCAATGTGTTAAGCAATCAAACTTGTTAAGACTTGATTAAATGAAATAAGTTTCATATAGACAATTGATCACCCAAGTTGACCGGCGATTCACGAACGTTACAAAATTGTAAAAACTACATGTTGTGGTATATATAGACATATATATATGGTTGACATAAGATTATGATGAGTAAGTATCTTACTAAATATATTAACAATGTGTGATATACATAAGAAATGAGATTACTAAGTTAAGAAACTCGAAATGATAATTACATCCTCGTATTTTAATGTATATATCATATTAAGAGATATTCATACATCATAATATCATGATAATATAATAATTTAACATCTCATTTGATATAATAAACATTGGGTTAACAACATTAATTGAGATCGTTAACTTAAAGGTTTCAAAACAACACTTACATGTAACGACTAACGAAGACTTAACGACTCCATTAGAATGTATATACAAGTTATGTTTTTATATGTATTCTTACACTTTTGAAAGAATTCAAGACACATATCAAAGTACTTCTACTTAACAAAAATGCTTACAATTACATCCTCGTTCAGTTTCATCAATAATTCTACTCGTATGCACCCGTATTCGTACTCGTACAATACACAGCTTTTAGATGTATGTACTATTGGTATATACACTCCAATGATAAGCTATTATTAGCCGATGTGAGTCACCTAACACATGTGGGAACCATCATTTGGCAACTAGCATGAAATATCTCATAAAATTACAAAAATATTAGTAATCATTCATGACTTATTTACATGAAAACAAAATTACATAACCTTTATATCTAATCCATAAACCAACGACCAAAAACACCTACAAACACTTTCATTCTTCAATTTTCTTCATCTAATTGATCTCTCTCAAGTTCCATCTTCAAGTTCTAAGTGTTCTTCATAAATTCCATAAGTATAGTTTCATAAAAATCAAGAATACTACCAAGTTTGCAAGTTTACTTCCAAAATTTCTAATCCATTCCAAGTAATCATCTAAGATCAAGGAACCTTTGTTATTTACAGTAGGTTATCTTTCTAATTCAAGGTAACATTCATATTCAAACTTTGATTCAATTTCTACAACTATAACAATCTTATTTTGAGTGAAAATCTTACTTGAACTGTTTTCGTGTCATGATTCTGCTTCAAGAACTTTCAATCCATCCAAGGATCCTTTGAAGCTAGATCCATTTTTCTCATTTCCAGTAGTTTTATCCAGAAAACTTGAGGTAGTAATTGTAGTGACCCGAACTTTTCCATGTTTATATATATATATATATATATATATATATATTAATTGAGATTGATATTTACATGATTAAATGTTTCCAACATGTTAAGCAATCAAACTTGTTAAGACTTGATTAATTGAAATATGTTTCATATAGACAATTGACCACCCAAGTTGATCGGCGATTCACGAACGTTAAAACTTGTAAAAATGACATGACGATATATATATGGATATACATATGGTTAACATGAGATTATGATAAGTAAGTATCTCCATAAGTATATTAACAATGAGTTATATACATATAAACAAGACTACTAACTTAAGGATTTCGAAACGAGACATATATGTAACGATTATCGTTGTAACGACATTTAAATGTATATATATCATATTAAGATATATTAATATATCATAATATCATGATAATATAATAATTTAACATCTCATTAGATATAATAAACAATGGGTTAACAACATTAATTGAGATCGTTAACTTAAAGGTTTCAAAACAACACTTACATGTAACGACTAACGATGACTTAACGACTCAGTTAAAATGTATATACATGTAGTGTATTTAGATGTATTAAAATACTTTTGGAAGACTTCAAGACATATATCAAAACACTCATACTTAACGAAAATGGTTACAGTTACTTTCCCATTCTTTTCTTTCATCAAGAATTCTAGTCGTATTCTTACCCGTATTATACACAGCTTCAAAACGTACTTACTATGGGTATATACCAATAGGAACTAGCATGGGATTCCACTCTTGATTATGTCATGTATGACTAATCAATTTTAACTTCTACCATGAGCTAGTCAACTAACTAGAACTCCTTTTAACCCCACTCACCACTCACCAATTACCACTCATCATTCACTCCATTTCACTTCCAATTCTCTTTCTAATTCTCTCTTAACACACACACACACACACTATTATGAACGTATTTTCCAGTAGTTAATCATCATCTTCATCAAAAATCACTTCAAGAATCAAGCTATAATCATCATAGGAAGAACACTTCAAGAACACTTCAAAAATCCCTTCAAGTTTACTAATTTACTTCCAAGCTTTCTAATCCATTCCAAGTAATCATCTAAGATCAAGAAACCTTTGTTATATACAGTAGGTTATCTTTCTTATTCAAGGTAATATTCATATTCAAACTTTGATTCAATTTCTATAACTATAAACTATCTTAATTCGAGTAAAAATCTTACTTGAACTTGTTTTTGTGTCATGATCCTACTTCAAGAACTTTTAAGCCATCCAAGATCCTTTGAAGCTAGATCATTTCTTGTCACTTCCAGTAGGTTTACCTACTAAACTTGAGGTAGTAATGATGTTCATAACATCATTCGATTCATATATATAAAACTATCTTATTCGAAGGTTTAAACTCGTAATCACTAGAACATAGTTTAGTTAATTCTAAACTTGTTCGCAAAAAAAAGTTAATCCTTCTAACTTGACTTTTAAAATTAACTAAACACATGTTCTATATCTATATGATATGCTAACTTAATGATTTAAAACCTGGAAACACGAAAAACACCGTAAAACCGGATTTACGCCGTCGTAGTAACACCGCGGGCTGTTTTGGGTTAGTTAATTAAAAACTATGATAAACTTTGATTTAAAAGTTGTTATTTTGAGAAAATTATTTTTATTATGAACATGAAACTATATCCAAAAATTATGGTTAAACTCAAAGTGAAAGTATGTTTTCTAAAATGGTCATCAAGACGTCGTTCTTTCGACTGAAATGACTACCTTTACAAAAACGACTTGTAACTTATTTTTCCGACTATAAACCTATACGTTTTCTGTTTAGATTCATAAAATAGAGTTCAATATGAAACCATAGCAATTTAATTCACTCAAAACGGATTTAAAATGAAGAAGTTATGGGTAAAACAAGATTGGATAATTTTTCTCATTTTAGCTACGTGAAAATTGGTAACAAATCTATTCCAACCATAACTTAATCAACTTGTATTATATATTATGTAATCTTGAGATACCATAGACACGTATACAATGTTTCGACCTATCATGTCGACACATCTATATATATTTCGGAACAACCATAGACACTCTATATGTGAATGTTGGAGTTAGCTATACAGGGTTGAGGTTGATTCCAAAATATATATAGTTTGAGTTGTGATCAATACTGAGATACGTATACACTGGGTCGTGGATTGATTCAAGATAATATTTATCGATTTATTTCTGTACATCTAACTGTGGACAACTAGTTGTAGGTTACTAACGAGGACAGCTGACTTAATAAACTTAAAACATCAAAATATATTAAAAGTGTTGTAAATATATTTTGAACATACTTTAATATATATGTATATATTGTTATAGGTTCGTGAATCAACAGTGGCCAAGTCTTACTTCTCGACGAAGTAAAAATCTGTGAAAGTGAGTTATAGTCCCACTTTTAAAATCTAATATTTTTGGGATGAGAATACATGCAGGTTTTATAAATGATTTACCAAATAGACACAAGTACGTGAAACTACATTCTATGGTTGAATTATCGAAATCGAATATGCCCCTTTTTATTAAGTCTGGTAATCTAAGAATTAGGGAACAGACACCCTAATTGACGCGAATCCTAAAGATAGAACTATTGGGCCTAACAAACCCCATCCAACGTACCGGATGCTTTAGTACTTCGAAATTTATATCATATCCGAAGGGTGTCCCGGAATGATGGGGATATTCTTATATATGCATCTTGTTAATGTCGGTTACCAGGTGTTCACCATATGAATGATTTTTATCTCTATGTATGGGATGTGTATTGAAATATGAAATCTTGTGGTCTATTGTTACGATTTGATATATATAGGTTAAACCTATAACTCACCAACATTTTTGTTGACGTTTAAAGCATGTTTATTCTCAGGTGAATATTAAGAGCTTCCGCTGTTGCATACTAAAATAAGGACAAGATTTGGAGTCCATGTTTGTATGATATTGTGTAAAAACTGCATTCAAGAAACTGATTTCGATGTAACATATTTGTATTGTAAACCATTATGTAATGGTCGTGTGTAAACAGGATATTTTAGATTATCATTATTTGATAATCTACATAAAGCTTTTTAAACCTTTATTTATGAAATAAAGGTTATGGTTTGTTTTAAAATGAATGCAGTCTTTGAAAAACGTCTCATATAGAGGTCAAAACCTCGCAACGAAATCAATTAATATGGAACGTTTTTAATCAATAAGAACGGGACATTTCAGTTGGTATCAGAGCGTTGGTCTTAGAGAACCAGAATTTTGCATTAGTGTGTCTTATCGAGTTTGTTAGGATGCATTAGTGAGTCTGGACTTCGTCCGTGTTTACTTGAAAAATGATTTCTTAACAAATTTTGTTGGAAACTATATATTTTTAACATGTGAATATTATGTGATATATTAATCTCTTAACTCGTTTGATATTATGTGATAGATGTCTACCTCTAGAACAAGTCCCATTGACTCACCTAATAATAATGAAGAGTCAAATGTAAATTGGAATGATTCGTGGACTGATTCACAAGTTCCCGAAGAGGAACAGGAAGAAGAGTCGGAACCGGAAGAAGAATCGAAACCGGAAGAAGAATCGGAACCGGATGAAGAAATAGAACCGGTGGGGGAAATAATAAAACGGTTAAGTAAAAGAAAATCCTCAACCAACCGACCAAGGTTAATTATTGTAATGACCCGCACTTTTTCGATCGTTCTATACTTATAAGATTAATATTTATATAAATTAAACCTTACCAACATGATAAGCAATCCAAATTGTTAAGATTTATGTTTTTGAAAAGAGTTTTACACAACGTTTGACCGTCTAGTTTGACCGATGATATCACGAACTATACAATATATGATAATTATACATACATATTTAACATGATCTAAGGATGTTTTAATATCTCATTTTGTATTAATAACAAAAAGTCATAAGTATATTTTGAAACTACTAACTTAAGTTTTCAAAACAATAACCATACGTAACGTTATTTGACATAAATACTGATGATTTATAATGTTTATACATATATCGTATAAGTAATGTATTTAATCATTTTTAAAGGGCTTTTATACATAAAACAATATAAGTATATTTACAAAAGATAGTTATATTTGAATTCTCGTTCCGTTTCCTCAATAATCCTATACGTATATCTAGGGTACTATACACAGCTTCTAGAAGTATTTACTATTGGTATATACCAATAGAAATCTTCAATTATTGGAATAATATGTCATTCATGACATAATAAATTTTAACTTATCTTAGATATTTTCACTAAAAACCAAATTTTCAAGCCTATAAATAAGCACCATTTCTAACTCATTTTTACACATTCATTTTCCAAATTTTACTTCCAATTTTCACACACACTTGCAAGAACTCTCTCAACTTTTATTTTACTACTTCTTTCCAGCAACTTTACATTTTAAACTTGAGGTAAAAACTCTACTTCAACTCCTTTTCAATTCATATATTTATAGCTATATATATAAGAGTTTATAAACTAGAACATAGTTTGAATGATTTCAAACTTGTTCGCAAACTAAATAGATCCTTCTAACTTAACTTTTAAAATACTTCAAGACCTGTAATATAACTTAAAAATATGCTAATTTAACAAGGTATAACTTGGTTTTTCAAAGAACACCTTAAAAACTGTTTTTATGACGTCGGAGTGCAACCGGGGGCTGTTTTGGGTTGGATAATTAAAAACCATCTTAAACTTTGAATTGGAGGGTTATTTTCTGGAAAAATGATTTTTACTATGAATATGGTAACACATAAAAATTTCATGATTTAATTCAAAGTATAAGTATTTTTAGAAAAATAATCATTTAAGGTTGTTTACATGATGGAAAATGATCAACTCCATAAGTTTCACTAAAGTTTGACCTATGACCTGTGATTTCGAATACAAACTAAGGTATTTACAGTTCATAGTCTTAAAGAGGGACTCGATCCAAGGAAGTGGCAAGTTGAATCAACGAAAACGGAGTTGTAACGAAGAAACTATGACCAAAACGAGATCGGATATCTAAGACTAGTTTAGCTACGAAAATAATTGGAGAAAATTAAATAAATCACATCTTTTTAAAATAACATGATATTTTATATATATGTACTCATAATTTAATTTTATATGGTTCAGGATCACCCGTAAACAATACGAGAAGATTAATCATAAGATCCCATGATTGTACGCAACACGTCATTTGACAACACCGGTACTTTATGTACGCAACACGTCATTTGACAACACCGGTACCGTGGGTCAAGATTAATCTCGACCAATACATATACGATGGGGGTTTTTATTTATTTCATTGGGGGTTTATTAAACACCTAAAAATGAACCATTAAAATTGAATTACTAACATCGGACTGCTAACTACGGACTAAGAAATTATTAAAACTATTAAAAGTATAAAAAGTATATATATGTGACGATTGTTTAAAATAGAAATATATTGATAAACTATATATGGATAGGTTCGTGATATCAATCGGAGACCAAGTCGAAATTACATATCTTCAAGACAAAAGTGAGTATATAGTCCCACTTTTAAACTCTAAGTATTTCGGGATGAGAATACATGTATTTTATGTTTTACGTTATGGACACAAGTAACTGAAAAATATATTCTACGTTGAGTTGTACCACTGGCATACTTCCCTGTAGCTTGGTAACTGTTATTTACAGCGGTATTGTAAACGCGAATCCTGTTGATAGATCTATCGGGCCTGACAACCCCAACCGGACTGGACGACCAGTATTCAACGGTTGCACAGTACTTCGTTTTGTGACTACACTTGGTACGGTGTAGTAAGATTTCATAATAAAGGGAATATGCGACGTGATTAAATGTTAAGTATGGTTACCAAGTGCTCAACCACTTAGAATATTTTTATTAAAATGTTTATATATGAAATCTTGTGGTCTATATTTATATCGCTGCCGGCATTAAACCTATATCTCACCAACTTTATGTTGACGTTTTAAACATGTCTATTCTCAGGTGATAATTAGAAGCTTCCGCTGCAACATGTTGAATTTAAACAAGATCTTGAGTATGCATATTTGTGTCAAAAATAAAACTGCATATCGGAGGATTTGTAATGTAAAATATGCTAGAAATCGTATTGTTATCATCACATGTAAAGTTTGTAAGTCTAAGATTATCGCTAAACGATAATCATCTTTATTTTGTCTAAAGCTTGTATCAAAATAAGAATTATGGTTTGTAATGTAAAATATATGCAGTTGTTCTTTTAAAAATGTCGCATATAGAGGTCAATACCTCGCAATGAAATCATACGTTATCTAACACGTTCTTATGGTTAAGGACGGGTTATGACATGTGGTATCAGAGCGATGGTCTTAGCGAACCAGGTTTGCATTAGTGTGTCTAACTGATAAGTCGTTAGGATACATTAGTAAGTCTGGACTTTGACCGGGTCTGATTTCAAAAACCATTGCTTATCACTGTTGGTTAAAATTTATATGTAAATATTATGTAGTACTAATGAGTTAGTTGTGGTGTGATAGATGTCGGGCTCAAAACTTATTATCACATTCAGCGACTCCGAATCAGAATCTTCAGATGGTGTTCCAGTCATTAACCTATCCGATGACGAAAATAATATCTTTGGGGAAGACTCACAAATTCCGGATGAACCAACTATAGAAAATCTGGAAAGTGAACCCGAGGAGGAAAGTGAACCCGAGGAGGAAAGTGAACCCGAGGAGGAAAGTGAACCCGAGGAAATTACGAAACAAAAGTTCGAACAAGGAAAGAAACGAAAAGCTAATGAATTAGAAAATTCAAATCCCGAGTTTAGGGAGGATGATGTGGCACCAACTCCACTAGACACTACCACCCCTATTCCCGCTATTCCTATTCGTGCTGTCCCGGCATCCAGTTCTTCAGTCCCACAGCCAAAATATAGGCAGACAGCCAGGATAAGCGTTAAGCGATTCTTTGAACCTAAACGTCCTAGAAAATAGACCAAACGATGCGCTGCCGTATTAAACCATGGGATCATATAATGTTTTGTATAATATTATTAGTGTGGTTTGCTTAATGTTCGATGTAAGATAAGCATATGTAAAATAGTGAAGTATGAAATGCAATAATTTTCCATGGTTAAGTATTATTTAGATTGTAGTAATTGGTTCGGTACTAAGCTATTAAGTATGAACATTAACGGGTAGGTACTACCCTAGATATAATTATAAAACGC
Source organism: Rutidosis leptorrhynchoides (assembly GCF_046630445.1). Lineage (NCBI taxonomy): Eukaryota > Viridiplantae > Streptophyta > Magnoliopsida > Asterales > Asteraceae > Rutidosis > Rutidosis leptorrhynchoides. The sequence continues at coordinate 496,105,365 of NC_092334.1, read as the reverse complement.
TAATAAGAAGAAAAGGCTTTTATAATAATACCTGGTTCATATTATTAATAAGCTATAATGTACTGTAAATATACACTACATCTATAATATTCCATGTGAATAATTATTTTCTTTTCATTCTTATAGAAGAATATGGCGCGATTGAACCGAATGACGGAACAAGAAATCCAGGAACTCATCAATCAGCGAGTGAACGACAGAATGTTATGGGTCGAGGCTGCAAGAGGTGCTGCAGTTAACCCAAATCCTCGTGTAGGATGCACCTACAAGACTTTTCAAGCTTGCAAGCCCTCATCATTCAGTGGAACGGAAGGACCGATCGGTTTAACCCGGTGGATAGAAAAGATGGAGACTGTGTTTAAAATCAGTGGTTGTGTTGAAAAGGACATGACCAAGTATGCATCGTGCACTTTACAAGATAGTGCACTCACATGGTGGAAAAATTATGTGAAGGCTGTAGGAGGAGATGTAGCTTATGATACTCCGTGGGAAGAATTCAAAACAATGTTAATCAACGAATATTGTCCAAGGAACGAGGTTAGGAAGTTGGAAGATGAGTTACGAAGTCTGAAGGTTATTGGTACTGAAATCACCAACTACAATCAGCGATTCATGGAATTAGTTTTGCTATGTCCTGAATTGGTTCCAACCGAAGAACGGAAGATTGAAATGTACAAAGATGGTTTGCCCAAAAAGGTCAAGGCAAACGTTACAGCATCGAAACCTAAGACAATTCATGAAGCTATAACCATGGCAAACGAGCTAATGGATCAGGTCATTTTGGATAAGAAAGCATTCAATACTGATGTGAAGGTATCAGGTAACAAGAGAAAGTGGAATGGAAGCTATGATCGAGGTAATCAACAACAAACTTTTAAGAAACAAGAAACCCCGAAAGGTGCGGGTAGTGGTTCAGGTTTTGGTTACAAAGGACAAAGTCCTTTATGCAACCGATGTCACAAACATCACTTTGGTTACTGTAGTGTGGTATGCAACAAATGTAATCGACAGGGTCATCTTGCTGAAGATTGTAGGGCTCTCGTTACAAATACAAATGGTACCAAGACTCCTGCCACCAATGCAAATAGAACTGCTTTGGCTACCATTACTTGTTATGGGTGTGGAAAACAAGGTCACTATAAGAGCCAGTGTCCGAATCCAGAGAAGAATAATGGATCTGCACGTGGAAGAGCATTTGTTATTAATCCTAGAGAGGCGTGTGAAGACCCGGAGCTTGTTACGGGTACGTTTACCATTAATAACTTATCCGCATCTATTATATTTGATACTGGTGCCGATAGAAGTTACGTGAGTAGAGGCTTTTACGCTAAATTGAATTGTTCATCATTACCTCTAGATGCTAAGTACATGATTGAGTTAGCTAATGGTAAACTAATTAAAGCCGATAAAATTTGCCGTGATTGTAAAATAAATTTAGTCGGAGAAACGTTTAAAATCGACTTAATACCCGTAGAATTAGGAAGTTTTGATGTAATAGTCGGCATGGACTGGATGTCCAAAGTAGGAGTTGAAGTTGTGTGTGCCAAGAAGGCAATTCGCATTCCTTGTAAGGATAAAATGCCGGTGATGATTTATGGAGAGAAGGGTGATTCAAAGCTAAAACTCATTAGCTGTTTGAAAGCCAAGAAGTGTTTAGAAAAGGGATGTTATGCTATTCTAGCACATGTTAATAAAGTCGAAAAGAAAGAGAAGTGTATCAATGACGTGCCTATGGCAAGAGATTTTCCTGAAGTTTTTCCGGAAGAGTTGCCGGGATTACCTCCATTTAGATCTGTAGAATTTCAAATAGATTTAGTACCAGGAGCTGCACCAGTGGCTCGTGCTCCATATAGACTTGCACCGTCCGAGTTAAAAGAACTTCAGAGTCAGTTAAAAGAATTACTGGATCATGGATTCATACGACCAAGTACTTCACCGTGGGGAGCTCCGATTCTATTTGTTAAAAAGAAAGATGGATCTTTTAGGATGTGTATAGATTATCGTGAATTAAATAAGTTAACTATCAAGAATCGGTATCCACTACCGAGAATTGACGACTTATTTGATCAACTCCAAGGATCATGTGTGTACTCAAAAATTGACTTAAGGTCGGGCTATCATCAATTACGTGTCAAAGAAGAAGATATACCGAAAACTGCTTTTCGGACACGTTATGGTCATTACGAATTTTTGGTTATGCCGTTTGGATTGACGAATGCGCCAGCTGTATTCATGGACCTCATGAATCGAGTTTGTAGTCCGTATTTAGATAAGTTTGTTATCGTTTTCATTGATGATATTCTTATCTATTCCAAGAGTGAGCAAGAGCATGAAGAGCATTTAAGGTTGATATTAGAGTTGTTGAGAAAAGAACAACTATATGCTAAATTTTCTAAGTGTGCTTTTTGGTTGAAAGAAGTTCAATTTCTTGGCCACGTTGTTAGTAGCAAAGGAATTCAGGTTGATCCAGCAAAAACTGAAGCCATTGAAAAATGGGAGACTCCTAAGACACCAACGCAGATACGTCAATTTTTGGGTTTAGCCGGTTATTATAGAAGGTTTATTCAAGATTTTTCCCGAATAGCTAAGCCGTTGACAGCGTTAACGCAAAAAGGGAAGAAATATGAATGGACTTCTGAGCAGGAGAGTGCATTTCAATTACTAAAGAAGAAGTTAACTACGGCGCCTATTTTATCGTTACCAGAAGGGAACGATGATTTTGAAATATATTGTGACGCTTCGCGACAAGGTTTTGGTTGCGTTCTTATGCAACGAAAGAAAGTTATTGCATACGCATCCCGACAATTGAAGATTCACGAGCGGAATTATACGACGCATGATCTAGAACTGGGAGCAGTCGTGTTTGCATTGAAGATATGGAGACACTACTTGTATGGGGTTAAATGCACTGTGTTTACTGATCATAAAAGCCTTCAACATATTTTTGATCAGAAACAATTGAACATGAGGCAACGTAGGTGGGTCGAGTTAATAAACGACTATGATTGTGAAATTCGTTATCATCCCGGGAAGGCGAACGTGGTGGCCGATGCTTTAAGCAGAAAGGAACGAGAACCAATTCGAGTTCGAGCGATGAACATAAAAATTCGCATGAATCTCAACTCACAAATCAAAGAAGTTCAACAAGAAGCACTTAATAAAGAAAACATAAGAAAGGAAATAATGAAGAAGTATGAGAAGCAACTCGTTATACGGGAAGACGGAATTCGATATTTTGCAAACCGTATTTGGGTACCGAAGTTGGGTGGATTAAGGAAGTTGATATTAAATGAGGCACATAAGACAAGATACTCGATACATCCTGGAGTTGGAAAGATGTACCAAGATCTTAAGACACATTATTGGTGGCCTAATTTAAAGACAGACGTTGCAACATATGTTGGGGAATGTTTAACTTGTTCCAAAGTCAAAGCTGAACACCAGAAGCCGTCAGGGTTACTTCAACAACCAGAAATCCCAGAATGGAAATGGGATGGTATTACCATGGATTTCATCACGAAGTTACCAAAGACTGCCTGGGGATACGACACCATTTGGGTGATTGTTGATCGTCTCACCAAGTCTGCACACTTCTTGCCTATAAAGGAAACGGATAGAATGGAGAAACTATTACGATTGTATATAAAGGAAGTTGTTTCAAGGCATGGAATACCTATTTCCATTATATCCGATCGTGATAGTAGATTTACATCAAAGTTCTGGCAATCACTACAGGAGGCCCTAGGAACTCGTTTGGATATGAGTACCGCGTATCATCCGCAAACCGACGGGCAGAGTGAAAGAACGATTCAGACTCTTGAAGACATGCTCAGGGCATGTGTGATCGATTTTGGAAACGGATGGGATAAATATCTACCATTAGCAGAATTCTCGTATAATAATAGTTATCATGCGAGCATTAAAGCTGCGCCATTCGAAGCATTGTACGGAAGGAAGTGTAGATCTCCTATTTGTTGGAATGAAGTAGGAGATCGACAATTAACTGGTCCCGAGATCATACACGAAACGACTGAGAAGATAGTACAAATCAAGGAGAGATTGAAAACAGCCCGTAGTCGCCAAAAGAGCTACGCCGATGTTCGAAGGAAACCATTAGAGTTTCAGATCGGTGACATGGTTATGTTAAAGGTGTCACCTTGGAAAGGTGTAATACGTTTTGGAAAAAGGGGTAAACTAAACCCAAGGTATGTAGGCCCGTTCAAGATCATCGAACGCATTGGACCGGTAGCTTATCGACTCGAGTTACTGCAACAACTCGCCGGAGTACATAATACCTTTCACGTCTCAAACCTTAAGAAGTGTCTTGCAAAGGAAGACCTCACCATTCCTCTTGAAGAAATCCATGTCGACGAGAAACTACAATTCATCGAAGAACCAATCGAAATCATGGATCGTGAAGTTAAACGGCTCAAGCAGAGCAACATACCGATCGTTAAGGTTCGTTGGAATGCTCGAAGGGGTCCCGAGTTTACTTGGGAACGAGAGGATCAAATGAAACAAAAATATCCACACTTGTTTTCCGATGACGCAAAATAGGTACAATTTTAAAATTTCGGGACGAAATTTATTTAACGGGTAGGTACTGTAATGACCCGCACTTTTTCGATCGTTCTATACTTATAAGATTAATATTTATATAAATTAAACCTTACCAACATGATAAGCAATCCAAATTGTTAAGATTTATGTTTTTGAAAAGAGTTTTACACAACGTTTGACCGTCTAGTTTGACCGATGATATCACGAACTATACAATATATGATAATTATACATACATATTTAACATGATCTAAGGATGTTTTAATATCTCATTTTGTATTAATAACAAAAAGTCATAAGTATATTTTGAAACTACTAACTTAAGTTTTCAAAACAATAACCATACGTAACGTTATTTGACATAAATACTGATGATTTATAATGTTTATACATATATCGTATAAGTAATGTATTTAATCATTTTTAAAGGGCTTTTATACATAAAACAATATAAGTATATTTACAAAAGATAGTTATATTTGAATTCTCGTTCCGTTTCCTCAATAATCCTATACGTATATCTAGGGTACTATACACAGCTTCTAGAAGTATTTACTATTGGTATATACCAATAGAAATCTTCAATTATTGGAATAATATGTCATTCATGACATAATAAATTTTAACTTATCTTAGATATTTTCACTAAAAACCAAATTTTCAAGCCTATAAATAAGCACCATTTCTAACTCATTTTTACACATTCATTTTCCAAATTTTACTTCCAATTTTCACACACACTTGCAAGAACTCTCTCAACTTTTATTTTACTACTTCTTTCCAGCAACTTTACATTTTAAACTTGAGGTAAAAACTCTACTTCAACTCCTTTTCAATTCATATATTTATAGCTATATATATAAGAGTTTATAAACTAGAACATAGTTTGAATGATTTCAAACTTGTTCGCAAACTAAATAGATCCTTCTAACTTAACTTTTAAAATACTTCAAGACCTGTAATATAACTTAAAAATATGCTAATTTAACAAGGTATAACTTGGTTTTTCAAAGAACACCTTAAAAACTGTTTTTATGACGTCGGAGTGCAACCGGGGGCTGTTTTGGGTTGGATAATTAAAAACCATCTTAAACTTTGAATTGGAGGGTTATTTTCTGGAAAAATGATTTTTACTATGAATATGGTAACACATAAAAATTTCATGATTTAATTCAAAGTATAAGTATTTTTAGAAAAATAATCATTTAAGGTTGTTTACATGATGGAAAATGATCAACTCCATAAGTTTCACTAAAGTTTGACCTATGACCTGTGATTTCGAATACAAACTAAGGTATTTACAGTTCATAGTCTTAAAGAGGGACTCGATCCAAGGAAGTGGCAAGTTGAATCAATGAAAACGGAGTTGTAACGAAGAAACTATGACCAAAACGAGATCGGATATCTAAGACTAGTTTAGCTACGAAAATAATTGGAGAAAATTAAATAAATCACATCTTTTTAAAATAACATGATATTTTATATATATGTACTCATAATTTAATTTTATATGGTTCAGGATCACCCGTAAACAATACGAGAAGATTAATCATAAGATCCCATGATTGTACGCAACACGTCATTTGACAACACCGGTACTTTATGTACGCAACACGTCATTTGACAACACCGGTACCGTGGGTCAAGATTAATCTCGACCAATACATATACGATGGGGGTTTTTATTTATTTCATTGGGGGTTTATTAAACACCTAAAAATGAACCATTAAAATTGAATTACTAACATCGGACTGCTAACTACGGACTAAGAAATTATTAAAACTATTAAAAGTATAAAAAGTATATATATGTGACGATTGTTTAAAATAGAAATATATTGATAAACTATATATGGATAGGTTCGTGATATCAATCGGAGACCAAGTCGAAATTACATATCTTCAAGACAAAAGTGAGTATATAGTCCCACTTTTAAACTCTAAGTATTTCGGGATGAGAATACATGTATTTTATGTTTTACGTTATGGACACAAGTAACTGAAAAATATATTCTACGTTGAGTTGTACCACTGGCATACTTCCCTGTAGCTTGGTAACTGTTATTTACAGCGGTATTGTAAACGCGAATCCTGTTGATAGATCTATCGGGCCTGACAACCCCAACCGGACTGGACGACCAGTATTCAACGGTTGCACAGTACTTCGTTTTGTGACTACACTTGGTACGGTGTAGTAAGATTTCATAATAAAGGGAATATGCGACGTGATTAAATGTTAAGTATGGTTACCAAGTGCTCAACCACTTAGAATATTTTTATTAAAATGTTTATATATGAAATCTTGTGGTCTATATTTATATCGCTGCCGGCATTAAACCTATATCTCACCAACTTTATGTTGACGTTTTAAACATGTCTATTCTCAGGTGATAATTAGAAGCTTCCGCTGCAACATGTTGAATTTAAACAAGATCTTGAGTATGCATATTTGTGTCAAAAATAAAACTGCATATCGGAGGATTTGTAATGTAAAATATGCTAGAAATCGTATTGTTATCATCACATGTAAAGTTTGTAAGTCTAAGATTATCGCTAAACGATAATCATCTTTATTTTGTCTAAAGCTTGTATCAAAATAAGAATTATGGTTTGTAATGTAAAATATATGCAGTTGTTCTTTTAAAAATGTCGCATATAGAGGTCAATACCTCGCAATGAAATCATACGTTATCTAACACGTTCTTATGGTTAAGGACGGGTTATGACAATTATGGTCAATGGTGTTTCCGCCAAGGAAGCAAAATATTGGGAGGATTACCAATTCTCCGATGAATCGGATTCCGACGAGAATTCCGATGATGTTATAGAAATTACCCCAACTGAATTTAAAAAGGCAAAAGAAAATAATAAGGGAAAGGGCATAAAAATAGAGAAATCTAATTCCAACCCCGATGAACTTTATATGTATCGCCAACCCCCGAGGTCCTTAAGTTGTAACAATGACCCGGGAACCTCTAAACCACCAGGTTTTTCTAAACCAATGTGGAAAACGACGGCTCGTATTAGGGGAACATCATATATCCCTAGAAACTTGGCAAAACGAACCAAAACCAAAGAAGAAGAAACAAGCGAGTCGGAATAAGATAGTTGTATTCGTGTGGTGTAATATATGTAATATAGTGTGCTTATGCTTTATGATATATGTAAAAATTGCTTGTATTAATAAGTATTTTTTTTTATGAATCTAACTCTTGTCTATTTTACAGTATAAAAACACAAAATGAATAGACAACCCAATATTTTAAGAGACCTACCCGGAGACATGATTGATGAAATCTTGTCTAGAGTCGGTCAGAATTCTTCGGCACAACTATTTAAGGCGAGATCAGTTTGTAAGACATTCGAAGAACGTTCCAAGAATGCCTTGGTTTATAAAAGGCTTTCGTTCGAAAGATGGGGGATATCACATTGGGAAATCCATAAGTTACGATGTGTTTACTTTGACGCATATATTGCGGGGAACCCAAATGCTATTTTACGCAATGGGTTAAGAAATTATTTTGACTCAATATATCCGAATATTGGACTTCGTGATTTAGAAAAAGCGGCTAACATGCAACATAAAGAAGCATGTTATGCTTACGGATTAGTAATGTTCGCTTCTCACCAAAGTGAGAACAAGAACATCGGCCTACAACTATTAAACAAAACATTCCCACAAGTGACGGAGTCGGTAATTGGGGTAAGAAATGAGGTTTTTAGATTGTTACGGGACTGTTGGACATTACGTAACCCTCGTCCCTTTGACGACGTTACAACACGCTGCCTTATCAACGGCCATAACGGTTATGTTCCACAAGACCAAGGATGGGAAGTAATCCTAGTAAAACTAGAATGCATGACTTGTTTCTGGACGTATGAATTATGTGTCTTTATTGCCTTTGCTGAACGACTTGTGTACTAGCTAGAATTATCTTCAAAACTATCTTGTATCAAAGTTATTGTGTGCTATATTTCATGCTTTATGTAAAATAAGCGGTATTGTAAGTTTGTAAAATATTGTATAAAAGTTTGAACGCGAAATATTATTATAATCAGTTTTTCATATAGAATTGTAGTAGTTGAATTGTATATTAGCTACTAAGTATGAACTTAACGGGTAGGTACTACCCGAATTTAAACTTATAAAACGCTAATATGAAGAAAAAGCTTTTATAAATGAGTTCATATTATGCTACGAAATACTATTAACTACTCTTAATATTCTGTATGATTAACTTGTTCCATTTGACTATTTTGAAGGAAATGTCACCAACTACTCGACACACCGTGAATATGAATGAAGAGGAATTCCGTACTTTTCTAGCTTCAAACATAGCCGCAGTATAGGCTGCGCTACATACCAACAATAACCTTGGATCTAGCAGTACAGGAAATCGTGTAGGATGCACCTACAAAGAATGCACTGCCTGCAAACCTTTGGAATTTGATGGAACCGAAGGACCGATCGGATTGAAACGGTGGACCGAGAAGGTCGAATCGGTGTTTGCCATAAGTAAGTGTACTGAAGAGGACAAAGTGAAGTACGCTACGCATACCTTCACAGGTTCTGCGTTAACATGGTGGAATACCTATCTAGAGCAAGTGGGACAAGACGATGCGTACGCACTACCGTGGTCAGCATTCAAGCACTTGATGAATGAGAAGTACCGTCCCAGAACCGAGGTCAATAAGCTCAAGACAGAACTTAGAGGGTTACGAACCCAAGGATTTGATATTACCACGTACGAAAGACGATTCACAGAATTGTGCCTATTGTGTCCGGGAGAATTCGAAGATGAGGAAGAGAAGATCGACGCGTTTATGAAAGGATTACCAAAAAGAATCCAAGAAAATATAATTTCACACGAGCCCGCCTCCATACAACAGGCATGTAGAATGGCTCACAAACTAGTGAACCAAATTGAAGAAAGAATTAAAGAACAGACTACTGAAGAGGCCGATGTGAAGCAAGTCAAAAGAAAGTGGGAGGAAAACGGTGATAAGAATCACCAATACAACAACAACAGCAATTACAACAATAATCGCAACAATTATCCCAACAATCGCAACATCAATCGCAACTACAACAAACGGCCCAACAACAACAACAACAACAACAACAACAACTACAACAATCATCCCAACAACAATAATAACCGCAACAACAACAATAATCAGAAGCAGCTATGCCAAAGGTGTGAAAAGTATCACTCGGGGTTCTGCACCAAATTTTGCAACAAGTGTAAAAGAAATGGTCATAGCGCGGCGAAGTGTGAGGTCTACGGACCAGGGGTTAATAGAACGAAAGGAACAAATGGTGTCGGAACGAGTAATGGCGGAGCAAGTAGTGTCGGAGCAAGTTATGCCAATGTAGTTTGTTATAAATGTGGAAAACCGGGCCACATTATTAGAAATTGCCCGAACCAGGAGAACACGAATGGACAAGGCCGCGAAAGAGTTTTCAATATTAATGCGGCAGACGCACAGGAAGACCCGGAGCTTGTTACGGGTACGTTTCTTATTGACAATAAATCTGCTTACGTTTTATTTGATTCGGGTGCGGATAGAAGCTATATGAGTAGAGATTTTTGTGCTAAATTAAGTTGTCCATTGACACCTTTGGATAGTAAATTTTTACTCGAATTAGCAAATGGTAAATTAATTTCAGCAGATAATATATGTCGGAATCGAGAAATTAAACTGGTTAGCGAAACATTTAAGATTGACTTGATACCAGTAGAGTTAGGGAGTTTTGATGTGATAATCGGTATGGACTGGTTGAAAGAAGTGAAAGCAGAGATCGTTTGTTACAAAAATGCAATTCGCATTATACGAGAAAAAGGAAAACCCTTAATGGTGTACGGAGAAAAGGGCAACACGAATCTACATCTTATTAGTAATTTGAAAGCACAAAAACTAATAAGAAAAGGTTGCTATGCTGTTCTAGCACACGTCGAGAAAGTACAAACTGAAGAAAAGAGCATCAATGATGTTCCCATTGCAAAAGAATTTCCCGATGTATTTCCGAAAGAATTACCGGGATTACCCCCACATCGATCCGTTGAATTTCAAATAGATCTTGTACCATGAGCTGCACCAATAGCTCGTGCTCCTTACAGACTCGCACCCAGCGAGATGAAAGAACTGCAAAGCCAATTACAAGAACTTTTAGAGCGTGGTTTCATTCGACCAAGTACATCACCGTGGGGAGCTCCTGTTTTGTTTGTCAAGAAGAAAGATGGTACATTCTGGTTGTGTATCGACTACCGAGAGTTGAACAAAATTACCATCAAGAACCGCTACCCACTACCGAGAATCGACGACTTATTTGATCAACTACAAGGCTCGTCTGTTTATTCAAAGATTGACTTACGTTCCGGGTATCATCAAATGCGGGTGAAAGAAGATGATATTCCAAAGACTGCTTTCAGAACACGTTACGGTCATTACGAGTTTATGGTCATGCTGTTTGGTTTAACTAATGCACCAGCTGTGTTCATGGACCTTTTGAACCGAGTGTGTGGACCATACCTTGACAAGTTTGTCATTGTTTTCACTGATGACATACTTATTTACTCAAAGAATGACCAAGAACACTGTGAACATTTGAGAAAGGTGTTAGAAGTATTGAGGAAGGAAGAATTGTACGCTAAGTTTTCAAAGTGTGCATTTTGGTTGGAAGAAGTTCAATTCCTCGGTCACATAGTGAACAAAGAAGGTATTAAGGTGGATCCGGCAAAGATAGAAACTGTTGAAAAGTGGGAAACCCCGAAAACTCCGAAACACATACGCCAGTTTTTAGGACTAGCTGGTTACTACAGAAGGTTCATCCAAGACTTTTCCAGAATAGCAAAACCCTTGACTGCATTAACGCATAAAGGGAAGAAATTTGAATGGAATGATGAACAAGAGAAAGCGTTTCAGTTATTGAAGAAAAAGCTAACTACGGCACCTATATTGTCATTGCCTGAAGGGAATGATGATTTTGTGATTTATTGTGACGCATCAAAGCAAGGTCTCGGTTGTGTATTAATGCAACGAACAAAGGTGATTGCTTATGCGTCTAGACAATTGAAGATTTACGAGCAAAATTATACGACGCATGATTTGGAATTAGGCGCGGTTGTTTTTGCATTAAAGACTTGGAGGCACTACTTATATGGGGTCAAAAGTATTATATATACCGACCACAAAAGTCTTCAACACATATTTAATCAGAAACAACTGAATATGAGGCAGCGTAGGTGGATTGAATTGTTGAATGATTACGACTTTGAGATTCGTTACCACCCGGGGAAGGCAAATGTGGTAGCCGATGCCTTGAGCAGGAAGGATAGAGAACCCATTCGAGTAAAATCTATGAATATAATGATTCATCATAACCTTACTACTCAAATAAAGGAGGCGCAACAAGGAGTTTTAAAAGAAGGAAATTTAAAGGATGAAATACCCAAAGGATCGGAGCAGCATCTTAATATTCGGGAAGACGGAACCCGGTATAGGGCTGAAAGGATTTGGGTACCAAAATTTGGAGATATGAGAGAAATGGTACTTAGAGAAGCTCATAAAACCAGATACTCAATACATCCTGGAACGGGGAAGATGTACAATGATCTCAAGAAACATTTTTGGTGGCCGGGTATGAAAGCCGATGTTTCTAAATACGTAGGAGAATGTTTGACGTGTTCTAAGGTCAAAGCTGAGCATCAGAAACCATCAGGTCTACTTCAACAACCCGAAATCCCAGAATGGAAATGGGAAAACATTACCATGGATTTCATCACTAAATTGCCAAGGACTGCAAGTGGTTTTGATACTATTTGGGTAATAGTTGATCGTCTCACCAAATCAGCACACTTCCTACCAATAAGAGAAGATGACAAGATGGAGAAGTTAGCACGACTGTATTTGAAGGAAGTCATCTCCAGACATGGAATACCAATCTCTATTATCTCTGATAGGGATGGCAGATTTATTTCAAGATTCTGGCAGACATTACAGCAAGCATTAGGAACTCGTCTAGACATGAGTACTGCCTATCATCCACAAACTGATGGGCAGAGCGAAAGGACAATACAAATGCTTGAAGACATGCTACGAGCATGTGTTATTGATTTCGGAAACAGTTGGGATCGACATCTACCGTTAGCAGAATTTTCCTACAACAACAGCTACCATTCAAGCATTGAGATGGCGCCGTTTGAAGCACTTTATGGTAGAAAGTGCAGGTCTCCGATTTGTTGGAGTGAAGTGGGGGATAGACAGATTACGGGTCCGGAGATTATACAAGAAACTACCGAGAAGATCATCCAAATTCAACAACGGTTGAAAACCGCCCAAAGTCGACAAAAGAGCTACGCTGACATTAAAAGAAAAGATATAGAATTTGAAATTGGAGAGATGGTCATGCTTAAAGTTGCACCTTGGAAAGGCGTTGTTCGATTTGGTAAACGAGGGAAATTAAATCCAAGGTATATTGGACCATTCAAGATTATTGATCGTGTAGGACCAGTAGCTTACCGACTTGAGTTACCTCAACAACTCGCGGCTGTACATAACACTTTTCACGTCTCGAATTTGAAGAAATGTTTTGCTAAAGAAGATCTCACTATTCTGTTAGATGAAATCCAAATCAACGAAAAACTCCAATTCATCGAAGAACCCGTCGAAATAATGGATCGTGAGGTTAAAAGACTTAAGCAAAACAAGATACCAATTGTTAAGGTTTGATGGAATGCTCGTAGAGGACCTGAGTTCACCTGGGAGCGTGAAGATCAGATGAAGAAGAAATACCCGCATCTATTTCCAGAAGATTCATCAACACCTTCAACAGCTTAAAATTTCGGGACGAAATTTATTTAACGGGTAGGTACTGTAGTGACCCGAACTTTTCCATGTTTATATATATATTAATTGAGATTGATATTTACATGATTAAATGTTTCCAAAATGTTAAGCAATCAAACTTGTTAAGACTTGATTAATTGAAATATGTTTCATATAGACAATTGACCACCCAAGTTGACCGGCGATTCACGAACGTTAAAACTTGTAAAAACAACATGACGATATATATATATGGATATACATATGGTTAACATGAGATTATGATAAGTAAGTATCTCCATAAGTATATTAACAATGAGTTATATACATATAAACAAGACTACTAACTTAAGGATTTCGAAACGAGACATATATGTACCGATTATAGTTGTAACGACATTTAAATGTATATATATCATATTAAGATATATTAATATATCATAATATCATGATAATATAATAATTTAACATCTCATTAGATATAATAAACAATGGGTTAACAACATTAATTGAGATCGTTAACTTAAAGGTTTCAAAACAACACTTACATGTAGACGATGACTTAACGACTCAGTTAAAATGTATATACATGTAGTGTATTTAGATGTATTAAAATACTTTTGGAAGACTTCAAGACATATATCAAAACACTCATACTTAACGAAAATGGTTACAGTTACTTTCCCATTCTTTTCTTTCATCAAGAATTCTAGTCGTATTCTTACCCGTATTATACACAGCTTCAAAACGTACTTACTATGGGTATATACCAATAGGAACTAGCATGGGATTCCACTCTTGATTATGTCATGTATGACTAATCAATTTTAACTTCTACCATGAGCTAGTCAACTAACTAGAACTCCTTTTAACCCCACTCACCACACACCAATTACCACTCATCATTCACTCAATTTCACTTCCAATTCTCTTTCTAATTCTCTCTCAACACACACACACACTATTATGAACGTATTTTTCCAGTAGTTAATCATCATCTTCATCAAAAATCACTTCAATAATCAAGCTATAATCATCATAGGAAGAACACTTCAAGAACACTTCAAAAATCCCTTCAAGTTTACTAATTTACTTCCAAGCTTTCTAATCCATTCCAAGTAATCATCTAAGATCAAGAAACCTTTGTTATATACAGTAGGTTATCTTTCTTATTCAAGGTAATGTTCATATTCAAACTTTGATTCAATTTCTATAACTATAAACTATCTTAATTCGAGTAAAAATCTTACTTGAACTTGGTTTTGTGTCATGATCCTACTTCAAGAACTTTCAAGCCATCCAAGATCCTTTGAAGCTAGATCATTTCTTGTCACTTCCAGTAGGTTTACCTACTAAACTTGAGGTAGTAATGATGTTCATAACATCATTCGATTCATATATATAAAACTATCTTATTCGAAGGTTTAAACTCGTAATCACTAGAACATAGTTTAGTTAATTCTAAACTTGTTCGCAAACAAAAGTTAATCCTTCTAACTTGACTTTTAAAATTAACTAAACACATGTTCTATATCTATATGATATGCTAACTTAATGATTTAAAACCTGGAAACACGAAAAACACCGTAAAACCGGATTTACGCCGTCGTAGTAACACCGCGGGCTGTTTTGGGTTAGTTAATTAAAAACTATGATAAACTTTGATTTAAAAGTTGTTATTCTGAGAAAATGAATTTTATTATGAACATGACACTATATCCAAAAATTATGGTTAAACTCAAAGTGGAAGTATGTTTTCTAAAATGGTCATCTAGACGTCGTTCTTTCGACTGAAATGACTACCTTTACAAAAATGACTTGTAACTTATTTTTCCGACTATAAACCTATACTTTTTCTGTTTAGATTCATAAAATAGAGTTCAATATGAAACCATAGCAATTTAATTCACTCAAAACGGATTTAAAATGAAGAAGTTATGGGTAAAACAAGATTGGATAATTTTTCTCATTTTAGCTACGGGAAAATTGGTAACAAATCTATTCCAACCATAACTTAATCAACTTGTATTGTATATTATGTAATCTTGAGATACCATAGACACGTATACAATGTTTCGACCTATCATGTCGACACATCTATATATATTTCGGAACAACCATAGACACTCTATATGTGAATGTTGGAGTTAGCTATACAGGGTTGAGGTTGATTCCAAAATATATATAGTTTGAGTTGTGATCAATACTGAGATACGTATACACTGGGTCATGGATTGATTCAAGATAATATTTATCGATTTATCTCTGTACATCTAACTGTGGACAACTAGTTGTAGGTTACTAACAAGGACAGCTGACTTAATAAACTTAAAACATCAAAATATGTTAAAAGTGTTATAAATATATTTTGAACATACTTTAATATATATGTATATATTGTTATAGGTTCGTGAATCAACAGTGGCCAAGTCTTACTTCTCGACTAAGTAAAAATCTGTGAAAGTGAGTTATAGTCCCACTTTTAAAATCTAATATTTTTGGGATGAGAATACATGCAGGTTTTATAAATGATTTACAAAATAGACACAAGTACGTGAAACTACATTCTATGGTTGAATTATCGAAATCGAATATGCCCCTTTTTATTAAGTCTGGTAATCTAAGAATTAGGGAACAGACACCCTAATTGACGCGAATCCTAAAGATAGATCTATTGGGCCTAACAAACCCCATCCAAAGTACCGGATGCTTTAGTACTTCGAAATTTATATCATATCCGAAGGGTGTCCCGGAATGATGGGGATATTCTTATATATGCATCTTGTTAATGTCGGTTACCAGGTGTTCACCATATGAATGATTTTTATCTCTATGTATGGGATGTGTATTGAAATATGAAATCTTGTGGTCTATTGTTACGATTTGATATATATAGGTTAAACCTATAACTCACCAACATTTTTGTTGACGTTTAAAGCATGTTTATTCTCAGGTGAATATTAAGAGCTTCCGCTGTTGCATACTAAAATAAGGACAAGATTTGGAGTCCATGTTTGTATGATATTGTGTAAAAACTGCATTCAAGAAACTGATTTCGATGTAACATATTTGTATTGTAAACCATTATTTAATGGTCGTGTGTAAACAGGATATTTTAGATTATCATTATTTGATAATCTACATAAAGCTTTTTAAACCTTTATTTATGAAATAAAGGTTATGGTTTGTTTTAAAATGAATGCAGTCTTTGAAAAACGTCTCATATAGAGGTCAAAACCTCGCAATGAAATCAATTAATATGGAACGTTTTTAATCAATAAGAACGGGACATTTCAGTAATGATGTTAATAACATCATTCGATTCATACATATAAAGCTATCTTATTCGAAGGTTTAAACTTGTAATCACTAGAACATAGTTTAGTTAATTCTAAACTTGTTCGCAAACAAAAGTTAATCCTTCTAACTTTACTTTTAAAATCAACTAAACACATGTTCTATATCTATATGATATGCTAACTTAATGATTTAAAACCTGGAAACACGATGAACACCATAAAATCGGATATACGCCGTCGTAGTGAAACCGGGGGCTGTTTTGGTTTGGATAATTAAAAACTATGATAAACTTTGATTTAAAAGTTGTTCTTCTGGGAAAATGATTTTTCATTTGAACATGAAACTATATCCAAAAATCTTGGTTAAACTCAAAGTGAAAGTATGTTTTTCAAAATGGTCATCATGATGTCGTTCTTTCGACGGAAATGACTACCTCTTTAGTAATTGACATGTAACTTAAATTTCCGACTATAAACCTATAACTTTTCTGTTTGGATTCTTAAATTAGAGTTCAATATGAAACCATAGCAATTTGATTCACTCAAAACGGATTTAAAATGAAAAGTTATGGGTAAAACAAGATTGGATATTTTTGATCTTTTTAGCTACGGGAAATGTTTAACAAATCTATACAAATCATATCCTAGCTAACTTATATTGTATTATACATGTATTCTAATATATTATGTAATCTTGGGATACCATAGACACGTATGCAAATGTTTTGACATATCATATCGACCCATGTATATATATTATTTGGAACAACCATAGACACTCTATATGCAGTAATGTTGGAGTTAGCTATACAGGGTTGAGGTTGATTCCAAAAATATATATACTTTGAGTTGTGATCTAGCCTGAGACGTGTATACACTGGGTCGTGGATTGATTCAAGATATATATATCGATTTATTTCTGTACATCTAACTGTGGACAACTAGTTGTAGGTTACTAACGAGGACAGCTGACTTAATACACTCAAATCTTTAAAACATAATAAAAATGGTTGTAATTATATTTTGATCATACTTTGATATATATGTACATATTTGTATAGGTTCGTGAATCGATCAGTGGCCAAGTCTTATTTTCGAGGAAGGAAATATCTGTGAAAGTGAGTTATAGTCCCACTTTTAAAATCTAATATTTTGGGATGAGAATACATGCAGTTTTATAAATGTTTTACAAAATAGACACAAGTAAATGAAACTACATTCTATGGCTAGATTATTAAATCGAATATGCCCCTTTTTAGTCTGGTAATCTAAGAATTAGGGAACAGACACCTTAATTGACGCGAATCCTAAAGATAGATCTATTGGGCCCAACGAGCCCCGTCCAAAGTACCAGATGCTTTAGTACTTCGAATTCAACATGTCCGAAAGGAGTCCCGGAATGATAGGGGATATTCTATATGCATCTTGTTAAGGACGGTTACCAGGTGTTCACCATATGAATGATTTTTATCTCTATGTATGGGATGTGTATTGAAATATGAAATCTTGTGGTCCATTGTTACGATTTGATATATATAGGTTAAACCTATAACTCACCAACATTTTTGTTGACGTTTAAAGCATGTTTATTCTCAGGTGAATATTAAGAGCTTCCGCTATTGTATACTAAAATAAGGACAAGATTTGGAGTCCATGTTTGTATGATATTGTGTAAAAACTGCATTCAAGAAACATATGTCGATGTAATATATTTCTATTGTAAACCATTATGTAATGGTCGTGTGTAAACAGTATATTTTAGATTATCATTATTTGATAATCTACGTAATATTTTTAAAACCTTTATTGATAAAATAAAGGTTATGGTTGTTTTAAAGATGAATGCAGTCTTTGAAAAACGTCTCATATAGAGGTCAAAACCTCGCAACGAAATCAATTAATATGGAACGTTTATAATCAATATAAACGGGACATTTCATAATTGTACACGTAACCTGAGTACAAAATAACACGCGTAACCCGCGAATTAAAAAAAAATTCATCTCATATCTGGAATTTCGCTTAAACTGCATAGAGATAAAAATCATTCATATGGTGAACACCTGGTAATCGACATTAACAAAACGCGTCTAGAATATCCCCATCATTCCGGGACTCTCATCGGACATGATAAAATCAAAGTACTAAAGCATCCGTAACCCGGATGGGGTTTGTTAGGCCCAATAAATCTATTTTTAGGATTCGCGTCAATTAGGGTTTCTGTTCCCTAATTCTTAGATTACCAGACTAAAAAGGGTGATATTCGATTCGATAATCCAACCATAGAATGTAGTTTCGATTACTTATGTCTATTCCGTAAAACATTTATAAAAGCAGCGCATGTATTCTCAGTCCCAAAAATGTAAAGAGTAAAAGGGAGCAAATGAAACTCACAATACTGTATTTCGTAGTAAAAATACATATGACGTCATTGAACAAGTGCAAGGTTGGCCTCGGATTCAAGAACCTATATTAAGTATGTATATATTTATATAATGGTTAATATCCGTCTAACAATTTAGGTCAAGTCATAGTGTATCACAATCCTAATGCTCGAGATTATCATGCAAAAGTTAACAAAAGTCAATTTGACCCAAAATGATTTCCAAAATTTATACACGTTTATTATATAACTTAAATGTAATCGTTTTATATATTTAAATATATTTATTAGATTTTATTATGGTAAACAATAGAAGTCATTTATTAAAAAAAATTATATCAACGTTTATATATGATAAAATATACTTTTATATATCTTAAGTAATAAAATTTATAAAGTTCACTTAATATCGTAAAAATATAGTGATATGTATTATTACTGTAACTATATTACGTGTGGTAAAAATATCTTTGTACCACATATTTATTTGATAAAATAATATCGATAATAACAATAATAAGTAAAAGTTGTATTATTTTGTAATAATAATAATTATTATTATTCTACTAATAATAATAACATTATTTATATTTATTAAAGAGGATATTAATTATGATAAGATGATAACTCTAATCATGATAATCTTAATAATAATAACGATACTTTTTAATATTAACAGTGATAATAATAATATTTTATAAAGATAATAGTTCTATTAAAATTAATAATACTAAGATGATAATAATAATGATATCTTATAATAACAATGATATTTCTATTAAAAATGATAATTTTAATAAAAATGATGGTTTTAATATTAATGATACTTTAAATAATAATAATGATAAAAATAATAAGAACGATAATTTTATCTAAATCAATATCTTATAATATTTTAATTTCGTCATTATACTCATACTCATTATTTCCTAATCGATTTGTTTAATAGTTTTTAGTCGGCTTTTATATCGCGTTCATATTAATGATAATAATAGTAATCATAATAATTAGGTGTTACTAATATTCATTTTAATTATAATAATACTAATGATAATAAATATTATGATAATATTAATGATAATACTAATTATAACTTTAACGATAATAACGATAGTAATAATAATAATGATAATACCTTTTATTGATAATGATAATGATAATAATAATAATAATAATAATAATAATAATAATAATAATAATAATAATAATAATAATAATAATAATAATAATAATAATAATAATAATAATAATAATGATAATGATAATAATAATTAGATAAAAACTATAACGACGATAATAACGATAATAACGACGATAATAATAATCATTTTTAATAATAATACAAAAATTCAATTGACTATAACTTCTAATCTGTTCATCGAAACCATTCGATATCTAAATGAAAAGTTCTTAATTTTCTGCTAGCTTTCCAACGACATGCATATCTTATACCTTATCTCAACCGCATATATACTTAGTTTAGGATTCAACATAACCTATCTAACTACAAAATTAAACATACAGGCATGCATAATCATATATACTCGAGCACTAGTCAGGGATACACTATTAATATATAAAAGTTAAGTTATGAGTGCTCACGTATCAATATCGAGATTCGATATTGCAGGAAAGGTATGTAGACGCAACGGAGATGATAAACACTAGTTTGGCCTCGTGAGCATACCCCTGAACCATACCTATAACCTCCATAGCTATAACCCATAATTTCCTTAGCTCTATCCCGCTCATAAAAATCCATTTTGAAATAATGCACTCATGACCTCGTCGTAGTATTTTATGTATAAACTAATAATAATATTAATACTGCTAATAATAATATTAATCTTAATAATAATAATAATATAAATAATAAATATTTACGGAGTAGATAGATAGAGAGATGAGTGAATTATGAACTACACCGAACCAGAATTCGATATTTAAAGAGATGTATCCCATCTAACCACACCATGCGATCGCATGGGACATGAGAGGTATAGCCATGCGATCGCATGGCTATATGTACATGGCCACCATCCATTTTTTTTAAACCTGCCGACACTTCATTTGTTATAAATGATACATATATTTATATTATTTAATATATAATATATTTAATCTTTAGAATTAATTAAATATTATATTATATTCTCGTGCATAGTTGATTTGTAATTTAAGCACCGATGAATTGTACGTTGATGCTCGACTTACGTACCGGTTCCGGTTTTTCGAACGTCCTTTCGTACGCTTAGAAAACTTGTACTTTACGTTTCGCGACACGTACCTTTATCAATAACTAGACTTAGTCAACGATGAATCATATTATAAGGAATATAACTTATATAATTGAGTGTTGTGGTCATTTGCTTCTATAAATTAGTGGCTCGTTGTTTACCAAAATATATTATTTTAAATCAGGACGTTTTATGACTAAGTTAATATATATATATATATATATATATATATATATATATATATATATATATATATATATATATATATATATATATATATAATTATAAATTTATACATAATATATATATATATATATATATATATATTTTTTTTTAAATATTTATCTAATGATATAATATTTGTCATTTCAAAACTAATTATATTTCAAAGTTCATTTTTATTTCATTTAGAAAAATATTATAACACGTAACGTTTTCATTTTTGAAACTTAAATAAATACGATTCATTTATGTACTAACATTTCAAATATCAATCGCATCACTAAGCAAGTGTTACTATCGCTTACTTAACTAATTTGAAAACATATATTTTTAATGAATACTTCTTAAATACAAGTTGCAAGTTATATATATATTTAACAACCAATATTTCAACTTACGATTATTTAATCAAAGACATTTTAAATAATCAAGTTCTATTATATCGAAAAGCGTTTTCGTACAATTGAAACTAAATCAATTGATTAATATGCAATTTAGTCTTCCACTAACCTTTGTCTAATTCTTGTTAATGACACTTTTGTTTTTATTTATAAATCACTTTACCACATTTTTCGAATGCCGTTAAAAAGGAAAGGTTTGCTAAATCAAAAGTGGACCGCTCAACAGAGACTCTTAATCATACACCGTACCTGATAAATCAATCATTTGATATTATCTTCTAATTCCATTGATAAACATATTGAAACAAATACGTTCATGTAAAGTATTATACGTTTAATACTTTGTTAATATTCTCAATTTATAATATATACATATACATATATATACATATTCATATCCAATTATATAATGGTTCGTGAATCATCGGAATTTGGTCGAGATTAAATGAATGTATGAACATAGTTTAAAATTCTTGAGATTTAACTTAACAAACTTTGCTTATCATGTTGGAATAATATAAAGATTAGAGTTTAAATTTGGTCGGAAATTTTTGGGTTGTCACAGTACCTACTCGTTAATCATGGCAACAATATCACAAAGCATAATAATGGAAGACATTATATAAAGATAAAGGATAGAAGTACCAGTAGATTAAACGAGTTTCGAATACAAAAGTGACGACTTCAGACTCCAGACCACTCCTAATACAATCTTCGGCGTTCTTCTACGGGTACTAGATTTCCCACATGGAGTCGAAGACCTTGAAAGTATGACTAATATTGTAGAAAGAGAGAGAAAGAAGTGAATTGAAGTGTGTGTAAAAATGGATGACAAAGACCCTTTAAATAGGAGTAAAATTTGCTTGCAAACGGCTAGCAGGCCGTTTGGCTAACTGTGATGATCCGTCCAAATCCCTTTGGACGAATACATCATTCATCGATTTCACAGTGAGGTACTGACCTCTACATGATACGTTTTGTAAACATTGCATTCTTTTGAAAAGGCACACCATAATTGAATATCAAATTCCAAGGTTTTTGACGTTTGATGATTTCTACATATAGACAATCATCGTAATTAATAGTTTACAATACTATATCCGTTGATAATGCAGTCAAAATAAGATACATGGTGATGATTTTGTGAATGCAACGTTTTCTCGAATAAATCATGTATGACTCCATGCACATAGCTTGTATCACATATAAGCAAACAGCGAAAGACTTCAAGGAACCTGAGAATAAACATGCTTAAAAGTGTCAACACAAAGGTTGGTGAGTTCATAGTTTTAATGTTGCCCATAATCTGTATATAAAGGTGGATCACAAGATTTCAGTTGTTTCATCCAGAAACATTTATCAAAATATTCTACAAAGATTGAGCACCCTGGTAACTAAGTTTTAACGTTATAATAAGTACTCTTGTTTTAACATACATGCAACTAACATGTACAATACACGCAAACCAACGTGTACTAAACTCAAATAGCATACGTATGTTTTATAGTTCAGGCTAGGGTTTCTATACCTGGAATAAACGGGGATGTCAAGCCCTATGGATCCATATATAACTACTCGCGCCCACCAGTTCTTATAACCGGCAGTTACTAGTTACCAAAGCTAAGGGATTTTTGGTTCAAACTCGGTGTAGAATTTAGTATGTATTTGTATCCATTGCGTTTAAAATAAAGTGCATGTATTCTCAGCCCAAAAATATAGATTGCAAAAGCAATTAAAAAGGGAGCATATGAAACTCACCTTAGCAGCACATAAGGTCATTCACCGAAATGTGACCGAAACTCGGAATGCAAAATAACCGTAGATCTCAACCTAGAGAACATATGTTGGTCAATACATGTCTAACAAGCTAGGTCTGGTCATAGTGTATCACAATTCTAATGCTCGAGACCGACATGCAAAGGTTAACAAAAGTCATCTCAAAAGTCAACCTGACCCAATATGATCTTTAAATCTATACATGTTTATTAACATAGTATAATTCTTGATAATTGAACGAATTTATAGTTTATCAAACTCAAAATATTATTTATTTCAGGAGCTATATTATATTTGAATTATCATGGCAATCGAACATGATTTTCATATAGTTTTCCAATACTTGAAAAATCAGATTATAGTGTTTATAAAGCTTTAAAACATGATAAGACAGTCAACTTTGACAATTGTTCAACAAGACGATACGTGCCTTATATAGAAATTCATTTACTCGATTAGTAATATTTGAAATTCCAATTTATCAATCTTATAAACAAGTTGTTTAAATATCAATTGCAGATTCAAAAGCAATTTCAATTAATGCTAATTATAATTCAGTTGACCATAACTTTTAATTCGTTCCTCGAAAACACACGATTTCTAAATGAAAAGTTATTAATTTTTCGACAGCTTTCCAACGACATGTATATCATATACCTTTTATCAATTACATATGTATCAAATTCGTGATTCATCATAAACTATCTAACGACAAAATTAAAGCATACAAGCATGCATAAACATATATACTCGAGCACTAGACATGGATACACTATTAATATATAAAAGATAAGATATGAATGCTCACGTATCAATATTGTGATTCAATATTGTAGGAAAGTACGTAGACGCAACGGAGATGATAAACACTAGGTTTGACTTGCGAACAATACCCATGAACATTACCCATAACTTCCTTAGCTATAACCCATAGTTTCCTTAGCTTTATCCAGCTTTTAAAACCCGTTTTGAAATAACTCGCTTATAACCTCGTCGTAGTATTTTATGTTTAATACTACTAATAATAATAAGATTAATATATTATTAATCTTAATAATAACAATAATAATAATAATAATAATAATAATAATAATAATAATAATAATAATAATAATAATAATAATAATAATAATAATAATAATTATTATTATTATTATTATTATTATTATTATTATTATTATATATATATATATATATATATATATATATATATATATATATATATATATATATATATATATATATATATCGAGAGAGAAGTGAATGGAGTGAAACACAGAAACCAAAATCATTCAATTTATACTACTTGGAACCTCTTACCCTCCCATGCGATCGCATGGGATTTGAGGGTCACAGCCATGCGATCGCATGGCTACTGTGGCCAACTCATTTTCATTTTATCGTGTAGCTTGTCGACATAATTAAATAAATATATAATATATATAATTTATATTAATTGATTATATATTATATTATATTCTCGTACCTATTTAACTTGAAATTTTAGTTCCGATGAATTATATGTTGAAACTCGACTTATGTCCTGTTTTCGTTTTTTCGAACGACGTTTCGTACGCTTAGAAACTAGCACTTCACGTTTCGCGACGTGTACCTTTATTAAGAATTAGACTTAATCATCGATAGACTATATTATTCGAAGTATAACTTATACATTTGAGTAGTTTGGTCATTTGCTTTTATAAATCAACTCCTCGTTGTTTAAGAAAATATATTTAATAATATCGAAACGTTTTATATCTAATTGAATTCTATACATTATCACATTGTAAAATATATATTTTAGTTTAGAAAAATATAAATTTGTATATAATATTTATTTATCAAACGAAACAATAAATGGGTGTTACTATCGTTTACAAAAATAATTTTGAACCTTAATATATATATATATATATATTATTATATATATATATATATATATATATATATATATATATATATATATATATATATATATATATATATATATATATATATATATATATATATATATATATATATATATATTATTATATATACACACACACAATATATATAAACATTTTTTATATACACGTTGCAAGTTATTTATATATTTAATTCAAATACAGTCAAAAAGGAAAGATTTCTTAAATCAAGGTGGACCTCTCAACAAAGACTTATCATAATACTTACGGGATTTATAATTGTTGAAATATCTACTAATCCAATCATTGGTATTATCTTTTAATTTCGTAGATGAATATATTAAGCATATATTGAGACAAATACGCTTAATGTAAAATATTATAAATTTAATGCTTTGTTAACGTTTTCAAGTTATAATATATATACATACATATATATATATATATATATATATATATATATATATATATATATATATATATATATATATATATATATATATATATATATATATATATATATATATATATATATATATATATATATATATATATATATATTCATATCCATTTATAATTTCGTTAATCGTCGAGCATAGTCAAAAGGGTAATTGAATATATGAACATAGTTCCAAAATTTTCGAGACTCAACATTACAGACTTTGCTTATCGTGTTGAAAACATATAAAGATTAAGTTTAATTTTGGTCGAAAATTTTCGGGTCGTCATACTAACCGTTTGGCAGCCCGTTTGCAGGGGCCGTTTGATCAGGCCACCCGTTTCTTGTGCCCGTTTGCCTTGGCCGTGTGGCAAGCCATTTTCCATTGTGGCAAGCTGTTTGGCAGGCCGTTTGGCTTGCCCTGGTTTGCTGAATTTACTGGATCGTAACTTGATTTCTTGTCTTTCACCGTTTTCGCTCTAGAATCTTCGTTTTAGCTCCGATTCTCTTGATTATTTTTGCACCGTCTTCGTGATTACTTGATCTTCAATTTTAAATGACGAAGCGGGTATTTTACCGATAAAGCTTGAAACTTTATTGTTTTTGGGCCTTAATACCAGGGTGAAAACGTGACTTTATAGCTGATATCAAATATCCCATACTTAGACTTTGCTTGTCCTCAAGCAAACTTCTCATTTTTACCTTAAGAAATCTTTTCGGAGTTTCTTTTCTAATAGCCTAAGCGGTTTGCTTTTATATTAAGAGCGAAAGGTAAGGTAAGTTATCTAGGTTAGGGTTGAAGCTATCTCTGCAAGCATGCGAGAAGGTTACATGACTTAGGCGAGCTTTCACGGGTCACTCAAATCACACAAGTGTTTAGGGTTCCCGATAGATCTAAGAAATGAATTCACTCATAGCCAGTCATGTTGCACCTATCGTCATAGGCTTGATAAAGACTCAAATCCTTGCTACTAATGTGAGAGTGGTATTAACCATAGCTTCTAGGTCATTTGTCAATGATGGAAAAGAATTTTAGAGTGGTGGTGAAGTTGTTTTAAGGGGTGAGAAATAGTCTTTTTAAAGACCTTTATTCGGAAAATTCAAGATAGATAGGAATGCTGATTTTTTTGAGAAGCACTTTTGAACTTTTCTCCTTTGGATTGATAAGCATTTTGTGGTCAAGTTCTTCTTCGGCATTTCTCTTTATAAGTTCTGCTCCTTTTTTCAAAAGTTTTTTAAAATTCTTTTTTTCAGAGATTTTATGTCTAGAAACATTTTACCGGTAAACTTTTTCAAGACCTTTGCCATGATACTTGAGATGTTTATAACATCGGGTTTTCGGAAGAAATCTCATTTTTTGGATTTTTCGAGTGATGGTAAAGGTGATGTGGATGAGAAGAAGCAGTGGAGGTGCGAAAGGTTTATTTTGACAAATGGCTAGCTCTTCTGATTATAACCGAATCACATATCGCTGCTTTGGAAATGAAGACCTAAAGCAAGTCCTAATTCTGAGCACAGACATCGGCACTCTCAACGGAAAATAGCGAAGCATTAAAGATGAATGCTAGTCTTATTTGGGTGCCTCACCATAATCAATTTAGGTCGATAATGCCTAGTCATATAATGCTCTATTAGAGATTTGGTTCGTCCCAACAAGATTTCCATCCTACTTAAGCCTTAATTTTATTTACAAACGTTTCAGGTTTTCAAAAATACTTTTTCGGAAAGGCTTTCTTTTGTTAAATTTTTTTGAAATTTGGCTTAAGAACTTGGAATCTTCGTAATGGGTTATTTTAATATAGCATAAAAAGGTTATACCAACATCCCACACTTAGACGAACATTGTCCTCAATGTTCCTAGTGTATCCCACACTTGGGAGTTTTAGTTAAAGATTTGTGAGTATTTGTCTAGAGTTTATTTGGGTTGGGATCCCACACTTAGTGATAAGCTAGGATGTGGCATAATTTTAAATTTGAGCTAGTAACGGGAAGAAAGGAGTACCCCCAGCAGATGTGGTTGTTTGTGAAGAAGCTGGCTAGCTTGTAGTCTTGGAAGTTACGTCCTTTATTGATCGGCCTATTTGTCATCCTTTATTATTATACTCTACTTTATTGCACGGGTTGCCTCCTGAGAAGCGCTTTTGTTTAAGATCGTTGGCTCAACCGTAGTGATGCTTAAAAAGAAGACATTCCCCTCTAGTAGTTGTGATATTGGTCTTCTTGAGAGAATGTGAGTCTCGGTGGATAAATCCTGAGAAAGTGTCGGACCAAAAGTGGTAAAAGATCCGGTACTTATCTTGAAGATCTTCTGAAAGATAGGTAGTGTTCAATTTCGGCTCGTGATAAATCTTGAAGTCCGATGAGAATATGATCCACGGCTCTGCTGATTGACCCATGAATGTCAATCATTGAGGCAGTGCTGGTGGTGATTATCTCTCTGATAGGATGCTCAATTCGGAGGTCTTCAAATAGTGTCAGAAATTGTATCTTCAGTATCTCAAAATCTTCATAATGGTGATTTCCACAGTAGGAGTCTGTAGCTTTGCACAGATTGGTCAACAAGCGAAGCTAAAAAGAAGTGAAAAGCAGTCATGACCCAAGAATTAATGTCACTGTCTTTAAGTATATCTCCAGACATCTAGCTTTAAATATGAAACTTGGATCTGTGGATTCATGGAAGATACGTGCTATCTGCTTCGTAACGTAGGTGGCGATGTTGACTCGGTCTGGTTCAAGATGAGAGAATGAATTGTTACGTCTAACTAAAGATAACTACTCGCTAATTGTGGCAACAACATCACAAAACATAATAATGGAAGACATTATATAAAGATAAAGGATAGAAGTACCAGTAGATTAAACGAGTTCCAAATACAAAAGTGACAACTTCAGACTCCAGACCGCTCCTAATACAATCTTCGGCATTCTTCTCTGGGTATAGATTTCCCACACGGAGTTGAAGACCTTGAAAGTATGACTAATATTATAGAAAGAGAGAGAAATAAGACTAATATTATAGAAAGAGAGAGAAAGAAGTGAATTGAAGTGTGTGTAAAAATGGATGACAAAGACCCTTAAAATAGGAGTAAAATTTGCCTGCAAACGGCTGGCAGGCCGTTTGGCAGCCCGTTTGCAGGGGCCGTTTGACCAGGCCACCCTTTTTTTGTGCCCATTTGCCTTGGCCATATGGCAAGCCGTTTTCCATTGTGGTAAGCCGTTTGGTTTGCCCTGGTTTGCTGAATTCACTGGATCATAACTTGATTTCTTGTCTTTCACCATTTTCGCTCTAGAATCTTCATTTTAGCTCCGATTCTCTTGATTCTTTTTGTACCGTCTTCGTAATTACTTGATCTTCAATTTTAACCAATGAAGCGGGTATTTTGCCGATAAAACTCGAAAATTTATTGTTTTTGGGCCTTAATACCGGGGTGAAAACTTGACTTTTTAGCCAATATCAGTATGCATGGCTTCGAATCTCGTACAACACCAAGGACAAAACACATCGAGATTGACATCCATTTTGTTCGTGGCCAGGTTGCTTTAGGTAACATTTGAGTTTTTTTTTTTTAAAGCCAAAGAAATTTATATATTCAAACAAAAGATGACTGTGGCAATTTTGCCTAGCATTTACACAACTTCATCACAAGCAATATTAACACTAATCTAAACTTATGTACATTAAACTTAAATGATTCCAAGCCACTTATTACACTCCTGCTTGAACGCTACCATTACTCCCGAAAGATGCCAGATTTATCAGCCATTGATGCCATTCGATGTTTAACTTTTTTCCTCTCTTTTTAATCCATTCATAGCTTTTCACTTGAATGTCATTAAAGAGTGTAGAGTTCGGACGCGATATATTATGGAATATTTTTTGATTACGATTCTTCCATAGTAAATAGCCGCATACCCATTCGAAGGCTTGCCATAAAAGATTTCCATTCAACCCGCTAACGTTGTTACATTCGCCATTGAACAATTCATTTACACTTGTAGATGAAAAGTTCCCTAGATTCCACCAATGGTAAACTCTTTCCCACACCTCAAATGTGTGTTTGCATATAACTACTGCATGATCTGTTGATTCCACGTCTTCATCACACATGGGATATCGAACCGTATGTAGATCTATACCGTGATTATCAAGTTCCACTCTTGCGGGAAGTCTTCTACACTTGGCCCGCCATACAAAGATGCCGAGTGATTGAGGTAGAAGTCTATTTCGACCCGTTTCCATTGCACCAGTATTCTGCCCATGTAGTTTTTTGTCAAAGTATACCAGCTAGCTCCTTAGTATAAAATTTACCATCATCACTAACTGACCACTTCCATCCATCTCTTGCATCGTCTATGTGAATTGAACCAGCTATATCCTGGACCATTGAATTTAATTCATCTTCATTTCTCCCGTAAGGTACCCTGCTCCATTGCCATCTCAGTGTCGGGATCAAATTAACCCATGAAACTTTATGACATACTTTGACATCTTTGACCTCTTCCAACCTGTAAATTCTTGTATATTTTTCTCTAAATCATTGATCTACAATCCAATGATCCTCCCAAAACAAAATATTCCTACCTTCACCAATAGTTCTTACAAATGAATTGTTAAAATTAAAGTCACATTTAGATATATCTTTCCCAATCTTTATAATGTCTTTCCATGGGGAGAGCCCAATCCCAATCTGGTTGTGATTCGAATTCCCCCCCCCCCCCCGGTCGTAAATACTTTTGATTATTTTTACCCAAAAAGCATCGGTTCCGGTACGGAACCTCCACCACCATTTCCCCAAAAGAGCCCAATTTTTTGCCTTTAATGACCCAATATTTAAACCCCCCATCCCCATAAGACAAGAGTATGGAATCCCATTTGACCCATGACATTTTGTGACCCTCACCCGACCCGCCCCAAAAAAAATTACGACGCAAACCTTCAAGCAATATGATAATACATGAGGAGGCACGAAACGTAGAGAAGTAGTAAATTAGTAAACTATTTAGAATCTATTTAGTGAGTGTCAAACGTCCCACGAAATACATCATTCTAGATTTCCATACCGAGAGTCTTTTTGGAATTTCTTAATTACCAGTCCCCAATCATCTGTTTTATTCATTTTGGCCCCTACCGGTAACCCTAGATAAGAGAATAGAATATTATCACCTTTGCAGCCGAAAAGATTTTCCATAGAACCAATCTCGGACAGAGGCACAGTACGTTCTCAAAACACATAAGAAGTTTCATAACGTTGCTGATGTTCCTTTTGGACCAATCCCCAATAAAAATAGTGTGTCAGCATACTGTAAATGTGATAACGGGATCTTTTCCTTGCCAACTTTCGCACCATAAACTAATCCTTTATCGATAGCTTCCTTCATTATCAAGTTTAAACCCTCCCCCGCAATAGTAAACAGAAAGATAAAGGATCACCTTGTCTAATGCCTCTTCCTAGTTTACATTCTTTGGTAGGAGAGCCATTAACGAGGATTGAAACAGACGCGGACATGAGACAATCATCAATCCATTTAATTCATTTCTGACCAAGACCCATGAATTTTAACATCCTGATTAAAAACTTCCAGTTGACACTATCAAATGCTTTTGAAAAATCTGCCTTGAAGATAAAACTCTTATTTCTACCTCTCTTTAGATCCACAACACTTTCATTTAGAACAAGAATTCCATCTAAAATTGAATGATCCGAAAGGAAAGCACTTTGTTCATTTTCGATAATTTTAGGTAGCACTCCACGAATCCTGTTGGAAAGTAGCTTAGCAACGATCTTATAGTAGCTGTTTATCAAGCTAATCGGTCGATAATGGCATAGCTCAGTCAGATCATTAGTTTTAGGGATCAATGTCATGAAGGAAGCATTACAACCGTATGATATCTCCCCTATTTTCCAGAACCAATCAATTGCTCTTATAAGATCACAATTTATTATACTCCAAAACTTTTTGAAAATATTAAATTTGAACCCATCGGGTCCCGAAGCCTTCGACCCGGCACAACCATTAACCGCAGCCCATACATCTTGTTCATAGAATTTTCTTTCTAGTTCATTTGCCTCTTCAGTTGAAATAAAGTTTCCTGCCCTCTCAGGTAGTATCGGACATTGAGCACAAGTTTCTTTGAAGGCCTGCTCAAAATTTCTATTACCCTCTTTCTTCACAAGTGACAGGTTTTCCTCCCACACACTATTGAGGTGTAGACCTCGGATAGAGTTCTTGTTGATCCTTCTTTTGATCAAGGAATGTAAATATTTGGTGTTTTCTTCCCCTCTGCGATCCATTTCGATCTTGACTTTTACTTGAGCATGATAGCTTTTACCTTATCTTTCTCTAACCAAACTCGCCTGGCCTCCAACCATTTACCATTTTCGACTTCATTAATAACTCTGTTATCATCATCTGTTCCCAGGAACACGCTTCTGATTTGGATTTTTCAATTTCAGCATCCAAGTTACCAAATTGCTCCTTACTCCACGCTTTCAATGCCAACTTTACGCTTTTTTTTAATTTCAGTCTGAAACAAGTATCAGGCCTGCGTGAATTAACCTCTATGATCCAGGTCTTACTTGCAATCTCCTCTTCCCCCTTTTTTGTTAATCCAACTATTGAATACTTTAGTAGGTTTAGGCTCGTAGTCAATAGTTTTGGATCCAAGTAACAATGGGCATTGATCAGAAAATTTCCTGTCGAGCACCATTACTGATAAATCACTCAACTGTTGTAGCAACGAATTGGAAACAAAAAACCTGTCCAATTTGCTAAAAAAATTTCTCGTTATCAAATATTCGCGTGAACTTTTTCCCGACTAAAGGCAAATCTAAAAGATCCAACCTTGTAATAAAACGGTTGAACCTTGTTGCTCTTCTTTGCACAAACTCACAATTCCTCATTTTGTCCGCATGTCGGACCTCATTAAAGTCACCACAAAGGATCCAATCCTCATTATCGAACTTCATGAGGTTTACTAGGCTTTCGAGAAAGATACATTTTTTATCATCCTCATGAGGTCCATAAACGTTCACTATAATAACATCGTTCGATTTTCCCTTTAGCTTACCTTTTATTGCTAGGGCATAACACCCTTCTACCGCTTGATCCACCTGAAACATGTTAGTGTCCCAAATCAAGACCATACCCCTTGACCTTCCAACTGCAGCCTTCTAAATGTATCTGTAATTTGCATTACCCCATATCGATTCCACATATCTATCATCAATAATATCACACTTTATTTCTTGCATCACGACAATATACGGATTCAAATTAGAAACTAAGCTTCACACCAACCTATCTTCCCAACCTACTTCAACCCAAGAATATTAATTGATAAAACTATTATAAGAAAGAAAACGTACCGAATAAATATTTACTCGATTACTAACTTGTACCTTCCCATTGATGGCCTAATAATTCACCAAAACCATGATGGTTTATGCTACCTTCACTATCCATAGGAGCTTTATTGGGTTTTTTCTTTTGCCCATTAAATTTTGAGTCTTTTCTACCCTTACACTTTGATCGTGAATCAACACTTTTAGATTTTGATTTTGATTTCGAAATCATCATTATGTTCTTCTGGATCTTATGAACACTCCGAGCAATACTCTTAAGGCGAAGAAGTCTAGAAGAGGCTCGCCAACTAACCTCCCTTCTCCAAATAGTATCCATTGAATTACAACGTTTAGCAGCAGCCACTTTACCTTTCTCAGATCTTGATTGATTAGCTTTTTCACTCTGGGGTTTCGATGATTTTTGTGTTGACAAATTATATTCTAATTGAACTGAATCGACAATAAGATTATCCCTACACTCCTCAAATGATATACTGGTTGATTTATTATTTCTTTTTGTCCCACTATATGCTTTGGGTCCAAGACAAGAATCCAAGCCTTCAACATTATTTCTTTCAGGCCCAAAATCATTATCTAGTCCACCTGTTTCCCCCTTTAATTTTTCAATACTATTAGGCCCAAACTTCTACATGTCCAAATATGGGTTTTATCCATATCTAAACCCCGATCTTTCGTCTCCTTTTCTTTTTTGCGCCTTCGGTATTTTTTCGATCCCTCATTATTACCATCGTCGTAATCTTTTTCAACATCATGATTATTATCATTAATTGTATCATCGACTTTGCTGAAACTCTCACTTGTCCCCATGCATCTGGACCCTTGGTCTTCAACCCTATCTTTAGCCACCGTTTTGGTAATCTCATCCATTGCCGGATTACCGTGAGTTTCCGGTGTGGAACGAAAGTTGCAATCTTCATCATTGACTGAAAGATTATGGGTCTCTCATTCACTGTCATTACTGTTATCCTCCTCAACTTGAAAGATATCTCTTGGATCTTCAATGACATTAGCATAAAAGATACCTCCATTGGCTTTTACCATAATTAATTCACGAATTAGATTTGGACCCATGGTCTTCACCAGAACTCGACCATGTGTTAGATTTTGATCCCCTTGTAACGAACAGTTTTTAAGATCAAAAATAGGACCCCACCATGATACAATCTTCCTGAAGGTGGATTCTTCCCAACATGAAATGGGTACCCCAATTATAGACAGCCAAGTGAGGCGGCCATGATTTTTTATTGTCATGTCCCATTTTCTAATATCAGTAATCCACTTTATAATACTATGACTTTCATCTTCAAGAATCATATTCATCATTGCATCTGTGCCACATATTAACATAACATCCAGCCCTCCCAAAAATTTAATATCAACATCTCTTAGCCCTTCAACATCACATATAGACCTAAGTTGGACTAATACCTCCATGTTTTTTACCATAACAACAATGGCTTTATTGAGTACCTTCAAGTTATTGGTGTTATCATCTAGAATGACTATTTTCTCCTTCTCATTACCTTTCGCGTTCTTCGACCTGACCGAATTTGGAGTATCTTCTTATATGGTAGGTTTTCTTACCCATTGACAATTTCCAGTGTTATTCTTATTACCCGCAACCTCGTTATACCTTCTGCACTATGTAAAGCTATTTGTATTAATGGGGGGGTTTTTGACACCAACTACCGCCATCTTATTTAGACCCTTATTAGCTTCTCAGGCTTCATGATCCATATGTACACCTATGACATTTCTAGCCGTTTGTTTAACACCATCGTCTTGATTTCTATTGGTTGCTTTGAAAGCTCTTAGTGGCCACTTTTCTATCATGATGTTGTTAATTATGCGCAGCAAGCAATTGACATCATTAACCCCTTCGAATCTTATGAACGTAAATTTTTGCCCGTTTTGCAATCTCTTTCTTTCCAAATACACATCTCGTAATCCACCATGTTGTTTGAAGAATCTCCAGAAATCAGGGACTTCCCAAGATTCCAGGAAGTTGAAAATCATGAAAGATGTTAACCTTTAGTTGTTTGATCTCACAAAGCAATCCTGTCTGTTGTTACCATTGTACTGCCCCGATCTCCTGCCGCTTGATGTATATCCGTTGCCCTAGATTTGTTTCGGTTTCTTTTACTGTAACATTTGAGTTCTACGTGTTCTTTCTATTATAGAATATGCTGGTAACTTCACCATGGGGCTTCCAACATCTCTATTCACTGATTTTCGTTCCACTTTGAACGTACGGATTTCTCCTTTTGATAATTTTACGAAGGAATGTTAGTGTATATGTATGTGTACATTGTATTTTATAGATAGACCAAAATGGCTCTTTGTATTGTTGGTTCATCAAAGCCCACTAGATGTATTATATTATATTATATACATATTTAATGTCATTTATGCATTCAAAATTCCACCAAACTGTTGAAACATACTCCGTATAACTTTGTGAACCTCGAATACTGTTGATTCGTATATTTTTTAGAAAAACAATATAGTATATAAACTCAAATATACATACTATGATTCCTTTACAATTGTGACAAGAATCACTTCAAATTTACAGCAATTAAGTCGCACAAAATGCTATAACAAGTTGTTTAGCATCCTAAATACAAAGAAAAGATTGTGGATTATGAAGCCAAGAGTGTCAATCGATAGTCTTTGATTTGTAACGTTTCGCAATCCATTCGAATGAATTTGATTGTATATCGCACAACGCCACAGGGGGATTCCAACACTTTTGCTTAAACACCTTTTGGTTCCGATTACTCCAAATAAGGTAACCGCTCGACCATAAAACCGCTTGCTAAATTTTTTGACCGAATGCCGACATAGATGTACACAAATTCCCAAGGAACATTTCGTTAATGCTTAATGAGGTAGTCACATTCATGTTCTACCACTTGAAAACCTTGCACCAAACATCAAACGCGTACTTACAAAAAATAAGAGAGTGGTCGACCGACTCCAAATCGCCATCACAAAGAGGATAACAAATCGAGGGCAATTCGACTCCTCTCTTATCTAATTCCAATAGGACCGGTAACCTTTTATTCCTTGTTCTCCATATAAAAACCTCTACTTTTTTTGGGTATAAGATTGTTACGCGCTGTATCTGTAGTAACCCGAACTTTTCCATGATTATATATTAAATGAAAACTATATTTACATGATTAAATGATTCCAACATGTTAAGCAATCAAACTTGTTAAGACTTGATTAATTGAAACGGATTTTGTGTTAACATTTGACCACCCAGTTTGTCCGATGATTCACGAACGTTATAACTTGTATATGACATGATATTATATATGTATATATATATATATATATATATATATATATATATATATATATATATATATATATATATATATATATATATATATATATATATATATATATATATATATATATATATATGTTTAACATGATGAAATGGTAAGTAAATATCTTATTATGTATATTAACAATGAACCTTATACATAAAACAAGACTACTAACCTAAGAAATTCAAAACGATATCGATACGTAACGATTATCGTTGTAATAATGTCTTAATATTTATATATCATATTAAGATATATTAGTACATCATGTTATCATAATAATGTAATAATTTAGCATCTCATTAGATATAATAACAATGGGATTAATTACATTTAACGAAATCGTTAACTTATACGTTCCGAAACAACATGTACATGTAACGACTAACGATGACTTAACGACTCAGTTAAAATGTATATACATGTAATGTATTAAGATGTATTGTTACACTTTTGAAAGACTTCATGACACATATCAAAGTACTTCTACTTAACAAAAATGCTTACAATTACATTCTCATTCATTTTCATCAACAATTCTACTCGTATGCACTCGTATTCGTACTCGTACAATACACAGCTCCTAGATGTACATACTATTGGTATATACACTTCAATGATCAGCTCTTAGCAGCCCTTAATGATTCATCAAACATGTGGGAACCATTCTTTGTAATCTAGTATGAATTATTTAGCAAGATTACAAAAATATTATCATTCATGACTTATTTACAAGAAAATAAACTTACATATCCTTTATATCTAATCCATATATCACGACCTAAAACACATACAAACACATTCATTCTTCAATTTTCTTCATCTAATTGAACTCTCTAAAGTTCTATCTTCAAGTTTTAAGTGTTCTTCATAAATTCTATAAGTTCTAGTTTCATAAAATCAAGAATACTTTCAAGTTTGCAAGTATACTTCCAAGCTTTCTAATCCATTCCAAGTAATCATCTAAGATCAAGAAACCTTTGTTACTTACAGTAGGTTATCATTCTAATTCAAGGTAATACTCATATTCAAACTTTGATTCAATTTCTATAACTATAACTATCTTAATTCGAGTAGAAAATCTTACTTGAACTTGTTTTTGTGTCATGATTCTACTTCAAGAACTTCCAAGCCATCAAAGATCCTTTGAAGCTCAAGTTATATTCTCATCATTTCCAGTAGGTTTACCTGCTATACTTGAGGTAGTAATGATGTTCATAACATCATTCGATTCATATATATATATATATATATATATATATATATATATATATATATATATATATATATATATATATATATATATATATATATATATATATATATATATATATATATATATATATATATATATATATATATATATATATATATATATATATATATATATATATATAACTATCTTATTCGAAGATTATAACTTGTAATCACTAGAACATAGTTTAGTTAATTCTAAACTTGTTTGCAAAAAAAGTTAATCCTTCTAACTTACCTTTTAAAATCAACTAAACACATGTTCTATATCTATATGATATGCTAACTTAATGATTTAAAACCTGGAAACACGAAGAACACCGTAAAACCGGACATACGCCGTCGTAGTGAAACCGGGGGCTATTTTGGGTTAGATAATTAAAAACTATGATAAACTTTGATTTAAAAGTTGTCCTTCTGGGAAAATGATTTTTCTTATGAACATGAAACTATATCCAAAAATCATGGTTAAATTCAACGTGGAAGTATGTTTTTCAAAATGTTCATCAAGACGTCATTCTTTCGACTGAAATGACTACCTCTTACAAAAATGACTTGTAACTTGTATTTCTAACTATAAACTTATACTTATTCTGTTTAGTTTCATAAATTTCAGTTCATTATGAAACCATAGCAACTTGATTCACTCAAAACGGATTTAAAACGAAGAAGTTATGGGTAAAAAAAAATTGGAGAATTTTGCTTGTTGTAGCTACGTGAACTTTGTAACAAATCTATACTAACCATAACTTAACTAACTTATATTGTATTATACATGTATTCTAACATATATTATGTAATCTTGATAGACCATAGACACGTATACAATGTTTTTACATATCATATCGACGTCATCTATATATATTATTTGGAACAACCATAGACACTCTATATGCGATAATGATTGAGTTAGCTATACAGGGTTGAGGTTGATTCCAAAATAATATATATACTTTAAGTTGTGATCGAGTCTGAGACTTGTATACACTGGGTCGTGGATTGATTCGAGATAACATATATTAATTTATTTCTGTACTACTAACTGTGGACAATTATTTGTGGACTACAAACGTTGAACTGTCAACTTAACAAACTTAAATCGTTAAAATGTAATAAAATATGGTATAATTATATTTCGATCATACTTTGATATATATATATATATATATATATATATATATATATATATATATATATGTGTGTGTGTGTGTGTGTGTGTGTGTGTGTGTGTGTGTGTGTGTGTGTGTGTGTGTGAATCAACCCATGGCCAAGTCTTATTTTCCGACGAAGTGAAAATACGTGAAAGTGAGTTATAGTCCCACTTTTAAAATCTAATATTTTTGGGATGAGAATACATGCAGTTTTATTAATGTTTTACAAAATAGACACAAGTATATGAAACTACATTATATGGTTGAATGGATCGAAACCGAATATGCCCCTTTTAGCCTGGTAATCTAAGAATTAGAGAACTGGCCCCTAATTGAAGCGAATCCTAAAGATAGATCTATTGGGCCCAACAAGCCCCATCCATTGTTGCGGATGCTTTAGTACTTCGAAATTATCATGTCCGAAGGATATCCCGGAATGATGGGGATATTCTATATGCATCTTGTTAATGTCGGTTACCAGGTGTTCACCATATGAATGATTTTTATGCAGATTGCATGTTATTGAAAGATGAAATCTTGTGGTCTATTATTACAATTTGATAAATATAAAGGTTAAACCTATAACTCACCAATATTTTTGTTGACATTTAAAGCATGTTTATTCTTAGGTGATTATTAAGAGCTTCCGCTGTTGAATGCTAAATAAAGACGGGATTGGAGTCTGCATGCTTGTATAATATTGTTTAAAAATTGCATTCGAAGACTTAAGTTGTTGTGTAATATTATTGTAAACCTTTATGTAATGGTCGTGTGAAAATGCTATATTTTTAGATTATCATTATTTGATAATCTTTGGAATGTTTTTAAACCTCTATCGATAAAATAAAGGTTATGGTTTGTTTTAAAAATCGAATGCAATCTTTGAAAAACGTCTCATATAGAGGTCAAAACCTCGCAACGAAATTAATTAATATGAAACGTTTATAATCGATATGAATGGGACACTTCAGTCTCAACCACATTTGTACCTGCAATTATAAGTTTGCTGTCGATCAAACTAGTAAGCTTTTTAGTAGAAAACAGCCCGTTACCATCTAGTTTCCAGCCCCATGAATCACACTTTGAAGGGTCTAACGAGCACGCGAACAGCAGCTCCTTAAGCTCCTTCACTTCTGAATCAGCACGTCTAGCAGGGGTCCTCGACCAGCACCAATTTTTTGTGATTTTCGAACCATTCCACACAAGTCTATCGCACACTTTAACATCTTTGGAGACCTCTAAGTAATGTAATCTTTTGAATTTGTCTTTAAGTGGTACGCCACATAACCATGCCTCATTCCAAAATGAAATTGAGGAACCAATCCCAATAGTCTTGCTAAACGAGTCCCTGAAATGCAAACCAAGAGAATCTACCATACCACCCGTTCTAACAAAGTTAGCCCAAGTAGTAGATAGACCGTGAAGATAATTACACGAATCCAAACCACCCGAAGAACCATAAATGCTCGAAATAACTTTGACCCACAAGGAAGTGGGTTCGGTTTTAAACCTCTACCACCACTTGCCAATCAAAGCAAGATTTTTTCTTTTTAAAGAACCCAAATTTAACCCACCCTCCCCAAAGGTAAGAGAACCTTTTCCCATTTAACCCAAGCAATCTTAGAAACGTTTCTCGACCCGCCCCAAAAAAGGTACGTCTTACACTCTCAAGCCTTTTTAGCACACAAGGCGGGGCACGAAAGAGAAAGAAATAATACAATGGTAGACTAATTAATACCGATTTAACAAGGGTCAAGCGTCCACAAAAAGAAATCGAATGTGCCTTCCAATCCGGAAGTCTTTTCTCGAACTTAGCGATAACTGGTTTCCAACACTCTAATTTACTCAATTTAGCTCCTATTGGGAGCCCGAGTTAAATAGATGGCAATGTACCCATGTTACATCCAAAATAGTTGGCCATATGTTCAACATCAACTTTATCCACCCCGATACCGAATAGGTTACTTTTACGGTAGTTGACTTTATGTTCGAAGTTAACTCAAAACATTTAAGGTGTTTCATGAGGTTACGGATATTAGATTCACTCCATTTCCCAACAAAAAAAATGGTATCATCCGCATATTGGAGGTGAGAAATGTAAACACTATTCCCTCCAACTTCCACACCCGAGAACATACCACAATTGACCGCGCTTTTAGTGAGAGCATTTAGACCTTCCACCGCTAGAATGAATAGAAACGGTGAAAGAGGGTCCCCTTGTCTTACTCCTCTTTCCAAGTTAAACTCATTTGTAGGTGATCCATTAACGAGTATAGAAACCGATGCCGACTTTAGACACGTTAATATCCACTTCCTCCACTTAACACTGAATCCCATGAACTCCATGACTTCCATAAGAAACTCCCAACTCAAACAATCAAACGCCTTCTCAAAATCAACTTTGAAGACGAGACTTTTGATACGTTTACGCGTTAAGAAATCTAGTGTTTCATTCGCAATTAACGCACCATCCAAGATATTCCTACCTTTTATGAACGCACTTTGTTTGTACCCGATGAGTTTAGGAACCACCTTCCGAAGCCTGTTTGAGAGCAATTTAGCATATATTTTATAGTAACTACCGATCAAGCTTATTGGCCGGTAATCATTGAAAGAGCTAGGATCCGAATTTTTTGGAACGATGGTCACGAACGAAGCATTACAACACTTTGAGATCTCCCCATTTTCCCAAAACGCATTGATTGCCTCAACAAGGTCGCCACGGATAATGCCCCAATATTTTTTGTAGAAGTTTAAATTAAATCCGTCGGGCCCGGGTGCTTTAGAACTACCGCATTCTTGAATTGCATCCCATATTTCATTATCACAGAAAAGAACCTCAAGGCAATTAGCCTCCTCGTTCGACAGCCGCTGATAACCAGGCCGAGAAGGCCCACTGATTTCACCCGCCTGCCCCACAGGCCCACTGATTCGTATATTAATTTTCATCGTCTCTTAGTCTGAAAATTTTATTTAGACTAAGTTATACTTCATAGGTTTCAAATTATGTGTATATGTTTGCATCTTTAAATATTCTAAATAAAATACTTCGTATGTAGTTTTGTGGCGAATATTTAAATTGTAACGAAAAGAGTAATTTAAAAATTTTCACTGATAATATATATATATATATATATATATATATATATATACATATATATGTATATATATATATATATATATATATATATATATATATATATATATATACACTAAATTTCTTTTTATTAAAAAAAATAAAGTGTAGGTTTGAATAAAATGTCAATACTTTATCCAGTAGCGAATCTATGATCGAAACATTGCGGAGTTTAAAAAAAAATTCTATATATTTGATGGA
This sequence comes from Rutidosis leptorrhynchoides, assembly GCF_046630445.1. Lineage (NCBI taxonomy): Eukaryota > Viridiplantae > Streptophyta > Magnoliopsida > Asterales > Asteraceae > Rutidosis > Rutidosis leptorrhynchoides. The sequence continues at coordinate 496,062,865 of NC_092334.1, read as the reverse complement.
AATTTTATTAGCCGTTTACCTTAAAAAAAATTGAAACGTCCTGAATTTTTTTTTTTAAAAAACGGTGAACAGTGCGCGGTGCGCGCTTCTTAAGATTGCACGGTGCGCACACAAAGTTCAGACTTACAAAGTTTCTGATCAATTTCTGTGCGCGGAGCGCACTCCAATACGTGTGCGGCGCGCACGACTAAACAAGATATTTCTGTTGCAGTTTACGAACCCTGGTACTCAGTACTTGTAAACCCTTGTTTAATACCACTAACACATGTCATGGTAGACAGAACCAATAAAATTTTATTACTTTAACGTTAACGTTTATTTTACTAAATTAATGTACATGCCCATTAAGTTCCTTGACCAAAAACATAACATTTACATAATATTACACAAAACGGGCGTTACGCTTTCAATTTAATAATCTTCGCGGAGTCTAGGACCGGAACCTCCACTTACCAAAAGATGAGTCTTCTAACTATTGCATCAAAACTTCTCCTTCCCTTTAGTACTAGCAACTACTTCACCTACAACATCAATACCACATAAAGGAGTAAGCGCAATGCTTAGTGAGCATAAAACAAGTAAATAAAACTAACACAATTCTTTCTGGAAATCTTACGCATATAAATAAAATATGCAAAATATTGATAAAGGATCCGTAGCCTAACACATTTGTGACAACCGCACAAGGCTTATTGTCACCTACATGACTAGCTTTCACTAGTCAACTAATAACAAGTGGGATATAATCCCCATCCAAAATCACACGTCACCGATTGCCCACGAGCAATCAACAAAGTGTGACCTATTTACTAATTTTATACTCACCTTGTAAGGGATGTAACTCCAATTCACACTTTATTAAGCGAAGATCACAAGACCACCAAGCTCCTTAGTGACCTATTCACGTATTTATACATATATTCAAAGTTATAATTTAAGTATTCATTCTACTTCTTGTTCTACATAAGAGAGTATGCTTCTACACACTTCCGTTTATACACTAATTTAACCCAACCCTCTTTGACACCTTCAAGCTTTAACTACAACTTTTAGTAACTCAACACTAACTATTATCTTTTAATCAAAGTAATTTTTAATGGTAAAAGGAATCATATGTAACAACTTACAAATTAGATATAATCATATACACCTTATTAAATTATTAAACTTTCTTCAAAAGTCTATCCATGAAAGATTTAAGTCTTTCTTTGCCAAATTAGGGTTTTTACAACAAAACCCCAATCTTGACCTTAACTATACATCACCATCTTGTAGTTACATAAAAACACTAGATTATAAATTAAAACCATCCCAATTGAAGTAACTAGCTAAAGTCCTAACTAAAACTCAAATAATAAGAATTGGGTTTCTTACAAGTTGAAGAGAAATAGAAGATAAATTGCCAACTTGATCCTAGGGCACCCTCCTTCTTGCCAATCAACTTCTTAATATTGGAGATTTAAGTTCAAGTTGTATCCAAAACTCCCAATTCCAATTTCTTTTAGGTTTAAATATTAAATAGTGGAATGACCAAGAGATCTCTGGAATCTTCAAGTATTAACCAATAAATCGGACTTCACACAAAAGGCCCTCACATTTACAAAATTTACCAAAAACAACCCCTGCTGTTCGAGAGGTGTGCGCGGGGCGCACCTGGCATGAGTGCGCGGCACGCACTATCCTAGAAACTCTGGACTGTTACAAAAATCATAAACTTCAATTGTATACGGGGTCTTATATTAAAATTTAGCGGAGTCTTATGTAGTGACCCGAACTTTTCCATGTTTATATATATTAAATGAAATTGATTTTTTACATGATTAAGTGTTTCCAACATGCTAAGTAATCAAACTTGTTAAGAATTGATTATTTGAAATGAGTTTCATGTAGACAATTGACCACTCAAGTTGACCGGCGATTCATGAACGTTAAAACTTGTAAACGACATGACGATATATATATGGATATACATATAGTTAACATGAGATTATGATAAGTAAGTATCTCCATAAGTATATTAACAATGAGTTATATACATAAAAATGAGACTACTAAGTTAAGAAACTCGAAACGATATATATAACGATTATCGTTATTACAACGTCTTACTAAATACATATGTATCATATTAAGATATTGTTACACTATATTTAACATGATAAAATGATAATTATATATATCATTAAGTATGTTAACAATGAACTACATATGTAAAAACAAGACTACTAACTTAAGGATTTCGAAACGAGACATATATGTAACGATTATCGTTGTAACGACATTTAAATGTATATATATCATATTAAGATATATTAATATATCATAATATCATGATAATATAATAATTTAACATCTCATTAGATATAATAAACAATGGGTTACAACATTAAATAAGATCGTTAACTTAAAGGTTTCAAAACAACACTTGCATGTAACGACTAACGATGACTTAACGACTCAGTTAAAATGTATATACATGTAGTGTATTTATATGTATTAATATACTTTTGTAAGACTTCAATACATATATCAAAACACTAATACTTAATGAAAATGGGTACAATTACATTCCCATTCTTTTTTATCAAGAATTCTAGTCGTATTCATACTCGTATTATACACAGCTTCTAGACGTACTTACTGTGGGTATATACCAATAGGAACTAGCATGGGATTCCACTCTTGATTATGTCATGTATGACTAATCAATTTTAACTTCTACCATGAACTAGTCAACTAACTAGAACTCCTTTTAACCCCACTCACCACTTACCACTCATCATTCACTCCATTTCACTTCCAATTCTCTTTTTAATTCTCTCTCAACACACACCCACACTTATGAAAGAATTTTTCCAGTAGCTAATCATAATCTTCATCAAAAATTACTTCAAGAATCAAGCTATAATCATCTTAGGAAGAACACTTCAAGAACACTTTGAAAATCCTTTCAAGTTTACTAGTTTACATCCAAACTTTCTAATCCATTACAAGTAATCATATAAGATTAAGAAACCTTTGTTATTTACAGTAGGTTATCTTTCTTATTCAAGGTAATAATCATATTCAAACTTTGATTCAATTTCTATAACTATAAACTATCTTAATTCGAGTAAAAATCTTACTTGAACTTGTTTTTGTGTCATGATCCTACTTGAAGAACTTTCAAGTCATCCAAGATCCTTTGAAGCTAGATCATTTCTTCTCACTTCCAGTAGGTTTACCTACTAAACTTAAGGTAGTAATGATGTTCATAACATCATTCGATTCATACATATAAAACTATCTTATTCGAAGATTTAAACTTGTAATCACTATAACATAGTTTAGTTAATTCTAAACTTGTTCGTAAATAAAGTTAATCCTTCTAACTTGACTTTTAAAATCAACTAAACACATGTTCTATATCAATATGATATGCTAACTTAATGATTTAAAACCTGGAAACACGAAAAACACCGTAAAACCGGACATACGCCGTCGTAGTAACACCGCGGGCTGTTTTGGGTTTGATAATTAAAAACTATGATAAACTTTGATTTAAAAGTTGTTCTTCTGGGAAAATGATTTTTCTTATGAACATGAAACTATATCCAAAAATCATGGTTAAACTCAAAGTGGAAGTATGTTTTTCAAAATGGTCATCAAGACGTCGTTCTTTCGACTGAAATAACTACCTCTTACAAAAACGACTTGTAACTTATATTTCTGACTATAAACCTATACTTTTTCTGTATAGATTCATAAAATAGAGTTCAATATGAAACCATAGCAATTTTATTCACTCAAAACGGATTTAAAACGAAGAAGTTATGGGTAAAACAAAATTGGATATTTTTTTGATTGTTGTAGCTACGGAAAATATTGTAACAATACTATACAAATCATAACTTAACAAACTTATATTGTATTATTCATGTATTCTAATATATATATTATGTAATCTTGGGATACCATAGACACGTATACAATGTTTTGACATATTATATCGACCCATCTATATAATATATTTTGGAACAACCGTAGACAATCTATATGCAGTAATGTTGGAGTTAGCTATACAGGGTTGAGGTTGATTCCAAAATAATATATATAGTTTGAGTTGTGATCTAGCCTGAGGCTTGTATACACTGGGTCATGGATTGATCCAAGAAAATTTATATTTATTTTTTTCTGTACATTTAACTATGGACAACTAGTTGTAGGTTATTAACGAGGACAGCTGACTTAATAAGCTTAAAACATTAAAACGTATTAAAAAATGTTGTAAATATATTTTGAACATACTTTGATATATATGTACATATTTGTATAGGTTCGTGAATCAACCAGTGGCCAAGTCTTACTTCCCGACGAAGTAAAAATCTGTGAAAGTGAGTTATAGTCCCACTTTTAAAATCTAATATTTTTGGATGAGAATACATGCAGTTTTATAAATGTTTTACGAAATAGACACAAGTAAATGAAAATACATTATATGGGTGAATGATCGAAGCCGAATATGCCCCTTTTGCTTGGTAGCCTAAGAATTAGTAAACCGATCTACTAATTGAAGCGAATCCTAAAGATAGATCTATTGGGCCTAACGAACCCCATCCAAAGTACCGGATGCTTTAGTACTTCGAATTCATTTTTATCATGTCCGAAGGATTTTCCGGAATGATAGGGGATATTCTTATATGCATCTTGTTAATGTCGGTTACCAGGTGTTCACCATATGAATGATTTTTATCTCTATGTATGGGATGTATATTGAAATATGAAATCTTGTGGTCTATTATTACGATTTGATAAATATATAGGTTAAACCTATAACTAACCAACATTTTTGTTGACTTTTTAAGCATGTTTATTCTCAGGTGACTATTAAGAGCTTCCGCTGTTGCATACTAAAATAAGGACAAGATTTGGAGTCCATGCTTGTATGATATTGTGTAAAAACTGCATTCAAGAAACTTATTTTTGATGTAATATATTCTTATTGTAAACCATTATGTAATGGTCGTGTGTAAACAGTATACTTTAGATTATCATTATTTGATAATCTACGTAATGCTTTTTAAACCTTTATCGATAAAATAAAGGTTATACTTGTTTTAAAAATGAATGCAGTCTTTGAAAAAAGTCTCATATAGAGGTCAAAACCTCGCGACGAAATCAATTAATATGGAATGTTTATAATCAATATGAACAGGACATTTCAGTTGGTATCCGAGCGTTGGTCTTAGAGAACCAGAAATTTGCATTAGTGTGTCTTATCGAGTTTGTTAGGATACATTAGTGAGTCTGGACTTCGACCATGTTTTCTTTAAAAACGATTGCTTAACACTTTTGTTGGAAACTATATATTATTAACATGCAAATATTATGTGATATATTAACCTCTTAATGTGTTTGATATTGTGTGATAGATGTCTACCTCTAGTACAAATCCTATTGATTCACCTAATAATAATGAAGAGTCGAATATATTTTGGGAAGATTCACAAATTCCCAAAGAGGAACCGGAAGAGGAGGAACCGGAAGAAGAGGAACCAGAAGAGGATGAATCGGAAGAGGAGGAACCAGAAGAAGAAGAGGTTCCGGAGGAAGAAATAGTGATACCTACAGTAAATCGTTTAAATAAAAGAAAATCCTCAACCAACGGACCAAAGTTAAAAATGGTCAATGGTGTTTCTGCCGAGGAAGTAAAATATTGGGAAGATTACCAATTTTTCGATGAATCGGATCCCGATGAGAATTCCGATGATGTTATAGAAATCACCTCGACCCAATTTAATATAGCAAAAGAAAATAATAAGGAAAAAGGTATAAAAATAGAGAAACTCGATTCCAACCCCGATGAGCTTTATATGTATCGGCAACATCTGTATTTCCTAAAGTGTAACAATAACCCGGGAACCTCTAAACCACCAGGTTTTTCTAAACCATTGTGGAAAATGACGGCTCGTATTAGAGGAACACCATATATCCCTGGAAAATTAGGAAAGCGAACCAAGTCCGAAGAAGAAGAAACCAGTGATTCAGATTAGGGAGTTGTAATCATGTTGTGTATTATATGTATTATAGTGTGCTTGTACGTTTAAGTTCTATGTAAAAATTGCTTGTATTGTTTGTTAATTATCTTTTATGAATCTAATCCTTGTTTATTTTACAGTATAAAAACAAAATGGACGTTAAGGGTAGACAATCGAATATTTTAGAAGACCTACCAGAGGATATGATTGAGGAAATCTTGTCTAGAGCCGGTCAGAGTTCATCAGCACATTTAGTTATGGCGAAATTAACTTGTCAAACATTTGAAAGACTTTCCAGAAATGCCTTAGTTTATAAAAGGCTTTCCTTTGATAGGTGGGGTATATCACATTGGGGAGACCGTAAGTTACGCCGTATTTTCTTTAAAGCATTAAATGTGGGGAACCCAAATGCAATTTTACACTACGGGTTAAGAACCTATTTTGACTCAACATATCCCAACATAGGATTTCGCGAGTTAGAAAGAGCTTCAAACATGCAACATAAAGAAGCATGTTATACTTACGGGTTAGTGATGTTCGCTTCTTACCAAAGTGAGAAAAAGAATATCGGGTTATAACTTTTAAATAAAACCTTTCCACAAGTGACGGATTCAGTAGTTGGGGTGAGAAACAAGGTTTTTAGATTATTACGGGGCTGTTGGACATTACGAAACCCTCGTCCTTTTGACGACATTACAACATGCTGCCTAGTCAATGGTCATAATGGTTATTTTCCACAAGACCAAGGATGGGAAGTCGTCTTAGTAAAACCGGAATGCATGACTTGTTTCTGGACTTATGAATTACGTGTCTTTATTTCCTTTGCTGAACAACTTGCGTATTAACTAGATTTATCTTCAAAACTGTCCTGTATCAAAGTGTAATATATTTCATATTATATGTAATATAGCGAAGTTGTAAGTTTGAAGAATATTTGTATGTGATATATTATTATAATCAGTTTTTCATATGGAATTGTAGTAGTTGAATTGTATATTAGCTACTAAGTATGAACTTAACGGGTAGGTAGTACTCGAATTTAAACTTATAAAACGCTAATATGAAGAAAAAGCTTTTATAAATGAGTTCATATTATGCTACGAAATACTATTGACTACTCTTAATATTCTGTATGATTAACTCGATTCAGTTGACTATTTTGAAGAAATGGCACCGACTACTCGACAAACCATGAATATGAGTGAAGAGGAATTTCGTACTTTTCTTGCTGCAAACATAGCTGCGGTACATGCTGCGCTACATACCAACAATAACTCTGAATCTAGCAATGCAGCTAACGGCGCAAGAAATCGTGTAGGATTTACCTACAAAGAATTCACTGCCTGCAAACCTTTGGAATTTGATGGAACCGAAGGGCCAATTAGATTGAAACGGTTGACCGAGAAGGTCGAATCGGTGTTTGCCATAAGTAAGTGTACTGAAGAGGACAAAGTTAAGTACGCTACGCATACCTTCACAGGTACTGCATTAACGTGGTGGAACACCTATCTTGAACAGGTAGGACAAAATGCTGCTTACGCACTACCATGGTCGGCATTCAAGCAATTGATGAACGAGCAGTACCGTCCTAGAAACGAAGTCAATAAACTCAAGGCAGAGCTTAGAGAGTTACGAACACAAGGGTTCGACGTTACCACATATGAACAACGATTCACAGAGTTGTGCCTATTGTGTCCGAGAGCATTCGAAGATGAAGAAGAGAAAATCGACGCGTCTGTAAAAGGGTTACCAGTAAGGATTCAAGAAGATGTAAGTTCACATGAGCCCGCTTCTATACAGAAGGCAAGTCAAATGTCTCATAAACTCATAAATCAGATTGAGGGAAGAATTAAAGAGCAGGCGGCCGAAGAAGCCAACACGAAACAACTCAAGAGGAAGTGGGAGGAAAACGATGATAAGAGTCACCAGTACAACAACAACAACAACAATTACAACAACAATCGCAACAACTATCCCAACAACTGCAACAATAACTGCAATCCTAACAATAATTACAACAAACATCCCAACAACAACAACAACTACAACAATCGTTTCAACAACAATAACAATCCCAACAACAACAACCTCAATAACAATAACGGCAACAAAAACCAAAAATAGCCATGTCATAGGTTTGAAGAAAATCATCAGGGGTTTTGCACGACATTTTGCAACAGGTGTAAAAGAAATGGTCATAGCGCGACAAAGTGTGAGGTCTACGGACCAACGTTTAACAGAACTAAAGGAACAAATAATGTCGGAACAAGTAATGCCGAAACGAATAGTGTCGGAGCAAGTAATACCAACGCTATTTGTTATAAATGTGGAAAACTGGGCCACATTATTAGAAATTGCCCGAATCAGGGGAATACTAATGGGCAGGGCCGTGGAAGAGTTTTTAATATTAATGCAGCAGAAGCACAGGAAGACCCGGATCTTGTTACGGGTACGTTTCTTATTGACGATAAATCTGCTTATGTTTTATTTGATTCGGGTGCGGATAGAAGCTATATGAGTAGAGAATTTTGTGCTAAATTAAGTTGCCCATTAACGCCTTTAGATAGTAAATTTTTACTCGAATTAGCAAATGGTAAATTAATTTCAGCAGATAATATATGTCGGGAGAGAGAAATTAAACTGGGGGATGAAACGTTTAAAATTGATTTAATACCAGTCGAGTTAGGAAGTTTTGATGTAATAATTGGCATGGACTGGTTAAAAAAGGTGAGAGCAGAGGTTGTTTGTTACAAAAATGCGATTCGCATTATGCGTGAAAAAGGAAAACCTTTAATGGTGTACGGAGAAAAGAACAACGCGAAATTAAATCTTATTAGTAGTTTGAAGGCGCAAAAACTAATAAGAAAAGGTTGTTACATCATTCTAGCACACATCGAGGAAGTTAAACCTAAAGAAAAGAACATCAGTGATGTTCCCGTCGCAAAAGAATTTCCCGATGTATTTTCGAAAGTATTACCGGGATTACCCCCACATCGATCCGTTGAATTTCAAATAGACCTTGTACCAGGAGCTGAACCAATAGCTCGTGCTCCATACAGACTCGCACCCAGCGAAATGAAAGAATTACAAAGTCAGCTACAGGAACTTTTAGAGCGTGGTTTCATTCGACCAAGTACATCACCATGAGGAGCTCCTGTTCTGTTTGTCAAGAAGAAAGATGGTACATTCAGGTTGTGTATCAAGTACCGAGAGTTGGACAAACTTACCCTCAAGAACCATTACCCATTACCGAGAATCGACGACTTATTTGATCAGCTACAAGGCTCGTCTGTTTATTCGAAGATTGATTTACGTTCTGGATATCACCAAATGCGGGTGAAAGAGGATGACATTCCGAAGACTGCTTTTAGGACGCGTTACGGTCATTACGAGTTTATGGTTATGCCGTTTGGATTGACTAACGCACCAGCTGTGTTCATGGAGCTCATGAACTGAGTGTGTGGGCCATATCTTGACAAGTTTGTCATTATTTTCATCGATTACATACTTATTTACTTAAAGAATGACCAAGAGCACGAAGAACATTTGAGAAAAGTGCTAGAGTTGTAAAGAAAGGAAAAACTGTACCCTAAGTTTTCAAAGTGTGCATTTTGGTTGGAAGAAGTTCAATTCCTCGGTCACATAATGAACAAAGAATGTATTCAGGTGGATCCAGCAAAGATTGAAACCGTTGAAAAGTGGTAAACCCCGAAAACTCTGAAACACATACGCCAGTTTTTAGGACTAGCTGGTTACTACAGAAGGTTCATCCAAGACTTTTCCAGAATAGCAAAATCCTTAACTGCATTAACGCATAAAGGGAGGAAATTTGAATGGAAGGATGAACAAGAAAAAGCGTTTCAATTGTTGAAGAAAAAGTTAACTACGGCACCTATATTGTCATTACCTGAAGGGAATGATGATTTTGTGATATATTGTGACGCTTCAAAGCAAGGTCTCGGTTGTGTATTAATGCAACGAACGAAAGTAATTGCTTATGCGTCTAGACAATTGAAGATTCACGACCAGAAATATACGACGCATGATTTGGAATTAGGCGCGGTTGTTTTTTCATTAAAGACATGGAGGCACTACTTATATGGGGTCAAAAGTATTATATATACCGACCACAAAAGTCTTCAACACATATTTAATCAGAAACAACTGAACATGAGGCAGCGCAGGTGGATTGAATTTTTGAATGATTACGACTTTGAGATTTGTTACCACCCAGGGAAGGCAAATGTGGTAGCCGACACCTTGAGCAGAAAGGACAGAGAACCCATTCGTGTAAAATCTATGAATATAATGATTCACACTAACCTTACTACTCAAATAAAGGAGGCGCAGCAAGGAATTTTAAAAGAGAGAAACTTAAAGGATGAAATACCCAAAGGATCAGAGAAACATCTTAATATTCGGGAAGACGGAACCCGGTATAGGGCTGAAAGAATTTGGGTACCAAAATTTGGAGATATGAGAGAAATGGTACTTAGAGAAGCTCATAAAACCAGATACTCAATACATCCTCGAACGGGGAAGATGTACAAGGATCTCAAGAAACATTTTTGGTGGGCAGGTATGAAAGCCGACGTTGCTAAATACGTAGGAGAATGTTTGACGTGTTCTAAGGTCAAAGCTGAGCATCAGAAACCATCAGGTCTACTTCAACAACCCGAAATCCTGGAATGGAAATGGGAAAACATTACCATGGATTTTATCACTAAATTGCCAAAGACTGCAAGTGGTTTTGATACTATTTGGGTAATAGTTAATCGTCTCACCAAATCTGCACACTTCCTGTCAATAAGAGAAGATGACAAGATGGAGAAGTTAGCACGACTGTATTTGAAGAAAGTCGTCTCCAGACATGGAATACCAATCTCTATTATCTCTGATAGGGATGGAAGATTTATTTCACGATTCTGGCAGACATTACAGCAAGCATTAGGAACTCGTCTAGACATGAGTACTGCCTATCATCCACAAACTGATGGGAAGAGCGAAAGGACGATACAAACGCTTGAAGACATGCTACGAGCATGTGTTATTGATTTCGAAAACAGTTGGGATCGACATCTACCGTTAGCAGAATTTTCCTACAACAACAGCTACCATTCAAGCATTGAGATGGCGTCGTTTGAAGCACTTTATGGTAGAAAGTGCAGGTCTCCAATTTGTTAGAGTGAAGTGGGGGATAGACAGATTACAGGTCCGGAGATAATACAAGAAACTACCGAGAAGATCATCCAAATTCAACAACGGTTGAAAACCGCCCAAAGTCGACAAAAGAGCTACGCCGACATTAAAAGAAAAGATATAGAATTTGAAATTGGAGAGATGGTCATGCTTAAAGTTGCACCTTGAAAAGGCGTTGTTCGATTTGGTAAACGAGGGAAATTAAATCCAAGGTATATTGGACCACTCAAAATTATTGATCGTGTCGGACCAGTAGTTTACCGACTTGAGTTACCTCAACAACTCGCGGCTGTACATAACACTTTCCACGTCTTAAATTTGAAGAAATGTTTTGCTAAAGAAGATCTCACTATTCCGTTAGACGAAATTCAAATCAACGAAAAACTTCAATTCATCGAAGAACCCTTCGAAATAATGGATCGTGAGGTTAAAAGACTTAAGCAAAACAAGATACCAATTATTAAAGTTCGATGGAATGCTCGTAGAGGACCCGAGTTCACCTGGGAATGAGAAGATTAGATGAAGAAGAAATACCCGCACTTATTTCCAGAAGATACGACAACACCTCCAACTGCTTAAAATTTCGGGACGAAATTTATTTAATGGGCAGGTACTGTAGTGACCCAAACTTTTCCATGTTTATATATATTAAATGAAATTGATTTTTTACATGATTAAGTGTTTCCAACATGTTAAGCAATCAAAATTGTTAAGAATTGATTATTTGGAATGAGTTTCATGTAGACAATTGACCACCCAAGTTGACCGGCGGTTCACGAACGTTAAAACTTGTAAACGACATGACGATATATATATGGATATACATATAGTTAACATGAGATTATGATAAGTAAGTATCTCCATAAGTATATTAACAATGAGTTATATACATAAAAATGAGACTACTAAGTTAAGAAACTCGAAACGATATATATAACGATTATCGTTATTACAACGTCTTACTAAATACATATGTATCATATTAAGATATTGTTACACTATATTTAACATGATAAAATGATAATTATATATATCATTAAGTATGTTAACAATGAACCGCATATGTAAAAACAACACTACTAACTTAAGGATTTTGAAACGAGACATATATGTAACGATTATCGTTGTAACGACATTTAAATGTATATATATCATATTAAGATATATTAATATATCATAATATCATGATAATATAATAATTTAACATCTCATTAGATATAATAAATAATGGGTTAACAACATTAAATAAGATCGTTAACTTAAAGGTTTCAAAACAACACTTGCATGTAACGACTAACGATGACTTAACGACTCAATTAAAATGTATATACATGTAGTGTATTTAGATGTATTAATATACTTTTGGAAGACTTCAATACATATATCAAAACACTAATACTTAACGAAAATGGGTACAATTACATTCCCATTCTTTTTTCATCAAGAATTCTAGTCGTATTCATACCCGTATTATACACAGCTTCTAGACGTACTTACTGTGGGTATATACCAATAGGAACTAGCATGGGATTCCACTCTTGATTATGTCATGTATGACTAATCAATTTTAACTTCTACCATGAACTAGTCAACTAAGTAGAACTCCTTTTAACCCCACTCACCACTTACCACTCATCATTCACTCCATTTCACTTCCAATTCTCTTTCTAATTCTCTCTCAACACACACCCACACTTATGAACAAATTTTTCCAGTAGCTAATCATCATCTTCATTAAAAATTACATCAAGAATCAAGCTATAATCATCTTAGGAAGAGCACTTCAAGAACACTTCGAAAATCCTTTCAAGTTTACTAGTTTACATCCAAGCTTTCTAATCCATTCCAAGTAATCATCTAAGATCAAGAAACCTTTGTTATTTACAGTAGGTTATCTTTCTTATTCAAGGTAATAATCATATTCAAACTTTTATTCAATTTCTATAACTATAAACTATCTTAATTCGAGTAAAAATCTTACTTGAACTTGTTTTTGTGTCATGATCCTACTTGAAGAACTTTCAAGCCATCCAAGATCCTTTGAAGCTAGATCATTTCTTGTCACTTCCAGTAAGTTTACCTACTAAACTTAAGGTAGTAATTATGTTCATAACATCATTCGATTCATACATATAAAACTATCTTATTCGAAGATTTAAATTTGTAATCACTAGAACATAGTTTAGTTAATTCTAAACTTGTTCGCAAATAAAGGTAATCCTTCTAACTTGACTTTTAAAATCAACTAAACACATGTTCTATATCTATATTATATGTTAACTTAATGATTTAAAACCTGGAAACACGAAAAACACCGTAAAACCGGACATACGCCGTCGTAGTAACACCGCCGGCTGTTTTGGGTTTGATAATTAAAAACTATGATAAACTTTGATTTAAAAGTTGTTCTTTTGGAAAAATGATTTTTCTTATGAACATGAAACTATATCCAAAAAATATGGTTAAACTCAAAGTGGAAGTATATGTTTTTCAAAATGGTCATCAAGAAGTCATTCTTTCGACTGAAATGACTACCTCTTACAAAAACGACTTGTAACTTATATTTTTGACTATAAAACTATAATTTTTCTGTATAGATTCATAAAATAGAGTTCAATATGAAACCATAGCAATTTGATTCACTCAAAACGGATTTAAAACGAAGAAGTTATGGGTAAAACAAGATTGGATATTTTTTTGATTGTTGTAGCTACGGGAAATATTGTAACAATTCTATACAAATCATAACTTAACAAACTTATATTGTATTATTCATGTATTCTAATATATATTATGTAATCTTGGGATACCATAGACATGTATACAATGTTTTGACATATCATATCGACCCATCTATATAATATATTTTGGAACAACCGTAGACAATCTATATGCAGTAATGTTGGAGTTAGCTATACAGGGTTGAGATTGATTCCAAAATAATATATATAGTTTGAGTTGTGATCTAGCCTGAGGCTTGTATACACTTGGTCGTGGATTGATCCAAGATAATTTATATTTATTTATTTCTGTACATCTAACTATGGACAACTAGTTGTAGGTTATTAACGAGGACAGCGGACTTAATAAGCTTAAAACATTAAAACGTATTAAAAAATGTTGTAAATATATTTTGAACATACTTTGATATATATGTAATATTTGTATAGGTTCGTGAATCGACCAGTGGCTAAGTCTTACTTCCCGACGAAGTAAAAATCTGTGAAAGTGAGTTATAGTCCCACTTTTAAAATCTAATATTTTGGGATGAGAATACATGCAGTTTTATAAATGTTTTACGAAATAGACACAAGTAAATGAAACTACATTATATGGGTGAATGATCGAAGCCGAATATGCCCCTTTTGCTTGGTAGCCTAAGAATTAGTAAACCGATCTACTAATTGACGTGAATCCTAAAGATAGATCTATTGGGCCTAACGAACCCCATCCAAAGTACCGGCTGCTTTAGTACTTCGAATTCGTTTTTATCATGTCCGAAGGATTTCCCGGAATGATAGGGGATATTCTTATATGCATCTTGTTAATGTCGGTTACCAAGTGTTCACCATATGAATGATTTTTATCTCTATGTATGAGATGTATATTGAAATATGAAATCTTGTGGTCTATTATTACGATTTGATAAATATATAGGTTAAACCTATAACTCACCAATATTTTTGTTGACGTTTTAAGCATGTTTATTCTCAGGTGACTATTAAGAGCTTCCGCTGTTGCATACTAAAATAAGGACAAGATTTGGAGTCCATGCTTGTATGATATTGTGTAAAAACTGCATTCAAGAAACTTATTTTTGATGTAATATATTCTTATTGTAAACCATTATGTAATGGTCGTGTGTAAACAGTATACTTTAGATTATCATTATTTGATAATCTACGTAATGCTTTTTAAACCTTTATCGATAAAATAAAGGTTATGCTTGTTTTAAAAATGAATGCAGTCTTTGAAAAACGTCTCATATAGAGGTCAAAACCTCGCGACGAAATCAATTAATATGAAACGTTTATAATCAATATGAACGGGACATTTCATCTTAGGTGTTGTTTGTTTTTCAGTTTGCATACCTTATTATGTCTTATGTGTGCGTGCTCACATACGTTTTTACTGCAAAATGTTTATTTTTTTGAAGACATAAGATAAAATAATGTTTTATTATGTCTGCAATCTCGCAGACTTAGAAATGTGCTTCTAAGTGCTACGGACATAATTAAGTTATTCTGCAGACATAAAAACAAACGGTTTTCGCTATTAAGCATACTGATCTTCAGACCACATCTTCTTTACAGATGTGGTCAGAGAATCTTCAAGCAAAAACGTTTTAAAAAACAAACAGTATGTTATACTATTTTAAAATTATTTTGTAAAAAGGGTTCTAAATTAATGGGGTCACAGGACCCATAGCCGTAAGGTTAAATTCGTCACTGAATTTATCTATCTCGAATATGGAGGTTTCCATAAGTTGACCTCTTTATAGTCAATAATGTGATCATATTGAATTGTTGGTATATTAATGTAGGGTTGTTCATCGGTTCGGTTTTCAGTTTTTCGGTTTATTCGGTTTGTTTTTTTTAGTTTTGAAATTCTAAAAATTAAAACCAAAAACCAAACGGAAACCAAATTCAAATATCAAAACCGAACCGAAAACCAAATTTGAATTCGGTTCGGTTTCGGTTAAAACCAAGTTAACTTCCACATCGAATTTTTTTTTTTTACTTTTTTCTCACGATATAAATAAACATTATATTATTAACTTTGTAAGTATCATACTAAAATAATATATATAATCGAATATATATACAAATTTTAGCAAATAAAATAAGCTTATATAATATCATAATACAATACATTTTATATCAAAAAATAAACAAAATCAATACCAATAATAAAACTAAAACTTTCTCTGTTTTAGTCATAGTGTATACTTTCTAATAATAAACTGTTGTAAAGCAGTGTATATAAATTTGATTGATTCAACGTGCACACACACATAAATTGAACTCAATAGCAAATCGACTTGAAATGATTACAGTTTCAAAAATGTGGAGTTAAAAGGAAAATTATGAGATTAAAGATTAAAATAGGATTTCAATCCAAGTAAACCGAATTTGACTTGAAGAGTTAAAATATCTATTCAAAATCGTTTCTCGTACATGTATACAATAATATAAATAACTTAAAAATTTATTTAATATTGTATAAATTGAATTCGGTTTTATATTCGGTTTTAGGTTAACCAAATTAAAAATTTTCAAAACCGAAAACCAAACCGAAAAACCGAATTAAAATTCGGTTTCTGTTTTTCCCGATCCGAAAACCATTTTTCAAATTCGGTTTGGTTTTTCGATTTGGTTTCGATTCGATATTCGGTTTAAATGGTTTCAAACCAAATGGTGCACACCCCTAATTAATGTATATATGTACTTCTCCCGTTTCACTTTAAGTGTCTACATTTCTATTTTAAGACGTTCTATTTTAAGTGTTTACTTTGTGTTTCAACAAATTAAAAGAGATTATTCTGGGAAGAGAAGAAATCTGATTGGTAAAAAATTGAATTTTTAAAAATTGTGTGGAAAAATTAAATGGACATTAAGAGCAGTAATATTCTAATTCTATTGTTTGAAATAAAGATATTTGGGAATAGATTAGGGAGTAGGTCTGTGCAAGTGAGCAGGGATGTTGAAAAAATCCAAAGGGTTTGTTTGTGGATGACAGAAAATAAAGAAAGAAAGAATCAAATCAGGGGTGAGTGGTCACGTGATCGCCAATTTATGTCAGTCAGCCCAATTCGACTGACATGTTCGTACAGTCCAAATACGACACACTTTGCCTCAGATACTTTCAACAAAATACGGAGTTATTCAACTTTTTTTATCTTCTCCAAATGAAGTAGTCCGTACCTTTTCATTTTTTTTTTTTTTTTTTTTTTTTGTAAAATACAGTGAGTACTTTATTTCTTCGCGTACTACTAACATGTGACCATCTAACTGTATTTCGGTGTAGATACAATTCACTAATTTTTTTAAGAGATGTTGATGATGATAATTTATGTATTTCTATATTCGGATCAAAACGTGTAAGTTGGCAGGGACACGCTAACCCTGTGTGCCGTAGCACCCACCAATCCCACCCCGAAAGAGACCCGTGCCGGCAAAGTACCTCCTCCCAGGTACCACAGTGACGGCAAGGCGATTTTTACCCCAGCTAGCTAGACCCCCGAAACACTTCACAAATTCCCCCCCGGAGGGAGAAATAATTCCATGCGAGGCGCCCAGACTGAGAATCGAACTTGCGCCTTTCTTCGGATCAAAGCTTCCCCCACTGTGGGCCCAGGGATCAAAGGCATCGGGTACCACTGAGCTATAAGCTCGTTGGTATTGGGCTTTTCAATTCTAGCTTTTAAGCGTGATATTAACATGCTATAAAATGTTGTATTATTTAATTAATTTCGTTGAATGATGATTATTCGAATATATAACACTTTTAGATGTATTAATGATAATTTATAAAGTCATGGTTAAAAACACATTTTTTTTTTATTTACCATTGAAAGAGGAGGCAGAGTCACCATATGTAGTGACCCGAACTTTTCCATGTTTATATATATTAATTGAGATTGATATTTACATGATTAAATATTTCCAACATGTTAAGCAATCAAACTTGTTAAGACTTGATTAATTGAAATAGGTTTCATATAGACAATTGACCACCCAAGTTGACCGGTGATTCACGAACGTTAAAACTTGTAAAAACTATATGATGACATATATATGGTTATATATATAGTTAACATGATATTATGATAAGTAAACATATCATTAATTATATTAACAATGAACTACATATGTAAAAACAAGACTACTAACTTAATGATTTTGAAACGAGACATATATGTAACGATTATCGTTGTAACGACATTTAATGTATATATATCATATTAAGAGATATTCGTACATCATAATATCATGATAATATAATAATTTAAAATCTCTTTTGATATTATAAACATTGGGTTAACAACATTTAACAAGATCGTTAACCTAAAGGTTTCAAAACAACATTTACATGTAACGACTAACGATGACTTAACGACTCAGTTAAAATGTATATACATGTAGTGTTTTAATATGTATTCATACACTTTTGAAAGACTTCAAGACACTTATCAAAATACTTCTACTTAACAAAAATGCTTACAATTACATCCTCGTTCAGTTTCATCAACAATTCTACTCGTATGCACCCGTATTCGTACTCGTACAATACACAGCTTTTAGATGTATGTACTATTGGTATATACACTCCAATGATCAGCTCTTAGCAGCCCATGTGAGTCACCTAACACATGTGGGAACCATCATTTGGCAACTAACATGAAATATCTCATAAAATTACAAAAATATGAGTAATCATTCATGACTTATTTACATGAAAACAAAATAACATATCCTTTATATCTAATCCATACACCAACGACCAAAAACACCTACAAACACTTTCATTCTTCAATTTTCTTCATCTAATTGATCTCTCTCAAGTTCTATCTTCAAGTTCTAAGTGTTCTTCATAAATTCCAAAAGTTCTAGTTTCATAAAATCAAGAATACTTTCAAGTTTGCTAGCTCACTTCCAATCTTGTAAGGTGATCATCCAACCTCAAGAAATCTTTGTTTCTTACAGTAGGTTATCATTCTAATACAAGGTAATAATCATATTCAAACTTTGGTTCAATTTCTATAACTATAACAATCTTATTTTAAGTGATGATCTTACTTGAACTTGTTTTCGTGTCATGATTCTGCTTCAAGAACTTCGAGCCATCCAAGGATCCATTGAAGCTAGATCCATTTTTCTCTTTTCCAGTAGGTTTATCCAAGGAACTTAAGGTAGTAATGATGTTCATAACATCATTCGATTCATACATATAAAGCTATCTTATTCGAAGGTTTAAACTTGTAATCACTAGAACATAGTTTAGTGAATTCTAAACTTGTTCGCAAACAAAAGTTAATCCTTCTAACTTGACTTTTAAAATCAACTAAACACATGTTCTATATCTATATGATATGCTAACTTAATGATTTAAAACCTGGAAACACGAAAAACACCGTAAAACCGGATTTACGCCGTCGTAGTAACACCGCGTGCTGTTTTGGGTTAGTTAATTAAAAACTATGATAAACTTTGATTTAAAAGTTGTTATTCTGAGAAAATGATTTTTATTATGAACATGAAACTATATCCAAAAATTATGGTTAAACTCAAAGTGGAAGTATGTTTTCTAAAATGGTCATCTAGACGTCGTTCTTTCGACTGAAATGACTACCTTTATAAAAACGACTTGTAACTTATTTTTCCGACTATAAACCTATACTTTTTCTGTTTAGATTCATAAAATAGAGTTCAATATGAAACCATAGCAATTTGATTCACTCAAAACGGATTTAAAATGAAGAAGTTATGGGTAAAACAAGATTGGATAATTTTTCTCATTTTAGCTACGTGAAAATTGGTAACAAATCTATTCCAACCATAACTTAATCAACTTGTATTGTATATTATGTAATCTTGAGATACCATAGACACGTATACAATGTTTCGACCTATCATGTCGACACATCTATATATATTTCGAAACAACCATAGACACTCTATATGTGAATGTTGGAGTTAGCTATACAGGGTTGAGGTTGATTCCAAAATATATATAGTTTGAGTTGTGATCAATACTGAGATACGTATACACTGGGTCGTGGATTGATTCAAGATAATATTTATTGATTTATTTCTGTACATCTAACTGTGGACATCTAGTTGTAGGTTACTAACGAGGACAGCTGACTTAATAAACTTAAAACATCAAAATATATTAAAAGTGTTGTAAATATATTTTGAACATACTTTGATATATATGTATATATTGTTATAGGTTCGTGAATCAACCAGTGGCCAAATCTTACTTCCCGACGAAGTAAAAATCTGTGAAGGTGAGTTATAGTCCCACTTTTAAAATCTAAAATTTTTGGGATGAGAATACATGCAGGTTTTATAAATGATTTACAAAATAGACACAAGTACATGAAACTACATTCTATGGTTGAATTATCGAAATCGAATATGCCCCTTTTTATTAAGTCTGGTAATCTAAGAATTAGGGAACAGACACCCTAATTGACGCGAATCCTAAAGATAGAACTATTGGGCCTAACAAACCCCATCCAAAGTACCGGATGCTTTAGTACTTCGAAATTTATATCATATCCGAAGGGTGTCCCGGAATGATGGGGATATTCTTATGTATGCATCTTGTTAATGTCGGTTACCAGGTGTTCACCATATGAATGATTTTTATCTCTATGTATGGGATGTGTATTGAAATATGAAATCTTGTGGTCTATTGTTACGATTTGATATATATAGGTTAAACCTATAACTCACCAACATTTTTGTTGACGTTTTAAGCATGTTTATTCTCAGGTGATTATTAAGAGCTTCCGCTGTCGCATACTTAAATAAGGACGAGATTTGGAGTCCATGCTTGTATGATATTGTGTAAAAACTGCATTCAAGAAACTTATTTTGTTGTAACATATTTGTATTGTAAACCATTATGTAATGGTCGTGTGTAAACAGGATATTTTAGATTATCATTATTTGATAATCTACGTAAAGCTTTTTAAACCTTTATCGATGAAATAAAGGTTATGGTTTGTTTTAAAATGAATGCAGTCTTTGAAAAACGTCTCATATAGAGGTCAAAACCTCGCAACGAAATCAATTAATATGGAACGTTTTTAATCAATAAGAACGGGACATTTCAGTTGGTATCCGAGCGTTGGTCTTAGAGAACCAGAATTTTGCATTAGTGTGTCTTATCGAGTTTGTTAGGATGCATTAGTGAGTCTGGACTTCGACCGTGTTTACTTGAAAAATGATTGCTTAACAAATTTTGTTGGAAACTATATATTTTTAACATGTGAATATTATGTGATATATTAATCTCTTAACGCGTTTGATATTATGTGATAGATGTCTACCTCTAGAACAAGTCCCATTGACTCACCTAATAATAATGAAGAGTCAAATGTAAATTGGAATGATTCGTGAACTGATTCACAAGTTCCCGAAGAGGAACCGGAAGAAGAGTCGGAACCGGAAGAAGAATCGGAACCGGAAGAAGAATCGGAACCGGATGAAGAAATAGAACCGGTGGGGGAAATAATAAAACGGTTAAGTAAAAGAAAATCCTCAACCAACCGACCGAGGTTAATTATGGTCAATGGTGTTTCCGCCAAGGAAGCAAAATATTGGGAGGATTACCAATTCTCCGATGAATCGGATTCCGACGAGAATTCCGATGATGTTATAGAAATTACCCCAACTGAATTTAAAAAGGCAAAAGAAAATAATAAGGGAAAGGGCATAAAAATAGAGAAATCTAATTCCAACCCCGATGAACTTTATATGTATCGTCAACCTCCGAAGTCCTTAAATTGTAACAATGACCCGGGAACCTCTAAACCACCAGGTTTTTCTAAACCAATGTGGATAACGACAGCTCGTATTAGGGGAACATCATATATCCCTAGAAACTTGGCAAAACGAACCAAAACCGAAGAAGAAGAAACAAGCGAGTCGGAATAAGATAGTTGTATTCGTGTGGTGTAATATATGTAATATAGTGTGCATATGCTTTATGATATATGTAAAAATTGCTTGTATTAATAAGTATTTTTTTTTATGAATCTAACTCTTGTCTATTTTACAGTATAAAAACACAAAATGGATAGACAACCCAATATTTTAAGAGACCTACCCGGAGACATGATTGATGAAATCTTGTCTAGAGTCGGCCAGAATTCCTCGGCACAACTATTTAAGGTGAGATCAGTTTGTAAGACATTCGAAGAACGTTCCAAGAATGTCTTGGTTTATAAGAGACTTTCGTTTGAAAGATGGGGGATATCACATTGGGAAACCCATAAGTTACGATGTGTTTACTTTGACGCATATATTGCGGGGAACCCAAATGCTATTTTACGCAACGGGTTAAGAAATTATTTTGACTCAATATATCCGAATATTGGACTTCGTGATTTAGAAAAAGCGGCTAACATGCAACATAAAGAAGCATGTTATGCTTACGGATTAGTAATGTTCGCTTCTCACCAAAGTGAGAACAAGAACATCGGGCTACAACTATTAAACAAAACGTTCCCACAAGTGACGGAGTCGGTAATTGGGGTAAGAAATGAGGTTTTTAGATTGTTACGGGACTGTTGGACATTACGTAACCCTCGTCCCTTTGACGACGTTACAACATGCTGTCTTATCAACGGCCATAACGGTTATGTTCCACAAGACCAAGGATGGGAAGTAGTCCTAGTAAAACCAGAATGCATGACTTGTTTCTGGACGTATGAATTACGTGTCTTTATTGCCTTTGCTGAACGACTTGTGTACTAGCTAGAATTATCTTCACAACCATCTTGTATCAAATTTATTGTGTGCTATATTTCATGCTATATGTAAAATAAGCGGTATTGTAAGTTTGTAAAATATTGTGTAAAAGTTTGAACGCGAAATATTATTATAATCAGTTTTTCATATAGAATTATAGTAGTTGAATTGTATATTAGCTACTAAGTATGAACTTAACGGGTAGGTACTACCCGAATTTAAACTTATAAAACGCTAATATGAAGAAAAAGCTTTTATAAATGAGTTCATATTATGCTACGAAATACTATTAACTACTCTTAATATTCTGTATGATTAACTTGTTCCATTTGACTATTTTGAAGGAAATGGCACAGACTACTCGACACACCGTGAATATGAATGAAGAGGAATTCCGTACTTTTCTAGCTTCAAACATAGCCGCAGTACAGGCTGCGCTACATACCAACAATAACCTTAGATCTAGCAGTACAGGAAATCGTGTAGGATGCACCTACAAAGAATTCACTGCCTGCAAACCTTTGGAATTTGATGGAACCGAAGGACTGATCGGATTGAAACGGTGGACCGAGAAGGTCGAATCGGTGTTTGCCATAAGTAAGTGTCCTGAAGAGGACAAAGTGAAGTACGCTACGCATACCTTCACAGGTTCTGCGTTAACATGGTGGAATACCTATCTAGAGCAAGTGGGACAAGGCGATGCGTACGCACTACCGTGGTCAGCATTCAAGCACTTGATGAACGAGAAGTACCGTCCCAGAACCGAGGTCAATAAGCTCAAGACAGAACTTAGAGGGTTACGAACCCAAGGATTTGATATTACCACGTACGAAAGACGATTCACAGAATTGTGCCTATTGTGTCCGGGAGCATTCGAAGATGAGGAAGAGAAGATCGACGCGTTTGTGAAAGGATTACCGGAAAGAATCCAAGAAGATATAAGTTCACACGAGCCCGCCTCTATACAACAGGCATGTAGAATGGCTCACAAACTAGTGAACCAGATTGAAGAAAGAATTAAAGAACAGACTGCTGAAGAGGCCAATGTGAAGCAAGTCAAAAGAAAGTGGGAGGAAAACGGTGATAAGAATCACCAATACAACAACAACAGCAATTACAACAATAATCGCAGCAATTATCCCAACAATCGCAACATCAATCGCAACTACAACAAACGGCCCAACAACAACAACAACAACAACAGCAACTACAACAATCATCCCAACAACAATAATAACCGCAACAACAACAACAATCAGAAGCAGCTATGCCAAAGGTGTGAAAAGAATCACTCAGGGTTCTGCACCAAATTTTGCAACAAGTGTAAAAGAAATGGTCATAGCGCGGCGAAGTGTGAGGTCTACGGACCAGGGGTTAATAGAACGAAAGGAACAAATGGTGTCGGAACGAGTAATGGCGGAGCAAGTAGTGTCGGAGCAAGTTATGCCAATGTAGTTTGTTATAAATGTGGAAAACCGGGCCACATTATTAGAAATTGCCCGAACCAGGAGAACACGAATGGACAAGGCCGTGGAAGAGTTTTCAATATTAATGCGGCAGAGGCACAGGAAGACCCGGAGCTTGTTACGGGTACGTTTCTTATTGACAATAAATCTGCTTACGTTTTATTTGATTCGGGTGCGGATAGAAGCTATATTGTCATAACCCGTCCTTAACCATAAGAACGTGTTAGATAACGTATGATTTCATTGCGAGGTATTGACCTCTATATGCGACATTTTTAAAAGAGAAACTGCATATATTATACATTACAAACCAAAACCATTATTTTTGTTACAAGCTTTAGACAATAAAAAGATGATTATCGTTTAGCGATAATCTTCGACTTACAAACTTTACATATAATGATAACAACATGATTTCGAGCATATTTTACAACACAAATCCTTGGGTATGCAGTTTTATTTTTGACACAAATATGCGTACGCAAGATCCTGCTCAAATTCAACATAATGCAGCGGAAGCTTTAGTAATCACCTGAGAATAGACATGTTTTAAAAGGTCAACATAAAGTTGGTGAGATATAGGTTTAATTCCGGCAGCAATATATATATATAGACCACAAGATTTCGTATATAAACAGTTTAATAAAAATATTCTAAGTGGTTGAGCACTTGGTAACCATACTTAACATTTAATCACGTCGCATATTCCCTTTATTATGAAATCTTACTACACCGTACCAAGTGTAGTCAAGAAACGAAGTACTGTGCAACCGTTGAATACTGGTCGTCCAGTCCGGTTGGGGTTGTCAGGCCCGATAGATCTATCAACAGGATTCGCGTTTACAATACCGCTGTAAATAACAGTTACCAAGCTACAGGGAAGTATGCCAGTGGTACAACTCAACGTAGAATATATTTTTCAGTTACTTGTGTCCATAACGTAAAACATAAAATACATGTATTCTCATCCCGAAATATTTAGAGTTTAAAAGTGGGACTATATACTCACTTTCGTCTTGAAGATATATATATATATAATTTGACTTGGTCTCCGGTTGATATCACGAACCTATCCATATATAATATATCAATACCTTTTCTTTTTAAACAAACGTCACATATATATACTTGTTATACTTTTAATACTTTGAATAATTCCTTAGTCCGTAGTTAGCAGTTCGTTGTTAGTAATTCAATTTTAATGGTTCATTTTTAGATGTTTAATATACCCGCAATGAAATAAATAAAACCCCCAACGAAATAAATAAAACCCCATCGTATATGTATTGGTCGAGATTAATCTTGACCCACGGTACCGGTGTTGTCAAATGACGTGTTGCGTACATAAAGTACCGGTGTTGTCAAATGACGTGTTGCGTACAATCATGGGATCTTATGATTAATCTTCTCGTGTTGTTTACTGGTGATCCTGAACCATATAAAATTGAATTATAAGTACATATATATAAAATATCATGTTAACTTAAAAAGATGTGATTTATTTAATTTTTCCCAATTATTTTCGTGGCTAAACTAGTCTTGGATATCCGATTTTGTTTCGGTCATAGTTTCTTCGTTACAACTCCGTTTTCGTTGATTCAACTTGCCATCTCCTTGGATCGAGTCCCTCTTTAAGACTATGAACTGTAAATACCTTAGTTTGTATTCAAAATCACACGGCATAGGTCAAACTTTAGTGAAACTTATGAAGTTAATCATTTTCCATCATGTAAACAACCTTAAATGATTATTTTTCTAAAAATACTTATACTTTGAGTTAAATCATGAAATTTTTATGTGTTATCATATTCATAGTAAAAATCATTTTTCCAGAAAATAAACCTCCAATTCAAAGTTTAAGATGGTTTTTAATTATCCAACCCAAAACAGCCCCCGGTGGCACTCCGACGTCGTAAAAACAGTTTTTAAGATAATCTTTGAAAAACCAAGTTATACCTTGTTAAATTAGCATATATTTAAGTTATATTACAGGTCTTGGAGTATTTTAAAAGTTAAGTTAGAAGGATCTATTTAGTTTGCAAACAAGTTTGAAAACATTCAAACTATGTTCTTGTTGTTAAAATTTTATACCACAAAATAAGATAGCTATATATATATGAATCGAATAAGGTTATGAACATAGATTCTACCTCAAGTTCCTTGGACATGGTTGTTGTAAAAGAGGAGTAAGAACCTAGAACCAAAAGGGTGATGGAAGTGGATGAAAGATTGGAAGTAAGTTGGTGTTCTTGGAAGGATTTCTTGAAGTGTTTTTGTAAGGTTTTCTTATGAGGTTTAAGTGTTGTTTTTGAAGCTAAATGATGGGGAAAATGCTTGGAGATGATCAAGTATGAAGTTAAGAGTATTTTGAGAGAGAAATGGAAGTGTAAGTATGAGAAAATGGGGTGAAGAAATGGTGTGCATGCATAAAAACGTTTTTAGGTTATAAAGGAAAAAAAAAATACCTAACTTTGTTTTCTTGCTAAATAATTCATGCTACTTGACAAATGGTTGGTTCCACATGTTTCTTAATCATTTAAGGCTGCTAAGGAGCAGATTTTTATTGGTATATACCAATAGTAAATACATCTAGAAGCTGCGTATGATACGGGTACATATACCCTAGGTATACGTATAGAAATCTTTGAGAAAACGGAACGAGGATTCAAATATAGTTATCTTTTGTAAATATACTTATATTGTTTTATGTATTTAAGTCTTTAAAAGTGATTAAATACATTACTTATACGATATATGTATAAACATTATAGGTCATAAGTATTTAAGTCAAATAACGTTACGTATGGTTATCGTTTTGAAAACTTAAGTTAGTAGTTTCAAAATATACTTATAACTTATTGTTATTAATACAAAATGAGATATTAAAACATTCTTAGGTCATGTTAAATATGTATATATACATATATATACACAAACGTATAATTATCATATATTGTATAGTTCGTGATATCATCGGTCAAACTAGACGGTCAAACGTTGTGTAAAACTCTTTTCGAAAAACATAAGTCTCGACAATTTGGATTGCTTATCATGTTGGTAAGGTTTAATTTATGTAAATATTAATCTTATAAGTATAGAACGATCGAAAAAGTGCGGGTCGTTACATTACCTCCCCGTTAAATAAATTTCGTCCCGAAATTTTAAAATTGTACCTATTTTGCGTCATCGAGAAACAAGTGTGGATACTTTTGTTTCATCTGATCCTCCCGTTCCCACGTAAACTCGGGACCTCTTCGAGCATTCCAACGAACCTTAACGATCGGTATGTTGCTCTGCTTGAGCTGTTTAACTTCACGGTCCATGATTTCGATTGGTTCTTCGACGAATTGTAGTTTCTCGTCGACATGGATTTCTTCAAGAGGAATGGTGAGGTCTTCCTTTGCAAGACACTTCTTAAGGTTCGAGACGTGAAAGGTATTATGTACTCCGGCGAGTTGTTGCGGTAACTCGAGTCGATAAGCTACCGGTCCAATGCGTTCGATGATCTTGAACGGGCCTACATATCTTGGGTTCAGTTTACCCCTTTTTCCAAAACGTATCACACCTTTCCAAGGTGACACCTTTAGCATAACCATGTCACCGATCTGAAACTCTAATGGTTTCCTTCGGACATCGGCGTAGCTCTTTTGGCGACTACGGGCTGTTTTCAATCTCTCCTTGATTTGTACTATCTTCTCAGTCATTTCGTGTATGATCTCGGGACCAGTTAAATGTCGATCTCCTACTTCATTCCAACAGATAGGAGATCTACACTTCCTTCCATACAATGCTTCGAATGGTGCAGCTTTAATGCTCGCATGATAACTATTATTATACGAGAATTCTGCTAACGGTAAATACTTATCCCATCCGTTTCCAAAATCGATCACACATGCCCTGAGCATGTCTTCAAGAGTCTGAATTGTTCTTTCACTCTGCCCGTCGATTTGCGGATGATATGCGGTACTCATATCCAGACGAGTTCCTAGTGCCTCCTGTAGTGATTGCCAGAACTTTGAGGTAAATCTACTATCACGATCAGATATAATGGAAATAGGTATTCCATGCCTTGAAACAACTTCCTTTATATACAATCGTAATAGTTTCTCCATTCTATCCGTTTCCTTTATAGGCAAGAAATGTGCAGACTTGGTGAGACGATCAACAATCACCCAAATGGTGTCGTAACCCCAGGCAGTCTTTGGTAACTTCGTGATGAAATCCATGATAATACCATCCCATTTCCATTCTGGGATTTCTGGTTGTTGAAGTAACCCTGACGGCTTCTGGTGTTCTGCTTTGACCTTGGAACAAGTTAAACACTCCCCAACATATGTTGCTACGTCTGTCTTTAAATTAGGCCACCAATAACGTGTCTTAAGATCTTGATACATATTTCCAACTCCAGGATGTATCGAGTATCTTGTCTTATGTGCCTCGTTCAATATCAACTTCCTTAATCCACCCAACTTCGGTACCCAAATACGATTTGCAAAATATCGAATTCCGTCTTCCCGTATAACGAGTTGCTTCTCATACTTCTTCATTATTTCATTTCTTATGTTTTCTTTATTGAGTGCTTCTTGTTGAACCTCTTTGATTTGTGAGTTGAGATTCATGCGAATTTTTATGTTCATTACTCGAACTCGGATTGGTTCTCGTTCCTTTCTGCTTAGAGCATCGGCCACTACGTTCGCTTTCCCGGGATGATAGCGAATTTCACAATCATAGTCGTTTATTAACTCGACCCACCTACGTTGCCTCATGTTCAATTGTTTCTGATCAAAAATATGTTGAAGGCTTTTATGATCAGTAAACACAGTGAATTTAACCCCATACAAGTAGTGTCTCCACATCTTCAATGAAAACACAACTGCTCCCAATTATAGATCATGCGTCGTATAATTCCGCTCGTGAATCTTCAATTGTCGGGATGCGTATGCAATAACTCTCTTCCGTTGCATAAGAACGCAACCAAAACCTTGTCGTGAAGCGTCACAATATATTTCAAAATCATCGTTCCCTTCTGGTAACGATAAAATAGGCGCCGTAGTTAACTCCTTCTTTAGTATTTGAAATGCGTTCTCCTGCTCAGAGGTCCATTCATATTTCTTCCCTTTTTGCGTTAACGCTGTCAATGGCTTAGCTATTCGGAAAAAATCTTGAATAAACCTTCTATAATAACCGGCTAAACCCAAAAATTGGCGTATCTGCGTTGGTGTCTTAGGAGTCTCCCATTTTTCAATGGCTTCAATTTTTGCTGGATCAACCTGAATTCCTTTGCTACTAACAACGTGGCCAAGAAATTGCACTTCTTTCAACCAGAAAGCACATTTAGAAAATTTAGCATATAGCTGTTCTTTTCTTAACAACTCTAATATCAACCTTAAATGCTGCTCATGCTCTTGCTCACTCTTGGAATAGATAAGAATATCATCAATGAAAACGATAACAAACTTATCTAAATATGGACTACAAACTCGATTCATGAGGTCCATGAATACAGCTGGCGCATTTGTCAACCCAAACGGCATGACCAAAAATTCGTAATGACCATAACGTGTCCGAAAAGCAGTTTTCGGTATATCTTCTTCTTTGACACGTAATTGATGATAGCCCGATCTTAGGTCAATTTTTGAGTACACACATGATCCTTGGAGTTGATCAAATAAGTCGTCAATTCTCGGTAGTGGATACCGATTCTTGATAGTTAACTTATTTAATTCACGATAATCTATACACATTCGGAAAGATCCGTCTTTCTTCTTGACGAATAAAATTGGAGCTCCCCACGGTGAAGTACTTGGTCGTATGAATCCACGATCCAGTAATTCTTTTAACTGACTCTGAAGTTCTTTTAACTCGGACGGTGCAAGTCTATATGGAGCACGGGCAACCGGTGCAGCTCCTGGTACAAGATCTATTTGAAATTCTACAGATCTAAATGGAGGTAATCCCGGCAACTCTTCCGGAAATACTTTAGGAAAATCTCTTGCCACAGGCACGTCATTGATGCACTTCTCTTTTTCTTTCTTTTCGACTTTATTAACATGTGCTAAGATAGCATAGCACCCTTTCTTCAAGCACTTTTGAGCTTTCAAATAACTAATGAGTTTTAGCTTTGAGTTACCCTTCTCTCCATAAATCATTACTGGCGTTTTATTCTTACGAGGAATGCGAATTGCCTTCTTGGCGCACACAACTTCAGCTCCTATTTTGGACATCCAGTCCATGCCGACTATTACATCAAAACTTCCTAATTCTACGGGTATCAAATCAATCTTAAATGTTTCTCCGGCTAAATTTATTTTACAATCACGGCAAATTTTATCGGCTTTAATTAGTTTACCATTAGCTAACTCAATCATGTACTTAGCATCTAGAGGTAATGATGAACAATTCAATTTAGCGTGAAAGTCTCTACACACGTAACTTCTATCAGCACCAGTATCAAATATAATAGATGCAGATAAGTTATTAATGGTAAACGTACCCGTAACAAGCTCCGGGTCTTCACATGCCTCTCTAGCATTAATAACAAATGCTCTCCCACGTGCAGGTCCGATATTCTTCTCTGGATTCGGGCACTGGCTCTTATAGTGACCTTGTTTTCCACACCCAAAACAAGTAATGGTAGCCAAAGCAGTTCTATTTGCATTGGTGGCAAGAGTCTTGGTACCATTTGTATTTGTAACGAGAGCCCTACAATCTTCAGCAAGATGACCCTTTCGATTACATTTGTTGCATACCACATTACAGTAACCAGAGTGATGTTTGTGGCATCGGTTGCATAAAGGATTTTGTCCTTTATAACCAAAGCTTAAACCACTACCCGCACCTTGCGTGTTTTCTTGTTTCTTAAAAGATTGTTGTTGGTTACCTCGATCATAATTTCCATTCCACTTTCTTTTGTTACCTGATACCTTCACATCAGTATTGGATACTTTCTTATCCATGATGACCTGATCCATTAGCTCGTTTGCCATGGTTATAGCTTCATGAATTGTCTTAGGTTTCGATGCTGTAACATTTGCCTTGACCTTTTTGGGCAAACCATCTTTGTACATTTCAATCTTCCGTTCTTCGGTTGGAACCAATTCAGGACATAGCAAAACTAATTCCATGAATCGCTGATTGTAGTTGGTGATTTCAGTACCAATAACCTTCAGACTTCGTAACTCATCTTCCAACTTCCTAACCTCGTTCCTTGGACAATATTCGTTGATTAACATTGTTTTGAATTCTTCCCACGGAGTATCATAAGCTACATCTCCTCCTACAGCCTTCACATAATTTTTCCACCACGTGAGTGCACTATCTTTTAAAGTGCACGATGCATACTTGGTCATGTCCTTTTCAACACAACTACTGATTTTAAACACAGTCTCCATCTTTTCTATCCACCGGGTTAAACCGATTGGTCCTTCTGTTCCACTGAATGATGAGGGCTTGCAAGCTTGAAAAGTTTTGTAAGTGCACCCAACACGAGGATTTGGGTTAACTGCAGCACCTCTTGCAGCCTCGACCCATAACATTCTGTCGTTCACTCGCTGATTGATGAGTTCCTGGATTTCTTGTTCCGTCATTCGATTCAATCGCGCCATTTCCTAATGAAAGAAAATAATTATTCACATGGATTATTATAGATGTAGTGTGTATTTATAGTACATTATAGCTTGTTAATAATATGAACCAGGTATTATTATAAAATCCTTTTCTTCTTATTAGCGTTTTATAATTATATCTAGGGTAGTACCTACCCGTTAATGTCCATACTTAATAGCTTAGTACAGAATCAATTACTACCATCTAAATAATACTTAACCATGGAAAATTATTGCATTTCACACTTCACTATTTTACATATGCTTATCTTACATCGAACATTAAGCAAACCACACTAATAATATTATACAAAACATTATATGATCCCATGGTTTAATACGGCAGCGCATCGTTTGGTCTATTTTCTAGGACGTTTAGGTTCAAAGAATCGCTTAACGCTTATCCTGGCTGTCTGCCTATATTTTGGCTGTGGGACTGAAGAACTGGATGCCGGGATAGAACGAATAGGAATAGCGGGAATAGGGGTGGTAGTGTCTAGTGGAGTTGGTGCCATATCATCCTTACTAAACTCGGGATTTGAATTTTCTAATTCATTAGCCTTTCGTTTCTTTCCTAGTTCGAACTCGTCTTTTGTAATTTCCTGTATTTCTTCCTCGGGTTCACTTTCCTCCTCGGGTTCACTTTCCTCCTCGGGTTCACTTTCCTCCTCGGGTTCACTTTCCGGGTTCTCTATAGTCGGTTCATCCGAAATTTGTGAGTCTTCCCCAAAGATATTATTTTCGTCATCGGATAGGTTAATGACTGGAACACCATCTAAAGATTCTGGTTCGGAGTCGCTGAACGTGATGACAAGTTTTGAGCCCGACATCTATCACACAACAACTAACCCATTAGTACTACATAATATTTACATATAAATTTTAACCAACAATGATAAGCAATGGTTTTTAAATCAGACCCGGTCAAAGTCCAGACTTACTAATGTATCCTAACGACTTATCAGTTAGACACACTAATGCAAACCTGGTTCGCTAAGACCACCGCTCTGATACCACATGTCATAACCCGTCCTTAACCATAAGAACGTGTTAGATAACGTATGATTTCATTGCGAGGTATTGACCTCTATATGCGACATTTTTAAAAGAGAAACTGCATATATTATACATTACAAACCATAACCATTATTTTTGTTACAAGCTTTAGACAATAAAAAGATGATTATCATTTAGCGATAATCTTCGACTTACAAACTTTACATATAATGATAACAACACGATTTCGAGCATATTTTACAACACAAATCCTTGGGTATGCAGTTTTATTTTTGACACAAATATGCGTACGCAAGATCCTGCTCAAATTCAACATAATGCAGCGGAAGCTTTAGTAATCACCTGAGAATAGACATGTTTTAAAAGGTCAACATAAAGTTGGTGAGATATAGGTTTAATGCCGGCAGCAATATATATATATATATATAGACCACAAGATTTCGTATATAAATAGTTTAATAAAAATATTCTAAGTGGTTGAGCACTTGGTAACCATACTTAACATTTAATCACGTCGCATATTCCCTTTATTATGAAATCTTACTACACCGTACCAAGTTTAGTCACGAAACGAAGTACTGTGCAACCGTTGAATACTGGTCGTCCAGTCCGGTTGGGGTTGTCAGGCCCGATAGATCTATCAACAGGATTCGCGTTTACAATACCGCTGTAAATAACAGTTACCAAGCTACAGGGAAGTATGCCAGTGGTACAACTCAACGTAGAATATATTTTTCAGTTACTTGTGTCCATAACGTAAAACATAAAATACATGTATTCTCATCCCGAAATATTTAGAGTTTAAAAGTGGGACTATATACTCACTTTCGTCTTGAAGATATATATATATAATTTGACTTGGTCTCCGGTTGATATCACGAACCTATCCATATATAATATATCAATACCTTTTCTTTTTAAACAAACGTCACATATATATACTTATTATACTTTTAATACTTTGAATAATTCCTTAGTCCGTAGTTAGCAGTTCGTTGTTAGTAATTCAATTTTAATGGTTCATTTTTAGATGTTTAATATACCCGCAATGAAATAAATAAAACCCCCAACGAAATAAATAAAACCCCATCGTATATGTATTGGTCGAGATTAATCTTGACCCACGGTACCGGTGTTGTCAAATGACGTGTTGCGTACATAAAGTACCGGTGTTGTCAAATGACGTGTTGCGTACAATCATGGGATCTTATGATTAATCTTCTCGTGTTGTTTAAGGGTGATCCTGAACCATATAAAATTGAATTATAAGTACATATATATAAAATATCATGTTAACTTAAAAAGATGTGATTTATTTAATTTTTCCCAATTATTTTCGTGGCTAAACTAGTCTTGGATATCCGATTTTGTTTCGGTCATAGTTTCTTCGTTACAACTCCGTTTTCGTTGATTCAACTTGCCATCTCCTTGGATCGAGTCCCTATTTAAGACTATGAACTGTAAATACCGTAGTTTGTATTCAAAATCACACGGCATAGGTCAAACTTTAGTGAAACTTATGAAGTTAATCATTTTCCATCATGTAAACAACCTTAAATGATTATTTTTCTAAAAATACTTATACTTTGAGTTAAATCATGAAATTTTTATGTGTTATCATATTCATAGTAAAAATAATTTTTCCAGAAAATAAACCTCCAATTCAAAGTTTAAGATGGTTTTTAATTATCCAACCCAAAACAGCCCCCGGTGGCACTCCGACGTCGTAAAAACAGTTTTTAAGATAATCTTTGAAAAACCAAGTTATACCTTGTTAAATTAGCATATATTTAAGTTATATTACAGGTCTTGGAGTATTTTAAAAGTTAAGTTAGAAGGATCTATTTAGTTTGCAAACAAGTTTGAAAACATTCAAACTATGTTCTTGTTGTTAAAATTTTATACCACAAAATAAGATAGCTATATATATATGAATCGAATAAGGTTATGAACATAGATTCTACCTCAAGTTCCTTGGACAAGGTTGTTGTAAAAGAGGAGTAAGAACCTAGAACCAAAAGGGTGATGGAAGTGGATGAAAGATTGGAAGTAAGTTGGTGTTCTTGGAAGGATTTCTTGAAGTGTTTTTGTAAGGTTTTCTTATGAGGTTTAAGTGTTGTTTTTGAAGCTAAATGATGGGGAAAATGCTTGGAGATGATCAAGTATGAAGTTAAGAGTATTTTGAGAGAGAAATGGAAGTGTAAGTATGAGAAAATGGGGTGAAGAAATGGTGTGCATGCATAAAAACGTTTTTAGGTTATAAAGGAAAAAAAAAATACCTAACTTTGTTTTCTTGCTAAATAATTCATGCTACTTGACAAATGGTTGGTTCCACATGTTTCTTAATCATTTAAGGCTGCTAAGGAGCAGATTTTTATTGGTATATACCAATAGTAAATACATATAGAAGCTGCGTATGATACGGGTACATATACCCTAGGTATACGTATAGAAATCTTTGAGAAAACGGAACGAGGATTCAAATATAGTTATCTTTTGTAAATATACTTATATTGTTTTATGTATTTAAGTCTTTAAAAGTGATTAAATACATTACTTATACGATATATGTATAAACATTATAGGTCATAAGTATTTAAGTCAAATAACGTTACGTATGGTTATCGTTTTGAAAACTTAAGTTAGTAGTTTCAAAATATACTTATAACTTATTGTTATTAATACAAAATGAGATATTAAAACATTCTTAGGTCATGTTAAATATGTATATATACATATATATACACAAACGTATAATTATCATATATTGTATAGTTCGTGATATCATCGGTCAAACTAGACGGTCAAACGTTGTGTAAAACTCTTTTCGAAAAACATAAGTCTCGACAATTTGGATTGCTTATCATGTTGGTAAGGTTTAATTTATGTAAATATTAATCTTATAAGTATAGAACGATCGAAAAAGTGCGGGTCTTATAAGTATTGACGCCTTTGGATAGTAAATTTTTACTCGAATTAGCAAATGGTAAATTAATTTCAGCAGATAATATATGTCGGAATCGAGAAATTAAACTGGTTAGCGAAACATTTAAGATTGATTTGATACCAGTAGAGTTAGGGAGTTTTGATGTGATAATCGGTATGGACTGGTTGAAAGAAGTGAAAGCGGAGATCGTTTGTTACAAAAATGCAATTCGCATTATACGAGAAAAAGGAAAACCCTTAATGGTGTACGGAGAAAAGGGCAACACGAAGCTACATCTTATTAGTAATTTGAAGGCACAAAAACTAATAAGAAAAGGTTGCTATGCTGTTCTAGCACACGTCGAGAAAGTACAAACTGAAGAAAAGAGCATCAATGATGTTCCCATTGCAAAAGAATTTCCCGATGTATTTCCGAAAGAATTACCGGGATTACCCCCACATCGATCCGTTGAATTTCAAATAGATCTTGTACCAGGAGCTGCACCAATAGCTCGTGCTCCTTACAGACTCGCACCCAGCGAGATGAAAGAACTGCAAAGCCAATTACAAGAACTTTTAGAGCGTGGTTTCATTCGACCAAGCACATCACCGTGGGGAGCTCCTGTTTTATTTGTCAAGAAGAAAGATGGTACATTCAGGTTGTGTATCGACTACCGAGAGTTGAACAAACTTACCATCAAGAACCGCTACCCACTACCGAGAATCGATGACTTATTTGATCAACTACAAGGCTCGTCTGTTTATTCAAAGATTGACTTACGTTCCGGGTATCATCAAATGCGGGTGAAAGAAGATGATATTCCAAAGACTGCTTTCAGAACACGTTACGGTCATTACGAGTTTATGGTCATGCCATTTGGTTTAACTAATGCACCAGCTGTGTTCATGGACCTTATGAACCGAGTGTGTGGACCATACCTTGACAAGTTTGTCATTGTTTTCATTGATGACATACTTATTTACTCAAAGAATGACCAAGAACACGGTGAACATTTGAGAAAGGTGTTAGAAGTATTGAGGAAGGAAGAATTGTATGCTAAGTTTTCAAAGTGTGCATTTTGGTTGGAAGAAGTTCAATTCCTCGGTCACATAGTGAACAAAGAAGGTATTAAGGTGGATCCGGCAAAGATAGAAACTGTTGAAAAGTGGGAAACCCCGAAAACTCCGAAACACATACGCCAGTTTTTAGGACTAGCTGGTTACTACAGAAGGTTCATCCAAGACTTTTCCAGAATAGCAAAACCCTTGACTGCATTAATGCACAAAGGGAAGAAATTTGAATGGAATGATGAACAAGAGAAAGCGTTTCAGTTATTGAAGAAAAAGCTAACTACGGCACCTATATTGTCATTGCCTGAAGGGAATGATGATTTTGTGATTTATTGTGACGCATCAAAGCAAGGTCTCGGTTGTGTATTAATGCAACGAACGAAGGTGATTGCTTATGCGTCTAGACAATTGAAGATTCACGAACAAAATTATACGACGCATGATTTGGAATTAGGCGCAGTTGTTTTTGCATTAAAGACTTGGAGGCACTACTTATATGGGGTTAAAAGTATTATATATACCGACCACAAAAGTCTTCAACATATATTTAATCAGAAACAACTGAATATGAGGCAGCGTAGGTGGTTTGAATTATTGAATGATTATGACTTTGAGATTCGTTACCACCCGGGAAAGGCAAATGTGGTAGCCGATGCCTTGAGCAGGAAGGACAGAGAACCCATTCGAGTAAAATCTATGAATATAATGATTCATAATAACCTTACTACTCAAATAAAGGAGGCGCAACAAGGAGTTTTAAAAGAGGGAAATTTAAAGGATGAAATACCCAAAGGATCGGAGAAGCATCTTAATATTCGGGAAGACGGAACCCGGTATAGGGCTGAAAGGATTTGGGTACCAAAATTTGGAGATATGAGAGAAATGGTACTTAGAGAAGCTCATAAAACCAGATACTCAATACATACTGGAACGGGAAAGATGTACAAGGATCTCAAGAAACATTTTTGGTGGCCGGGTATGAAAGCCGATGTTGCTAAATACGTAGGAGAATGTTTGACGTGTTCTAAGGTCAAAGCTGAGCATCAGAAACCATCAGGTCTACTTCAACAACCCGAAATCCCGGAATGGAAATGGGAAAACATTACCATGGATTTCATCACTAAATTGCCAAGGACTGCAAGTGGTTTTGATACTATTTGGGTAATAGTTGATCGTCTCACCAAATCAGCACACTTCCTGCCAATAAGAGAAGATGACAAGATGGAGAAGTTAGCACGACTGTATTTGAAGGAAGTCATCTCCAGACATGGAATACCAATCTCTATTATCTCTGATAGGGATGGCAGATTTATTTCAAGATTCTGGCAGACATTACAGCAAGCATTAGGAACTCGTCTAGACATGAGTACTGCCTATCATCCACAAACTGATGGGCAGAGCGAAAGGACGATACAAACGCTTGAAGATATGCTACGAGCATGTGTTATTGATTTCGGAAACAGTTGGGATCGACATCTACCATTAGCAGAATTTTCCTACAACAACAGCTACCATTCAAGCATTGAGATGGCGCCGTTTGAAGCACTTTATGGTAGAAAGTGCAGGTCTCCGATTTGTTGGAGTGAAGTGGGGGATAGACAGATTACGGGTCCGGAGATTATACAAGAAACTACCGAGAAGATCATCCAAATTCAACAACGGTTGAAAACCGCCCAAAGTCGACAAAAGAGCTACGCTGACATTAAAAGAAAAGATATAGAATTTGAAATTAGAGAGATGGTCATGCTTAAAGTTGCACCTTGGAAAGGCGTTGTTCGATTTGGTAAACGAGGGAAATTAAATCCAAGGTATATTGGACCATTCAAGATTATTGATCGTGTTGGACCAGTAGCTTACCGACTTGAGTTACCTTAACAACTCGCGGCTGTACATAACACTTTCCACGTCTCGAATTTGAAGAAATGTTTTGCTAAAGAAGATCTCACTATTCCGTTAGATGAAATCCAAATCAACGAAAAACTTCAATTCATCGAAGAACCCGTCGAAATAATGGATCGTGAGGTTAAAAGACTTAAGCAAAACAAGATACCAATTGTTCAGGTTCGATGGAATGCTCATAGAGGACCCGAGTTCACCTGGGAGCGTGAAGATCAGATGAAGAAGAAATACCCGCATCTCTTTCCAGAAGATTCGTCAACACCTTCAACAGCTTAAAATTTCGGGACGAAATTTATTTAACGGGTAGGTACTGTAGTGACCCGAACTTTTCCATGTTTATATATATTAATTGAGATTGATATTTACATGATTAAATGTTTCCAACATGTTAAGCAATCAAACTTGTTAAGACTTGATTAATTGAAATAGGTTTCATATAGACAATTGACCACCCAAGTTGACCGGTGATTCACGAACGTTAAAACTTGTAAAAACTATATGATGACATATATATGGTTATATATATAGTTAACATGATATTATGATAAGTAAACATATCATTAATTATATTAACAATGAACTACATATGTAAAAACAAGACTACTAACTTAATGATTTTGAAACGAGACATATATGTAACGATTATCGTTGTAACGACATTTAATGTATATATATATCATATTAAGAGATATTCGTACATCATAATATCATGATAATATAATAAGTTAAAATCTCTTTTGATATTATAAACATTGGGTTAACAACATTTAACAAGATCGTTAACCTAAAGGTTTCAAAACAACATTTACATGTAACGACTAACGATGACTTAACGACTCAGTTAAAATGTATATACATGTAGTGTTTTAATATGTATTCATACACTTTTGAAAGACTTCAAGACACTTATCAAAATACTTCTACTTAACAAAAATGCTTACAATTACATCCTCGTTCAGTTTCATCAACAATTCTACTCGTATGCACCCGTATTCGTACTCGTACAATACACAGCTTTTAGATGTATGTACTATTGGTATATACACTCCAATGATCAGCTCTTAGCAGCCCATGTGAGTCACCTAACACATGTGGGAACCATCATTTGGCAACTAGCATGAAATATCTCATAAAATTACAAAAATATGAGTAATCATTCATGACTTATTTACATGAAAACAAAATAACATATCCTTTATATCTAATCCATACACCAACGACCAAAAACACCTACAAACACTTTAATTCTTCAATTTTCTTCATCTAATTGATCTCTCTCAAGTTCTATCTTCAAGTTCTAAGTGTTCTTCATAAATTCCAAAAGTTCTAGTTTCATAAAATCAAGAATACTTTCAAGTTTGCTAGCTCACTTCCAATCTTGTAAGGTGATCATCCAACCTCAAGAAATCTTTGTTTCTTACAGTAGGTTATCATTCTAATACAAGGTAATAATCATATTCAAACTTTGGTTCAATTTCTATAACTATAACAATCTTATTTTAAGTGATGATCTTACTTGAACTTGTTTTCGTGTCATGATTCTGCTTCAAGAACTTCGAGCCATCCAAGGATCCATTGAAGCTAGATCCATTTTTATATTTTCCAGTAGGTTTATCCAAGGAACTTAAGGTAGTAATGATGTTCATAACATCATTCAATTCATACATATAAAGCTATCTTATTCGAAGGTTTAAACTTGTAATCACTAGAACATAGTTTAGTGAATTCTAAACTTGTTCGCAAACAAAAGTTAATCCTTCTAACTTGACTTTTAAAATCAACTAAACACATGTTCTATATCTATATGATATGCTAACTTAATGATTTAAAACCTGGAAACACGAAAAACACCGTAAAACCGGATTTACGCCGTAGTAGTAACACCGCGGGCTGTTTTGGGTTAGTTAATTAAAAACTATGATAAACTTTGATTTAAAAGTTGTTATTCTGAGAAAATTATTTTTATTATGAACATGAAACTATATCCAAAAATTATGGTTAAACTCAAAGTGGAAGTATGTTTTCTAAAATGGTCATCTAGACGTCGTTCTTTCGACTGAAATGACTACCTTTATAAAAATGACTTGTAACTTATTTTTCCGACTATAAACCTATACTTTTTCTGTTTAGATTCATAAAATAGAGTTCAATATGAAACCATAGCAATTTGATTCACTCAAAACGGATTTAAAATGAAGAAGTTATGGGTAAAACAAGATTGGATAATTTTTCTCATTTTAGCTACGTGAAAATTGGTAACAAATCTATTCCAACCATAACTTAATCAACTTGTATTGTATATTATGTAATCTTGAGATACCATAGACACGTATACAATGTTTCGACCTATCATGTCGACACATCTATATATATTTCGGAACAACCATAGACACTCTATATGTGAATGTTGGAGTTAGCTATACAGGGTTGAGGTTGATTCCAAAATATATATAGTTTGAGTTGTGATCAATACTGAGATACGTATACACTGGGTCGTGGATTGATTCAAGATAATATTTATCGATTTATTTCTGTACATCTAACTGTGGACAACTAGTTGTAGGTTACTAACGAGGACAGCTGACTTAATAAACTTAAAACATCAAAATATATTAAAAGTGTTGTAAATATATTTTGAACATACTTTGATATATATGTATATATTGTTATAGGTTCGTGAATCAACCAGTGGCCAAATCTTACTTCCCGACGAAGTAAAAATCTGTGAAGGTGAGTTATAGTCCCACTTTTAAAATCTAATATTTTTGGGATGAGAATACATGCAGGTTTTATAAATGATTTACAAAATAGACACAAGTACATGAAACTACATTCTATGGTTGAATTATCGAAATCGAATATGCCCCTTTTTATTAAGTCTGGTAATCTAAGAATTAGGGAACAGACACCCTAATTGACGCGAATCTTAAAGATAGATCTATTGGGCCTAACAAACCCCATCCAAAGTACCGGATGCTTTAGTACTTCGAAATTTATATCATATCCGAAGGGTG
Organism: Rutidosis leptorrhynchoides; assembly: GCF_046630445.1. Taxonomy (NCBI): domain Eukaryota; kingdom Viridiplantae; phylum Streptophyta; class Magnoliopsida; order Asterales; family Asteraceae; genus Rutidosis; species Rutidosis leptorrhynchoides. The sequence goes on along the minus strand of NC_092334.1, from coordinate 496,021,167 downwards.
TCCCGGAATGATGGGGATATTCTTATGTATGCATCTTGTTAATGTCGGTTACCAGGTGTTCACCATATGAATGATTTTTATCTCTATGTATGGGATGTGTATTGAAATATGAAATCTTGTGGTCTATTGTTACGATTTGATATATATAGGTTAAACCTATAACTCACCAACATTTTTGTTGACGTTTTAAGCATGTTTATTCTCAGGTGATTATTAAGAGCTTCCGCTGTCGCATACTTAAATAAGGACGAGATTTGGAGTCCATGCTTGTATGATATTGTGTAAAAACTGCATTCAAGAAACTTATTTTGTTGTAACATATTTGTATTGTAAACCATTATGTAATGGTCGTGTGTAAACAGGATATTTTAGATTATCATTATTTGATAATCTACGTAAAGCTTTTTAAACCTTTATCGATGAAATAAAGGTTATGGTTTGTTTTAAAATGAATGCAGTCTTTGAAAAACGTCTCATATAGAGGTCAAAATCTCGCAACGAAATCAATTAATATGGAACGTTTTTAATCAATAAGAACGGGACATTTCACCATAGTCATTTGAGTCGGACATTCAAAAAATATTTTTATGTAATTAAATGTGGATCTCTTTTTTAAAGGTAAACCTACACATGAATCTAATACTAAGACAAATATATATACATCATGGTTGTAAGGGTGACCTCGATACCGTCAAATCATTGGTTGAATGGTAATTAAATGTGAATCTAGACCACCGAGTCTTTGGTTGAGTGGTAATCAATGAGTGAATCGAAGAACGTGACTCGGGTTCAATTCTCACCCAGGGGTTTACTTCCCTTAAAATACATGACCCCGATTCGAGTTGATCAGATTTTCCCTGAACATGTGTTATAAGATGAAAAGGTGGTGGGTCCTCCATATACTGTGAATCCTTGTCATTGACTCTAACAAGGCTGGTTTAAAAAAAATTAATTATGAGTCTAACATAAATAAAATCTAAATAGCTAACTACTTTAGTTGATTTTCTTACCACGTCAAAAATACTTATGTATGCACCATGTTGATATAGGTCATGTTTGGCAACAAGTTTTTTGGGGTTTTTAAAATCTTCTAGATTTTAGCTTTTATGAAAAAACTTCTATAAAATAAAAAGCTTCATTTGGTTGCAAGAGTTTTAAACCTTTTAAGGGAGTGAAAAAGTTAAAAGCTACTAAAATTAGCGTTTAACTTTTAGTTTTTAGCTTTATGTCATTAAACTTTTTATTTTAACAGTTTTAGCTACTCTGACAAACAAGTAAAGACATATAAAAACTAACAGCTACACCTAACAAGTAAAAGCTACAAAACTATCACCTAAAAGCTAATTTTGTCAAACATAGTCATACTCTAAATTGTGATAAATTAATTGAAAGACCCGTTCATATCGATTATAAACGATTCACATTAGTTGATTTCATTGCGAGGTATTAACCTCTATATGATACGTTTTGTAAATATTGCATTCATTTTAAAAGACAAACTTTCATTTTAACGAAAGTTAACAGGTATGCATACCATTTCAAAACATATCTATTCTATACAAATGATATAAATGTGTTTCCCAAATTATAAATGACTAATCTGTCATTTATTTAATAACAATCTTTTTGAACTCGAATGATTTGAATGCAACGTCTTTTGAAAATATGCCATGAACGACTCCAAGTAATATCTTTAATTTGAGCAAATGCACAACGGAAGATTTCTTTAATACCTAAGAATAAACATGCTTAAAAGTGTCAACCAAAAGGTTGGTGAGTTCATAGGTTTATCATAAACAATTATTTCAATAATTTCAATAGACCACAAGATTTCATTTTCATAAATAATCCACAGGAACACCCATCTGCAAAAATTCATTCATACGAATAAACACCTGGTAACTGACCTTAACAAGATGCATATAGAATATTCCCCAAAAATATATGCCCCATACCATTTTCCAGTATGAGGGTTGTATAAGCATACAGGCCACATTCCTTTTTCCAGAATGCAGGTTGTATACTAAAATTCGAAGTACTAAAGCATTCCATTTTTCCAGAATGAGGGTTGTTAGTGCCCATAGATCTATCTTTAGGATTCGCGTCAATTAGTGGCAATTATACAGGCCTCATACCATTTTCCAGCATAGGGGTTGTATAATAAACACTAATTCTTAGGTTACCAGACAAAAATAATAGGGATATCCGGTGTAATAATTCAGTCGTAGAATATTTTTAAGTACTTGTGTCTATTTTGTAAAACATTTATAAAAGCATCGCATGTATTCTCAGCCCAAAAATATATATTACAAATAATGAAACTCACGATACTGTATTACGTAGTAATTACGCATATGACGGCACTGAACAAGTGCATAGTTGGCCTCGGATTCACGAACCTATATTAATAATATATATATATATATATATATATATATATATATATATATATATATATATATATATATATATATATATATATATTAAAACATATAATAAGTTTATATATTAATATTATTAGTATACTCATTATATTTAATGATTCGTATGTTATATTAATAAATAAATTATATATAGTTATTTTATATATTTTAAATAAATAACTAACGTTTATTTATTAGATTTTTATTAATATATGTCTTTCATTATAAATATGTACGTTAATGTTAATGTTTAGAAATATTATATAATGTTCTAAAATTAATAATTATATATATATATAAATATATATATATAAATATATATATATATATATATATATATATATATATATATATATATATATATATATATATATATATATATATATATATATATATATATATATATATATATATATTAAAACATATAATTATAATCGAACAATTATAGTATTAATGATATAGTTGTTTTTTTAATAAATTATATGTTTCATTAAATGTATTTATTTTATATTTCTCAAATAAATAATTAATATTTATTATAAAATATTAATATAGTTATGTTATATGTATTAAGTATAGTTTTTGTATAACTTCTAGTTATTTGATAAAATAATTTTAATAGTAATAAAATAAATTTATATTATTTTGTAATGATAATGAAAATCATTTTAATAATAATAATAATAATGATAATACTGATAATAATAATTATATTTGTTAATGATAATAATAATTTTTATGATAACAATAGTCATTTTATTTGTTAGTAGTAATAATATCATAATAATAATATTAATGATAATGATAATAATAATGAAGATATTAATAATAATAATAATAATAATAATAATAATAATAATAATAATAATAATAATAATAATGATAATAATAATAATAATAATGATAAAAATGATAATTTGTAATAAAAATGATAATTTTAATAATAACGATACTTTTAATAATAATAATAATAATAATAATAATAATAATAATAATTTTAATATTAATATAGAGTATTTTAATAATAATACTTACTAATAACAATAATAATAATAATAATCATAATAATGGTAATAATAATAATTTATAATAAAAAGATAATTCTATTAAAAAAATTTGATAATTTTAATAAAGGTAATAATTTTAGTAATAATATTAATGATAATAATTTTTAATAATCATTTCAATAGTTATACTAACATTAATGTAATTGATAATTCTAACAATGATAATAGTGATAATTTTATCGTAATCTTAACAGTATCTTAACTAAATCATCATATTTATACTTGTTATTTCATAATCATCTTATTAAGTAACTTTTAGTCCACTTCCATATCATATTCATAATCATACTAATAATGATAATGACAATAATAATAATAATAATAATAATAATAATAATAATAATAATAATAATAATAATAATAATAATAATAATAATAATAATAATAATAATAATAATAATAATAATAATAATAATAATTTTGATGATAATAATTCTAGTTTTAACGCTAATGATAATAATAATAATAATAATAATAATAATAATAATAATAATAATAATAATAATAATAATAATAATAATAATAATAATAATACTTAATGGTAATGATAAAGAGTGGTAACAATAATAATACTAATGATGATACTAATAGTGGTAATAATAATAATATTAGTAAAATAATTGAAAATGGGATCGTCACTCATGTATCAATATTGTGATTCAATATTGCAGGAAAGTACGAAAACGCAATAGAAATGATAAACGCTACGTTGGTCTTACGAACAATAACCACGAACATTACCCATAACCTCCATAGCTATAACTCATAATTTCCTTAGCTTTATCCCGCTCGAAAAACCCGTTTGAAATTACTCGCTCATAACCTCGTCGTAGTATTTTATGTATAATACTAATAATAGTAACACTAATACTACTACTAATAATAATAAGATTAATAACAATATTATTAATCTTAATAATAATAATAATAATAATAACAATAATAATAATAATAATAATAATAATAATAATAATAATAATAATAATAATAATAATAATAATAATAATAATAATAATAATAATATATAATCTAAATGAATCGGAGAAAGAAAAATGAATGAAACTGGAACCAGGCTCGATTTCGATTTATACAAGTTTCAGCCACCAAACCCCCCCCCCCCCCCCCAATGCGATCGCATGGGGTTTAGCCTACATGGCCATGCGATCGCATGGCCTTGGTATCCAGCTCATATTCGCTCTAAAGTCTTGCCGACACCAGATTTAATAATATTATATATAAATATATATTTAACCCATATAATTAATTATATATTATATTATATTCACGCGCATAGTTAACTTGTAAAATTAGTTCCGATGACTTGTACGTTGTCGCTCGACTAACGTCCCGGTTCCTGTTTTTCGAACATCCTTTCGTACGTTTAGAAAACTTATACTTTACGTTTCGTGACATGTACATTTGTCAATAATTAGACTTAATTCACCAATAATTATATCACTCGAAGTGTAACTTAATCACTTAAGTGTTTTGGTCATTTGCTTCTATAAATCGTTTTCACGATATATATTAAATAATACTATTTAAAATCTTTATTATAAGAAAGATAAATATAATCAATTAATTATATAACTAAATAAATATAATTTGTCACGTTATAGAATATATATATATTATCATTTAGAAATATGTATATATGATATCGAAATCTTTATCTAATGATAAAATCTTTAGTTTTTCAAAACTAATTATATTAGAACTCCTTTTATTTAAAGGTTGTGATAAATAGAAATCGTTATTTCATAAAACGTTTTAGGAAAGTAAAATCACATATAAAGTATAACGGGTTTCAGGTTTTATAGTTTGTTCATGAACCGAAGGGTAAAGTCTAATGAATAAATAAATGTATGAAATCATCTTATTGTAACATGTCAAATGGGTTTATCTTGTCGACAACCATTAACCCGATTATTTACTCTACATGATTTCACTTTTACGTTAAATATTATGAAAGCTAAATGATTAACTTATCAAGAGTCACGAGGAAATTATTATAAAGTATGCTTTGAAAATTAACCAGGAAACTTCACTAACTTTTGTCTAATACCCATTAATTGACACATTGTTCTATCATGTAGATTTACTTTACCATCTATTCCAAATATTGTCAGAAAGGAGAGATTTCTCAAATCAACGTGAACCTCACAACAGAGACTTATAATAATATTACAATATTTATGGAATTTATAAATGCTAAAATATCTACTAAATCAAACATTGGTATTATCTTCTAATTTTGAAGATAAATATATTAAACATATAATGAGACAAATACGTTTAGTGTAAAGTATTATACATTTAATACTATGTTAACGTTTTTAAGTTATAATATATATATATATATATATATATATATATATATATATATATATATATATATATATATATATATATATATATATATACACACACACACACACACACACACACACATATACATATATATTCATATCCATTTATAATCGTTCGTGAATCGTCGGAATTTGGTCGAGGTTAAATGAATACATGAACATAGTTCAAAATTTTTGAGACTCAACTTAATAGACTTTGCTTATCATCTCGGAAACATTAAATCATATCGAGAATTTGGTTCAAAACAAGTCAAAATTTTCTGGGTCGTCAAAGTACCTACCCGTTAAAGAAATTTCGTCCCGAAATTTGATTGGGATTGTCATGGTTGACAATAAGTATGTTTTCATGACGAATACGAGTTAAAAATTAGAGTTTTATCATCAGTGAGTAGTATGGATAAAACAATTCATTTATGTGAAGAGTACGAGTGAAGCTATCGCAAAAGAGTGAAATGAGAAAATTAAAGATTCGTCTTAACTTTTAACGTAGTCATGGTTGCTTCTCCGGGATTTAAGAGATTTAAAGAATATCATCGTGATTTAATTCTTCGAAAATTAAGGAAATTAAGATCCTCTTTGGTTAAATGCAATAATCTGTCTCGATTTCTCTGTCTGATATTTTACTATAAATCAACTTCATTCGTTTCCTTATTTCCACATCTCCCATCTTTTATACTTTCTTCCTTACTTCATATTTCCAAATCATTCATCAATATGTTCCATCCAGTTCTAATTCTTGATATATTCTTGACTATCACATCTGTCATTCTTCTTTTTCATCTACCACTGGAGGAATCTGTTTACTTCTACTATGCTTTTGGATTCATAGTGTTTTTAGTTCTCCCGTGTCTTTATATTGCTATACGCATTGATATACACGGTTTGTAATTTCCGTGTTGTTGTCGTGCTTATATTTTTTCTTATATTTCGGAGCTCTATGCTTCTGTATTATCATTCACGGTTAATGCTCTCTCCCATTTGCTGTGATTTACACTCTTTTTTATATTTCGAAGCTTCATGCTTTTGTTTTCTCTTCTCGACTCTAAGTACATCAAGTAATGGTCCAGACTTCGTAGATATGAATTTCGGAATGAACATAACTAATATTCTAAGAAAGAAATTGTAATAGCACGATCTGATTTGTTAAATTGCCAGAATTCAAGGAAAAATATAGAACTATCAAGAAAATAAGTTCTTGGTTTATAGATTAGGTAGAATGTAAGAGTCGTGTAACATAGCATATGATGACGGTATGGTCTGTGAATCATCATGTTCCATTAGAAATTCAGCATGACTTACTGTAATATAATCACGTTGAACAGGCGTCATTATATTATACTAACTCATTCTTCAATTCCCAACATTACTTCAAAACATTCATAATTTAAATTCAAATTTTCAGAAATTTAGAAGCTAAAACGGTTTCCTTTATGATGTAACGCAGATAGCGCGAAGAGATAAATAATTTCGGACAAGAATAGTCATGAAGATATCTTCAGAAATATCGAGGATATTTATAATGAAAGATACGACGATATCTTAGAATTTTTAAAATATCTAAGATCAGATGAAGAAAATTCTTCTGTACTGTTTTAGAATGCGTAAAGAGATTATATACCTTCTGTAATTTCTATCAGAAATCGAATCACCAAAATTCTTTGATTACAGGTTTATTCCTTGTAATTTGTCCACAGCCTCCTTCATGGTTTGCTCAATCCGTTTTTCAGTACAAATTTTCTTTTGAGCTTTTCCAACCTACCATTCTTTATCATCAAACGTTTGACAGTTAATGCTATCTACAGTCCTTGCTGCTTCATCAGCTTTTTCAAAACTTCATAGTACTGATTCGTAGGATGAAGTGCTATTCCGAATTTCAGAATTATAATTCCATGAGATAATGTTATATGTATATATATAACTGTTATCGTAGAAACGCTGCGAGATTCAAGAATAATTATTGATACTTCCTGGTATTGGGTATAGCAATTATCGTTACAAGATGCAGATGAGTAGGTTGATGGGGTTTCAATGAATACATATAGTGATTTTTCGGAGAGACTTACGCCAAAGAGTAGTGAAGTTGTTGGTACGTTTACTGCTAATGTAATAGGATATAAAAGGTTCCCCGGAAACAATGATGGAAAGGGCAATCATATATATCAGGGTTATAATAAGGCTAATCCGGATGAAAAGTCGAAGTTGTCTTGCTGGAGCTGTGACAAAATTTGCTACTTTGAAAAGGGATTTCAAAGTTATTTTGGGTATTAATAATGCTAAAGGATCTGACACGGATACGTGTTAAACTTTTACTTAGGTTCCAAGTGTTCTCCAGGTGCATAACTATATGCATATATTCTTCGTGTGTATCGTGTGATTGGTTCATTCTCTCGATTGTTCCTTAGTTGAGGTGTTTTCAAGAATTTTGAAGGGTTTAGATGCAGGTTGTCATCGTCAATATCCGTATGATGAATTCATCGTGAATCTTGAATGATACGAATTTCTTTATAAGTTTTGTGAATAAAAGTGATGTTCTAGTATAGTTTGAATTTAAAGTATGATTTTGAAAGATGTAGAAATCTAAGGGTGATGTCTCCTGTAAAATCTTGACTTGGATTTCTGATCTGTCCGAAATCAGAATATGTAATTGAATTTGTTATGAAAATGGTTGTCCTGATTTTTATGAAAGAATGTACATCGCTGTGAAAATAGTGAGTAGAGTTAATGATTGTTGAATTAGAATTGAAGAATGTACAGCGTAACATATTAATTGTGAACTTAAACATTTCTCGGGTATTACCTACCCGTTAAAAAAAATTCACAATTAATATTTTGTACAAAAGAATTTTATTACAGTCTGTATGAAAATATATATGTATGTATATTTTCTTCAGGTGTAATCATGAGTTTAATTGAATTAATGTTAAATTAAACTCATTCGATTTATAGTTGGATTAGAAATGAATAATTTCTAAGACTTTAGAAATTATATAATCTTTGCGGAGTAATTCTTCAACGTAAACGATATATCTCGGTGAATGAAGTTAATGCTTGTGGAATTCTTGTGAACTTCGGAAGGCACGAATGATGTTTTCTGGAAAGTTTCGAGTACATCGAAAATGAAAGTGTGAAATCTAACATGTACTTGAACAATACACTTGGTTTATTATGAAATGGAATTTATTGAGTTGAAGCAGAGATTAACGATTGTTAAGTTGTTAACAAAGGATGTACATCATGTCATATTAGTGATATGAATTAACCGAGTAATATCTACCCTTTAAAATTCACACGTAATAGCTTAGTACGAAAAGATATATTATGGTTTAAAAATTCATATATATATAAAATATACATACAAATTCTTCAGAGGGAATGAGTTAATACTTCATAACTCGTTGATACAATATACTAGTTGTTGATTTGTGATGATGTCGGTGATTATGGAACTGACGGAGCTTGTGATGCTGTAGGTGATGCTGGTGCTGGTGATACTGACGGTACTGCTGGTGCTAGTGATGCTGATGGTACTGCTGGTGCTGCTTGTATAACAAGTCTATTTTGTAACGCACGCACCATTCCTGTCAGGGTTTCTCTTCTCCCCTCTATCATCTCTATCCATCCACTCATCTTGACTTACGATTATGATTAGAATAAATAATCTCTAAAACTTTAGTGGTTACATAATCACCGTAGAATATTTCTCAGATGAAGTTATGAATCAATACCTCATCGTTTGTTGTTGTTGGTATTCCTTGGTATCTACAGGGCGTATGACGTTGATGCTCGTGGGACAGATTGTTATTTCATGACCCGTCCTAATCCATCTGAACGAAGTCCATATCGATTATAAATGATTCACAATAGTTGATTACATCGCGAGGTACTTGACCTCTATATGATACATTTTACAAACATTGCATTCATTTTTAAAAGACAAACTTCCATTACATCGAAAGTTGACAGGCATGCATCCCATTTCATAAAATATCAAACTATCAACGACTTAATAATAACCTTGATGAACTCAATGACTCGAATGCAACGTCTTTTGAAATATGTCATGAATGACTTCAAGTAATATCTCTAAAATGAGCAAATGCACAGCGGAAGATTTCTTTCAGACCTGAGAATAAACATGCTTTCAAGTGTCAACCAAAAAGGTTGGTGAGTTCATTAGTTTATCATAAATAATCATTTCATAATTTTAATAGACCACAAGATTTCATATTTCCATTTCTCATAAACATACGTCCCATACATAGAGACAAAAATATCATTCATATGGATTGAACACCTGGTAACCGACGTTAACTTAATGCATAGAATATCCCCAAAACAGAACCTCTCGTCTGTATAATAATCTCGAAGTACTAAAGCATTCGTACCCCGAATGGGACTTGTCAAGGTCTATAGATCTATCTTTAGGATTCGTGTCAATCAGGAGCCATTTCCCTAAATTCTTAGGTTACCAGACTTGAAGGGAGATATTCGGTTTAATAATCCAACCATAGAATGTAGTTTTAAGTACTTGTGTCTATTTCGTAAAACATTTATAAAAGCAGCGCATGTATTCTCAGTCCCAAAAATATATATTGCAAAAGCATTTAAAAAGGGAGCAAATGAAACTCACAATACTGTATTTTGTAGTAAAAATACATATGACAACATTGAACAACTGAACAATGCAGGGTTGGCCTCGGATTCACGAACCTATATCATTTGTATATATATTAAAACATATAATGATAATTAACCAGTTTATCTGTAAATATTATTAATATACCTCTTGTATTAATTATTTGTTATTTATTTAGCTTTATTCATTATATATATAAGTGCTTAATATTTATACATGTATCAGATTTAAAGTATATGATATGTTATTTATTATGAATATCCCATTTTGATATTTAAAATATTATTTGAGGTACTAATATGTATATATATGGTTCCATTTAATATATATATATATATATATATATATATATATACATATATATATATATATACATATACATATATATATACATATATATATATATATATATATATATATATATATATATATATATATATATATATATATATATATATATATATATATATATATATATATATATATATATTATTTGTACCTAATTGAAATAACATTTTACCAAATAAAATAGTATATAATATTATTATAAATGCAAAAATATATTTTTATAGCGTTGTCATTTGTTTATTGGGATAATTTTTATAACTTTAATATAATGATAATACTAGTAACAATTTTTCTAAAATAAGATTAGCAATAATAGTGATAATAACAATGATACCCATGATAATATTAATAGTAATACTTATAATAATATTAATTTGATAAAATTACTGATATTACTAATTCTAACAATTATGATAGTAATATTAATTGTATAATAATAATAATAATAATAATAATAATAATAATAATAATAATAATAATAATAATAATAATAATAATGAAATGATAACAATCATAATAAGACTTATAATCATAATAATAACATTATTAACTAATAATGATAGTCCTAACAATAATAATCATGAATGTAATAATAATAAGGATAATAAAACTAAAAGTAATGTGTATACCCTTTCAAAACTCTGTCTAAAAAAAAAATAGTCACTGGTGAGACTCGAACCTACGACCACTCGAACACCAGAATCAACCCAAGACCACTGTTCCGTTTTTATTTTCCTGATATAATCTTATCCCAATTTAACTTAAACCTGTTTACTAACTGTTTTATTTCTCCTCCTTCATCCTCAAAATCCTTCGATCAATCATCAATTCAATAATCATAAATTTGAGTTATCAGATTTGTTTATAACACGAACTAGAACTAAAACCATTTAAATATGTTGAATTCGATTAGCCAGAGAAGATAAATATATATATATATATATATATATATATATATATATATATATATATATATATATAACAGTATATACTGTTGTTCGACGCTGATGACAAAAAAAATGATTTTACAAACGAGAGCGTTTTGGATGAAACTATCAACACGAATTGTGCTTCAAATCACTCATAAAAACTTTATAAATTGTCAATTTGATCCAAAATAAAGAAACGCCTTCGAATTTTGATAAAATAAATCGTTTGACTTTTTGATACAAAACCTTTGACTTGAAAATTAAGCTTCGATTTGAGGAATTTGAATCTCAAATTTGACAGATAGATTGAGTAATTGAATCCTAACAAAACTACATTTCTGAATTTTGATAATTGATTCATTTTTTAATTCTTGCCAAAAAATGGCAATACAGAATCGACGGTTTAAAAAAAAAATTTCTTCTCCCATTATGATTGCAGAGGTCGAAGGTTATAATCATAATGCAATCGACATATAATCACGAGCATACAGAGGACGTAAAAAAAAATTAAGGTGATAATGATAGATGTCGAGAGTTATCACGGGATGGAGAAGAAAGACAGAAAAAAAATAATAATAATAGAGGTGGTGGATACACACGTATATATCTATAATTGATCTATGCTTCGTCTATTTTTTTACTTATTTATTTATTTAATATTAATTATTAATAATATATAATAATAAATAATACTGTTATACTGTTTAATAAAAATAATAATTATAAATTTTAATGATATTAATTGTAGAAATAATAATAGTATTAATATTAATAATGATAATAATAACAATACCATACTAGTTATGATATTATTTATATTATTAATGATAATGATAATATTAGTAATAATAATATATTATATATATCTAATTTCATCTTTAAATGTTATATATTTAAAATAATTAAATTATTAATACAATGTTGATATTTGACAGTAATAACAATATTAGTGTTAATACAAAAACTATATTTTAACTTGTGAATACATGTTTTAATATTAAAAATTTATTAATTATGTATCATTTAATAATTATATAACATATATGTATAATATCATATATTGAATATTTAATATTTATACATTTTCTACATTACCGCATATATTTAATGATAATTATACATAGAAATCATATTTGTTTATTTATAGATTCGAATTTAATTAATTTGTATTTTGTTTTACATACTTAGTTTATATTATATTTTATTGTTCTAATTATTATATATCTTTACATTTATATAGAATATATACATGTTTATTTACAAATAATTGTTCGTGAATCGTCGGGCATGGTCAAAGGTCAAATATATACATGAACACAGTTCAAAGGTTTTGGGACTTTAACATTACAGACTTCGCTTATCGTGTCGAACTTATGTAAAGATTAAGTTTAAATTTAGTCGGAAATTTCCGGGTCGTCACATGTTATGTTGAGGCTTGCCATGCGGATGTTGTTGGTGGTGGTAATGGTACTTTTGGTGTTGATACGGGTGGTGCAGTTGGTGTTTGTGGGGCTTGTGATGCTTGTAAGTTATGCATCATATTCTCCATAGCCACCACTCTAGCGCGAAGCTCGTTAACTTCTTCTAGTACACCGGGATGAGTGGCGATTGGAACGAGCAGATGAATAAGATCTAGAAGTTTAGATAATATATAATCGTGGCGGGATACTCTGGAAATGAGGGTGAAAATGGTGTTTCGGACTGGTTCGCCGGTAAGTGCTTCAGGTTCTTCGCCGAGAGGGAAATTTGGTGGGTAGAAAGGATCGCCTTCTTCTCGTCTCTGTTGACTAAGTCGGCTACGAACCCATCCCCAATCCATCCAGAATAGATGATGGCTATTCAGTTGATCCATTTCGGTTACACTGCTTTCGGAGCTCGAGTGAAAACCCAGAGGCATCTTTGAGGGTAGGCAAGATAGGCCATCGCCTAGGGCCCAAAATTTTAGAGGGCCCAAAATTTTTAATATATATATATATATATATATATATATATATATATAATAGTTAAGTAAATAAAAAAATGTGTCCAATAAAATTAATAAAAATTAAAAATGGTAAATAAAATCATATTAGAAATTGTCAACTATCCAAAGATGTAAAATTCGATCAAGTGTCATTATGTCAATATACTTAACTAGTAAAATGACCCGTAGAAACACGATTTTGTTTAAACGAAATAGTTTAATGATATGTTTTAGGTATTAAGTGAATGTAAATGTTAAAGTCATTTAGTTTATTGCCCCGTGGAACCACGAATTCCGACTAAGAAACTTGTCGTTGATTTTACAAACATAAAGTTCGCTCAAAGTTGAATATTTATATTTATATAGTTTAGTTATAGTTGAAGGACAAATATTTGAGTGTATAAACCACTTTGATACGCATGTGTTGAGAACTTTTTTCGTATTGGTAAATTTTAATATTATATTTTTATCTATATTTTTTAACGAGTATAAGGGCCCATTTTTATTTTCGCCTCGAGCCTTCGAATTGTTGAGACGGCCCTGTGGAAACCTATATTGGAATCCGAGGAACTTGAATTGGTTGCGGAATTCATCTTACACAGTTAGATAAAGGATTTTCGATATGAAATGATTTTCGGATATCGGATGATATTCTAATTACATAGAATACCTATATATAGTACAGAAGGTTCCCACAGATTACGGGAGAACTTTCGAAAGCAATCAGACAAAGTTTATAGTAATAGATACGCTAAGATACGAATTTATCTATACACTATCTATGCACTAAATACAGTAAGATGTGTCTAGAATAGAAATGATAAGCAGGTAATTACTGACATGAAATGATAAGCAAAACTTTTGACATGCAGACATAGTCGAAGTCCAGACTCGCTAATGCATCTTAACAACTATCAGTTAGACACACTAATGCAAGACCTGTGTCACACCCCCCCCAAAATGGACCAGGGGTAATTGTGACCAATCATATCATAACACAGTTGTATAAACGAGAACGACTCTATATGAGACTTTTTAAATAAAACCTTTGTTAATAAAACAGCGAAAGCAGTAATACATGTTTACATTATTATTAAAACATAAAATAAATGTTTATGAATTAAAATATAATATGCGATGTGGACTCCATACAAGCATAAAATGTATCATCACAAAGTTGCAAACAGCTAGCTCAATCATCACCTGAGACAAAACATGCTTAAAGTGTCAACCAAAAAAGTTGAGTGAAATTCACAGGTTTATAAATAATATCCAAAGTTTTAGACCCCAAGATTTAGTTTAAAGTTGATTGATATAGAAATATCAATCTAAAAGTGTTGCTGCATTTTGTAATATCGCTACTAAACAAGTTTACCCTATGACACCTTGTATTGTCAGTGTCGTGGAATCATTATTATGTAACCAAAGAGCAACGGTCGAATGGTTAGAGACGTTACTCTCAATAGGCCTACTCACAATAATTAAGTTTGCATTTAAACGTAGCAATTGACGATATTACGGTAGTTTTAGCATGAATCAAAGCATGACAGCATAGTTAACAATTTAGTACTTGTGTCTAAGTGTAAAACAGTTATAAAGCAAGCATGTGTCTCACCCCAAAAGTTATAAATAGTTAAGTAAATAGTAAAAGTGGGGCTATGGAAATCACCTTAGTAGCACAAAAGAGTATTCCACGAAAGAATTAAACGGAAGGACGTGACCGAGATCTCAACCTAGAGATAGAATGTATGATCAGACATTGTCTAACAGACAATAGTATATAGTGCTATATTGATAGTAATGGTTCACTAAAGAATTTCTATTTTTGGAAGGTTACTATTTATGGAAAGTTTCCACTTATAGTAATTTTCCAATTTTAGAAAGTTCGGGTTAATCTTTATCAAGACGTAGTATAACTTTACTCAAACTTCGTTGCTATCAAATAAGTCAGGAATGACCAGATGTAACCGGGGGCCCAGGGCTCTTGACCAGAATCTAAGTCATGGCATTCGAGATCCACAAGCTTACCCATAAATGGCAACCTAGACATCATTCACTTACGACCGTGAGTAGCGATGAAGTTCACATGAATTGTACATTATCTTTGATTAACCTTCACTTTAAGTTTATATGTTATTATATATATTATATTATATTTATTAATGTATTAACAATTTGATTATCTTATATTATATACTATAAGTTATTATTATTAAATTAGTATAGTTATAAAATAAGTGTTTATTAATAATGTATTGTTATTAACTTTTATTATAAGCATTATACTTTATTATATAGTATATTTAGTTATTAACCGTAAGTTATAATAATAATATTAATTTAGTATATGCAATATACTTATGTTAATTGAAAATCATACTAATATATGTTAATTCGAATATTAATTCATTAAATATTATATTTATAATTTTTATAAACTTAGTTAATTATACAATTCAGTAGGATATTTTATAAAAATAATTTTATCAAGTTTTTGTATTTATTTCCCACTTTTCTTTATATATATATACTCGGTTTATATTAATCAAATTTAATTAGGTAATAAATATTAAATCGACCTAAATAAATAATTTTATATTTTTTTCAGGTTCTATATTATGTAAAAATGTTATAAAAATTATTAAATCAAATTTTATATCAAAATATTATTTATTTAATATTTTCTAATTATTTAACCATTGTAATCGGCCTATAATTAAGTAAATAGGAAAATTAATTTAAAATTAATTTTTATATTTTTTTCAAAGTATATAGTGATGCTAATAATCATATAAAAAATTTATAAAAATATTTAATAAACGTTTATATTTATTTTGTATTTTCTTTATTATTTCTCTCGGTTTAGAATAATGCAAAAGTAAATTCTTTTTAAATACTAATCGTCCCATTTATTTAATTTTTATAATTTTAGCTTGTTTCTAAAAGTATAATAATCTCAAAAAAAATTATAATTATTTTTATTACTGTTTAATATTTTATTACGAATTTTATATTGTTTTTATGTTTAAATACTACATAATTCGTATTTAATTATAAATAATATTCCATAAATTATCAAAATTATTTTTATACATCATAATACTTATAATACTAATTATAACATGTAAAAATAATTTATATATATTAAATTCGAATTTTTAAAGAATATACAAAAAAATAAAAGCAATTCGATAAAAAATATAGAAAATACCTCAAGTACTTTCCCAAGTTTGTGAGAGCGTTTTTCCAAAGATTTGATACAAGTTTTTATGAAATGGAAGTGGGTATTTATAGGAAAAAAATGGTTGGTGAAAAGAAAAAATATAAATAAAATAAAGGTGCCAATTTTGACAAAAAATAAAAACATGTTAAAAATGTTTTTAATAAGTTTTTGTTTTTGAAAATATTTAGTCAAAATTCATGGGCTCATTATTTAATTTATAAAAAAAAATCTCTTTTTTATAAGCTAAAAATATATATATAATGATTAAAATAACTTATCATTTAATTAATAATTATGTTTCATATAGTTTTAAATATAATATGCATTAATATTAATATTAACTAAAGTTATTTTATATAATTAGTGTAAACTTTAGTTAACAAAAAGTGTCGACTAAAAATAAATATTTGATCAATGTCAAATTTAATTATATATTATTTATGGATAACAACCCTATAGTCAAATTAGTCAATTCAGGTATGGAAATATGAGGGTTGTTATAGTACCTACCCGTTAAAAGAAATTTCGTCCCGAAATTTAGTTGTTTCCATTAATCGGTGTTGTTCGTACATAGACGAGGATATTTACGTTTTATTTGGTTTTCACGTTCCCAGGTATGCTCGGGGCCTTGCGTGAATTCCAACGGATAGAATATTGTTCTGTTTCAAGAATAAAAATCATACAAACCATAATTTCTACAAGTTCTTCTACGAAGTGCATTTTATTATTAATGCGGAGATCATTCAAAATAATGATGTTATACAAGTCATTTCAGTAAATTCGATATATAAAATGTGTTATGAATAATATCGAGCTCATTTAAACCTTGAGCGTTTATGCCACCACGCTAGGGTAGACAAAATAGAGAGGAGTTCATGAAAATCATAGTCGTGAAATTTGATAGAGATTGTCATTCTTTACAACAAGAATGATGAATATGAGTTGAAAATATTATTTTATCAACATTGGGTAATATGGATAAAACGATTCGATTATAGGAAAAGTATAAATGAAGTTATCTTAAAAGTTTGAAATAAGGAAATATCAGTTTGCGTTAACTTTTGACATAATTAAAGGTGATTTCCGGAATTCAAGGGATTTAAAGGAAATCTTTATAATCTGTATAAGATTTGATTCTCTGGTAATTAAGAAAACTAAAATTGCCTTGATTGTTGTGTCTAGAATTTTGCTATAAATTAGCTTCTTCTGTTTCATTATCTTCACCACTTCTATACTTTCTTTCTCGATTCATACTTTCAAAGATTGTGAAAATGCTCCATCCAGTTCTTATCCTGGATATTTTTCTGACTATCGTTTCTGTCATTCTTTTTTTTCATTTACCCCAAGAGGAATCTATTTACTTCTACAATTACCTTGGGGTTATAGTGTTTTTAATTCTCCCGTATCTTTATGTTGCTATACGCATTGATATACACGGTTTGTAATTTCCGTGTTGTTATCGGGCTTTATATTTTCCCTTATATGTCGGAGCTCTATGCTCTTGTTTTTCCTTCCCGACTTCAAGTCAAGCGAATAATGGTCTAGAATTTGTAGGTATGGAGTTTCGAATGATCATAATATACAAAGCAAAAGGAAAGGTAATAGCACGATTTGATTTGTCAAATTACTAGAATTACTAAGGATATAACTATCAAGAATATATGTTCTTGATATATTCAGAGGTTAAGTAGAATGTAAAAGTCATGTAACATGGCAAATGATGATTATAAAGTCTATGAATCATCATCTTCCATTAAAAATTTAGCATGACTTACTGTAATATAATCACGTTGGCCTGACGTCATTATATTATACTAACTCATGCTTCAATTCCCAACACTACCTCAAATCATTCAAAATTTAAGCTTGTATGTTATAGAAATATAGAAACTAAAACAGTTTCCTTTATTATGTAACACAGATAGTGCGAAGTGATAAATAATTTCGGACAAGAATAGTTATGAAGGTATCTTCAGAAATATAGAGGATATTTATAACGAAAGATACGATGATATCTTAGAATTTTCTAAGATCCAATGATAATGAGGAAAATTCTTCTGTAAGGATTTAGAATGCGTAAGGAGATCTTTTGTGGTTTTCATCAGAATTCGAATCATCTAGATTCTTTGATTACAGGTTTACCTTGTGATTTGTCCATGGTCTCCTTCATGGTTAGCTTAATCCGTTTTTCAGTTCTAAATCTGAGCTTTTTCAATATGTCATTCTTTATCATCAAACTTTTGGCCATTAAGACCACCTATAGCTTTTGCTGCTTCGTCAGCATTCTCAAGGTTAACGAATCTGAATCATTGATTATCAATCCGAGGTGTTTTCAAGAATTTTGAATTTGAAGTGTTTAAGCGTAGGATGTAACCATCAATGGTTCTAATTTTGGTGGTTTGACGTGATAATTCATCACAAAATACGAATAAATATATATATGAATTTAGTAATCTTTAGGAAGATAACACCTGCTAAAGCTTTACTTGGATTCTGATATGTCAAAATTAGAATATGTAATTGAATTTGTACGAAAATGGTTGTTCTTTAGTGAACGGATACACATATCTTGTAAACGTAAGTAGTATAGTTACTGATTATTGAATCAGAATTGAAGAATGTACAATGCAACATATTAATGTGAGATATAAATATTTCTCGGGTATTACCTACCCGTTAAAATATTTTCACAATTAACAGTTTGTACAAAAGAACTTTAATTACAATCTTTATGGAGATATACGTTCATATATGTATTCTTCAAATATAATATAGATTTAATGAGTTAATATAATATTAAAATCATTTGATTTGCGGTTGGAACAAGAATAAATAATCTTCAAAACTTGAGAGATTACATAATCGTCGCGGAATATTTCTTTAATGGAGTTATGAATCAATACTTCATCGTTCATTGTTATTGATATACCTCGGTATATGATGTTGGTGCTCGTGGAATTCTTGTGAAATTCACAAGACACGAATAATGTTTTCTAAAAAGTTTCGAGTACATCGAAAATGGAAGTGTAAAATCAGACATGTATTTGAATAATACACTTGATTTATTATGAAATGGAGTTTATTGTGCTGAAGCAGTGATTAACGATCATTAAGTCATTAACGAAGGATGTACATTATAGTATATTAGTGATATGAATTAACCAAGTAGTACATACTACTTAAGATTTACACGTAATAGCTTAGTACGAAAAGATTTATTATTGTTTCAAACCATATATATATATAAAGTATACATATATAATTCTTCAGGAAGAATGAGTCAATACATCTTAACTTATTATTACTAATATTCCTTGGTATCTATGGGGCGTATGATGTTGATATCCGAGGTACTGAGTGTGATGTTGAGGCGTGAAATGCAGATGTTGTTGTTGGTGATGCTGATGCTGTTGGTGGTGATGCTGATGGTGCTTACAATGCTTGTGGTGTTGGTGATGTTGGTGGTATTGTTGGTACTAGTGGTGCTGGTTATGTTGCTGGTGTTGCTTGTGGTACTTGGGTAGTAGGTGTGAGCCTAGCTTTCAAATCGTGCACTGTTTCCTCCAGGGTTTCTACTTTTTTCTCGAGTCTATGGATTTGTTCTACCCATTCCTCCGTAAGGTTTGTCAATTCTTGATATTTAGTTCGAAGTCTTCTAACTTCTTCTAATAACCCTATCTGGTTAGAATTCGGGAGTAGAGGATGAATACTGTCTTGGGCTACATCGAGTCGACCTTCGAGGCGGAAAATCCTTGCGAAAAGAGTGAAAGTGCTATTGCGAACAGGTTCGCCGGTAAGCGGATCGAGTACTCCGACATTTGGTGGTAAGTTTGGCTCGTGATAAGGAGTACTGATGTTTTAGCAGAGTAGTATATAAAATAGCTTATATTTTTACAGGAAAAACTATTAAATACGATACATTTTTACACAAGATATTTATTTATTTATAGAATGGATATACTTAAACCTTGCTACAACACTTATAGGCAGTGTACCTAATCGTACAGTAGTGTAGTTTTTAGTAAGTCCGGTTCGTTCCACAGGGAATCTTTTTAAACAAAGCTTAACGCTATATTAGTTTACTTTTATAAAAATACAAATATATATATAAGTAATATTATTATTATAAAGGGTGGTTTTTACCGTTTAATGACCGGTTTGTCGATTTTAAAACTTTAGTCGCAGTTAAAACCAAATGTAAAATATTAAAAATAAATACAAGACTTAAATTAAAGCGGCAAGTAAATAATGATAATGAAATTGCGAATAATAAAAATGCGATAAAATAAACTTGCGATAATTAAAAAGTACGATAATTAAAAGTGCAATTAAATACAATAACAATAAAAATGCGATAATTAGAAGTGCAATTAAATATAAAATAAAGGAAATTAAATATGAAATAAAAGAATTATGCTTATTTAAACTTCCGTAATCATGATGTTTGACGTGTTGATTTTAGTTTTATGCCCATAGGTTAATTATCCTTTGTCCTGGATTATTTAATATGTCCATACGAATTTGTCCATAATAGTCCATCAGTCATAAATATAAAGAGCGAAAGCCTTCGTCAAATTATTCTTATTCCCGAAGTCAAATATTCCAACTAATTGGGGATTCGAATTGTAAGAAGGTTTTAATACTTTGTTTAATGAATACACCAGGTTATCTACTGCGTGTAAACCAAGGTTTTACTACTTTATTAACAATTACACCAATTACCCTTGAATGTAATTCACCCCTGTTTCAACAAGTTTATTAACTATTAATCCAGTTCCGTATCCGGTAAAATGAATAATTATTGGTATTTATAGATATCCCGCCCACCGTACCCAGTCAAGCGTATGTGGTTATATATAAATACGTCAAATTATAAGTTTGTATATTAAATTAACAAGGTATTGTTTAGTTAATATAAAACCCATTAATAGCCCATAGTCTAATTTCCACAAGTGTCGTTCTTTTGTCCAAACCCCAATTATGGTACAAAGCCCAATTACCCAATTTTAGTAATTAGCCCAACATCATGATTACTTCGGATTAAATAAGCATAATAATAACTTAGCTACGAGACATTAATATAAAAAGGTTGAACATAACTTACAATGATTAAAAATAGCGTAGCGTTACACAGACAGAATTTCGACTTACACCCTTACAACATTCGCTAACATACCCTTATTATTAGGATTAAAATTAAAATTAAAATTAAAATATAAATAAATATATACGATATAGATAGAGAGATGGATGGATTTTTGGTATTTTTTGCGATCAGAATTCGTTTGCTTTTATAGGGATTTTCGACTTTTGGGGCTCCGCGACACGCGGCATTTTTGCCTTCAAACTCCGCGAGTCACGGAGTTTGAAATTACAGCTCAGTCCCTTTTGGAGTCTTTCTTGCCGACGGTTTATAATATATATATATATAATATATTTAATTAATATAATTAATTATATATTATATTATATTTATATACATAGTTAACTTGTAATTTTTAGTCCGTTGCGTCGAGCGTTGAGAGTTGACTCTGGTCCCGGTTCCGGATTTTCGAAAGTCCTTGCGTATAATTTTATATTTTGTACTTTGCGTTTTGAATCTTGTACTCTTGTAATTTCGAGACGTTTCTTATCAATAATTGGAACCTCTTTGATTGTCTTTTGTACTTTTGAGCTTTTTGGTCGTTTGCGTCTTTAATTCGTCGAATCTGTCTTTTGTCTTCACCTTTTATTATTTAAACGAATATCACTTTTAAATGGAACAATTGCAACTAAAAGCTTATCTTTCTTGAGGAATAATGCTATGAAATATATGTTCGTTTTTAGCATTATCAAATATTCCCACACTTGAGCGTTGCTTGTCCTCAAGCAATATCGTCTTGAAATACTAGAATCACTTCTTTATTCTTCACACTTTGTACATCAGTGATTTCTATACGGTGGTATGAACAATGGTAGTAACGATATGGTTTACAGTCCCACATGACTATAAAAATTTAGATCCATTAAGGAAATTGGATCTTTATGAAAACATTTGATCTTTTGAAAATTAAATCTAGTTTTTACCCTAGATAAGTTTTCCGGGATAACCCTTTACCGGTGTTTGCAAAATATTTTTGTGGGTTTGGTGGGTTTCAGATTTAAAAATTTTAGCTCAAAACTTATGGTTTTGTGTCACCCACTTGCTAACCTTATATTTGGAAAGCAACACGTCCAGTTTACTTGTCCCGTATATTACTTTTCGGTAAACTACCGTCCGGTTATAAAGGAAAGCGTTGAACAAGCAACTGTTAAGGCAATGTCCCCTGACATGCTTTTAATTATGGTCTATAACGTGTCGGACGCAATTACTATCCTTGGTAGGAGCAATAGTAAAGCTCATCCTTATGATTTTTTCGATCTGGCACAAGGTCCTGTCTTTGACCATGCTATGCAACCACCGTTCTTACGGTTGACACCCGATTTAGTTCAGGTGACCTAATGAATTCCAGGTGAATTCCTAGGATTTTACGTTCAATGGTAATGAACACATTGAAAATAGGGTTTTCAAAAAACAAATCGGTTTGTAATTTTGATCAAAATATTTTCTCGTTCAAGCTCGAGTTTAGATATTATTGAATTCCATGAGTTTGTAATTCTCAATCTTTAAGGTCAATCTCAAGGATTGAGTAATATCAGGCTTAAAAGCTGATTTTTGATCTTTTAAGGAGATTATCCTTTCTGGGGATCTGATTCATTAGTCTTATCAAGCTAATTTGCATGGTGCCCCCCATTATACGAGATAAATCCTTCTCATGGTTAGGATAAATCTGACCACTTGGCGACCCTGTTTAATGCTGAGGTCCGTGGATTTCTTGCTGATTTTAGTGATGACTTTTCTAGATTTTTCGTCAACCTACAGCTGGTCTGGATGACAACTTCATGACCTAAATCAAGAAGCGCGTGTCTTTTTCGGAAGACTTTACTTCCTTTTAATGATGGAATTGATTCATCGTGTAGATCCATCTTTTCTTTTCTTTCATCGGGTAAAACATTTTAGTTTAGTCCAAAGCAAAAGTATTTTCAGTTATTTGTTACAGAAATATGTGATATATGTTTTGAATAACTTGGAGATTTTTCCCACACTTGGCTTTTATTTTCCTTTTTATCGTCCTCTATTCCATTTTAAATGAATTTTAACATTTTGGTTTGTTTCTCAATTTATTTCCTTTCCGAGGTTACAATAATTTCGGTGTTAAAACCTAGTTTTATCGTTCATAAATATGTATAAACATGATTTTGAGTTCATTTAATTGAAAATTTTGAAAATTTTTACTAGAATTGGGTAGTCAGTATATAAGACTAGGGCTGTTCTTTATTATCAGAGAGCACTAAATTCTAATACAACTACTGCTTTACTAGTATTTTTAATGGTAACCAAGTGTTTAAGATAAAAATTTTAAAATCTGAAAGAATTTAACCCCTTCCCACACTTAAGATCTTGCAATGCCCTCATTTGCAAGAAATCAGTAACAATTTAAATTATTGAGGGTGATTTGTGTGAAAATGATTAAATTTTTACCAAAGTTTCCAAATATATTGGCGTTTGTTTGCTGAATGATAAATGGTGCACATCATTTGTTCATTCCGTCTTGTTGTTATTTCACATATATTTTGCATCTTGTCGTCAAAATTAGTTACTTTTGCTGAACTTAATGCCAGTCTTTGAAAATGCGTTGTTTTACCCTGTTGTGTACATAAGATAAACTGCAAACATATATACATATTTTTGAAGTTTGGTATATTACCCCACATTCAAAAATTATTAAAATCTAAGAATAAAAGTTAGACAATTATAAAAACTATTACAATATTAACAAAAGTATTAAACGTATCAATCATTACAAATTACAAAATAAAAAAAAATAAGTAGACTAGGGATGATATTGATACCAATAGGGGTTCCAAGCATAACCATAGGTGCTATAGAATGCTTCGACAGGGTTATACGTAGGATACGGTGGCTGCATCTCTATAGACCAGGGAGGGAAGATGGGTTTCGGTGTAGGAATATAGTTTCTACCTATATGTTGGCAATGAGCTATGATTTGGTTCTGATGAACTTGCCAATCTTCAAATGCTCTCTGTCTAGCATTTTCGTACTCCTGAGAAGCTATAAACCTTTGCATTTCTTGCATCTCATTCCCCCCTCCTACATTACCTTGCTGTTGGTTTCTCTCAACCTGTGGATGTCTACCATGGTATGGTACTGCGGCGTTATTTTGCCTCTTCAAAACTTTCGCACCATGGTATACATTTAAACCTATAGTATCGCGGGGTTCTGGTTCTTCCACTAATAATCCCCCCGACTTATATCCACACCGAGATATTCAGCAATCAAAGTAATAAAAATACCACCTCCTATTATGCTATGCGGTCTCATCCCCCGAACCATAGCTGATAAATAATAACCCACACAATACGGTATACTTACAACGCTTTGTGGGTCTCGAATACACATATGGTAAAACAAATCCTGTTCATTTACTTTTTCCTTGTTCTTACCCCTTTGTGTAATCGAATTAGCTAAAAACCTATGAATTACTCTTAATTCAGCTCTATCTATATCCAAATAAGAGTAATTTCCCCCTTTGAAACGGTGATGGCTTGTCATTTGACTCCACACACCGTGTGTATCAAAATTTTCATCTATCTTTCTACCATTTAGTATCAACCCTCTACAATCGGCAGATGCTAACTCCTCAGGTGTATATATAAGTAAAGCCTGAGCCATGTCTAGTAAAGACATGTGGCGCATCGAACCGCCTAACAAAAATCTAATAAAAGATCGATCGGTTAAACTAGTTACCCGATCATTCAACTCTATACTACACAATAATTCTTCACACCATACTTTATATACAGGTCTACGCATGGTGAATAAACGTACCCAGTCATTAAAAGTAGAATTACCATACCTCTGTACAAGTAATTCCCTAATTGGCCCGGCCAATTCTACAGCTTCTAAGGGTCCCCATTCTATGACCCTAGGTACCTCAACAACTTTAGAATGAAGAGTATGCAAACCCCTTTGGTACTTTGGATAATTTATCCAAAGTCTGTCAAATCTCAGGTTCGGGTGCAACTCTTCCAAGTGCATATCAGAAAATGTCATGACTGGATGAGGTATATCTTGCTTGTAGTAGTTATCCACCTCCTATTGTTCCGCACTTTCAGCAGGAGCATTGCGAGCTTGGGATGAAGATTCACCCCTTTCAGTCTGCAAAACACATCAAACACAATTTTTGTGCATCCAAATATGCATTAGTGTCAGCAAAATCATCAATCAAAATAATTACAATGACATGATCAATTTATATCAAACTTAAGCTCATTTTCACATTTTTATCAAATCTACACTTTTTCAAATAAGCATATACGAAAATGTTCGCCAAGTTCATAAGCATTCAACTCAAATAACATGTCAAAATAATAATTACTAGCAATTAAACAAGTTTCAAATGGCATTATCTTTCAAAAATCAAGTTCATGAGTTTTAGACTTGAAAAAGTCCACTTTAATTCTCAAAATCATGTTTAGGCTCAAAGTTTGGATCATTTAACTACCTAGACATGTTACACTACTTAATTTAGCAACAATTCATGACAAAAATCGGCCATAACCTGTTTATATCAAAAAGCCCCAAATTTGCTCAAGAACACAAACCCTAGATTACTCAAAATTTGAAGTTTAAGGCTTCTAATCATGTTAAACAGCATTAATCTAGGTTATACAAGCATAATACATAAACAATTTAAGCCTAATTACACTAAAAAGCATCAAAATCAAATTGGGGAAAAAAATTGCTCAAGAACACTAATTTCGGATTAAATGGTGTTTAGGTGTAGAAATTTACCGTTTTTCTTGAGTAATTCCTTGATAGCATCCTTCTCAACATGATTTTAGTAAAAGATTTGATGATTAACGGTTAAAAATTGTGATTTTGGGAGTTTTTTTTTCGTTTATTTTCGGCAGTATTTTCGCAGGTTTTTAGTTTTTGTGGGTTGGGGACTGATCTGTTCTGCGGTTATATTTTTTCTGATTTTTAGTCCCTCCGCGACTCGCGGTGTTTTCCCCTTCAAACTCCGCGAGTCGCGGAGTTTGGTATTTTTTTTTAATCTTTAACTTATTAAAACAATTAAGTAATTAATTTTAAAATTTTGTTTCTTTTGTTATTTAGGACGAGGTCGTTTCGGATCGATGTCCTAGTCCGTCATTCGACAAAATTTTAAAATTTGTCTTTTTGTAGCGATTGTTTTAAAAGCTAAGATTTTTGGGTTTTTTTTTTTAATGTTTTTGGCATACTTTAATTCAATAAGATTAAAAATAATGATAATAAAAGTTCTCGTCCCTTCCTTGGGTAAAGCAATTTCGGTTCAAAGACCTAGTCTTCAACTTACGACGAATTTTAAAAATCATATTTTTAACTTAATGAGATAAAGTAAATTTTTGTTTTTAAATTCACACAATTTAAATATAAAATTCAAAATTAATATTAAAAATTCACACCAAACTTAAAATTTGAAATGCATAAAATTAAAAATTCATATTTTAAAAATTAAAAATTCACACCAAATTTAATTTAAAAATTCATATTATAAATTCACACCAAACTTATATTAATTTTTCAAATATTTACAATTTTAAATATATTGTTTTTACAAAGTTTACAATATTAATTTAAGATTTAAATATTAATTTTAAAAACATGGTAAAAATAAAATTAAAAATCTTTTTGGCTTTTTATCCCACTTTAATCAATCAAATATTATCAAAAATATGCGCCCCTCTTTTCGGTAAAGTAATTTCGGTTCTAAGACCTAATTTAACTCATGACGAATTTTTGAAATATTTTGGGTTGATTGATTAAAGATATTTATACCTTAAGAATAAACGTTAAATTTCGCAGTGATATAATAAATTTTTGAATGATATCAATAATTTCGGTCGCCAAACCTAATTTTATTCAATACCAATTTAATACTTTTTAGCGAACAAATTAGCGTTTATTATCAAAAGGTTAAAAATAAAATAAAATAAAAACTGTACAGACTTACCTGTGAAATAGATTTCTTAGTTATATGATCTATCCCATTCATAAGATAGTCGGTTTAATTGGTTTTCCATGGCTACATAGGCGTAACCTCAAGCATTCAGTGTCTTTTCTTCTAAACATATGAACGGTCCGTCTCTGCATAAAGTAACAAATTCGGTATTTGAATAGGTTTGATTATTTGAACATTTACCTCCATGTGACCATTTTCCGCATTTGTGACATCGTTCTAGGTGTCGTGCTCTTCTTTTCGCTGCGGATTTTGATTTTCCTTTACCAAATTGTAACTTATTATCTTCGCATCTGGATTCTTTTCTAACTCCGTCCATTCTTTCTCTGATTACTGATACTAATTCACTCGGTAGTATGTCATTATTTCGTTTAGTGATCAAAGCGTGTAGCATTAGACCATGGTTTAGTTCACAGGCAGTCTTCATTTTGTAAAAACCTAAAAAAATAAAAAATTCAGAATGGGGGGAGAAGACTAGTTCTTTAGGGTCTGCTAGGGAAAAACCATTCGGGTTCCATTTTCGAGAACTACACGAAAACAGACAATCTAACTCTAACAGAAATACATAAACCCCTTTGATTCTCCCCACACTTAGTCAGCTGTGGTGTCGAAATTGTGATTAACATTATTTTCAATTGAATCATCAACAACTTGTATATCTTTGACTTTTACTTCAATCCATTTGTTGATTTCCTCCGTAACTTTCACAAATTCAACTAACATTGCCTTTTCTTTTGACGATAAATTGGATATTAATCGGTTATATAACTTAAAGTTTCCTTTAATCTTAGCATCGTGAATCCTTTTATAAAGTTTCTTCGTTGAACTGTTAAAAATGGGTTCATCTAATTTCGTATCTTCAACGGCATTCTTTGTGATTGGATCATCATTAAGTGTTTCTTCATCTTCCCCACACTTATGCATTTTTATTGGTCTAACAGTTTTGGTTTGTGGAGATCTAAACTTTCGGTTCACAAAGGTGATCGATGTATCACCATTCCTAAGTGTTATTCTACCTTCTCTTACATCAATGAATGCCTCGGTGGTTGCTAAAAATGGACGACCTAGAATTAGAGGAATATCAAGGTTTTCCTCCATATTAATCACTATGAAGTTTGTAACAAAGGTCAAACTTCCCACGTTAACAAGTAAATTATTTGCTATTCCAACCGGGTATTTAATGGTTTGGTCAAATGATTGAACACCTATTTTGGTTGGTTTTAATTTACCCATGCCTAATCTTTTGTATAAGGAAAGAGGCATAATATTTGCACTTGCTCCTAAATCTGCGAGTCCATTATATACAGCACCATCATTAAGTAAGCAAGAAATGATAAATTCACCCGGGTCTCCTGCTTTAGTAAGTCGAGTTGGTTTGTAAACCTTTTTCGGGTGTTCTTTCCTTGGTTCTTTCATTTCTATTTGAATTTCTTATTCACATTTTTCTTCGTTTCTTGGAATGGGAGGTTTGTATAGGAATTCTTCTTCATCACTCAAATTTGAATCCTCCCTATATTCCAGTTTTAATTTTTCATATGTTGTTGATAACATATTTATGTTTTCATTTTGAAAGTTTTCTTGGGTGGTGAAATTATGATTAACTTCATTGTCAACTTCCATCGGACCATGTATGTAATATTTAACTCTGTGACCATTAACTTTAAATTCAATCCCATTTGAATTTCTCAATTCTATCGTTCCGTATGGGAAAACTCTTTTGACTATGAATGGCCCAGACCATCTTGATTTCAATTTTTCAGGAAATAGCTTGAATCGTGAATTGAAAAGAAGAACTCTGTCTCCTTCTTTAAATTCTTTTGAACTTCTGATTCTTTTATCATGCCATTTCTTCGTTCTTTCTTTATAGATTAACGAATTTTCGTATGCTTCATGTCTTAATTCTTCTAATTCGTTTAGTTGACTTAATCGTAGACGTCCGGCTTCATGTAAATCAAGATTACATGTCTTCAAAGCCCAAAATGCTTTGTGTTCAATTTCTACTGGAAGATGACATGCTTTTCCATAAACAAGTCTAAAAGGTGTGGTTCCAATTGGAGTTTTGTAGGCTGTTCTAAAAGCCCAGAGTGCATCCTCCAATTTAATGGACCATTCCTTCGGATTTGATCCTATGGTTTTCTCTAGAATACGTTTTAAAGCTCGGTTGGTATTTTCAACTTGTCCACTTGTTTGTGGATGATATGCGGTGGAGATTTTATGAGTTACTCCATATCTTTTAAGAACTTTCTCAAGTTGATTATTACAGAAATGAGTACCCCGATCACTTATTAAAGCTTTCGGTGTTCCAAACCTTGCAAAAAGACGTTTTAAAAAGTTGACTACAACTCGTGCATCGTTAGTTGGGAGAGCTTGTGCTTCCGCCCATTTAGATACATAATCAATGGCTACGAGTATATATAGATTATTATGAGATTTTGGAAATGGACCCATAAAGTCAATACCCCAAATGTCAAATACTTCACATACTTGGATGACATTTTGTGGCATTTCATCACGTTGACTTATTTTTCCGGCCCTTTGACAAGCATCACAGGATTTGCAAAGAAGGTGTGCATCTTTGTAAATTGTAGGCCAATAGAATCCAGCTTCATAAACTTTTCTTGCTGTTAGTTAAGGCCCATAATGCCCTCCTGTTGGTCCTGTGTGACAATGGTTTAATATTTTACTAGCTTCATCTCCAAATACACATCGGCGTATTATTCCATCGGGACAACTTTTAAACAGATGTGGATCTTCCCAGAAATAGTGTTTTATATCACTGAAGAATTTCTTTCATCTTTGGTACGATAATCCCTTTTCAAGGAATCCACAAACTAAGTAGTTTGCATAGTCTACAAACCAGGGAATTTCATTATAATCTATCTTCAATAGATATTCATCAGGAAAGTTGTCTTGTATGGCCGATTCATTTAGAACTTCTAACTCAGGATTTTTAAGATGAGAAAGATGATCAGCGGCGAGATTTTCTGCTCCTCTTTTATCTCGGATTTCAATATCAAACTCTTGTAAGAGTAAGATCCAACGGATTAATCTTGGTTTAGCATCTTGTTTTGAAAATAAGTATCTAAGAGCAAAATGGTCGGTATAGAGCAGAATGGTTGGTTTAGAAAAATCTTTTATGAAACGTCGGTAAAAATCGGCATGCCCTAGAAAACTCCTAACTCCTCTAACATTAGTGGGTTGTGGAAGTTTAGCAATTACATCTACTTTAGCTCTATCCACTTCAATTCCTTCTTTTGAAATTTTATGTCCAAGAACGATGCCTTCTTTAACCATGAAATGGCATTTCTCCCAATTAAGAACTAGATTTGATTGTTCGCATCTAAGAAGCATTCGTTCCAGATTAACTAGACATGATTCAAATGTATCACCGAAGACTGAAAAGTCATCCATGAATACTTCCATGCATTCTTCTATCATGTCGTGAAAAATCGCCATCATACACCTTTGAAAGGTTGCAGGGGCGTTGCAAAGTCCAAATGGCATGCGTTTGTAAGCAAAAGTACCATAAGGGCACGTGAATGTGGTTTTCTCTTGATCTTCGGGTGCTACTGGAATTTGAAAATATCCGGAAAATCCATCTAGAAAACAATAGTAACTATTTCCGGCTAATCTTTCCAACATTTGATCTATGAAAGGTAAGGGAAAGTGATCTTTTCTGGTGGCGTCATTTAATTTTCTATAATCAATACACACACGCCATCCTGTTACAGTCTTAGTAGGAATAAGCTCATTTTTCTCATTTGTAATGACAGTCATGCCACCCCTCTTAGGCACGCATTGAACTGGGCTTACCCATGGACTATCAGAGATTGGATAAATTAAACCTGCATCTAGCAGTTTAATAATCTCTTTCTTAACTACATCTTGCATATTAGGATTTAGTCTTTGTTGGCGTTGCACATACGTTTTATGACCTTCTTCCATAAGGATTTTATGTGTGCAATACGAAGGACTTATTCCTTTAATATCATGAATCTTCCATGCAATGGCTGGTTTATGGGCTTTCAACACAGAAATGAGTTGTGATTTCTCATTTTCAGTAAGAGAAGACGATATTATTACAGGTAATTCAGATTCACCATGTAAATAAGCGTATTCCAAATGGTTTGGAAGTGGCTTTAACTCTAATTTTGGAGGTTCTTCTATCGATGATTTATATCGATATCTGTCTTCTTCTTTTAGCATTTGAATTTCTTCTGTTGTTGGTTCATATCCATTAGCTATAAGTGTAGCTAACATTTCAGCTTCATCAATTGGTTCATTACCTTCTCCTAAAGAACATTCTCCTGTTCCTTGTAATTTTGGAAATTCTTCTAATAATTCTGCATGTTCATCTATAGTTTGAATATAATAACATGTATCATCTGCAGATTGTGGTTGTTGCATTGCTCTATCAACTGAAAAGGTAACACTCTCATCCTCTATACTTAGGGTCAGTTTCTTACCGAACACGTCTATCATTGCTTTAGCCGTGTTTAAGAATGGTCTTCCTAATATGAGAGGAACTTGAGAATCTTCTTCCATGTCCAAAACAACAAAATCTACTGGAAATACTAAAGTACCAACTTTAACTAGCATGTTTTCCATTATCCCTCTAGGATATTTTATTGATCTATCGGCTAGTTGTATGCTTATTCTGGTTGGTTTCAATTCTCCAAGGTCTAGTTTAGCGTATAGTGAATACGGCATTAGATTTATACTAGCACCTAAGTCTGCCAATGCTTCTATTGAACTAAGACTACCCAGAAAACATGGAATTGTGAAGCTTCCTGGATCAGATAATTTTTCTGGTATCTTATTCAACAGCACTGCTGAACAATTAGCATTCATAGTAACAGCCGAGAGTTCTTCCATTTTCTTTCTATTTGAGATTAGATCTTTCAAGAATTTAGCATATCTAGGCATTCCTGAAATTACATCAATGAAAGGAAGATTTACATTTATCTGTTTAAACATATCCAAGAATTTGGATTGCTCGTCTTCAAGTTTCTCTTTCTTCATTTTACTCGGGTAAGGAAGTGGTGGTTGGTATGGTTTAACATAAGGTTTATCCTTAAATGTGTTATCTTCATTAACCTTTTCAACTACCGGTTCTTTTTCCTTATCTTGATCAGGTTGTGGTTCTTGTGGAGTAGGAATAGTTTCATCAGAAGTTACAGGTATTTCAGGTGGTTTAAGTGTTGTACCACTTCTTGTGGTAATGGCTTTAGCTGTTTCATTCCGGGGGTTAGCATTTGTATCACTAGGTAGACTTCCTGGTTTTCTTTCACCTATTAACCTTGCTAGGTTACTTACTTCTTGTTCCAAATTTTGAATAGAAGCTTGTTGATTTCTAAATGCTTGAGCATTTTGTTCATTGGTTTGTTTTTGAGATGTGAAAAACTGCGTTTGAGTTTCAACTAGCTTTGTCATCATATCTTCTAAATTTGGCTTTTTATCATCGGTTTGTTGTGGTGGCTTGTTTTGAAAATTAGGTCTTTGCTGATTGTAAGTATTATTGGATACTTGTTGATTGCTAGGACCCTGTTGGTTGTTGTATGGAATATTTCGGTTATAATTCTGGTTTTGATTGTAAATTGGTCTTGGCGGTTGATAATTATTCTGATAATTATTTCCAGGCCTTTGGTTTATGTATGAAATATTCTCTCTTTGTTCCATTGTTAATTCAATACTGAGACAATCTTTTGTCAAATGTGGTCCTCCACACTGCTCATAACTAATTCGTATTGAGTGAATATCCTTAGTCATCTTTTCCATTCGTCTTTCCACAGCATCTATCTTTGCGGAAATGGAATCTAAGTCATGGCTAGAATCGGCTCTAGCTGCTTTAGATGATCTAACGATATCTTTTTCTTGGTGCCACTCATGTGAGTGGGAAGCAGTGTTATCAATAATTTTGTAAGCATCAGTTTCGGTTTTTTTCATAATAGAACCACCAGCTGCTATATCTATGTCTTTCCTTGTAGTGATGTCGCATCCTTGGTAGAATATTTGTACTATTTGACAGGTGTCTAAACCATGTTGCGGACATCCTCTTAATAACTTTCCAAATCTAGTCCACGCCTCATATAGAGTTTCATTTGGTTTCTGTGTGAACGTAACAATTTCTGCTTGAAGTCTTACGGCTTTAGATGCCGGAAAGAATTGTTTAAGAAATTTGTCAACTAAAACGTCCCATGTATCGATCGCCCCTTCAGGTAATGATTCCAACCAATCTTTGGCTTCTCCCTTTAAAGTCCAGGGAAATAACATGAGATATATCTGTTCATCCTCCACTTCTCGGATTTTAAATAGTGTGCAGATCCTATTAAAGGTACGTAAATGTTCATTTGGATCTTCCTTCGGCGTACCACTAAATTGGCATTGATTAGTCACCATGTGTAGAATTTATCCTTTGATTTCATAATCTGGCGCATTAATGTCTGGATGAGTAATTGCGTGACCTTGGCCAGTGCGTTTAGCTCTCATTCGGTCTTCCATACTTAAAGGTTCCAGATTCTCCATAATTGAATTTGTTGAATCGGTATCACTAGATGATTCTGATTTAATGGTTCGTTCCTCAACAATCTCTGTTTGAATGATTGGTGGTTCCGGAGGAAAGTAGTGTGGTTCAGGATCTACGAATCGTTCCTGAATATTCTCCGGATTCTCAATTGTGAGGTCGGGTTCAAAAAATGGATTATCGGAAATTTGAACTGAAGTACTTGGTCGACTGGATGACGATTCTAAAGAAAAATAAACGGCGGTAATATTTGCTAAATGTCTTGATCTAGTTACAGATGGTGAACGTACAAAAGGTGGTGAACGTCTTGCTCGGTGCATTCACTGAATATCCTATTAGTTTTTTTTTTAAAAGGAAAGAAAAATTATAATAAGTTATCCAATCAATAGACTTTTCTGATTTTGCCCACGTTTCGAATAGCCAAAAGATGCAGCAGAGGGGCAGGATTCGTTTGGTCTCAATATAATTGAGGACTGTTTGGCTCCAATAACCCGGTCCACGTACAAATCCAACTATTACTACGAACCAAAAAATTTTGATGTCTATCAATTTAACCACTTAAAATAAATTTTCGTAATTTTAAGAAATTTAGATAAGAAGTAGAATAAAAATCTATGTCCTAAAACTAGAATAGCGTGAAATAAGAAAGAAAAAGAGTTCGTCGAAAAAGGTCGAAAAAGAAAAAATGGTTGAAAAATAAAAGGTGACGGAAAAATAAAAGAAACTTATAAAACTTAGAAATACTTGACTAACCTAACCTTATTACTACAACTAACTTAAAATTATAATCACAAATTGAGATTACTAATTGGAATGATAATTGATACATAGGTAAAAGTCGTCTAAAAATATTAAAGCTTACAGGAAAAACTAAATCCCAAATGGAAATAACTTAAAAAGAAACAAAAACTTAAAAAGGCGTCGCAAAATTCTAAAGCACCTAAATCTTAGTCTAAAGAAAAAGCACTTAAGGAATTCTACGGCAAAGCCTAAAAATCTAGAAGTAAAAATAACTATTGCAAAAACTAAGTTTAAAACTAAATATGAGCGAAAAAATACAAATATTACGCTAAAACGATTAAAAAAAAGGGACAAAATATAAAAATATACAAAAAGTTGTAAAAATTACAATTTTTATAAAAATATTATTTTTATATTATTTATTTATTAAAACTACTAATTTTACAATTTAATTAAACTAATTTAACTAAATAAAACAAATTAAATAAAAAGTAAAACTAATTATAATAAAACTAATTATAATAATAATAATTAATTAGGGTTTAAAATAATAATTATTAATAATTACTCGTAATTAATACTGAATTAGGGTTTCTGTCAGCGTGTCAGGTTTACTCCGCGAGTTGCGATATTCAAAGCATCAAACCCCGCGAGTCGCGGGGTTCAGAAATTCAAACCTGGAACAGTTTAAAACTGACGCGTTTTTTTTTTTTTTTTATTTTCTGTTTTTTATTTTTTCTGTTTATAAAAAAAATATGTGTATAATAAAAACTTATATTTAAAACTTAAATAAAAATAGAATCACTTTATAATTTTATAAATAAAAATCTTAAAACTAGATTTATATATATATTTTTATATGTTTTTAAATAAAAACAAAATACTTAAATAAAACTTATATAAAAATAAAGAAACTTTATAAAACTTAAATATTTAACAAAATCTTAAAAATACATAAATTTTTTTTTTTTTTTTATATTAGCGTTGCGCTTCCGGCGTTTAAGAGTCCCCGGCAGCGGCGCCAAAAATAACTTGATGTCGTGCGAGGTGTATATAAAATAGCTTATACTTTTACAGGAAAAACTATTAAATACGATACATTTTTACACAAGATATTTATTTATTTATAGAATGGATATACTTAAACCTTGCTACAACACTTATAGGCAGTGTACCTAATCGTACAGTAGTGTAGTTTTTAGTAAGTCCGGTTCGTTCCACAGGGAATCTTTTTAAACAAAGCTTAACGCTATATTAGTTTACTTTTATAAAAATACAAATATATATATAAGTAATATTATTATTATAAAGGGGGGTTTTTACCGTTTAATGACCGGTTTGTCGATTTTAAAACTTTAGTCGCAGTTAAAACCAAATGTAAAATATTAAAAATAAATACAAGACTTAAATTAAAGCGGCAAGTAAATAATGATAATGAAATTGCGAATAATAAAAATGCGATAAAATAAACTTGCGATAATTAAAAAGTACGATAATTAAAAGTGCAATTAAATACAATAACAATAAAAATGCGATAATTAGAAGTGCAATTAAATATAAAATAAAGGAAATTAAATATGAAATAAAAGAATTATGCTTATTTAAACTTCCGTAATCATGATGTTTGACGTGTTGATTTTAGTTTTATGCCCATGGGTTAATTGTCCTTTGTCCTGGATTATTTAATATGTCCATACGGATTTGTCCATAATAGTCCATCAGTCATAAATATAAAGAGCGAAAGCCTTCGTCAAATTATTCTTATTCCCGAAGTCAAATATTCTAACTAATTGGGGATTCGAATTGTAACAAGGTTTTAATACTTTGTTTAATGAATACACCAGGTTATCTACTGCGTGTAAACCAAGGTTTTACTACTTTGTTAACAATTACACCAATTACCCTTGAATGTAATTCACCCCTGTTTCAACAAGTTTATTAACTATTAATCCAGTTCCGTATCCGGTAAAATGAATAATTATTGGTATTTATAGATATCCCGCCCACCGTACCCAGTCAAGCGTATGTGGTTATATATAAATACGTCAAATTATAAGTTTGTATATTAAATTAACAAGGTATTGTTTAGTTAATATAAAACCCACTAATAGCCCATAGTCTAATTTCCACAAGTGTCGTTCTTTTGTCCAAACCCCAATTATGGTACAAAGCCCAATTACCCAATTTTAGTAATTAGCCCAACATCATGATTACTTCAGATTAAATAAGCATAATAATAACTTAGCTACGAGACATTAATATAAAAAGGTTGAACATAACTTACAATGATTAAAAATAGCGTAGCGTTACACGGACAGAATTTCGACTTACACCCTTACAACATTCGCTAACATACCCTTATTATTAGGATTAAAATTAAAATTAAAATATAAATAAATATATACGATATAGATAGAGAGATGGATGGATTTTTGGTCATTTTTGTGATCAGAATTCGTTTGCTTTTATAGGGATTTTCGACTTTTGGGGCTCCGCGACTCGCGGCATTTTTGCCTTCAAACTCCGCGAGTTGCGGAGTTTGAAATTACAGCTCAGTCCCTTTTGGAGTCTTTCTTGCCGACGGTTTATAATATATATATAATATATATTTAATTAATATAATTAATTATATATTATATTATATTTATATACATAGTTAACTTGTAATTTTTAGTCCGTTGCGTCGAGCGTTGAGAGTTGACTCTGGTCCCGGTTCCGGATTTTCGAACGTCCTTGCGTACAATTTTATATTTGGTACTTTGCGTTTTGAATCTTGTACTCTTGTAATTTCGAGACGTTTCTTATCAATAATTGGAACCTCTTTGATTGTCTTTTGTACTTTTGAGCTTTTTGGTTGTTTGCGTCTTCAATTCGTCGAATCTGTCTTTTGTCTTCACCTTTTATTATTTAAACGAATATCACTTTTAAATAGAACAATTGCAACTAAAAGCTTGTCTTTCTTGAGGAATAATGGTATGAAATATATGTTCGTTTTTAGCATTATCAAGTACCTTCTTCATTTCTCCATAGGGTGAGTATTTCACGAACCCATCCCCATTTTCTGAAGAAATCTCGATAATTGATCGGTGGGTGTGCTCCCGTCATGCTATCTTCGGAGCTAGAGGAACTCGAGGAATCAGGTGAGAAATCCATATTATGTGCTTGGAATAAGGTTTGATATGAAATGGGTGTTGAATATTGAATGATATATTCGTCTCCTTGAATACGTATATATAGAAAAAGATTTCCGTAATTTACGGAGGAAATTTAGGAAAAGTGTTAGACAAAGTCTATTGAGATAGATATGATAAGATATGATTTGTCTATACTCCATTAATGCAATAATTGCAGTATGACGTGTCTAGATTAAAAATGATAAGTATGTAATCAAATAATGATTAAAGACTTTCAATTCGTAATGGCCTATTCAGGTCTAGGGCTTGAGCTATAGGATCCTTTAAATTGGTAATCCAAACCCTTCCATTCTAGAGTTTCGTAGACGCCATCCGTCAAGAAAATTCAATGATAAAAAATAACGAGAAAAAAAAGATTTAAAAGTAACGAATATGAGTAGTGATGACATTATAATATCTTTGAGATTCTCGATAACTCAATGACATTTTCTGGTTGGCAAATCGATGCATAAAGGCATAAAGCATATAGGTACGTGATATAACAAGGAAGTTATATACGTTTGAGTATGAATAGTAACAAATATTGGAGTTTCAAAAATCATGGATAATATTTCATGTAATACATATGTAATACACAAAACCATGATAGATGACATAGGAATGTCGAGAACGGTGTCGCATTTAAATGTGGTGGCGGAATTAAATAGTACTTAGGAGAATGAGCAGAGTTCTTAGATTGGCTCGGCATTCTAAGATAAGTAAAGTTTCTAAAGTATAGTGTAGCATTTAACAGTTAAAGGCAATAATTAAAGGCACTATAGTCAAAGGAAGTTGTAGTCCTACATTGCTAAGGTACCTAATTGTATAAGGCACACTTAAAATGCAATCCTGGTTCTCTACAACAGCCTGCTCTGATACCAATCTGTCACACCCCCCAAA
This sequence comes from Rutidosis leptorrhynchoides, assembly GCF_046630445.1. NCBI lineage: Eukaryota > Viridiplantae > Streptophyta > Magnoliopsida > Asterales > Asteraceae > Rutidosis > Rutidosis leptorrhynchoides. The sequence goes on along the minus strand of NC_092334.1, from coordinate 495,981,770 downwards.
ATGGACCAGGGGTAATTGTGACCAATCATATCATAACACAGTTGTATAAAGGAGAACGACTCTATATGAGACTTTTTAAATAAAACATTTGTTGATAAAACAGCGGAAGCAGTAATACATGTTTACATTATTATTAAAACGTAAAATAAATGTTTATGAACTAAAATATAATATGCGATGTGGACTCCAAGCAAGCATCAAATTTATCATTACAAAGTTGCAAACAGCTAGCTCAATCATCACCCGAGACAAAACATGCTTAAAGTGTCAACTAAAAAGGTTGAGTGAAATTCACAGGTTTATAAATAATATCCAAAGTTTTAGACCACAAGATTTAGTTTAAAGTTGATTGATATAGAAATATCAATCTAAAAGTGTTGCTGCATTTTGTAATATCGCTAATAAACAAGTTTACCCTATGACACCTTGTACTGTCAGTGTCGTGGAATCATTATTATGTAACCAAAGACCAACGGTCGAATGGTTAGAGACGTTACTCTCAATAGGCCTACTCACAATAATTAAGTTTGCATTTAAACGTAGCAATTGACGATATTACGGTAGGGATTTAGCATGAATCAAAGCATGACAGCATAGTTAACAATTTAGTACTTGTGTCTAAGTGTAAAACAGTTATAAAGCAAGCATGTGTCTCACCCTAAAAGTTATAAATAGTTAAGTAAATAGTAAAAGTGGAGCTATGAAAATCACCTTAGCAGCACAAAAGAGTATTCCATGAAAGAATTGAACGGAAGGACGTGACCGAGATCTCAACCTAGAGATAGAACGTATGATCAGACATTGCCTAACAGACAATAGTATATAGTACTATATTGATAGTAATGGTTCACTAAAGAATTTCCATTTTCGAAAGGTTACTATTTATGGAAAGTTTCCACTTATAGTAATTTTCCAATTTTAGAAAGTTCGGGTTAATCTTTATCAAGACGTAGTATAACTTTACTCAAACTTCGTTGCTATCAAATAAGTCAGGAATGACCAGATGTAACCGAGGGCCCAGGACTCTTGACCAGAATCTAAGTCATGGCATTCGAGATCCACAAGCTTACCCATAAATGGCAACCTAGACATCATTCACTTACGACCGTGAGTAGCGATGAAGTTCACATGAATTGTACATTATCTTTGATTAACCTTCACTTTAAGTTTATATGTTAGTATATATATTATATTATATTTATTAATGTATTAACAATTTGATTATCTTATATTATATACTATAAGTTATTATTATTAAATTAGTATAGTTATAAAATAAGTGTTTATTAATAATGTATTGTTATTAACTTTTATTATAAGCATTATACTTTATTATATAGTATATTTAGTTATTAACCGTAAGTTATAATAATAATATTAATTTAGTATATGCAATATACTTATGTTAATCGAAAATCATACTAATATATGTTAATTTGAATATTAATTCATTAAATATTATATTTATAATTTTTATAAACTTAGTTAATTATACAATTCAGTAGGATATTTTATAAAAATAATTTTATCAAGTTTTTATATTTATTTCCCACTTTTCTTTATATATATATACTCGGTTTATATTAATCAAATTTAATTAGGTAATAAATATTAAATCGACCTAAATAAATAATTTTATATTTTTTTCAGGTTCTATATTATGTAAAAATGTTATAAAAATTATTAAATCAAATTTTATATCAAAATATTATTTATTTAATGTTTTCTAATTATTTAACCATTGTTATCGGCCAATAATTAAATAAATAGGAAAATTAATTTAAAATTAATTTTTATATTTTTTTAAAGTATCTAGTGATGCTACTAATCATATAAAAAATTTATAAAAATATTTAATACACGTTTGTATTTATTTTGTATTTTCTTTATTATTTCTCTCAGTTTAGAATAATGCAAAAGTAAATTCTTTTTAAATATTAATCATCCCATTAATTTAATTTTTATAATTTTTTCTTATTTATAAAAGTATAATAATCTAAAAAAAAATTATAATTATTTTTATTACTATTTAATATTTTATTACTAATTTTATATTGTTTTTATGTTTAAATACTACATAATTCATATTTAATTATAAATAATATTCCATAAATTATCAAAATTATTTTTATACATCATAATAATTATAATACTAATTATAACATGTAAAAATAATTTATATATATTAAATTCAAATTTTTAAAGAATATACAAAAAAATAAAAGCAATTCGATAAAAAATATAGAAAATACCTCAAGTACTTTCCCAAGTTTGTGAGAGAGTTTTTCCAAAGATTTGATACAAGTTTTTATGAAATGAAAGTAGGTATTTATAGGAAAAAAATGGTTGGTGAAAAGAAAAAATATAAATAAAATAAAGGTGCCAATTTTGACAAAAAATAAAAACATGTTAAAAATGTTTTTAATAAGTTTTTGCATTTGAAAATATTTAGTCAAAATTCATGGGCTCATTATTTAATTTATAAAAAAATCTCTTTTTTTTATAAGCTAAAAATATATATATAATGATTAAAATAACTTATCATTTAATTAATAATTATGTTTCATATAGTTTTAAATATAATACGCATTAATATTAATATTAATTAAAGTTATTTTATATAATTAGTGTTAACTTTAGTTAACAAAAAGTGTCGACTAAAAATAAATATTTGATCAATGTCAAATTTAATTATATATTACGTATGGATAACAACCCTATAGTCAAATTAGTCAATTCAGGTATGGAAATATGAGGGTTGTTATAACCTGGTTCGCTAAGACCACCGCTCTGATATCAACTGAAAGGACTCGTTCACATCGATTATAAACGATTCACATTAGTTGATTTCATTGCGAGGTATTGACCTCTATATGATACATTTTGTAAACATTGCATTCATTTTAAAAGACAAGCTTTCATTTCAACGAAAGTTAACAGGTATGCATACCATTTCAAAACATATCTATTCTATACAAATGCTATAAATGTGTTTCCCTTATAAATGACTAATATGTCATTTATTTAATAACAATCTTTTTGAACTCGAATGATTTGAATGCAACGTCTTTTGAAAACATGCCATAATTATTATTTTTTATAAAATATTAATATAGTTATGTTATATGTATTAAGTATAGTTTTTGTATAACTTCTAGTTATTTGATAAAATAATTTTAATAGTAATAACTAAAATTTGTATTATTTTGTAATGACAATGATAATCATTTTAATAATAATAATGATAATACTGATAATAATAATTATATTTGTTAATGATAATAATAATTTTTATGATAACAATAGTCATTTTATTTGTTAGTAGTAATAATATAATAATAATAATATTAATGATAATGATAATAATAATGATGATGATGATGATAATAATAATAATAATAATAATAATAATAATAATAATAATGATGATAAAAATGATAATTTGTAATAAAAATGATAATTTTAATAATAATGATACTTTTAATAATAATAATAATAATTTTAATATTAATATAGATTATTTAATAATAATACTTACTAATAAGAATAATAATAATAATAATAATCATAATAATGGTAATAATAATAATTTATAATAAAAAGATAATTCTATTAAAAATTGATAATTTTAATAAAGGTAATAATTTAAGTAATAATATTAATGATAATAAATTTTAATAATCATTTTAATAGTTATAATAACATTAATGTAATTGATAATTCTAACAATGATAATAGTGATAATTTTATCGTAATCTTAACAGTATCTTAACTAAATCATCATACTTATACTTGTTATTTCATAGTCATCTTATTTAGTAACTTTTAGTTCACTTCCATATCATATTCATAATCATACCAATAATGATAAAGATGATGACAATAATAATAATAATAATAATAATAATAATAATAATAATAATAATAATAATAATAATAATAATAATAATAATAATAATAATAATAATAATAATAATAGTAGTAATAATAATAATAATAATAATAATAATAATAATAATAATAATAATAATAATAATAATAATAATAAAAATTTTGATGATAATAATACTAGTTTTAACGCTAATGATACTAATAATAATAATAATAATAATAATAATAATAATAATAATAATAATAATAATAATAATAATAATAATAATACTTAATGGTAATGATAATAATAATAATAATAATAATAATAATAATAATAATAATAATAATAATAATAATAATACTTAATGGTAATGATAAAGAGTGGTAACAATAATAATACTAATGATGATAATAATAGTGGTAATAATAATAATAATAATATTAGTAAAATAATTGAAAATGGGATCTTTACTCACGTATCAATATTGTGATTCGATATTGCAGGAAAGTACTCAAATGCAACAGAAATGATAAACGCTAGGTTGGTCTTACGAACAATAACCACGAACATTACCCATAACCTCCATAGCTATAACCCATAATTTCCTTTGCTTTATCCCGCTCGAAAAACCCGTTTGAAATTACTCGCTCATAACCTTGTTGTAGTATTTTATGTATAATACTAATAATAGTAACACTAATACTACTATTAATAATAATAAGATTAATAACAATATTATTAATCTGAAGAATAATAATAATAATAATAATAATAATAATAATAATAATAATAATAATAATAATAATAATAATTAATAATAATAATAATAATAATAATAATAATAATAATAATAATAATAATAATAATAATAATAATAATATATAATCTAAATGAATCGGAGAAAAAAAATAATGAAACTGGAACCAGCTCGATTTAGATTTATACAAGTTTGAGCCACCAACCCCCCCCCCCCCCCCCCATGCAATCGCATGGGGTTTAGCCTACATGGCCATGCGATCGCATGGCCTTGGTATCCAGCTCACATTCGCTCTAAAGTCTTGCCGACACCCGATTTAATTATATTATATATAGATATATATTTAATCCATATAATTTATTATATATTATATTATATTCACGCGCATAGTTGACTTGTAAAATTAGTTCCGATGACTTGTACGTTGTCGCTCGACTAACGTCCCGGTTCCAGTTTTTCGAACGTCCTTTCGTACGTTTAGAAAACTTATACTTTACGTTTCGTGACATGTACATTTGTCAATAATTAGACTTAATTTACCAATAATTATATCACTCGAAGTGTAAGTTAATCACTTAAGTGTTTTGGTCATTTGCTTCTATAAATCGTCTTCACGATATATATTAAATAATACTATTTAAAATCTTTATTATAAGAAAGATAAATATAATCAATTAATTATATAACTAAATAAATATAATTTGTCACGTTATAGAATATATATATATTATCGTTTAGAAACATGTATATATGATATTGAAATCTTTATTTAACGATAAAATCTCTAGTTTTTCAAAACTAATTATATTAGAACTCCTTTTACTTAAAGGTTGTAATAAATAGGAATCGTTATTTCATAAAACGTTTTAGGAAAGTAAAATCACATATAAAGTATAACGGGTTTCAGGTTTTATAGTTTGTCCATGAACCGAAGGGTAAAGTCCAATGAATAAATAAATGTATGAAATCATCTTATTGTAACATGTCAAATGGGTTTATCTTGTCGACAACCATTAACCCGATTATTTACTCTACATAATTTCACTTTTATGTTAAATATTATGAAAGCTAAATGATTAACTTATCAAGAGTCACGAGGAAATTATTATAAAATATGCTTTGAAAATTAAGCAGGAAACTTCACTAACTTTTGTCTAATACCCTTTAATTGACACATTGTTCTATCATGTAGATTTACTTTACCATCTATTCCAAATATTGTCAGAAAGGAAAGATTTCTCAAATCAACGTGGACCTCAACAGAGACTTATAATAATATTACAATATTTATGGGATTTATAAATGCTAAAATATCTACTAAATCAAACATTGGTATTATCTTCTAATTTCGAAGAAAAATATATTAAACATATAATGAGACAAATACGTTTAATGTAAAGTATTATACATTTAATACTTTGTTAACGTTTTCAAGTTAATATATATATATATATATATATATATATATATATATATATATATATATATATATATATATATATACACACATACATACATACATATTCATATCCATTTATAATCGTTCGTGAATCGTCGGAATTTAGTTGAGGTTAAATGAATACATGAACATAGTTCAAAATTTTTGAGACTCAACTTAACAGACTTTGCTTATCGTGTCGGAAACATTAAATCATATCGAGAATTTGGTTCAAAACAAGTCGAAATTTTCCGGGTCGTCACATTAATAAAGAACAAAATTACGCGGGGGGTACCTGTGGTATACCTCAAAAAACATGCATAGTCCAAAAGTATTTTTTGATTATAGGGGGTCCTTGTGATATCCAGTTTCAACATGTGGAGTCCGACCCTTCAACTCATCATGTCACATGCCTAAAACGTGAGGGTATTTTTGTCATTGACCTTATTAGCTCACAGATACCCCAAATCCATCGATGGTAACCTAATTCTATCCAAAACCAAATTAAACACGCACTTGTTAAACTTTTGATTTAATAACCCTAACTGATGGTGTGCCGTCACCATCTTCAACAATCAATCCAAATCACCTTGTAATACAGTTCGAAATGGAGCACGATAGTCAACAACATGTATATGGTGAAGCTTTACCAAATTCCAACAAAATGATGGTGTGATTGGGGATGAAGATAACGAAATTGATGATTATCATGTTGATATGACAAACTTCCAATATGATGAAGATAAGGAACGAGAAATTAATACAAATGATGAATACTTTTACAGTGGTTTTTACCCCGTATGCACAATACATTCTTTAATTTATATGTGTATGTTACATAAGATAAAACATTGTTGAGTTATGAACCCTACTTATTCGCCTAACTAACTGCATCATATGGTTCAAGAACTGACCATTTTGACTAATCATTCAGAAAGTGCAAATGGGTGCAAATATGAACACATTAAATGGCATGCTTCAAACTAAGCAATTTCATTCCATACCTTAAAAAAGTACATACATAATGCTTACAATCGAAATACATCACAACACATCAAATTCATCTTAAAACTAAGTGAAATACATAACATAAACAATGAACAAGACCAAACTACATATAACCATTAACTTCATTCTTTTAGCTTCACAATGTACGATTTTCAGTTTCTCTTCAGCTTCATTCTTTGATTCGAGCAACACTTGAATGATTCCATTTGATTGAGCATTCATAGGTAGATCAACCTATTCAATGATTCCAGTCGATTGAGCATTCATAGGTGGATCAACCCATTCGAAATAGCCACAATCGTAAGAATATAATTTCCATATCAAGTCAGAAACAAAAAAGAAACAAATTGGAACTGGAACCTAGATTAGAGATTGGATGTTAAATACCTTTGATGCGCATCTGTAGAAATGTCTATCAGGGTTCTTTGATGTCCGAGAGATTTTAAGCAAAGCTCGTCTTTGTAGCGACCCCGATAAATCGTCAATTGACGGCGTCGACTTCTTGGGTCCCGTTGCGTGGTCATAGGTCTTTAATGTGACGTTTGACCAAAGATATGTCGCATTCCTTTCAAAAATAAAGATTATTTCAAAGTTTACAAGAGTTGTTCATCCAAAAGTTTCGTTACAAGTTTATAGTTACATGTGAAACATATGCGACACAGTTTTAAAGAAAGTCAAAAGACGCTCCATGAAATGCATGTATACTCGACATCCAAAGCAAGTATCAAATAATGAGCGGAAGCATGTTTCGCATATCGTTCAAAGACCTGAGAAAAACATAGAAACCTGTCAACGAAAATGTTGGTGAAATCATAGGTTTAAGTAAGTAAGTGAGTAAAAGTAAGTCGAACCACAAGATTTGCAACATTGATAAAATAATAGTACATTCTAAAAGTTAATATTCACGAGCACCCAATTATCAAGGCTTAACATTCCGTCCGTTGAACCCCATCATAATAGTGTTAGAACAACACTATTTCTCGAAAATATATTTCATCCATAGACGGTAGCGAACCGTCCGAGATGAGGGTTTGTCAAACCCATATAGCCATACAACATAAGTTCACGCCTACACTTACACCCTGCAAGTATAACTAATGATAATCGAATTGAGGATTTCGTTCTAAACTCGTATGTAGAATGTTTGTTTTCCGGTACTTATGTTCACTTACTTAAAAAGAAACGTTTATGTTTTCTCATCCCAAATACAAGTTCAAAAAAGTAAAAGTGGGACTATGATCTCACCTGGAGTGCGAGAGTAAAAAGGTACTTCAACAAGTAACGTGCAAAGTACGAACGCTAGTCTTGACCTAAACAATTAGGGTTGCATCAATAACGGTAAACACGATCGGTCAAAGATGTTCAATTAGTCCTATGGCTCGTTACGACTCGATTATAAAGCATGTGAATCAAATTGTCAAGTTTCATGCAAGATACAAGTAAAGAATCATGTTAGAAAGATTGCATAATCATTTGTTTAAGTTTGACAAAAAGTCAAACTTTGGTCGGTCAAAGTCAATGAAAAATTCAACACGTTCGGGTCGGGTCCCGAACTATTTTTCTGAGGTTTTTATTCATGTATAAGCATGTTAGAACAAGTCTCATGTGAATCGGAGGTCCGTAGCATGGAAAACATTATTCGAAAATTGACAAAATTGGACAGCCCACTTTGGCGCGCCGCGCGGGTATATGGCGCGCCACGCCATTACCTGTGCAGAGAATTCTGGCAGTTTTTAAGTTTTATGCACGAACCTAACTTCAAACAATCACCATTTATGACCCGCAAACAACCAAAACATGTATCTTATATCATCGGAAAGGTATTTTGACAAGGAATACAACTAACTACTTTTCATTAAGCGAAAACATCATTTACAATAACCGATTTCTCGCCAAGTGGTCATTCAAGGTCCATTTTTAAAGTTTCAAGTTCTTGAAATGCATTACATGATTCGGGAATCCAATCCACACATATGATATGCCGTTTCGAAGGTAATTACTCATGCAATACAACTAAACACTTACTAACAACATTTTATGGCATCTAAAGTATCAAAAGTTCATTTCAAGTTCATTAAACCCTAATCAAAATTCACAAAAATCACAAATCATGTATTTGAAGTTTTCTTAATCAACCTACGCATCATAACGAAGCTAGTGATACTAGTAACACAATTAAAACATGAACTTTAACAATTTAACAACATTTAATCTTCCAAAATCAAAGATTAAGCAAACCCATTTTCAAGTGTTCAAACCAGTGTTGTAAAAAATGGAAAAAACGGGGGTGTAGACGGATTTTGGAGTGCCCCGTCCCGTTTATACATAAAACGTTTTAAAAAACGGAAATCGGCCAAAAAATGGTCAAAAGACGGTCAAACACGTTCCGAGACGAGAAAAAACGGGTTTTTTTGATATATTTCAAGTTTTTTTTAAAAAAAAAAAAAAAATTAAACCCTGTGCTATTACTTAAGGTTTCTTTTTTTTTTATGTTTGAAATGTTGAAGTATTTAAACATGTGTGCAATGCTTATGTTTGGAATAATGTAATGTACAATATATATATATATATATATATATATATATATATATATATATATATATATATATATATATATATATATATATATATATATATATATATAATATATAACATTTTAATTTAAAAGTCAACGTTAGTCAACATCCGTCTAGACCTCCGTCTCGACCCCGTCTCGACCGTCTCGACCCTTTTAGGACCCGACCGTCTCTACCCCGTCTCGCGTCTTTTGCAACCTTGGTTCAAACTAGTTACTCAAATCAACAAATCGAACAAACAAAACATATATTCATGTTATACACGAGCCATAGACACTAATTAACACTTTTATAATTCAAAAACATCAAGAACACAAAATCTAGTGATTTTAGAAAGTTACCCAAATGAGATGAAATTGGTATCAAGTCGAAGAGGATGAAGGGAGGATTCCAAATATGTAATTTGTTTTGTGAAACACTTGCTAGATCATGAATGGATGATGAATTCTTTGTTTGGAGAATTTAGAGAAAATGTGAAAGTATGAGAAGAAAATGAAAATGAAAATGAAAATAATGAATGGAGGAGGTGGTGTTTGACTCCTTTGACCTAGTCAAATCTTTGACACTTTGGCAAGTTTAGTCCCTCAAGTTTGTAATCGGGTGCGGGAATTAACCGAACGAATATTTTTAAATTACACGAGAGAACGAGAGATGTTATAATCCAAATGACGAAAATATTTTAAGAATGTAAGCTAATGGAGGATACGAATCGAGATACTGAGGATATTATTAAAATAAAAAGACGGGCGTTAAAATAATTTAACGAAAAAATGCGGGATGTTACATTACCCACACCTTAAAAGAAATTTCGTCCCGAAATTTAGTTGGAAGCAATAGTCGTTGTTTCTTACTCGAGACCTAGTGTTGTCAATGCTATGAATAAGTGAAGATACGTCCTTGGGCATTCCCACAAATTTTGACAGTCGAGATCTCAGCTTGTATTAAGACTTGGTTTTACGATCCACAATTTCAACCAGTTTCCCATGAAGGGGAGTTTGCCATCAATAGTAAGTTTATCTAGGAGAGTAGCACGTTACTGTTCCGTAGGACACGTCTCTAAGTTTGTTGCATGGAACGTAGGGTAAACGAAAACTTAATTGAGTCGGAAGTTCTAAACGGTAGGAGCGGTTCCAATACGCCCCAAGGTTTCAAAAGGATTAATATATTGCGATTTTAACTTTCCCTGATTCCCGAAATGGATTACACCTTCCCAAGGTGCGAGTTCTCAATATTACACGGTTACTGACTTAGGATTCGAGAGGTTTACGTCGAATATCGGTATAGCCCTTTTGGCGACTACGGGTTGTCTTGAGTCCTTCTCGGACTTGTACGATCTCAACTGTTATTTCTTGAATGAGTTCGGATCCGGTGATTTGCTTGCCACATGCTTTGGTCCAATGAATAGGGGTATGACATTTGCGGTTATATAGGGTTTCGGAAGTGCGGCGTTAATACACGAATGGTAACTGCTGTGTGAGAGGAGACAACTAAAGGCAATAATACAAGTTTGTAACATGTCTTTCCAAGATGTGAAACGTACGTTTGTTTGGTCCGTTGGTTGTAGATGATACACGGTACTCATGTTTAAACGTGTCCCTAAGGTTCCTTGTAAGGCATCCCGAATTTAGAAGTGAGACGAGTATCCCGATCTGAAATTTTAATGGAGATGGTACGCCGTGCCGAGCTAGAATTTTCTTTAATACACGTTTGAATAGGTTTCATTTCTCAAGAGGTCCGCACCGCGGAAGATCCATCGGTTCCCGAAAATGGTTGTTAGGACTATTCACCATCGTGGCGAATACTAATATAATGTGAAGAGTTTCTCTCTCCATTGAGAAGTTTTATAAAAAGTTTCCTTACACGGAAGTGCGAGCGATAAGACAGGGGTGAAATGAGAACTTAGAATAGGATGAGCTCACATCCTGAGGTAGCCATGTCGCGCACTTAGTGGTCGAATGTTGAGGCTTGGTGGGATAACGAGATAGCACACATAATTGTATGATAAGTTAAAGACGAGTGAAGTATTCTTGGATTGGGTGTTATCTCAAGTTCCAGTAATATCAGGCAGAAAATGGTGAAATAACAGAGCTATGTAACGTGGCACGTGTTGACGAGAAAGTTGATCGGGTCCATGATTAAGTATTCAAATTTTTCAAGAAAATTAATGAATTTCAGTTTCCTTGATTTCGAGTCGAGAGAGTATGCCTTTCGGGCGTTCAAGTAGAAATATTTCCATATTTGAGTTCCAGTGTGCTAAACGAATTTAGCTAGTAAGGTTTGTGTGAAAGATCATGTTCAAAGTTCGGACACGGAGAGGTTTAAATTTTCCCTCAGTGAGTTAACGAGTTTAAAGGTCGTGCAACACGAGAAAAGTCAGAAATGAATCTTCAGTGATAACCGGCGAGATCTAAGATTTTACGAATACAAGTCTGAGTCATGAGGGTTTCCCGATTACGTGTGGTTCCGATTGCGAGATGTATTGAGATACTTTGACCACTAACAACATGGTCTAAAAATTGAACTTCGTTTAATCAAAATTCTCACTTGGAGAATTCGGTATAGAGTTTCTCTTTTCTCAAGTGTTCGAGCGTAAGTCGGAGATGTTGTTCGTTTTCTTCTTCGTTTTAATAGGTTTAGAACATCAATTATAAGTACGGTAACGATTTTTGTCTTAGATAAGTTTGCATACGCGGTGCCGGAGGTCTATGAATACAGACGGAGCCTTAGATAAACTGAACGGCACTAAAATAAATTTATAACTATCGTAGCGAGTTCGGAAAGTGATTTGTGAGACATCGTCTCCCTTAACCCTCAATTGATGATAACCAGAATGAAGGTCGATTTTGGAATACACGCGAGATCCTTGTAACGGCTCAAGAGGTTGTTGATACGGGGAAAAGGATATCGGTTCTTAATCGGAAATTACTTAGTTCGCAATAATCTATACATAATTGCAGGGAAACATTTCTCCTTAACGAATAGGTTTTGAGCTCCTTAGTTCTATAGGTGTCAAGTCAAAATTTAAATTATCCACCCAATAAGATTAACGTATATCCTCCGATAAAATTTATAGGTACACAATATTTTCCGTTGGTCACTTGAATTGCCTAAGTAATATCTAAAGGAAAAAGGTGGAGTACAAAGAGTACGAGTCAAAGCCTTGGTTATAAAACGTCTAAAGGTAACCGAATCGAATAAGTATGAAATATGCGGGTTCTTGTGAAGAAACATACCCGTGACTAGTCCATCATCGTCTCGGGCATCCTAGGTGTCGATGTTGAAAGTTCAACGGCGTGCGTTGGGGTTGGTTTCTTCATTGGACAGGCATTCCTAAAATGACCCGGTTGGCCACATTCGAAACAAACACTTGTTTTTGGTACATTGGGCCCCTTTTCAGTAACGGGGGTGGCACTTTTATAAATATGGGCCACATGGCCACTTCTTTGACACCTGATGCAAAATGGTTTACCACATTCGCCCAAATGATGTTTGTGGCACTTGTTACAATAAGGTAGGTTTCCGGCATACCCCTTCTTGCCACCGGGGGTGAAAGGCTTCTTGGCGAAGTTGTTGTGGTTGTGGTTGCTTGATGGAGAGGCTTCCCATTTTCTTTTGTTGTTACCCGGTTGGTCCTCGGCCGTTGGTGCCGGCGCTTCAATTTCATTCACCGTTTTTATAGATTGGCGGGCCATCGCTAAAGCCTCTTGTAGGTTAGTGGATTTGGATGACATTACCCCGTGTTGAATGCTCTTAGGGAGGCCATCCATGTAAAGTTCAACTCTTAGGGACTCGGGAGTCTTGAGATTTTGACACATTAAGACTAGTTCGGTAAACCGTTGATTATAAGCTTCGAGGTCATTCCCGACCGTTTTTAAATTTCTTAGCCCTTGTTCGAGCCTTCGAGTCTCGTCGCGCGGGAAGTATTCGGTGATCTTATTTCTCTTAATTCGGTCCAAGAGAGTGTGTGGGCTTCATCGATACCCACCGATTGTACATGCGTGTTCCACCATGAGAGAGCAACACCGGTGAAAGTGAGGGTGGAGAATTTAACCTTATCTCGGTCTCGACAACCGCTTATGCTAAAAAAGGATTCCGTTTGATCAAACCATCGGGTGAGAGCAACCGGTGTCCCGGTTCCATCGAAAGTGGGAGGATTGTACTTCATAAAGTTTTTGTAGGAGCAACCTTCGTTTGAATTACCGGCCCCACGATTGTTGTTGCTAGAAAAGTGATCGGCCACGGCTGCACCCACGGCGGTGGTTATCATTTGTTGGAGAGCTTATTCTAGAGTTTCGGGAGGAGTATTGTGTTGACCTTGGTGAGCCATTGTTCCTTCATGACACAAGAATATCGTTGATTAGTATTTTCAACAATACTAACCGTGATACGGAAAAAGGATAGAAAGAAAATTTTTCCTTGACTCACCTTAAATTCTTTATGTCATAATGTCGGAACGTTCATGTGAATCACCGTAATATAATCCCGGAAATTATATTACCCTGATTCACATGTGCATTTAACATTACTTCATAAAGTCAAGGTGGCGCATCAACAAAATTTGTCAACGTAAGATCAAGATCGAATACGAGTTAGATATGATAAAAGAGTTCGAGTATAATGCACAAATAATCAAGTAATTCCTACTTCAGTCTATATGTCGGTTGTAGTCTAGATTCACTAATGTACCCTATGACTCGGGGTTGACACCAATGAACTCTAAATCCCTACAACCAAAGCTCTGATACCACTTGTAGCGACCCTGACAAATCGTCAATTGACGGCGTCGACTACTTGGGTCCCGTTGCATGGTCATAGGTCTTTAACGTGACGTTTGACCAAAGATATGTCGCATTCCTTTCAAAAATAAAGATTGTTTCAAAGTTTACAAGAGTTGTTCATCCAAAAGTTTCGTTACAAGTTTATAGTTACATGTGAAACATATGCGACACAGTTTTAAAGAAAGTCAAAAGACGCTCCATGAAATGCATGTATACTCGACATCCAAAGCAAGTATCAAATAATGAGCGGAAGCATGTTTCGCATATCGTTCAAAGACCTGAGAAAAACATAGAAATCTGTCAACGAAAACGTTGGTGAAATCATAGGTTTAAGTAAGTAAGTGAGTAAAAGTAAGTCGAACCACAAGATTTGCAACATTGATAAAATAATAGTACATTCTAAAAGTTAATATTCACGAGCACCCAATTATCAAGGCTTAACATTTCGTCCGTTGAACCCCATCATAATAGTGCTAGAACAACACTATTTCTCGAAAATATATTTCATCCATAGACGGTAGCGAACCGTCCGAGATGAGGGTTTGTCAAACCCATATGGCCATACAACATAAGTTCACGCCTACACTTACACCCTGCAAGTATAACTAATGATAATCGAATTGTGGATTTCGTTCTAAACTCGTATGTAGAATGTTTGTTTTCCGGTACTTATGTTCACTTACTTAAAAAGAAACGTTTATGTTTTCTCATCCCAAATACAAGTTCAAAAAAAGTAAAAGTGGGACTATGATCTCACCTGGAGTGCGAGAGTAAAAAGGTACTTCAACAAGTAACGTGCAAAGTACGAACGCTAGTCTTGACCTAAACAATTAGGGTTGTATCAATAACGGTAAACACGATCGGTCAAAGATGTTCAATTAGTCCTATGGCTCGTTACGACTCGATTATAAAGCATGTGAATCAAATTGTCAAGTTTCATGCAAGATACAAGTAAAGAATCATGTTAGAAAGATTGCATAATCATTTGTTTAAGTTTGACAAAAAGTCAAACTTTGGTCGGTCAAAGTCAACGAAAAAGTCAACACGTTCGGGTCGGGTCCCGAACTATTTTTCTGAGGTTTTTATTCATGTATAAGCATGTTAGAACAAGTCTCATGTGAATCGGAGGTCCGTAGCATGGCAAACATTATTCGAAAATTGAGAAAATTGGACAGCCCACTTTGGCGCGCCGCGCGGGTATATGGCGCGCCGCGCCATTACCTGTGCAGAGAATTCTGGCAGTTTTTAAGTTTTATGCACGAACCTAACTTCAAACAATCACCATTTATGACCCGCAAACAACCAAAACATGTATCTTATATCATCGGAAAGGTATTTTGACAAGGAACACAACTAACTACTTTTCATCAAGCGAAAACATCATTTACAATAACCGATTTCTCGCCAAGTGGTCATTCAAGGTCCATTTTCAAAGTTTCAAGTTCTTGAAATGCATTACATGATTCGGGAATCCAATCCACACATATGATATGCCGTTTCGAAGGTAATTACTCATGCAATACAACTAAACACTTACTAACAACATTTCATGGCATCTAAAGTATCAAAAGTTCATTTCAAGTTCATCAAACCCTAATCAAAATTCACAAAAATCACAAATCATGTATTTGAAGTTTTCTTAATCAACCTACGCATCATAACGAAGCTAGTGATACTAGTAACACAATTAAAACATGAACTTTAACAATTTAACAACATTTAATCTTCCAAAATCAAAGATTAAGCAAACCCATTTTCAAGTGTTTAAACTAGTTACTCAAATCAACAAATCGAACAAACAAAACATATATTCATGTTATACACGAGCCATAGACACTAATTAACACTTTTATAATTCAAAAACATCAAGAACACAAAATCTAGTGATTTTAGAAAGTTACCCAAATGAGATGAAATTGGTATCAAGTCGAAGAGGATGAAGGAAGGATTCCAAATATGTAATTTGTTTTGTGAAACACTTGCTAGATCATGAATGGATGATGAATTCTTTGTTTGGAGTATTTAGAGAAAATGTGAAAGTATGAGAAGAAAATGAAAATGAAAATGAAAATAATGAATGGAGGAGGTGGTGTTTGACTCCTTTGACCTAGTCAAATCTTTGACACTTTGGCAAGTTTAGTCCCTCAAGTTTGTAATCGGGTGCGGGAATTAACCGAACGAATATTTTTAAATTACATGAGAGAACGAGAGATGTTATAATCCAAATGACGAAAATATTTTAAGAATGTAAGCTAATGGAGGATACGAATCGAGATACTGAGGATATTATTAAAATAAAAAGACGGGCGTTAAAATAATTTAACGGAAAAATGCGGGATGTTACAGCCTTCCACACCAACAACTAACCATGTCGAATTGCACTTTTGGTTTGGAATAGTCGCTCGAAGACAACAATTTAGGGTTTATGTTGTACTGTGATAAGTGAACGATGGATTTTGGGGTTATATATGTAAGATGGAATTGGGGTTAAATAAGGTCAATGATAAAAATACCCTCATGTTTTAGGCATGTGCCATGATGAGTTGTGTCACGACCCGGAAAATTTTGACTTATTTTTAACTTAAATCTATAAATGATTTCATAATTCAGACACGATAAATTAAGTCTGATAAACTGAGCCTCAAAATTTTTTTTGAACTGTTTATAGGAATTCAAATTTATTTAGTAAATGATATATCATTTCGTAAAAACTATCGGCAGATAAATGGGTGAAAAACTCATTTAAAAATGTTAAAAACTACAAAGTTAGTTAAAGTAATGGGATGATGGAACATTAATTTTTGTCCATTAATCTCAATAAGTTAAAACCCATAAAGCTAACTTTAACAACTGGAATAATTGGAATGCAAGTGGCGTAAACATTAATATCAAATATGACATGGTCCATGCACTTTAGTTTTAAAACTCATTTTTTAAAATTCAGGAAAGAACCATGCCACCAAACAAAACCTTCTCCTCTTTAGCATCACTATATAAATTGAGGTCACGAATTATAATCCCATTGATTAATATTAAATACTAACACTAATAATAATTAATATACTAACCTTCCAATCATGTCAAATTAGTGCTCGTACATCACACAATGGCTCTTCATGGTGGCATCGATGGTATTGCTATTTTTCGTAGGACACTTGCAGCTAACTAAATCGACAACTTGTGATCCAGTTGAGATTAGTTAGTGTCTACAATCAATTGTTTCTTACTTACCACCACCTTTTACCAACAAACAATTCTTTCTCTTTAAACAAGTGGGATCAAGTGAGAATATATATTCTTAACTCTTGCTAGACATATCAAATCTTCCCATATACTTTATATATTTTCTTCACAAGTGGAAGTTAAACTTTTGACATTTATCATTATGTTTTTATTAACCGATACAATGCAATTGCACTAATTTATATTGATGTTGATATTTGACAGCACACCCTCACACCAACTCCTTTGGTTTTTGTTTTCTTCTATATCTACATTCTATATATGTACATATACATCTCTGCATAAACCATTAACACCCTCTGGTTCATTGATCACCATCGAGCACCATCCTTCACCACCCAATCATCCTCTCTATCTCGTCCCTCTCAACTCTCAACCACCTCCCAATTCTTCGACTGCTGTACCAAACAAAACACCACGACACCCTTAAATTGTTAAACTATTCGATATACCATGCTGCCACTGCTATAATATTTTTTTTCTTTTCTTTTTCTCTCTCGTGTTACTTCTCCTGCTGCTATTCAGTCTCTCTGCCAAGGACAAATCTAAACCATCACCAGTTAACAATCGTTACTGTTACTATTCATCGTCTTGCTCGATCAACCGCCATCACCTTCTACCACCTTGAATACTTTCTCTCTCCTTCTCTCTCTAAAACCCATCGCCACCACTTCACACCTCGAATCATAATATCACCGACACTATTCCTGTCTCTATCGCGAACCAAATCACACCCATTTAACAATATTACAACAGTTGCATCTATTTCTCTTAAACCCTAGTATTTTTTTTCTTTTTGCAAACCTCAATCGAAGACCTCCTGCAACCTTGCAACTTGTAACTATTATGGGTGTTGTAAGAAGATGATGATGATGACAGATGACGATGATGATGAATGATGTTAGTACAACGATGATGAATAATGATGGATGAGTGGAAGATGATGAAAATATTACGGATCATAATGAAGAAGAAGACAGCGAGATAGGGATTAAAATTAATTAGTGTGAATTAAAAACAGAAAAGTAAAGACAGTCGAATGGTTTGGAATGTTGGGGTTAAACAAGAGGTTCTGTGTTCAATTCTTGCTTCATGCAGTTTTCTTTTTAATTAAACATTCTTGAACCATGTTAAATTGGGCTGCCTTAACATCTAAACTTGAACCGAATAAGATGAGGCCTTTGAATAATCTTTGGACTAAATCACGTAGGCCTGTTGGGCCGCAGGTTTCTAGTGCCATTCATGTTGAAAACAGAAAGTGAGTTAAAAAGATAATAAATCCTAATTAAATCATAAAAGTATAATCAGAGCATTGGTGAGTGGTGGTTGTGTTAAGCGAGAGGTCTTGGGTTCGAGCCCGAGCAGTGGCATTATTTTTAAGGATTGTTACTCTAAGGTAGTAATTTCTTTATTATTATTATTATTATTATTATTATTATTATTATTATTATTATTATTATTATTATTATTATTATTATTATTATTATTATTATTATTATTATTATTATTATTATTATTATTATCGTTGTTATTATTATAATTATGATAAAAGAATATATAAATGATGAAATATTAAGATAAAAGTAATTATGGTTATATTTATTGATTATGAATGTTATAAGTATGACTAAGATTAGGTTAAACTTATAAATACATATAATATTATCATTAGCAGTAAGATCATTACTATTAATATTAAGTATTAAGTATTATTAACAAAACTATTATTTTCAGTATCATTATTATTAAACTTTTCATTTTTATTAAAAACTTAAAGTATCATTTTTATTATTATCTTGTTATTATTATTATATTTAATAGTACCATTATTATCATTACTATTATTATTATTATTATTATTATTATTATTATTATTATTAAAATAAGTATTATTATTAATATTATCATTATTATTATTAATATAATTATTAGTATCATTATTATTTTTATAAAAACCATATTATTATTATTATCAATATTACTAATAATATTATTATTATCATTACCATGAAAGTTAATTATATAAAAATGTACATAATAAAACTATATTAATACTTTATAAATTTTTATATAAAATAAATATATTTAAGTAAATAATGAAACACATAAATTATTAAAATAACAATTATAACATTAATAATAATATATATAAATTTGTTCATTTACAATGTGTTAATATATATATGAATGATATAGGTTCGTGAATCCGAGGTCAACCCTACACTTGTTAAATGATGTCATATGTATTTTTACTACAAAATACAGTATGGTGAGTTTCATTTGCTCCCTTTTTAATTGCTTTTGCAATATATATATTTTTGGGCTGAGAATACATGCGCTGCTTTTATGTTTGACGAAATAGACACAAGTACTTAAAATATATTCTACGTTGAGTTGTACCACCTTGCATAACTTCCCTAATAGCTTGGTAACTAATATTTACATGTTGGAAGAACATGTAAGCGCGAATCCTATTGATAGATCTATCGGGTTTAACCACCCCGACCGGGCTAGTCGCTCTAGTATCATAAACGGTTACATAGTACTTCGTTTTTACTACACTTGGTACAGTGTAGGGAGATTTCATAATAAAGGGAATATGCCACATTAATTGTTAAGTATGGTTACCGAAGCGCTCAACAACTTATAGAATACTTTTATACACTTGCGAGTGTACATATATTTATAACTATGAAATCTTGTGGTCTATTAAAATATTGAAATGATTGTTATGATAAACCTATGAACTCACCAACCTTTTGGTTGACACTTTTAAGCATGTTTATTCTCAGGTACGAATTAAGTCTTCTGCTGTGCATTTGCTTAATTGAAAATATTACTTGGAGTCATTCATGGCATATTAAGGTCAGTACCTCGCAATGGGACCAGATGTTGAAGACTTCGTCCAGGAGGATTAGGACGGGTCATCACATGTGGTATCAGAGCGTTGGTCCTAGCGAACCAGGTCTTGCATTAGTGTGTCTGACCAGATACTGTTAGGATGCATTAATGAGCCTGGACTTCGACCTTACCTACATATTATAAATATTGTTCAACATTCCTAGTGGAAAATTACCTGCTTATTATTCTTAAGTCTAGACACAACTTCCTGCACTTATTGCATAGATAGTTTATAGATAAATTTATATTCTAGCGTATCTGTTATTGTAAACTTTGCCTGACAGTTTCCGAAAGTTCCTCCGTAATCTACGGGATCTTCTATATTATATATAGGTATTCTATGTAATTAGAATATCATCTGATATACGGAAATCATTTCATATCAAAAATCCTCTATCCAACCGTACAAGATGGAACTCGCAACTAGTTCAAGTTCCTCGGACTCCGACAGCTATTTCGATATAGATTTTCACTCGAGCTCCGAAAGCAACGTAACCGGAATGGATCAACCACTTAGCCATAACCTATATTGTATGAAATGGGGATGGGTTCGTAGTCGACTTAATCAATGGAGACAAAAAGAAGGCGATCCTTTTCACCCACCAATCTGCAATCTTGGCGAAGAACCTGAAGCACTTACCGGCGAACCAGTTCGAAACACCATTCTTAGTCTCATCTCCAGGGTAGCTCGTCACGATTATCTTCTATCTAAAAATTCTAAACCTTATTCACCCGCTCGTTCCGACCGACAACCATCCTGGAATAATGGAAGAAATCAACGAACTTCGCGCTTGAGTAATCAATTTAGAGAATATGGTGCAAAATTTACCAGCTTCAGCAACATCACTGGCACCAATAGTACCATCAGTAACAGCACCAGTACCATCAACAATCCATGCCTCAACATCTCATTCTATACCTCGAGTATAATCATCGTTCTACGTATCGTTCTACATCAATTATCTTCGTTCTTCATGTTGATTATGTAATCTCTAATGTTTTAGAGATTATGTATTCTAGTTCTAACGGTAAATCAAACGAGTTTAATATTATATTAACTCATTAAATCCATGATTACATCTGAAGAAAATATATATGTAAGTATATTTTCATAAAGATTGTAATTAAAAATTCTTTCGTACAAACTGTTAATGGTAAAAATATTTTAATGGGTAGGTAATACCCGAGGAATATTTAGATTTCACATTAATAAGTTACACTGTACATTCTTCGAATCTGATTCAACAGTCATTTACTATCCTACTTACATCCACAGATATACGAATCCGTTCACCACAGAATAACCATTTTCATTCAATTTCATATTTGGATTTTGATCTATCAGAATCCAACAAGTGGCATAATGAAGAAAATATTGGATAAAATAAAATTTGTTAGAAACAAACAATTTAACTATGAGAAGAATTTTGGTAAGAATCCACGCTAACTGTTCCTAACTAACTGTTCCTAGCTAACCGATTACATTTTATTTATCGCAATTTATTTATCGCAATTTATATTCTCGCAATTTTATTTATCGTCATTTAATTTCTGTTATTTATTTTACGCACTTTAAATATCGAGAAACGAATACAAGGTTTTGACATATCATATTGACGCATCTATATATATTATTTGGAATAACCATAGACACTCTATATGCTGTAATGCACGAGTTCGCTATACAGGGTTGAGGTTGATTCTACAATAATATATATACTTTGAGTTGTGATCGAGTCTGAGACATGTACACGGGTCACGATACGTATTAATTAATTCGAATATTATATATTAAGCTATATATGAATTATTCTACTGTTAACTGTGGACTATCAACTGTGGACTACTTACATTGGATAATTAAAATGAATTAAAATACTGATTATAACATATGTAACTAAACAATTCTTTAAGTTTGCCACTTGATTTCATCTTAAACATCCTTTGTAACTTGATTTCATCTTAAACATCCTTTGTATCTTGACGATCACAATCAGCGTTAAATCATCTAAAAACCTTCAATATTTTTGAAAACCCTCGGTTTGATAACCGATGATCCAGATCCGTTAACTTTGAAAATGCTGACAAAGCAGCATGTTGTAGATGGTCTTAATGGCCAAAAGTTGATGATAAAGAATGGAACGCTCGATAGAAAAATTTGGTACTGAAAAACTGATTGAGCAAACCATGAAGGAGATCAAGGACAAATACAAGGATCAAACTCTGTATTCAAAGAACCCAGATAATTCTGAATCCGATGAAATCTTTAGAGAATATCTTGCTTCGAACTCGTGTTAAAATCTTGCGAAAAAATTTTCTTCATCAACTTTCGAACTTAGAAATTCCAAAATATCATCAAAAATATCCTCAATATTTCTGAGGATATTTTCATAAGTATTCTTTTCCGAAGTTATATACCTCATCGTGCTTTCTGTATTTTATTAGAAACTTCTGTAAAATCTAAGTATAATTGCGAATGAATTCTGAAGAAGTGTTAAGAATTTGAGCATGAGTTAGTATAATATAATGACACTTGGCCAACGTGATTATATTACAGTAAGTCATGCTGGAAGTTCTAATGAAACATGATGATTCACAGACTATACCGTCATCATGTGCCATGTTACATAACTCTTTCATTCTGCTTAACTTCTGAACATATCAAGAAAATATATTCTTGATAGTTCTATCCTTAGTGATTCTGGTATTTTGACAAATCAAATCGTGCTATTACGTTCTTTCTTGTTTAGAACATTAAGTTCATTCGAAAACTCCATACTTACGAATTCTGGACCATTACTCGCTTTACTAGAGGTCGGGAAGAAAATAAAAAGGCAAAGAGCTCCAAAATATAAAAGAAAATATAAAGCCCAATAACAACACGGAGATTACAAAACATGGATATTAATACAAATAGCAATATAAAGACACGGTAGAATTAAGAATAGTATCACCCCAAGGTAATAGTAGAAGTAAACAGATTTTTCTGGTGGAATATTAAAAAGAAGGATGACAGAAATGATAATTAGGAAAATATCAAGGATTAGAACTGGATGAAGCATTTTCACAATCTTTTAGAAGTAAGAATTAAGAAAGAAAGTATAGGAGTGATGAAAATAATGGAACGAAAGGGTTTAATTTATAATGAAAATATCAGACGTAGCAATCAAGACAGATGACCACATTTAATTAAAAAGATTCTAATTTCCTCATAACCGAAGACTCAGATTTTATTTAGATTTCGAAGATTTTTTTAATCCCTTGAATTCCGGAAATTCAATCAAGACAACGTCAAAAGATTAGACGCACCTTATTTTCTAAATTCAAACGTGACAACGTCAAGAGTTAAGACGAGCTTTATTTTCTGGATACACTCTTTAAGTGATAGCTTCATTCGTACGCTTTGAGAAATCAAATTGTTTTATCCTTATTACTCAATGGTGATAAAAATTTATTTATCAACTCATATACTTCAGGAAAACGTTTTTATTGTTAACCATGACCACCTCGATCAAATTTCGGGACCAAATTTCTTTAACGGGTAGGTACTGTCACTACCCGGAAAATTTTGAATTATTTTTAACTTAAATCTATAAATGATTTCATAATACAGACACGATAAATTAAGTTTGATAAACTGAGCCTCAAAATTTTTTTTGAACTGTTTATATGAATCCGAATTTATTTAGTAAACGATATATCATTCCGTAAAAACTGTCGGCAGATAAATGGGTGTAAAACTCATTTAAAAATGTTAAAAACTACAAAGTTAGTTAAAGTAATGGGATGATAGAACATTAATTTTTGTCCATCAATCTCAATAAGTTAAAACCCATAAAGCTAACTTTAACAACTGGAATAATTGGAATGCAAGTGGCGTAAACATTAATATCAAATATGACATGGTCCATGCACTTTAGTTTTAAAACTCATTTTTTAAAATTCAGGAAAGAACCATGCCACCAAACAAAACCTTCTCCTCTTTAGCATCACTATATAAATTGAGGTCACGACTTATAATCCCATTGATTAATATTAAATACTAACACTAATAATAATTAATATACTAACCTTCCAATCATGTCAAATTAGTGCCCGTACATCACACAATAGTTCTTCATGGTGGCATCGATGGTATTGCTATTTTTCGTAGGACACTTGTAGCTAACTAAATCGACAACTTGTGATCCAGTTCAGATTAGTTAGTGTCTACAATCAATTGTTTCTTACTTACCACCACCTTTTACCAACAAACAATTCTTTCTCTTTAAACAAGTGGGATCAAGTGAGAATATATATTCTTAACTCTTGCTAGACATATCAAATCTTTCCATATACTTTATATATTTTCTTCACAAGTGGATGTTAAACTTTGACATTTATCATTATGTTTTTATTAACCGATACAATGCAATTGCACTAATTTATATTGATGTTGATATTTGACAGCACACCCTCACACCAACTCCTTTGGTTTTTGTTTTCTTCTCTATCTACATTCTATATATGTACATATACATCTCTGCATAAACCATTAACACCCTCCGGTTCATTGATCACCATCGAGCACCATCGAGCACCATCCTCTACCACCCAATCACCCTCTCTATCTTGTCCCTCTCAACTCTCAACCACCACCCAATTCTTCGACTGCTGTACCAAACAAAACACCACGACACCCTTAAATTGTTAAACTATTCGATATACCATGCTGCCACTGCTACAATATTTTTTTTCTTTTCTTTTTCTCTCTCTTGTTACTTCTCCTGCTGCTATTCAGTTTCTCTGCCAAGGACAAATCTAAACCGTCACCAGTTAACAATCGTACTGTTACTATTCATCGTCTTGCTCGATCAACCGCCATCACCTTCTACCACCTTGAATACTTTCTCTCTCCTTCTCTCTCTAAAACCCATCGCCACCACTTCACACCTCGAATCATAATATCACCGATACTATTCCTGTCTCAATCGCGAACCAAATCACACCCATTTAACAATATTACCACAGTTGCATCTATTTCTCTTAAACCCTAGTATTTTTTTTCTGTTTGCAAACCTCAATCGAAGACCACCTGCAACCTTGCAACTTGCAACTATTATGGGTGTTGTGAGAAGATGATGATGATGACAGATGACAATGATGATGAATGATGTTAGTACAACGATGATGAATAATGATGGATGAGTCGAAGATGATGAAAATATTACGGATCATAATGAAGAAGAAGACAGCGAGATAGGGATTAAAATTAATTAGTGTGAATTAAAAATAGAAAAGTAAAGACACTCGAGTGGTTTGGAATGTTGGGGTTAAACGAGAGGTTCTGTGTTCAATTCTTGCTTCATGCAGTTTTCTTTTTGATTAAACATTCTTGAACCATGTTAAATTGGGCTGCCTTAACATCTAAACTTGAACCGAATAAGACTAGGCCTTTGAATAATCTTTGGACTAAATCACGTAGGCCTGTTGGGTCGCAGGTTTCTAGTGCCATTCATGTTGAAAACAGAAAGTGAGTTAAAAAGATAATAAATCCTAATTAAATTAGAAAAGTATAAGCAGAGCATTGGTGAGTGGTGGTTGTGTTAAGCGAGAGGTCTTGGGTTCGAGCCCGAGCAGTGACGTTATTTTTAAGGCTTGTTACTCTAAGGTAGTAATTTCATTATTATTATTATTATTATTATTATTATTATTATTATTATTATTATTATTATTATTATTATTATTATTATTATTATTATTATTATTAATTATTATTATGATTATTATTATTATTATTATTATTATTATTATTATTATTATTATTATTATTATTTATATTATTATCATTGTTATTATTATAATTATGATAAAAGAATATATAAATGATGAAATATTAAGATAAAAGTAATTATGGTTATATTTATTGATTATGAATGTTATAAGTATGACTAAGATTAGGTTAAACTTATAAATACATATAATATTATCATTAGCAGTAAGATCATTACTATTATTATTAAGTATTAAGTATTATTAACAAAACTATTATTTTTAGTATCATTATTATTAAACTTTTCATTTTTATTAAAAACTTAAAGTATCATTTTTATTATTATCTTGTTATTATTATTATATTTAATAGTACCATTATTATCATTACTATTATTATTATTATTATTATTATTATTATTATTATTATTATTATTATTATTATTATTATTATTATTATTATTATTATTATTATTATTATTATTATTAAAATAAGTATTATTATTAATATTATCATTATTATTATTAATATAATTATTAGTATCATTATTATTATTAATATAATTATTAGTATCATTATTATTTTTATAAAAACCATATTATTATTATTATCAATATTACTAATAATATTATTATTATCATTACCATGAAAGTTAATTATATAAAAATGTACATAATAAAACTATATTAATACTTAATAAATTTTTAAATAAAATAAATATATTTAAGTAAATAATGAAACACATAAATTATTAAAATAACAATTATAACATTAATAATAATATATATAAATTTGTTCGTTTACAATGTGTTAATATATATATGAATGATATAGGTTCGTGAATCCGAGGTCAACCCTACACTTGTTAAATGACGTCATATGTATTTTTACTACAAAATACAGTATGGTGAGTTTCATTTGCTCCCTTTTTAATTGCTTTTGCAATATATATATTTTTGGGCTGAGAATACATGCGCTGCTTTTATGTTTGACGAAATAGACACAAGTACTTAAAATTTATTCTACGTTGAGTTGTACCACCTTGCATATCTTCCCTAATAGCTTGGTAACTAATATTTACATGTTGGAAGAACATGTAAGCGCGAATCCTATTGATAGATCTATCGGGTTTGACCACCCCAACCGGGCTAGTCGCTCTAGTATCGTAAACGGTTGCATAGTACTTCATTTTTACTACACTTGGTACAGCGTAGGGAGATTTCATAATAAAGGGAATATGCCACATTAATTGTTAAGTATGGTTACCGAAGCGCTCAACAACTTATAGAATACTTTTATACACCTGCGAGTGTACATATATTTATAACTATGAAATCTTGTGGTCTATTAAAATATTGAAATGATTGTTATGATAAACCTATGAACTCACCAACCTTTTGGTTGACACTTTTAAGCATGTTTATTCTCAGGTACGAATTAAGTCTTCCGCTGTGAATTTGCTCAATTGAAAGATATTACTAGGAGTCATTCATGGCATATTTAGGTCAGTACCTCGCAATGGGACCAGATGTTGAAGACTTCGTCCAGGAGGATTAGGACGGGTTATCACAAGTTGAAAGGTTGGACTCCACATGTTGAAATTGGATACCACAAGGACCCCCATGTTCAAAAAATACTTTTGGACTATGCATGTTTTTTGAGGTATACCACAGCGACCCCCCGCGTAATTTTGTCTTAATAAAGAGTGATGATGAGTACATTATCACGATTTTGAAATGGTGTTTCAAAAGAACTAGGTTGAGTTTAAGTTAAAGTTAAATTTGTAGCTGAAGCTTGAATTTTTTAATTGATAAGAAATGTGTAACAAACTTGTTGGTGGTGATATATATATATATATATATATATATATATATATATATATATATATATATATATATATATATTATAAAAATTAATTTTTTCAAAGTTAGTGAAACTTTTAGTATAAATAGAATATGAATGTAAGCTTAAAATTTGCAATATATGTTACACTTATACAAGTACTTAATTCTTTCTCTTCATTCACTTTCTAATATGAAATTTATAAGGAAATTAGGCAAGTAATAATTGTTAATGACAACTAAATTATAGTAACACGTTTCAACACAAAAGCAACTTTCAACTAAATTATGACGGTTTCTCAAGTGAAGTGTTGGTGAATGTAAATCTTAGTATCACAGGTGGGTTGGGTTCGAATGTTGATAACTTTGCTGCTACGAATAGTGACTCGGTGTTGGATGCAACTCCTGTTTGTAATGCTCAAAATGAGGACTCCATGGTGGACAATGGCACGAGGGTTGTAGATGCAGTTATGTTGGCTTCGGGTTGTTTCGATGGTATGGATGAGATGGTTGATTTGAATAAGGGTAACGACATAGCTATTGGGGATGAGACGGCGATGGAGGGTAAGGAATCCGAAGGCGTTAAGGGTAAGGAGTCGGGTGTTGTTAAGGGTAACATGACATGTAATGATGATGGGCTTAATAGTAATTCATATTCGCTTAAGTTTGTTGAACAAAAGCTTGAGGATTTAAGTGCGGGACCTTTATAAGAAAAGACAACTTGTGGTTTTTTTGAATCCGATTGCGAGTGATGAAACTAATTGTGAACTACTAGATAATTTGGCTAAAGTTTCTATGGGGAATATTGAGGGCCGAAAATTTTGTATTTGTGAGAATAAACAATGTAAAGGTTTTTGTAGGGATTGACACGTTCACTCTAGCAAGTTTCGAGTTAACGGGGGAAAGAAGCTTGAATCGAAGGGTAATTTGAAGATGAAAGGTAAGGTTAAGAAAAAGAGTTACAAGGGTGGAGGGTTATGTTTGCACGATTCTAGCAATGAAGATGTTAATGGGGATGCTTCTCATGGGAAAACTTTTGATTCTCAAAACATTGAGAATTGTATGTGGAAGCGCATCGGATTGAGGTGCCGAAAGGTGTTAGATGGCGTGGGTTTTTTTGATCAATTTAGGAATGGCGGATTGAATGCGGATGGTGTCAGAATTGAATCAACGTTTGCGTTTAAAGCTAAGGCGGATGATGAAGCGAAGAACAAAAACCATAATGTTTCAGTTGTAGAGTCTTGATTCCCTTTTGGTTTGTGGAGTTCTTTGTTTTATAATCTTTGTTTGTTTTTTAATTTTTTTTTATCTCAGAGAGGCTCAGGTCTAGTTAGTGTTTCTTTTTTTCTTATTTAGTTGATGTTTAATGTTGCCGAGCCTCGGTCGTGGATGTTGGTTTTGTGCCTTTTTTTCCTTAGCTTTTTTCGAGTTCAAGTTTGTTATAAAAGTTTTTGTTTCTTTGCAACAAAAAAAAGGAACTTTCAACTAATATATAAGTAAATATCCTCATAATCACCATACATAAATATATGTTAGATAACACACACACACACACACATTAGTAAACATAATAATAAAAATTAGATAGTTAGTAGTTCAAATATCAGTAGTCCAAGATGTAGTTAGTATAATATCTTTTAATGTGCATGCACAAAATGGTTTAGTTGAATCATTAATTAAATGATTGCAGCTAATAGCTAGGCCATTGATAATGAGAACAAAACTCTCGATATTTGTATGGAGTTGATATTGCTCAAATTATGCATACTTATCTTCGCAATATCAGTCCTTGTTTGGTTAGTTTTCGGCATAATTGAAGATTATTTCGATGGTATTTGTTGATGTTTGAAGCCTTTTGTTTCGAGGTGTTATTTGAGTTGGTTATAGTGCTTTTTATGAGGTTTTATTGAAGATTTGAAGTTGTAGTTGTCATCCGAGCTGATTTGGTGAAAAGAAAGAAAAACGTCGAGAATAGAAGTAATCCCCATCGGGGATCTCAACACATCCCCATCGGGGATCTAAGTGATTTTTCAGAAATTTTGATCAGAACACAATCCCCATCTGGGAAGCGGTCAAATATGGGCCAGGATATTAAAACCTAATTTCGAGCAGTTGTTAGGGATAACTTATTTTAGGCCGTTCCAGAGCAATACTTAGGCGATTTTGGTGATTCCAAACCCTATCTTCATCAACTTCAAGGGCTTTCAATATCAATATTGAAGATTAGACATTAGATCATCATTGGTACTCTTAGTCTTTCATTATTTTACTGATTTAATCACGAATTCTATTGTTTATATGCATTTGATTGTTCTTTTTATGATCATGCTAGGCTAAACCAATTGTGTGTTGCTTATGGTGTGAAGCTTTTTATAGTTGGATTGTTCTATCTTTTCGATTAATATGCCTGAATTATTGATTTTAATTGAGTTTAATTAAAAGAACAATTATTGTGAATATTTATTACTTGAATTCAATTACATAGGTTATTGATTAATTGATGTGAGTTGATTAATGATATATAACTTATGCTTCAACACACAAGTGATCTAGACGTTTAGGTGTTTGATGTCAAGCAATTGAATTAAGTGTCCATGCGGTAATTGAATGGTAATTTTGATAAAATAGTCGTGTAATTGCGTCGAGTGATCATTGTAGTTAAGATTTTACGTCAGTTTAATCTAGATCGAATCTGAATTGGTTAATCAAAATATACTTTGGTCTTTTGAATGAGATTAATGTGAGTTAATCGGACTGATTAGATTATAAATTTATCAAACGTTACTCGGGTTTAACTAAAAAAGAATAATCCACTTTAGTTGCGAATCGTCTAAGTGAACACTGCGCTTTATCTCTGGGTTATCATTTACTTTATTCTATGCATTTTAGTTTAATCATAAATCTAACTTTTGTAGTGATCCGAACTTTTCCATGATTATATATTAAATGAAAACTATATTTACATGATTAAATGTTTCCAACATGTTAAGCAATCAAACTTGTTAAGACTTGATTAATTGAAACGGATTTTGTGTTAACATTTGACCACCCAGTTTGTCCGATGATTCACGAACGTTATAACTTGTATATGACATGATATTATATATATGAACATATATATGTTTAACATGATGAAATGATAAGTATCTTATTATGTATATTAACAATGAACCTTATACATAAAACAAGACTACTAACCTAAGAAATTCAAAACGATATCTATACGTAACGATTATCGTTGTAATAACGTCTTAATATTTATATATCATATTAAGATATATTAGTACATCATGTTATCATAATAATGTAATAATTTAACATCTCATTAGATATAATAACAATGAGATTAATTACATTTAACAAAATCGTTAACTTATAGGTTCCGAAACAACATGTACATGTAACGACTAACGATGACTTAACGACTCAGTTAAACTGTATATACATGTAATGTATTAAGATGTATTGTTACACTTTTGAAAGACTTCATGACACATATCAAAGTACTTCTACTTAACAAAAATACTTACGATTACATTCTCATTAATTTTCATCAACAATTCTACCCGTATGCACCCGTATTCGTACTCGTACAATGCACAGCTCCTAGATGTACATACTATTAGTATATACACTTCAATAATCAGCTCTTAGCAGCCCTTAATGAGTCATCAAACATGTGGGAACCATTCTTTGTAATCTAGTATGAATTATTTAGCAAGATTACAAAAATATTATTAATCATTCATGACTTATTTACAAGAAAACAAACTTACATATCCTTTATATCTAATCCATATAACATGACCTAAAACACATACAAATACCTTCATTCTTCAATTTTATTCATCTAATTGAACTCTCTCAAGTTCTATCTTTAAGTTCTAAGTGTTCTTCATAAATTCTACAAGTTCTAGTTTCATAAAATCAAGAATACTTTCAAGTTTGTAAGTATACTTCCAAGCTTTCTAATCCATTCTAAGTAATCATCTAAGATCAATAAACCTTTGTTACTTACATTAGGTTATCATTCTAATTCAAGGTAATACTCATATTCAAACTTTGATTCAATTTCTATAACTATAACTATCTTAATTCGAGTAGAAAATCTTACTTGAACTTGTTTTTGTGTCATGATTCTACTTCAAGAACTTCCAAGCCATTCAAGATCCTTTGAAGCTATAGATCATTTCTTGTTATTTCTAGTAGGTTTACCTACTATACTTGAGGTAGTAATGGTGTTCATAACATCATTCGATTCATATATATAAAACTATCTTATTCAAAGATTATAACTTGTAATCACTAGAACATAGTTTAGTTAATTCTAAACTTGTTCGCAAACAAAGTTAATACTTCTAACTTAACTTTTAAAATCAACTAAACACATGTTCTATATCTATATGATATGCTAACTTAATGATTTAAAACCTGAAAACACGAAGAACACCGTAAAACCGGACATACGCCGTCGTAGTGAAACCAGGGGCTGTTTTGGGTTAGATAATTAAAAACTATGATAAACTTTGATTTAAAAGTTGTCCTTATAGGAAAATGATTTTTCTTATGAACATGAAACTATATCCAAAAATCATGGTTAAACTCAAAGTGAAAGTATGTTTTTCAAAATGGTCATCAAGACGTCGTTCTTTCGACTGAAATGACTACCTCTTACAAAAATGACTTGTAACTTATATTTCTGACTATAAACTTATACTTTTTCTGTTTAGTTTCATAAATTTCAGTTCATTATGAAAACATAGCAATTGGATTCACTCAAAACGGATTTAAAACGAAGAAGTTATGGGTAAAACAAAATTGGATATTTTTGCTTGTTGTAGCTACGTGAACTTTGTAACAAATCTATACTAATCATAACATAACTAACTTATATTGTATTATACATGTATTCTAACATATATTATGTAATCTTGATAGACCATAGACAGGTATACAATATTTTGACAAATCATATCGATGTCATCTATATATATTATTTGGAACAACCATAGACACTCTATATGCGGTAATGATCGAGTTAGCTATACAGGGTTGAGGTTGATTCCAAAATAATATATATACTTTGAGTTGTGATCGAGTCTGAGACTTGTATGCACTGGGTCGTGGATTTATTCGAGATAATATATATTGATTTATTTCTGTACTACTAAATGTGGACAATTATTTGAGGACTACAAACGTTGTACTGTCAACTTAACAAACTTAAATCGCTAAAATGTAATAAAATATGGTATAATTATATTTCGATCATTATTTGATATATATATATATATATATATATATATATATATATATATATATATATATATATATATATATATATATATATATATATATATATATATATATATATATATATATATATATATATATATATTTGTTATAGGTTCGTGAATCAACCCGTGGCCAAGTCTAATTCTCGACGAATTAATAATCTGTGAAAGTGAGTTATAGTCCCACTTTTAAAATCTAATATTTTTAGGATGAGAATACATGCAGTTTTATAAATGTTTTACAAAATAGACATAAGTACGTGAAACTACATTATATGGTTGAATGGATCGAAACCGAATATGCCCCTTTTAGACTGGTAATCTAAGAATTAGGGAACTGGCCCCTAATTGATGCGAATCCTAAAGATAGATCTATTGGGCCCAACAAGCCCCATCCATTGTTGCGGATGCGTTAGTACTTCGAAATTATCATGTCCGAAGGATGTCCCGGAATGATGGGGATATTCTATATGCATCTTGTTAATGTCGGTTACCACGTGTTCACCATATGAATGATTTTTATGCAGATTGCATGTTATTGAAAGATGAAATCTTGTGGTCTATTGTTACAATTTGATAAATATATAGGTTAAACCTATAACTCACCAACATTTTTGTTGACGTTTAAAGCATATTTATTCTCAGGTGATTATTAAGAGCTTCCGCTGTTGCATGCTATATAAAGACAGGATTGGAGTCTGCTTGCTTGTATAATGTTGTTTAAAAATTGCATTCGAAGACTTAAGTTGTTGTGTAATATTATTGTAAATCATTATGTAATGGTCGTGTGAAAACGCTAAATTTTAGATTATCATTATTTGATAATCTTTGAAATGTTTTTAAACCTTTATCGATAAAATAAAGGTTATGGTTGTTTTAAAAATCGAATGCAGTCTTTGAAAAACGTCTCATATATAGGTCAAAACCTCACAATGAAATCAATTAATATGAAACATTTATAATCGATATGAACGGGACATTTCAACTTTTCCAAAGCTTTTCTTTAGAACAATCATTAGGTAATTAAGTCTTGAACACGTTGCTCTCTGTAGACATCCGGACTTACTTTACAAACTACATTCAATTGAGACCAGTTGCTCATTTGTGTGGAGTTAAACCAAAGTTTTTTCCTATTTTAAATAGGTGTGGTTTTCACACATCAAAAGTCATGCAATTTTTCATGCTGCATCATAGATTCACATTAGACCAAGTGCAAGTCATACGTATTCTTCCTTGCAACTTTCTTTCGGTCATCAGCCAAATATTTTACACCTTAGAGCTTTTTGTTGTGCGGTTTATGTTTCTATTGCACCGCCACAACGCACAAAAATCAGTCCTCAAAGAAATATGTGAATTTATTTTGGATATAAAACATCATCAATCATAAAATATATTGAACCCATGTCGGCTAACGTTTTTACAACACGTTTTGCTGATTTTCAATTTAATAAAACATTGTTCTCTATATTAGGAAAATAAATGAAAATCCAAGAATAATACTTCGTATGTTTCATGGTGTGAGCCTCAGTTGATGTACTTGATTCTCGCATAAAAATGTTATACAAAAAGTTCAAAAAATAATGCATATGCAAGAACTTGCAAATCAGTTACCCGACGCATTTACTGATACAAAAAGAGTAACAAAATTATATATACACCCAGAAGCGTGGGAGACCAATTGATTCTAACGATAAAAATTCTCGTAAATAATAATTGACTAAGAGATGAAAGAAAGTATTACGGAAGAAACACAACTTTAAACTCCTTAGAGGATGATTCCATGATGTCAATAAAGAAATTGCAATCATTTATGCACATTAAAAAATACTACAGAATCGAAATGAAATGAAAAATATTGATGAGAGTTTTTTTTATACAATGTTGCATATCACATCATGAATGAAGATAATGATCCTAAACCAAAGGCTGTCACTGAATATCAAACTAGACATGACCGAGCTCAATGGAAATAAGCATGATGAACTAAATTAGAATATTAGAATCACTCAATGAAAGAAAAATTTTCGGATCTACCATTCTCATACCTAAAGATGTGAAACATTAAAATATAGATAGATATATGTATGAAAAAAGAAATGAGATATATGAAGTTACAAGGCACACAGCTAGATTTTTAGCTCAAGGTTTATCGCAAAGACCGGGTATTGATTATGAATAAACTTATTCTCCTGTTATGGATGCGACTACTTTTAGATACTTAATCAGTCTAAAAGTTCCAAAAAATTTAGAAATGCATTTCATGAATGTTGTTACTGCTTATCAATATGGATCACTTGATAGCGTGTGTGTGTGTATATATATATATATATATATATATATATATATATATATATATATATATATATATATATATACCTGAAGGATTTTAAGTGTCATGAGCATCTTATACAAAAACTAAAAAAATGTAGTCGATTAAATTATAAAGATCCTTATATAGGTTGAAACAGTCAGGACGTGTGTGATGTAATCTAGTAAGTGATTATTTGTTAAGCAATGGATACATAAATAACCATTTGCCCAAGTGTTTTTGTAAAGTAATCAATGAAGTTATTCAACTTTTAAAGAAAGAGTGTGAATGAAAGATCTTGAAAAAACCAAGTATTGATTTGGTTTACAAATCGAGCATATACCTAATGAAATACTTGTACATCAATCAACTTATACCGAGAAGACTTTAAAGCGTTTCAATATGGACAAGGCGAAACCATTAAGTACTTCTATGGTTGTTAGGTCACTCAACGATGACACTAATTTATTTCGTCCTCGTGAAGATCATGCAAACATTCTTGGTTCAGAAGTTTCATATCTTAGTGCACTTGGAGATCTTATGTATATTACGAATTGTACGATGCCTGACTTTTCTTTTGCAGTTAATTTGTTATAAAGATTCACTCCAGCTCCTATCATAAGACACTAGAATGGGACCAAACACATTTTTTCGATACCTCCGAGGAACTACTGACTTACGATTATTTTATTATAACGATTCAAAACAAGATTTGGTTAGTTATGCAGATACCTGTTATTTATCTGAACCACATAAAGCTAAATCTAAAAAAAAAAAAGATATGTATCTCTAATTGGAGGTACCACAATTTCATAGCGTTCCCAAAATAAACATTTGTTGCAACATCATTAAATCATGCCGAAGTGACTGCATTATATGATGCTACTCGAGAATGTGTTTGGTTGAGATCAATAACATAACTCATTACTAATTATTGTGAACTAGAACGCAATAAAAAGGCCGAACACCTATCTATGAATATAATGCAGCTTGCATAGCACCGATGTAATAAAGGTATATCAAAAGTTAACGAACAAAATATATACCTGTTTGATTCTTCTCATACACTCAAGATTTAATTAAGGACAACAAAATTAAGATGAGATAGATTAAATCTTGCAACAACTTAGTTGATCTTTTCACCAAAGCACTTCCTACTGTTTGTGACGACCCGGAAATTTCTGACCAAATTTAAACTTAGTCTTTATATTATTTCGACATGATAAACAAAGTCTATAATGTTGAGTCTAAAAATTCTGAACTGATTTCATATATGCAATTACCCTTTGACCAAATCCGACGATTCACGAACATGTAATTGTAAATAAATATGTATATATATTATGTGAATATAAATTATAAGAATATATAATATTATGATTTAATAAAGAATACTTTAATTAATAAGAATGTAATGATTAGGATAATTAAGTTACTATTAAAATAACTATAAGTAATGAAAATAATATTATTATATCAAACTTGTAATTTAATATAATACCATTTATTATTTATGTAATATTATGTGATGCCATTTACTGAATAGTTAATATTTATATATTTTATGTATTTATTTAATAGAAATCCTATATAGATTCATAATAACATATTATTATTGTTGTTAATATTAGTATTAATATTTGTAATATTATTATTTCTAATATATATATATATATATATATATATATATATATATATATATATATATATATATATATATATATAAAATTTGAGATGTGTAAGTTGAATTATTATTATTATTAATATTAAAAATTTTATTAATATAAATGTTAATAATATCATTATCATTAATACATTAATAGTTAGTAATATTAACTAGATGTAAATTATATATATATATATATATATATATATATATATATATATATATATATATATATATATATATATATATATATATATATTTATTTATATATGTAAAGACATATACTGTGATGACCCGGGAATTTCCGACCAAATTTAAACCTGATTCTTATTTGATTTCGATACGATAAGCAAAGTCTGTAATGTTGAGTCTCAAAGTTTTTGAACTGTTGTCATACATTCAATTGACCTTCGACCATTCCCGACGATTCACGAACAATTGTGTGTAAATAAATATGTATGTATGTATATATATATATATATATATATATATATATATATATATAAATTGATATATTATATTTACTAATATTATTATTATCAATAATGATATTAATATTATAATTAGTATTATTATAAGTAAAATTATTATTATCATTAATAATATTATTATTATCATTTTATTTATTATCATTATTATCTGTATGATTATTATCATATTATCATTTATTATTATTATTATTAATATCATTATTAATATTATTATTAACAAATATTATTATCAGTTATGATTACTAATATTAATAGAATTAATGTTATTAATATAATTATATATATTAATTAGTAATATAAATTTTATAAAAATCACAAAATAATTGAGATTCAAATTCATGTATCAATATAACTATATATGATTGTTTCCTGTTTCTAATTTGTTACCAGTACAAATCAATTCCATTAAGGACAAAATACGTTAACTATCATAATCAAATTGTATTTTATTTTCTTCTCCAATTTGCTTTCCCTTCTTTAATCTGGTTACCAAACGAATTTAACCACATGATAATAACAAAAGTCTGTTTGAAGTCACTATCTGATTTATTTCTATTTCCTGACTTCTTCTGCTAGAAATTAACAATATATATAATAATTCAAAAAGATACAAAAATTGTAGATATCAGAATCAGATATGGTACGGAATCTGTTAGCTTTCACTATCTGGTTAATATTTTTTTTCTTCTCTTCTTCTTGATTGAATATTATTGTCCTTCCTGTCTGAAATTTTTACCCATCGAATCTGCACTTCAATAAGACAATTGAATAACCACAAATTCTGTTAGCCATCGAATTCATCTTTTTTTTTTCTTTCTTGTCTTCTCCTTCTGACCTCGAATATTTCTTTCGACCACCACCTATCCTACAAAACAAAATATGACCAGTTATCGATACGATATCACTCATTATATACACAAATAGTTACATACACAAATCACAGAAAGGTAGAGAGAGTTATAGAAAATTATATTCATCATTACCATCTCAAATTATTGTTATTATCCTTGGGTTACAACCATCTCATACCAATCAAATATTTGTTCGTCTTCAGTTTCATTTAAATCATAAACCGTTAATTCGATCATCACCATTTATGTACTAATCTCTCTTGTTTTTACCATTCAACCTCCCAACCACGTACCATCATTCGAGAATACCCTCACAACAATCGTTTCCACCATCACTCGAACACGCCATCTTCTTGTCAACACTTCTTGCTCGTTATCACTAACCATCAAAAAATTACCTCTACTTTAATTCTTTTCTTGATCAACCACCTCGTTACCACTCTTCCTTCTTTCATGAAACAATCAACATCACCTTTTCACATCTCTATATATATTACTCTCTTTCACTTCAAATCTCGAAATCCACTTTCACTTTGCATATTTTCTGCGTCACTATTTCTGAAATTTCTTTCTTCTATTCAAGCCAAACAAACTGAATTCATTTGCAGCTGCTACGTCTATTTATGTTGGTGTTAAATAATGAAGAAATAAAGAAGTAATACCACGTATTTAAGTGGAGTTTTGTCAAATTGATAAAGATAAAGTATAATGATAACTGCAAGTGGAACTTAACATTGATAATTGAAGTGGACGCAAGTGGATAACTGTTAATGACAATGATTGAACCAACATGGTGTGCTTGCTTTTCTTCTCATGGCCGACATTTTTTTTTCCTGCCCACTGGCCAAATTTTCGGTGAACATATATGAGTGTTGATTGGGCCGTGCATGTTTTAAGGGAATTGCAATGGATTTGCAATTGGACCGAGTTTCATTTTTGTTGGGCCACCCACTTTGAGTTATCACGGCTGCAGCTCCTATAATCTATATCTGTTTTTGTTTTGACTAAACCACCACCTTCCTTCATTTTATTTCCTCTCCTCTTGTTCTATCGACCAAAGCTAGTCCCACCATCAGAACACGTAATGATCTATTAATAAAGCATGTGGGATGGTTTAAGAGAATATGGCCGACACAAATTAAACATATTTAACTCCCACTTGCTGTACCACATTTTCTTATTTGTGTTATCCACCGAAAAAAAAAAACCAACAATGGTGTTGTTGTACCGTATATTTTTTTTTTACTGGGATCCCACTTCCTTTTCTTTTGGACAGTGATTTATTGAAAATCTTGGGCCATGAACTTGGATTCCATGTTAGGCCGAGAAGGTGGGTAAAGAAAACGATTGGATTTTCTTTTGATCGATCAAA
This sequence comes from Rutidosis leptorrhynchoides, assembly GCF_046630445.1. NCBI lineage: Eukaryota > Viridiplantae > Streptophyta > Magnoliopsida > Asterales > Asteraceae > Rutidosis > Rutidosis leptorrhynchoides. The sequence continues at coordinate 495,941,620 of NC_092334.1, read as the reverse complement.
TTTAGAAGAAAAAGAAAAGAAGACATCATGACGGGTTAAATAGAAATAAGTTGGGTATTAAAACAGAAAAGCTATGACAGTTGGATGGTATTAAGTGTTATTCGATTAGTGGGAGGTCGCGGGTTTGAGCCCGGCCGTGGGCAACTTTGTTTTTAGAACTCTTGTGAGGTAGTTTTCTCACTTATTATTATAATTTTTATTACTAATTAAGAACTTGTTGAATATAATTATGGATATAACTATAAATATAATGATATGAAGATTATGATCCATTTATTTAATTTGATTAGGAGAAGATTATGATTAAGAAGATATAAATAGTGGTTATGAGTATAACTATAATAAAAGTCACAAATTAAAGGAATTATCATTATTATCAAAACTATCATTCTTATTAAAAATTATCATTTTATTATTATTAACATTATTAAGTATATTTACTAATATTATTATTATAAAAAAATACAACTTTTTATTTATTATTATTAATATTATTTTATCAAATAATTTTAGTTACAACACTATAGTTAATATATATAACATAGCTATATTAACGTTTTATAATAAATACTGTTAAAGTACATAAAATAAATATATTTAAATTACTTATTGATGAAACATATAATTTATTAAAATAACAAATATATCACCTATAATATGTAAATTTAGTTGTTCGATTACATGTATATGTGTTAACATATATACTTGACATAGGTACGTGAATCCAAGGCCAACCCTATACTTGTTCAATGTCGTTCTATGTATTTTTACTACAAAATACAGTATGGTGAGTTTCATTTGCCCTTTTTACTCTTTACGTTTTTGGGCTGAGAATACATGCAAATGCTTTATTAACTGTTTTACAATATTTATATGCGTGAGTTTCATTTGCCCTTTTTACTCTTTACGTTTTTGGGCTGAGAATACATGCAAATGCTTTATTAACTGTTTTACAATATTTATATGCTTGAGTTTCATTTGATCCCTTTTACTCTTTACGTTTTTGGGCTGAGAATACATGAAAATGCTTTATTAACTGTTTTACAATATTTATATGCGTGAGTTTCATTTGCCCTTTTTACTCTTTACGTTTTTGGGCTGAGAATACATGCAAATGCTTTATTAACTGTTTTACAATATTTATATGCGTGAGTTTCATTTGCCCTTTTTACTCTTTACGTTTTTGGGCTGAGAATACATGCAAATGCTTTATTAACTGTTTTACAATATTTATATGCGTGAGTTTCATTTGCCCTTTTTACTCTTTACGTTTTTGGGCTGAGAATACATGCAAATGCTTTATTAACTGTTTTGCAATATTTATATGCGTGAGTTTCATTTGATCCCTTTTACTCTTTACATTTTTGGGCTGAGAATACATGCAAATGCTTTATTAACTGTTTTACAATATATATATGTGTGAGTTTCATTATTCCCCTTTTAAATGATTTTGCAATATATATTTTTGGGACTGAGAATACATGCGCTGCTTTTATAAATGTTTTACGTAATAGACACAAGTACTTAAAACTACATTCTATGGCTGGATTATTAAACCGAATATGCCCCTTTTTATTAAGTCTGGTAATCTAAGAATTAGGGAACAGACATCCTAATTGACGCGAACTCTAAAGATAGATCTATCGGGCCCAACAAGCCCATCCAAAGTACCGGATGCTTTACTACTTCGAAATTTATATCATGTCCGAAGGAGGATCCCGGAATGATGGGGATATTCTTATATGTATATTGTGAATGTCGGTTACCAGGTGTTCAATCCATATGAATGATTATTTTTGTCTCTATGCATGGGACGTATATTTATGAGAAATGGAAATCTTGTAGTCTATTAAAATGATAGAAATGATTATTTATGTTAAAATAATGAACTCACCAACCTTTTGGTTGAAACTTGAAAGCATGTTTATTCTCAGGTATGAAAGAAATCTTCCGCTGTGCATTTGCTCATTTTAGAGATATTACTTGGAGTCATTCATGACATATTTCAAAAGACGTTGCATTCGAGTCATCGCGTTCATCAAGATTATTATTAAGTCAATTATAGTTAGATATATTATGAAATGGTATGCCTGCCGTCAACTTTTGATGTAATGAAAGATTGTCTTTTCAAAAATGAATGCAATGTTTGTAAAATGTATCATATAGAGGTCAAGTACCTCGCGATGTAATCAACTGTTGTGAATCGTTTATAATCGATATGGACTTAGTCAGGATAGATTAGGACGGGTCTTCACAGTTGGTATCAGAGCGATGGTCTTAGCGAACCAGGTCTTGCATTAGTGTGTCTAACTGATAGTTGTTTAAATGCATTAGTGAGTCTGGACTTCGACCGTGTCTGCATGTCAAAAGTTTTGCTTATCATTTCGTGTCGAAAATTTCCTGTTATCATTCTTAGGGAATCACTTGCTTATCACTCTTAGTCTAGACACGTCTTACTGCCTCTATTTCATAGACAGTGTATAGATAAATTCATATCTTAGCGTATCTGTTATTGTTACCTTTGCCTGACAGCTTCCGTAGATTCCTCCGTAACTTATGGGATTATGCATATGTAAATTATGTATTGCAGGGTACTAATCTACATCCTATAATCTATTTCTTATCAAAAATCCTTCATCTGATCGTACGAGATGAATCCCACAAACAGTTCGAGTCCCTCTGATTTCGATAGCTATTCCGATAGTTATTCCGACAGCTATTCCGACATGGATGTTCACCTAAGCTCCGGAGGCAGCGTCACCAGAATGAATCAACCAATCAACCATCCCTAATTCATCTGATGGGATTCGAAGTCGACTTAACCAACGGAGATACGAAGAAGGCGATCCTCTCCACTAACCGAATTCACCTCTTGGTGAAGAACCTGAAGCACATATCGGCGAACCTATCCGAAACACCATTTTTAGCCTCATGTGCTATCTAAAATTCTAAACCTTAGTTATCTACTCATTCCATCCGACAATCATCCTGGAGTAAATAGAAGAAGGCAACACGCTTCGCGCCTGAGTAATCAAATTGGAGAATATGGTGCAAAAATTACCAGCTTCAGCAACATTACCGGCACCAACAGTATCATCAGTAACAGCACCAGTACCATCAACAATCCATGCCTCAACATCTCATTCTATACCTCGAAGTATAATCATCGTTCTACGTGACATTCTACATCATTTATCTTCGTTCGACATGGCAATTAAGTAATCTCTAATATTTTAGAGATTATGTATTCTAGTTCTAACGGTAAACCAAATGAGTTTACTATCATATTAACTCATTAAATCCATGATTACATCTGAAGAATATATATATGTACATATATTTTCATAAAGATTGTAAATAAAAATTCTTTTGTACAAACTATTAATGGTAAAAATATTTTAACGGGTAGGTAATACCCGAGGAATATTTAGATTTCACATTAATAAGTTACACTGTATATTCTTCGAATCTGATTCAACAGTCATTTACTATCCTACTTGCATCCACTGATATACGTATCCATTCACAGCAGAATAACCATTTTCATTCAAATTTCATATTTGGATTTTGACCTATCAGAATCCAACAAGTGGCATAATGAAGAAAACATATGACAAAATAAAATTTGTTAGAAACAGACTAATTAACTATGAGAAATTGTGTTAAGAATTCACGCTAACTGTTCCTAGCTAATTGTTCCTAGCTAACTGATTACATTTTATTTATCACAATTTAATTATCGCAATTTACATTCCCGCAATTTACATTCTCGCAATTTTATTTATTGTCATTTATTTTCTTTTATTTATTTTACGCACTTTAAATATCGGGACACGTATACAAGGTTTTGACATATTATATCGACGCATCTATATATATTATTTGGAATCACCATAGACACTCTATATGCAGTAATGATCGAGTTCTCTATACAGAGTTGAGGTTGATTCTACAATAATATATATAGTTTGAGTTGTGATAGAGTCTGAGACGTATACGAGTCACGACACGTATTAATTAATTCGAATATTATATATTAAACTATATATGAATTATTGGACTGTCAACTGTGAACTATCGACTGCGGACTAATAACATCGGACAATTAAAATGAATTAAAATATTGATTATAACATATGAAACTAAACAATTCTTCAAGTTGCCACATGATTTCGTCTTAAACATCATTTGTATCTTCACGATTACATTCTGCGTTCAAACCTTTCATGATTCTTGAAAACACCTCAATCGAGAGGATGAACCAACCGCACTTCATTTAAGGGAGAAAAGATTGATGCATATAGTTATGCACCTGAAAACACTCGGAACCTGAGTAAACGTTTAACACGTAGTTGTGCTAATTCCTTTAGCGTTATTATTACTGAAAATAACTTTGCATCTGTTGTTCGAGATAGCCAGTTTTGTCACAGCTCCAGCAAGACAACTTCGACTTTTCGTACGAAACAACCTTATTATAATGTTGATATATACGCGTGCTCTTTTATTGTTACCAGGGAACCTTTCATATTCCACCATATTACCATCAGCGTTTAATCATCTAAAAACACAATTTTCCTGAAATCACCTCGGATTAATAACCGATGATTCAGATATCATAGCATTAAATGCAGAGGAAACAGAAAAATGGTAGATGGTCTAAACGACCAAAAGTTTGATGATAAAGAAAGGAGTGTTAGGAACGCTCGATAGAAAATTGGGTATTGAAAAACAGATTGAGCTACCCATGAAGGAGATCAAGGACAAATACAAGGACCAAACCCTACATTCAAAGGATTCAGGTAATTCTGGATCCGTTGAAATCTTTAGAGAATATCTTGCTCCGAAGTCATGTTAAAATCTTGCGGAAAATCTTTCTCCATCAACCATCGAACTTAGAAATTCCAAAATATCATCATCAATATCTTCGATATTTTTGAGGATATTTTCATAAATATTCTCGTCCGAAATTATATACCTCCTCGTGCTTCCTGTGTATCATTATATTGGAAACAGTCAATAGAAAATTTAATACCGAAAAGCAGATTATGCGAAACTAGGAAGAAATTCGTGGACAAATCACAAAGAATAAGTTTGACTTCAAAGAATCCAAATGATTCAATGTCTGCTAAAGTCTTTAGTGAATATCTTGCTCCTTACTCTAAACCCTTGCAGACAATAGTTTCTATCATCCGCTGATCTTAGATATTCTGAGATATTATCGTATCTTTCATTATAAATATCCTCCATATTTCTGGAGATATTTTTATAACTATTCTTATCTGAAACCATTAATCTCTTCGTACTATCAGTATTACATCATATAGAACCTGTTAGTTTCTATATTCTGTAAACTTTCGAGCTTAAAATATGAATGTTATTGAAGTAATGTTGGAAACTGATGCATGAGTTAGGATAATATAATGACACTTGATCAACGTGATTATATTACAGTAAGGCATGCTGAGTTTCTAATGGAATGTGATGATTCACAGTACCATCATTATGTACCATGTTACACGATTCTTTCATTCTATTTAACCTCTAAACATATCAAGAAAATATCTTCTAGATGGTTCTGTCTTTTCCGTAACTTCTGGTAATTTGACAAAACAAATCGTGCTACTACCTTTCCTTTCTATCTGGTATATTATGATAATTCGAAAATCCATACCTATGAATTCTGGACCGTTACTTGCGAAAAGTAAACAAAAGCATGAAGCTCCGAAATAGAAAGGGGGTATAAATCGCAGCAAATAAGAAAGTGCATTAACTGTGGATGACAATAATTATAAGACACAGAAGTAGGGACATTGAAATATAAGGGAAGATATAAAACCCGATAACAACACAGAAGTTACAAACTGTAGATATTAATACGAATAGCAATATAAAGACACGGTATAATTAAGAATAGTATTCCCCCAAGGCAATAGTAGAAGTAAACAGATTTTCTGGTGGAAGATTGAAAAGAAGGATGACAGATACATAGATAGGAAAATATCAAGAATCAGAACTGAATGGAGCATTTCCACAATATTTTAGAAGTAGGAACAGGAGAAGAAAGTATAGGAATGGTGAAAGTAATGGAACGGAAGAAGTTCATTTATAGTGAAAATACCAGACAAAGAAATCAAGGCAGATTTCCGCATTAATTATAGAGATCTTAATTTCCTTACTCGCCGAAGAATCAAATCTTTTAGATTTCGAAGATTTTCTTCAAATTCCTTGAATTCCGGAATTCAAGCAAAACAACGTCAAAAGCTAAGACGCGTCTTATTTTTCTAAATTCAACCCTGACTCTGTCAAAAGTTAAGACGAATCTTTACTTTTCCTATTTCAATCTTTTGTGATAATTTCATCTTACGCTTCGAATAATCGAATCATTTTATCCATATTACTCAATGATGATAAAAATTTAATTATCAACTCATATTCATCATGAAAACATATTTATTGTTAACCATGACCACCACACTCAAATTTCGGGACGAAATTTCGACCAAATTTAAACCTGAATCTTATTTGATTTCGATACGATAAGCAAAGTCTGTAATGTTGAGTCTCAAAGTTTTTGAACTGTTGTCATACATTCAATTGACCTTCGACCATTCCCGACGATTCACGAACAATTGTGTGTAAATAAATATGTGTGTATATATATATATATATATATATATATATATATATATATATATATATATATATAAATTGATATATTATATTTACTAATATTATTATTATCAATAATGATATTAATATTATAATTAGCATTATTATAAGTAAAATTATTATTATCATTAATAATATTATTATTATCATTTTATTTATTATCATTATTATCTGTATGATTATTATCATATTATCATTTATTATTATTATTATTAATATCATTATTAATATTATTAATAACAAATATTATTATCAGTTATGATTACTAATATTAATAGAATTAATGTTATTAATATAATTATATATATTAATTAGTAATATAAATTTTATAAAAATCACAAAATAATTGAGATTCAAATTCATGTATCAATATAACTATATATGATTGTTTCCTGTTTCTAATTTGTTACCAGTACAAATCAATTCCATTAAGGACAAAATACGTTAACTATCATAATCAAATTGTATTTTCTTTTCTTCTCCAATTTGATTTCCCTTCTTTAATCTGGTTACCAAACGAATTTAACCACATGATAATAACAAAAGTCTGTTTGAAGTCACTATCTGATTTGTTTCTATTTCCTGACTTCTTCTGCTAGAAATTAACAATATATATAATAATTCAAAAAGATACAAAAATTGTAGATATCAGAATCAGATATGGTACGAAATCTGTTAGCTTTCACTATCTAGTTAATATTTTTTTTTCTTCTCTTCTTCTTGATTGAATATTATTGTCCTTCCTGTCTAAATATTTTACCCATCGAATCTGCACTTCAATAAGACAATCGAATAACCACAAATTCTGTTAGCCATCGAATTCATCTTTCTTTTTTTCTTTCTTGTCTTCTCCTTCTGACCTCGAATATTTCTGTCGACCACCACCTATCCTACAAAACAAAATATGACCATTTATTGATACGATATCACTCACTATATACACAAATAGTTACATACACAAATCACAGAAAGGTATAGAGAGTTATAGAAAATTATATTCATCATTACCATCTCAAATTATTGTTATTATCCTTGGGTTACAACCATCTCATACCAATCAAATATTTGTTCATCTTCAGTTTCATTTAAATCATAAACCGTTAATTCGATCATCACCATTTATGTACTAATCTCTCTTGTTTCTACCATTCAACCTCCCAACCACGTACCATCATTCGAGAATACCCTCACAACAACCGTTTCCACCATCACTCGAACACGCCATCATCTTGTCAACACTTCTTGCTCGTTATCACTAACCATCGAAAAATCACCTCTACTTTAATTCTTTTCTTGATCAACCACCTCGTTACCACTCTTCCTTCTTTCATGAAACAATCAACACCACCTTTTCACATCTCTATATATATATTACTCTTTTTCACTTCAAATCTCGAAATCCACTTTCACTTTGCATATTTTATGCGTCACTATTTCTGAAATTTCTTTCTTCTATTCAAGCCAAACAGACTGAATTCATTTGCAGCTGCTACGTCTATTTATGTTGGAGTTAAACAATGAAGAAAGAAAGAAGTAATACCACGTATTTAAGTAGAGTTTTGTCAAATTGATAAAGATAAAGTATAATGATAACTGCAAGTGGAACTTAACATTGATAATTGAAGTGGACGCAAGTGGATAACTGTTAATGACAATGATTGAACCAACATGGTGTGCTTGCTTTTCTTCTCATGGCCGACATTTTTTTTTCCTGCCCACTGGCCAAATTTTCGGTGAACATATATGAGTGTTGATTGGGCCGTGCATGTGTTAAGGGAATTGCAATGGATTTGCAATTGGACCGAGTTTCATTTTTATTGGGCCATCCACTTTGAGTTATCACGGCTGCAGCTCCTATAATCTATATCTGTTTTCGTTTTGACTTAACCACCACCTTCCTTCATTTTATTTCCTCTCCTCTTGTTCTATCGACCAAAGCTAGTCCCACCATCAGACCACGTAATGATCTATTAATAAAGCATGTGGGATGGTTTAAGAGAATATGGCCGACACAAATTAAACATATTTAACTCCCACTTGCTTTACCACATTTTCTAGTTTGTGTTATCCACCGAAAAAAAAAAAACAACAATGGTGTTGTTGAACCGTATATTTTTTTTTACTAGGATCCCACTTCCTTTTCTTTTGGACAGTGATTTATTGAAAATCTTGGGCCATGAACTTGGATTCCATGTTAGGCCGAGAAGGTGGGTAAAGAAAAGGATTGTATTTTCTTTTGATCGATCAAATTTAGAAGAAAAAGAAAAGAAGACATCATGACGGGTTAAATAGAAATAAGTTGGGTATTAAAACAGAAAAGCTATGACAGTTGGATGGTATTAAGTGTTATTCGATTAGTGGGAGGTCACGGGTTTGAGCCCGGCCGTGGGCAACTTTGTTTTTAGAACTCTTGTGAGGTAGTTTTCTCACTTATTATTTTTATTTTTATTACTAATTAAGAACTTGTTGAATATAATTATGGATATAACTATAAATATAATGATATGAAGATTATGATCCATTTATTTAATTTGATTAGGAGAAGATTATGATTAAGAAGATATAAATAGTGGTTATGAGTATAACTATAATAAAAGTCACAAATTAAAGGAATTATCATTATTATCAAAACTATCATTCTTATTAAAAATTATCATTTTATTATTATTAATATTATTAAGTATATTTACTAATATTATTATTATAAAAAATACAACTTTTTATTTATTATTATTAATATTATTTTAGCAAATAATTTTAGTTACAACACTATAGTTAATATATATAACATAGCTATATTAACGTTTTATAATAAATAATGTTAAAGTACATAAAATAAATATATTTAAATTACTTATTGATGAAACATATAATTTATTAAAATAACAAATATATCACCCATAATATGTAAATTTAGTTGTTCGATTACATGTATATGTGTTAACATATATACTTGACATAGGTTCGTGAATCCAAGGCCAACCCTATACTTGTTCAATGTCGTTCTATGTATTTTTACTACAAAATACAGTATGGTGAGTTTCATTTGCCCTTTTTACTCTTTACGTTTTTGGGCTGAGAATACATGCAAATGCTTTATTAACTGTTTTACAATATTTATATGCGTGAGTTTCATTTGCCCTTTTTACTCTTTACGTTTTTGGGCTGAGAATACATGCAAATGCTTTATTAACTGTTTTACAATATTTATATGCGTGAGTTTCATTTGATCCCTTTTACTCTTTACATTTTTGGGCTGAGAATACATGCAAATGCTTTATTAACTGTTTTACAATATTTATATGCGTGAGTTTCATTTGCCCTTTTTACTCTTTACGTTTTTGGGCTGAGAATACATGCAAATGCTTTATTAACTGTTTTACAATATTTATATGCGTGAGTTTCATTTGCCCTTTTTACTCTTTACGTTTTTGGGCTGAGAATACATGCAAATGCTTTATTAACTGTTTTACAATATTTATATGCGTGAGTTTCATTTGCCCTTTTTACTCTTTACATTTTTGGGCTGAGAATACATACAAATGCTTTATTAACTGTTTTACAATATTTATATGCGTGAGTTTCATTTGATCCCTTTTACTCTTTACATTTTTGGGCTGAGAATACATGCAAATGCTTTATTAACTGTTTTACAATATATATATGCGTGAGTTTCATTATTCCCTTTTTAAATGCTTTTGCAATATATATTTTTGGGACTGAGAATACATGCACTGCTTTTATAAATGTTTTACGTAATAGACACAAGTACTTAAAACTACATTCTATGGCTGGATTATTAAACCGAATATGCCCCTTTTTATTAAGTCTGGTAATCTAAGAATTAGGGAACAGACACCCTAATTGACGCGAACTCTAAAGATAGATCTATCGGGCCCAACAAGCCCCATCCAAAGTACCGGATGCTTTAGTACTTTGAAATTTATATCATGTCCGAAGGAGGATCCCGGAATGATGGGAATATTCTTATATGTATATTGTGAATGTCGGTTACCAGGTGTTCAATCCATATGAATGATTATTTTTGTCTCTATGCATGGGACGTATATTTATGAGAAATGGAAATCTTGTGGTCTATTAAAATGATGAAAATGATTATTTATGTTAAACTAATGAACTCACCAACCTTTTGGTTGACACTTGAAAGCATGTTTATTCTCAGGTATGAAAGAAATCTTCCGCTGTGCATTTGCTCATTTTAGAGATATTACTTGGAGTCATTCATGACATATTTCAAAAGACGTTGCATTCGATTCGTCGCGTTCATCAAGATTATTATTAAGTCAATTATAGTTAGATATATTATGAAATGGTATGCCTGCTGTCAACTTTTGATGTAATGAAAGATTGTCTTTTAAAAAATGAATGCAATGTTTGTAAAATGCATCATATAGAGGTCAAGTACCTCGCGATGTAATCAACTATTGTGAATCGTTTATAATCGATATGGACTTCGTCCAGATGGATTAGGACGGGTTTTCACATATACACATATAAAATACTAAATTATATATATAATCAGATATAAATAAATATAAATATATATGCGAACGTATACATACACTTACATAGGTAATTTGTTTCACATCGTTTTCTTCCTGTAGATGATTGATTCAATTAAGTACGAATCAGAGTTAAAACATATGAGTGAATCCAAAAATCTGTTAAGGGTTAATCTCAGCTTTTAATTTTTTTTTTTTATATTTTGTACCTAATCAAACAGTCCTTGTCGACTCAATTAATCACTACACACCTGAAAGGACCCGTCCTAATCCATCCGGATGAAGTCCATATCGATTATAAACGAATCACAATAGTTGATTACATCGCGAGGTACTTGACCTCTATATGATACATTTTACAAACATTGCATTCGTTTTTGAAAAGACAAACTTTCATTTCATTGAAAGTTGACGACATGTATACCATTTCATAATACATCCAACTATAAATGACTTAATAATAATCTTGATGAACTCAACGACTCGAATGCAACGTCTTTTGAAATATGTCATGAATGATTCCAAGTAATATCTTTAAAATAAGCAATTGCACAGCGGAAGACTTCTTTCATACCTGAGAATAAACATGCTTTAAAGTGTCAACCAAAAGGTTGGTGAGTTCATTAGTTTAACATAAATAATCATTTCCATCATTTTAATAGACCACAAGATTTTCATTTCTCATAAATATACGTCCCATGCATAGAGATAAAAATATCATTCATATGGATTGAACACCTGGTAACCGACATTCACAATATGTATATAAGAATATCCCTATCATTTCGAGATCCTCCTTCGGACAAGATATAAATTTCGAAGTACTAAAGCATCCGGTACTTTGGATGGGGCTTGTTGGGCCCGATAGATCTATCTTTAGAGTTCGCGTCAATTAGGGTGTCTGTTCCCTAATTCTTAGATTACCAGACTTAATAAAAAGGGGCATATTCGATTTCGATCATTCAACCATATAATGTAGTTTCGATTACTTGTGTCTATTTTGTAAAACATTTATAAAAGCGCATGTATTCTCAGTCCCAAAAATATAAAGATTAAAAGGAGCAAATGAAACTCACCTAATGTATTTTGTAGTAAAAATACATACGACGACATTGAACAAGTGTAGGGTTGGCCTCGGATTCACGAACCTATATTAATTGTATATTTGTTAAAACATATAAGGGAATTCACATAATTTCCTTTATTAATATATATTATTTATATGTTTTTAGTTATATATAGTTTATACCAAATTCCATTAACTACTTATATTATATCATAAATTATATTATATATATATATTTGTGTTGTATATGGAATTAGAATGATCAATATTTATATATTTAGTTATCTTAATATATCTATATATATATATGATTAGTTTTAAAAAAAAATCATAGTTTGATACATATAAGTATATATATCAATAAGGTTAATATGTTTGATATATAGGTATATAAACTACTACTATGATTATAGTATATATAATAAGTATGTTTTAGGTACAAATATATATCTCAAAAAAATATGTTAGTTTAGATAACAAAGATTTACCAATAATATTAACATCCTTGATAATGATAATACTAATAATAATAATGATTTTGTTAAAAAAAATGGTACTTTTGTTAAAATGATATTAATAATAATAGTAATTACAACAATGATATTAATATTAATATTAGTGAAAATTATAATAACTTGTATTAATAATAAGTGTTCTTAAACTAACAATAACAACAACAACAACAACAATAATAATAATAATAATAATAATAATAATAATAATATTACATAATAATAATAATAATATTACATAATACTTAATAATATTACATAATAATAACTAAAATGATCATAATAACAATAATCTTAAATAATAATACATGCTAGTGATAATAATATTAGTAATAACAATGTTAATATTAACTATAATTACTATAATTATTATAATCTCAATAAGTAATAAATAACAATGATAATAAGTATAAGTCTAACAATGATAAAATAATAATAATAATAAAAATAATAATGAAAATAATAATTTAGTATAGAAACTACCTCACAAGCTTTTGCTAAAAAGAAATGTCACGAGCAGGGATTGAACCCGCGACCTCTCGAAACCCGACACCACCTCCCAACCACTCTGCTGCTTCAAATTTTCTGTTTTAAAACGGATTCTGTTTTAATTAAACCCAAAATGAAATTATGTTTTTCTTCCTCTTCCATGAACCAAAATCGACCAGAGATTTTTAAAATCAAAAAATAACGAATCTATAATTTTATTTAAGACTCTTAAACCAACAGGTAACAATAAGATGCATTCTTAAAAAAAAAAAAAAAAAAAAAATGAAACAGCTTCCCTGCTGCTCGTCGACTATTCTAAAAAAATTATATTGATTTTGAAATTAAGGACGATTTAGACGAAACTTACAACATGAAATATATAGTAAAACGTCTCTGGAAACTTTGTGAAGTCTCAATTACAACAGAAACATCATCTACGACTTTAATTTGATCCTTGAAAGTTCGTTTGACTTTTTGAATAAAAACTTTGACCTCGAAATTTGATCTCGTTTCAAAAAATTGGAAGTTTAGACTTTGCAGAAAGTTTATGTAACAGATTTCTAATAATTCTGCATTTAAGGATTTTTAAATAATATCAAATTCGAATTTATGCTATAAATCGTGAAGAACAGAGATGAAAAGCTGTGTTCTTTGTTTTTTTTGTTTTTTAATTCCTCATTATAACTGGATATGAGTTGTATATAAAAGTGATAAACGAATAACTGGAACTAGTACACAAAATATAATCAGTTTTTGTCTGGTATTGCAAATTGAGGTCGATGACTTTCAATCACAGACAGGTAGTACCAAAAGTCTGTAGCAGAGGGAATAAAAAATTACATCTGATTGTTACACTCAACAGAATTTGTACGCATTAAGAGCTGAGATCAACCTTTAACAAAATTACTGACATGGAAAATTATTGATCGTGCTTTATCTTAATTTCCTAATTATAATTAATAATAAAAATGCTATTAATATTAATAAAAAAGAAAGTTTACTGATAATAATAATATTTTTAAAGGTATTAATATTAGTATATTGTATTATTTCTAAAAAAAATATACTAATAATAAGTCTTTGTGATATTAACAATAATAATGCTAACATAAAATTAGTAATAATCAAAATTTTAATAACTTCATAATTTTAGTAATAAATATATTACTAGTAATAATATTAATACTTATATTACTAAAAAAATTTAATAACAATAATAATGATATTAATAATACTAATAAAGATAACCCTAATAGTATTAACATAACAAATTATGCTTATAAATTTTTATACTTTATATTATATATTATATAAATAATACTGATTAGTATAATAGCTATGTTTTAACTTGTAATTAAGTTTAATATATTAATGTTATATATTTTTAATTATATAATACTTATATTATATACTAATATATTTGAATATTGAATATCTATTTATTTTATATATATTATAACAATATTAATTGTATGCAGAAATCATATATATATTCATATAGATTTATTTTAATAGTAGCCTATTTATATTGTATATTAATTTACATATTTATTTCAAATAAATAAATAAATTGTATTTCATTAATTCAAATTGTTACATATCCTTATATTTATATTTATGTAAATTTATTTACATATTTATTTACACACATTTGTTCGTGAATCGTCAGACATGGTCAAAGGGTAATTGATTACATGAATATATAGATTTCAAAACTTTCGAGACTTAACATTACAGACTTTGCTTATCGTGTTCGGAAAACATATGAAGATTTAGTTTAAATTTGGTCGGAAATTCCCGGGTCATCACAGTACCTACCCGTTAAAGAAATTTCGTCCCGAAATTTGTGTGAGGTGATCATGGTTGTCAATAAAAATGTTTTCATGACGAATATGAGTTGATAAATAGAGTTTTATCATCATTGAGTAATATGGATAAAATGATTTGATTAATCGAAGCGTATGAATGAAGCTATCACAAGAGATCGAGATGAAGAAATGAAGATTTTTCATAACTTTTGACATAGTCGCGATTGAATTCCGGAATTTAAGAGATTTAAAGAAAATCTTCGAAATCTATAAGATTTGAGTATTCAGTGAATAAGGAAATTAAGATCTCTTATAATTAAATGCAGTGATCTGCCTCGATTACTCTGTCTGATATTTCCATTATAAATTAAACTCTTCTGTTCCATTATTTTCACCATTCATATACTTTCTTTCTTATTTCATTCATCTAAAAGATTGTGTGTAACGACCCGGATTTTTCCGATCGTTTTACACTTATAAGATTAATATTTACATAAATTAAACCTTACCAACATGATAAGCAATCCAAATTGTTGAGACTTATGTTTTTGAAAAGAGTTTTACACAACGTTTGACCGTCTAGTTTGACCGATGATATCACGAACTATATAACATATGATAATTATACGTTTGTGTATATATAGGTATATATACATATTTAACATGATTTATGGATGTTTTAATATCTCATTTTGTATTAATAACAATAAGTTATAAGTATATTTTGAAACTACTAACTTAAGTTTTCAAAACGATAACCATACGTAACGTTATTTGACATAAATACTTATAACATATAATGTTTATACATATATCGTATATGTAATGTATTTAATCACTTTTAAGGACTTAAATACATAAAACAATATAAGTATATTCACAAAAGATAGCTATATTTGAATTCTCATTCCATTTTTCACAAAATTTCTATACGTATATCTAGAGTATATGTACTCGTATCATACCTAGCTTCTATACGTATTTACTATTGGTATATACACATCAAATCACCACCAAACAGCCCTTGTTCATGCCTTATGTATAAGGTAACTACTTTTGTTATCTAGTATGACAATTTCACATGATTAAAAGATTTTTTCACAAAATTACAAACTTATACACCTTTTACACCACCATTTATACTCCATTCCATTTTCATTTTACTACACATTTCCTTTAACTAAAACACACTCTTTTAAGAAAGAAAAAAATCCCTTAAACACTCCAGCAAATTTTCATCATGAACTAGCTTCAAAAACAACATTTAAACATCATAAGAAAATCCTTTCAAGAACACTTCAAAAATTCTTCCAACTATACAAGTTTACTTCCAATCTTTCATCCAATTCCATCACCCTTTTAGTTCTAGGTTTTCACTCCTCTTTTACAGCAATCTTGTCCAAGTAACTTGAGGTAGTAACTTTGTTCATAACCTTATTCTATTCATATATATATAGCTATCTTATTTTGTGGTATAAAATTTTAACAACAAGAACATAGTTTGAATGTTTTCAAACTTGTTTGCAAACTAAATAGATCCTTCTAACTTAACTTTTAAAATACTTCAAGACCTGTAATATAACATAAATATATGCTAATTTAACAAGGTATAACTTGGTTTTTCAAAGAACACCTTAAAAACTGTTTTTACGACGTCGGAGTGCAACCGGGGGCTGTTTTGGGTTGGATAATTAAAAACTATTTTGAACCTTGAATTGGAGGTTTATTTTCTGGAAAAATGATATTTCTTATGAATATGTTAACACATAAAAATTTCATGATTTAATTCAAAGTATAAGTATTTTTAGAAAAATAATCATTTAAGGTTGTTTACATAATGGAAAATGATTAACTTCATAAGTTTCACCAAAGTTTGACCTTTGACCTGCGATTTCGAATACAAACTAAGGTATTTGCAGTTCATATCCTTAAAGAGGGACTCGATCCAAGGAAGTGGCAAGTTGAACCAACGAAAACGGAGTTGTAACGAAGAAACTATGACCAAAACAAAATCGGATATCCAAGACTAGTTTAGCCACGAAAATAATTGGAGAAAAATTAAATAAATCACATCTTTCTAAAATAACATGATATTTTATATATATGTACTCATAATTTAATTTTATATGGTTCAGGATCACCCGTAAACAATACGAGAAGATTAATCATAAGATCCCATGATTGTACGCAACACGTCATTTGACAACACCGGTACTTTATGTACGCAACACGTCATTTGACAACACCGGTACCGTGGGTCAAGATTAATCTCGACCAATACATATACGATGGGGGTTTTATTGATTTCATTGGGGGTTTATTAAACACCTAAAAATGAACCATTAAAATTGAATTACTAACACCGGACTGCTAACTACGGACTAAGGAATTATTAAAAGTATTAAAAGTATTATAAGTATATATATATGTGACGATTGTTTTAAAAAGAAAAAGTATTGATATATTATATATGGATAGGTTCGTGATATCAATCGGAGACCAAGTCGAAATTACATATCTTCAAGACAAAAGTGAGTATATAGTCCCACTTTTAAACTCTAAGTATTTCGGGATGAGAATACATGTATTTTATATTTTACGTTATGGACACAAGTAACTGAAAAATATATTCTACGTTGAGTTGTACCACTGGCATACTTCCCTGTAGCTTGGTAACTATTATTTACAGCGGTATTGTAAACGCGAATCCTGTTGATAGATCTATCGGGCCTGACAACCCCAACCGGACTGGACGACCAGTATTCAACGGTTGCACAGTACTTCGTTTCGTGACTACACTTGGTACAGTGTAGTAAGATTTCATAATAAAGGGAATATGCGACGTGATTAAATGTTAAGTATGGTTACCAAGTGCTCAACCACTTAGAATATTTTTATTAAAATGTTTATATATGAAATCTTGTGTTCCATTGTTATAACGCTGCTAGCATCAAACCTATATATCTCACCAACTTTATGTTGACGTTTTAAAGTATGTTATTCTCAGGTATGAATTAAGTCTTCCGCTGTGCATTAGCTCATGTTAAGGATACTACTTGGGACCTTTTAAGCCATGATACAAAGACGTTGCATTCGAGTCATTGGAGTTCAATAGAAAATATTAATAAGTAAATGACAGATTAGGTCATTTGGATATTATGAAATGTTAGACGAAAATGTCAAATATTGATGTAATGATAGTTTGCCTTTTAAGAATAAATGCAACGTTTGTAAAATGTATCATATAGAGGTCATGTACCTCGCAATGTTATCATATGTTATTGTATTCGTCCCTATGGATTGGGTCGGGTCGTCTCATTGTGAAAATGCTTAATCCAGTTCTGATCCTTGTCCTCATTCTTACTATCGCAACAATCATTCTCCTTTTCCAACTCCCACCAGAGGAATCTGCCTTTTTCTACTTCGCTCTTGGGATTATAATGTTTTTAATTCTCCCGTGTCTTTATGTTGCATTAAACATTGATATACACGGTTTGTAATTTATGTGTTGTTATCGGGCTTTATATATCCGCCCTTATATTTCAAAGCTCTATGCTTTTGTTTTCTCTTCCCGACCTCAAGTCAAGCGAATAATAGTCCAGAATTTGTAGATATAGAGTTTCGAATGATTATAATGTTCTAAGCAGGAAGGAACGTGATAGCACGATTTGATTTGTCAAATTACCAGAATCACTGAGAATAGAACTATCAAGAATATATTTTCTTAATATGTCTGAAGGTGAAGTAGAATGAACGAGTCGTGTAACATGGCACATGATGACGTTATGATCTGTGAATCATCACGTTCCATTAGAAACTCAGCATGACTTACTGTAATATAATCACGTTGATCAAGTGTCATTATATTATACTAACTCATGCATCAGTTCCCATCATTACTTCAATAACATTCATATTTTAAGCTCAAAGTTTACAGAATATAGAAACTAACAGTTTCTAGATGATGTAACACTGATAGCACGAAGAGATTAATGATTTCAGATAAGAATAGTTATGAAAATATCTTCAGAAATATGGAGGATATTTATACTGAAAGATACGATGATATCTTAGAATTTCTAATATCGAAGGATGGTGAAAAAAATTTGTCCGCAAGAGTTTAGAGTAAGGAGCAAGATATTCGCTAAAGACTTTAGCAGACATTGAATCATTTAGATTCTTTGAAGTCAAACTTATTCTTTGTGATTTGTCCACGACTTCTTTCATAGTTTCACATAATCTGCTTTTCGGTACTAAAATTTCTTATTGAGTGCTTCCAATACACCATTCTTTATCATCAAAATTTCGACGATTAAGGTCGTTTACGGTTGCCTACAGTTTCTGCTGCTTCATTCAGCTTTTTCAAAGTTCAATGTATTGATTTGTAGGCTGGGTGATTTTCAAAATTTTAGAATTGAAGATCATATTTCTAGGAGATAATTGTTATATGTATACATATAACTGTTGATGTAGACATGCTGCGAGATTTCAAAATACTGATTACTAAACCCTGGTAATTGGTATGGCAAATTTTCGTTACAAGATACGGATGAGTACATGATAGGGTTTTAATGAACAAATATAATGGTTCTTCGGAAAGTCAGAGATCAGTGAAGTTGCTGGTAAGTTTACTGTTAATGTGGTGGAATATAAACGGTTCCCCGGTAATGATGCAAGAGCAAACACATATATAAAGGTTATAATAAGCCTAATCCGAAAGAATGTCGAAGTTGATTTGTTGAAGCTGTGACAAAATTGGCTACTTTGGAAAGGAATTGTAAAGTTATTTTGGGTAATAATAACACTAAAGGAATTAACACAGCTACGTGTTAAACGTTTATTCAGTTTTCGAGAGTTTTCAGGTGCATAACTATACGCATCAATCTTTTCTTTCGTAGATGAAGTGAGGTTGGTTCATTCTCTTGCTTGAGATGTTTTCAAGAATCATGAAAGGTTTGAATCGCATATTGTAATCGTCAATATACAAATGAGGTTTAAGATGAAATCAAGTGGCAAACTTGAAGAATTGTTTAGTTTCATATGTTATAGTCAATATTTTAATTCATTTTAATTGTCCAATGTTGGTAGTCCACAGTTAGCAATTAAATAATTCATATACAGTTTAATATATAATATTAGAATTAATTAATACGTATCGTAACCCGTATACGTCTCAAACTCGATCACAACTCAAACTATATATATTATTGTAGAATCAACCTCAACCCTGTATAGAGAACTCGATCATTAGTGCATATAGAGTGTCTATGGTGATTCTAAATAATATATATAGATGCGTCGATATGATATGTCAAAACCTTGAATACGTGTCCCGATATTTAAAGTGCGTAAAATAAATAACATAAATTAAATAACGATAAATAAAGTGCGTAAAGTGAATAACAGAAATTAAATAACAATAAATAAAATTGCGAGAATTAAATTGAGATAAAATAAATTGCGTTAATTAAATTGCGATAAATAAAATGTAATACGGAATTAACAGTTAGCTAGGAGCAGTTAGCTAGGATTTTGTTAGCGTGGATTCTTAACAAAATTTCATATTGTTAATTAGTGTGTTTCTAATTAATTTTTATTGTGTCCATTTTTTTTTTATTATGCCACTTGTTGGATTCTGATATGTCAAAATCCTAATATGAAATTTGAATTTGAATGAAAATAGTTATTCTTTGGTGAACGGATACGTATATCGGTGGATGTAAGTAGGATAGTATATGACTGTTGAAACAGATTCGAAGAACGTACAATGTAACTTATTAATGTGAAATTTAAATATTCCTCGGGTATTACCTACCCGTTAAAATATTTTCATCATTAACAGTTTGTACAAAAGAATTTTTAATTACAATCTTTATGAAAATATATATACATATATATTTTCTTCAGATATAATCATGGATTTAATGAGTTAATATGATATTAAACTCATTTGGTTTACCATTAGAACTAGAATACATAATCTCTAAAACATTTAGAGATTATTTAATCGTCATGAAGAACGAAGATAATCGATGTAGAACGATACGTAGAACGATGATTATACTCGAGGTACATAATAAGATGTTGAGGCATGGATTGTTGATGGTACTGGTGCTGTTACTGATGGTACTATTGGTGCCGGTGATGTTGCTGAAGCTGGTACATTTTGCACCACATTCTCCGAGTTGATTATTCGAGCGCGAATTTCGTTGACTTATTACTCCAGGATGATTGTCGATCGAAACGAGCGGATGAATAAGGTTCAAAATTGTGGATAGAATATAATCTTGTCGAGTTACCCTGGAAATGAGACTGAAAATGGTGTCTCGAACGGGTTCGCCGGTAAACGCTTCAGGTTCATTGTGAGGTGAATTCAGTTGGTGGAAGGGATTGCCTTCTGCGCGTTTCCATTAATTAAGTCGACTACGAACCCATCAGATGAATTTATAATGGCTGATTGGTTGATACATACCGCTGACGATGTTTTCGGAGCTTAGGTGAACATCTATGTCAGAATAGCTGTCGGAATAACTATCGGAATAACTATTGGAATCTGAGGGACTCGAACTGGTTGCAGGATTCATCTCGTACGATCAGATGAAGTATTTTCGATAAGAAATAGATTATAGGATGTAGATTAGTACTTGCAATACATAATTTACATATGCATATATAATACTAAAATCCCATAAGTTACGGAGGAATCTACGGAAGTTGTCAGGCAAAGTTACAGTAACAGATACGCTAAGATATGAAGTAGTAGATATGTAACGACTCGGAAATTTCCGACCAAATTTAAACCTTATTCTCCATACGTTTCCGACACGATAAGCAAAATCTGTAATGTGGAGTCTTGAAAGTTTTAAAATCTATATTCATGTCACCCATTACCTTTCGACTATGCTCAACGATTCACGAACATAATCTTCATCACTTTATTCGCTTTTTATTTTTACCATTATTATTATTATTATTATTATTATTATTATTATTATTATTATTATTATTATTATTATTATTATTATTATTATTATTACTATTATTATTATTATTAAAAAAAAACAATACAACTTAATATTACTATCATTAATATTAGTATTATTACGATTATAAGAATTATTATTAAGGTTATCATTATTATTATTACGATTATGATTACGAATTGAAGATATAGAAGCTTTAGTTATTAGTTTAGAAATTAAACATGAAGATTATGATTTTTGATTAAATAAGTATTATGATTAACGTTATCACTAGTAATGAAATTATTAGAATAACTATTATTATTAAGTATTATGTATTACTATAAAAATTATTATTATCATTATCATTATTAATAAACTTTTCATTTTTATTAAAAATTTCTATTATTATTGTTATTATAAGATGTATTATTAAAACCAACATTAATACTATTATTAATAGAATCGTTAATATTATTATTACTATTATTATTTTAATCACTACTAATATTATTTTAAATACTACTTTAACAAACAAATGAAATATATATATAAAATATTTAATACTTATATTATAACAAAAACTAATACTTTTATATATATAAAATGAATATATGAAACATATATATGCTATTAATATAAAAAGGATATAACTAATAAAGTTATATATATATTTGTTCGATTACAATTATGTGTGTTAATATATATAAATAAATGATATAGGTTCGTGAATCCGAGGCCAACCCTACAATTGTTCAATGATGTTATATGTATTTTTACTACAAAATACAGTATGGTGAGTATATAGTCCCTTTTAAACTTTAAATATTTTTGGGCTGAGAATACATGCGATGTTTTTATAAATGATTTACGTTATGGACACAAGTAACTGAAAAATATATTCTACGTTGAGTTGTACCACTGGCATACTTCCCTATAGCTTGGTAACTATTATTTACAGCGGTATTGTAAACGCGAATCCTGTTGACAGATCTATCGGGCCTGACAACCCCAACCGGACTGGACGACCAGTATTCAACGGTTGCACAGTACTTCGTTTCGTGACTACACTTGGTACGGTGTAGTAAGATTTCATAATAAAGGGAATATGCGACGTGATTAAATGTTAAGTATGGTTACCAAGTGCTCAACAACTTAGAATATTTTTATTAAAATGTTTAAATATGAAATCTTGTGGTCCATAGTTATTACGCTGCTAGTATCAAACCTATATATCTCACCAACTTTATGTTGACATTTTAAAGCATGTTATTCTCAGGTACAAAATAAGTCTTCCGCTGTGCATTTGCTCATTTTAAGGACATTATTTGGAGTCGACCATCGCAATGGGAACAGATGTTAAAGATTTCGTCCAGATGGATAAGGACGGGTTTTTACATTTGGTATCAGAGCGTTGGTCTTAGCGAACCAGGTCTTGCATTAGTGTGTCTGACTAGTAGTTGTTAGAGTACATTAATGAGTCTGGACTTTGACCGTGTCTGCCTGTCAAAAGTTTTGCTTATCATTTCTAGTCGGAAATTATCTGCTTATCATCCTTAGGAAATTGCCCGCCTATCATTCTCAAGTCTAGACACGCTCTACTGCATTTAGTGCATCGATAGTGTATAGACGAAATTCATATCTTAGCGTATCTGATAATTCCTATCTTGGCGTATCTATAGATTTGCCTGATATATGTCATAACATCCTTTGTAACCTACGAAATCTTTAGTATTACATATAGATATTCTATATAGTTAGAATATCATTCGATATTCGAAAATCATTTCACATCGAAGATCCTTTCCATCCATCAAATTGCCCCTTGGCAATGAACCTGAATCACTTACCGGCGAACCTGTTCGAGAAACCATTTTCTCTTCCTTTATCTGAGTATCTCATCACGATTACATACTATTCCATATTTTGAAATCTTATTCATTCGCTCGCTTCAACCGCCAATCATCCCGGTGTACCAGCAGAAGTTAACGAACTACGCGCTCGTGTGACGACTTTGGAGAACCTGGTGCGAAGGTTACGAACACCAGCAGCAGCACCAGCAGCATAATCAGTACCACCATCATCGACGTCGACAGTACCCTTATCATCTCTAAACCATAACCGCGCCGTAACTCTCAATATCAAAATCTGTACCTCGAATAACAACATTACACGCCTCAATATCACCATCTGTATTTCGAGTATGAACTTCGTTCTACACATCGATCTACATCGGCTATCTTCGCTTTATGTATCATTCTACCTCATTTTTCCTCGTTCGACATGGTGAATATGTAATTTCTAAAGTTTTAGAGATTATGTAATCTAGTATTAACGGTAAATCAGATGAGTTTTTGACTCATTAAATCCATGATTACATCCGATGAAAGTATATATGCAAGTATATTTTCATAAAGATTGTAATTAAAAATTCTTTTGTACAGACTGTTAATGATGAAAATATTTTAACGGGTGGGTAGTACTCGAGGAATATTTAGAATTCACATTAATAAGTTACACTGTACATTCTTCGAATCTGATTCAACGATCATTTACTATCCTATTTACAACTACCGATATACGTATCCGTTCACCACAGAATAACCATTTCTATTCAAATTTCATATTTGGATTTTGATCTATCAGAATCCAACAAGTGGCATAACGAAGAAAACATTGGACAAAAATAAAAAGTGTTAGAAACAAACGAATTAATTAATTGGAATTGTGATAGGATTTCACGCTAACTGTTCCGGCTAACTGTTCCCAGCTAACTGATTAACATTTAATTTATCGCAATTTACATTCTCGCAATTTTATTTATCATCATTTAATTTCTGTTATTTACTTTTACGCACTTTAAATAACGGGACACGTATGCAAGGTTTCGACTTATCATATCGACCCATCTATATATATATTTCGGAACAACCGTAGACACTCTATATGTGAAGGTGGGAGTTGGCTATACAGGGTCGGAGTTTATTCCAAAATATATATATACTTTGAGTTGTGATCGACACCGAGACCGGTACACGGGTCACGATACGTATTATTTAATTCGAATATTATATATTAAATTATATATGAATCATTGAACCATCGGACTATTGGACTGCTAACTTTGGACAATTAAAATGAATTAAATTAAAATATTGATTATAACATATGAAACTAAATAATTCTTCAAGCTTGCCACTTGATTTCATCTTAAACCTCATTTGTATCTCGACAATTACAATGCGTGTTCAAATCTTTCATGATTCTTGAAAACCCCTTAATCGAGAGGATGAACCAACCGCATTTCATCTACGGAAGAAAAGACTTATGCTCCTGTAAGACTCTCGGAGACTGAGTCAACGTTTAACACGCAGCAGTGTTAATTTCTTTAGTGTTATTATTACCCAAAATAACTTTGCAATCCCTTTTCAAATTAGCCAATTTTGTCACAGCTCCAGCAAGTTAACCTCGACTTCTCAGAAAGGTTAGTTTCAATATATATATACACGTTATTCTTTCGCTGTCGTTACCGGAGAATCTTTTATATTCCATCATCAGCGTTTAACCATCTAAAAAAACACAATTCTCCTGAAACCACCTCAGTTTGATAACCGATGACCCAGATCTGTTAACTTTGAGAATGCTGACGAAGCAGCATGTTGTAGATGGTCTTAATAGCCAAAAGTTGATGATAAAGAACGGAGTATTGGAAACACTCAATAGAAAATTTAGTATCAAAAAGCGGATTATGCGAAACTATGAAGTAAGCCGTGGACAAATCACAAAGAATAAGTTTGACTTCAAAGAATTTAAAAGATTCAGTGCCTGCTAAAATCCTTAGTACATACCCTACTCCTTACTCTAAAACCTTTGCTGACACTATTCTTCATTATCATCCATCGGCATTAGAAGTTCCAAGATATTATCATATCTTTCATTATAAATATCCTCAATGTTTCTGAAGATATTTTTATAACTATTCTTATCGGAAATCATCTATCTTCTCGCGCTATCTGTATCACATCATAAAAGAAACTGTGTTAGTTTCTAAATACTGAAACCTCTGAATTTAAAATATGAATGTTTTGAAGTAGTGTTAGGAACTGATGCATGAATTAGTATAATATAATGAAACTTGATCAACTTCATTATATTACAGTAAGTCATGTTAAGTTTCTAATGGAATGTGATGATTCACAGTACCATTATCATGTGCCATGTTACACGGCTCTTACATTCTATCCAATCCCCAAACATAATAGAAACATATCATCTTGATAGTTCTATCTTTTCAAGGATATTCTGGTAATTTGACAAATCAAAAATCGTGCCGTTACCATTTCTTTCTTAAAGCATTAGCTATGTTCATTTCGAATTTCATACCTACTAATTCCGAACCATTGCTCGCTTGACACAAGGACGGAAATAAGGAAATGAAGGGGGTAGATTTATAGTAAAATATCCGACAGAGTAATCGAGACAGATAATCGCATTAAATTAAAGAGGATCCTAATTTTCCATAAACTTTGAAGAATCAAATCCTATAGATTTCTAAGATTTTCTTTAAATCCCTTAAGTCCCGAAAATCAATAGTAGCCACGTCATTGGTTAAAAAGATTCCATATTTACTCATTTCACTCTTTCGTGATAGCTTCACTCGTACGTTTCACATGATCGAATCGTTTTATCTATAACTATCCATAATGACAAAAACTCCATTATGACCTCATATTCATCATGAAAACATTCCTATTGTTATCCATGACGACCTCTATCAAATTTCGGGGACGAAATTTCTTTAACGGGTGGGTACTGTAACGACTCGGAAATTTCCGACCAAATTTAAACCTTATTCTCCATACGTTTCCGACACGATAAGCAAAATCTGTAATGTGGAGTCTTGAAAGTTTTAAAATCTATATTCATGTCACCCATTACCTTTCGACTATGCTCAACGATTCACGAACAACTGTGTGTAAATAAATATATAAATATATATATATATATACACATATATATAACATATAGATATGAAGTTTGATATATATATATATATATATATATATATATATATATATATATATATATATATAAATTGTTATAGTACTATTATAATTAATATTATTAGTATTATTAATAATATTGTTATAAATTTTATAGTTATTATTATCATTATCATGATTATTACTATTATATTTGTATTACTATTATCACTATTTATAATATTAAGAGGATTATTATGATATTTATTAACAAGATTAAATTATAATCTATAAATAAATACATAAAAGTAAGAGTTATACAATTACTGATATAAATACAGGTAACGTAAGTGATTCTGTTTTCAATCTTTTACAAGACTGTAGACGATTGGCATTTTATGTCTTCAAAAGGTTTCCTATCAATATCCATAGTACAAATCAGATAAATAATTGATTCGCTTTTTATTTTTATCCTTTTGTTAATTTCTGATCACTTCTGTCTGATTGAGAAAAACGAGTACCACCTTCTATAGTTAATTGAAGTCGATTGATACATCATTCTACCTACTACCACTTTTATCAATAACAAACAAATATACGATCACCATCTAACTTGCAAATTATTTTCTTTACAATCAACCACCGGGAGCCACATCTCTCACTAAACTCTTTCTCCTCTCAAACCCATGAAGTCTCATAACTATTTCGGTGTGTGCTTCGATTAACAATCACACCACCACCTTTTTGAAGCCATTAAAGACCACTGCAAACAATAGCTTTTATTTGTACCTTTGGCTATTACTTTGATCACATCAGAATCACAAACTCAAACCAAACACCTTTCCGTTTGCTTGCTCGATAAACCGTTACCACCTGCTGCTGCAACTTCTGTTTTCTGTTTATATTATGGCTGTAAACAACCGGAAAACAATCACCTACAAGAACTGCTATACGCGCTACTGTATCTGCTTTCTGTTAATATCAAAATCTCCACAACTCAACAGCCACCACCACCGTATTTATTTATTTATTTTTACTATCACTGATCACCTTTCCTTCTTGCGGTTTCTGTCAAATGTAAACAACCATCTCATTCATCGTTGTTTGCTACTTATTGTTTTCTTGTTTTATTCCGAAACTACCACAGCCACCATCGTGACACCATTTCAAAACCCACACCGAGCACCTTCCTTGTACTTCTATTACTGTTTTCTGTTTACGCTACTAGTATTACTCGTGACCCAACACCAAAACAACCATTAAACTTGACCCACTAAACCAACGATTATTATTTTCCTGTTGCTACTCCTCTTCTGTAGAATTCGATGAAACCAACAACCACCGAGTTCTTTTGATGTTGTTAAATGTTTGACGAGCTTCAAGAACTCCACAATAAACAACCCTAATCGATTATGTATTGCTTCTACTACTACCTGTTTCAATTCGCCATAAAAACCTCCACACATGCTCCTGTTATACTTTTGTTGCTGTTATATAATAAAGTGATGAAGATTATGATCGATATTGTGAAGTTTTATACTGGAGACTTAATCCTCGAGATAAGAAGTAAAAAGGAAACGTGTTGTAGTTATGGTGAACATCTGGGGTATACAAATACACGCGTGTTTCCAAGATCACCACGTATAAAGTTTTTTTTTAATTTTATTTAAACCGATGCATTAAGATAGATATCAAAAAGAAGCAGACAAATTGAGCTGGAAATCTGACGGGATTAAGTAACGGGCCATAGTTGGGCAACACTTTTATGCACTAGTGGGCCGATGTGTTTTCTGCTGGATACAAGTTCCTGATTTGGGCCAAAGTACGGGTTATATAATGAAGAAGTCGAATATAAAACAGGAATGAACGGGTGGTGGAATGGTTGAGGGTGTTTGCATGTGGGTGGAGGGTCGTAGGTTCGAGCCTTGTGTGCGACAGTTTCCCATTTCTTTTTAGGTAGTTTATCTTTTACTTTTATTATTATTATTATTGTTATGATTATTATTATTAATTATTAAGATTATAATTATGATTATAGAGTGTTATTGTTATTAGTGTTATTCTTATTAAAAGTATTACTAATAATATTAGAAATATCATTATATTTACTAATAACATCATTATAATTATTATTGTAAGTATTATCATTACCATTATTATTATTATTATTATTATTATTATTATTATTATTATTATTATTATTATTATTATTATTATTATTATTATTATTATTAATATTATTATTATTATTATTATTACTATTATTATTATTATTAAAAAAAAACAATACAACTTAATATTACTATCATTAATATTAGTATTATTACGATTATAAGAATTATTATTAAGGTTATCATTATTATTATTACGATTATGATTACGAATTGAAGATATAGAAGCTTTAGTTATTAGTTTAGAAATTAAACATGAAGATTATGATTTTTGATTAAATAAGTATTATGATTAACGTTATCACTAGTAATGAAATTATTAGAATAACTATTATTATTAAGTATTATGTATTACTATAAAAATTATTATTATCATTATCATTATTAATAAACTTTTCATTTTTATTAAAAATTTCTATTATTATTGTTATTATAAGATGTATTATTAAAACCAACATTAATACTATTATTAATAGAATCGTTAATATTATTATTACTATTATTATTTTAATCACTACTAATATTATTTTAAATACTACTTTAACAAACAAATGAAATATATATATAAAATATTTAATACTTATATTATAACAAAAACTAATACTTTTATATATATAAAATGAATATATGAAACATATATATGCTATTAATATAAAAAGGATATAACTAATAAAGTTATATATATATTTGTTCGATTACAATTATGTGTGTTAATATATATAAATAAATGATATAGGTTCGTGAATCCGAGGCCAACCCTACAATTGTTCAATGATGTTATATGTATTTTTACTACAAAATACAGTATGGTGAGTATATAGTCCCTTTTAAACTTTAAATATTTTTGGGCTGAGAATACATGCGATGTTTTTATAAATGATTTACGTTATGGACACAAGTAACTGAAAAATATATTCTACGTTGAGTTGTACCACTGGCATACTTCCCTATAGCTTGGTAACTATTATTTACAGCGGTATTGTAAATGCGAATCCTGTTGATAGATCTATCGGGCCTGACAACCCCAACCGGACTGGACGACCAGTATTCAACGGTTGCACTGTACTTCGTTTCGTGACTACACTTGGTACGGTGTAGTAAGATTTCATAATAAAGGGAATATGCGACGTGATTAAATGTTAAGTATGGTTACCAAGTGCTCAACAACTTAGAATATTTTTATTAAAATGTTTAAATATGAAATCTTGTGGTCCATAGTTATTACGCTGCTAGTATCAAACCTATATATATCACCAACTTTATGTTGACATTTTAAAGCATGTTATTCTCAGGTACAAAATAAGTCTTCCGCTGTGCATTTGCTCATTTTAAGGACATTATTTGGAGTCGACCATCGCAATGGGACCAGATGTTAAAGATTTCGTCCAGATGGATAAGGAGGGGTTTTTACAAGATACGCTAAGATATGAATTTTGTCTATACACTATTCATGCATTCAATGCAGTAAAACGTGTCTATACTAAGAATGATAAGCAAGTGATTCTCTAAGAATGAT
Source organism: Rutidosis leptorrhynchoides (assembly GCF_046630445.1). Taxonomy (NCBI): domain Eukaryota; kingdom Viridiplantae; phylum Streptophyta; class Magnoliopsida; order Asterales; family Asteraceae; genus Rutidosis; species Rutidosis leptorrhynchoides. Next base: position 495,910,922 of record NC_092334.1, on the reverse strand, counting down.
AAGCGGGTAATTTTTGACACAAAATGATAAGCAAAACTTCTGACATGCAGACGTAGTCGAAGTCCAGACTCACTAATGCATCCTAACGACTTATCAGTTAGACACACTAATGCAGACATGGTTCGCTAAGACCACCGCTCTGATACCAACTGAAAGGACCCGTCCTAATCCATCCGGACGAAGTCCGTATCGATTATAAACGAATCACAATAGTTGATTACATCGTGAGGTACTTGACCTCTATATGATACATTTTACAAACATTGCATTCGTTTTTGAAAAGACAAACTTTCATTTCATTGAAAGTTGACGACATGTATACCATTTCATAATACATCCAACTATAAATGACTTAATAATAATCTTGATGAACTCAACGACTCGAATGCAACGTCTTTTGAAATATGTCATGAATGATTCCAAGTAATATCTTTAAAATAAGCAATTGCACAGCGGAAGACTTCTTTCATACCTGAGAATAAACATGCTTTAAAGTGTCAACCAAAAGGTTGGTGAGTTCATTAGTTTAACATAAATAATTATTTCCATCATTTTAATAGACCACAAGATTTTCATTTCTCATAAATATACGTCCCATGCATAGAGATAAAAATATCATTCATATGGATTGAACACCTGGTAACCGACATTCACAATATGTATATAAGAATATCCCCATCATTTCGAGATCCTCCTTCGGACATGATATAAATTTCGAAGTACTAAAGCATCCGGTACTTTGATGGGGCTTGTTGGGCCCGATAGATCTATCTTTAGAGTTCGCGTTAATTAGGGTGTCTGTTCCCTAATTCTTAGATTACCAGACTTAATAAAAAGGGGCATATTTGATTTCGATCATTCAACCATATAATGTAGTTTCGATTACTTGTGTCTATTTCGTAAAACATTTATAAAAGCGCATGTATTCTCAGTCCCAAAAATATAAAGATTAAAAGGAGCAAATGAAACTCACCTAATGTATTTTGTAGTAAAAATACATACGACGACATTGAACAAGTGTAGGGTTGGCCTCGGATTCACGAACCTATATTAATTGTATATTTGTTAAAACATATAAGGGAATTCACATAATTTCCTTTATTAATATATATTATTTATATGTTTTTAGTTATATATAGTTTATACCAAATTCCATTAACTACTTATATTATATCGTAAATTATATTATATATATATTTGTGTTGTATATGGAATTAGAATGATCAATATTTATATATTTAGTTATCTTAATATATCTATATATATATATATGATTAGTTTTAAAAAAAATCATAGTTTGATACATATAAGTATATATATCAATAAGGTTAATATGTTTGATATATAGGTATATAAACTACTACTATGATTATAGTATATATAATAAGTATGTTTTAGGTACAAATATATATCTCAAAAAAATATGTTAGTTTAGATAACAAAGATTTACCAATAATATTAACATCCTTGATAATGATAATACTAATAATAATAATGATTTTGTTAAAAAAAAAATGGTACTTTTGTTAAAATGATATTAATAATAATAGTAATTACAACAATGATATTAATATTAATATTAGTGAAAATTATAATAACTTGTATTAATAATAAGTGTTCTTAAACTAACAATAACAACAACAGCAACAGCAACAACAACAACAATAATAATAATAATAATAATAATAATAATAATAATAATAATAATAATAATAATAATAATAATAATAATAATAATAATAATAATAATAATAATAATAATAATAATAATAATATTACATAATACTTAATAATATTACATAATAATAACTAAAATGATCATAATAACAATAATCTTAAATAATAATACATGCTAGTGATAATAATATTAGTAATAACAATATTAATATTAACTATAATTACTATAATTATTATAATCTCAATAAGTAATAAATAACAATGATAATAAGTATAAGTCTAACAATGATAAAATAATAATAATAATAATAATAAAAATAATAATGAAAATAATAATTTAGTATAGAAACTACCTCACAAGCTTTTGCTAAAAAGAAATGTCACGAGCAGGGATTGAACCCGCGACCTCTCTAAACCCGACACCACCTCCCAACCACTCTGCTGCTTCGAATTTTCTGTTTTAAAACGGATTCTGTTTTAATTAAACCTAAAATGAAATTATGTTCTTCTTCCTCTTCCATGAACCAAAATCGACCAGAGATTTTTAAAATCAAAAAATAACGAATCTATAATTTTATTTAAGACTCTTAAACCAACAGGTAACAATAAGATGCATTCTTAAAAAAAAAAAAAAAACGAAACAGCTTCCCTGCTGCTCGTCGACTATTCTAAAAAAAATTATATTGATTTTTAAATTAAGGACGATTTAGACGAAACTTACAACATGAAATATATAGTAAAACGTCTCTGGAAACTTTGTGAAGTCTCAATTACAACAGAAACATCATCTACGACTTTAATTTGATCCTTGAAAGTTCGTTTGACTTTTTGAATAAAAACTTTGACCTCGAAATTTGATCTCGTTTCAAAAAATTGGAAGTTTAGACTTTGCAGAAAGTTTATGTAACAGATTTCTAATAATTCTGCATTTAAGGATTTTTAAATAATATCAAATTCGAATTTATGCTATAAATCATGAAGAACAGAGATGAAAAGCTGTGTTCTTTGTTTTTTGTTTTTTTAATTCCTCATTATAACTGGATATGAGTTGTATATAAAAGTGATAAATGAATAATTGGAACTAGTACACAAAATATAATCAGTTTTTGTCTGGTATTGCAAATTGAGGTCGATGACTTTCAATCACAGACAGGTAGTACCAAAAGTCTGTAGCAGAGGGAATAAAAAATTACATCTGATTGTTACACTCAACAGAATTTATACGCATTAAGAGCTGAGATCAACCTTTAACAAAATTACAGACATGGAAAATTATTGATCGTGCTTTATCTTAATTTCCTAATTATAATTAATAATAAAAATGCTATTAATATTAATAAAAAAGAAAGTTTACTGATAATAATAATATTTGTAAAGGTATTAATATTAGTATATTGTATTATTTCTAAAAAAAATATACTAATAATGAGTCTTTGTGATATTAACAATAATAATGCTAACATAAAATTAATAATAATCAAAATTTTAATAACTTCATAATTTTAGTAATAAATATATTACTAGTAATAATATTAACACTTATATTACTGAAAATTTTTAATAACAATAATAATGATATTAATAATACTAATAAAGATAACCCTAATAGTATTAACATAACAAATTATGCTTATAAAATTTTATACTTTATATTATATATTATATAAATAATACTGATTAGTATAATAGCTATGTTTTAACTTGTAATTAAGTTTAATATATTGATGTTATATATTTTTAATTATATAATACTTATATTATATACTAATATATTTGAATATTGAATATCTATTTATTTTATATATATTATAACAATATTAATTGTATGCAGAAATCATATATATATTCATATAGATTTATTTTAATAGTAGCCTATTTATATTGTATATTAATTTACATATTTATTTCAAATAAATAAATAAATTGTATTTCATTAATTCAAATTGTTACATATCCTTATATTTATATTTATGTAAATTTATTTACATATTTATTTACACACATTTGTTCGTGAATCGTCAGACATGGTCAAAGGGTAATTGATTACATGAATATATAGATTTCAAAACTTTCGAGACTTAACATTACAGACTTTGCTTATCTTGTTCGGAAAACATATGAAGATTTAGTTTAAATTTGGTCGGAAATTCTCGGGTCATCACAACACCATGTGAATCTAATTATAAGTTTTACACTTCTTGCAATTACTCAGACATAACACATAACTCATTTAAATTCGAAATTTAAAACAAAGATTAAAGGAAGAACATGTGCTGTAGCGACCCGACCAAATCATGTTTGACGGCGCCATCTACGTAGGTCCCATTACATGGTCATAAGTCCTTAAGACAAAGTTTGACCGAAAATTTGTCGCATTCATTTCATAATTTTGGATGTTTCAAAGTTTACAAAAGTAGTTTCCATAACTAGTACATAACAATGTTTAAAGTACAAATGAAACACGTGCGACACAGTTTAAAGTAGTCAAAAGACGCTCCAACTATGCAAGTATACTCGACATCCAAAGCAAGTATCAAAAAGAATGTGCGGAAGCATGTATCACCTAATGTTCAAGGACCTGAGAAAAACATAGAAATCTATCAACGAAAACGTTGGTGAAATCATAGGTTTAAGTAAGTAAGTATGTAAAAGTAAGTTGAACCACAAGATTTGCATCATTGATAAATAGTAATACATTCTAAAAGTTAATATTCACGAGCACCCAATTATCAAGGCTTAACGTTTCCTTCCATAGAACCCCATCACAATAGTGTTAGAACATACACTGTTTCTCGAAAATATATTTCACCCGTAGACGGTAGCGAACCGTCCGAAGTGAGGGTTTGTCAAACCCATATGGCCATACACCATAAGTTCACGCCTACACTTACACCCTGCAAGTGTAACTAATGATAATCGAATTGAGGATTTTGTTCTGAACTCGTATGTAGAATGCTTATTTTCATGTACTTGTGTTCACTTAGTTAAAAGAATTGTTTATGTTTTCTCATCCCAAAAGTAAGTTCAAAAGAGTAAGAGTGGGACTATGATCTCACCTTGAGCGAAAGAGTAAATAAGTACTTCGACAAGTAACGTGTGCAAAGAACAATGCTAGCCTTGACCTAAACAAATAGGTCGTATCAACAACGGTAAACACAAAAGGTCAAAGATGTTCAATTAGTCATATGGCTCGTTACGACTCGATTACGTAGCATGTGAATCAATTTGTCAAGTTTCATGCAAGATACAAGTATAGAAACAAGTTAGGAATGTTGCATAATCATTTGGTTAAGTTTGACAAAAAGTCAAACTTTGGTCGGTCAAAGTCAACGAAAAAGTCAACACGTTCGGGTCGGGTCCCGAACTATTTTTCTGAGGTTTTTAATCATATATGAGCATGTTAGAACAAGTTACATGTGAATCGGAGGTGCGTAGCATAGCAAACATTTTCCAAAAATGGACAAAGTTAGACAGCCTACTTTGGCGCGCCGCGCGGGATATGGCGCGCCGCGCCATTACCTGTGCAGAGAAAACTGGCAGTTTTTAAGTTTTATGCACGAACCTAACTTCAAACAATCACCATTTATGACCCGCAAACAACCAAAGCATGTATCTTATATCATCGGAAAGGTATTTTGACAAGGAAAACAACTAAACACATTTCATCAATCACTTTTACATTTACAATAACCAAAATCACATTCAAAGCTCCTCATTAAATGCATTCAAGTTCATAAAAGAAATTCGATGATTCGGCAACCAATTTACATGAATGATATGTCATTTTGAAGGTGATCAAGCATACAATACAACCTAACACTTACAAATAACATTTTATGGCATTCAAAGAATCAAAAGTCCATTTCAAGTTCATCAAACCCTAACCCAAATCCACCAAAACCAATAATCGAGTTTATGGAGTTTTCTCAAGCAACCTACACATCAAATTGAAGCTAGTGATACTAGGAACACATTTAATACATGCATTTTTAACATTTAACAACATTCAAGCAACCAAATCATCAAATCAAACACACCAAAGTTCATACTCAAGCTAATTACTTCAAATAACGAAATCGAGCATATAAATCATATATTCATGTTAGACTTGAGCCATAGACACTAATTAACAACTTTATAACTTAAAAACATCAAGAACACAAAATCTAGTGATTTTAGAAAGTTATCCAAATGAGATGTAATCGGTATGGAATCGAAGAGGAAGTTGCAAGGATTCCAAATATGTAATTAGTTTAGATTGAAGCTTGCTAGATTTTGATTAGATGATGAATCTTTGAAATGGTGTTTGAGAGAATTTGTGAAAGTATTAGAGAAAAATGGAAAAGAAAAGAAATAATGAATGGAGGAGGAAGAGTGTTGACTCTTTGACCTAGTCACCTCTTTGCTCCTTTGTCAAACTTAGTCCCTCAACCTTGGAAACGGGTGCGTGAATTACCTAAACGAGATAATTTAAAACGCGTATTAACGGGAGATGTTATAAACATATAACGGAGTTTAAAATAGTATAACGGAAAAGTAAACGGAAAAAGACGGGATGTTACATTACCTACTCCTTAAAAGAATTTTGTCCCGAAATTTAAGTAGGCGTAGTAGTCGTTGTTGCTTCCTCGGAATCTCGCGTTTCCGGACCCGGGAACAAGTGAGGGTATTTCTTTTGCATTTTATCTTGCCTTTCCCAAGTAAACTCGGGTCCTCTTTTGGCATTCCAACGAACCTTGACAATTGGAATTCGGCTTTGTTTCAACGTCTTGACGGAGGTGTCCACAATTTCAACCGGTTCTTCCACAAAATAGAGTTTGTCATCAATAGTAAGTTCCTCGAGAGGGATGACGATATCGGGTTTGGCAAGACACTTTTTCAAGTTAGATACATGGAAGGTAGGATGAACAGAGTTCAATTGAGCTGGAAGATCTAAACGATAAGCAACGGTTCCAATACGCTCCAAGATTTCGAAAGGACCAATATACCGCGGATTTAGCTTCCCGCGTTTCCCAAAACGGATTACACCTTTCCAAGGTGCGACTTTTAACATTACTCGGTCACCGACTTGAAATTCAAGGTCGTTGCGTCGTTTGTGGGTATAGCTCTTTTGACGACTCCGGGCCGTCCGAAGCCTATCTCGGATTTGTACGATCTTCTCGGTGGTTTCGTAAATGAGTTCGGGTCCGGTGATTTGCACGTCGCCTACCTCGGCCCAACAAAGAGGTGAACGACATTTTTGGCCATATAGTGCTTCAAAAGGTGCGGCTTTAATACTCGCGTGATAACTATTGTTGTAAGAGAACTCGGCGAGAGGTAAGTGCTTGTCCCAAGCTTTTCAAAAATCAACCACGCAAGCTCGTAACATGTCCTCTAAAGTTTGAATTGTGCGTTCGCTTTGCCCATCGGTTTGAGGATGATATGCGGTGCTCATGTCTAAACGCGTTCCCAATGCTTCTTGTAAAGTACGCCAAAATCTGGAAACAAAACGGCCATCTCGGTCGGAGATAATCGATAAAGGTACACTGTGTCGGTCTACGATCTCCTTGACGTAAAGTTGTGCAAGTTTCTCCATTTTGTCGGTCTCCTTCATGGCGAGAAAGTGTGCGGATTTGGTGAGACGGTCAACAATAACCCAAATGGTATCATAACCGCTCGTCGTTTTTGGTAGTTTGGTGATAAAATCCATCGTTATCCTTTCCCACTTCCATTGCGGGATCTCGGGTTGTTGAAGTAGTCCGGACGGTCTTTGGTGTTCGGCTTTGACTTTGGAACATGTCAAACACTTGGAAACATAAGTAGCTACGTCCCTTTTTATGTTCGGCCACCAATATTGTTGTTTAAGGTCGTGGTACATCTTATTGGCACCGAGGTGAATCGAGTATCGTGACTTATGGGCTTCATCTAAAATAAGACTTCGTAGGTCCCCATAACTAGGCACCCAAATCCTTCCGGTGAAATATCGGAGTCCGGTTTCCTTAGTTTCAAATCGAGAGACGAGAATGTTCAAGAGCTCGTGTGAAACGTTTTCATCCTTGAGAGCTTCATCTTGGGCTACCCGAATTTGGCTATTAAGGTTTGTGTGGATGGTGATGTTTAAGGCTCGGACACGAAGAGGCACCGCTCTTTCTTTTCGACTTAAGGCATCGGCTACTACATTTGCCTTTCCGGGATGGTAACGAAGCTCACAATCGTAATCGTTTAAGGTTTCAATCCACCTTCGTTGTCTCATGTTTAGTTGCTTTTGATCGAAGATGTGTTGGAGACTTTTGTGATCGGTAAAGATAGTACTCTTGGTTCCATAAAGATAGTGTCTCCACATTTTAAGTGCAAAGACAACGGCTCTGAGTTCGATATCATGCGTCGTGTAGTTTCGTTCATGAATTTTGAGTTGTCGAGAAGCATAAGCAATGACTTTCGTTCGTTGCATCAATACACACCCAAAACCATGTTTCGAGGCATCGCAATATACAACAAAGTCATCATTGCCTTCGGGAAGTGACAAGATAGGAGCGTTGGTTAGCTTCGTTTTCAAGATTTGGAATGCGGATTCATGTTCGGTTGCCCAAACGAATTTTCTTCCCTTATGAGTTAACGTGGTTAGAGGACAGAGAAATCTTTGATGAATCTACGATAGTATCCGGCGAGACCCAAGAATTGACGAATGTGAGTAGGAGTAGTAGGAGTCTCCCATTTACTAATGGCTTCGATTTTTGATGGATCGACTTTAATACCTTGATCACTTACCACATGACCAAGAAATTGAACTTCCTTCAACCAAAATTCGCACTTGGAGAATTTGGCATAGAGTCGTTCTTGTCTTAAAAGTTCAAGCACAAGTCGGAGGTGTTCCTCGTGTTCTTCTTCGCTTTTAGAATAAACCAAAATATCATCGATGAACACGATAACGAATTTGTCAAGATACAGTTTGCACACACGGTTCATAAGATCCATGAACACCGCCGGTGCGTTAGTGAGACCAAATGGCATGACAAGGAATTCATAACTACCATAACGAGTTCGGAAAGCAGTTTTGGAGACATCTTCCCCCTTAACCCTTAATTGATGATAACCCGAGCGGAGATCGATTTTCGAATATACACAAGACCCTTGTAGTTGATCAAAGAGGTCGTCGATGCGAGGAAGAGGATATCGGTTCTTAACCGTCAGTTTGTTTAGTTCACGATAATCAATGTACATTCGTAGGGATCCATCTTTCCTTTTAACAAACAAAATCGGAGCGCCCCAAGGTGAATGGCTAGGTTGGATGAAACCACGATCAAGTAGTTCTTGGATTTGACTTTGCAATTCTTGCATTTCGGATGGAGCGAGTCTATATGGTGCACGTGCTACGGGTGCGGCTCCCGGAATAAGATCGATTTGGAATTCAACTGGTCGATGAGGTGGAAGACCCGGCAATTCGTCGGGAAATACATCGGAATAGTCACTAACAATTGGCACATCATCGATGTGCTTCTCATTGGACTCGACTTTCTTAACGTGAGCAAGGATCGCAAAACAACCCTTACGGAGTAGTTTTCTAACTTTAATGCATGAAACGAGGTTGAGTCCAGTGCAACTCTTATCGCCATAGACGATCAAAGGTTCACCATTCTCGATAGGAATTCGGATTGCGTTAAGATCACAAAGGATGTGAGATTTCATTTTGGCTAGCCAATTCATACCGATTATTACATCGAAGCTTCCTAGTTCCATGGGTATCAAGTCAATTTCAAACTCATTACCCAAAATGTTTAACGTACACCCCCGGTAATATGTGTCGGCACTCAATAGTTTCCCGTTGGCCACTTCAATGGTATAAGTGGTATCTAGTGGAAGTGGTGGAGTGTTTAAAGAATGAGTCAAAGTCTTGGATACAAAACTCTTATCGGCGCCCGAATCGAATAAACAAGTAACATAAGTGTTGTTGAGAAGAAACATACCCGTGACTAATTCATTGTCATCCCGGGTTTCCTCGGTGTTGATGTTGAAAGCTGGCCGCGCGTATTGGGGTTATCTTTCCTCTTCGGGCATGCATTTCTATAGTGGCCCTTTTGGCCACATTCATAACAAGTGCCCATTTTTGGTGCATTGGGCCCCTTTCGAGCAATGGGGGTAACACTTTTACACTCATTGGCCTTATGACCAACTCCTTGGCACCGGTGGCAAATTAACTTGCCACATTCACCAAAGTGATGCTTGTTGCATTTGTTGCAAAGAGGTAGGTTCCCGGCATAACCCTTCTTGCCGTCGGAGGTGTAAGGCTTCTTAGCAAAGTTGTTGTTGCTTGATTGGGAGGGTTCCCACTTTCTTTTGTTGCCGCCCGATTTATCCTCGGCCTTAGGTGCCGGAACTACGATTTCGTCAACCGTTTCGATCAATTGGCGGGCCATGTTCAAAGCTTGTTGTAGGTTAGCGGGTTTGGATGACATCACCCCTTGTTTGATGCTCTTTGGAAGACCATACATATAAAGTTCGACCCTTTGAGATTCGGGGTTCACGAGGTTTGGACACATCAAGGATAGTTCGGCGAATCGTTGATTATAGGCCTTGAGATCGTTTTCGACCGCCTCTAAGGTTCTTAGCTCTTGTTCGAGCTTTCGGGTTTCTTCGCGAGGGAAATATTCGATGACCATCTTTTCCCTTAAATCGGCCCAAGAGAGGGCGTGAGCTTCATCGGTACCCACCGATTGTACATAAGTATTCCACCATGTAAGAGCGACACCGGCGAAGGTGTGAGTGGAGTATTTGACCTTGTCTTGGTCCCGACAACCGCTTATGCTAAAGACGGCTTCCGTTTGCTCAAACCATCGAGTGAGCACAACCGGTCCCCCGGTTCCATAAAAAGTGTGAGGTTTGCACCCCATGAAGGATTTGTAGGAGCACCCTTCGTTTGAGTTATCGGCTCCATTGTTGTTGTTGTTGTGGTTGTTGTTATTGTTGTTATTGGATGAGTGACAGGCCATGGCTGCATCTACGGTGGTGGCTATCATGCGTTGTAAGGCTTGTTCGGGAGTTTCATTGCGTCGTACACGGCGAGGGGCCATTGTTCCTTCAAAACACATGAATATCGTTGATTAGTATCTGATAATACTAAAAACGAACATATATTTCATAGCATTATTCCTCAAGAAAGACAAGCTTTTAGTTGCAATTGTTCTATTTACAAGTGATATTCGTTTAAATAATAAAAGGTGAAGACAAAAGACAGATTCGACGAATTGAAGACGCAAACGACCAAAAAGCTCAAAAGTACAAAAGACAATCAAAGAGGTTCCAATTATTGATAAGAAACGTCTCGAAATTACAAGAGTACAAGATTCAAAACGCAAAGTACAAAATATAAAATTGTACGCAAGGACGTTCAAAAATCCGGAACCGGGACCAGAGTCAACTCTTAACGCTCGACGCAACGGACTAAAAATTACAAGTTAACTATGTATATAAATATAATATAATATATAATTAATTATATTAATTATATATATTATATTTATAAATAAAAACCGTCGGCAGAGAAAGACTCCAAAGCTGTGAGCTGTAATTTCATTCTCCGCGACTCGCGGAGTTTGAAGGCCAAAAATGCCGCGAGTCGCGGAGCCCCAATTTCAGAAAATCCCTATAAAGCTCGCGCATTCTGATCGTAATCCATCATCTTTTTCTTCTTCTTCTCATACGTAAAATATATATATATATTTATAATTTATATTTTAATTTTAATTATAATTCTAATAATAAGGGTATGTTAGCGAATGTTGTAAGGGTGTAAGTCGAAATTCTGTCCGTGTAACGCTACGCTATTTTTAATCATTGTAAGTTATGTTCAACCTTTTTATATTAATGTCTCGTAGCTAAGTTATTATTATGCTTATTTAAAACGAAGTAATCATGATGTTGGGCTAATTACTAAAATTGGGTAATTGGGCTTTGTACCATAATTGGGGTTTGGACAAAAGAACGACACTTGTGGAAATTAGATTATGGGCTATTAATGGGCTTTATATTTGTTTAACTAAATGATAGTTTGTTAATGTTAATATAAAGATTTACAATTGGGCGTCCCTATAAATTACCATATACACTCGATCGGACACGATGGGCGGGGTATTTATATGTACGAATAATCGTTCATTTAACCGGACATGGGAATGGATTAATAGCCACTAGAATAATTAAAACAGGGGTGAAATTATGTACAAAGGACACTTGGTATAATTGATAACAAAATATTAAAACCTTGGGTTACACTCAGTCGACATCCTGGTGTAATTATTAAACAAAGTATTAAAATCTTGTTACAGTTTAAGTCCCCAATTAGTTGGAATATTTAACTTCGGGTATAAGGATAATTTGACGAGGACACTCGCACTTTATATTTATGACTGATGGACTGTTATGGACAAAAACCAGACGGACATATTAAATAATCCAGGACAAAGGACAATTAACCCATGGGCATAAAACTAAAATCAACACGTCAAACATCATGATTACGGAAGTTTAAATAAGCATAATTCTTTTATTTCATATTTAATTTCCTTTATTTTATATTTAATTGCACTTCTAATTATCGCATTTTTATTGTTATTGTATTTAATCGCACTTTTAATTATCGTACTTTTTAATTATCGCAAGTTTATTTTATCGCACTTTTATTATTCGCAATTTCATTTATCGTTATTTACTTCATGCTTTAATTTAAGTCTTGTATTTATTTTTAATATTTTACATTTGGTTTTAACTGCGACTAAAGTTTTAAAATCGACAAACCGTTCATTAAACGGTAAAAACCCCCCTTTATAATAATAATATTACTTATATATATGTTTGTATTTTTATAAAAGTAAATTAATATAGCGTTGAGCTTTGTTTTAAAAAAGATTCCATGTGGAACGAACCGGACTTACTAAAAACTACACTACTGTACGATTAGGTACACTGCCTATAAGTGTTGTAGCAAGGTTTAAGTATATCCATTCTATAAGTAAATAAATATCTTGTGTAAAATTGTATCGTATTTAATAGTATTTTCCTGCTAAAATTAATAACTATTTTATATACACCCCGCTGCACATCAAGTATTTTTGGCGCCGCTGCCGGGGACTCTCTTAAAAGCCGGAAGCGCAACGCTACAAAAGAAAAAAAAAAGATTTTTATTTTACTTTTATTAAAAGTCGCTTTTGTAAAAATACGTTTTAAATATTCGAAAATATAAAAAGAAAAAACAAAAATTTGTATATTTTTAAGATTTTGTTAAATATTTAAGTTTTATAAAGTTTCTTTATTTTTATTTTATAAAAACATAAGTTTTATTTAAGTATTTTGTTTTTTTTTTAAAAATATAAAAAAAAATATATATAAATCTAGTTTTAAGATTTTTATTTATAAAATTATAAAGTGATTCTATTTTTATTTAAGTTTTAAATATAAGTTTTATTTATACACATATTTTTTTATATAAACAGAAAAAATTAAAAACAGAAAATAAAATAAATAAATAAATAAAAAATAAAAAAAAAACGCGTCGATTCAAACTGTGCCAGAGTTGAATTTTTGAACCCCGCGACTCGCGGGGTTTGATGTTTTAAATACCGCAACTCGCGGAGTGACTCTGACACGAGACAGAACCCTAATTCAGCATTAATTACGGGGTATTTATTAATTATTATTATTATTAAACCATAATTATTATTATTATTATAATTAATTTTATTTTAACTTTTACTTTTTATTTAATTTATGTATTTAGTATTAATTAGTTTTATTAAATTGTAAAAATTAATAGTTTTAATAAATAAATAATATAAAAATAATATTTTTATAAAAATTGTACTTTTTACAACTTTTTGTATATTTTTATATTTTGTCCCTTTTTAATCGTTGTAGCGTAATATTTGTATTTTTCGCTCATATTTAATTTTAAACTTAGTTTTTGCCATAGTCATTTTTACTCTTAGATTTTTAGGCTTTGCCGTAAAATTCCTTAAGTGCTTTTTCTTTAGACTAAGATTTAGGTACTTTAGAATTTTGCGACGCCTTTTTAAGTTTTAGTTTCTTTTTAAGTTATTTTCATTTGGGATTTAGTTTTTCCTGTAAGCTTTAATATTTTTAGACGACTTTTACCTATGTATCAATTATCATTCCAATTAGTAATTTCAATTTGCGATTATAATTTTAAGTTAGTTGTAGTAATAAGGTTAGGTTAGTCAAGTATTTTTAAGTTTTTATAAGTTTCTTTTATTTTTCCGTCACCTTTTATTTTTTCAACCATTTTTCTTTTTCTACCTTTTTCGACGAACTCTTTTTCTTTCTTATTTCTCGCTATTCTAGTTTTAGGACATAGATTTTTATTCTACTTCTTATCTAAATTTCTTAAAATTACGAAAATTTATTTTGAGTGGTTAAATTAATAGACATCAAAATTTTCTGGTTCGTAGTAATAGTTGGATTTGTACGTGGACCGGGTTATTGGAGCCAAACAGTCCTCAATTATATTGAGACCAAACGAATCCTGCCCCTCTGCTGCATCTTTTGGCTATTCGAAACGTGGGCAAAATCAGAAAAGTCTATTGGTTGGATAACTTATTATAATTTTTCTTTCCTTTTAAAAACTAATAGGATATTCAGTGAATGCACCGAGCAAGACGATCACCACCTTTTGTACGTTCACCACCTGTAACTAGATCAAGACATTTAGCAAATATAACCGCCGTTGATTTTTCTTTAGAATCGTCATCCAGTAGACCAAGTACTTCAGTTCAAATTTCCGATAATCCATTTTTTGAACCCAACCTCACAATTGAGAATCCGAAAAATATTCAGGAACGGTTCGTAGATCCTGAACCATTAAACTTTCCTCCGGAGCCACCAATCATTCAAACAGAGATTGTTGAGGAACGAACCATTAAATCAGAATCACCTAGTGATACCAATTCAACAAATTCAATTATGGAGAATCTGGAACCTTTAAGTATGGAAGACCGAATGAGAGCTAAACGCACTGGCCAAGGTCACGCAATTACTCATCCAGACATTAATGCTCCAGATTATGAAATCAAAGGACAAATTCTACACATGGTGACTAATCAATGCCAATTTAGTGGTGCGCCGAAGGAAGATCCAAATGAACATCTACGTACCTTTAATAGGATCTGCACACTATTTAAAATCCGAGAAGTGGAGGATGAACAGATATATCTCATGTTATTTCCCTGGACTTTAAAGGGAGAAGCCAAAGATTGGTTGGAATCGTTACCTGAAGGGGCGATCGATAAATGGGACGTTTTAGTTGACAAATTTCTTAAACAATTCTTTCCTGCATCTAAAGCCGTAAGACTTCAAGCAGAAATTGTTACGTTCACACAGAAACCAAATGAAACTCTATATGATGCATGGACTAGATATGGAAAGTTGTTAAGAGGATGTCTGCAACATGGTTTAGACACCTGTCAAATAGTACAAATATTCTACCAAGGATGCGACATCACTACAAGAAAAGACATAGATATAGCAGCTGGTGGTTCTATTATGAAGAAAACCGAAACTGATGCTTACAAAATTATTGATAACACTGCTTCCCACTCACATGAGTGGCACCAAGAAAAAGACATCGTTAGATCATCTAAAGCAGCTAGAGCCGATTCTAGCCATGACTTAGATTCCATTTCCGCAAAGATAGATGCTGTGGAGAGACGAATGGAAAAGATGACTAAAGATATTCACTCAATACGAATTAGTTGTGAGCAGTGTGGAGGACCACATTTGACAAAAGATTGTCTCAGCATTGAATTAACAATGGAACAAAGAGAGAATATTTCATACATAAACCAAAGGCCTGGAAATAATTATCAGAATAATTATCAACTGCCAAGACCGATTTACAATCAAAACCAGAATTATAACCGAAATATTCCATACAACAACCAACAAGGTCCTAGCAATCAACAAGTATCCAATAATACTTACAACCATCAAAGACCTAATTTTCAAAACAAACCACCACAACAAACCGATGATAAAAAGCCGAATTTAGAAGATATGATGACGAAGGTAGTTGAAACTCAAACGCAATTTTTCACATCTCAGAAACAAACCAATGAACAAAATGCTCAAGCATTTAGAAATCAACAAGCTTCTATTCAAAATCTGGAACAAGAAGTGAGTAACCTAGCAAGGTTAATAGGTGAAAGAAAACCGGGAAGTCTACCTAGTGATACAAATGCTAACCCCCGGAATGAAACAGCTAAAGCTATTACCACAAGAAGTGGTACAACACTTAAACCACCTGAAATACCTGTAACTTCTGATGAAACTATTCCTACTCCACAAGAACCACAACCTGATCAAGATAAGGAAAAAGAACCGGTAGTTGAAAAGGTTAATGAAGATAACACAGTTAAGGATAAATCTTATGTTAAACCATACCAACCACCACTTCCTTATCCGAGTAAAATGAAGAAAGAGAAACTTGAAGCCGAGCAATCCAAATTCTTGGATATGTTTAAACAGATAAATGTAAATCTTCCTTTCATTGATGTGATTTCAGGAATGCCTAGATATGCTAAATCCTTGAAAGATCTAATCTCAAATAGAAAGAAAATGGAAGAACTCTCGGCTGTTACTATGAATGCTAATTGTTCAGCAGTGCTGTTGAATAAGATACCAGAAAAATTATCTGATCCGGGAAGTTTCACAATTCCATGTTTTCTGGATAGTCTTAGTTCAATAGAAGCATTGGCAGACTTAGGTGCTAGTATAAATCTAATGTCGTATTCACTATACGCGAAACTAGACCTTGGAGAATTGAAACCAACAAGAATAAGCATACAACTAGCCGATCGATCAATAAAATATCCTAGAGGGATAATGGAGAACATGCTAGTTAAAGTTGGTACTTTAGTATTTCCAGTAGATTTTGTTGTTTTGGACATGAAAGAAGATTCTCAAGTTCCTCTCATATTAGGAAGACCATTCTTAAACACGGCTAAAGCAATGATAGACGTGATCGGTAAGAAACTGACCCTAAGTATAGAGGATGAGAGTGTTACTTTTTCAGTTGATAGAGCAATGCAACAACCACAATCTGCAGATGATACATGTTATTATATTCAAACTATAGATGCACATGCAGAATTATTAGAAGAATTTCCAGAATTACAAGGAACAGGAGAATGTTCTTTAGGAGAAGGTAATGAACCAATTGATGAAGCTGAAATGTTAGCTACACTTATAGCTAATGGATATGAACCAACAACAGAAGAAATTCAAATGCTAAAAGAAGAAGACAGATATCGATACAAATCATCGATAGAAGAACCTCCGAAATTAGAGTTAAAGCCACTTCCAAACCATTTGGAATACGCTTATTTACATGGTGAATCTGAATTACCTGTAATAATATCGTCTTCTCTTACTGAAAATGAGAAATCACAACTCATTTCTGTGTTGAAAGCTCATAAACCAGCCATTGCATGGAAGATTCATGATATTAAAGGAATAAGTCCTTCGTATTGCACACATAAAATCTTTATGGAAGAAGGTCATAAAACGTATGTGCAACGCCAACGAAGACTAAATCCTAATATGCAAGATGTAGTTAAGAAAGAGATTATTAAACTGCTAGATGCAGGTTTGATATATCCAATTTCTGATAGTCCATGGGTAAGCCCAGTTCAATGCGTGCCTAAGAAGGGTGGCATGACTGTCATTACAAATGAGAAAAATGAGCTTATTCCTACTAGGACTGTAACAGGATGGCGTGTATGTATTGATTATAGAAAATTAAATGATGCCACCAGAAAAGATCACTTTCCCTTACCTTTCATAGATCAAATGTTGGAAAGATTAGCCAGAAATAGTTACTGTTGTTTTCTAGATGGATTTTCCGGATATTTTCAAATTCCAATAGCACCCGAAGATCAAGAGAAAACCATATTCACGTGCCCTTATGGTACTTTTGCTTACAAACGCATGCCATTTGGACTTTGCAACGCCCCTGCAACCTTTCAAAGGTGTATGATGGCGATTTTTCACGACATGATAGAAGAATGCATGGAAGTATTCATGGATGACTTTTCAGTCTTCGGTGATACATTTAAATCATGTCTAGTTAATCTGGAACGAATGCTAATTAGATGCGAAAAATCAAATCTAGTTCTTAATTGGGAGAAATGCCATTTCATGGTTAAAGAAGGCATCGTTCTTGGACATAAAATTTCAAAAGAAGGAATTGAAGTGGATAGAGCTAAAGTAGATGTAATTGCTAAACTTCCACATCCCACTAATGTTAGAGGAGTTAGGAGTTTTCTAGGGCATGCCGGTTTTTACCGACGTTTCATAAAAGATTTTTCTAAAATTGCCACTCCTATGAATAAACTCCTAGAAAAGGATGCTCCATTCATCTTTTCAGATGAGTGTATCAAATCTTTTAATATTCTTAAAGAGAAACTCACTAATGCGCCGATCATGATAACACCAAATTGGAATCTACCATTTGAACTAATGTGCGATGCAAGTGATTTTGCAATGGGAGCCGTTTTAGGACAAAGGATTGAAAAACGATTTCAACCTATATATTATGCTAGTAAGACATTATAAGGAGCACAAACGAATTATAAAACTACTGAAAAAGAACTCCTTGCTATTGTCTTTGCTTTTGACAAATTTCGATCATATCTCGTTCTAGCAAAAACGGTGGTCTATACCGACCATTTTGCTCTTAGATACCTATTTTCGAAACAAGATGCTAAACCAAGATTAATCCGTTGGATCTTACTCTTACAAGAGTTTGATATTGAAATCCGAGATAAAAGAGGAGCAGAAAATCTCGCCGCTGATCATCTTTCTCGTCTTGAAAATCCTGAGTTAGAAGTTCTAAATGAATCGGCCATACAAGACAACTTTCCTGATGAATATCTATTGAAGATAGATTATATAGAAATTCCATGGTTTACAGACTATGCAAACTATTTAGTTTGTGGATTCCTTGAAAAAGGATTATCGTACCAAAGACGAAAGAAATTCTTCAGTGATATAAAACACTTTTTCTGGGAAGATCCACATCTGTTTAAAAGTTGTCCCGATGGAATAATACGCCGATGTGTATTTGGAGATGAAGCTAGTAAAATTTTAAACCATTGTCACACAGGACCAACAGGAGGGCATTATGGGCCTCAACTAACAGCAAGAAAAGTTTATGATGCTGGATTCTATTGGCCAACAATTTACAAAGACGCACACTTTCTTTGCAAATCCTGTGATGCATGTCAAAGGGCCGGAAAAATAAGTCAACGTGATGAAATGCCACAAAATGTCATCCAAGTATGTGAAGTATTTGACATTTGGGGTATTGACTTTATGGGTCCATTTCCAAAATCTCATAATAATCTATATATACTCGTAGCCATTGATTATGTATCTAAATGGGTGGAAGCACAAGCTCTCCCAACTAACGATGCATGAGTTGTAGTCAACTTTTTAAAACGTCTTTTTGCAAGGTTTGGAACACCGAAAGCTTTAATAAGTGATCGGGGTACTCATTTCTGTAATAATCAACTTGAGAAAGTTCTTAAAAGATATGGAGTAACTCATAAAATCTCCACCGCATATCATCCACAAACAAGTGGACAAGTTGAAAATACCAACCGAGCCTTAAAACGTATTCTAGAGAAAACCGTAGGATCAAATCCGAAGGAATGGTCCATTAAATTGGAGGATGCACTTTGGGCTTTTAGAACAGCCTACAAAACTCCAATCGGAACCACACCTTTTAGACTTGTTTATAGAAAAGCATGTCATCTTCCAGTAGAAATTGAACACAAAGCATTTTGGGCTTTGAAAACATGTAATCTTGATTTACATGAAGCCGGACGTTTACGATTAAGTCAACTAAACGAATTAGAAGAATTAAGACATGAAGCATACGAAAATTCGTTAATCTATAAAGAAAGAACGAAGAAATGGCATGATAAAAGAATCAGAAGTTCAAAAGAATTTAAGGAAGGAGACAGGGTTCTTCTTTTCAATTCACGATTCAAGCTATTTCCTGGAAAATTGAAATCAAGATGGTCTGGACCATTCATAGTCAAAAGAGTTTTCCCATACGGAACGATAGAATTAATAAATTCAAATGGGATTGAATTTAAAGTTAATGGTCACAGAGTTAAACATTACATACATGGTCCGATGGAAGTCGACAACGAAGTTAATCACAATTTCGACACCACAGCTAACTAAGTGTGGGGAGAATCAAGTCTTTAAAGGATAATATGTATTTCTGTTAGAGTTAGATTGTCTGTTTTCGTGTAGTTCTCGAAAATGGAACCCGAATGGTCTTTCCCTAGCAGACCCTAAAGAACTAGTCTTCTTCCCCCATTCTGAATTTTTATTTTTTTTAGGTTTTTACAAAATGAAGACTGCCTGTGAACTAAACCATGGTCTAATGCTACACGCTTTGATCACTAAAAGAAATAATGACATACTACCAAGTGAAATAGTATCAGTAATCAGAGAAAGAATGGACGGAGTTAGAAAAGAATCCAGATGCGAAGATAATAAGTTACAATTTGGTAAAGGAAAATCAAAATCCGCAGCGAAAAGAAGAGCACGACACCTAGAAAGATGTCACAAATGCGGAAAATGGTCACATGGAGGTAAATGTTCAAATAATCAAACCTATTCAAATACCGAATTTGTTACTTTATGCAGAAACGGACCGTTCATATGTTTAGAAGAAAAGACACTGAATGCTCGAGGTTACGCCTATGTAGCCATGGAAAACCAATTAAACCGACTATCTTATGAATGGGATAGATCATATAACTAAGAAATCTATTCCACAGGTATGTCTGTACAGTTTTTATTTTTATTTTTATTTTTTTTATTTTTAACCTTTTGATAATAAACGCTAATTTGTTCGCTAAAAAGTATTAAATTGGTATTGAATAAAATTAGGTTTGGCGACCGAAATTATTGATATCATTCAAAAATTTATTACATCACTGCGAAATTTAACGTTTATTCTTAAGGTATAAATATCTTTAATCAATCAACCCAAAATATTTCAAAAATTCGTCATGAGTTAAATTAGGTCTTGGAACCGAAATTACTTTACCGAAAAGAGGGGCGCATATTTTTGATAATATTTGATTGATTAAAGTGGGATAAAAAGACAAAAAGATTTTTAATTTTATTTTTACCATGTTTTTAAAATTAATATTTAAATCTTAAATTAATATTGTAAACTTTGTAAAAACAATATATTTAAAATTGTAAATATTTGAAAAATTAATATAAGTTTGGTGTGAATTTATAATATGAATTTTTAAATTTTAAGTTTAGTGTGAATTTTTAATATTAATTTTGAATTTCATATTTAAGTTGTGTGAATTTAAAAACAAAAATTTACTTTATCTCATTAAGTTAAAAATATGATTTTTAAAATTCGTCGTAAGTTGAAGACTAGGTCTTTGAACCGAAATTGCTTTACCCGAGGGAGGGACGAGAACTTTTATTATCATTATTTTTAATCTTATTGAATTAAAGTATGCCAAAAACATTAAAAAACCAAAAATCTTAGCTTTTAAAACAATCGCTACAAAAAGACAAATTTTAAAATTTTTTCGAGGGACGGACTAGGACATCGATCTGAAACGACCTCGTCCTAAATAACAAGGGAAACAAAATTTTAAAAATTAAGTACTTAATTGTTTTATAAGTTAATGATTATATAAAAAAAAATTATATATATATATATATATATATCAAACTCCGCGACTCGCGGAGTTTGAAGGGTTATTCACCGCGAGTCGCGGAGGGACTAAAAATCAGAAAAAAAATATATCCGCAGAACAGATCAGTCCCCAACCCAAAACAAAAACATACTGCGAATTCTGCACGAAAAAACCCGAGAAAAAAACCCCAAAATCACAATTTTTAACCGTTAATCACCAAATCTTTTACTAAAATCATGTTGAGAAGGATGCTATATAGGAATTACTCAAGAAAAACGGTAAATTTCTACACCTAAACACCATTTAATCCGAAATTTGGTGTTCTTGAGCAATTTTTTCCCCAATTTAATTTTGATGCTTTTTAGTGTAATTAGGCTTAATTTGTTTATGTATTATGCTTATATAACCTAGATTGATGCTTTTTAACATGATTAGAAGCTTTAAACTTCAAATTTTGAGTAATCTAGGGTTTGTGTTCTTGAGCAAATTTGGGGCTTTTTGATATAAACATGTTATGGCCGATTTTTGTCATGAATTGTTGCTAAAATAAGTAGTGTAACATGTTTAGGTAGTTAAATGATCCAAACTTTGAGCCTAAACATAATTTTGAGAATTAAAGTGGACTTTTTCAAGTCTAAAATTCATGAACTTGATTTTTGAAAGACAATGCCATTTGAAACTTGTTTAATTACTAGTAATGATTATTTTGACATGTTATTTGAGTTGAATGCTTATGAACTTAGTGAACATTTTCGTATATGCTTATTTGAAAAAGTGTAGATTTGATAAAAATGTGAAAATGAGCTTAAGTTTGATATAAATTGATCATGTCATTGTAATTATTTTGATTGATGATTTTGCTGACACTAATGCATATTTGGATGCACAAAAATTGTGTTTGATGTGTTTTGCAGACTGAAAGGGGTGAATCTTCATCCCAAGCCCGCAATGCTCCTACTGAGAATGTGGAACAACAGGAGGTGGATAACTACTACAAGCAGGATATACCTCATCCAGTCATGACCTTTTCTGATATGCACTTAGAAGAGTTGCACCCGAACCTGAGATTTGACAGACTTTGGATAGATTATCCAAAATATCAAAGGGGTTTGCATACTCTTCATTCTAAGGTTGTTGAGGTACCGAGGGTCATAGAATGGGGACCCTTAGAAGCTGTAGAATTGGCCGGGCCAATTAGGGAATTACTTGTACAGAGGTATGGTAATTCTTCTTTTAATGACTGGGTACGTTTATTCACCATGCGTAGACCTGTATATAAAGTATGGTGTGAAGAATTGTTATGTAGTATAGAGTTGAATGATCGGGTAGCTAGTTTAACCGATCGTTCTTTTATTAGATTTTTGTTAGGCGGTTCGATGCGCCACATGTCTTTACTGGACATGGCTCAGGCTTTACGTATATATACACCTGAGGAGTTAGCGTCTGCCAATTGTAGAGGATTGATACTAAACGGTAGAAAGATAGATGAAAATTTTGATACACACGGTGTGTGGAGTCAAATGACAAGCCATCACCGTTTCAAAGGGGGAAATTACTCTTATTTGGATATAGATAGAGCCGAATTAAGAGTGATACATAGGTTTTTAGCTAATTCGATTACACAAAGGGGTAAAAACAAGGAAAAAGTAAATGAACAGGATTTGTTTTACCATATGTGTATTCGAGACCCACAAAGCGTTGTAAGTATACCATATTGTGTGGGTTATTATTTATCAGATATGGTTCGGGGGATGCGACCGCATAGCATAATAGGAGGTGGTATTTTTATTACTTTGATTGGTGAATATCTCGGTGTGGATATAAGTCGGGGGGGATTATTAGTAGAAGAACCGGAACCCCGCGATACTATAGGTTTAAATGTATACGATGGTGCGAAAGTTTTGAAGAGGCGAAATAATGCCGCAGTACGATACCATGGTAGACATCCACAGGTGGAGAGAAACCAACAGCAAGGTAATGTAGGAGGGGGGGAATGAGATGCAAGAAATGCAAAGGTTTATAGCTTCTCAGGAATACGAAAATGCTAGACAGAGAGCATTTGAAGATTGGCAAGTTCATCAGAACCAAATCATAGCTCATTGCCAACATATAGGTAGAAACTATATTCCTACACCGAAACCCATCTTCCCTCCCTGGTCTATAGAGATGCAGCCACCGTATCCTACGTATGACCCTGCCAAAGCATTCTATAGCACCTATGGTTATGCCTGGAACCCCTATTGGTACCAGTATCATCCCTAGTATACTTAGTTTTATTTATTTTGTAATTTGTAATTATTGATACGTTTAATACTTTTGTTAATATTGTAATCATTTTTATAATTATCTAACTTTTTGTGATGACCCAGAAATTTCGACTAAATTTAAACTTAATCTTTGTATGATTAACGTTTCCGACACGATAAGCAAAGTCTATGAAGTTGAATCTTAAAATTTTGAACTATTCAAATACCCTTCGATTGTTCTCAACGATTCGCGAACAATTATATGTAAATAGAAACATATATATACTATAACTTGAAAAGGTAACAATGTATTAATTGTTTGATACCGTACATTAAACTTATTGGTTTAAATATCTATTTGAATGTATATGATAAGTTGAAATATTTATTATTAAAATTTATTTATAAATAACTTCCAATGTGTATTTTAAAACTGATTTATGTATATTAAAAAGATATATACATATATATAATAAACGATAGTAACATTCGTTTATTGATTCGATTGATATTTAGATAAGTTAACTAAAGCGTTTAAGATGAACCAGTTAAACACTAAAATGCTACGGTATTTTCGAAAATCACTATTTGCTACAGTGAAATTGACTTTGCTACAGTGAATTGCTACAGTAAAAATTGACTTTGCTACAGTAACTTTGCTACAGTAAAACACTATTTCAAAATGAAAATGTATATATTATATATATATTAACAAATAGCGAGACGATGATTTATATAAGTAAATGACCAAAACATTTGAAAGTTTAAGATATACTTTGAGTGATATAATTTATGGATAATTTAAGGCTATATTTTGAAAAAGGTACGTGTCCCAAAATGTAAATTACAAGTTTTCTCAGCGTATGAAGGGACACTCGAAAAATCGGAACCGGGACATAAGTCGCGTGATGACGTACGACTTATCGGAACAAAATGTACAAGTCAACTATGCACGTGAATTTAATATAATATATAATTAATTATTTAAATTATATATATTATATTAATATTTAATTATGTCGACAAGAATAAAAACAAAAAGATGTGAGCTAGAAATTGGTCCCATGCGATCGCATGGGAATAACCCATTAAAGTCATGCGATCGCATGGCTAAGGGGGACAGGCCACATCTATAAATTCAAGCGTTTTTTCTGATTTCTAATTCATATTTTTTTCTTTATTTACTCCGTAATATTATTTATTATTATTATTATTATTATTATTATTATTATTATTATTATTATTATTATTATTATTATTATTATTATTATTATTATTATTATTATTAATAAGATTATTATTAATCTTATTATTTTTATTATTAGTATTATTATTTATGCAATACAAAAATAATAATGTACATAAAATATTACGATGGAGTGCTGTCCAAGTAATTTTCAAAACGGGTTTTCGAGCAAGCTAGAGCTAAGGAAATTATGGGTTATTGCCAAGAAGGTTATGGGTAATTTTTGGGGGTATTTTTGTGAATCAAACCTCGTGCTTATTATCTCCAATGCGTCTACGTGCTTTCCTGCAATATTGTATATCAATATTAAACTGTGAGTTTCATATGATCCCTTTTTCAAATTATATTTTTGGGCTGAGAATACATGCGCAGTTTTATAAACTGTTTTACTAAATGGATACAAATACTAAAACTGATTTTGTGTGAGTTTCATATGATCCCTTTTTCAAATTATATTTTTGGGCTGAGAATACATGCGCAGTTTTATAAACTGTTTTACTAAATGGATACAAATACTAAAACTGATTTTGTGTGAGTTTCATAAGATCCCTTTTACTCTCTACATTTTTGGGCTGAGAATACATGCAAATGCTTTATTAACCGATATACAATATTTATATGCGTGAGTTTCATAAGATCCCTTTTACTCTCTACATTTTTGGGCTGAGAATACATGCAAATGCTTTATTAACCGATATACAATATTTATATGCGTGAGTTTCATAAGATCCCTTTTACTCTCTACATTTTTGGGCTGAGAATACATGCAAATGCTTTATTAACCGATATACAATATTTATATGCGTGAGTTTCATTGCTCCCTTTTTAATTGCTTTTGCAATATATATTTTTGGGCTGAGAATACATGCAATTTATTTTAAACGCAATGGATACAAGTACATACTTAATTCTACACCGAGTTTGAACCGAAAATCCCTTAGCTTTGGTAACTAGTAACTGCTGGTTATAAGAACTGGTGGGCGCGAGTAGTAGTATATGGATCCATAGGGCTTGATATCCCCGTCCGAGCTAGAGCACTAGCCTTTTAACGGACGTATGCTATTTGAGAAGCGTACACGTTGGTTTGCGTGTATTATTAAGATGATTATACAAAGGGTACAAATTATATATACGTTAAAGTTTAGTTACCAGGGTGCTCAACTTTGTAGAACCGATTGATAAACGTTTCGGATGAAACAACTGAAATCTTGTGATCCCCCTTTTATGTAAAACCTATTGATAAACGTTTTGAATAAAACAACTGAACTTTTGTAATCCACATTGATATACGGATTATGTGTATTATTAAAACTATGAACTCACCAACCTTTGTGTTGACACTTGAAGCATGTTTATTCTCAGGTTTCCTAGAAGTCTTCCGCTGTTTGCTTATATGTTAGACAAGCTATGTGCATGGAGTCATACATGGCATATTTTTCAAGGAAACGTTGCATTCACCAAATCATCACCATGTATCTTATTTTGACTGTACTGTCAACGGAAGTACTATTGTAAACTATTATTTACAGTGATTGTCTATATGTAGAAATTATCAGATGTTGAAAACCTTTGATTTAAATATTCATTTATGGTTTGCCTTTTCAAAAGAATGCAATGTTTACAAAACGTATCATATAGAGGTCAAATACCTCGCAATGAAATCAATGAATGACGTATTGTCCATATGGATTTGGAGCGATCGTCACACTTTTATTCTTAGATTTTAATAATTTTTGAATGTGGGGTAATATACCAAACTTCAAAAATATGTATATATGTTTGCAGTTTATCTTATGTACACAACAGGGTAAAACAACGCATTTTCAAAGACTGGCATTAAGTTCAGCAAAAGCAACTAATTTTGACGACAAGATGCAAAATATATGTGAAATAACAACAAGACGGAATGAACAAATGATGTGCACCATTTATCATTCAGCAAATAAACGCCAATATATTTGGAAACTTTGGTAAAAATTTAATCATTTTCACACAAATCACCCTCAATAATTTAAATTGTTACTGATTTCTTGCAAATGAGGGCATTGCAAGATCTTAAGTGTGGGAAGGGGTTAAATTCTTTCGGATTTTAAAATTTTTATCTTAAACACTTGGTTACCATTAAAAATACTAGTAAAGCAGTAGTTGTATTAGAATCTAGTGCTCTCTGATAAAAAAGAACAGCCCTAGTCTTATATACTAACTACCCAATTCTAGTAAAATTTTTCAAAATTTTCAATTAAATGAACTCAAAATCATGTTTATACATATTTATGAACGATAAAACTAGGTTTTAACACCGAAATTATTGTTACCTCGGAAAGGACATAAATTGAGAAACAAACTAAAATGTTAAAATTCATTTAAAATGGAATAGAGGACGATAAAAAGGAAAATAAAAGCCAAGTGTGGGAAAATTTACCAAGTTATCTTAAACATATGTCACATATATCTGTAACAAATAACTGAAAATACTTTTGCTTTGGACTAAACTAAACTGTTTTACCCGATAAAAGAAAAGAAGAGATGGATCTACACGATGAATCAATTCCATCATTAAAAGGAAGTAAAGTCTTCCGAAAAAGACACGCGCTTCTTGATTTAGGTCATGAAGTTGTCGTCCAGACCAGCTGTAGGTTGACGAAAAATCTTGAAAAGTCATCACTAAAATCAGCAGGAAATCCACGAACCTCAACATTAAACAGGGTCGCCAAGTGGTCAGATTTATCCTAACCATGAGAAGGATTTATCTCGTACAATGGGGGGGCACCATGCAAATTAGCCGGATAAGACTAATGAATCAGATCCCCAGAAAGGATAATCTCCTTAAAGATTAAAAATCAGCTTTTAAGACTGATATTACTCAATCCTAGAGATTGACCTTAAAGATTGAGAATTCAAACTCATGGAATTCAATGATATCTAAACTCGAGCTTGAACGAGAAAATATTTTGATCAAAATTACAAACCGATTTGTTTTCTGAAAACCCATTTTCAATGCGTTCATTACCATTGAACGTAAAATCCTAGAAATTCACCTGGAATTCATTAGGTCACCTGAACCAAATCAGGTGTCAACCGTAAGAATGGTGGTTGCATAGCATGGTCAAAGACAGGACCTTGTGCCATACCGAAAAATTATAAGGGTGAGCTTTACTATTGCTCCTACCAAGGATAGTAATTGCGTCCGACACGTTATAGACCATAATTAAAAGCATGTCAGGGGACATTGCCTTAACAGTTGCTTGTTCAACGCTTTTCTTTACAACCGGACGGTAGTTTACCGAAAGGTAATATACGGGACAAGTAAACTGGACGTGTTGCTTTCCAAATACAAGGTTAGCAAATGGGTGACACAAAACCATAAGTTTTGAGCTAAAATTTTCAAATCTGAAACCCACCAAATCCACAAAAATATTTTGCAAACACCGGTAAAGGGTTATCCCGGAAAACTTATCTAGGGTAAAAACTAGATTTAATTTTCAAAAGATCAAATGTTTTCATAAAGATCCAATTTCCTTAATGGATCTAAATTTTTATAGTCATGTAAACCATATCGTTACTACCATTGTTTATACCGCCGTAAAGAAATCACTGATGTACAAAGTGTGAAGAATAAAGAAGTGATTCTAGTATTTCAAGACGATATTGCTTGAGGACAAGCAACGCTCAAGTGTGGGAATATTTGATAATACTAAAAACGAACATATATTTCATAGCATTATTCCTCAAGAAAGACAAGCTTTTAGTTGCAATTGTTCTATTTACAAGTGATATTCGTTTAAATAATAAAAGGTGAAGACAAAAGCCAGATTCGACGAATTGAAGACGCAAACGACCAAAAAGCTCAAAAGTACAAAAGACAATCAAAGAGGTTCCAATTATTGATAAGAAACGTCTCGAAATTACAAGAGTACAAGATTCAAAACGCAAAGTACAAAATATAAAATTGTACGCAAGGACGTTCGAAAATCCGGAACCGGGACCAGAGTCAACTCTTAACGCTCGACGCAACGGACTAAAAATTACAAGTTAACTATGTATATAAATATAATATAATATATAATTAATTATATTAATTATATATATTATATTTATAAATAAAAACCGTCGGCAGAGAAAGACTCCAAAGCTGTGAGCTGTAATTTCATTCTCCGCGACTCGCGGAGTTTGAAGGCCAAAAATGCCGCGAGTCGCGGAGCCCCAATTTCAGAAAATCCCTATAAAGCTCGCGCATTCTGATCGTAATCCATCATCTTTTTCTTCTTCTTCTCATACGTAAAATATATATATATATATATATTTATAATTTATATTTTAATTTTAATTATAATTCTAATAATAAGGGTATGTTAGCGAATGTTGTAAGGGTGTAAGTCGAAATTCTGTCCATGTAACGCTACGCTATTTTTAATCATTGTAAGTTATGTTCAACCTTTTTATATTAATGTCTCGTAGCTAAGTTATTATTATGCTTATTTAAAACGAAGTAATCATGATGTTGGGCTAATTACTAAAATTGGGTAATTGGGCTTTGTACCATAATTGGGGTTTGGACAAAAGAACGACACTTGTGGAAATTAGATTATGGGCTATTAATGGGCTTTATATTTGTTTAACTAAATGATAGTTTGTTAATGTTAATATAAAGATTTACAATTGGGCGTCCCTATAAATTACCATATACACTCGATCGGACACGATGGGCGGGGTATTTATATGTACGAATAATCGATCATTTAACCGGACATGGGAATGGATTAATAGCCACTAGAATAATTAAAACAGGGGTGAAATTATGTACAAAGGACACTTGGTATAATTGATAACAAAATATTAAAACCTTGGGTTACACTCAGTCGACATCCTGGTGTAATTATTAAACAAAGTATTAAAATCTTGTTACAGTTTAAGTCCCCAATTAGTTGGAATATTTAACTTCGGGTATAAGGATAATTTGACGAGGACACTCGCACTTTATATTTATGACTGATGGACTGTTATGGACAAAAACCAGACGGACATATTAAATAATCCAGGACAAAGGACAATTAACCCATGGGCATAAAACTAAAATCAACACGTCAAACATCATGATTACGGAAGTTTAAATAAGCATAATTCTTTTATTTCATATTTAATTTCCTTTATTTTATATTTAATTGCACTTCTAATTATCGCATTTTTATTGTTATTGTATTTAATCGCACTTTTAATTATCGTACTTTTTAATTATCGCAAGTTTATTTTATCGCACTTTTATTATTCGCAATTTCATTTATCGTTATTTACTTCATGCTTTAATTTAAGTCTTGTATTTATTTTTAATATTTTACATTTGGTTTTAACTGCGACTAAAGTTTTAAAATCGACAAACCGGTCATTAAACGGTAAAAACCCCCCTTTATAATAATAATATTACTTATATATATGTTTGTATTTTTATAAAAGTAAATTAATATAGCGTTGAGCTTTGTTTTAAAAAAGATTCCCTGTGGAACGAACCGGACTTACTAAAAACTACACTACTGTACGATTAGGTACACTGCCTATAAGTGTTGTAGCAAGGTTTAAGTATATCCATTCTATAAATAAATAAATATCTTGTGTAAAATTGTATCGTATTTAATAGTATTTTCCTGCTAAAATTAATAACTATTTTATATACACCCCGCTGCACATCAGTATCCTTAATAATACTAACCGTGATATGGAATAAGGATAGAGAGAAATTTTCCTTGACTCGCCTTAAATTCTTTATGTCGAAATGTCGGAACGTCCATGTGAATCACCGTAATATATGTAGTGACCTGAACTTTTCCATGTTTATATATATTAATTGAGATTGATATTTACATGATTAAATGTTTCCAACATGTTAAGCAATCAAACTTGTTAAGACTTGATTAATTGAAATATGTTTCATATAGACAATTGACCACCCAAGTTGACCGGTGATTCACGAACGTTAAAACTTGTAAAAACTATATGATGACATATATATGGATATATATATAGTTAACATAATACTATGATAAGTAAACATATCATTAAGTATATTAACAATGAACTACATATGTAAAAACAAGACTACTAACTTAATGATTTTTAAACGAGACATATATGTAACGATTATCGTTGTAAAGACATTTAATGTATATATATCATATTAAGAGATATTCATACATGATAATATCATGATAATATAATAATTTAAAATCTCATTTTATATTATAAACATTGGGTTAACAACATTTAACAAGATCGTTAACCTAAAGGTTTCAAAACAACACTTACATGTAACGACTAACGATGACTTAACGACTCAGTTAAAATGTATATACATGTAGTGTTTTAATATGTATTTATACACTTTTGAAAGACTTCAATACACTTATCAAAATACTTCTACTTAACAAAAATGCTTACAATTACATCCTCGTTCAGTTTCATCAACAATTCTACTCGTATGCACCTGTATTCGTACTCGTACAATACACAGCTTTTAGATGTATGTACTATTGGTATATACACTCCAAAGATCAGCTCTTAGCAGCCCATGTGAGTCACCTAACACATGTGGGAACCATCATTTGGCAACTAGCATGAAATATCTCATAAAATTACAAAAATATGAGTAATCATTCATGACTTATTTACATGAAAACAAAATTACATATCCTTTATATCTAATCCATACACCAACGACCAAAAACACCTACAAACACTTTCATTCTTTAATTTTATTCATCTAATTGATCTCTCTCAAGTTCTATCTTCAAGTTCTAAGTGTTCTTCATATATTCTACAAGTTCTAGTTACATAAAATCAAGAATACTTTCAAGTTTGCTAGCTCACTTCCAATCTTGTAATGTGATCATCCAACCTCAAGAAATCTTTATTTCTTACAGTAGGTTATCATTCTAATACAAGGTAATAATCATATTCAAACTTTGGTTCAATTTCTATAACTATAACAATCTTATTTCAAGTGATGATCTTACTTGAACTTGTTTTCGTGTCATGATTCTGCTTCAAGAACTTCGAGCCATCCAAGGATCCGTTGAAGCTAGATCCATTTTTCTCTTTTCCAGTAGGTTTATCCAAGGAACTTAAGGTAGTAATGATGTTCATAACATCATTCGATTCATACATATAAAGCTATCTTATTCGAAGATTTAAACTTGTAATCACTAGAACATAGTTTAGTTAATTCTAAACTTGTTCACAAACAAAAGTTAATCCTTCTAACTTGACTTTTAAAATCAACTAAACACATGTTCTATATCTATATGATATGCTAACTTAATGATTTAAAACCTGGAAACACGAAAAACACCGTAAAATCGGATTTACGCCGTTGTAGTAACACCGCGGGCTGTTTTGGGTTAGTTAATTAAAAACTATGATAAACTTTGATTTAAAAGTTGTTATTCTGAGAAAATGATTTTTATTATGAACATGAAACTATATCCAAAAATTATGGTTAAACTCAAAGTGGAAGTATGTTTTCTAAAATGGTCATCTAGACGTCGTTCTTTCGACTGAAATGACTATCTTTACAAAAACGACTTGTAACTTATTTTTCTGACTATAAACCTATACTTTTTCTATTTAGATTCATAAAATAGAGTTCAATATGAAACCATAGCAATTTGATTCACTCAAAACGGATTTAAAATGAAGAAGTTATGGGTAAAACAAGATTGGATAATTTTTCTCATTTTAGCTACGTGAAAATTGGTAACAAATCTATTCCAACCATAACTTAATCAACTTGTATTGTATATTATGTAATCTTGAGATACCATAGACACGTATACAATGTTTCGACCTATCATGTCGACACATCTATATATATTTCGGAACAACCATAGACACTCTATATGTGAATGTTGGAGTTAGCTATACAGGGTTGAGGTTGATTCCAAAATATATATAGTTTGAGTTGTGATCAATACTGAGATACGTATACACTGGGTCGTGGATTGATTCAAGATAATATTTATCGATTTATTTCTGTACATCTAACTGTGGACAACTAGTTGTAGGTTACTAACGAGGACAGCTGACTTAATAAACTTAAAACATCAAAATATATTAAAAGTGTTGTAAATATATTTTGAACATACTTTGATATATATGTATATATTGTTATAGGTTCGTGAATCAACCAGTGGCCAAGTCTTACTTCCCGACGAAGTAAAAATCTGTGAAAGTGAGTTATAGTCCCACTTTTAAAATCTAATATTTTTGGGATGAGAATACATGCAGGTTTTATAAATGATTTATAAAATAGACACAAGTACGTGAAACTACATTCTATGGTTGAATTATCGAATTCGAATATGCCCATTTTTATTAAGTCTGGTAATCTAAGAATTAGGGAACATACACCCTAATTGACGCGAATCCTAAAGATAGATCTATTGGGCCTAACAAACCCCATCCAAAGTACCGGATGCTTTAGTACTTTGAAATTTATATCATATCCGAAGGGTGTCCCGGAATGATGGGGATATTCTTATATATACATCTTGTTAATGTCGGTTACCAGGTGTTCACCATATGAATGATTTTTATCTCTATGTATGGGATGTGTATTGAAATATGAAATCTTGTGGTCTACTATTATGATTTGATATATATAGGTTAAACCTATAACTCACCAACATTTTTGTTGACGTTTTAAGCATGTTTATTCTCAGGTGATTATTAAGAGCTTCCGCTGTCGCATACTTAAATAAGGACGAGATTTGGAGTCCATGCTTGTATGATATTGTGTAAAAACTGCATTCAAGAAACTTATTTTGTTGTATCATATTTGTATTGTAAACCATTATGTAATGGTCGTGTGTAAACATGATATTTTAGATTATCATTATTTGATAATCTACGTAAAGCTTTTTAAACCTTTATTGATGAAATAAAGGTTATGGTTTGTTTTAAAATGAATGCAGTCTTTGAAAAACGTCTCATATAGAGGTCAAAACCTCGCAACGAAATCAATTAATATGGAACGTTTTTAATCAATAAGAACGGGACATTTCAGTTGGTATCCGAGCGTTGGTCTTAGAAAACCAGAATTTTGCATTAGTGTGTCTTATCGAGTTTGTTAGGATGCATTAGTGAGTCTGGACTTCGACCGTGTACTTGAAAAATGATTGCTTTACAAATTTTGTTGGAAACTATATATTTTTAACATGTGAATATTATGTGATATATTAATCTCTTAACGCGTTTGAGATTATGTGATAGATGTCTACCTCTAGAACAAGTCCCATTGACTCACCTAATAATAATGAAGAGTTAAATGTAAATTGCAATGATTCGTGGACTGATTCACAAGTTCCCGAAGAGGAACCGGACGAAGAGTCAGAACCGGAAGAAGAGTCGGAACCGGAAGAAGAATCGGAACCGGAAGAAGAATTGGAATCGGATGAAGAAATAGAACCGGTGGGGGAAATAATAAAACGGTTAAGTAAAAGAAAATCCTCAACCAACCGATCAAGGTTAATTATGGTCAATGGTGTTTCCGCCAAGGAAGCAAAATATTGGGAGGATTACCAATTCTCCGATGAATCGGATTCTGACGAGAATTCCGATGATGTTATAGAAATTACCCCAACTGAATTTAAAAAGGCAAAAGAAAATAATAAGGGA
Organism: Rutidosis leptorrhynchoides; assembly: GCF_046630445.1. Lineage (NCBI taxonomy): Eukaryota > Viridiplantae > Streptophyta > Magnoliopsida > Asterales > Asteraceae > Rutidosis > Rutidosis leptorrhynchoides. The sequence goes on along the minus strand of NC_092334.1, from coordinate 495,876,360 downwards.
AAGGGCATAAAAATAGAGAAATCTAATTCCAACCCCGATGAACTTTATATGTATCGTCAACCCCCGAAGTCCTTAAGTTGTAACAATGACCCTGGAACCTCTAAACCACCAGGTTTTTCTAAACCAATGTGGAAAACGACGGCTCGTATTAGGGGAACATCATATATCCCTAGAAACTTGGCAAAACGAACCAAAACCGAAGAAGAAGAAACAAGCGAGTTGGAATAAGATAGTTGTATTCGTGTGGTGTAATATATGTAATATAGTGTGCTTATGCTTTATGATATATGTAAAAATTGCTTGTATTAATAAGTAATTTTTTATGAATCTAACTCTTGTCTATTTTACAGTATAAAAACACAAAATGGATAGACAACCCAATATTTTAAGAGACCTACCCGGAGACATGATTGATGAAATCTTGTCTAGAGTCGGTCAGAATTCTTCGGCACAACTATTTAAGGCGAGATCAGTTTGTAAGACATTCGAAGAACGTTCCAAGAATGCCTTGGTTTATAAAAGGCTTTCGTTCGAAAGATGGGGGATATCACATTGGGAAATCCATAAGTTACGATGTGTTTACTTTGACGCATATATTGCGGGGAACCCAAATGCTATTTTACGCAATGGGTTAAGAAATTATTTTGACTCAATATATCCGAATATTGGACTTCGTGATTTAGAAAAAGCGGCTAACATGCAATATAAAGAAGCATGTTATGCTTACGGATTAGTAATGTTCGCTTCTAACCAAAGTGAGAACAAGAACATCGGGCTACAACTATTAAACAAAACGTTCCCGCAAGTGACAGAGTCGGTAATTGGGGTAAGAAATGAGGTTTTTAGATTATTACGGGACTGTTGGACATTACGTAACCCTCGTCCCTTTGACGACGTTACAACACGCTGTCTTATCAACGGCCATAATGGCTATGTTCCACAAGACCAAGGATGGGAAGTAATCCTAGTAAAACCAGAATGCATGACTTGTTTCTGGACATATGAATTACGTGTCTTTATTGCCTTTGCTGAACGACTTGTGTACTAGCTAGAATTATCTTCACAACCATCTTGTATCAAATTTATTGTGTGCTATATTTCATGTTATATGTAAAATAAGCGGTATTGTAAGTTTGTAAAATATTGTGTAAAAGTTTGAACGCGAAATATTATTATAATCAGTTTTTCATATAGAATTGTAGTAGTTGAATTGTATATTAGCTACTAAGTATGAACTTAACGGGTAGGTACTACCCGAATTTAAACTTATAAAACGCTAATATGAAGAAAAAGCTTTTATACATGAGTTCATATTATGCTACGAAATACTATTAACTACTCTTAATATTCTGTATGATTAACTTGTTCCATTTGACTATTTTGAAGGAAATGGCACCGACTACTCGACACACCGTGAATATGAATGAAGAGGAATTCCGTACTTTTCTAGCTTCAAATATAGCCGCAGTACAGGCTGCGCTACATACCAACAATAACCTTGGATTTAGCAGTACAGGAAATCGTGTAGGATGCACCTACAAAGAATTCACTGCCTGCAAACCTTTGGAATTTGATGGAACCGAAGGACCGATCGGATTGAAACGGTGGACCGAGAAGGTCGAATCGGTGTTTGCCATAAGTAAGTGTACTGAAGAGGACAAAGTGAAGTACGCTACACATACCTTCACAGGTTCTGCGTTAACATGGTGGAATACCTATCTAGAGCAAGTGGGACAAGACGATGCGTACGCACTACCGTGGTCAGCATTCAAGCACTTGATGAACGAGAAGTACCGTCCCAGAACCGAGGTCAATAAGCTCAAGACAGAACTTAGAGGGTTACGAACCCAAGGATTTGATATTACCATGTACGAAAGACGATTCACAGAATTGTGCCTATTGTGTCCGGGAGCATTCGAAGATGAGGAAGAGAAGATCGACGCGTTTGTGAAAGGATTACCGGAAAGAATCCAAGAAGATATAAGTTCACACGAGCCCACCTCCATACAACAGGCATGTAGAATGGCTCACAAACTAGTGAACCAGATTGAAGAAAGAATTAAAGAACAGACTGCTGAAGAGGCCAATGTGAAGCAAGTCAAAAGAAAGTGGGAGGAAAACGGTGATAAGAATCACCAATACAACAACAACAGCAATTACAACAATAATCGCAACAATTATCCCAACAATCGCAACATCAATCGCAACTACAACAAACGGCCCAACAACAACAACAATAACAACAACAACAGCAACTACAACAATCATCCCAACAACAATAATAACCGCAACAACAACAACAACAATCAGAAGCAGCTATGCCAAAGGTGTGAAAAGTATCACTCGGGGTTCTGCACCAAATTTTGCAACAAGTGTAAAAGAAATGGTCATAGCGCGGCGAAGTGTGAGGTCTACGGACCAGGGGTTAATAGAACGAAAGGAACAAATGGTGTCGGAACGAGTAATGGCGGAGCAAGTAGTGTCGGAGCAAGTTATGCCAATGTAGTTTGTTATAAATGTGGAAAACCGAGCCACATTATTAGAAATTGCCCGAACCAGGAGAACACGAATGGACAAGGCCGCGGAAGAGTTTTCAATATTAATGCGGCAGAGGCACAGGAAGACCCGGAGCTTGTTACGGGTACATTTCATATTGACAATAAATCTGCTTACGTTTTATTTGATTCGGGTGCGGATAGAAGCTATATGAGTAGAGATTTTTGTGCTAAATTAAGTTGTCCATTGACGCCTTTGGATAGTAAATTTTTACTCGAATTAGCAAATGGTAAATTAATTTCAGCAGATAATATATGTCGGAATCGAGAAATTAAACTGGTTAGCGAAACATTTAAGATTGATTTGATACCAGTAGAGTTAGGGAGTTTTGATGTGATAATCGGTATGGACTGGTTGAAAGAAGTGAAAGCAGAGATCGTTTGTTACAAAAATGCAATTCGCATTATACGAGAAAAAGGAAACCCTTAATGGTGTACGGAGAAAAGGGCAACACGAAGCTACATCTTATTAGTAATTTGAAGGCACAAAAACTAATAAGAAAAGGTTGCTATGCTGTTCTAGCACACGTCGAGAAAGTACAAACTGAAGAAAAGAGCATCAATGATGTTCCCATTGCAAAAGAATTTCCCGATGTATTTCCGAAAGAATTACCGGGATTACCCCCACATCGATCCGTTGAATTTCAAATAGATCTTGTACCAGGAGCTGCACCAATAGCTAGTGCTCCTTACAGACTCGCACCCAGTGAGATGAAAGAACTGCAAAGCCAATTACAAGAACTTTTAGAGCATGGTTTCATTCGACCAAACACATCACCGTGGGGAGCTCCTGTTTTGTTTGTCAAAAAGAAAGATGGTACATTCAGGTTGTGTATCGACTACCGAGAGTTGAACAAACTTACCATCAAGAACCGCTACCCACTACCGAGAATCGACGACTTATTTGATCAACTACAAGGCTCGTCTGTTTATTCAAAGATTGACTTACGTTCCGGGTATCATCAAATGCGGGTGAAAGAAGATGATATTCCAAAGACTGCTTTCAGAACACGTTACAGTCATTACGAGTTTATGGTCATGCCGTTTGGTTTAACTAATGCACCAGCTGTGTTCATGGACCTTATGAACCGAGTGTGTGGACCATACCTTAACAAGTTTGTCATTGTTTTCATTGATGACATACTTATTTACTCAAAGAATGACCAAGAACACGGTGAACATTTGAGAAAGGTGTTAGAAGTATTGAGGAAGGAAGAATTGTACGCTAAGTTTTCAAAGTGTGCATTTTGGTTGGAAGAAGTTCAATTCCTCGGTCACATAGTGAACAAAGAAGGAATTAAGGTGGATCCGGCAAAGATAGAAACTGTTGAAAAGTGGGAAACCCCGAAAACTCCAAAACACATACGCCAGTTTTTAGGACTAGCTGGTTACTACAGAAGATTCATCCAAGACTTTTCCAGAATAGCAAAACCCTTGACTGCATTAACGCATAAAGGGAAGAAATTTGAATGGAATGATGAACAAGAGAAAACGTTTCAGTTATTGAAGAAAAAGCTAACTACGGCACCTATATTGTCATTTACTGAAGGGAATGATGATTTTGTGATTTATTGTGACGCATCAAAGCAAGGTCTCGGTTGTGTATTAATGCAACGAACGAAGGTGATTGCTTATGAATCTAGACAATTGAAGATTCACGAATAAAATTATACGACGCATGATTTGGAATTAGGCGCGGTTGTTTTTGCATTAAAGACTTGGAGGCACTACTTATATGGGGTCAAAAGTATTATATATACCGACCACAAAAGTCTTCAACACATATTTAATCAGAAACAACTGAATATGAGGCAGCGTAGGTGGATTGAATTATTGAATGATTACGACTTTGAGATTCGTTACCACCCGGGGAAGGCAAATGTGGTAGCCGATGCCTTGAGCAGGAAGGACAGAGAACCCATTCGAGTAAAATCTATGAATATAATGATTCATAATAACCTTACTACTCAAATAAAGGAGGCGCAACAAGGAGTTTTAAAAGAGGGAAATTTAAAGGATGAAATACCCAAAGGATCGGAGAAGCATCTTAATATTCAGAAAGACGGAACTCGGTATAGGGCTGAAAGGATTTGGGTACCAAAATTTGGAGATATGAGAGAAATGGTACTTAGAGAAGCTCATAAAACCAGATACTCAATACATCCTGGAACGGGGAAGATGTACAAGGATCTCGAGAAATATTTTTGGTGGCCGGGTATGAAAGCCGATGTTGCTAAATACGTAGGAGAATGTTTGACGTGTTCTAAGGTCAAAGCTGAGCATCAGAAACCATCAGGTCTACTTCAAAGACCTGAAATCCCGGAATGGAAATGGGAAAACATTACCATGGATTTCATCACTAAATTGCCAAGGACTGCAAGTGGTTTTGATACTATTTGGGTAATAGTTGATCGTCTCACCAAATCAGCACACTTCCTGCCAATAAGAGAAGATGACAAGATGGAGAAGTTAGCACGACTGTATTTGAAGGAAGTCGTCTCCAGACATGGAATACCAATCTCTATTATTTCTGATAGGGATGGCAGATTTATTTCAAGATTCTGGCAGACATTACAGCAAGCATTAGGAACTCGTCTAGACATGAGTACTGCCTATCATCCACAAACTAATGGGCAGAGTGAAAGGACGATACAAACGCTTGAAGACATGCTACGAGCATGTGTTATTGATTTCGGAAATAGTTGGGATCGACATCTACCGTTAGCAGAATTTTCCTACAACAACAGCTACCATTCAAGCATTGAGATGGCACCGTTTGAAGCACTTTATGGTAGAAAGTGCAGGTCTCCGATTTGTTGGAGTGAAGTGGGGGATAGACAGATTACGGGTCCGGAGATTATACAAGAAACTACCGAGAAGATCATCCAAATTCAACAACGGTTGAAAACCGCCCAAAGTCGACAAAAGAGCTACGCTGTCATTAAAAGAAAAGATATAGAATTTGAAACTGGAGAGATGGTCATGCTTAAAGTTGCACCTTGGAAAGGCGTTGTTCGATTTGGTAAACGAGGGAAATTAAATCCAAGGTATATTGGACCATTCAAGATTATTGATCGTGTCGGACCAGTAGCTTACCGACTTGAGTTACCTCAACAACTCACGGCTGTACATAACACTTTCCACGTCTCGAATTTGAAGAAATGTTTTGCTAAAGAAGATCTCACTATTCCGTTAGATGAAATCCAAATCAACGAAAAACTTCAATTCATCGAAGAACCCGTCGAAATAATGGATCGTGAGGTTAAAAGACTTAAGCAAAACAAGATACCAATTGTTAAGGTTCGATGGAATGCTCGTAGAGGACTCGAGTTCACCTGGGAGCGTGAAGATCAGATAAAGAAGAAATACCCGCATCTATTTCCAGAAGATTCGTCAACACCTTCAACAGCTTAAAATTTCGGGACGAAATTTATTTAACGGGTAGGTACTGTAGTGACCCGAACTTTTCCATGTTTATATATATTAATTGAGATTGATATTTACATAATTAAATGTTTCCAACATGTTAAGCAATCAAACTTGTTAAGTCTTGATTAATTGAAATATGTTTCATATAGACAATTGACCACCCAAGTTGACCGGTGATTCACGAACGTTAAAACTTGTAAAAACTATATGATGACATATATATGGATATATATATAGTTAACATGATACTATGATAAGTAAACATATCATTAAGTATATTAACAATGAACTACATATGTAAAAACAAGACTACTAACTTAATGATTTTTAAACGAGACATATATTTAACGATTATCGTTGTAAAGACATTTAATGTATATATATCATATTAAGAGATATTCATACATGATAATATCATGATAATATAATAATTTAAAATCTCATTTGATATTATAAACATTGGGTTAACAACATTTAACAAGATCGTTAACCTAAAGGTTTCAAAACAACACTTACATGTAACGACTAACGATGACTTAACGACTCAGTTAAAATGTATATACATGTAGTGTTTTAATATGTATTTATACACTTTTGAAAGACTTCAATACACTTATCAAAATACTTCTACTTAACAAAAATGCTTACAATTACATCCTCGTTCAGTTTCATCAACAATTCTACTCGTATGCACCCGTATTCGTACTCGTACAATACACAGCTTTTAGATGTACGTACTATTGGTATATACACTCCAATGATCAGCTCTTAGCAGCCCATGTGAGTCACCTAACACATGTGGGAACCATCATTTGGCAACTAGCATGAAATATCTCATAAAATTACAAAAATATGAGTAATCATTCATGACTTATTTACATGAAAACAAAATTACATATCCTTTATATCTAATCCATACACCAACGACCAAAATCACCTACAAACACTTTCATTCTTCAATTTTCTTCATCTAATTGATCTCTCTCAAGTTCTATCTTCAAGTTCTAAGTGTTCTTCATATATTCTACAAGTTCTAGTTACATAAAATCAAGAATACTTTCAAGTTTGCTAGCTCACTTCCAATCTTGTAAGGTGATCATCCAACCTCAAGAAATCTTTGTTTCTTACAGTAGGTTATCATTCTAATACAAGGTAATAATCATATTCAAACTTTGGTTCAATTTCTATAACTATAACAATCTTATTTCAAGTGATGATCTTACTTGAACTTGTTTTCGTGTCATGATTCTGCTTCAAGAACTTCGAGCCATCCAAGGATCCGTTGAAGCTAGATCCATTTTTCTCTTTTCTAATAGGTTTATCCAAGGAACTTAAGGTAGTAATGATGTTCATAACATCATTCGATTCATACATATAAAGCTATTTTATTCGAAGGTTTAAACTTGTAATCACTAGAACATAGTTTAGTTAATTCTAAACTTGTTCACAAACAAAAGTTAATCCTTCTAACTTGACTTTTAAAATCAACTAAACACATGTTCTATATCTATATGATATGCTAACTTAATGATTTAAAACCTGGAAACACGAAAAACACCGTAAAACCGGATTTACGCCGTCGTAGTAACACCGCGGGCTGTTTTGGGTTAGTTAATTAAAAACTATGATAAACTTTGATTTAAAAGTTGTTATTCTGAGAAAATTATTTTTATTATGAACATGAAACTATATCCAAAAATTATGGTTAAACTCAAAGTGGAAGTATGTTTTCTAAAATGGTCATCTAGACGTCGTTCTTTCGACTGAAATGACTACCTTTACAAAAACGACTTGTAACTTATTTTTCCGACTATAAACCTATAATTTTTCTATTTAGATTCATAAAATAGAGTTCAATATGAAACCATAGCAATTTAATTCACTCAAAACGGATTTAAAATGAAGAAGTTATGGGTAAAACAAGATTGGATAATTTTTCTCATTTTAGCTACGTGAAAATTGGTAACAAATCTATTCCAACCATAACTTAATCAACTTGTATTGTATATTATGTAATCTTTAGATACCATAGACACGTATACAATGTTTCGACCTATCATGTCGACACATCTATATATATTTCGGAACAACCATAGACACTCTATATGTGAATGTTGGAGTTAGCTATATACAGGGTTGAGGTTGATTCCATAATATATATAGTTTGAGTTGTGATCAATACTCAGATACGTATACACTGGGTCGTGGATTGATTCAAGATAATATTTATCGATTTATTTCTGTACATCTAACTGTGGACAACTAGTTGTAGGTTACTAACGAGGACAGCTGACTTAATAAACTTAAAACATCAAAATATATTAAAAGTGTTGTAAATATATTTTGAACATACTTTGATATATATGTATATATTGTTATAGGTTCGTAAATCAACCAGTGGCCAAGTCTTACTTCCCGACGAAGTAAAAATCTGTGAAAGTGAGTTATAGTCCCACTTTTAAAATCTAATATTTTTGGGATGAGAATACATGCAGGTTTTATAAATGATTTACAAAATAGACACAAGTACGTGAAACTACATTCTATGGTTGAATTATCGAAATCGAATATGCCCCTTTTTATTAAGTCTGGTAATCTAAGAATTAGGGAACAGACACCCTAATTGACGCGAATCCTAAAGATAGATCTATTGGGCCTAACAAACCCCATCCAAAGTACCGGATGCTTTAGTACTTCGAAATTTATATCATATCCGAAGGGTGTCCCAGAATGATGGGGATATTCTTATATATGCATCTTGTTAATGTCAATTACCAGGTGTTCACCATATGAATGATTTTTATCTCTATGTATGGGATGTGTATTGAAATATGAAATCTTGTGGTCTATTATTATGATTTGATATATATAGGTTAAACCTATAACTCACCAACATTTTTGTTGACGTTTTAAGCATGTTTATTCTCAGGTGATTATTAAGAGCTTCCGCTATCGCATACTTAAATAAGGACGAGATTTGGAGTCCATGCTTGTATGATATTGTATAAAAACTGCGTTCAAGAAACTTATTTTGTTGTAACATATTTGTATTGTAAACCATTATGTAATGGTCGTGTGTAAACAGGATATTTTAGATTATCATTATTTGCTAATCTACGTAAAGCTTTTTAAACCTTTATTGATGAAATAAAGGTTATGGTTTGTTTTAAAATGAATGCAGTCTTTGAAAAACGTCTCATATAGAGGTCAAAACCTCGCAACGAAATCAATTAATATGGAACATTTTTAATCAATAAGAAGGGGACATTTCAATATAATCCCTGAAATTATACTACCCTGGTTCACATGTGCATTTAACATTACTTCATAAGGTCAAGGTGGCGCGTCAACAAAATTTATCAGCGTAAGATCAAGATCGAACAAGAGTTAGATATGATAGGAGAATTCGAGTATGATGCACAAGTAGTCAAATAATTCCTACTTCAAGTCTATATGCCGGTTGTAGTCTAGATTCACTAATGTACCCTATGACACGGGGTAGACACAAATGAACTCTAAATCCCTACAACCAAAGCTCTGATACCATCTGTAGCGACCCGACCAAATCATGTTTGACGGCGCAGTCTACGTAGGTCCCATTACATGGTCATAAGTCCTTAAGACAAAGTTTGACCGAAAATATGTCGCATTCATTTCATAATTTTGGATGTTTCAAAGTTTACAAAAGTAGTTTCCATAACTAGTACATAACAATGTTTAAAGTACAAATGAAACACGTGCGACACAGTTTAAAGTAGTCAAAAGACGCTGCAACTATGCAAGTATACTCGACATCCAAAGCAAGTATCAAAAAGAATGTGCGGAAGCATGTATCACCTAATGTTCAAGGACCTGAGAAAAACATAGAAATCTGTCAACGAAAACGTTGGTGAAATCATAGGTTTAAGTAAGTAAGTATGTAAAAGTAAGTCGAACCACAAGATTTGCATCATTGATAAATAGTAATACATTCTAAAAGTTAATATTCACGAGCACCCAATTATCAAGGCTTAACGTTTCCTTCCATAGAACCCCATCACAATAGTGTTAGAACATACACTGTTTCTCGAAAATATATTTCACCCGTAGACGGTAGCGAACCGTCCGAAGTGAGGGTTTGTCAAACCCATATGGCCATACAACATAAGTTCACGCCTACACTTACACCCTGCAAGTGTAACTAATGATAATCGAATTGAGGATTTTGTTCTGAACTCGTATGTAGAATGTTTGTTTTCATGTACTTGTGTTCACTTAGTTAAAAGAATTGTTTATGTTTTCTCATCCCAAAAGTAAGTTCAAAAGAGTAAGAGTGGGACTATGATCTCACCTTGAGCGAAAGAGTAAATAAGTACTTCGACAAGTAACGTGTGCAAAGAACAATGCTAGCCTTGACCTAAACAAATAGGTCGTATCAACAACGGTAAACACAAAAGGTCAAAGATGTTCAATTAGTCCTATGGCTCGTTACGACTCGATTACGTAGCATGTGAATCAATTTGTCAAGTTTCATGCAAGATACAAGTATAGAAACAAGTTAGAAATGTTGCATAATCATTTGGTAAGTTTGACAAAAAGTCAAACTTTGGTCGGTCAAAGTCAACAAAAAAGTCAACACGTTCGGGTCGGGTCCCGAACTATTTTTCTGAGGTTTTTAATCATATATGAGCATGTTAGAACAAGTTACATGTGAATCGGAGGTGCGTAGCATAGCAAACATTTTCCAAAAATGGATAAAGTTAGACAGCCTACTTTGGCGCGCCGCGCGGGTATATGGCACGCCGCGCCATTACCTGTGCAGAGAAAACTGGCAGTTTTTAAGTTTTATGCACGAACCTAACTTCAAACAATCACCATTTATGACCCGCAAACAACCAAAGCATGTATCTTATATCATCGGAAAGGTATTTTGACAAGGAAAACAACTAAACACATTTCATCAATCACTTTTACATTTACAACAACCAAAATCACATTCAAAGCTCCTCATTAAATGCATTCAAGTTCATAAATGAAATTCGATGATTCGGCAATCAATTTACATGAATGATATGCCGTTTCGAAGGTGATCAAGCATACAATACAACCTAACACTTACAAATAACATTTTATGTCATTCAAAGCATCAAAAGTCCATTTCAAGTTCATCAAACCCTAACCCAAATCCACCAAAACCAATAATCGAGTTTATGGAGTTTTCTCAAGCAACCTACACATCAAATTGAAGCTAGTGATACTAGGAACACATTTAATACATGCATTTTTAACATTTAACAACATTCAAGCAACCAAATCACCAAATCAAACACACCAAAGTTCATACTCAAGCTAATTACTTTAAATAACGAAATCGAGCATATAAATCATATATTCATGTTAGACTTGAGCCATAGACACTAATTAACAACTTTATAACTTAAAAACATCAAGAACACAAAATCTAGTGATTTTAGAAAGTTACCCGAATGAGATGTAATCGGTATGGAATCGAAGAGGAAGTTGCAAGGATTCCAAATATGTAATTAGTTTAGATTGAAGCTTGCTAGATTTTGATTAGATGATGAATATTTGAAATGGTGTTTGAGAGAATTTGTGAAAGTATTAGAGAAAAATGGAAAAGAAAAGAAATAATGAATGGAGGAGGAAGAGTGTTGACTCTTTGACCTAGTCACCTCTTTGCTCCTTTGTCAAACTTAGTCCCTCAACTTTGGAAACGGGTGCGTGAATTACCTAAACGAGATAATTTAAAACGCGTATTAACGGGAGATGTTATAAACATATAAAGGAGTTTAAAATAGTATAACGGAAAAGTAAACGGAAAAAGGCGGGATGTTACATGTGCTACCCTGTTCTTACTTTCAGTTTTCAAATAGAACGACTTCATAATTTAATTCAAATTCTATTAATGCAATCCTGTTCTAAATACTTCGTTTAAACTTCCTGTAAGTTTTCAAACCCTAATTTTTAGTATCAAGTAAGAATTTATGAGTCAAAGTTTAAAGATATAAAGTCAACTAATGTGTTCTTTGTAAAATTCGACTTTCAGTGGGAGTTTTTGGTTCAATTGATGGTTTGAGAAGTTTCCAGGGAGGATTTAAAACCTATTTCATATTGAAATCATGAGCTAAAACTGTGTGAATTTCGATATCAATGTTTGAGTTATGTTGTCGTGTTCAACAGCAACAAATTTCTGTTTTATTTTTTTTATTATTTTCCTTTTATTTATTTAAATCAATTCAATCACTTTAGGAAATGTTACTGAGTTGTTATAAATCTAAAAACCAAATTGTTATTTCGTTTTTTTACAACTACTGGAAGTTCCTGATCGATTTGTCACCTATGAAGAAGAACAACGTACAAGCTAAGGGTTAAGTAAATTTAATTATCATCTAATTCAAAAATGTTAGAGTGGTCGAATGGTTCAGGGTACTTTCGGGTTAGTGAGTGGTCTCGAGTTCGAGCTCGGGTGATGGCAATTTTTTTTTAAAAGGCTTATTTTGGAGATAGTATTCTTTACAACAACAACAACAACAACAATACCCAATCCCGCGCATGCGAGGTATGGGGGAGGTGAGATGTAGACAATCCTTCCTCTACCCTAGAATAGAAGAGAAGTCGTCCCTCTAACCACGAGTTGAGAAAAATTCTCCACCCACCGAGAGAGGAAGTCATCCTCCTCTCTTCTCCAAAATTATTATTATTATTATTGTTATTGTTATTGTTAATGTTATTATTATTACTATTATCATTATTATTGTTGTTATTGTTATTATTGTTATTATTAGTAATATAATTATAATTATTATTATTATCATTTAGTTTTTATTAACTTATGTCATTAAGTATTGTTATTATTATTATTATTAATATTAACATTATTATGTTTATTATGAATATTATTAAGTGTTATAAATATATAGATTAAAGATTTGGAAAAATATTATGTTGTCATTATTATTATTAGTAATATCATTATTAGTATTAACATAAGTATTATCATTATTTTTATTATTATAATTATAATATCATCATTATTATTATTAACAAAAGTACTATTATTATTAACATTATCATTATCATTATTAGTTGTGTTATTATTAAAATTTTTATTATTACAAACTATATTATTATTAAAGGAATTATTAATAATAAAACTATCATTGTATCATTTCTATATCTAATTATTAGTATTATTATCTTTACTTTAGTAGTATTATAATTATTAATTTTACAAACAAAAGAGAATTATATATCAAAAGTATATTACATACTATATTTTTATATGAGATATTATTAACTATAACAATAACTAAATTATATATAGTGTATAATAAAATTTTAATGTATCATAAGTAACAATATAAAAACAATATATAAATATAAATATTAATTTTAATATATTATAAATACATAACAATAAGTTACCATATAATAATATATTATAATAAGTATATATACAACTTTGTTCGATTACGAGTATATATTTTAATATATATACGAATGATATAGGTTCGTGAATCCGAGGCCAACCCTGCATTTGTTCAATGCCGTTATATGTATTTTTACTACAAAATACAGTATTGTGAGTTCATTTGATTCCATTTTACTCTTTAAATTTTTGGGACTGAGAATACATGCGCTACTTTTACAACTGCTTTATTAAATGCTTTTGAAATACATTTTGAACTGCGAATACATGAAATACTTTTATAAATGTTTGACGAGATAGACACAAGTAAAACATTCCTCGAATGAATTATGTAGACGTGATAATTGCCACCACTGAATTATGTGGACGTGATAATTGCCACAATTGATATGAATATTTTTTCCCTGATTATTATTGCTTGGTAACCTAAGAATTAGGGAACATCACTAATTTTGAGAATTAGTGCACGCCTAATTGACGCGAATCCTAAAGGTAGCTACCGGGTTTAACACCCCCACCCAGAATGTTCACTAGACGGAAGGGCTAGTGGGCGTGGTGTTTAGTACTTCGAGGTTTATATATTATACAGACTAGATGTTCTGTTTTTGAGGATATTATTGATGCGCATTATATGTTAAGGTCGGTTACCAAGCCAAGCTATGAAAGAAATGAAAAGTGAATGTTATGTATCGAGAGAGTGATTTTATACACAGGTTATGTGTATGTTATTTTTATGCACGAGATATGTGTACGGTTACTAAGATTTATGAAAGATGATTTCGTACACGAGAAAGGTGTACTGTATTTAAAAGAAATCGCATGTACATTACAGGTGGATATAGGATTCGGGCCCATTTGTACCATGCATCATTTAAATCTTGTGGTCTATCAAAATGATGAATTTTATTGTTTTATGATAAACCTATGAACTCACCAACCTTTTGGTTGACACTTGAAAGTATGTTTATTCTCAGGTATGAAAGAAATCTTTCACTGTGCATTAACTCATTTAAAGGATATTACTTGGAGTCATTCATGATATATTTCAAAAGACGTTACATTCGAGTCGTTGAGTTCATCAAGATTATTACTAAGTCAATTATAGTTGGATATATTATGAAATGGTATGCATGCCGTCAACTTTCAATGTAAAGAAAGTTTGTCTTTTAAAAACGAATGCAATGTTTGTAAAAAGTATCATATAGAGGTCAAGTACCTCGCGATGTAACCAAATATAATGTATTCGTCCAGATGGATTAGGACGGGTCATGAAACTGTTGTTTTCAGAAAATTTATTCACAATATTCACATGAAACATGTAAAAAAAAGTGACAATTCTTGGATGTCTGTTTGATGAGGAGTCAACTATATGTTGCACTCTTTTCCCATAGCTAATTTGTTCTTTTCTATTGAGTTTTTCATTGGCCAAGGTTTTTAATGAGGTAGTAATTTATAGTCGATCTCCTAGCAAACACAATTGTCATCCACGAGAAAGTGTTTTAATATAGTGAATAAATGAATTAGTGTAGAGATATTATATCGATGATCAATATTGTTACACGTCTTTAATACTATGTTTTTACCTAAGCTAGTGAAACTTTTACTATAAATAAAACATGAACTGAATGCAAGTTTAAAACTTGTACCATTTCTTATCTTATCTATAGTTAATATTAAAATGCTAAAATGATGATGTCATTATTAGACTAATTTTTTTGTTAAGAAAAATTCAAAAAGACAAAGAAAAAAATCTAAGCATGGTAGGTGATGTCATTAATCTAAATAATTTTGAATTAAAATTAAATCTTATTAATTAATTATTATTATTAAATCTTATTAATAATTATTTTAATTAATAAAATTAAATAATTTTGAATTATTTTAATTAATTATTTTGAATTTAGTACGGGAAGGTATAAAAGCTAGGTAGAAGTAAACTAATTTCTAAATTTTTATTTTGATTTACACTTTTAAAATAAAATGGACAAAATTGCTGAAATGGTCCCTGTGGTTTGTATCAAATTGCTGATTTAGTCCCCATGGTTTTTTTTTGATGGATTTCGTCCTTGTGGTTTGTAAATGTTGCTGATTTTGTCCCTCTGACTGACGGTCGTTAAAAAAATCTGTTAAACAAGGACACATGCCATGCACATGAGGGCACAAATGTCATTTTACGTTGTCTCCTTCCTCAAATTCATCTCTGTCCCGAAAAAGATGAACAAACCCTAATTTTTCACTTTCTTCAAACACTTCCATTAACATGATACAAAAACTCTTCAAGTCCAAAAAAAAAAAAAAAAAAAAAAAAAAAAATCTTAAATAAACACCCTAATCAATATATCTGAAGACATATTTTTAAATAAACACTTTGGTAAATACATTTGGTTGAAATGCTCTGTAATTAAATCACAACACCCATCGCATAAACCCTAATCTATTGGAACACCCATCGCAAAACAATATCTTAAATAAATACCCTAATCGATTTGTTTGCTTAATCAAAAACAAACATTCAACCTCAGGAACCTGCAATTGAACACCCATCACAAAATCGTCATCAGATTCATTCGATTTTACATGTGTTTCACGAATCGTTCACGAAGGCCGTGTTGCAAGAAGGTCGTGTTGCAGATCTGGTTTGTTCAAAAGGGAAACACCCAATGACAAAGTGGCCACCATCTCCGGCCACTGGCGACCTTGAATCCCGACGTAACCACCTGCAACGATGGTTACAGCAGCAAGTGGGTTTGAGAATTTTTCGGTTTGATGAGTATGGCATCAATTCGAAGCAGAAATTGAAAATAGGCTCGAAGGTAACTTAATTCGTTGTCATATTATCGTTATCACTTTAAAATTATAATGGCATGGATCTGCGTTTTGATAAAATGAAGTCAACGATCTTAAGTGTGGGGTTTTGGCTTGGTGTCGTGAAGTAGAAATTGGATAGCTTTTAATTTGCAAATTATATAGGATAGCCTTTGATTGGTAGGTTTTGATTTTTAGCAATACTGTTATATTTACAAATTAATTACGGTAGATTTTGATTTTATTTGTTACAGTATTTGTTATTGATTTTGATTTGTAAATGATTTTACTTTAATTTGGTTTCTTAAAATTGAATACGAATGGGGACAAAGGTAGATTTTGATTTTATTGTTATTTGTTATTGATTTTGATTTGTAAATGATTTTACTTTAATTTGGTTTCTTAAAATTGAATACGAATGGGGACGAAGCAGAAGATAAAATGAAAAGTTATGATGAAGATGAGATATGAAATGACAAAATTACCCTCACATGTCTAGCACATGACTAGATTTAACAGATTTTTTAACGGCCGTCAGTCAGAGGGACGAAATCAGCATCATTTACAAACCACGAGGACGAAATCCATAAAAAAAAAAAAACTACGGGGACTAAATCAGCATTTTGATACAAACCACATGGACCATTTCAGCAATTTTGTCAATAAAATGACAACCAATATCATCTTTTATGATTGTATGTGGATTGTTTAATATGCATTTTAGGTGTTTGATGAAATGTTCAGCTTACGAGTTTTTTAGTCGGACTCTGTGATCCCACGGGTCATTAAACTAAATAACTTTAACATTCTAAAACATATCATTAAACTATTTTGTTTAAACAAACTCGTAGTTCTACGGGTCATTTCACAAGTACATATATAAATGGTTAATTCTTTCTCCTCGTTCATTTTCTAATCTTATACGGAGTATAACTAAAAAACTCGTTGAAAGATTGGGGCACTAATAGTTATTATAATTAAATTATAACATAATCGAATTTAAAAACTTTAAAATTTTGTTCATTATTTTGCATCTAACCTTAATCTACACGAATAAAGATTCTTATGCTGTTGTACATATTTTAAAAATAAAAACCTATTTTACAAAAAAGTTCTTTCAAATCCGTATGTTTTATATTTAATGTTTGAATCTTAAAAATACTAATCATGTTGAGTTACCAAAAAACCCCTACAACTACTACTACTACTGTTCATACATGCTCGCTGATATACTTATTAAAAATAGTCCTTTTTTTCTTCTTCAAATAATAAATAGTCTGTTTCTAAAAACCTAAAAATAAATATAAATAATATAGTGTATTTATTTTATACTCTTACGTTCATGTTTTGTTTACACTGTTTTTGTATAGTTAAATATCGGGTTAATTTTTTTTTTTTTTTTAAAAGCTAATTTCATCAACACATACAAATGTTACAAGAAGCATGAAAGCAATAACGACTTCTCATGCAGTTACACAAACATATACATTGGAGACAGAACATGAATATTACGAGTTGCAGAGAAAGCAACACACGCGATCTTATACTAGGTATATACTAGGATTTGTAAGCCAATCACTCCACTCGATCTTCTTATGTTTGAATCTTCTTGGTATCCACTCAAAGGAGCATACTTAAATTTCATTTACCGCGACAGGAGAAATCCAGTTTCGGGTAAATGGTCGCGGGTCACTCATAACTAGTGCTTGGTTGAGGTCTAAAATGGGTTGGGGCTTAGCCTCTCTGTCGTTGAAAATAACGACTGCGGCTATTGCAATTCTTCATTAAATAAAATTTTTGTTGACCTTTAAAAAAACGAAATTTTTTTAATGGAGTGTTTTTTATGTATTATACGTAGTATTACGAAGTACGGAGTACGTAATAACCAAATATTGTACACTACTTTAAAATTAAACTTCTCCTTTCACGATATTTTCAAGAGGCGATAAAGATAAATACCCACGGGTCAATAACTCAACCCACAACTTATTTTTGTGTTTGTACCAAGTGTGTGTACCCATACCACACTCAACTTTACTCCATTTCTCTCTCATTCTTTGAAACAAAAATGCATCTCAACATTTTCATCCTCCTCACTCTTACCACCATCACCACCATTTCCGCCACCACAATCATGATGGTCAACAAATGCACCCACCCAGTTTGGCCCGGCATCCAACCCGGTGCCACGTCACCAGTCCTTGCACGTGGCGGTTTCAAACTCCCGCCCAAAAAATCCTACACTCTTTTCCTCCCTCCCAATTGGTCCGGTCGAATGTGGGGCCGGGTAGGCTGCTCATTCGACGCTTCAGGACGCGGAAAATGCGCCACTGGAGATTGCGGTGGGTCCCTCTACTGTAACGGCGCTGGCGGCGTACCACCGGCGACGCTCGCCGAAATTACGTTGACCGCTGAACAAGACTTTTATGACGTCAGCTTAGTAGACGGATATAATCTACCAATCGCTATATTGCCTCTTAAAGGTACCGGGAAATGTACGTACGCGGGTTGTGTTAGCGATCTGAATGTTATGTGTCCGGTTGGTTTGCAAGTGAGAACACATGATAAAAGGCGCGTGGTTGCTTGTAAGAGCGCGTGTAGCGCGTTTAATTCGCCGAGGTTTTGTTGTACCGGAAGCTTTGGGAACCCTCAGACATGTAAGCCTACGGCGTATTCGAGGATTTTTAAGGTGGCGTGTCCGAGAGCGTATTCGTACGCGTACGATGATCCTACTAGCATTGCCACGTGTACTGGTGCTAGTTATATGCTCACATTTTGCCCTCATCATTAGTAATTTTAATCTCTGATCAATTAGTTAACTACTATCTTAAGTAATGTTAATGATAATGATAATGTACTGGATTATTATTCTAGGCATTAAACAGTATTTATGGTACGGTTATGTTATTTATGCATTTTAGAATATGCAACAATATTAGCTAAAGATATTTAATTTCATTATAAGTTGTTAGATCTCCTTTTCTTAAATGGAGAGTATGTTTTTGGATTTATATAGATTCGATATGTTTTATTGTTATTTTATGGTTTGAGATGTGGGTTTGTCCTTTTAGCTTTGGATTCTAAAAAAAAGAAAGTAATAATTTAGTTATAGTAGTAATCTTGCTTTTTCAAAAGAAAAAAATATATTTACATTTATTTTATATTATATTATATTTATTTATATTTATATTTATAGTAATGGTAATATCTACTCCCTATTTTTCAATCATACTGGGTACGCTGATGAAGACGTTGCAAAAGTGAAGGAATCAATTACGTATTTTGGTCAAGAATGTTTGACTACCTTGGTTATGAAAAGTATGAGACGACATCGTTTGCTAAGTTTAATATTAGTGGGCTAAAGCTAAAAGCTCGTCAGTTTAGTTGGGCCCAATTACTTTTTTTTTTGAAAAGCAATATATTTGTATATATAGATATATAAACCGTACAAGATGATGGGCTTTCAGCCCATGTAAAACACGATCTACACGATGATCTATCTAAATATTATATGGTATTCTCTCCCTATACAGGAAATATACATGGTCAGAAACAAGCACGACTCAACCCACATGGAAGTGATTCGGTCAACCCGGATCGTAGTTGTTGAGGGCCAAGTTGATCGGATCATTTAGCCATTGTAGCCAATATTTGTGAATCTTTTTCGATCGATTACTAATTCATTCAAAGGTTTTGACTTGAATCTCGCATATGATTTTCGGAGTGGACCATGAGTCATTATTAAAGATTTTTTGGTTCCTGTTTCTCCAAATGATGTAGCTCGTCGACCACGTGATTGCTTGCCATATCTTGGATGTAGTGCCCGAAAAGTTCCCATAGCCCGAGCCCTCAAGTTACTCCTTGAGAGTGAGATTCAAAGGAAAGGTAATATTCCACCATTTGAGGATTCCTACCCATACTTCGTGCGCGATTCTACATGAAAGAATGGCGTGTTCGAAGGAAAGGTAATATTCCACCATTTGAGGATTCCTGCCCATACTTCGTGGGCCCAATTACTGGTTCATACTTCTTGGTGAGTTGTGGATTTATTAACTATGTTAGGAAAACAGAATCTGATCTGATGAATATATATATCTATTATAAAACCTTGGATCTTGAACGCATACAAACAGAGTTTTTCTTCTCAAATACTCACTAACCTATTTTTATTATTTAATGGTAGACGAAATGACGGAGATTTTCAGGGACAGGGAGGTGTAGTGGCCCTCCAAAATAAAAACGAAACTTGTAGTCGTTTGAGTTACAAATATTTAGGCTTTTTAATTAACGAAATCGGGGGTTGTATGAAAGAGAGAAGAATGAAATGGTGAAAGTTTGCAAAATTTACGAGTTGTCACTGTTTTGGTCAAATCACCTTCATACGGATCATAATTCAGTTGATGTAAAAGCTCAAACACTGGTAACTTCTATATATATATATATATATATATATATATATATATATATATATATATATATATATATATATATATATATATATCCTATTTTACAGTTACCTTGAGTTTAGATTCTCCAGTCCAAGAGAGACTATTTTATTCGGAATTATTAAAAATTTATATTGTATCCAAAATCATATGGGCTTTTTGGTAAAAGATCACTTCCATCCTCCGTTAATTATAAATTAGCTCCGTTAATAGGTAGGCGTCATCGAATAAACATAACTAATAAGACCAATATTGAATATGTTACCATTTACGACCAATTTGGTCACGTAAATTCCGAGTTAATGGTGTTGAAATTTGGTTTGAGTTTTGTAGGCCCAACGCTAATTAGTGATTACCCAATTAAAAAACTATTTATACTTGTTACAAGTATTGTTGGGCAGTGTGAAACATATACGTAGGCCCAAGGTGCTTTTAAGTAATGTGCTATATTTACTGTTTACATACCATGTGGTGAATATCGGCAGAGTGCTCTAAACGAAGAGAGCAATTTGGGAATTATTTAAACTAGACTCGTTAATAGTTCGATTTGAATCGAGCCTAAGACCACTCCCTATGGTTCTATTATCCGTCACTACCCGCTCATTACCTGTAGTTACCCGTAATGAACTATAGGCACGGCTTAGTTACCTGTGTTAGTTACCCACACTCACCATAGATTTAATGGAAATGTTTAGACCCTTTTTAGTGGTGATGAGGGTGATGGGGGGTGATGGGGTTTTTGTAGGGTATAGTGCTGATTTGGCAAAAGTGATGGGGGTGATGGGGTGATAAATTTTGTAATGGTAGGCATGATGGGGGTGTGATGAGGGTTATTGGTCCCACAATTTGATTTTATTTTTCATTTTTTGTTTGAGTTTATTATTTTCATTTGTATATTTAACATAAATATAAGTAATAAAATTTTATAAAAACACACGTAAATTAATTAAAATCAAACAGATACAATTTATAAAAGTCCTAAAAAATAAAAATTACGACAATTAAAAATTCCTAATACAATTACCTTATTAATTTCCTACAAATTAAAATACACATTAATAAAAAAAAGGATAACAATTACTACTCGTCGTCGCTGTCGCTTGAAACTTCAATGTAGTCTTTGTATTTTTTTGTCATCTTTTTCCTGAATTTCTCAGCTTTCTGCCTCTGAATCGGGTCCTTAATGTCATCAACGTTCAAGTTCCATAATTTCGCAACGCAATCTATTGCCGATCGACGGCGTTCCTCCTCAACGATAGCCTGCAAAACTGTCTGTCGATTGAAATGTCCCGTTCTTATTGATTAAAAACGTTCCATATTAATTGATTTCGTTGCGAGGTTTTGACCTCTATATGAGACGTTTTTCAAAGACTGCATTCATTTTAAAACAAACCATAACCTTTATTTCATCAATAAAGGTTTAAAAAGCTTTACGTAGATTATCAAATAATGATAATCTAAAATATCCTGTTTACACACGACCATTACATAATGGTTTACAATACAAATATGTTACAACAAAATAAGTTTCTTGAATGCAGTTTTTACACAATATCATACAAGCATGGACTCCAAATCTCGTCCTTATTTAAGTATGCGACAGCGGAAGCTCTTAATAATCACCTGAGAATAAACATGCTTAAAACGTCAACAAAAATGTTGGTGAGTTATAGGTTTAACCTATATATATCAAATCGTAACAATAGAACACAAGATTTCATATTTTAATACACATCCCATACATAGAGATAAAAATCATTCATATGGTGAACACCTGGTAACCGACAATAACAAGATGCATATATAAGAATATCCCCATCATTCCGGGACACCCTTCGGATATGATATAAATTTCGAAGTACTAAAGCATCCGGTACTTTGGATGGGGTTTGTTAGGCCCAATAGATCTATCTTTAGGATTCGCGTCAATTAGGGTGTCTGTTCCCTAATTCTTAGATTACCAGACTTAATAAAAAGGGGCATATTCGATTTCGATAATTCAACCATAGAATGTAGTTTCACGTACTTGTGTCTATTTTGTAAATCATTTATAAAACCTGCATGTATTCTCATCCCAAAAATATTAGATTTTAAAAGTGGGACTATAACTCACTTTCACAGATTTTTACTTCGTCGGGAAGTAAGACTTGGCCACTGGTTGATTCACGAACCTATAACAATATATACATATATATCAAAGTATGTTCAAAATATATTTACAACACTTTTAATATATTTTGATGTTTTAAGTTTATTAAGTCAGCTGTCCTCGTTAGTAACCTACAACTAGTTGTCCACAGTTAGATGTACAGAAATAAATCGATAAATATTATCTTGAATCAATCCACGACCCAGTGTATACGTATCTCAGTATTGATCACAACTCAAACTATATATATTTTGGAATCAACCTCAACCCTGTATAGCTAACTCCAACATTCACATATAGAGTGTCTATGGTTGTTCCGAAATATATATAGATGTGTCGACATGATAGGTCGAAACATTGTATACGTGTCTATGGTATCTCAAGATTACATAATATATAATACAAGTTGATTAAGTTATGGTTGGAATAGATTTGTTACCAATTTTCACGTAGCTAAAATGAGAAAAATTATCCAATCTTGTTTTACCCATAACTTCTTCATTTTAAATCCGTTTTGAGTGAATCAAATTGCTATGGTTTCATATTGAACTCTATTTTATGAATCTAAACAAAAAAAGTATAGGTTTCTAGTCGGAAAAATAAGTTACAAGTCGTTTTTGTAAAGGTAGTCATTTCAGTCGAAAGAACGACGTCTAGATGACCATTTTAGAAAACATACTTCCACTTTGAGTTTAACCATAATTTTTGGATATAGTTTCATGTTCATAATAAAAATCATTTTCTCAGAATAACAACTTTTAAATCAAAGTTTATCATAGTTTTTAATTAACTAACCCAAAACAGCCCGCGGTGTTACTACGACGGCGTAAATCCGGTTTTACGGTGTTTTTCGTGTTTCCAGGTTTTAAATCATTAAGTTAGCATATCATATAGATATAGAACATGTGTTTAGTTGATTTTAAAAGTCAAGTTAGAAGGATTAACTTTTGTTTGCGAACAAGTTTAGAATTAACTAAACTATGTTCTAGTGATTACAAGTTTAAACCTTCGAATAAGATAGCTTTATATGTATGAATCGAATGATGTTATGAACATCATTACTACCTTAAGTTCCTTGGATGAACCTACTGGAAAAGAGAAAATTGGATCTAGCTTCAATGGATCCTTGGATGGCTCAAAGTTCTTGAAGCAAAATCATGACACGAAAACAAGTTCAAGTAAGATCATCACTTGAAATAAGATTGTTATAGTTATAGAAATTGAACCAAAGTTTGAATATGATTATTACCTTGTATTAGAATGATAACCTACTGTAAGAAACAAAGATTTCTTGAGGTTGGATGATCACCTTACAAGATTGGAAGTGAGCTAGCAAACTTGAAAGTATTCTTGATTTTATGAAACTAGAACTTTTGGAATTTATGAAGAACACTTAGAACTTGAAGATAGAACTTGAGAGAGTTCAATTAGATGAAGAAAATTGAAGAATGAAAGTGTTTGTAGGTGTTTTTGGTCGTTGGTGTATGGATTGGATATAAAGGATATGTAATTTTGTTTTCATGTAAATAAGTCATGAATGATTACTCATATTTTTGTAATCTTATGAGATATTTCATGCTAGTTGCCAAATGATGGTTCCCACATGTGTTAGGTGACTCACATGGGCTGCTAAGAGCTGATCATTGGAGTGTATATACCAATAGTACATACATCTAAAAGCTGTGTATTGTACGAGTACGAATACGGGTGCATACGAGTAGAATTGTTGATGAAACTGAACGAGAATGTAATTGTAAGCATTTTTGTTAAGTAGAAGTATTTTGATAAGTGTATTGAAGTCTTTCAAAAGTGTATAAATACATATTAAAACACTACATGTATATACATTTTAACTGAGTCGTTAAGTCATCGTTAGTCGTTACATGTAAGTGTTGTTTTGAAACCTTTAGGTTAACGATCTTGTTAAATGTTGTTAACCCAATGTTTATAATATCAAAAGAGATTTTAAATTATTATATTATCATGATATTATGATGTACGAATATCTCTTAATATGATATATATACATTAAATGTCGTTACAACGATAAACGTTACATATATGTCTCGTTTCAAAATCATTAAGTTAGTAGTCTTGTTTTTACATATGTAGTTCATTGTTAATATAATTAATGATATGTTTACTTATCATAATATCATGTTAACTATATATATAACCATATATATGTCATCATATAGTTTTTTTACAAGTTTTAACGTTCGTGAATCACCGGTCAACTTGGGTGGTCAATTGTCTATATGAAACCTATTTCAATTAATCACGTCTTAACAAGTTTGATTGCTTAACATGTTGGAAACATTTAATCATGTAAACATCAATCTCAATTAATATATATAAACATGGAAAAGTTCGGGTCACTACAGTACCTACCCGTTAAATAAATTTCGTCCCGAAATTTTAAGCTGTTGAAGGTGTTGACGAATCTTCTGGAAATAGATGCGGGTATTTCTTCTTCATCTGATCTTCACGCTCCCAGGTGAACTCGGGTCCTCTACGAGCATTCCATCGAACCTTAACAATTGGTATCTTGTTTTGCTTAAGTCTTTTAACCTCACGATCCATTATTTCGACGGGTTCTTCGATGAATTGGAGTTTTTCGTTGATTTGGATTTCATCTAACGGAATAGTGAGATCTTCTTTAGCAAAACATTTCTTCAAATTCGAGACGTGGAAAGTGTTATGTACAGCCGCGAGTTGTTGAGGTAACTCAAGTCGGTAAGCTACTGGTCCGACACGATCAATAATCTTGAATGGTCCAATATACCTTGGATTTAATTTCCCTCGTTTACCAAATCGAACAACGCCTTTCCAAGGTGAAACTTTAAGCATGACCATCTCTCCAATTTCAAATTCTATATCTTTTCTTTTAATGTCAGCGTAGCTCTTTTGTCGACTTTGGGCGGTTTTCAACCGTTGTTGAATTTGGATGATCTTCTCGGTAGTTTCTTGTATAATCTCCGGACCCGTAATCTGTCTATCCCCCACCTCACTCCAACAAATTGGAGACCTGCACTTTCTACCATAAAGTGCTTCAAACGGCGCCATCTCAATGCTTGAATGGTAGCTGTTGTTGTAGGAAAATTCTGCTAACGGTAGATGTCGATCCCAACTGTTTCCGAAATCAATAACACATGCTCGTAGCATGTCTTCAAGCGTTTGTATCGTCCTTTCGCTCTGCCCATCAGTTTGTGGATGATAGGCAGTACTCATGTCTAGACGAGTTCCTAATGCTTGCTGTAATGTCTGCCAGAATCTTGAAATAAATCTGCCATCCCTATCAGAGATAATAGAGATTGGTATTCCATGTCTGGAGACGACTTCCTTCAAATACAGTCGTGCTAACTTCTCCATCTTGTCATCTTCTCTTATTGGTAGGAAGTGTGCTGATTTGGTGAGACGATCAACTATTACCCAAATAGTATCAAAACCACTTGCAGTCCTTGGCAATTTAGTGATGAAATCCATGGTAATGTTTTCCCATTTCCATTCCGGGATTTCGGGTTGTTGAAGTAGACCTGATGGTTTCTGATGCTCAGCTTTGACCTTAGAACACGTCAAACATTCTCCTACGTATTTAGCAACATCGGCTTTCATACCCGGCCACCAAAAATGTTTCTTGAGATCCTTGTACATCTTCCCCGTTCCAGGATGTATTGAGTATCTGGTTTTATGAGCTTCTCTAAGTACCATTTCTCTCATATCTCCAAATTTTGGTACCCAAATCCTTTCAGCCCTATACCGGGTTCCGTCTTCCCGAATATTAAGATGCTTCTCCGATCCTTTGGGTATTTCATCCTTTAAATTTCCCTCTTTTAAAACTCCTTGTTGCGCCTCCTTTATTTGAGTAGTAATGTTATTATGAATCATTATATTCATAGATTTTACTCGAATGGGTTCTCTGTCCTTCCTGCTCAAGGCATCGGCTACCACATTTGCCTTCCCCGGGTGGTAACGAATCTCAAAGTCGTAATCATTCAATAATTCAATCCACCTACGCTGCCTCATATTCAGTTGTTTCTGATTAAATATGTGTTGAAGACTTTTGTGGTCGGTATATATAATACTTTTGACCCCATATAAGTAGTGCCTCCAAGTCTTTAATGCAAAAACAACCGCGCCTAATTCCAAATCATGCGTCGTATAATTTTGTTCGTGAATCTTCAATTGTCTAGACGCATAAGCAATCACCTTCGTTCGTTGCATTAATACACAACCGAGACCTTGCTTTGATGCATCACAATAAATCACAAAATCATCATTCCCTTCAGGCAATGACAATATAGGTGCCGTAGTTAGCTTTTTCTTCAATAACTGAAACGCTTTCTCTTGTTCATCATTCCATTCAAATTTCTTCCCTTTATGCGTTAATGCAGTCAAGGGTTTTGCTATTCTGGAAAAGTCTTGGATGAACCTTCTGTAGTAACCAGCTAGTCCTAAAAACTGGCGTATGTGTTTCGGAGTTTTCGGGGTTTCCCACTTTTCAACAGTTTCTATCTTTGCCGGATCCACCTTAATACCTTCTTTGTTCACTATGTGACCGAGGAATTGAACTTCTTCCAACCAAAATGCACACTTTGAAAACTTAGCGTACAATTCTTCCTTCCTCAATACTTCTAACACCTTTCTCAAATGTTCACCGTGTTCTTGGTCATTCTTTGAGTAAATAAGTATGTCATCAATGAAAACAATGACAAACTTGTCAAGGTATGGTCCACACACTCGGTTCATAAGGTCCATGAACACAGCTGGTGCATTAGTTAAACCAAACGGCATGACCATAAACTCGTAATGACCGTAACGTGTTCTGAAAGCAGTCTTTAGAATATCATCTTCTTTCACCCGCATTTGATGATACCCGGAACGTAAGTCAATCTTTGAATAAACAGACGAGCCTTGTAGTTGATCAAATAAGTCGTCGATTCTCGGTAGTGGGTAGCGGTTCTTGATGGTAAGTTTGTTCAACTCTCGGTAGTCGATACACAACCTGAATGTACCATCTTTCTTCTTGACAAACAAAACAGGAGCTCCCCACGGTGATGTGCTTGGTCGAATGAAACCACGCTCTAAAAGTTCTTGTAATTGGCTTTGCAGTTCTTTCATCTCGCTGGGTGCGAGTCTGTAAGGAGCACGAGCTATTGGTGCAGCTCCTGGTACAAGATCTATTTGAAATTCAACGGATCGATGTGGGGGTAATCCCGGTAATTCTTTCGGAAATACATCGGGAAATTCTTTTGCAATGGGAACATCATTGATGCTCTTTTCTTCAGTTTGTACTTTCTCGACGTGTGCTAGAACAGCATAGCAACCTTTTCTTATTAGTTTTTGTGCCTTCAAATTACTAATAAGATGTAGCTTCGTGTTGCCCTTTTCTCCGTACACCATTAAGGGTTTTCCTTTTTCTCGTATAATGCGAATTGCATTTTTGTAACAAACGATCTCCGCTTTCACTTCTTTCAACCAGTCCATACCGATTATCACATCAAAACTCCCTAACTCTACTGGTATCAAATCAATCTTAAATGTTTCGCTAACCAGTTTAATTTCTCGATTCCGACATATATTATCTGCTGAAATTAATTTACCATTTGCTAATTCGAGTAAAAATTTACTATCCAAAGGCGTCAATGGACAACTTAATTTAGCACAAAAATCTCTACTCATATAGCTTCTATCCGCACCCGAATCAAATAAAACGTAAGCAGATTTATTGTCAATAAGAAACGTACCCGTAACAAGCTCCGGGTCTTCCTGTGCCTCTACCGCATTAATATTGAAAACTCTTCCACGGCCTTGTCCATTCGTGTTCTCCTGGTTCGGGCAATTTCTAATAATGTGGCCTGGTTTTCCACATTTATAACAAACTACATTGGCATAACTTGCTCCGACACTACTGGCTCCG
Organism: Rutidosis leptorrhynchoides; assembly: GCF_046630445.1. NCBI lineage: Eukaryota > Viridiplantae > Streptophyta > Magnoliopsida > Asterales > Asteraceae > Rutidosis > Rutidosis leptorrhynchoides. Next base: position 495,847,628 of record NC_092334.1, on the reverse strand, counting down.
CCATTACTCGTTCCGACACCATTTGTTCCTTTCGTTCTATTAACACCTGGTCCGTAGACCTCACACTTCGCCGCGCTATGACCATTTCTTTTACACTTGTTGCAAAATTTGGTGCAGAACCCCGAGTGATTCTTTTCACACCTTTGGCATAGTTGCTTCTGATTGTTGTTGTTGTTGCGGTTATTATTGTTGTTGGGATGATTGTTGTAGTTGCTGTTGTTGTTGTTGTTGTTGTTGTTGTTGTTGGGCCGTTTGTTGTAGTTGCGATTGATGTTGCGATTGTTGGGATAATTGTTGCGATTATTGTTGTAATTGCTGTTGTTGTTGTATTGGTGATTCTTATCACCGTTTTCCTCCCACTTTCTTTTGACTTGCTTCACATTGGCCTCTTCAGCAGTCTGTTCTTTAATTCTTTCTTCAATCTGGTTCACTAGTTTGTGAGCCATTCTACATGCCTGTTGTATGGAGGCGGGCTCGTGTGAACTTATATCTTCTTGGATTCTTTCCGGTAATCCTTTCACAAACGCGTCGATCTTCTCTTCCTCATCTTCGAATGCTCCCGGACACAATAGGCACAATTCTGTGAATCGTCTTTCGTACGTGGTAATATCAAATCCTTGGGTTCGTAACCCTCTAAGTTCTGTCTTGAGCTTATTGACCTCGGTTCTGGGACGGTACTTCTCGTTCATCAAGTGCTTGAATGCTGACCACGGTAGTGCGTACGCATCATCTTGTCCCACTTGCTCAAGATAGGTATTCCACCATGTTAACGCAGAACCTGTGAAGGTATGCGTAGCGTACTTCACTTTGTCCTCTTCAGTACACTTACTTATGGCAAACACCGATTCAACCTTCTCGGTCCACCGTTTTAATCCGATCGGTCCTTCGGTTCCATCAAATTCCAAAGGTTTGCAGGCAGTGAATTCTTTGTAGGTGCATCCTACACGATTTCCTGTACTGCTAGATCCAAGGTTATTGTTGGTATGTAGCGCAGCCTGTACTGCGGCTATGTTTGAAGCTAGAAAAGTACGGAATTCCTCTTCATTCATATTCACGGTGTGTCGAGTAGTCGGTGCCATTTCCTTCAAAATAGTTAAATGGAACAAGTTAATCATACAGAATATTAAGAGTAGTTAATAGTATTTCGTAGCATAATATGAACTCATTTATAAAAGCTTTTTCTTCATATTAGCGTTTTATAAGTTTAAATTCGGGTAGTACCTACCCGTTAAGTTCATACTTAGTAGCTAATATACAATTCAACTACTACAATTCTATATGAAAAACTGATTATAATAATATTTCGCGTTCAAACTGTTATACAATATTTTACAAACTTACAATACCGCTTATTTTACATAAAGCATGAAATATAGCACACAATAACTTTGATACAAGATAGTTGTGAAGACAATTCTAGCTAGTACACAAGTCGTTCAGCAAAGGCAATAAAGACACGTAATTCATACGTCCAGAAACAAGTCATGCATTCTGGTTTTACTAGGACTACTTCCCATCCTTGGTCTTGTGCAACATAACCGTTATGGCCGTTGATAAGACAGCGTGTTGTAACGTCATCAAAGGGACGAGGGTTACGTAATGTCCAACAGTCCCGTAATAATCTAAAAACCTCATTTCTTACCCCAATTACCGACTCCGTCACTTGTGGAAACGTTTTGTTTAATAGTTGTAGCCCGATGTTCTTGTTCTCACTTTGGTGAGAAGCGAACATTACTAATCCGTAAGCATAACATGCTTCTTTATGTTGCATGTTAGCCGCTTTTTCTAAATCACGAAGTCCAATATTCGGATATATTGAGTCAAAATAATTTCTTAACCCGTTGCGTAAAATAGCATTTGGGTTCCCCGCAATATATGCGTCAAAGTAAACACATCGTAACTTATGGGTTTCCCAATGTGATATCCCCCATCTTTCAAACGAAAGTCTCTTATAAACCAAGACATTCTTGGAACGTTCTTCGAATGTCTTACAAACTGATCTCGCCTTAAATAGTTGTGCCGAAGAATTCTGGCCGACTCTAGACAAGATTTCATCAATCATGTCTCCGGGTAGGTCTCTTAAAATATTGGGTTGTCTATCCATTAAACTGTAAAATAGACAAGAGTTAGATTCATAAAAAAAAATACTTATTAATACAAGCAATTTTTACATATATCATAAAGCATAAGAACACTATATTCCATATATTACACCACACGAATACAACTATCTTATTCCGACTCGCTCGTTTCTTCTTCTTCGGTTTTGGTTCGTTTTGCCAAGTTTCTAGGGATATATGATGTTCCCCTAATACGAGCCGTTATTTTCCACATTGGTTTAGAAAAACCTGGTGGTTTAGAGGTTCCCGGGTCATTGTTACAACTTAAGGACTTCGGGGGTTGACGATACATATAAAGTTCATCGGGGTTGGAATTAGATTTCTCTATTTTTATGCCCTTTCCCTTATTATTTTCTTTTGCCTTTTTAAATTCAGTTGGGGTAATTTCTATAACATCACCGGAATTCTGGTCGGAATCCGATTCATCGGAGAATTGGTAATCCTCCCAATATTTTGCTTCCTTAGCGGAAACACCATTGACCATAATTAACATTGGTCGGTTGGTTGAGGATTTTCTTTTACTTAACCGTTTTATTATTTCCCCCACCGGTTCTATTTCTTCATCCGGTTCCGATTCTTCTTCCGGTTCCGATTCTTCTTCCGGTTCCGACTCTTCTTCCGGTTCCTCTTCGGGAACTTGTGAATCAGTCCACAAATCATTCCAATTTACATTTGACTCTTCATTATTATTAGGTGAGTCAATGGGACTTGTTCTAGAGGTAGACATCTATCACATAATATCAAACACGTTAAGAGATTAATATATCACATAATATTCATATGTTAAAAATATATAGTTTCCAACAAAAATGTTAAGCAATCATTTTTAAAGAAAACACGGTCGAAGTCCAGACTCACTAATGCATCCTAACAAACTCGATAAGACACACTAATGCAAATTTTCTGGTTCTCTAAGACCAACGCTCGGATACCAACTGAAATGTCCCGTTCTTATTGATTAAAAACGTTCCATATTAATTGATTTCGTTGCGAGGTTTTGACCTCTATATGAGACGTTTTTCAAAGACTGCATTCATTTTAAAACAAACCATAACCTTTATTTCATCAATAAAGGTTTAAAAAGCTTTACGTAGATTATCAAATAATGATAATCTAAAATATCCTGTTTACACACGACCATTACATAATGGTTTACAATACAAATATGTTACAACAAAATAAGTTTCTTGAATGCAGTTTTTACACAATATCATACAAGCATGGACTCCAAATCTCGTCCTTATTTAAGTATGCGACAGCGGAAGCTCTTAATAATCACCTGAGAATAAACATGCTTAAAACGTCAACAAAAATGTTGGTGAGTTATAGGTTTAACCTATATATATCAAATCGTAACAATAGAACACAAGATTTCATATTTTAATACACATCCCATACATAGAGATAAAAATCATTCATATGGTGAACACCTGGTAACCGACAATAACAAGATGCATATATAAGAATATCCCCATCATTCCGGGACACCCTTCGGATATGATATAAATTTCGAAGTACTAAAGCATCCGGTACTTTGGATGGGGTTTGTTAGGCCCAATAGATCTATCTTTAGGATTCGCGTCAATTAGGGTGTCTGTTCCCTAATTCTTAGATTACCAGACTTAATAAAAAGGGGCATATTCGATTTCGATAATTCAACCATAGAATGTAGTTTCACGTACTTGTGTCTATTTTGTAAATCATTTATAAAACCTGCATGTATTCTCATCCCAAAAATATTAGATTTTAAAAGTGGGACTATAACTCACTTTCACAGATTTTTACTTCGTCGGGAAGTAAGACTTGGCCACTGGTTGATTCACGAACCTATAACAATATATACATATATATCAAAGTATGTTCAAAATATATTTACAACACTTTTAATATATTTTGATGTTTTAAGTTTATTAAGTCAGCTGTCCTCGTTAGTAACCTACAACTAGTTGTCCACAGTTAGATGTACAGAAATAAATCGATAAATATTATCTTGAATCAATCCACGACCCAGTGTATACGTATCTCAGTATTGATCACAACTCAAACTATATATATTTTGGAATCAACCTCAACCCTGTATAGCTAACTCCAACATTCACATATAGAGTGTCTATGGTTGTTCCGAAATATATATAGATGTGTCGACATGATAGGTCGAAACATTGTATACGTGTCTATGGTATCTCAAGATTACATAATATATAATACAAGTTGATTAAGTTATGGTTGGAATAGATTTGTTACCAATTTTCACGTAGCTAAAATGAGAAAAATTATCCAATCTTGTTTTACCCATAACTTCTTCATTTTAAATCCGTTTTGAGTGAATCAAATTGCTATGGTTTCATATTGAACTCTATTTTATGAATCTAAACAAAAAAAGTATAGGTTTCTAGTCGGAAAAATAAGTTACAAGTCGTTTTTGTAAAGGTAGTCATTTCAGTCGAAAGAACGACGTCTAGATGACCATTTTAGAAAACATACTTCCACTTTGAGTTTAACCATAATTTTTGGATATAGTTTCATGTTCATAATAAAAATCATTTTCTCAGAATAACAACTTTTAAATCAAAGTTTATCATAGTTTTTAATTAACTAACCCAAAACAGCCCGCGGTGTTACTACGACGGCGTAAATCCGGTTTTACGGTGTTTTTCGTGTTTCCAGGTTTTAAATCATTAAGTTAGCATATCATATAGATATAGAACATGTGTTTAGTTGATTTTAAAAGTCAAGTTAGAAGGATTAACTTTTGTTTGCGAACAAGTTTAGAATTAACTAAACTATGTTCTAGTGATTACAAGTTTAAACCTTCGAATAAGATAGCTTTATATGTATGAATCGAATGATGTTATGAACATCATTACTACCTTAAGTTCCTTGGATGAACCTACTGGAAAAGAGAAAATTGGATCTAGCTTCAATGGATCCTTGGATGGCTCAAAGTTCTTGAAGCAAAATCATGACACGAAAACAAGTTCAAGTAAGATCATCACTTGAAATAAGATTGTTATAGTTATAGAAATTGAACCAAAGTTTGAATATGATTATTACCTTGTATTAGAATGATAACCTACTGTAAGAAACAAAGATTTCTTGAGGTTGGATGATCACCTTACAAGATTGGAAGTGAGCTAGCAAACTTGAAAGTATTCTTGATTTTATGAAACTAGAACTTTTGGAATTTATGAAGAACACTTAGAACTTGAAGATAGAACTTGAGAGAGTTCAATTAGATGAAGAAAATTGAAGAATGAAAGTGTTTGTAGGTGTTTTTGGTCGTTGGTGTATGGATTGGATATAAAGGATATGTAATTTTGTTTTCATGTAAATAAGTCATGAATGATTACTCATATTTTTGTAATCTTATGAGATATTTCATGCTAGTTGCCAAATGATGGTTCCCACATGTGTTAGGTGACTCACATGGGCTGCTAAGAGCTGATCATTGGAGTGTATATACCAATAGTACATACATCTAAAAGCTGTGTATTGTACGAGTACGAATACGGGTGCATACGAGTAGAATTGTTGATGAAACTGAACGAGAATGTAATTGTAAGCATTTTTGTTAAGTAGAAGTATTTTGATAAGTGTATTGAAGTCTTTCAAAAGTGTATAAATACATATTAAAACACTACATGTATATACATTTTAACTGAGTCGTTAAGTCATCGTTAGTCGTTACATGTAAGTGTTGTTTTGAAACCTTTAGGTTAACGATCTTGTTAAATGTTGTTAACCCAATGTTTATAATATCAAAAGAGATTTTAAATTATTATATTATCATGATATTATGATGTACGAATATCTCTTAATATGATATATATACATTAAATGTCGTTACAACGATAAACGTTACATATATGTCTCGTTTCAAAATCATTAAGTTAGTAGTCTTGTTTTTACATATGTAGTTCATTGTTAATATAATTAATGATATGTTTACTTATCATAATATCATGTTAACTATATATATAACCATATATATGTCATCATATAGTTTTTTTACAAGTTTTAACGTTCGTGAATCACCGGTCAACTTGGGTGGTCAATTGTCTATATGAAACCTATTTCAATTAATCACGTCTTAACAAGTTTGATTGCTTAACATGTTGGAAACATTTAATCATGTAAACATCAATCTCAATTAATATATATAAACATGGAAAAGTTCGGGTCACTACATCGATCTTCCATTTCCACCTCCTTTCTTGCTTCCCACTTTTCAGACAACTCATCGAATCTCGAAGAGGCCGTACCTCGTGAAGAGTTTGTACCACGTGATGAAGTAGCCGCATCAGACGAAACGGATTTTCTCGCAGCCTTTGCTCGATCTCTTCCGATTGGACGTATAATAGCATCGTCGCCAAATAGCTGACCGAGGTTGTTCAAACGATCTTTTCCAAGATTAATTGTTTGGTTTTCGGCCACATCATCATCATCATCATCATCATCGTTTCCGAGTTGTACCACATTTGTTGTTGCTTTTTTCTTACCACTACCACTTATCGAAGGCGGAGAATACCACTTCGGCCTTTTCTTCAAAAAATCCCAAACATCCTTGTATGCCCACGGCTTCGATGCCTGTTTAACATATCTTTGCACCGATACGTTATATATGCCTTCCTCGTTGCGACCGCTACGCCTTGGGTTACGCTCTTCTTCATTGTATATGGCCGTGAAATCTTTGCACGCCTTATCCAAATGACGCCATTTCCCACTTAATTGATCATCATTTCGACAATAACCAAAATCGTTATTGTTAAATTTATTCCGAACTCTAACCCAAAATGCGTCATGTTTTTGAGAGTTACCATGAACTCCGTCTTCCGAGCTATCAATACAACACGTAGCCAACCAAATTTCTTCTTGTGGAGTCCACAATTTTTTAATTTGTGGTTCTTTTGGAACGCCTTTTCCCTTTCGTTTATGACTAGGACGAACGCGTACTTTTGGTTGGCTCGGCTCACCACGAATTTCTTCTACTTCTTTGGTATTTAAAGGAGTAAATGTCTGTTGTGATTGTTGCCATGATTGAGTATTTGGGAGTTGAAAAGGTATAACACTGGGTCGTGCAAAATTAGAAAATTGTTGATACGGGTTTGGAAATTGTTGTTGTTGATATGGATTTGAAAATTGTTGTTGTTGTTGTTGTTGTAGTGACCCGAACTTTTCCATGTTTATATATATATTAAATGAAATTGTTATTTACATGATTAAGTGTTTCCAACATGTTAAGCAATCAAACTTGTTAAGACTTGATTAATTGAAATAGGTTTCATATAGACAATTGACCACCTAAGTTGACCGGTGATTCACGAACGTTAAAACTTGTAAAAACTATATGATGGCATATATATGGTTATATATATAGTTAACATGATATTATGATAAGTAAACATATCATTAAGTATATTAATAATGAACTACATATGTAAAAACAAGACTACTAACTTAATGATTTTGAAACGAGACATACATGTAACGATTATCGTTGTAACGACATTTAATGTATATATATCATATTAAGAGATATTCGTACATCATAATATCATGATAATATAATAATTTAAAATCTCATTTGATATTATAAACATTGGGTTAACAACATTTAACAAGATCGTTAACCTAAAGGTTTCAAAACAACACTTACATGTAACGACTAACGATGACTTAACGACTCAGTTAAAATGTATATACATGTAGTGTTTTAATATGTATTCATACACTTTTTAAAGACTTCAAGACACTTATCAAAATACTTCTACTTAACAAAAATTCTTACAATTACATCCTCGTTCAGTTTCATCAACAATTCTACTCGTATGCACCCGTATTCGTACTCGTACAATACACAGCTTTTAGATGTATGTACTATTGGTATATACACTCCAATGATCAGCTCTTAGCAGCCCATGTGAGTCACCTAACACATGTGGGAACCATCATTTGGCAACTAGCATGAAATATCTCATAAAATTACAAAAATATGAGTAATCATTCATGACTTATTTACATGAAAACAAAATTACATATCCTTTATATCTAATCCATACATCAATGATCAAAAACACCTACAAACACTTTCATTCTTCAATTTTCTTCATCTAATTGATCTCTCTCAAGTTCTATCTTCAAGTTCTAAGTGTTCTTCATAAATTCTACAAGTTCTAGTTTCATAAAATCAAGAATACTTCCAAGTTTGCTAGCTTACTTCCAATCTTGTAGAGTCATCATCCAACCTCAAGAAATCTTTCTTATTTACAGTAAGATATATTTCTAATACAAGGTAATACTCATATTCAAACTTTGATTCAATTTCTATAACTATAACAATCTTATTTCGAGTGAAAATCTTACTTGAACTGTTTTCGTGTCATGATTCTGCTTCAAGAACTTTCAAGCCATCCAAGGATCCTTTGAAGCTAGATCCATTTTTCTCATTTCCAGTAGCTTTATCCAGAAAACTTGAGGTAGTAATTATGTTCATAACATCATTCGATTCATACATATAAAGCTATCTTATTCGAAGGTTTAAACTTGTAATCACTAGAACATATTTTAGTTAATTCTAAACTTGTTCGCAAACAAAAGTTAATCCTTCTAACTTGACCTTTAAAATCAACTAAACACATGTTCTATATCTATATGATATGCTAACTTAATGATTTAAAATCTGGAAACACGAAAAACACCGTAAAATCGGATTTACGCCGTCGTAGTAACACCGCAGGCTGTTTTGGGTTAGTTAATTAAAAACTATCATAAACTTTGATTTAAAAGTTGTTCTTCTGGGAAAATAATTTTTCTTATGAACATGAAACTATATCCAAAAATTATGGTTAAACTCAAAGTGGAAGTATGTTTTTCAAAATGGTCATCAAGACGTCGTTCTTTCGATTGAAATGACTACCTCTTACAAAAATGACTTGTAACTTATATTTCCGACTATAAACCTATACTTTTTATGTTTATATTCATAAAATAGAGTTCAATATAAAACCATAGCAATTTGATTCACTCAAAACGGTTTTAAAACGAAGAAGTTATGGGTAAAACAAGATTGGATAATTTTTCTTGTTGTAGCTACGTGAAAATTGGTAACAAATCTATATTAATCATATCCTAGCTAACTTATATTGTATTATACATGTATTCTAATATATTATGTAATCTTGGGATACCATAGACACGTATACAAATGTTTTGACATATCATATCGACCCATGTGTATATATTATTTGGAACAACTATAGACACTCTATATGCAGTAATGTGGGAGTTAGCTATACAGGGTTGAGGTTGATTCCAAAAATATATATACTTTGAGTTGTGATCTAGCCTGAGACGTGTATACACTGGGTCGTGGATTGATTCAAGATAATATATATCAATTTTTTTTCTATACATCTAACTTTGGACAACTAGTTGTAGGTTACTAACGAGGACAGCTGACTTAATGAACTTAAAACATCAAAATGTATTAAAAGTGTTGTAAATATATTTTGAACATACTTTGATATATATGTACATATTTGTTATAGGTTCGTGAATCGACCAGTGGCCAAGTCTTACTTCCCGACGAAGTAAAAATCTGTGAAAGTGAGTTATAGTCTGAAAGGACCCGTCCTAATCCACCTGGATGAAGTCATCAACATTTGGTTCGATTGCGATGATCGGCTCCAAGTAATGTCCTTATATTGAGCAAATGCACAGCGGAAGACTTAATTCGTACCTGAGAATAAACATGCTTTAAAGTGTCAACCAAAAGGTTGGTGAGTTCATAGATTTATCATAACAATCATTTCAATATGTTAATAGACCACAAGATTTCATAATCATAAACATAATACACTCGCAAGTGTATGTAAAGCATTCTAAGTGGTTGAGCACTTGGTAACCATAATTAACATTTAATCAACGTCTCATATTCCCTTTATTATGAAATCTCACTACACCGTACCAAGTGTAGTCACCAAAACGAAGTACTGTGCAACCGTTGAATACTGGTCGTCCAGTCCGGTTGGGGTTGTCAGGCCCGATAGATCTATCAACAGGATTCGCGTTTACAATACCCATGTAAATAGTAGTTACCAAGCTACAGGGAAATATACCAGTGGTACAACTCAACGTAGAATATATTTTTAAGTACTTGTGTCTATTTTGTAAACATTTATAAAAGCAGCGCATGTATTCTCAGCCCAAAAGTATATATTGCAAAAGCAATTAAAAAGGGAGCAAATGAAACTCACTTTTGCCTTGAAGGTATTTAATTCGACTTGGTCTCCGATAGATATCACGAACCTAACCATATATATAATATATCAACATATTTTCTTTTTAAGTAATCGTTACATATATATATACTTTTAATACTTTTAATATTTTCTTAGTCCGATGTTAGTGGTCCACAATTAGTTGCTTAAATAAAATAAATAAAGACCCCATCGTATTCATATTGATCAGAATTAATCTCGACCCATGGTACCATGTTGTCAAATGACGTGTTGCGTACATAAAGTACCGTGTTGTCAAATGACGTGTTGTCAAATGACGTGTTGAGTACAATCATGAGGTCTTATGATTAATATTCTCGTGTTGTTTACGGGTGGTCCTGAAATATATAAAATCAAATCATAAGTAATTATATATAAAATATCATATTAATTAGAAAAGATATGATTAATTTACTTTTTCTCCAAATATTTTCGTAGCTAAACTAGCTTCGGATACCCAATCTTGTTTTAGTCGTAGTTTCTTCATTACAACTCCGTTTTTGTTGGTTCAACTTGCCACTTCCTTGGATCGAGTCAAATTTTAAGAATATGAACTGAAAATACCTTAGTTTGTATTCGAAATCATAGGTTATAGGTCAAACTTTGGTGAAACTTATGAAAGTGATCATTTTCCATCATAAAAACAACATTTAATGATCATTTTTCTAAAAATACTTACACTTTGAGTTAAACCCTGAAATTTTTATGTGTTAACATATTCATAATAAATATCATTTTTCCAGAACATGAACTTCCAATTCAAAGTTCAAGATGGTTTTCAATTATCCAACCCAAAACAGGCCCCGGTTGCACTCCGACGACGTAGATTCAGTTTTTAAGATGTTCTTTGTAAAACCAAGTTATATCTTGTTAGGTTAGCATATCATTATGATATATTACAGGTCTTGAAGTGTTTTAAAAGTCAAGTTAGAAGGATCTATTTAGTTTGCGAACAAGTTTGAAATCATTCAAACTATGTTCTTGTTGTTAAAATTTTATACCACAAAATAAGATAGCTATATGAATATGAATTGAATAAGATTATGAACAAGGTTACTACCTCAAGTTACTTGGACAAAGTTACTGCAAAAGATAAGAAATAATCTTGGAATCAAAGAGTGGTGGAGTTAGATCAAAAGGTTGGAAGTAAACTTCTTCAAATAGGTGGTTATTTTGATATGTTCTTGAAAGAGTTTTCTTATGGTGTTTAAGGCTTATAATTGAAGCTAAATGATGGGGAAAATGCTTGGAGATGATCAAGTATGAAGTTAGGAGTATTTTGAGAGAGAAATGAGGGTGTAGGTATGAGAAAATGGAGTGAATAAATGGTGTTCATTTATAAAAACGTTTTTAGTTTATAAAGAAAGAAAAGGATTCCTAATTTGTTTTCTTACTAATAATTCATACTACTTGACAAATCCTAGTTACCTCATATCTAGGGCAGTAATAATGTTGATTAGGATGTTGATTTGATGTGTATATATCAATAGTAAATACATATAGAAGCTGTGTATGATACGGGTACATATACCCTAGATATACGTATAGAAATCTTGAGGAAACGGAACGAGAATTCAAATATAGCTATCTTTTGTGAATATACTTATATTGTTTTATGTATTTAAGTCCTTAAAAAGTGATTAAATACATTATATATACGATACATGTATAAGCATTATAGATTATAAGTATATATATCAAAGAATGTTACGTATAGTAATCGTTTTGAAAACTTAAGTTAGTAGTTTCAAAATATACTTATAACTCATTGTCATTAGTACACAATGAGATGTTAAACCATCCTTAGATCATGTTAAATATATATAAATACATATATATACACACACAAACGTATAATTATCGTATGTTATATAGTTCGTGATATCATCGGTCATATTGGACGTTCAAACGTTGTGTAAAACTCTTTTCAAAAACACAAGTCTCAACAATTTGGATTGCTTATCATGTTCGTATGGTTTAATTTATACAAATATTAATCTCATAAGTATAATTTGGTCGGAAAATTCTGGGTCATTACAGTACCTACCCGTTAAAGAAATTTCGTCCCCGAAATTTGATAGAGGTTGTTATGGATAACAATAAGAAGGTTTTCATGACAAATATAAGGTGATAATGGAGTTTTATCATCATTGAGTAATGTAGATAAAACGATTCGATTATGCGAAGAATATAAATGAGACTATCGTAAAAGAGTGAGATGAGTAAAATATATTCGTCTTAACCGATGACGTAGTTATGATTGATATCCGGGATTTAAGGGATTTAAAGAGAATCTTACGTAATAAGATTTGGTTCTTTGGTGATTAAGAAAATCAGGATCTTCTTTGATTATATGCAATAATCTATTTCGATTGCTCTGTCGGATATTTCACTATAAATTCACCCCTTCGTTTCCTTATTTTCCACGACTCACACCTTCTATTCTTTTTCCCTTGATTCTTACTTTAAAGCATTCATCAATATGCTCCATCCAGTCCTGATTCTTGATATACTCCTAACTTTTATATATGTCATTCTTCTTTTTCATCTACTACCAGAAGAATCTATTTACTTCTACTATACTCTTGTGTTTATAGTGTTTCTAATTCTCCCGTGTCTCTATATTGCTATCTGCATCGATATACACGGTTTGTAATTTCGGGGTTATTATCGGAGTTTATATTCTTCATTATTTTTCGGAGCTTCATGCTTTCGTTTTCTCTTCCCGACTTCGAGTCAAGCGAGTAATGGTCCGGAATTCGTAGATATGAAATTCAGAATGAACATAGCTAATGCTCTAACAAGAAAATGGTAATAGAACGATTTTGATTTGTTAAATTACCAGAATACCCTGGAGAAGACCGAGTCATCTAGAAAAATATTCTCTTGATATGTTTAGAGATTAGATAGAATGTAAGAGTCGTGTAAATGGCACATGATGACGGTACTGTGAATCATCATGCTTCATTAGAAACTCAGCATGACTTACTGTAATATATTGACGTTGATCAGGTATCATTATATTATACTAATCCATGCTTCAGTTCCCAATACTACTTCAAAACATTTATATTTTAAACTCGATGGTTTCAGAATTTAGAAACTAACACAGTTTCTTTTATGTTGCAGATATTACGGAGAGATAAATGATCTCAGATAAGAATAGTTGTGAAAATATCGCCAGAAATATGGAGGATATTTATAATAGAACATATGAGAATATCTTAGAATTTCTAATATCAATGGATGATGAAGAAGATTTATCTGTGAAGGTTTAGAATGAGAAATAAGATGTTTGCTAACGATTTCAGCAGGTACAGAATCATTTGGATTCTTTGAAGGCAAACTTATTCTTTGTGATTTGTCCACGGCTTTCTTCATAGTTTCGCATAATTCGCTTTTCGGTACTAAATTTTCTATCAAGCGTTCCTAACACTCCTTTCTTTATCATCAAACTTTTGGCCATTAAGATCATCTACAACATGCTGCTTCGTCAGCATTTTCAAAGTTAACTGATCTGGGTCATCGATTCTCAAACTGAGGTAGTTTCAGGAGAATTGTGTTTTTTTAGAATGATTAATCGCTGATGGTAATATTGTGAAATATAAAAGGTTCCCCAGTAACAATAAAGAGTACGCATATATATTGCAGTTATAATAAAGTTGTTTCGGATGAAAATTCGGAGTTGACTTGCTGGAGCTGTGACAAAATTAGCTACTTTGGAAAGGGATTGCAAAACGATCTTCGGTAATAACAATGTCAAAGGAACTAGAACAGATACGTGTCAAACGTTTACTCAGTTTCTGAGGGTTTTTCAGGTGCATAACTATATGCATCAATCTTTTCTTCCGTAGATGAAGTGCGGTTGGTTTATCTTCTCGATTGAGGTGTTTTTAAGAATCATGATAGATTTGAACGCTGATTGTAATCGTCGAGATACAATGAGGTTTAAGATGAAATCAAGTGGCAATCTTGAAGAAATGTTTAGTTTCATATGTTATAATTAATATTTTAATTCATTTTAATTGTCCAATGTCATTAGTCCACAGTCGATAGTCCACAGTAACAGTCCAATAATTCATATATAGTTTAATATATAATATACGAATTAATTAATACATGTCGTGACCCGAATACGTCTCAGACTCGATCACAACTCAAACTATATATATTATTGTAGAATCAACCTCAACCCTGTATAGAGAACTCGATCATTACTGCATATAGAGTGTCTATGGTGATTCCAAATAATATATATAGATGCGTCGATATGATATGTCAAAACATTGTATACGTGTCCCGATATTTAAAGTGCGTAAAATAATTACAGAAATTAAATGATGATAAATAAAAGTGCGATAATTAAATTGCGATAAATAAACTGCGATAAATAAAATGTAATCAGTTAGCTAGGAACAGTTAGCTGGAACAGTTAGCGTGGATTCTTAACAAAATTTTTCATAGTTAATTTGTTTGTTTCTAATAGATTTTATTTTGTCATATGTTTTCTTCATATGCCACTTGTTGGATTCTGGGAAGTCAAAATCCAAATATGAAATTGAATGAAAATAGTTATTCTGCAGTGAACGGATACGTATATCGGTGG
Organism: Rutidosis leptorrhynchoides; assembly: GCF_046630445.1. NCBI lineage: Eukaryota > Viridiplantae > Streptophyta > Magnoliopsida > Asterales > Asteraceae > Rutidosis > Rutidosis leptorrhynchoides. The sequence continues at coordinate 495,832,623 of NC_092334.1, read as the reverse complement.
TTGTAAGTAGGATAGTAAATGACTGTTGAATCAGCTTCGATAAATGCACAATGTAACTTATTAAGATGAAATCTAATTATTCCTCGGGTATTACCTACCCGTTAAAAAAAAAATTTCACCATTAATATTTTGTACAAAAGAACTTTTAATTACAATCTTTATGAAAACATATATACATATATATTTTCTTCAGATGAAATCATGAATTTAATGAGTTAATATGATATTAATCTCATTTGCTTTTCGGTTTGAGCTAGAATAAGAAATCTTTAAAACTTTTTGAAACCACATATTCTTCGCAGAATATCAATGAAGTTATGGATCAATACTTCATCGTTCATTATTGTTGGTACTCCTTGGTATCTATGGTGCGTATGATGTTGATGTTTGTGGGACAGATTATGATGTCGAGACGTGTGATGCGGATGTTGTTTGTTAGTGGTGATGATGGTATTGTTGATGTTATTGATGGTGGTGCTGATTATGCTGCTGGTGCTGCTGCTAGTGTTTGCAACCTTCGCACCATGTTCTCCAAAGCCGTCACGTGAGTGCGAAGTTCGTTAACTTCTGCTAGTACACCGGGATGATTGGCGGTTGGAGCGAGCGAATGAACAAGATTTGTAATATGTGATAGTATATAATCGTGACGAGATACTCTAGAAATGAGAGAGAAAATGGTGTTTCGAATAGGTTAGCCGGTAAGTGCTTCAGGTTCATCGCCAAGAGGGCAATTTGGTGGATGGAATGGATCACCTTCTTCTTGTCTCCAGTGATTTAGTATATTACGAACCCATCCCCAATTCATCCAGAATAGATGATGGGAAATTGGTTGATCCATTCCGATGACGCTGCTTTCGGAGCCCGAATGGAAATCCATATCGGCATAACTGTCGGAATCTGAAGAATTCGAAATAGATGCGGAATCCATCTTGTATAATGGGGAAAATGAATTTTTGGTATGGAATAGATTATAGGAGTTAGATTTGGTACTCTTCAATACATAATTTACATATGTATATATAATACCAAAATCCCGTAAATTACGAAGAATCTTTGAAAAGGTATCAGTCAAAGTTCGCAATAACAGATATGCTAAGATAAGAATTCGACTATACACTATCAATGCAGTAAATGCAGTAAAACATGTCTAGACTTATGAATGATAAGCAGGTAATTTCCTAAGGATGATAAGCAGATGATTTCCGACTAGAAATGATAAGCAAAACTTTTGACATGTAGACACTGTCGAAGTCCAGAATCATTAATGCATCCTAACAACTACTAGTTAAACACACTAATACAAGACCTGGTTCGCTACGACCACCGCTCTGATACCAACTGAAAGGACCCGTCCTAATCTACCTGGACGAAGTCATCAACATTTGGTTCCATTGCGATGATCGGCTCCAAGTAATGTCCTTATATTGAGCAAATGCACAGCGGAAGACTTAATTCGTACCTGAGAATAAACATGCTTTAAAGTGTCAACCAAAAGGTTGGTGAGTTCATAGGTTTATCATAACAATCATTTCAATATGTTAATAGACCACAAGATTTCATAATCATAAACATAATACACTCGCAAGTGTATGTAAAGCATTCTAAGTGGTTGAGCACTTAGTAACCATACTTAACATTTAATCAACGTCTCATATTCCCTTTATTATGAAATCTCACTACACCGTACCAAGTGTAGTCACCAAAACGAAGTACTGTGCAACCGTTGAATACTGGTCGTCCAGTCCGGTTGGGGTTGCCAGGCCCGATAGATCTATCAACAGGATTCGCATTTACAATACCCATGTAAATAGTAGTTACCAAGCTACAGGGAAATATACCAGTGGTACAACTCAACGTAGAATATATTTTTAAGTACTTCTGTCTATTTTGTAAACATTTATAAAAGCAGCGCATGTATTCTCAGCCCAAAAATATATATTGCAAAAGCAATTAAAAAGGGAGCAAATGAAACTCACTTTTGCCTTGAAGGTATTTAATTCGACTTGGTCTCTGATAGATATCACGAACCTAACCATATATATAATATATCAACATATTTTCTTTTTAAGTAATCGTTACATATATATATATATACTTTTAATATTTTCTTAGTCCGTAGTTAGCAGTCCGATGTTAGTGGTCCACAATTAGTTGCTTAAATAAAATAAATAAAGACCCCATCGTATTCATATTGATCAGAATTAATCTCGACCCATGGTACCATGTTGTCAAATGACGTGTTGCGTACATAAAGTACCGTGTTGTCAAATGACGTGTTGCGTACAATCATGAGGTCTTATGATTAATATTCTCGTGTTGTTTACGGGTGGTCCTGAAATATATAAAATTAAATCATAAGTAATTATATATAAAATATCATATTAATTAGAAAAGATATGATTAATTTACTTTTTCTCCAAATATTTTCGTAGCTAAACTAGCTTCGGATACCCAATCTTGTTTTAGTCGTAGTTTCTTCATTACAACTCCGTTTTTGTTTGTTCAACTTGCCACTTCCTTGGATCGAGTCAAATTTTAAGAATATGAACTGAAAATACCTTAGTTTGTATTCAAAATTATAGGTTATGGGTCAAACTTTGGTGAAACTTATGAAAGTGATCATTTTCCATCATAAAAACAACATTTAATGATCATTTTTCTAAAAATACTTACACTTTGAGTTAAACCATGAAATTTTTATGTGTTAACATATTCATAATAAATATCATTTTTCCAGAACATGAACTTCCAATTCAAAGTTCAAGATGGTTTTCAATTATCCAACCCAAAACAGGTCCCGGTTGCACTCCGACGACGTAGATTCAGTTTTTAAGATGTTCTTTGTAAAACCAAGTTATATCTTGTTAGGTTAGCATATCATTATGATATATTACAGGTCTTGAAGTGTTTTAAAAGTCAAGTTAGAAGGATCTATTTAGTTTGCGAACAAGTTTGAAATCATTCAAACTATGTTCTTGTTGTTAAAATTTTATATCACAAAATAAGATAGCTATATGAATATGAATTGAATAAGATTATGAACAAGGTTACTACCTCAAGTTACTTGGACAAAGTTACTGCAAAAGATAAGAAATAATCTTGGAATCAAATAGTGGTGGAGTTAGATCAAAAGGTTGGAAGTAAACTTCTTCAAATGGGTGGTTATTTTGATATGTTCTTGAAAGAGTTTTCTTATGGTGTTTAAGGCTTATAATTGAAGCTAAATGATTGGGAAAATGCTTGGAGATGATCAAGTATGAAGTTAGGAGTATTTTGAGAGAGAAATGAGGGTGTAGGTATGAGAAAATGGAGTGAAGAAATGGTGTTCATTTATAAAAACGTTTTTAGTTTATAAAGAAAGAAAAGGATTCCTAATTTGTTTTCTTACTAATAATTCATACTACTTGACAAATCCTAGTTACCTCATATCTAGGGCAGTAATAATGTTGATTAGGATGTTTATTTGATGTGTATATACCAATAGTAAATACGTATAGAAGCTGGGTATGATACGGGTACATATACCCTAGATATACGTATAGAAATCTTGAGGAAATGGAACGAGAATTCAAATATAGCTATCTTTTGTGAATATACTTATATTTTTTTATGTATTTAAGTCCTTAAAAAGTGATTAAATACATTATATATACGATACATGTATAAGCATTATAGATTATAAGTATATATATCAAAGAATGTTACGTATAGTAATCGTTTTGAAAACTTAAGTTAGTAGTTTCAAAATATACTTATTACTCATTGTCATTAGTACACAATGAGATGTTAAACCATCCTTAGATCATGTTAAATATATATAAATACATATATATACATAAACGTATAATTATCGTATGTTATATAGTTCGTGATATCATCGGTCATATTGGACGGTCAAACGTTGTGTAAAACTCTTTTCAAAAACACAAGTCTCAACAATTTGGATTGCTTATCATGTTGGTATGGTTTAATTTATGTAAATATTAATCTCATAAGTATAATTTGGTCGGAAAATTCCAGGTCATTACATAGTCCCACTTTTAAAATCTAATATTTTTGGGATGAGAATACATGCAGGTTTTATAAATGATTTACAAAATAGACACAAGTACGTGAAACTACATTCTATGGTTGAATTATCAAAATCGAATATGCCCCTTTTTATTAAGTCTGGTAATCTAAGAATTAGGGAACAGACACCCTAATTACGCGAATCCTAAAGATAGATCTATTGGGCCTAACAAACCCCATCCAAAGTACCGGATGCTTTAGTACTTCGAAATTTATATCATATCCGAAGGGTGTCCCGGAATGATGGGGATATTCTTATATATGCATCTTGTTAATGTCGGTTACCAGGTGTTCACCATATGAATGATTTTTATCTCTATGTATGGGATATATATTGAAATATGAAATCTTGTGGTCTATTGTTACGATTTGATATATATAGGTTAAACCTATAACTCATCAACATTTTTTGTTGACATTTTAAGCATGTTTATTCTCAGGTGATTATTAAGAGCTTCCGCTGTCGCATACTTAAATAAGGACAAGATTTGGAGTCCATGCTTGTATGATATTGTGTAAAAACTGCATTCAAGAAACTTATTTCGTTGTAACATATTTGTATTGTAAACCATTATGTAATAGTCGTGTGTAAACAGGATATTTTAGATTATCATTATTTGATAATCTACGTAAAGCTTTTTAAACCTTTATTGATAAAATAAAGGTTATGGTTTGTTTTAAAATGAATGCAGTCTTTGAAAAACGTCTCATATAGAGGTCAAAACCTCGCAACGAAATCAATTAATATGGAACGTTTTTAATCAATAAGAACGGGACATTTCAGTTGTTGCAATTGTTATTGTAGAAATTGAGAAAATAGTTGCGGATTATTAAATTCTTGTTGAAGTTTTAGGGGCGGGACGTTGCCTAATGGCCGATTACCCTGAACGTTCTGAGGCGAATTTGAGCTCGATCCAGGCATATTAGGTGACCCGAAATTGTAGATGTTACCGGAACCAAACTCATTTTGATCTTGGTTTTAAGACATGGTTTTGAATTGGTAAATATAAATTATAAAGAGTGTATAAAAATGAGAGAAATGAGTGTGTTTTGTTGTATAAAAATGGAGTGATTTGGGGTGTATTTATAGAGTTTATTTAAATTATTTAAATTATTTATTTTTATTTATTTCTTGTTACCGTTGATGAACGGCTCCAAAATAGCAAATAGTGACCGTTGCCATCTTCGACCAATCAGAGAGCTCGAAGCTCTTAAACACGCCAGGTGATGGATCGATCGCGTCGGAGCAAAATCGCCACCATCACGCCCCACTACGGCGCGATGGTGGCGCGATGGGGTGATTCTAGAGGTGATGGCACCGGGTTATTTCCAGTCTTAGGTTAGTTATAGGAATTGTGGGTCCCAGTGAATTTTTATTGTTAGACTTGATGATTTATTGCTTGTACGTTCTATATTAAGAGGAGTACTGTTTTATCTATGATAGAGAGTGTTTAATTATGAGTTAGTTATAAGATTATGGTGTTGATGTGACGCTGATGTGGAAGGTTAAGAGGATGAATAATTTAGTTACGATAGGGAGTGGTCTAAACAAGTTCAAACTCGAACTTGAACTTATTTTGAAGCTCTTTTAATAAACGAGTCTGAGCTCAAGCTTCATACCTCGGGCTCGAACGAGCTCGCGAGCCTAAACGAAATTTTCTTTTATACACAATATATATTATATTTTGTAATGATACAATATATATATATATATATATATATATATATATATATATATATATATATATATATATATATATATATATATATATATATATATATATATATATATATATATATATATATATATAGCGCGTGATATAATGCTGACGTGTTCTCTTCCCATTGAAACTTTCATGTGTCATACTATCGTTCTTCCCATTTATTAAATAATTTTTTTAAAATAAAGTTATTATTCTAAATACAATGCAATTACTTAAATGTTAAATTAAATAAACCGTACAATACAATTATTCCCATTGAGCGTCACTTTTGATGTGAACAAAAATATAAAATAATTATAATAATTTAAATAATATAATATAAATATAAGAGTTAATATTGTTTAATCATATTCTAAATACAATAAAATTACTTATAAATTAAATAAACTTAAAGTATATCAAATTTTTGACATTTGTGACACGCATTTTAACGGACGGACTCATAAACGTATCACTAAGACCATCTTTATCCCTGAAGGGGATGATGGGCGTGTTGCTGGGTGGGGTGGGGGTGCTTGATGAGCGTGCTGCCACACTGCTGGGTAATAGGTGGCGTGCTGAGTGGCGTGTTAGGGTATTTTTTTATTTCTTTTTCATTTTCCTTATTATATAAAATGATTTTTTTTATTTTGTTTAATTAGTTAAATTTAATATAATATAAGTAATTAATTAAATAAAAAAATATATAATTAAACAAAAATTTAATATAAGTAAATAATAAAATAAAATATACAGTAATTAAACAAAAAATTCCACTTCAATCGTGACCATAAACAAAATAAATATTATTTATTTTATTTATTTAATCATAAAAAATTAAATACTACTATAGTAACTTAAATCTCTCCCTTTCACACTCTGTTTCCGCCTCTCTCCATTAACCCTAAATTTCACACTTTCATTTCTTCCTTCAAGTAGCTTCATCGATCGTCTACTACCAGGTCTTCAAACAAAATTAATTCAATTTTATTTCAATTCCATCAATTTATTTACTACCAGCTTCATCGAATACGTACACATTTTACTCAACACGCTCCCAAAAATCATGTGTTAACTTGAAGCACACGGCGTGTTCGCCGGCGTGTTGGTTCAACACATGCTCGAGCACGCTGGGTTAAAGGTGGTCTAATGTGCAAGAAACTGAGCGATATTGAATGAAAACAATTGATTGTTGTAGTGACCTGAACTTTTCAATGTTTATATATATTAAATGAAATTGATTTTTTACATGATTAAGTGTTTCCAACATGTTAAGCAATCAAACTTGTTAAGAATTGATTATTTGGAATGAGTTTCATGTAGACAATTGACCACCCAAGTTGACCGGCGATTCACGAACGTTAAAACTTGTAAACGACATGACGATATATATATGGATATACATATAGTTAACATGAGATTATGATAAGTAAGTATCTCCATAAGTATATTAACAATGAGTTATATACATAAAAATGAGACTACTAAGTTAAGAAACTCTAAACGATATATATAACGATTATCGTTATTACAACGTCTTATTAAATACATATGTATCATATTAAGATATTGTTACACTATATTTAACATGATAAAATGATAATTATATATATCATTAAGTATGTTAACAATGAACTACATATGTAAAAACAAGACTACTAACTTAAGGATTTCGAAACGAGACATATATGTAACGATTATCGTTGTAACGACATTTAAATGTATATATATATCATATTAAGATATATTAATATATCATAATATTATGATAATATAATAATTTAACATCTCATTAGATATAATAAACAATGGGTTAACAACATTAAATAAGATCGTTAACTTAAAGGTTTCAAAACAACACTTGCATGTAACGACTAACGATGACTTAACGACTCAGTTAAAATGTAAATAAAAGTAGTGTATTTAGATGTATTAATATACTTTTGGAAGACTTCAATACATATATCAAAACACTAATACTTAACGAAAATGGGTACAATTACATTCCCATTCTTTTTTCATCAAGAATTCTAGTCGTATTCATACCCGTATTATACACAGCTTCTAGACGTACTTACTGTGGGTATATACCAATAGGAACTAGCATGGGATTCCACTCTTGATTATGTCATGTATGACTAATCAATTTTAACTTCTACCATGAACTAGTCAACTAACTAGAGCTCCTTTTAACCCCACTCACCACTCACCACTTACCACTCATCATTCACTCCATTTCACTTCCAATTCTCTTTCTAATTCTCTCTCAACACACACCCACACTTATGAACGAATTTTTCCAGTAGCTAATCATCATCTTCATCAAAAATTACTTAAATAATCAAGCTATAATCATCTTAGGAAGAACACTTCAAGAACACTTCGAAAATCCTTTCAAGTTTACTAGTTTACATCCAAGCTTTCTAATCCATTCCAAGTAATCATCTAAGATCAAGAAACCTTTGTTATTTACAGTAGGTTATCTTTCTTATTCAAGGTAATAATAATATTCAAACTTTGATTCAATTTCTATAAATATAAACTATCTTAATTCGAGTAAAAATCTTACTTGAACTTGTTTTTGTGTCATGATCCTACTTGAAGAACTTTCAAGCCATCCAAGATCCTTTGAAGCTAGATCATTTCTTGTCACTTCCAGTAGGTTTACCTACTAAACTTAAGGTAGTAATGATGTTCATAACATCATTCGATTCATACATATAAAACTATCTTATTCGAAGATTTAAACTTGTAATCACTAGAACATAGTTTAGTTAATTCTAAACTTGTTAGAAAATAAAGTTAATCCTTCTAACTTGACTTTTAAAATAAACTAAACACATGTTCTATATCTATATGATATGCTAACTTAATGATTTAAAACCTGGAAACACGAAAAATACCGTAAAACCGGACATACGCCGTCGTAGTAACACCGCGGGCTGTTTTGGGTTTGATAATTAAAAACTATGATAAACTTTGATTTAAAAGATTTTATTCTTTGAAAATGATTTTTATTATTAACATGAAACTATATCCAAAAATCATGGTTAAACTCAAAGTGGAAGTATGTTTTTCAAAATGGTCATCAAGACGTCGTTCTTTCGACTGAAATGACTACCTCTTATAAAAACGACTTGTAACTTATATTTCTGACTATAAACCTATACTTTTTCTGTATAGATTCATAAAATAGAGTTCAATATGAAACCATAACAATTTGATTCACTCAAAACGGATTTAAAACGAAGAAGTTATGGGTAAAACAAGATTGGATATTTTTTTGATTGTTGTAGCTACGAGAAATATTGTAACAATTCTATACAAATCATAACTTAACAAACTTATATTGTATTATTCATGTATTCTAATATATATTATGTAATCTTGGGATACCATAGACACGTATACAATATTTTGGCATATCATATCGACCCATCTATATAATATATTTTGGAACAATCGTAGACAATCTATATGCAGTAATGTTGGAGTTAGCTATACAGGGTTGAGGTTGATTCCAAAATAATATATATAGTTTGAGTTGTGATCTAGTCTGAGGCTTGTATACACCGAGTCGTGAATTGATCCAAGATAATTTATATTTATTTATTTCTGTACATCTAACTATGGACAACTAGTTGTAGGTTATTAACGAGGACAGCTGACTTAATAAGCTTAAAACATTAAAACGTATTAAAAAATGTTGTAAATATATTTTGAACATACTTTGATATATATGTACATATTTGTATAGGTTCGTGAATCTACCAGTGGCCAAGTCATACTTCCCGACGAAGTAAAAATCTGTGAAAGTGAGTTATAGTCCCACTTTTAAAATCTAATATTTTGGGATGAGAATACATGCAGTTTTATAAATATTTTACGAAATAGATACAAGTAAATGAAACTACATTATATGGGTGAATGATCGAAGCCGAATATGCCCCTTTTGCTTGGTAGCCTAAGATTTAGTAAACCGATCTACTAATTGACGCGAATCCTAAAGAAAGATCTATTGGGCCTAACGAACCCCATCCAAAGTACCGGATGCTTTAGTACTTCGAATTCATTTTTATCATGTCCGAAGGATTTTCCAGAATGATAGGGGATATTCTTATATGCATCTTGTTAATGTCGGTTACCAGGTGTTCACCATATGAATGATTTTTATCTCTATGTATGGGATGTATATTGAAATATGAAATCTTGTGGTCTATTATTACGATTTGATAAATATATAGGTTAAACCTATAACTCACCAACATTTTTGTTGACGTTTTAAGCATGTTTATTCTCAGGTGACTATTAAGAGCTTCCGCTGTTGCATACTAAAATAAGGACAAGATTTGGAGTCCATGCTTGTATGATATTGTGTAAAAACTGCATTCAAGAAACTTATTTTTGATGTAATATATTCTTATTGTAAACCATTATGTAATGGTTGTGTGTAAACAGTATACTTTAGATTATCATTATTTGATAATCTACGTAATGCTTTTTAAATCTTTATCGATAAAATAAAGGTTATGCTTGTTTTAAAAATGAATGCAGTCTTTGAAAAACGTCTCATATAGAGGTCAAAACCTCGCGACGAAATCAATTAATATGGAACGTTTATAATCAATATGAACGGGACATTTCAGTTGCTATCCGAGCGTTGGTCTTAGAGAACCAGAAATTTGCATTAGTGTATCTTATCGAGTTTGTTAGGATACATTAGTGAGTCTGGACTTCGACCGTGTTTTCTTTAAAAACGATTGCTTAACACTTTTGTTGGAAACTATATATTATTAACATGTAAATATTATGTGATATATTAACCGCTTAATGTGTTTGATATTGTGTGATAGATGTCTACCTCTAGTACAAATCCCATTGATTCACCTAATAATAATGAAGAGTCGAATATATTTTGGGAAGATTCACAAATTCCCAAAGAGGAACCGGGAGAGGAGGAACCGGAAGAAGAGGAACCAGAAGAGGATGAATCGGAAGAGGAGGAACCAGAAGAAGAAGAGGTTCTGGAGGAAGAAATAGTGATACCTGCAGTAAATCGTTTAAATAAAAGAAAATCCTCAACCAACGGACCAAAGTTAAAAATGGTCAATTGTGTTTCTGCCGAGGAAGCAAAATATTGGGAAGATTACCAATTTTTCGATGAATCGGATCCCGATGAGGATTCTGATGATGTTATAGAAATCACCTCGACCCAATTTAATATAGCAAAAGAAAATAATAAGGGAAAATGTATAAAAATAGAGAAACCCGATTCCAACCCCGATGAGCTTTATATGTATCGGCAATATCCGTATTTCCTAAAGTGTAACAATAACCCGGGAACCTCTAAACCACCAGGTTTTTCTAAACCATTGTGGAAAATGACGGCTCGTATTAGAGGAACACCATATATCCCTGGAAAATTAGGAAAGCAAACCAAGTCCGAAGAAGAAGAAACCAGTGATTCAGATTAGGGAGTTGTAATCATGTTGTGTATTATATGTATTATAGTGTGCTTGTACTTTTATGTTCTATGTAAAAATTGCTTGTATTGTTTGTTAATTATCTTTTATGAATCTAATCCTTGTTTATTTTACAGTATAAAAACAAAATGGACGTTAAGGGTAGACAACCGAATATTTTAGAAGACCTACCAGAGGATATGAGTGAGGAAATCTTGTCTAGAGTCGGTCAGAGTTCATCAGCACATTTAGTTATGGCGAAATTAACTTGTCAAACATTTGAAAGACTTTCCAGAAATGCCTTAGTTTATAAAAGGCTTTCCTTTGATAGGTGGGGTATATCACATTGGGGAGACCGTATGTTACGCCGTGTTTTCTTTAAAGCATTAAATGCGGGGAACCTAAATGAAATTTTATGCTACAGGTTAAGAACCTATTTTGACTCAACATATCCCAATATAGGATTTCTCGAGTTAGAAAGAGCTTCTAACATGCAACATAAAGAAGCATGTTATACTTACGGGTTAGTGATGTTCGCTTCTTACCAAAGTGAGAAAAAGAATATCGGGTTACAAATTTTAAATAAAACCTTTCCACAAGTGACGGATTCAGTAGTTGGGGTGAGAAACAAGGTTTTTAGATTATTACGGGGCAGTTGGATATTACGAAACCCTCGTCCTTTTGACGACATTACAACATGCTGCCTAGCCAATGGTCATAACGGTTATTTTTCACAAGACCAAGGATGAGAAGTCGTCTTAGTAAAACCGGAATGCATGACTTGTTTCTGGACTTATGAATTACGTGTCTTTATTTCCTTTGCTGAACAACTTGCGTATTAACTAGATTTATCTTCAAAACTGTCCTGTATCAAAGTGTAATATATTTCATGTTATATGTAATATAGTGAAGTTGTAAGTTTGAAGAATATTTGTATGTGATATATTATTATAATCAGTTTTTCATATGGAATTGTAGTAGTTGAATTGTATATTAGCTACTAAGTATGAACTTAACGGGTAGGTAGTACCAGAATTTAAACTTATAAAACGCTAATATGAAGAAAAAGCTTTTATAAATGAGTTCATATTATGCTACGAAATACTATTGACTACTCTTAATATTCTGTATGATTAACTCGATTCAGTTGACTATTTTGAAGGAAATGGCACAGATTACTCGACAAACCATGAATATGAGCGAAGAGGAATTTTGTACTTTTCTTGATGTAAACATTGCTGCAGTACATGCTGCGCTACATACCAACAATAACTCTGAATCTAGCAATGCAGCTAACGGCGCAAGAAATTGTGTAGGATGCACCTACAAAGAATTCACTGCCTGCAAACCTTTGGAATTTGATGGAACCGAAGGACCAATTGGATTGAAACGGTGGGCTGAGAAGGTCGAATCGATGTTTGCCATAAGTAAGTGTACTGAAGAGGACAAAGTTAAGAACGCTACGCATATCTTCATAGGTACTGCGTTAACGTGGTGGAACACCTATCTTGAACAGGTAGGACAAAATACTGCTTACGCACTACCATGGTCAGCATTCAAGCAATTGATGAACGAGCAGTACCGTCCTAGAAACGAAGTCAATAAACTCAAGGTAGAACTTAGAGAGTTACGAACACAAGGGTTCGACGTTACCACATATGAACGATGATTCACAGAGTTGTGCCTATTGTGTCCGGGAGCATTCGAAGATGAAGAAGAGAAGATCGACGCGTTTGTAAAAGGGTTACCAGTAAGGATTCAAGAAGATGTAAGTTCACACGAGCCCGCTTCTATACAGAAGGCAAGTCGAATGGCTCATAAACTCATAAATCAGATTGAGGGAAGAATTAAAGAGCAGGCGGCCGAAGAAGCCAACACGAAACAACTCAAGAGGAAGTGGGAGGAAAACGGTGACAAGAGTCACCAGTACAACAACAACAACAATTACAACAACAATCGCAACAACTATCCCAACAACCGCAACAACAATCGCAACAATAACTGCAATCCTAACAATAATTACAACAAACATCCCAACAACAACAACAACTACAATAACCGTTTCAAAAACAATAACAATCCCAACAACAACCACAATTGAAATGTCCCGTTCTTATTGATTAAAAACGTTCCATATTAATTGATTTCGTTGCGAGGTTTTGACCTCTATATGAGACGTTTTTCAAAGACTGCATTCATTTTAAAACAAACCATAACCTTTATTTCATCAATAAAGGTTTAAAAAGCTTTACGTAGATTATCAAATAATGATAATCTAAAATATCCTGTTTACACACGACCATTACATAATGGTTTACAATACAAATATGTTACAACAAAATAAGTTTCTTGAATGCAGTTTTTACACAATATCATACAAGCATGGACTCCAAATCTCGTCCTTATTTAAGTATGCGACAGCGGAAGCTCTTAATAATCACCTGAGAATAAACATGCTTAAAACGTCAACAAAAATGTTGGTGAGTTATAGGTTTAACCTATATGTATCAAATCGTAACAATAGACCACAAGATTTCATATTTCAATACACATCCCATACATAGAGATAAAAATCATTCATATGGTGAACACCTGGTAACCGACATTAACAAGATGCATATATATAAGAATATCCCCATCATTCCGGGACACCCTTCGGATATGATATAAATTTCGAAGTACTAAAGCATCCGGTACTTTGGATGGGGTTTGTTAGGCCCAATAGATCTATCTTTAGGATTCGCGTCAATTAGGGTGTCTGTTCCCTAATTCTTAGATTACCAGACTTAATAAAAAGGGGCATATTCGATTTCGATAATTCAACCATAGAATGTAGTTTCACGTACTTGTGTCTATTTTGTAAATCATTTATAAAACCTGCATGTATTCTCATCCCAAAAATATTAGATTTTAAAAGTGGGACTATAACTCACTTTCACAGATTTTTACTTCGTCGGGAAGTAAGACTTGGCCACTGGTTGATTCACGAACCTATAACAATATATACATATATATCAAAGTATGTTCAAAATATATTTACAACACTTTTAATATATTTTGATGTTTTAAGTTTATTAAGTCAGCTGTCCTCGTTAGTAACCTACAACTAGTTGTCCATAGTTAGATGTACAGAAATAAATCGATAAATATTATCTTGAATCAATCCACGACCCAGTGTATATGTATCTCAGTATTGATCACAACTCAAACTATATATATTTTGGAATCAACCTCAACCCTGTATAGCTAACTCCAACATTCACATATAGAGTGTCTATGGTTGTTCCGAAATATATATAGATGTGTCGACATGATAGGTCGAAACATTGTATACGTGTCTATGGTATCTCAAGATTACATAATATACAATACAAGTTGATTAAGTTATGGTTGGAATAGATTTGTTACCAATTTTCACGTAGCTAAAATGAGAAAAATTAACCAATCTTGTTTTACCCATAACTTCTTCATTTTAAATCCGTTTTGAGTGAATCAAATTGCTATGGTTTCATATTGAACTCTATTTTATGAATCTAAATAGAAAAAGTATAGGTTTATAGTCAGAAAAATAAGTTACAAGTCGTTTTTGTAAAAGTAGTCATTTCAGTCGAAAGAACGACGTCTAGATGACCATTTTAGAAAACATACTTCCACTTTGAGTTTAACCATAATTTTTGGATATAGTTTCATGTTCATAATAAAACTCATTTTCTCAGAATAACAACTTTTAAATCAAAGCTTATCATAGTTTTTAATTAACTAACCCAAAACAGCCCGCGGTGTTACTACGACGGCGTAAATCCGGTTTTACGGTGTTTTTCGTGTTTTCAGGTTTTAAATCATTAAGTTAGCATATCATATAGATATAGAACATGTGTTTAGTTGATTTTAAAAGTCAAGTTAGAAGGATTAACTTTTGTTTGCGAACAAGTTTCGAATTAACTAAACTATGTTCTAGTGATTACAAGTTTAAACCTTCGAATAAGATAGCTTTATACGTATGAATTGAATGATGTTATGAACATCATTACTACCTTAATTTCCTTGGATAAACCTACTGGAAAAGAGAAAAATGGATCTAGCTTCAACGGATCCTTGGATGGCTCGAAGTTCTTGAAGCAGAATCATGACACGAAAACAAGTTCAAGTAAGATCATCACTTGAAATAAGATTGTTATAGTTATAGAAATTGAACCAAAGTTTGAATATGATTATTACCTTGTATTAGAATGATAACCTACTGTAAGAAACAAAGATTTCTTGAGGTTGGATGATCACCTTACAAGATTGGAAGTGAGCTAGCAAACTTGAAAGTATTCTTGATTTTATGTAACTAGAACTTGTAGAATATATGAAGAACACTTAGAACTTGAAGATAGAACTTGAGAGAGATCAATTAGATGAAGAAAATTGAAGAATTAAAGTGTTTGTAGGTGTTTTTGGTCGTTGGTGTATGGATTAGATATAAAGGATATGTAATTTTGTTTACATGTAAATAAGTCATGAATGATTACTCATATTTTTGTAATTTTATGAGATATTTCATGCTAGTTGCCAAATGATGGTTCCCACATGTGTTAGGTGACTCACATGGGCTGCTAAGAGCTGATCATTGGAGTGTATATACCAATAGTACATACATCTAAAAGCTGTGTATTGTACGAGTACGAATACGGGTGCATACGAGTAGAATTGTTGATGAAACTGAACGAGGATGTAATTGTAAGCATTTTTGTTAAGTAGAAGTATTTTGATAAGTGTATTGAAGTCTTTCAAAAGTGTATAAATACATATTAAAACACTACATGTATATACATTTTAACTGAGTCGTTAAGTCATCGTTAGTCGTTACATGTAAGTGTTGTTTTTAAACCTTTAGGTTAACGATCTTGTTAAATGTTGTTAACCCAATGTTTATAATATCAAATGAGATTTTAAATTATTATATTATCATGATATTATCATGTATGAATATCTCTTAATATGATATATATACATTAAATGTCTTTACAACGATAATCGTTACATATATGTCTCGTTTAAAAATCATTAAGTTAGTAGTCTTGTTTTTACATATGTAGTTCATTGTTAATATACTTAATGATATGTTTACTTATCATAGTATCATGTTAACTATATATATATCCATATATATGTCATCATATAGTTTTTACAAGTTTTAACGTTCGTGAATCACCGGTCAACTTGGGTGGTCAATTGTCTATATGAAACATATTTCAATTAGTCAAGTCTTAACAAGTTTGATTGCTTAACATGTTGGAAACATTTAATCATGTAAATATCAATCTCAATTAATATATATAAACATGGAAAAGTTCGGGTCACTACAGTACCTACCCGTTAAATAAATTTCGTCCCGAAATTTTAAGCTGTTGAAGGTGTTGACGAATCTTCTGGATATAGATGCGGGTATTTCTTCATCATCTGATCTTCACGCTCCCAGGTGAACTTGGGTCCTCTACGAGCATTCCATGGAACTTTAACAATTGGTATCTTGTTTTGCTTAAGTCTTTTAACCTCACGATCCATTATTTCGACGGGTTCTTCGATGAATTGGAGTTTTTCGTTGATTTGGATTTCATCTAACGGAATAGTGAGATCTTCTTTAGCAAAACATTTCTTCAAATTCGAGACATGGAAAGTGTTATGTACAGCCGCGAGTTGTTGAGGTAACTCAAGTCGGTAAGCTACTGGTCCGACACGATCAATAATCTTGAATGGTCCAATATACCTTGGATTTAATTTCCCTCGTTTACCAAATCGAACAACGCCTTTCCAAGGTGCAACTTTAAGCATGACCATCTCTCCAATTTCAAATTCTATATCTTTTCTTTTAATGTCAGCGTAGCTCTTTTGTCGACTTTGGGCGGTTTTCAACCGTTGTTGAATTTGGATGATCTTCTCGGTAGTTTCTTGTATAATCTCCGGACCCGTAATCTGTCTATCCCCCACTTCACTCCAACAAATCGGAGACCTGCACTTTCTACCATAAAGTGCTTCAAACGGCGCCATCTCAATGCTTGAATGGTAGCTGTTGTTGTAGGAAAATTCTGCTAATGGTAGATGTCGATCCCAACTGTTTCCGAAATCAATAACACATGCTCGTAGCATGTCTTCAAGCGTTTGTATCGTCCTTTCGCTCTGCCCATCAGTTTGTGGATGATAAGCAGTACTCATATCTAGACGAGTTCCTAATGCTTGCTGTAATGTCTGCCAAAATCTTGAAATAAACCTGCCATCCCTATCAGAGATAATAGAGATTGGTATTCCATGTCTGGAGACGACTTCCTTCAAATACAGTCGTGCTAACTTCTCCATCTTGTCATCTTCTCTTATTGGCAGGAAGTGTGCTGATTTGGTGAGACGATCAACTATTACCCAAATAGTATCAAAACCACTTGCAGTCCTTGGCAATTTAGTGATGAAATCCATGGTAATGTTTTCCCATTTCCATTCCGGGATTTCGG
Organism: Rutidosis leptorrhynchoides; assembly: GCF_046630445.1. NCBI lineage: Eukaryota > Viridiplantae > Streptophyta > Magnoliopsida > Asterales > Asteraceae > Rutidosis > Rutidosis leptorrhynchoides. The sequence continues at coordinate 495,814,899 of NC_092334.1, read as the reverse complement.
GTTGTTGAAGTAGACCTGATGGTTTTTGATGCTCAGCTTTGACCTTAGAACACGTCAAACATTCTCCTACGTATTTAGCAACATCGGCTTTCATACCCGGCCACAAAAAATGTTTCTTGAGATCCTTGTACATCTTCCCCGTTCCAGGATGTATTGAGTATCTGGTTTTATGAGCTTCTCTAAGTACCATTTCTCTCATATCTCCAAATTTTGGTACCCAAATCCTTTCAGCCCTATACCGGGTTCCGTCTTCCCGAATATTAAGATGCTTCTCCGATCCTTTGGGTATTTCATCCTTTAAATTTCCCTCTTTTAAAACTCCTTGTTGCGCCTCCTTTATTTGAGTAGTAAGGTTATTATGAATCATTATATTCATAGATTTTACTCGAATGGGTTCTCTGTCCTTCCTGCTCAAGGCATCGGCTACCACATTTGCCTTCCCCGGGTGGTAACGAATCTCAAAGTCGTAATCATTCAATAATTCAATCCACCTACGCTGCCTCATATTCAGTTGTTTCTGATTAAATATGTGTTGAAGACTTTTGTGGTCGGTATATATAATACTTTTGACCCCATATAAGTAGTGCCTCCAAGTATTTAATGCAAAAACAACCGCGCCTAATTCTAAATCATGCGTTGTATAATTTTGTTCGTGAATCTTCAATTGTCTAGACGCATAAGCAATCACCTTCGTTCGTTGCATTAATACACAACCGAGACCTTGCTTTGATGCGTCACAATAAATCACAAAATCATCATTCCCTTCAGGCAATGACAATATAGGTGCCGTAGTTAGCTTTTTCTTCAATAACTGAAACGCTTTCTCTTGTTCATCATTCCATTCAAATTTCTTCCCTTTATGCGTTAATGCGGTCAAGGGTTTTGCTATTCTGGAAAAGTCTTGGATGAACCTTCTGTAGTAACCAGCTAGTCCTAAAAACTGGCGTATGTGTTTCGGAGTTTTCGGGGTTTCCCACTTTTCAACAGTTTCTATCTTTGCCGGATCCACCTTAATACCTTCTTTGTTCACTATGTGACCGAGGAATTGAACTTCTTCCAACCAAAATGCACACTTTGAAAACTTAGCGTACAATTCTTCCTTCCTCAATACTTCTAACACCTTTCTCAAATGTTCACCGTGTTCTTGGTCATTCTTTGAGTAAATAAGTATGTCATCAATGAAAACAATGACAAACTTGTCAAGGTATGGTCCACACACTCGGTTCATAAGGTCCATGAACACAGCTGGTGCATTAGTTAAACCAAACGGCATGACCATAAACTCGTAATGACCGTAACGTGTTCTGAAAGCAGTCTTTGGAATATCATCTTCTTTCACCCTCATTTGATGATACCCGGAACGTTAGTCAATCTTTGAATAAACAGACGAGCCTTGTAGTTGATCAAATAAGTCGTCGATTCTCGGTAGTGGGTAGCGGTTCTTGATGGTAAGTTTGTTCAACTCTCGGTAGTCGATACACAACCTAAAAGTACCATCTTTCTTCTTGACAAACAAAACAGGAGCTCCCCACGGTGATGTGCTTGGTCGAATGAAACCACGCTCTAAAAGTTCTTGTAATTGGCTTTGCAGTTCTTTCATCTCGCTGGGTGCGAGTCTGTAAGGAGCACGAGCTATTGGTGCAGCTCCTGGTACAAGATCTATTTGAAATTCAACGGATCGATGTGGGGGTAATCCCGGTAATTCTTTCGGAAATACATCGGGAAATTCTTTTGCAATGGGAACATCATTGATGCTCTTTTCTTCAGTTTGTACTTTCTCGACGTGTGCTAGAACAGCATAGCAACCTTTTCTTATTAGTTTTTGTGCCTTCAAATTACTAATAAGATGTAGCTTCGTGTTGCCCTTTTCTTCCTACACCATTAAGGGTTTTCCTTTTTCTCGTATAATGCGAATTGCATTTTTGTAACAAACGATCTCTGCTTTCACTTCTTTCAACCAGTCCATACCGATTATCACATCAAAACTCTCTAACTCTACTGGTATCAAATCAATCTTAAATGTTTCGCTAACCAGTTTAATTTCTCGATTCCGACATATATTATCTGCTGAAATTAATTTACCATTTGCTAATTCGAGTAAAAATTTACTATCCAAAGGCGTCAATGGACAACTTAATTTAGCACAAAAATCTCTACTCATATAGCTTCTATCCGCACCCGAATCAAATAAAACGTAAGCAGATTTATTGTCAATAAGAAACGTACCCGTAACAAGCTCCGGGTCTTCCTGTGCCTCTGCCGCATTAATATTGAAAACTCTTCCGCGGCCTTGTCCATTCGTGTTCTCCTGGTTCGGGCAATTTCTAATAATGTGGCCCGGTTTTCCACATTTATAACAAACTACATTGGCATAACTTGCTCCGACACTACTTGCTCCGCCATTACTCGTTCCGACACCATTTGTTCCTTTCGTTCTATTAACCCCTGGTCCGTAGACATCACACTTCGCCGCGCTATGACCATTTCTTTTACACTTGTTGCAAAATTTGGTGCAGAACCCCGAGTGATACTTTTCATACCTTTGGCATAGCGGCTTCTGATTGTTGTTGTTGTTGCGGTTATTATTGTTGCTAAGATGATTGTTGTGGTTGCTGTTGTTGTTGTTGTTGTTGTTGGGCCGTTTGTTGTAGTTGCGATTGATGTTGCGATTGTTAGGATAGTTGTTGCGATTATTGTTATAATTGCTGTTGTTGTTGTATTGGTGATTCTTATCACCGTTTTCCTCCCACTTTCTTTTGACTTGCTTCACATTGGCCTCTTCAGCAGTCTGTTCTTTAATTCTTTCTTCAATCTGGTTCACTAGTTTGTGAGCCATTCTACATGCCTGTTGTATGGAGGCGGGCTCGTGTGAACTTATATCTTCTTGGATTCTTTCCGGTAATCCTTTCACAAACGCGTCGATCTTCTCTTCCTCATATTCGAATGCTCCCGGACACAATAGGCACAATTCTGTGAATCGTCTTTCGTACGTGGTAATATCAAATCCTTGGGTTCGTAACCCTCTAAGTTCTGTCTTGAGCTTATTGACCTCGGTTCTGGGACGGTACTTCTCGTTCATCAAGTGCTTGAATGCTGACCACGGTAGTGCGTACGCATTGTCTTGTCCCACTTGCTCTAGATAGGTATTCCACCATGTTAACGCAGAACCTGTGAAGGTATGCGTAGCGTACTTCACTTTGTCCTCTTCAGTACACTTACTTATGGCAAACACCGATTCAACCTTCTCGGTCCACCGTTTCAATCCGATCGGTCCTTCGGTTCCATCAAATTCCAAAGGTTTGCAGGCAGTGAATTCTTTGTAGGTGCATCCTACACGATTTCCTGTACTGCTAGATCCAAGGTTATTGTTGGTATGTAGCGCAGCCTGTACTGCGGCTATGTTTGAAGCTAGAAAAGTACGGAATTCCTCTTCATTCATATTCACGGTGTGTCGAGTAGTCGGTGCCATTTCCTTCAAAATAGTCAAATGGAACAAGTTAATCATACAGAATATTAAGAGTAGTTAATAGTATTTCGTAGCATAATATGAACTCATTTATAAAAGCTTTTTCTTCATATTAGCGTTTTATAAGTTTAAATTCGGGTAGTACCTACCCGTTAAGTTCATACTTAGTAGCTAATATACAATTCAACTACTACAATTCTATATGAAAAACTGATTATAATAATATTTCGCGTTCAAACTTTTATACAATATTTTACAAACTTACAATACCGCTTATTTTACATAAAGCATGAAATATAGCACACAATAACTTTGATACAAGATAGTTGTGAAGATAATTCTAGCTAGTACACAAGTCGTTCAGCAAAGGCAATAAAGACACGTAATTCATACGTCCAGAAACAAGTCATGCATTCTGGTTTTACTAGGACTACTTCCCATCCTTGGTCTTGTGCAACATAACCGTTATGGCCATTGATAAGACAGCGTGTTGTAACGTCGTCAAAGGGACAAGGGTTACGTAATGTCCAACAGTCCCGTAACAATCTAAAAACCTCATTTCTTACCCCAATTACCGACTCCGTCACTTGTGGGAACGTTTTGTTTAATAGCTGTAGCCCGATGTTCTTTTTCTCACTTTGGTGAGAAGCGAACATTACTAACCCATAAGCATAGCATGCTTCTTTATGTTGCATGTTAGCCGCTTTTTCTAAATCATGAAGTCCTATATTCGGATACATTGAGTCAAAATAATTTCTTAACCCGTTGCGTAAAATAGCATTTGGGTTCCCCGCAATATATGCGTCAAAGTAAACACATCGTAACTTATGGGTTTCCCAATGTGATATCCCCCATCTTTCAAACGAAAGTCTCTTATAAACCAAGACATTCTTGGAACGTTCTTCGAATGTCTTACAAACTGATCTCGCCTTAAATAGTTGTGCCGAGGAATTCTGACCGACTCTAGACAAGATTTCATCAATCATGTCTCCGGGTAGGTCTCTTAAAATATTGGGTTGTCTATCCATTTTGCGTTTTTATACTGTAAAATATACAAGAGTTAGATTCATAAAAAAAAATACTTATTAATACAAGCAATTTTTACATATATCATAAAGCATAAGCACACTATATTACATATATTACACCACATGAATACAACTATCTTATTCCGACTCGCTTGTTTCTTCTTCTTCTTCGGTTTTGGTTCGTTTTGCCAAGTTTCTAGGGATATATGATTTTCCCCTAATACGAGCCGTCGTTATCCACATTGGTTTAGAAAAACCTGGTGGTTTAGAGGTTCCCGGGTCATTGTTACAACTTAAGGACTTCGGGGGTTGACGATACATATAAAGTTCATCGGGGTTGGAATTAGATTTCTCTATTTTTATGCCCTTTCCCTTATTATTTTCTTTTGCCTTTTTAAATTCAGTTGGGGTAATTTCTATAACATCATCGGAATTCTCGTCGGAATCCGATTCATCGGAGAATTGGTAATCCTCCCAATATTTTGCTTCCTTGGCGGAAACACCATTGACCATAATTAACCTTGGTCGGTTGGTTGAGGATTTTCTTTTACTTAACCGTTTTATTATTTCCCCCACCGGTTCTATTTCTTCATCCAGTTCCGATTCTTCTTCCGGTTCTGATTCTTCTTCCGGTTCCGACTCTTCTTCCGGTTCCTCTTCGGGAACTTGTGAATCAGTCCACGAATCATTCCAATTTACATTTGACTCTTCATTATTATTACCTGAGTCAATGGGACTTGTTCTAGAGGTAGACATCTATCACATAATATCAAACGCGTTAAGAGATTAATATATCACATAATATTCACATGTTAAAAATATATAGTTTCCAACAAAATTTGTTAAGCAATCATTTTTCAAGTAAACACGGTCGAAGTCCAGACTCACTAATGCATCCTAACAAACTCGATAAGACACACTAATGCAAAATTCTGGTTCTCTAAGACCAACGCTCGGATACCAACTGAAATGTCCCGTTCTTATTGATTAAAAACGTTCCATATTAATTGATTTCGTTGCGAGGTTTTGACCTCTATATGAGACGTTTTTCAAAGACTGCATTCATTTTAAAACAAACCATAACCTTTATTTCATCAATAAAGGTTTAAAAAGCTTTACGTAGATTATCAAATAATGATAATCTACAATATCCTGTTTACACACGACCATTACATAATGGTTTACAATACAAATATGTTACAACAAAATAAGTTTCTTGAATGCAGTTTTTACACAATATCATACAAGCATGGACTCCAAATCTCGTCCTTATTTAAGTATGCGACAGCGGAAGCTCTTAATAATCACCTGAGAATAAACATGCTTAAAACGTCAACAAAAATGTTGGTGAGTTATAGGTTTAACCTATATGTATCAAATCGTAACAATAGACCACAAGATTTCATATTTCAATACACATCCCATACATAGAGATAAAAATCATTCATATGGTGAACACCTGGTAACCGACATTAACAAGATGCATATATATAAGAATATCCCCATCATTCCGGGACACCCTTCGGATATGATATAAATTTCGAAGTACTAAAGCATCCGGTACTTTGGATGGGGTTTGTTAGGCCCAATAGATCTATCTTTAGGATTCGCGTCAATTAGGGTGTCTGTTCCCTAATTCTTAGATTACCAGACTTAATAAAAAGGGGCATATTCGATTTCGATAATTCAACCATAGAATGTAGTTTCACGTACTTGTGTCTATTTTGTAAATCATTTATAAAACCTGCATGTATTCTCATCCCAAAAATATTAGATTTTAAAAGTGGGACTATAACTCACTTTCACAGATTTTTACTTCGTCGGGAAGTAAGACTTGGCCACTGGTTGATTCACGAACCTATAACAATATATACATATATATCAAAGTATGTTCAAAATATATTTACAACACTTTTAATATATTTTGATGTTTTAAGTTTATTAAGTCAGCTGTCCTCGTTAGTAACCTACAACTAGTTGTCCATAGTTAGATGTACAGAAATAAATCGATAAATATTATCTTGAATCAATCCACGACCCAGTGTATACGTATCTCAGTATTGATCACAACTCAAACTATATATATTTTGGAATCAACCTCAACCCTGTATAGCTAACTCCAACATTCACATATAGAGTGTCTATGGTTGTTCCGAAATATATATAGATGTGTCGACATGATAGGTCGAAACATTGTATACGTGTCTATGGTATCTCAAGATTACATAATATACAATACAAGTTGATTAAGTTATGGTTGGAATAGATTTGTTACCAATTTTCACGTAGCTAAAATGAGAAAAATTAACCAATCTTGTTTTACCCATAACTTCTTCATTTTAAATCCGTTTTGAGTGAATCAAATTGCTATGGTTTCATATTGAACTCTATTTTATGAATCTAAACAGAAAAAGTATAGGTTTATAGTCGGAAAAATAAGTTACAAGTCGTTTTTGTAAAAGTAGTCATTTCAGTCGAAAGAACGACGTCTAGATGACCATTTTAGAAAACATACTTCCACTTTGAGTTTAACCATAATTTTTGGATATAGTTTCATGTTCATAATAAAACTCATTTTCTCAAAATAACAACTTTTAAATCAAAGCTTATCATAGTTTTTAATTAACTAACCCAAAACAGCCCGCGGTGTTACTACGACGGCGTAAATCCGGTTTTACGGTGTTTTTCGTGTTTTCAAGTTTTAAATCATTAAGTTAGCATATCATATAGATATAGAACATGTGTTTAGTTGATTTTAAAAGTCAAGTTAGAAGGATTAACTTTTGTTTGCGAACAAGTTTCGAATTAACTAAACTATGTTCTAGTGATTACAAGTTTAAACCTTCGAATAAGATAGCTTTATACGTATGAATCGAATGATGTTATGAACATCATTACTACCTTAATTTCCTTGGATAAACCTACTGGAAAATATAAAAATGGATCTAGCTTCAACGGATCCTTGGATGGCTCGAAGTTCTTGAAGCAGAATCATGACACGAAAACAAGTTCAAGTAAGATCATCACTTGAAATAAGATTGTTATAGTTATAGAAATTGAACCAAAGTTTGAATATGATTATTACCTTGTATTAGAATGATAACCTACTGTAAGAAACAAAGATTTCTTGAGGTTGGATGATCACCTTACAAGATTGGAAGTGAGCTAGCAAACTTGAAAGTATTCTTGATTTTATGTAACTAGAACTTGTAGAATATATGAAGAACACTTAGAACTTGAAGATAGAACTTGAGAGAGATCAATTAGATGAAGAAAATTGAAGAATTAAAGTGTTTGTAGGTGTTTTTGGTCGTTGGTGTATGGATTAGATATAAAGGATATGTAATTTTGTTTTCATGTAAATAAGTCATGAATGATTACTCATATTTTTGTAATTTTATGAGATATTTCATGCTAGTTGCCAAATGATGGTTCCCACATGTGTTAGGTGACTCACATGGGCTGCTAAGAGCTGATCATTGGAGTGTATATACCAATAGTACATACATCTAAAAGCTGTGTATTGTACGAGTACGAATACGGGTGCATACGAGTAGAATTGTTGATGAAATGAACGAGGATGTAATTGTAAGCATTTTTGTTAAGTAGAAGTATTTTGATAAGTGTATTGAAGTCTTTCAAAAGTGTATAAATACATATTAAAACACTACATGTATATACATTTTAACTGAGTCGTTAAGTCATCGTTAGTCGTTACATGTAAGTGTTGTTTTTAAACCTTTAGGTTAACGATCTTGTTAAATGTTGTTAACCCAATGTTTATAATATCAAATGAGATTTTAAATTATTATATTATCATGATATTATCATGTATGAATATCTCTTAATATGATATATATACATTAAATGTCTTTACAACGATAATCGTTACATATATGTCTCGTTTAAAAATCATTAAGTTAGTAGTCTTGTTTTTACATATGTAGTTCATTGTTAATATACTTAATGATATGTTTACTTATCATAGTATCATGTTAACTATATATATATATCCATATATATGTCATCATATAGTTTTTACAAGTTTTAACGTTCGTGAATCACCGGTCAACTTGGGTGGTCAATTGTCTATATGAAACATATTTCAATTAGTCAAGTCTTAACAAGTTTGATTGCTTAACATGTTGGAAACATTTAATCATGTAAATATCAATCTCAATTAATATATATAAACATGGAAAAGTTCGGGTCACTACAACAATAACAACAACGGCAACAAAAACCAAAAACAGCCATGTCATAGGTGTGAAGAAAATCATTAGGGGTTTTGCACGACATTTTACAACAGGTGTAAAAGAAATGGTCATAGTGCGACAAAGTGTGAGTTCTATGGACCAAAGTTTAACAGAACTAAAGGAACAAATAATGTCGGAACAAGTAATGCCGAAACGAATAGTGTCGGAGCAAGTAATACTAACGCTGTTTGTTATAAATGTGAAAAACCATGCCACATTATTAGAAATTGCCCGAATCAGGGGAATACTAATGGGCAGGGCCGTGGAAGAGTTTTCAATATTAATGCAGCAGAAGCACAGGAAGACCCGGAGCTTGTTACGGGTACGTTTCTTATTGACGATAAATCTGCTTATGTTTTATTTGATTCAGGTGCGGATAGAAGCTATATGAGTAGAGAATTTTGTGCTAAATTAAGTTGCCCATTGAAGCCTTTGGATAGTAAATTTTTACTCGAATTAGCAAACGGTAAATTAATTTCAGCAGATAATATATGTCGGGAGAGAGAAATTAAACTGGGGATGAAACGTTTAAAATTGGTTTAATACCAGTCAAGTTAGGAAGTTTTGATGTAATAATTGGCATGGACTGGTTGAAAAAGGTGAGAGCAGAGGTCGTTTGTTACAAAAATGAGATTCGCATTATGCGTGAAAAAGGAAAACCTTTAATGGTGTACGGAGAAAAGAACAACGCGAAATTAAATCTTATTAGTAGTTTGAAGGCACAAAAACTAATAAGAAAAGGTTGTTACGTCATTCTAGCACACATCGAGGAAGTTAAACCTGAAGAAAAGAACATCAGTGATGTTCCCGTCACAAAAGAATTTCCCGATGTATTTCCGAAAGAATTACCGGGATTACCCCCACATCAATCCGTTGAATTTAAAATAGACCTTGTACCAGGAGCTGTACCAATAGCTCGTGCTCCATACAGACTCGCACCCAGTGAAATGAAAGAATTACAAAGTCAGCTACAGGAACTTTTAGAGCGTGGTTTCATTCGACCAAGTACATCACCATGGGGAGCTCCTGTTCTGTTTGTCAAGAAGAAAGATGGTACATTCAGGTTGTGTATCGACTACCGAGAGTTGAACAAACTTACCATCAAGAACCGTTACCCATTACCGAGAATCGACGACTTATTTGATCAGTTACAAGGCTCGTCGGTTTATTCAAAGATCGATTTACGTTCTGGATATCACCAAATGCGGGTGAAAGAGGATGACATTCCGAAGAGTGCTTTTAGGATGCGTTACGGTCATTATGAGTTTATGGTTATACCGTTTGGATTGACTAACGCACCAGCTATGTTCATGGACCTCATGAACCGAGTGTGTGGGCCATATCTTGACAAGTTTGTCATTGTTTTCATCGATGTCATACTTATTTACTCAAAGAATGACCAAGAGAACGAAGAACATTTGAGAAAAGTGCTAGAGTTGTTAAGAAAGGAAAAACTGTACGCTAAGTTTTCAAAGTGTGCATTTTGGTTGGAAGAAGTTCAATTCCTCGGTCACATAGTGAACAAAGAAGGTATTCAGGTGGATCCAGCAAAGATTGAAACAGTTGAAAAGTGGGAAACCCCGAAAACTCCGAAACACATACGCTAGTTTTTAGGACTAGCTGGTTACTACAGAAGGTTCATCCAAGACTTTTCCAGAATAGCAAAACCCTTAACTGCATTAACGCATAAAGGGAGGAAATTTGAATGGAAGGATGAACAAGAAAAAGCGTTTCAATTGTTGAAGAAAAAGTTAACTACGGCACCTATATTGTCATTACCTGAAGGGAATGATGATTTTGTGATATATTGTGACGCCTCAAAGGAAGGTCTCGGTTGTGTATTAATGCAACGAAGGAAAGTAATTGCTTATGCGTCTAGACAATTGAAGATTCACGAACAGAATTATACGACGCATGATTTGGAATTAGGCGCGGTTGTTTTTTCATTAAAGACTTGGAGGCACTACTTATATGGGGTCAAAAGTATTATATATACCGACCACAAAAGTCTTCAACACATATTTAATCAGAAACAACTGAACATGAGGCAGCGCAGGTGGATTGAATTGTTGAATGATTACGACTTTGAGATTCGTTACCACCGAGGGAAGGCAAATGTGGTAGCCGATGCCTTGAGCAGAAAGGACAGAGAACCCATTCGTGTAAAAGCTATGAATATAATGATTCACACTAACCTTACTACTCAAATAAAGGAGGCGCAACAAGGAGTTTTAAAAGAGGGAAACTTAAAGGATGAAATACCCAAAGGATCGGAGAAACATCTTAATATTCGGGAAGACGGAACCCGGTATAGGGCTGAAAGAATTTGGGTACCAAAATTTGGAGATATGAGAGAAATGGTACTTAGAGAAGCTCATAAAACCAGATACTCAATACATCCTGGAACGGGGAAGATGTACAAGGATCTCAAGAAACATTTTTGGTGACCAGGTATGAAAGACGACGCTGTAAATATGTAGGAGAATGTTTGACGTGTTCTAAGGTCAAAGCTGAGCATCAGAAACCATCAGGTCTACTTCAACAACCCGAAATCCCGGAATGGAAATGGGAAAACATTACCATAGATTTCATCACTAAATTGCCAAGGACTGCAAGTGGTTTTGATACTATTTGGGTAATAGTTGATCGTCTCACCAAATCAGCACACTTCCTGCCAATAAGAGAAGATGACTAGATGGAGAAGTTAGCACGACTGTATTTGAAGGAAGTCATCTCCAGACATGGAATACCAATCTCTATTATCTCTGATAGGGATGAAAGATTTATTTCACGATTCTGGCAGACATTACAGCAAGTATTAGGAACTCGTCTAGACATGAGTACTGCATATCATCCACAAACTGATGGGCAGAGTGAAAGGACGATACAAATGCTTGAAGACATGCTACGAGCATGTGTTATTGATTTCAGAAACAGTTAGGATCGACATCTACCGTTAGCAGAATTTTCCTACAACAACAGCTACCATTCAAGAATTGAGATGGCGCTGTTTGAAGCACTTTATGGTAGAAAGTGCAGGTCTTCGATTTGTTGGAGTGAGGTGGGGGATAGACAGATTACGGGTCCGGAGATAATACAAGAAACTACCGAGAAGATCATCCAAATTCAACAACGGTTGAAAACCGCCCAAAGTCGACAAAAGAGCTACGCCGACATTAAAAGAAAAGATATAGAATTTGAAATTGGAGAGATGGTCATGCATAAATTTGTACCTTGGAAAGGTGTTGTTCGATTTGGTAAAGGAGGGAAATTAAATCCAAGGTATATTGGACCATTCAAAATTATTGATCGTGTCGGACCAGTAGCTTACCGACTTGAGTTACCTCAACAACTCGCGACTGTACATAACACTTTCCACGTCTCGAATTTGAAGAAATGTTTTGCTAAAGAAGATCTCACTATTCCGTTAGACGAAATTCAAATCAACGAAAAACTTCAATGCATCGAAGAACCCGCCGAAATAATGGATTGTGAGGTTAAAAGACTTAAGCAAAATAAGATACCAATTATTAAGGTTCGATGGAATGCTCATAGAGGACCCGAGTTCACCTGGGAATGAGCAGATCAGATGAAGAAGAAATACCCGCACTTATTTCCAGAAGATACGACAACACCTCCAACTGCTTAAAATTTCGGGACGAAATTTATATAACGGGTAGGTACTATAGTGACCCAAACTTTTCCATGTTTATATATATTAAATGAAATTGATTTTTTACATGATTAAGTGTTTCCAACATGTTAAGCAATCAAAATTGTTAAGAATTGATTATTTGGAATGAGTTTCATGTAGACAATTGACCACCCAAGTTGACCGGCGATTCACGAACGTTAAAACTTGTAAACGACATGACGATATATATATGTATATACATATAGTTAACATGAGATTATGATAAGTAAGTATCTCCATAAGTATATTAACAATGAGTTATATACATAAAAATGAGACTACAAAGTTAAGAAACTCGAAACGATATATATAACGATTATCGTTATTACAACGTCTTATTAAATACATATGTATCATATTAAGATATTGTTACACTATATTTAACATGATAAAATGATAATTATATATATCGTTAAGTATGTTAACAATGAACTACATATGTAAAAACAAGACTACTAACTTAAGGATTTCGAAACGAGACATATATGTAACGATTATCGTTGTAACGACATTTAAATGTATATATATCATATTAAGATATATTAAAATATCATAATATTATGATAATATAATAATTTAACATCTCATTAGATATAATAAACAATGGGTTAACAACATTAAATAAGATCGTTACCTTAAAGGTTTCAAAACAACACTTGCATGTAACGACTAACGATGACTTAACGACTCAGTTAAAATGTATATACATGTAGTGTATTTAGATGTATTAATATACTTTTGGAAGACTTCAATACATATATCAAAACACTAATACTTAACGAAAATGGGTACAATTACATTCTCATTCTTTTTTCATCAAGAATTCTAGTCGTATTCATACCCGTATTATACACAGCTTCTAGATGTACTTACTGTGGGTATATACCAATAGGAACTAGCATGGGATTCCACTCTTGATTATGTCATGTATGACTAATCAATTTTAACTTCTACCATGAACTAGTCAACTAACTAGAGCTCCTTTTAACCCCACTCACCACTCACCACTTACCACTCATCATTCACTCCATTTCACTTCCAATTCTCTTTCTAATTCTCTGTCAACACACACCCACACTTATGAACGAATTTTTCCAGTAGCTAATCATCATCTTCATCAAAAATTACTTCAATAATCAAGCTATAATCATCTTAGGAAGAACACTTCAAGAACACTTCGAAAATCCTTTCAAGTTTACTAGTTTACATCCAAGCTTTCTAACCCATTCCAAGTAATCATCTAAGATCAAGAAACCTTTGTTATTTACAGTAGGTTATCTTTCTTATTCAAGGTAATAATCATATTCAAACTTTGATTCAATTTCTATAAATATAAACTATCTTAATTCGAGTAAAAATCTTACTTGAACTTGTTTTTGTGTCATGATCCTACTTGAAGAACTTTCAAGCTATCCAAGATCCTTTAAAGCTAGATCATTTCTTGTCACTTCCAGTAGGTTTACCTACTAAACTTAAGGTAGTAATGATATTCATAACATCATTCGATTCATACATATAAAACTATCTTATTCGAAGATTTAAACTTGTAATCACTAGAACATAGTTTAGTTAATTCTAAACTTGTTCGCAAATAAAGTTAATCCTTCTAACTTGACTTTTAAAATCAACTAAACACATGTTATATATCTATATTATATGCTAACTTAATGATTTAAAACCTGGAAACACGAAAAATACCGTAAAACCGGACATACGCCGTCGTAGTAACACCGCGGGCTGTTTTGGGTTTGATAATTAAAAAATATGATAAACTTTGATTTAAAAGTTGTTCTTCTAGGAAAATGATTTTTCTTATGAACATGAAACTATATCCAAAAATCATGGTTAAACTCAAAGTGAAAGTATGTTTTTCAAAATGGTCATCAAGACGTCGTTCTTTCGACTGAAATGACTACCTCTTACAAAAATGACTTGTAACTTATATTCCTGACTATAAACCTATACTTTTTCTGTATAGATTCATAAAAAAGAGTTCAATATGAAACCATAGCAATTTGATTCACTCAAAACGGATTTACAACGAAGAAGTTATGGGTAAAACAAGATTGGATATTTTTTTGATTGTTGTAGCTACGGGAAATATTGTAACAATTCTATACAAATCATAACTTAACAAACTTATATTGTATTATTCATGTATTCTAATATATATTATGTAATCTTGGGATACCATAGACACGTATACAATGTTTTGATATATCATATCGACCCATCTATATAATATTTTTTAAAACAACTGTAGACAATCTATATGCAGTAATGTTGGAGTTAGCTATACAGGGTTGAGGTTGATTCCAAAATAATATATATAGTTTGATTTGTGATCTAGCCTGAGGCTTGTATACACTGGGTCGTGGATTGATCCAAGATAATTTATATTTATTTATTTCTGAACATCTAACTATGGACAACTAGTTGTAGGTTATTAACGAGGACAGCTGACTTAATAAGCTTAAAACATTAAAATGTATTAAAAAATGTTGTAAATATATTTTGAACATACTTTGATATATATGTACATATTTGTATAGGTTCGTGAATCGACCAGTGGCTAAGTCTTACTTCCCGACGAAGTAAAAATCTGTGAAAGTGAGTTATAGTCCCACTTTTAAAATATAATATTTTGGGATGAGAATACATGCAGTTTTATAAATGTTTTACGAAATAGACACAAGTAAATGAAACTACATTATATGGGTGAATGATCGAAGCCGAATATGCCCCTTTTGCTTGGTCGCCTAAGAATTAGTAAATCGATCTACTAATTGACGCGAATCCTAAAGATAGATCTATTGGGCCTAACGAACCCCATCCAAAGTACCAGATGCTTTAGTACTTAGAATTCGTTTGTATCATGTCCAAAGGATTTCCCGGAATGATAGGGGATATTCTTATATGCATCTTGTTAATGTCGGTTACCAGGTGTTCACCATATGAATAATTTTTATCTCTATGTATGGGATGTATATTGAAATATGAAATCTTGTGGTCTATTATTACGATTTGATAAATATATAGGTTAAACCTATAACTCACCAACATTTTTGTTGACGTTTTAAGCATGTTTATTCTCAGGTGACTGTTAAGAGCTTCCGCTGTTGCATACTAAAATAAGGACAAGATTTGGAGTCCATGCTTGTATGATATTGTGTAAAAACTGCATTTAAGAAACTTATTTTTGATGTAATATATTCTTATTGTAAACCATTATGTAATGGTCGTGTGTAAACAGTATACTTTAGATTATCATTATTTGATAATCTACGTAATGCTTTTTAAACCTTTATCGATAAAATAAAGGTTATGCTTGTTTTAAAAATGAATGCAGTCTTTGAAAAACGTCTCGTATAGAGGTCAAAACCACGCGACAAAATCAATTAATATGGAACGTTTATAATCAATATGAACAGGACATTTCAATTGTTGTATTATAATTGTATTCAATAGTAACATTTATGATACCAATATTTTCAATATTAATGCATTTGTACTCATATTATCATACATTATATAAAAAGTGTGTACAATAACCTTATGTGATAGCTTCTGAATTAACATACTTGATTAACATTTAATTTTGCTGACATGAAAATTTTAGAGATACTTAGGTCAATATGCTTGCCATATTTAATTTAAAACTTAATAATTGATAAATAAAATTATACTTGCTATATTAAATTAATAATTTTAATAAGTAATATTATTGAAGTAAATACTCCGTAGTAATTAAAATTTCAAACGCAACACGTCAATTATACCTTTCATTTTAATTTAAAAATAATATTGTAATTAATATTATATCAATTAATAATTAAATGCCAAAAACTTGAGAATTCACGAAACTTCAATTTTATTACGGTTAAAATGTGTAGAATATAATTTAAATTTTAATTTCAATCTGAATAAAAAGGAACATATATATGATAACATCATATTTACCGGTATTTGTTAAGTTTTATTTACCAAATCACCGGTTTTACTTTTTATTCAATCATTGTCATTGGTTAACAGACAAATTTTTTTTATGGTCTCATGTTTAATGTTTTATCGATTATTTATCAAGTGAAGTTAAAATGGTTATTTGGTAATACTTATAGATAGTTAGATCTTTGTATGCTCTGCTGTGTACGAGATTTTGACATAATGAAATTAGATTGTACTAAAAGCATATACAAATTAGAGATGTACCTAAAAACTATTATTAATGATCAGTATCAAAGCAACTTTTTACGGGTTCATGTTTGGTGTTTTATCGATTATTTGTCAACTCAAGTTTAAATAGTTCTAATGGACGAGCTCATAATCTATCCGTTAGTATTCAATACTAATGATTTAGATACAAATATTATCAGTGATAAAGGCTTTTTTCATTATAATTGTATTATACATTTGATAAGTATAAATACTAACGTTATCGTATACTAATTAATACAAGTGTCGTGCAACGCATGAGCTCATAAAACTAGTGTGTGTGTGTGTGTATATATATATACTATTAAATTAATAATTGTTAAAATAATTGTATTAAATATGATATGACTATAAATGAATACAAATTACAAAAAAATGAAATAAAACTAATTAAAATAATATAAAGAAAAATATTATTATGTAATTAACGAGTCGAGTTCAAAGTTAGAAAAATATTAAATGAGTCGAACTCGAGCTTAAGTTATTAGGCTCGAACCGAGCTGACTCGAGCTCGAGGTCTATGAAATTCAAAGGAGCCGAGCTCGAGTCTACCCGAACTCGAGTTCGGCTCGGCTCGACTCGTTTACACCCTTAGCAGAGTGTAATATGTGTTAGGACCGGTACCATTTTCTACTGCCTCATTCGTTATCTCAGTCATTCGATATTGATATTCAACTTGTTCTTGTTCTTCTGAGTTATTTTACGCAAATTAGGGTTTTGTTGATTGAGTAGAAATTTTTCATTCTTTGTGAGCGATTGTAGTGTGTAGATCGACTGGTTTTGGTATTGAAGTTTATTTGATTCTGTATTCATATTCAAGTGCAATCTGTACATGGTATCAGAGCTGTTGGGTTGATATTCGATCATTTATTTTGTTCTTCATCTCTTTTTTTTCAGCCGATTGAAAAGTTAGGGTTTCGGTGTTCTGCTTTGATTTCTTTCATTCGATTGAAAGAAGTGTTTTATCTACTGTGTTTTGGGTTCGACAAGATTGTGTGGTTGTTGTTTGGATTATTCTTGATGATTAATTGGGTTTTTCATTCTTAGAAACCCTGGTATGGATATTAGGGTTTGTTCTTCTTCCATTGCTTCTTCTTCTTCCTATTTTGAGATTATCTGTCTTCAAAGGGAAGTCTCGTGTTTATTCATGTTTTCTATTATTTGACACCCCCAAATAGGGCCTGGGGTATTTGTGTCTAATTACATCAAATCACAGTTGTATAAACGAGAACGACTCTACATGAGACGTTTTGTTGAGTTTTGCAGCGGAAGATAAATATGTCTTTAATTGATATGATATGTAATGAAGACTCCAAGCATAGCAAGCAATCTTCATCAAGGCAATAGATATACAGCAGAAGCAATATTTAAGTACCTGAGAATAAACATGCTTAAAAAGTTAACACGAGGTTGAGTGAGTTCATAGGTTTGTCATAAATAATGATTTCAGTAATAGTGTTAGACCACAAGATTTGTTTTCATAAGTAGATCACTCAGATCCACTCAAGTTGATCTCCCGCAGGATCAAAAAGTTATGCCAGTGCGTGATATTTAGACAAAACGTTGTTTGCCCCGTGACAAGTTGTTCTGTCCTTGTCGTTTAATTTCATTATCAAGTAATACAAAGACTTAGTCAAATGTATCGGGGACGTTACTCCCGATAAGCCTATCCCCAATAATTAAGAATGCCGCAGCAATTAAAAATATCACTGTAGGGACTTAGTCGGACATAGCCGAGTATAGCATAGTTTAACAGTTGGTACTAATATTTAGACTAGACTTTCAAGTTTGCCCCGTAACAAGTTATCGTTTATACTTTTCGGTTGGGGAATTGCTGGTCATAGCCCAACATAACACAGTTTAATAGTTGGTACTTGTATTTAGACTAGACTTTCAAGTTTGCCCCGTAACAAGTTATCGTTTATACTTGTCGGTTGGGGACTTGCTGGTCATAGCCCAACATATCACAGTTTAATAGTTGATACGTGTAAAACAGTTATAAAAGTTGCGCATGTATTCTCAGCCCAAAAATGTAAAGAGTAAAAGGGATCATATGAAACTCACATTAAATAGCAGTTGAAGTATTCCACGCAAGAAGGAAAGTAAAGCAAGTAAGTGATTTGGATATCAACCTTGAGGTATAACGTTTGATTAGTTAATGTCTAACTTGACATATAGCAACTATATTGACAGTGACGGTTTTCGAGAAAAGTTCCTATTTCTCAAAAGTTTCTATTTTTGGAAACCTACTATTTATGAAAAACTTCCACTTATAGTAAGCTTCTAGTTTAAGAATGTTCGGGTTATAATTCTTAACAAAGATGTTGTACAATCTCGCCCAAACTTCGTCGCTAACATGCAACTTACTCGAATGATCTATTGTTACCGAGCGGCCCAGGATCTCTTGACCAGAATCTAAGTCTTGGCATTCGAGATCCACAAGCGTCCCATGATGGTAACAAGGATCACCCTAGGCCACAAGTAGCGGTGATGTTTGTAGTCTTTGTATGCTATCTTTAATTATAACCTTCACGTTAGGTGCGTATATACATATATATATTCATTAATTCGATTTTAATTATAACTCCTATATATTAATTCATAAAAATACTTTTATAATTTTTAGTAACATATATTTCTAATTATAACATGTTATTTATTTTAATTTTAATTTCATATAATTTATAACATTATTTACATTTTTCGGTAAAAAAATAATAAACCGAAGTAAATAGTAAAAAGTAAAAAAGTAAAAAAGTAAAAAGTAAAAAGTAAAAAGTAAAAAGTAAGAAAAGAATACTTACTAGTAGTAATTCTTCAAAGAGAGAATGAGAGAAATTTTGGTGTGAGTTTGAATGAGAAATGAGGGGTATTTATACTTGAAAAAATTAGGTAAAAAGAATAAAATAATTAAAAGAAAAAGAAATATTTTAATTTTTAATGGGATTTTAAAATTCAAAAGTATTAAATGTTAGGTCATGGGATAATGCACAAAATAAAATAATAAAAGTAGTTTTCCATTATAATTTTTAATTAAAAAGTAATTTATTTATTTAAAAAAAATCGTTTATTTTAAGGAATTTTTTATATATATATTTTAAAATAAACAAATTGATTTACTATTTTCCAAGAATATTTGTCAATATTTTTTTATTCATAATAACAATACTGATAATAAAGATATTAATTATTGATATCTTATTTAAAAAGGATATTAATAATAATAATATTAATATATCAAATTAATGCGTAATTATTTACAAATAATTGTTCGTGAATCGTCGGAATTAGTCGAGGTTAAATGAAATCATATAAAGATTTTTGTTTAAATTTTCCCAAAAATTTACGGGTTGTCACAGTATCCCCCTGTTAATAGAAATTTCATCCCGAAATTTAGTTGTTGCCATCAGTCGGCGTTGTTTGTAAACAGGTGAGGATATTTTCATTTTATTTGGTCTTCACGTTGCCAGGTATGCTCGGGGCCTTTCATGAATTCCAACTAATAGGATATTATTTTGTTTATAGCGTTTAAATCTTATGATCCATAAATTCTACGAAGTGCATTTTATTATTAATGCGGAGGTTATCTAAAGGATTTAACAAAAGTGTCACTGAATAGGTTTTCCTCAGAAAGAGATGATGACGTTATACAAGCATTTTAATATACATGAAATGTGTGATGAATAATAGTGAGCTTATTTAAACCTTGAGCGTTTATGCCACAATATTAGGGTAGATAAAACAGAGAAGAGTTCATGAAAATCATAGTCATGAAATTTGATATAGAGATCGTCATTCTTTACAACAAGAATGATGAATATGAGTTGAAAATTAGAGTTTTATCGACATTTAATAATATGGATAAAGTAATTTGATTATAGAAAGAGTATAAACGAAGCTATCGTAAAAGATTGAAATGAGGAAATTAAATGTTCGTCTTAACTTTTGACGTAGTCACGATTGATTTCCGGGATTCAAGGAATTAGAGGAAATCTTCGTAGTCTATAGGATTTGATTCTCCGGTAATTAAGGAAATTAGGATTTTCTTTAATTAAATGAGGTGAATTGCCTCGATTGCTGTGTCTGGAATTTCGCTATAAATTAGCTTCTTCCGTTTCATTATCTTCACCACTTCTATATTTTCTTTCCTCAATTCATATTTCCAAAAGATTTGTTAATATGCTCAATCCAGTTCTTGTTCTTGACCTTATATTGGTTATCGCCATAATCTTCCTTCTTTTCCAACTCCCACCAGAGGAGTCTGTTTACTTCTATTATGCTATAGGATTTATTGTGTTTTTAGTTCTCCCGTGTCTTTATATTGCTATACGCATTGATATACACGGTTTGTAATTTCAAAGTTGTTATCGGGCTTTATATTTTCCCTTATATGTCAGAGCTCTTTTCCTTTTTATTCTCCTCTCAACTCTAAGTAAAGCGAGTAATGGTCCAGAATTTGTAGGTATGAAGTTTCGAATGAACATAATATACAAAGCATAAGGAAAAGTAATAGCACGATTTGATTTGTCAAATTATCAGAATATCTGGAAAAGACCGAATCATCAAGAAAAATATTTTCTTGATATGTTTAGAGGTTAAATAGAATGTAAGAGTCGTGTAACATGGCAAATGATGATTATAAAGTTTATGAATCATCATCTTCCATTAAAAATTTAGCATGACTTACTGTAATATAATCACGTTGGCCCGACGTCATTATATTATAGTAACTCATGCTTCAATTCCCAACACTACTTCAAATCATTCAAAATTTAAACTTGAATTTTACAGAATATAGAAATTAAAACAGTTTCCTTTATGATGTGATAAAGATATCGCAAGGAGACAATTAATTGCGGTTAAGAATCGTTATGAAGATATCTTCAGAAATATAGAGGATATTTATAACGAAAGATACGGTGATATCTTAGAATTTCTAAGATCCAATGACGAGGAAAATGCTTCTGTTTCCTCTGCATTTAATGCTACCATATCGGAATCATTGGTTATCAATCCGAGATAGTTTCAAGAATTTTATTTTATTTAGATGATTAAACGCTGATTGTAATCGTCAACAAAGCTAATGGTTAACGAATAGGCGTTATTGATTTTAAAAGTGATGAGTGATAATTTCGGTGGTTTGATGTGACGACCCGAAAATTTCCGACCAAATTTAAACTTAACCTTTATATGTTTCCGACACGATAAGCAGAATTTGTAATGTTGAATCTCAAAAGTTTGGAACTACATTCATGTAATCAATTATCCTTTGACCGTGTTCGACGATTCACGAACAATTATGTGTATATAGATATGTATATATAATATATAATATTAACTGAAAACATTAACAAAGTATTAGATATATGATACTTTACATGAACGTATTTGTTTCGATATATTTATTGACAGAATTAAGAAATAATATCAAATGATTGAATTATCAGATATATTATGATATGATTACGGGCCTATGTTATGAGGTCCACTGTGATTTAAGAAATATATTCTTTTTGACCACTCATTACTTAACTAGTATGATAAAATAACGATAATTATATTTTATTTTATCAAATATATATAACGATTTAAATTAATATTATATATATTTATACGCATATTATACGTACATAGTTTTATACTTCTACTATACTTTAACTTTACCTTTACTTACTTTTACTTTACTTTAACTTTAATAATTCATACTTTAATAATTTACTTTAATAATTCATACTTTAATAATTCACTTTAATAATTCATACTTTAATAATCCACTTTAATAATTCACTTTAATAATTCATACTTTAATAATTCATTTTAATAATTCATACTTTAATAATTCACTTTAATAATTCATACTTTAATAATTCACTTTAATAATTCATACTTTAATAATTCACTTTAATAATTCAAAAATCTATTATAAATAGAATTCAATAGGTTTTATTATTTCATAGAAACTTGAAAATATATTTCTCTAAACTCTCTCAATCGAATTACACATATATATTTTCTTTGTATTATTTCAAGATATTATTAGTATACATAAAATACTACGACGGAGTTATATTCAGACGATTTTAAAATAAGTTTTCAAACGGGATAGAGCTAAGGAAATTATGGGTTATAGCTATGGAGGTTATGGGTATTGATCGAGGGTATTGCTCGTGAGGTCAACCTAACGTTTATCATTTTCGTTTCGTCCAAGTACTTTCCTGCAATATTGAATCTCAATATTAATACGTGAGCACTCATAACTTAACTTTTATATTTCAATAGTGTATCCCTGACTAGTGCTCGAGTATATAGGATTATGCATGCTTGTACATTCGATATTATCCTTAGATAGGTTTGTTGAATCCTGAATTAGATACATATGCTACTGAGATAGGGTATATGATATGCATGTCATTGGAAAGCTAACGAAAAATTAAGAACTTTTCATTTAGATATCGATTGGTTTCGATGAATGGATTAGAAGTTATAGTCAACTGAATATTAGTATTATTGTTAAAATGATTATTATTACTATCGTCGTTATTATTTTAATAGAAATATTATTGTTATTATAAAATATCATTATTACTATTATGTTAGTATTATCATTTTATCATAATAACATTTTTAGTAAATATAAATATTGTTATTTTTTTTATAGAATAATAATAATTATTATTACAAAATAATACAACTTTTTCTTATTATTATTATGATCAATATTATTTTATCAAATAAATAGGGGATACAAAGATATTTTTCACCACGCGTAATATAATTACATTAATAATACTTACCACTATAGTTTTACGATATTAAGTGAACTTTATAAATTTTACTACTTAAGATATATAAAAGTATATTTTAGCATATATAAACGTTAATATAAATTTTTATTAATAAATGACTTTTATTATTATAAAATCTAATAAATATATTTAAATATATAAAATGACTATAGTTAAGTTATATAATAAACACATATAAATTTTAGAAGTCATTTTGAGTTAAGTTGACTTTTGTTGACTTTTGCATATTAGTCTCGAGCATTAGGATTGTGGTACACTATGACTTGACCAAAAATTGTTAGACAGATATTGACCAACATATAAATATATATACTTAATATAGGTTCATGAATCCGAGACAAACACTGCACTTGTTCAGTGCCGTCATATACATAATTGCTACGAAATACAGTATTGTGAGTTTCATTTGCTCCCTTTTTATATATATTTTTGGGCTGAGAATACATGCGCTGATTTATAAATGTTTTACGAAATAGGCACAAGTACTAAAACTAATTCTATGTGGGTTTAAACCAGAAATATACCCTTAGCTTGGTAACATTAAACTACTTGTCTATGTACGGTAGGCGCGAATCCTAAAGATAGATCTATTGGGTCTGACAAACCCCATCCTGACTATGGGATGCTTTAGTACTTCGAGGTTATTTTAAACACACCTGATCTGGTGTACTTCAGAGGGTAAAACATGAATGTTAAAGCTTGTTACCGGGTGCCTACAACTTATAGAATACTTTTATACACTTGCGAGTGTACGGATATTTATAGAAACTGAAATCTTGTGGTCTATTACTATTACGGAAATGATGGATTATGATAAACTAATGAACTCACCAACCTTTTGGTTGACACTTTAAAGCATGTTTATTCTCAGGTATTAAAGAATTCTTCCGCTGTGCATTAGCTCATTTTAAGGATATTACTTGGAGTCATTCAAGACATACTTTGAAAGACGTTGCATTCGAGTCATTGAGTTCATCAAGATTAATATTAAGTCAATTATAGTTGGATGTAATATGAAATGGTATGCATGCCGTCAATTTTTGATGTAAAGAAAGTTTGTCTTTTAAAAAACGAATGCAATGTTTGTAAAACGTATCATATAGAGGTCAAATACCTCGCGATGTAATCAACTATTGTGAATCGTTTATAATGTATATGAACGGATTCTTTCATTTGATGTGATAATTCATTACAGAATACGAATGAATGAATGTAGTAATCTTTAGGAAGATAACACCTGCTAAAGCTTTACTTGAATTTCAATATGTTAATTTTAGAATGTGTAATTGATTTTGTATGAAGTTGATTGTGTATCATTGTGAAGGTAGTGTGTATAATTAATGATTTATGAATCGAAATTGAAGAATGTACAGTGTATTAATGTGAGATGTTAATATTTCTCGGGTATTACCTACCCGTTAAATATTTTCATAATTAACAGTTTGTACAACAGAATTTACAATCTTTATGAAGATATACGTTCATATATGTATTCTTCAGATATAATCATGGATTTAATATAATATTAAACTCATTTGATTTACGGTTGAAACGAGAATGAATAATCTCCAAAACCTTTAGAGATTTCATAATTGTCGCGAAATATTTCGCTAATGAAGTTATGAATCAATACATTCATCGTTACACTTGATTTATTATGAAATGGAGTTTATTGTGTTGAAGCAGTGATTAACAATTGTTAAGTTATTAACGAAGGGTGTACATCATAGCATATTAGTGATATGAATTAACTAAGTAGTACATACTAGTTGAGATTCACACGTAATTGCTTAGTACGACAAGATTTATTATTGTTTCAAATCATATATATATATAAAGTATACATATATAATTCTTCGCTAAGAATGAGTCAATACATCTTAACTCATTATTACTAATATTCCTTGGTATCTATGGGCGTATGATGTTGATGTTTGAGGTACTGAGTGTGATGTTGAGGCGTGGGATGCGGATGCTGTTGTTGATGAAGCTGATGCTGTTGGTGGTGATGCTGATGGTGCTTACAATTCTTGTGGTGTTGGTAATGTTGGTGGTACTGATGGTACTAGTGGTGTTGTTGGTGTTGCTTGTGGTACTTGGGTAGTAGGTGTGAGCCTAGCTTCCAAATCGTGCACCGTTTCCTCCAGGGTTTCTACTTTACGCTCGAGTATATGGATTTGTTCTACCCATTCCTCCGTAAGGTTTGTCAATTCTTGATATTTAGTTCGAAGTCTTCTAACTTCTTCTAGTAATGCTATCTGATTAGAATTTGGGAGTAGAGGACGAATACTATCTTGGGCTACATCGAGTCGACCTTCGAGGCTGAAAATCCTTACGATAAGAGTGTAAACGGTATTACGAATAGGTTCGCCGGTAAGTGGATCGAGTACTCCGACGTTTGGTGGTAAGTTTGGCTCATGATAAGGAGCACCTTCTTCATTTCTCCATAGGGTGAGTATTTCACGAACCCATCCCCATCTTCTGAAGAAATCACGGTAGTTGATCGGTTGGTGGGTCCCCGTCATGCTGTCTTCGGAACTAGAGGAAAAAATCGGGTGAGAAATTCATATTATGTGTTTGGAATAGGGTTTGATATGAAATGGGTATTGAATACTGAATGATATATTCGTCTCCTTGAATACGTATTTATAGCAAAAAGATTTCCGTAATTTACGGAGGAAATTTAGGAAAAGTGGTAGACAAGGTCTATTGGGATAGATATGATAAGATATGATTTGTCTATACTCCAATAATGGCAGTATGACGTGTCGAGATTATAAAATGATAAGTATGTAATCTAATAATCTTTTGATTAAAGACTTTCAATTCGTATACTGTGATAACCCAATAACATTTTCCGGTTCGCAAATCGATGCATAAAGGTATAAGGCATACAGGTACGTGATATAACAGGGAGTTATATACGTTTGAGTATGAATAGTAACAATTATAGGAGTTTCAAAAATCATGGATAATATTTCATGTAATACATATGTAATACACAAAACCATGATAGATGACATAGGAATGTCAAGAATTTCAGAAATCATGGTGTCGCATTTAAATGCGGTGGCGTAATTGGATAATACTTAGGGGAATTAGGAGAGTTCTTAGATTGGCTCGGCATTCTAAGATAAATAAAGTTCCTAAAGCATAGTGTAGCATTTAATAATTAAAGGCAACAATTAAAGGCACTATGGTCAAGGAAAGTAGTAGTCCTACATTGCTAAGGTACCTAATTGTATAAGGCACACATAAAATGCAATCCTGGTTCTCTACAACAACCTGCTCTAATACCAATCTTTGACACCCCCAAATAGGGCCTGGGGTATTTGTGTCTAATTATATCAAATCACAGTTGTATAAACGAGAATGACTCTACATGAGACATTTTGTTGAGTTTTGCAGCGGAAGATAAATATGTCTTTAATTGATATGATATGTAATGAAGACTCCAAGCATAGCAAGCAATCATCATCAAAGCAGTAGATATACAGTGGAAGCAATATTTAAGTACCTGAGAATAAACATGCTTAAAAAGTCAACACGAGGTTGAGTGAGTTCATAGGTTTGTCATAAATAATGATTTCAGTAATAGTGTTAGACCACAAGATTTGTTTTCATAAGTAGATCACTCAGATCCACTCAAGTTGATCTCCCGCAGGATCAAAAAGTTATGCCAGTGCGTGATATTTAGACTAAACGTTGTTTGCCCCGTGACAAGTTGTTCTGTCCTTGTCGTTTAATTTCATTATCAAGTAATACAAAGACTTAGTCAAATGTATCAGGGACGTTACTCCCGATAGGCCTATCCCCAATAATTAAGAATGCCGCAGCAATTAAAAATATCACTGTAGGGACTTAGTCGGACATAGCCGGGTATAGCATAGTTTAACAGTTGGTACTGATATTTAGACTAGACTTTCAAGTTTGCCCCGTAACAAGTTATCGTTTATACTTTTCGATTGGGGACTTGCTTGTCATAGCCCAACATAACACAGTTTAATAGTTGGTACTTGTATTTAGACTAGACTTTCAAGTTTGCCCCGTAACAAGTTATCATTTATACTTGTCAGTTGGGGACATGCTGGTCATAGCCCAACATATCACAGTTTAATAGTTGATACGTGTAAAAAAGTTATAAAAGTTGCGCATGTATTCTCAGCCCAAAAATGTAAAGAGTAAAAGGGATCATATGAAACTCACATTAAATAGCAGTTGAAGTATTCCACGCAAGAAGGAAAGTAAAGCAAGTAAGTGATCTGGATATCAACCTTGAGGTATAACGTTTGATTAGTTAATGTCTAACTTGACATATAGCAACTATATTGACAGTGACGTTTTTTGAGAAAAGTTCCTATTTCTCAAAAGTTTCTATTTTTGGAAACCTACAATTTATGAAAAACTTCCACTTATAGTAAGCTTCTAGTTTAAGAATGTTCGGGTTATAATTCTTAACAAAGATGTTGTACAATCTCGACCAAACTTCGTCGCTAACATGCAAGTTACTCGAATGATCTATTGTTACCGAGCGGCCCAGGATCTCTTGACCAGAATCTAAGTCTTGGCATTCGAGATCCACAAGCGTCCCATAATGGTAACAAGGATCACCCTAGGCCACAAGTAGCGGTGATGTTTGTAGTCTTTGTACGCTATCTTTAATTATAACCTTCACGTTAGGTGCGTATATACATATATATATATTCATTAATTCGATTTTAATTATAACTCCTATATATTAATTCATAAAAATACTTTTATAATTTTTAGCAACATATATTACTAATTATAACATGTTATTTATTTTAATTTTAATTGCATATAATTTATAACATTATTTACATGTTTCGGTAAAAAAATAATAAACCGAAGTAAATAGTAAAAAGTAAAAAAGTAAAAAGTAAAAAGTAAAAAGTAAAAAGTAAAAAGTAAGAAAAGAATACTTACTAGTAGTAATTCTTCAAAGAGAGAATGAGAGAAATTTTGGTGTGAGTTTGAATGAGAAATGAGGGGTATTTATACTTGAAAAAATTAGGTAAAAAGAATAAAATAATTAAAAGAAAAAGAAATATTTTAATTTTTAATGGGATTTTAAAATTCAAAAGTATTAAATGTTAGGTCATGGGATAATGCACAAAATAAAATAATAAAAGTAGTTTTCCATTATAATTTTTAATTAAAAAGTAATTTATTTATTTAAAAAAAATCGTTTATTTTAAGGAATTTTTTATATATATTTTTTAAAATAAACAAATTGATTTACTATTTTCCAAGAATATTTGTCAATATTTTTTTTTTATGAATAATAACAATACTGATAATAAAGATATTAATTATTGATATCTTATTTAAAAAGGATATTAATAATAATAATATTAATATATCAAATTAATGCGTAATTATTTACAAATAATTGTTCGTGAATCGTCGGAATTAGTCGAGGTTAAATGAAATCATATAAAGATTTTTGTTTAAATTTTCCCAAAAATTTACGGGTTGTCACAGTATCCCCCTGTTAATAGAAATTTCATCCCGAAATTTAGTTGTTGCCATCAGTCGGCGTTGTTTGTAAACAGGTGAGGATATTTTCATTTTATTTGGTCTTCACGTTGCCAGGTATGCTCGGGGCCTTTCATGAATTCCAACTAATAGGATATTATTTTGTTTCTAGCGTTTAAATCTTACGATCCATAAATTCTACGAAGTGCATTTTATTATTAATGCGGAGGTTATCTAAAGGATTTAACAAAAGTGTCACTGATTAGGTTTTCCTCAGAAAGAGATGATGACGTTATACAAGCATTTTAATATACATGAAATGTGTGATGAATAATAGTGAGCTTATTTAAACCTTGAGCGTTTATGCCACAATATTAGGGTAGATAAAACAGAGAAGAGTTCATGAAAATCATAGTCATGAAATTTGATATAGAGATCGTCATTCTTTACAACAAGAATGATGAATATGAGTTGAAAATTAGAGTTTTATCGACATTTAATAATATGGATAAAGTAATTCGATTATAGAAAGAGTATAAACGAAGCTATCGTAAAAGATTGAAATGAGGAAATTAAATGTTCGTCTTAACTTTTGATAATTCATTTGATGTGATAATTCATCGTAAAAGATTTCATTTGATGTGATAATTCATTACAGAATACGAATGAATGAATGTAGTAATCTTTAGGAAGATAACACCTGCTAAAGCTTTACTTGAATTTCAATATGTTAATTTTAGAATGTGTAATTGATTTTGTATGAAGTTGATTGTGTATCATTGTGAAGGTAGTGTGTATAATTAATGATTTATGAATCGAAATTGAAGAATGTACAGTGTATTAATGTGAGATGTTAATATTTCTCGGGTATTACCTACCCGTTAAATATTTTCATAATTAACAGTTTGTACAACAGAATTTACAATCTTTATGAAGATATACGTTCATATATGTATTCTTCAGATATAATCATGGATTTAATATAATATTAAACTCATTTGATTTACGGTTGAAACGAGAATGAATAATCTCCAAAACCTTTAGAGATTTCATAATTGTCGCGAAATATTTCGCTAATGAAGTTATGAATCAATACATTCATCGTTACACTTGATTTATTATGAAATGGAGTTTATTGTGTTGAAGCAGTGATTAACAATTGTTAAGTTATTAACGAAGGGTGTACATCATAGCATATTAGTGATATGAATTAACTAAGTAGTACATACTAGTTGAGATTCACACGTAATTGCTTAGTACGACAAGATTTATTATTGTTTCAAATCATATATATATATATATATATAAAGTATACATATATAATTCTTCGCTAAGAATGAGTCAATACATCTTAACTCATTATTACTAATATTCCTTGGTATCTATGGGCGTATGATGTTGATGTTTGAGGTACTGAGTGTGATGTTGAGGCATGGGATGCGGATGTTGTTGTTGATGAAGCTGATGCTGTTGGTGGTGATGCTGATGGTGCTTACAATTCTTGTGGTGTTGGTAATGTTGGTGGTACTGATGGTACTAGTGGTGTTGTTGGTGTTGCTTGTGGTACTTGGGTAGTAGGTGTGAGCCTAGCTTCCAAATCGTGCACCGTTTCCTCCAGGGTTTCTACTTTACGCTCGAGTATATGGATTTGTTCTACCCATTCCTCCGTAAGGTTTGTTAATTCTTGATATTTAGTTCGAAGTCTTCTAACTTCTTCTAGTAATGCTATCTGATTAGAATTTGGGAGTAGAGGACGAATACTGTCTTGGGCTACATCGAGTCGACCTTCGAGGCGGAAAATCCTTACGAAAAGAGTGTAAACGGTATTACGAATAGGTTCGCCGGTAAGTGGATCGAGTACTCCAACGTTTGGTGGTAAGTTTGGCTCATGATAAGGAGCACCTTCTTCATTTCTCCATAGGGTGAGTATTTCACGAACCCATCCCCATCTTCTGAAGAAATCACGGTAGTTGATCGGTTGGTGGGTCCCCGTCATGCTGTCTTCGGAACTAGAGGAAAAAATCGGGTGAGAAATTCATATTATGTGTTTGGAATAGGGTTTGATATGAAATGGGTATTGAATACTGAATGATATATTCGTCTCCTTGAATACGTATTTATAGCAAAAAGATTTCCGTAATTTACGGAGGAAATTTAGGAAAAGTGGTAGACAAGGTCTATTGGGATAGATATGATAAGATATGATTTGTCTATACTCCAATAATGGCAGTATGACGTGTCGAGATTATAAAATGATAAGTATGTAATCTAATAATCTTTTGATTAAAGACTTTCAATTCGTATACTGTGATAACCCAATAACATTTTCCGATTCGCAAATCGATGCATAAAGGTATAAGGCATACAGGTACGTGATATAACAGGGAGTTATATACGTTTGAGTATGAATAGTAACAATTATAGGAGTTTCAAAAATCATGGATAATATTTCATGTAATACATATGTAATACAAAAAACCATGATAGATGACATAGGAATGTCAAGAATTTCAGAAATCATGGTGTCGCATTTAAATGCGGTGGCGTAATTGGATAATACTTAGGGGAATTAGGAGAGTTCTTAGATTGGCTCGGCATTCTAAGATAAATAAAGTTCCTAAAGCATAGTGTAGCATTTAATAATTAAAGGCAACAATTAAAGGCACTATGGTCAAGGAAAGTAGTAGTCCTACATTGCTAAGGTACCTAATTGTATAAGGCACACATAAAATGCAATCCTGGTTCTCTACAACAACCTGCTCTAATACCAATCTTTGACACCCCCAAATAGGGCCTGGGGTATTTGTGTCTAATTATATCAAATCACAGTTGTATAAACGAGAACGACTCTACATGAGACATTTTGTTGAGTTTTGCAGCGGAAGATAAATATGTCTTTAATTGATATGATATGTAATGAAGACTCCAAGCATAGCAAGCAATCATCATCAAAGCAGTAGATATACAGCGGAAGCAATATTTAAGTACCTGAGAATAAACATGCTTAAAAAGTCAACACGAGGTTGAGTGAGTTCATAGGTTTGTCATAAATAATGATTTCAGTAATAGTGTTAGACCACAAGATTTGTTTTCATAAGTAGATCACTCAGATCCACTCAAGTTGATCTCCCGCAGGATCAAAAAGTTATGCCAGTGCGTGATATTTAGACTAAACTTTGTTTGCCCCGTGACAAGTTGTTCTGTCCTTGTCGTTTAATTTCATTATCAAGTAATACAAAGACTTAGTCAAATGTATCGGGGACGTTACTCCCGATAGGCCTATCCCCAATAATTAAGAATGCCGCAGCAATTAAAAATATCACTGTAGGGACTTAGTCGGACATAGCCGGGTATAGCATAGTTTAACAGTTGGTACTGATATTTAGACTAGACTTTCAAGTTTGCCCCGTAACAAGTTATCATTTATACTTTTCGGTTGGGGACTTGCTGGTCATAGCCCAACATAACACAGTTTAATAGTTGGTACTTGTATTTAGACTAGACTTTCAAGTTTGCCCCGTAACAAGTTATCATTTATACTTGTCAGTTGGGGACATGCTGGTCATAGCCCAACATATCACAGTTTAATAGTTGATTCGTGTAAAAAAGTTATAAAAGTTGCGCATGTATTCTCAGCCCAAAAATGTAAAGAGTAAAAGGGATCATATGAAACTCACATTAAATAGCAGTTGAAGTATTCCACGCAAGAAGGAAAGTAAAGCAAGTAAGTGATCTGGATATCAACCTTGAGGTATAACGTTTGATTAGTTAATGTCTAACTTGACATATAGCAACTATATTGACAGTGACGTTTTTTGAGAAAAGTTCCTATTTCTCAAAAGTTTCTATTTTTGGAAACCTACAATTTATGAAAAACTTCCACTTATAGTAAGCTTCTAGTTTAAGAATGTTCGGGTTATAATTCTTAACAAAGATGTTGTACAATCTCGACCAAACTTCGTCGCTAACATGCAAGTTACTCGAATGATCTATTGTTACCGAGCGGCCCAGGATCTCTTGACCAGAATCTAAGTCTTGGCATTCGAGATCCACAAGCGTCCCATAATGGTAACAAGGATCACCCTAGGCCACAAGTAGCGGTGATGTTTGTAGTCTTTGTACGCTATCTTTAATTATAACCTTCACGTTAGGTGCGTATATACATATATATTCATTAATTCGATTTTAATTATAACTCCTATATATTAATTCATAAAAATACTTTTATAATTTTTAGCAACATATATTACTAATTATAACATGTTATTTATTTTAATTTTAATTGCATATAATTTATAACATTATTTACATGTTTCGGTAAAAAAATAATAAACCGAAGTAAATAGTAAAAAGTAAAAAAGTAAAAAAGTAAAAAAGTAAAAAGTAAAAAGTAAAAAGTAAAAAGTAAAAAGTAAGAAAAGAATACTTACTAGTAGTAATTCTTCAAAGAGAGAATGAGAGAAATTTTGGTGTGAGTTTGAATGAGAAATGAGGGGTATTTATACTTGAAAAAATTAGGTAAAAAGAATAAAATAATTAAAAGAAAAAGAAATATTTTAATTTTTAATGGGATTTTAAAATTCAAAAGTATTAAATGTTAGGTCATGGGATAATGCACAAAATAAAATAATAAAAGTAGTTTTCCATTATAATTTTTAATTAAAAAGTAATTTATTTATTTAAAAAAAATCATTTATTTTAAGGATTTTTTTATATATATTTTTTAAAATAAACAAATTGATTTACTATTTTATAAGAATATTTGTCAATATTTTTTTTATTCATAATAACAATACTGATAATAAAGATATTAATTATTGATATCTTATTTAAAAAGGATATTAATAATAATAATATTAATATATCAAATTAATGCGTAATTATTTACAAATAATTGTTCGTGAATCGTCGGAATTAGTCGAGGTTAAATGAAATCATATAAAGATTTTTGTTTAAATTTTGCCAGAAATTTACAGGTTGTCACAGTATCCCCCTGTTAATAGAAATTTCGTCCCAAAATTTAGTTGTTGCCATCAGTCGGCGTTGTTTGTAAACAAGTGAGGATATTTTCATTTTATTTGGTCTTCACGTTCCCAGGTATGCTCAGGGCCTTTCGTGAATTCCAACTAATAGGATATTATTTTGTTTCTAGCGTTTAAATCTTACGATCCATAAATTCTACGAAGTGCATTTTATTATTAATGCGGAGGTTATCTAAAGGATTTAACAAGAGTGTCACTGATTAGGTTTTCCTTAGAAAGAGATGATGACGTTATACAAGCATTTCAATATACATGGAATGTGTGATGAATAATAGTGAGCTTATTTAAACCTTGAGCGTTTATGCCACAATATTAAGGTAGATAAAATAGAGAAGAGTTCATGAAAATCATAGTCATGAAATTTGATATAGATCGTCATTCTTTACAACAAGAATGATGAATATGAGTTGAAAATTAGAGTTTTATCGACATTTAATAATATGGATAAAGTAATTCGATTATAGAAAGAGTATAAACGAAGCTATCGTAAAAGATTGAAATGAGGAAATTAAATGTTCGTCTTAACTTTTGACGTAGCCACGATTGATTTCCGGGATTCAAGGAATTAGAGGAAATCTTCGTAGTCTATAGGATTTGATTCTCCGGTAATTAAGGAAATTAGGATTTTCTTTAATTAAATGCGATGAATTGCCTCGATTGCTGTGTCTGGAATTTCGCTATAAATTAGCTTCTTCCGTTTCATTATCTTCACCACTTCTATATTTTCTTTCCTCAATTCATATTTCCAAAAGATTTGTTAATATGCTCAATCCAGTTCTTGTTCTTGACCTTATATTGGTTATCGCCATAATCTTCCTTCTTTTCCAACTCCCACCAGAGGAGTCTGTTTACTTCTATTATGCTCTAGGATTTATTATGTTTTTAGTTCTCCCGTGTCTTTATATTGCTATACGCATTGATATACATGGTTTGTAATTTCAATGTTGTTATCAGGCTTTATATTTTCCCTTATATGTCGGAGCTCTTTGCCTTTTTATTCTCCTCTCAACTCTAAGTAAAGCGAGTAATGGTCCAGAATTTGTAGGTATGAAGTTTCGAATGAACATAATATACAAAGCAGAAGGAAAAGTAATAGCACGATTTGATTTGTCAAATTATCAGAATATCTGGAAAAGACCGAATCATCAAGAAAAATATTTTCTTGATATGTTTAGAGGTTAAATAGAATGTAAGAGTCGTGTAACATGGAAAATGATGATTATAAAGTTTATGAATCATCATCTTCCATTAAAAATTTAGCATGACTTACTGTAATATAATCACGTTGGCCTGATGTCATTATATTATACTAACTCATGCTTCAATTCCCAACACTACTTCAAATCATTCAAAATTTAAACTTGAATTTTACAGAATATAGAAACTAAAACAGTTTCCTTTATGATGTGATAAAGATATCGCAAGGAGACAATTAATTACGGTCAAGAATCGTTATGAAGATATCTTCAGAAATATAGAGGATATTTATAACGAAAGATACGGTGATATCTTAGAATTTCTAAGATCCAAAGACGAGGAAAATTCTTCTGTTTCCTCTGCATTTAATGCTACCATATCGGAATCATTGGTTATCAATCCGAGATGGTTTCAAGAATTTTTTTTTTTTTTAGATGATTAAACGCTGATTGTAATCGTCAACGAATCTAATGGTTAACGAATAGGCGTTATTGATTTTAAAAGTGATGAGTGATAATTTCGGTGGTTTGATGTGATAATTCATTGCAGAATACGAATGAATGAATGTAGTAATCTTTAGGAAGATAACACCTGCTAAAGCTTTACTTGAATTTCGATATGTTAATTTCAGAATGTGTAATTAATTTTGTATGAAGTTGATTGTGTATCATTGTGAAGGTAGTGTGTATAATTAATGATTTATGAATCGAAATTGAAGAATGTACAGTGTATTAATGTGAGATGTAAATATTTCTCGGGTATTACCTACCCGTTAAATATTTTCACAATTAACAGTTTGTACAACAGAATTTACAATCTTTATGAAGATATACGTTCATATATGTATTCTTCAGATATAATCATGAATTTAATATAATATTAAACTCATTTGATTTACGGTT
The DNA here is from genome assembly GCF_046630445.1 of Rutidosis leptorrhynchoides. NCBI lineage: Eukaryota > Viridiplantae > Streptophyta > Magnoliopsida > Asterales > Asteraceae > Rutidosis > Rutidosis leptorrhynchoides. The sequence goes on along the minus strand of NC_092334.1, from coordinate 495,778,797 downwards.
GAAACGAGAATGAATAATCTCCAAAACTTTTAGATATTTCATAATTGTCGCGAAATATTTCGCTAATGAAGTTATGAATCAATACATTCATCGTTACACTTGATTTATTATGAAATGGAGTTTATTGTGTTGAAGCAGTGATTAACAATTGTTAAGTCATTAACGAAGGGTGTACATCATAGCATATTAGTGATATGAATTAACCAAGTAGTACATACTAGTTGAGATTCACACGTAATTGCTTAGTACGACAAGATTTATTATTGTTCCAAATCATATATATATATATATAAAGTATACATATATAATTCTTCGCTAAGAATGAGTCAATACATCTTAACTCATTATTACTAATATTCCTTGGTATCTATGGGCGTATGATGTTGATGTTTGAGGTACTGAGTGTGATGTTGAGGCGTGGGATGCGGATGTTGTCGTTGATGAAGCTGATGCTGTTGGTGGTGATGCTGATGGTGCTTATAATTCTTGTGGTGTTGGTAATGTTGGTGGTACTGATGGTACTAGTGGTATTATTGGTGTTGCTTATGGTACTTGGGTAGTAGGTGTGAGCCTAGCTTCCAAATCGTGCACCGTTTCCTCCTGGGTTTCTACTTTACGCTTGAGTCTATGGATTTGTTCTACCCATTCCTCCGTAAGGTTTGTCAATTCTTGATATTTAGTTCGAAGTCTTCTAACTTCTTCTAGTAATCCTATCTGATTAGAACTTGGGAGTAGAGGACGAATACTGTCTTGGGCTACATCGAGTCGACCTTCGAGGCAGAAAATCCTTGCGAAAAGAGTGTAAATGGTATTACGAATAGGTTCGCCGGTAAGTGGATCGAGTACTCTGACGTTTGGTGGTAAGTTTGGCTCATGATAAGGAGCACCTTCTTCGTTTCTCCATAGGGTGAGTATTTCACGAACCCATCCCCATCTTCTGAAGAAATCACGGTAGTTGATCGGTTGGTGGGTCCCCGTCATGCTGTCTTCGGAACTAGAGGAAAAAATCGGGTGAGAAATACATATTATGTGTTTGGAATAGGGTTTGATATGAAATGGGTATTGAATACTGAATGATATATTCGTCTCCTTGAATACGTATTTATAGCAAAAAGATTTCCGTAATTTACGGAGGAAATTTAGGAAAAGTGGTAGACAAGGTCTATTGGGATAGATATGATAAGATATGATTTGTCTATATTCCAATAATGGCAGTATGACGTGTCGAGATTATAAAATGATAAGTATGTAATCTAATAACCTTTTGATTAAAGACTTTCAATTCGTATACTGTGATAACCCAATAACATTTTCCGGTTCGCAAACCGATGCATAAAGGTATAAGGCATACAGGTACGTGATATAACATGGAGTTATATACGTTTGAGTATGAATAGTAACAATTATAGGAGTTTCAAAAATCATGGATAATATTTCATGTAATACATATGTAATACACAAAACCATGATAGATGACATAGGAATGTCAAGAATTTCAAAAATCATGGTGTCGCATTTAAATGCGGTGGCGTAATTGGATAATACTTAGGGGAATTAGGAGAGTTCTTAGATTGACTCGGCATTCTAAGATAAATAAAGTTCCTAAAGCATAGTGTAGCATTTAACAATTAAAGGCAACAATTAAAGGCACTATGGTCAAGGAAAGTTGTAGTCCTACATTGCTAAGGTACCTAATTATATAAGGCACACATAAAATGCAATCCTGGTTCTCTACAACAACCTGCTCTGATACCAATCTTTGACACCCCCAAATAGGGCCTGGGGTATTTGTGTCTAATTATATCAAATCACAGTTGTATAAACGAGAACGACTCTACATGAGACGTTTTGTTGAGTTTTGCAGCGGAAGATAAATATGTCTTTAATTGATATGATATGTAATGAAGACTCCAAGCATAGCAAGCAATCATCATCAAAGCAGTAGATATACAGCGGAAGCAATATTTAGGTACCTGAGAATAAACATGCTTAAAAAGTCAACACGAGGTTGAGTGAGTTCATAGGTTTGTCATAAATAATGATTTCAGTAATAGTGTTAGACCACAAGATTTGTTTTCATAAGTAGATCACTCAGATCCACTCAAGTTGATCTCCCGCAGGATCAAAAAGTTATGCCAGTGCGTGATATTTAGACTAAACGTTGTTTGCCCTGTGACAAGTTGTTCTGTCCTTGTCGTTTAATTTCATTATCAAGTAATACAAAGACTTAGACAAATGTATCGGGGACGTTACTCCCGATAGGCATATCCCTAATAATTAAGAATGCCGCAGCAATTAAAAATATCACTGTAGGGACTTAGTCGGACATAGCCGGGTATAGCATAGTTTAACAGTTGGTACTGATATTTAGACTAGACTTTCAAGTTTGCCCCGTAACAAGTTATCGTTTATACTTTTCGGTTGGGGGCTTGCTGGTCATAGCCCAACATAACACAGTTTAATAGTTGGTACTTGTATTTAGACTAGACTTTCAAGTTTGCCCCGTAACAAGTTATCGTTTATACTTGTCGGTTGGGGACTTGCTGGTCATAGCCCAACATATCACAGTTTAATAATTGATACGTGTAAAACAGTTATAAAAGTTGCGCATGTATTCTCAGCCCAAAAATGTAAAGAGTAAAAGGGATCATATGAAACTCACATTAAATAGCAGTTGAAGTATTCCATGCAAGAAGGAAAGTAAAGCAAGTAAGTGATCTGGATATCAACCTTGAGGTATAACGTTTGATTAGTTAATGTCTAACTTGACATATAGCAACTATATTGACAGTGACGGTTTTCGAGAAAAGTTCCTATTTCTCAAAAGTTTCTATTTTTGGAAACCTACTATTTATGAAAAACTTCCACTTATAGTAAGCTTCTAGTTTAAGAATGTTCGGGTTATAATTCTTAACAAAGATGTTGTACAATCTCGCCCAAACTTCGTCGCTAACATGCAAGTTACTCGAATGATCTATTGTTACCGAGCGGCCCAGGATCTCTTGACCAGAATCTAAGTCTTGGCATTCGAGATCCAAAAGCGTCCCATAATGGTAACAAGGATCACCCTAGGCCACAAGTAGCGGTGATGTTTGTAGTCTTTGTACGCTATCTTTAATTATAACCTTCACGTTAGGTGCGTATATACATATATATTCATTAATTCGATTTTAATTATAACTCTTATATATTAATTCATAAAAATACTTTTATAATTTTTAGTAACATATATTACTAATTATAACATGTTATTTATTTTAATTTTAATTACATATAATTTATAACATTATTTACATGTTTCGGTAAAAAAATAATAAACCGAAGTAAATAGTAAAAAGTAAAAAAGTAAAAAAGTAAAAAGTAAAAAGTAAAAAGTAAGAAAAGAATACTTACTAGTAGTAATTCTTCAAAGAGAGAATGAGAGAAATTTTGGTGTGAGTTTGAATGAGAAATGAGGGGTATTTATACTTGAAAAAATTAGGTAAAAAGAATAAAATAATTAAAAGAAAAAGAAATATTTTAATTTTTAATGGGATTTTAAAATTCAAAAGTATTAAATGTTAGGTCATGGGATAATGCACAAAATAAAATAATAAAAGTAGTTTTCCATTATAATTTTTAATTAAAAAGTAATTTATTTATTTAAAAAAAATCATTTATTTTAAGGATTTTTTTATATATATTTTTTAAAATAAACAAATTGATTTACTATTTTCCAAGAATATTTGTCAATATATTTTTTTATTCATAATAACAATACTGATAATAAAGATATTAATTATTGATATCTTATTTAAAAAGGATATTAATAATAATAATATTAATATATCAAATTAATGCGTAATTATTTATAAATAATTGTTCGTGAATCGTCGGAATTAGTCGAGGTTAAATGAAATCATATAAAGATTTTTGTTTAAATTTTGCCAGAAATTTACGGGTTGTCACATATTACCCATAGACCAGATCTCTACGCCCAACTCTTAATCTACATCCTTGAGATCTATGAATACCTGATCAAGCATAGATTAATCTTGACCAATGTTTTTTTGTGTGTAAATCATCTGTACAGGTTGCATGGCTAGTAGCCAGTTCACAGGGTTTGTTTTCTTACCATACAGGTGTCTGAACCATGGATTTGTTGCGGTTTTTGTGTTAGTTGTTCTTTAATCTGTTATTATTTGTTCTTGTGTGTTTCTGATTATCTATTTTTGTGTGCTGGTTATATTTGATCTGTGTTTTTTTATTATGAAAGATGATGATGATATTGGTTCATCCAAGGCTACTCAAGTTAGTAGTCTTGATTTTGGTGATCCTCCGTACCTTCATGTTAGTGATACAAGTACAACTGCACTTATATCACTTAAGCTAAAAGGGACATAGAATTACAATGTATGGAGTAGATCTATGTTGCTAGCACTGCAAACTAAGAACTAGGTTGGTATTGATGGTACTTGTATCAAAAGTGAAACTGATCAAGTTCTTAGAATGCAGTGGGATAGCTGCAATTATGTTGTGTCATCTTGGATTTTAAATTCTATATCAGAGGAGTTGTTTTCTGGACAAGTATTTTCTAAATTGGCTAAAACTATTTGGGATGAATTAAAAGAAAATTACGAGAAAATAGATGGCTCAATTACTTTTAATCTTCACCAAAAATTAAATAGCTTGTCCCAGAGTGGTTCCTCTGTCACTGATTATTATCATAAGTTGAATGCTTTATGGAAACAGTTTGATGCTCTTGTCAAACTACCTGATTGTGTGTGTACTGCTAGTGATGATTTTAAGGCACATACTGATCTTATTAAACTTATGAAATTTTCAATGGGATTAGATGAATCTTATGCCTCCATAAGGAGCAATATTTTATTGAATCATCCTCTTCCTTCTATCAAAAGTGTTTTTGCAACTGTTTCAAGAGAAGAATCTCACAGAGGTTCTTTTCAACAGAGCAGTTCTTCAAAAACTCAAACTTCTGCTTTTATTGTTTCAAAAATTTTTGATAACAAAAGAGTTATTGGAAGAGGTTGAAATCCTAATTTCAAATCTACTAAATGTGGTAAAGTGGGACACACAATTAAAAGGTGCTATACAATTGTTGGGTATCCTCCTGGTTGGGTTGAGGGGGTGAATAATCTGTTTAGTAATGGAAAGGTTGTTTCTATGAGACGCCCTAAAACCCAACTCCAGAAAAACGATAATTTTTTTACAACACTACGTGCCACGCCGTAATATTGGCTTTTAACCCACAGTTTTCTAACATATAAATCATTACTAGATTTTCCAAAATAACATACATTTCATTCATAACTTAGGTTTAACATTTACAAGTCATTAAACATTATAACATAACCATCTTCATAACTCGACATAACAAGTTAAGACATATCAAGCTACATGAAATTAACATATACAAACGTCAATATTTGATCAATATTTGACCACTTTGTAAAACATAGTTAACCCTTGACAAACTTTGGAGTCTACACAAGCGGTTACCAAAGATATGATCCAAAAGAAGACTTGCATACCACTTACACTATCCAATGCTCCTCTAATCCTTGATAGGTTCCTTACCCTCCCGATGTCTGCGAGTACCTACATATCATAATTACATACAACGTAAGCAATTTACATAGTGAGAGTATAATGAGTAATGGGCAACATTAATATCATAATATGGCATGTCAATACTGTAAGACCCTAATATTGATTGTACATAGAGTATTTATGGTGTACTTAAGTGGGTGAAGCGTGGAACGAATTATTAAACTGGCAGGCTATTCTGACCTCTGTGCGCGCCGCGCAAGGTCAAGGGTGCGCGCCTCGCACCCCATCTGGGACAGTTTTCATGTTTCATTTTAATTAGAGTTTAATGAGGGGTTTTTTGGTCTTTTCACTTGAGGACGGATCTGAGACCTTATCAGCTGGTTTGGATCCAATTTTTGATCACTTTCACATCCATTCAACACTCTCATTCATTCTTAGAGAGAGAGAGAGAGTTCTAGAGAGAGAATCGGGGTTTTGGAGAAGAAGAAGCACAAATTTATCAAAAGCTCGAGTATTAAAGTTGTTCACCTCATTCCTAGCTACATTTTGGTTGTTGTGGTAAGTTCTAACTTCGAATTTCAATGTTTGATTTGATATTCAAAGCTAGGGTTTAAACTTGAATTGTAGAGAAACCCATTTAAACTCTTGAAGTGAGTTCATTGATGCTAGTAATCGGGTTTATTGTTGTTGTTGGTGGGTTTTGGGTTGAAAACTGACTTGGCCATGATTTAGGACTTGGAATTGGGTTTAATCACTAGGCTTGGTGATTATGAAAGTGTTAGAACCCATTTTAGTGTATTTGAAAGACTAATTTTGAATTGAGTCAAAATTAGGGTTTATGGGTGATTTTGAGAATGATAAGTGCTTAACACTTGTGTTTGAGTTTAATTGGAGTATTAGGACCATTTTCACTTGTGTTAGTGATTATTGGTTAGTATGGGCGCGTTTTGTGCTTGGAAGTGCAATTGTCGAAATTGCAATAAGTCTCGTTTTGAGTTGGTTTGTAAACCCACTCTAAGTGTGTTAGTTGTATTGTGATATTGGAATAGGTACATTCCATCAGCGAGTTGTGGATTATTCGGTAGCATTCATCAAGACGACAAGTTGAGTGTTAATATCCTATGTGCATATGTATGTGTAGGATGGGTGCGGGTCGGGTGAAGTGGTTCTCGGTTATAGAGCTCACTTAACATATAGGTGGATTTGATGGACTTGTGTAATAGGTCCAATTGGCACGGTTTTGCGTTTTGGTTGACCACCTTCTGCGAGGTGCACACTTTGTGTGTAAGTTATCACATATGCTTGTGATGTGGATTATACAACCCCAATGGCGAAGTGTTGGTATTGAGTTGTGATTGGAGAAGTGGATCACGTTTGTATGCGGATTCACGATGACTCGTGTGGCTCGGTCATCTTATAGAGGTAGTGATCTCGTGTGGTTGCGGATTTACTAAGGCTCATGTAGTTCGGCCAACCTCGATGTTGTTGTGGTAATGAAGATAGTAGTCTCGTGTGGATGCGGATTTACTATGGCTCGTGTAGTTCGTCCAAATCTTCATTGTGGTAATTGACTGTTGGTATTGGATTAAGGGGTTAACCTTGGGAGTTGTACGCTTTATTGTTATATATATCATTGTATCATTGTAATGTAGCTAACCCTCCGGGTGTAGCTTGTTGGGGTCGTTCATATCGTCATTGGTGAACTTACTTTGTTGACTTTTTAGCTTGTGTATAGCGATCGTACGGTATGCTAGTTGAGCTTGCCTTATACTTGGATGCTCCGGTATGTGTTACTTGATTATTTGTGTGGCGTGTCCATTTTATGCATATATATGTATGTAGTATATTCTCACTCACTAAGCTTTAGCTTACCCTCTCGTTGTTTACATTTTTATAGATTTGCATGGAGGCGGTGGCTCGGGTAAGCGTGGGAACTAGTGGACTCGCGTAGGTTGCTTTAGAAGACGTTCTTTAGATTGATTAGGATTGGGTACCGTATCTCCAATCGCCATGCTCGGTCTTTATTTTGTGTTAAAAATCTTGTGGTCATAAATTTGCATTTTTACGAAAGTCGTAAAACGGTCGATGTGGGCCCGGTGTCGTAAAACTCATTTTATTATTGGAACGTGTTAGTTTTACTTATTATAATGTGTTGTGAAAACCGTTTCGTCTAAAAGTGTCAGGAAGTGGGAAATCATTAAACGAAAAATGGAAAATCCGGACAGAAGCTGTTGGACTCTGTGCGCGACGCGCACAGCAAGGGTTGCGTGCCGCACATCCTTCTGTAAATAATAAAAAAAACATTTTGCGTATTCGGTTGGATAACGGGTTGGGTCGTTACAAGTGGTATCAGAGTATGGTCTAAGGGATTTAGGTGACTTGAGATAGGTGCCTAGACTTAGACTTTTGTGTGTGCTTATTTGCTGCGGGACTTGTAGTGAACGGGTCGAAATGGGAACTTGGTTAGTGCCTTAGCGTGTAGGTGAACTAATTAGGATTTTGACTTGTGTAGTGATATGATTCTTGCGTATGTTTATATCGCGTAGAATTTTTGTTGTGTTGGTTTATATCATCGAGCGAGGCGGTCGTTGTACTAACAAGTTGATACGGCGTGTGTGCATAATAAGGACTTGCAAACCTTATTACGGGTGCAAATCATGTCTAACAAGTAATGTACGATGAGTGTTGAGCAAGATGGGGCGGTGTTGTACGTGTAGTTTTATACGTTCATGGACTAATCATTTTTTCATTCTTTAGAATGACAACGCAGAACGAGATCGAGACGAATGACGAGGAGTTTAACGCTAGAGTTGCGGTCGCCGTTGCGGAGCAAATGGGTGCGTTTCGAGAAGAAATGGATAGGAAGTATTTTGAATTTCGGAGTAGTAGTGAAATGGAGCGTTGTCTTAAGAGCTTCATGAGGACTAAACCCTCGATGTATGACGGGAAGCCGGATCCTTTGGTAAGCACAACTTGGATTTCGGATGTTGAAGGGTGTTTTCGTACTATTGATTGCCCTCCTAAGAAGAGGACAAGACTGGCCACTAGCTTGTTGCGGGGTAGGGTGAAGGATTGGTTGGATGGTAAGATTGATCTTATCGGTGGAGAACCGTTTATGGCGTTATCGTGGGACGGGTTTAAGAAGGAATTCTTCGAGGAGTTCTGGACGCAAGCCGATTTGGTGGAATTGCGTGATGAGTTGCGAAATTTGCGACAAGGATCTATGGACTTGAATACTCTCAAGACGACCTTTATGGCGAAGGCTTGTTTTTGCCCAGAGTATATGGGGAATGATCGTATGTTGATGGAAGATTTCTATCGAACTTTGAATGATGACTTGAAGAACAAAATTATCCGAGGTCACGCGAAATCGTTTGCGAAATTATTCGCCGTGGCTAGAGGTTTCGAGTCGTATTCGCGATTAGTGGTTAGTGAACCTTCAAGTAAGAGAAGGGTTGTTTCGTATGGTGCTCCAAGTAAGAGAACTAAGGATGCAAGTGTGAACACGGGTGGTACACGGACGAGTATATCGGATATTAGTGCGTCTAGATGTTACAATTGTGGCGTGAGGGGTCACAAGTCTTGGGAATGTTCGGTGCCAAAGAGTGATGGCACGATGTGCTTCAATTTCCAAGAAGAAGGACATCATAAGTCGGAGTGTCCCGAGTTAGCAGGGACGGGTGTGGCGAGAAGATGTTAAGGTACTTTTCGTTTTAATAAATATGTCCTTTGATTATTTATTATGTGCCGATGAGTTTGGGTTTGTTAACTGCCTTGTGTTATGCATAATATTGTTATGGGTGACGTTCCTAATGGAATTACCCTACGGTGACGTTTTGATTAATGGGCGAAGGGCGTAAGACTTGGTGCAACCATGTGACGACCCGGGAATTTCCGACCAAATTTAAACCTAAACTTTATGTGTTTCCGACACGATAAGCAAAGTCTGTAATATTGAAGTCTCAAAAATTTTGAACTATTTCATATATGCAAATACCCTTCGACCGTTTCCGACGATTCACGAACAATTAATTATTGAATGAATGTGTGTGTGTGTGTGTATATATATATATATATATATATGGTTTATAATCATAATTATTATTAGATTGTAATATATAAATATTAAATATTCTATTATATATATTACATAATTATAAAGGATTACATAATAAATAGTATGTAATATTAATTACAAGTAAAAAATATGATTGTTGTATTAACACTATTCTTATTATTATTACTTTTATTATTATTATTATCATCAATATTAGTATTATTAATATTATTATTTTCAATATACACCATAGATATGAAGTTGATATATATAAATTGTTATAACTGTTATCATTAAAAATCATTTTTTTATGATGATCATTATTGTTAATATTATTATTATTAATATTAATAATTAATATTATTATTAATAAATTTATATTTATTATTAGAAATAAAATTACAAAGAATCATATATACGAAATCAGTTCCCAATCACTATCCTACTGTGTTTAAATTTTGTTCCTGTCCGTTAAGGTAAATGAATCGAATCCTTTAATACCATAAGACAAACAATCAAACACAAAATCTGTTAGGGATCACTTCAACTATTATTTTCTTTCTGTACCTGCATAATCTTCTTGTCGACCATCTCCATAAGATTACAAACAATTTATATAATATGAATTAGTTAAATACAAGAGTTGTTGGAAATTAAACTGTTAGGGTATCGATTTCTGTTGTGTATCAACATCAATTGCTATTTCATCTGTCCTTCCTGTCTGTGTAATTGTACCCGATGGCATAAATTTCTCAATGCCAGCAAAACTGATCAAATCACCTTTACTAACTCCACAATACTACTATAATCAAAACGTGTTCAAACCAGAATCGTCACCCATTTACTAGTACGGTTCTCGTTAGTAATCAAGAACCAAAAACACACACCACACAAACATAACTCAACCATCACCACCTTGCCTCTCTCTACAATCCTTGATCATGAAACCCTCGTAAACCACACAACAATGTTATTCGCTACTGCTGCACTAGTTCTTGTTTCCATTACAAGTTACTATCTTCAAACATCACTTTCCATCACTATCGTGATACTCCATCACAACCACCACCTTAAATTGCCACCATAAAATCATAACCCGTTAAAGACTCACCACCTTGAATTTTCAATCGACACCACCATCTTCTTTCGAAAACCAAACCTGCTGCTACCTCCTGTGCTACCGCTACTGCCGTTACTCTTTTCATTGTTTTGATCAACCATACATCACCACCATTAATTGATCACCTGCATTTTTTTCTGTTGCCTTTTGTTGCTGTGTGAACAGCCGGGACAACCACCATATCTATCTCTCTTTATTTATATATCTCTCTCCATTTTCTTTCTCTTATTTCCTGTTTTCTGAATTACACCAACATATTCTATTACAGCTTGATTACTACAACTGCTACTACTTCTGTTTTCCTGTCGAATAAACCCAAACCAAACAACCTGCTGTTCTCTTTTATTTCTGTTTTTAATACTGTAACGAGGAAGATGGATGAAGAAATGTTGAATATTTTTAAGATAGCACGAGATATATAAGAGTGATGATGTTAAAATAAAAATGATTGATGATGTCCTACAATCTGTTTTCTTTACTCGACAACCTTTAATCAATGAATACCCACTCACAATAATTTATTTGATAATGAAATTACAAAGGTGAATGATACAGATAAGTGACGTTCCTGTTTAATATCTGGACGAATAAGGCTCTTTTAACTTGTGCAAGTGGATCGATGATAATGATAATTGTATGATGGTGGGGAAAAGTTATCGATAATGATAAGTTGTTGTTACTTTTAACGACACAAGTGGGTAATGAAGACCCCACTCAAAAACCTAATATGGTACGGAGTATTTGTTTGTTATTTTTTTAAGCCATCGAATAATTGTTTTAAAGAGGGCCGTGAATTGCTCTAGAGATTGGGTCCTTAATTGCTAATTGGATTGGTGTAACATGGGTTTATTAAATTGTTGTGTGGCCAAGATGATGAGCTGTTGTTCCTTTTATTCACGTCCATTAAGTTTAATCTCCATCGAAATCTTTATATTGCTCCCCACTAGCTAACTATGGTGGGTACCAACGTGGTCTGTCTGATTGGAAATCAAATTGTGGAGGTTACGTTGCGTCTAGTGGGTACCAAGGTTGGTCCCTTTCAAGTTACGTGAATACTCCTGGTAAACCCTCATAAACCGAAAACCTTGGATATTAAATAGGTTGATTTTGTATTTTGGGCTATGTACATCGAGTAAATGCAACCGTCACCTTGTTGGGTTTTAGGATACTTGGACTTCTAGTAATAGGCTTTGATATAAATAAGCATGTTGTTAAGTGGGCTTGACTAAATATATATGTTGGGCTGCCATATATTTCCTTTTTAAATGGACCGTGAATTTTATTGTTGGGCCTATAAGAAACCCGTAGTCCACGAACAAGGATAGCATGGTATTGTTTTGGTACGTAAATAAGCAATAGCAGCAATCTTGTATCTCTTTTCCTTAGGCTTTGTCAAGTTGTTGACTACTAAATGGTTTGGTAGATCCTATATTTTATGGATGATGATGATAATGATATAGATGATGATTTGATAATCATAAAGATGATGTTTGGTATTAACGATGTGATCATGGTGATTATGACCATGAAGATGATTATGATAATGATAGCGAAAAATAAGATGATGAATGATGATGATAACCGGATAAATTAATGATGAGGTTGTGATATAGAAAATGAAATAGATATCGAGTTTAATATATTTAAATTGTGCTTTAAATCAGAAATGAATGGACGGAATAATGGTTAAGAGGTGTTTTGGGTTTGCAGGAGGTTGCGGGTTCGAGCCTGGGATTTGGCAATTTATTTTTTTAAAAGAAAAAGAAGAAGTAGAAACAGAAAGAACGAGTTATATATAAATTTAGGTGATATTATTTCAGAAAAATTGAAACGGACGAATGGTCAAGGATGTTTTTGGGTTAGCGGGACGTCGCGGGTTCAAACCCAGACTTGGGCATTTTTTTTAGGGAATACTTCTTGAGGTAGTTTGTGACGCCCCGTACAAAACCATCGTGTACGATTCGTCAACAACAAGATCTTTACACGGTCGAATACTACATGCTATTTGAAAACCGGTTTTGCATTCATAAAAGATAGTGTTTACAAAAGATAACGTGACACAAAGGTCGTTACAAAGTCATTATTTGAAAATAACATAAACTACGAATGCAAAAGAAAAGTTCCATGATTGAGACATCTCTAAGTAATGCAGCGGAATTCTAGCACAGCAGGTCCTTAACAGCAAGTTTAAACACCAAGATAGCAAGTCTAAACAACGGAAGCAACAAACCTTTAAGCATCTGAGAAAAATGCTTAAAAACATCAACAATAAAGTTGGTGAGCTATAGTTTAAGTTGTAACAGTAATGTAAGGTAGGCCACGAGGTTTCAGTGCTTCAAACAGCGTTTCAAAATAGTATGAAAAGTATATGTTTAACCGTGGGCACTTGGTAACTAACTTAACGTTTATAACTCCCTAAAAGTATACTTGGTGAGTGCGTATGTTTATGAAGTATTAAACACCCTTTAAATACTAGCGCGACTAGCCCGAGTGGGGATGTCAAACCCTATGGATCCATATCTAAGATTCGCGTTCACCGGTTCAAAAACCAATGACTAAACATTACCGAGCTAAGGGAAAAGTTTATGCCGTTGTATAACCCACACATATATAAAGTTTAAGTACTCGTGCCTAGTATGTAAAATGTAAAAAGCGCATGTATTCTCAGTCCCAAAATAGTTAAAGTAAAAAGGGATGCTATAACTCACAGTGATATGAGCGGTAATGTCGATAATGAAAGTATGCAAGTAGTAAGTTGGTCCGAAAGTCTTCAACCTAAGTCAAAGGTTACTAGGTCAGTATGTTATCCCCATAAGTTCTAATAGTGCATAAAATAAGTTTAAGTGTCATCATCATCATCATTCATCATCATAAAAGCTAAGTAAGTTTGACAAGAATAGAGATCGAAACAATAGGCTGACTTCGGCTATGGCTCCGTATGGGAGTCATCTAGTTGCTGACCAATTTCCTAAATCAAACTCGTCTTCGTTTGATCGTGGTGATGGTTTAAGTGCGAGTAGGTCAGAAATTTTAGCACAACGTTAATAGGGTGTAGTGACTTTTGGAAGGCCATAAATCCTAAACCGTAACTCGGATTAAGACGAGGTCTAAACGGAAAATTATCTACTCGAACCGAAATAACTGAAAATTAACTTTCCAGTAGCCCAAGTGGTTTTATCAGTTCCCAAAAAAACGGTAAGCAAGGTGCTCCGGTGGGGTTCTTAGTGCTTGATGCTCATCACGATTCTCATCCTTGATGCTTGTAGCTTCAAGTGTACAACTCGTTGATGGGTTAGCATCACCTTGACCAAGATTCTACCATCAACACATAATATGTTAAGACCAAGTAAGAACACAACTCATTTAAGATTCTTAGATGGATGATGAACCAAGGTTACATCATATCCTTAGTCTTAACACAATTACAAGTTACATTTATAACTAAAGCTACAAACTTTACTTCAATTAAGCAAGTATGAACATAATCTAAGTCAAATGAAGTGATGGAACCCTAAGCTAGAGAGCTTGGATCCTTTTCACACAAGTTATAAGGTCACAAAGCTAGAAAGCTTGAACCTTTAGTGTTCTTGAAGAACTTGAAGCATAAAGCTTAGATCTTTAAGTTATATGAAGACCATAAACACAAGTTTTGATCTTTATAACAAAATAATGAGATCATAAGTTAGGAAACTTAGATCCAACAAAAGATATGAAGATTCAAGCTAGAAAGCTTGTATGTTGGTTGTTCTTGAAGATCTTGAAGCATAAAGCTTGGATCTTTAAGTTACATGAAGATTACAAACACAAATTTGAATCTTTATAACAAAATAGCAAGATTAAAGTTAAAAGATATAGATCAACAAAGTAGGTGAATATTCAAAGCTAGAAAGCTTGAATCTTCCATGTTCTTGAAGGATTCAAATCCATGTTTGAATCTACAAGATGTAATCAAGATCAAAAGCTAAAAAGCTAGACCCATGATGATGATGACGATGAATTCGTGAGAGAGAGAGGAAGAAGAAGAAGAAGAAAAATCAATACTTACACATTTTAGAGAAAGAAAGAACTAGAGAAAGAATTAGAGAGTGAGTGTGTGTAAATTACAAATGAAAGCAAGTGTAAAATGGATGGAATGAGGCTTGTATTTATAGGTGAATGGGCTGAGGGGAGGGGGGTGGTGGCCGTGATTTTTGGAGGGGGACAAGGGAGACCAACTTTTGCTTTTTGGTTAATGGTTGTCTAAAGTTGGTGCTTATGTTAGGATCTCATGCAACATTAAGGATAATACTTGACATAAATGCTAGCATGTTCCCTCTAATAAATGAGCATTTATCTTGCATATTAATGGATCACTAGCCATTAATAATTGGGCTAATTAAATAGTCCACTAACTAGTGTAGGGTGGACTAAGGCCCAACAAGGTAGAAAGTCCAACAAGACTAACTAGTAAGCATAAGTAAATTATTACGCGTAATTAAGCATCCAAAAACCCAAGTAATTATTATTATAAAATAATAATTAAGATTTCGTAGTCATAATATTCCGATTACGACAAAAGTTAAACGTGTACGCAGTACGCAGTTTGTTTGTAACGTCAGGTGACACTAACGGTCATAAAGGCTTCCGGTAATTAAGTCAAGTATCCTACGTACTTAAAGGCACGTTTTAACACATAAATGAAAGTAAGCCATGTGTAGTAAGATTCCAGAGTATAAAGTAGCACAGTACGCACAAATACGCAGTTTCGCAAAAACACAAGGCACAAAAGCAAGTCGAAAAAGTCGGGTCGTTACATTACCCACCTATTAATGGAAATTTCGTCCTGAAATTTAAGCTGAGGCAGGTGTTGGAGTCGGGAAAAGGTGATGATACTTCTGCATCATTTGATCCTCTCGTTCCCAGGTAAACTCGGGTCCACGTTTGGCATTCCATCGGACTCGAACAATTGGAATCTTATTATGCTTCAAAGTCTTAACCTCACGGTCCATGATTTCGATAGGTTCTTCCACAAAGTGGAGTTTGTCATCAATCGTAAGTTCATCGAGAGGGATGACAAGTTTTGGTTCGGCAAGACATTTCTTCAGATTCGATACGTGGAAGGTAGGATGAACTGCGCTCAACTGAGTCAGAAGATCCAAACGGTAAGCAACGGGTCCAACACGCTCCAAGATTTCAAAAGGACCAATATATCGCGGGTTTAACTTTCCGTGCTTTCTAAAATGGATCACACTTTTTCAAGGTGCGACCTTCAACATTACATGGTCACCCACGTTGAATTCCAAGTCTTTACGTTTAAGGTCGGCATAACTCTTTTGGCGATCACGGGCCGCCTTAAGTCTCGCTTGAATTTGGACAATCTTCTCGGTTGTTTCATGGACTACCTCGGGTCCGGTGATTTGCTTTTCGCCTACTTCCGCCCAACAAATAGGAGAACGGCATTTTCGGCCATACAACGCTTCAAAAGGTGCGGCATTAATACTCGAATGATAACTGTTGTTGTAAGAGAATTCAGCTAGCGGCAAATGTCTTTCCCAAGCCTTTTCGAAGTCAATAACACAGGCACATAACATGTCCTCCAAAGTCTGAATCGTTCATTTGTTCTGACTGTCGGTTTGCGGGTGATATGCGGTACTCATGTCGAGACTTGTTCCCAAGGCTTCTTGCAAAGAACGCCAAAATCTAGAAGCAAAACGAGTATCGCGATCTGAGATAATCGATAAGGGCATACCATGATGGGATACAACCTCTTTGATGTATAGTTGTGCGAGTCTCTCCATCGTATCCGTTTCCTTCAAAGCTAAGAAGTGTGCTGATTTAGTAAGTCGGTCAACGATAACCCAGATGGTATCATAACCACCTACCATCTTCGGTAGCTTCATGATGAAGTCCATCGTTATCCTTTCCCACTTCCATTGCAGGATTTCCGGTTGTTGAAGTAATCCAGATGGCCTTTGATGTTCGGCCTTAACTTTCGAGCAAGTCAAACACTTACCAACGTAAGTTGCAACATCCTTCTTAAGATTAGGCCACCAATACTATTTCTTAAGATCGTGGTACATTTTACCGGCTCCTGGATGAATCGAATATCTCGAATTGTGGGCTTCATCTAGTATAAGGCTCCGTAGATCTCCATAACTAGGTACCCAAATCCATCCGGCAAAGCATCAGAGTCCAGTCTCCTTAACCTCAAATCGTGAAACGAGAATGTTCAAGTGTTCTTGGGAAATATTCTCCTCTTTGAGAGCCTTTTCTTGAGCTACTCGGATCTGGCTATTGAGATTTGAATGAATGGTGATGTTCAAGGCACGGACACGAAGAGGTACCATCTTCTCCTTCTGGCTCAGGGCATCAGCTACAACATTTGCCTTTCCAGGATGGTAACGAAGTTCAATATCATAGTCATTCAGCGTCTCGATCCATCATCACTGAAATGTCCCGTTCTTATTGATTAAAAACGTTCCATATTAATTGATTTCGTTGCGAGGTTTTGACCTCTATATGAGACGTTTTTCAAAGACTGCATTCATTTTTAAAACAAACCATAACCTTTATTTCATAAATAAAGGTATAAAAAGCTTTACGTAGATTATCAAATAATGATAATCTAAAATATCCTGTTTACACACGACCATTACATAATGGTTTACAATACAAATATGTTACATCGAAATCAGTTTCTTGAATGCAGTTTTTACACAATATCATACAAACACGGACTCCAAATCTTGTCCTTATTTTAGTATGCAACAGCGGAAGCTCTTAGTATTCACCTGAGAATAAACATGCTTTAAACGTCAACAAAAATGTTGGTGAGTTATAGGTTTAACCTATATATATCAAATCGTAACAATAGACCACAAGATTTCATATTTCAATACACATCCCATACATAGAGATAAAAATCATTCATATGGTGAACACCTAGTAACCGACATTAACAAGATTCATATATAAGAATATCCCCATCATTCCGGGACACCCTTCGGATATGATATAAATTTTGAAGTACTAAAGCATCCGGTACTTTGTATGAGGTTTGTTAGGCCCAATAGATCTATCTTTAGGATTCGCGTCAATTAGGGTGTCTGTTCCCTAATTCTTAGATTACCAGACTTAATAAAAAGGGGCATATTCAATTTCGATAATTCAACCATAGAATATAGTTTCACGTACTTGTGTCTATTTTGTAAATCATTTATAAAACCTGCATGTATTCTCATCCCCAAAATATTAGATTTTAAAAGTGGGACTATAACTCACTTTCACAGATTTTTACTTCGTCGGGAAGTAAGACTTGGCCACTGGTTGCTTCACGAACCTATAACAATATATACATATATATCAAAGTATGTTCAAAATATATTTACAACACTTTTAATATATTTTGATGTTTTAAGTTTATTAAGTCAGCTGTCCTCGTTAGTAACCTACAACTAGTTGTCCACAGTTAGATGTACAGAAATAAATCGATAAATATTATCTTGAATCAATCCACGACCCAGTGTATACGTATCTCAGTATTGATCACAACTCAAACTATATATATTTTGGAATCAACCTCAACCCTGTATAGCTAACTCCAACATTCACATATAGAGTGTCTATGATTGTTCCGAAATATATATAGATGTGTGGACATGATAGGTTGAAACATTGTATACGTGTCTATGGTATCTCAAGATTATATAATATACAATACAAGTTGATTAAGTTATGGTTGGAATAGATTTGTTACCAATTTTCACGTAGCTAAAATGAGAAAATTTATCCAATCTTGTTTTACCCATAACTTCTTCATTTTAAATCCGTTTTGAGTGAATCAAATTGCTATGGTTTCATATTGAACTCTATTTTATGAAACTAAACAGAAAAAGTATAGGTTTATAGTCGTAAAAATAAGTTACAAGTCGTTTTTGTAAAGGTAGTCATTTTAGTCGAAAGAAAGACGTCTAGATGACCATTTTAGAAAACATACTTCCACTTTGAGTTTAACCATAATTTTTGGATATAGTTTCATGTTCATAATAAAAATCATTTTCTCAGAATAACAACTTTTAAATCAAAGTTTATCATAGTTTTTAATTAACTAACCCAAAACAGCCCGCGGTGTTACTACGATGGCGTAAATCCGGTTTTACGGTGTTTTTCGTGTTTCCAGGTTTTAAATCATTAAGTTAGCATATCATATAGATATAGAACATGTGTTTAGTTGATTTTAAAAGTCAAGTTAGAAGGATTAAATTTTATTTGCGAACAAGTTTAGAATTAACTAAACTATGTTCTAGCGATTACAAGTTTAAACCTTCGAATAAGATAGCTTTATATGTATGAATTGAATGATGTTATGAATATCATTACTACCTCAAGTTCCTTGGATAAACCTACTGGAAATGAGAAAAATAGATCTAGCTTCAAAGGATCCTTGGATGGCTTGAAAGTTCTTGAAGCAGAATCATGACACGAAAACAATTTCAAGTAAGATTTCCACTCGAAATAAGATTGTTATAGTTATAGAAATTGAATTAAAGTTTGAATATGATTATTACCTTGTATTAGAAAGATAACCTACTGTAAGTAACAAAGGTTTCTTGATCTTGGATGATTACTTGGAATAGATTTAGAAAACTTGGAAGTAAACTTGCAATCTTGGAAGTATTCTTGATTTTATGAAACTAGAACTTTTGGAATTTATGAAGAACACTTAGAACTTGAAGATAGAACTTGAGAGAGATCAATTAGATGAATAAAATTGAAGAATGAAAGTGTTTGTATGTGTTTTTGGTCGTTGGTGTATGGATTAGATATAAAAGATATGTAATTTTGTTTTCATGTAAATAAGTCATGAATGATTACTCATATTTTTGTAATTTTATGAGATATTTCATGCTAGTTGCCAAATGATGGTTCCCACATGTGTTAGGTGACTCACATGGGCTGCTAAGAGCTAATCATTGGAGTATATATACCAATAGTACATACATATAAAAGATGTGTATTGTACGAGTACGAATACGGGTGCATACGAGTAGAATTGTTGATGAAACTGACCGAGGATGTAATTGTAAGCATTTTTGTTAAGTAGAAGTATTTTGATAAGTGTCTTGAAGTCTTTCAAAAGTGTATGAATACATATTAAAACACTACATGTATATACATTTTAACTGAGTCGTTAAGTCATCGTTAGCCGTTACATGTAAATGTTGTTTTGAAACCTTTAGGTTAACGATCTTGTTGAATGTTGTTAACCCGTTGTTTATTATAACAAATGAGATGTTAAATTATTATATTTTCATGATATTATGATATATAATATATCTTAGTATGATGTATATACAGTTAAATGTCGTTACAACGATAATCGTTACATATATGTCTCGTTTCGAAATCATTAAGTTAGTAGTCTTATTTTTACATATGTATTTCATTGTTAATACACTTAATAATATATTTACTTATCGTTTAACATAATTAACCAATTGTATCAATATCTTAATATGATTCATATGTACCTAGTAAGACGTTGTTATAACGATAATCGTTATATATATCGTTTTCGAGTTTCTTAAATTAATAGTCTCATTTTTATGTATATAATGTAGTGACCCGAACTTTTCCATGTTTATATATATTAATTGTGATTGATATTTACATGATTAAATGTTTCCAACATGTTAAGCAATCAAACTTGTTAAGACTTGATTAATTGAAATATGTTTCATATAGACAATTGACCACCCAAGTTGATCGGTGATTCACGAACGTTAAAACTTGTAAAAACTATATGATGACATATATATGGATATATATATAGTTAACATGATACTATGATAAGAAAACATATCATAAAGTATATTAACAATGAACTACATATGTAAAAACAAGACTACTAACTTAATGATTTTTAAACGAGACATATATGTAACGATTATCGTTGTAAAGACATTTAATGTATATATATTATATTAAGAGATATTCATACATGATAATATCATGATAATATAATAATTTAAAATCTCATTTGATATTATAAACATTGGGTTAACAACATTTAACAAGATCGTTAACCTAAAGGTTTCAAAACAACACTTACATGTAACGACTAACGATGACTTAACGACTCAGTTAAAATGTATATACATGTAGTGTTTTAATATGTATTTATACACTTTTGAAAGACTTCAATACACTTATCAAAATACTTCTACTTAACAAAAATGCTTACAATTACATCCTCGTTCAGTTTCATCAACAATTCTACTCGTATGCACCCGTATTCGTACTCGTACAATACACAGCTTTTAGATGTATGTACTATTGGTATATACACTCCAATGATCAGCTCTTAGCAGCCCATGTGAGTCACCTAACACATGTGGGAACCATCATTTGGCAACTAGCATGAAATATCTCATAAAATTACAAAAATATGAGTAATCATTCATGACTTATTTACATGAAAACAAAATTACATATCCTTTATATCTAATCCATACACCAACGACCAAAAACACCTACAAACACTTTCATTCTTCAATTTTCTTCATCTAATTGATCTCTCTCAAGTTCTATCTTCAAGTTCTAAGTGTTCTTCATAAATTCCAAAAGTTCTAGTTTCATAAAATCAAGAATACTTTCAAGTTTGCTAGCTCACTTCCAATCTTGTAAGGTGATCATCCAACCTCAAGAAATCTTTGTTTCTTACAGTAGGTTATCATTCTAATACAAGGTAATAATCATATTCAAACTTTGGTTCAACTTCTATAACTATAACAATCTTATTTCAAGTGATGATCTTACTTGAACTTGTTTTCGTGTCATGATTCTGCTTCAAGAACTTCGAGCCATCCAAGGATCCATTGAAGCTAGATCCATTTTTCTCTTTTCCAGTAGGTTTATCCAAGGAAATTAAGGTATTAATGATTTTCATAACATCATTCGATTCATACATATAAAGCTATCTTATTCGAAGGTTTAAACTTGTAATCACTAGAACATAGTTTAGTTAATTCTAAACTTGTTCGCAAACAAAAGTTAATCCTTCTAACTTGACTTTTAAAATCAACTAAACACATGTTCTATATCTATATGATATGCTAACTTAATGATTTAAAACCTGGAAACACGAAAAACACCGTAAAACCGGATTTACGCCGTCGTAGTAACACCGCGGGCTGTTTTGGGTTAGTTAATTAAAAACTATGATAAACTTTGATTTAAAAGTTGTTATTCTGAGAAAATGATTTTTATTATGAACATGAAACTATATCCAAAAATTATGGTTAAACTCAAAGTGGAAGTATGTTTTCTAAAATGGTCATCTAGACGTCGTTCTTTCGACTGAAATGACTACCTTTATAAAAACGACTTGTAACTTATTTTTCCGACTATAAACCTATACTTTTTCTGTTTAGATTCATAAAATAGAGTTCAATATGAAACCATAGCAATTTGATTCACTCAAAACGGATTTAAAATGAAGAAGTTATGGGTAAAACAAGATTGGATAATTTTTCTCATTTTAGCTACGTGAAAATTGGTAACAAATCTATTCCAACCATAACTTAATCAACTTGTATTGTATATTATGTAATCTTGAGATACCATAGACACGTATACAATGTTTCGACCTATCATGTCGACACATCTATATATATTTCGGAACAACCATAGACACTCTATATGTGAATGTTGGAGTTAGCTATACAGGGTTGAGGTTGATTCCAAAATATATATAGTTTGAGTTGTGATCAATACTGAGATACGTATACACTGGGTCGTGGATTGATTCAAGATAATATTTATCGATTTATTTCTGTACATCTAACTGTGGACAACTAGTTGTAGGTTACTAACGAGGACAGCTGACTTAATAAACTTAAAACATCAAAATATATTAAAAGTGTTGTAAATATATTTTGAACATACTTTGATATATATGTATATATTGTTATAGGTTCATGAATCAACCAGTGACCAAGTCTTACTTTCCGACGAAGTAAAAATCTGTGAAAGTGAGTTATAGTCCCACTTTTAAAATCTAATATTTTTGGGATGAGAATACATGCAGGTTTTATAAATGATTTACAAAATAGACACAAGTATGTGAAACTGCATTCTATGGTTGAATTATCGAAATCGAATATGCCCCTTTTTTTAAGTCTGGTAATCTAAGAATTAGGGAACAGACACCCTAATTGACGCGAATCCTAAAGATAGATCTATTGGGCCTAACAAACCCCATCCAAAGTACCGGATGCTTTAGTACTTCGAAATTTATATCATATCCGAAGGGTGTCCCGGAATGATGGGGATATTCTTATATATGCATCTTGTTAATGTCGGTTACCAGGTGTTCACCATATGAATGATTTTTATCTCTATGTATGGGATGTGTATTGAAATATGAAATCTTGTGGTCTATTATTATGATTTGATATATATAGGTTAAACCTATAACTCACCAGCATTTTTGTTGACGTTTTAAGCATGTTTATTCTCAGGTGATTATTAAGAGCTTCCGCTATCGCATACTTAAATAAGGACGAGATTTGGAGTCCATGCTTGTATGATATTGTGTAAAAACTGCATTCAAGAAACTTATTTTGTTGTAACATATTTGTATTGTAAACCATTATGTAATGGTCATGTGTAAACAGGATATTTTAGATTATCATTATTTGATAATCTACGTAAAGCTTTTTAAACCTTTATTGATGAAATAAAGGTTATGGTTGTTTTAAAATGAATGCAGTCTTTGAAAAACGTCTCATATAGAGGTCAAAACCTCGCAACGAAATCAATTAATATGGAACATTTTTAATCAATAAGAAAGGGACATTTCAGTTGGTATCCGAGCGTTGGTCTTAGAGAACCAGAAAATTTGCATTAGTGTGTCTTATCGAGTTTGTTAGGATGCATTAGTGAGTCTGGACTTCGACCGTGTTTTCTTTAAAAATGATTTAACATTTTTGTTGGAAACTATATATTTTTAACTTATGAATATTATGTGGTATATTAATCTCTTAACGTGTTTGATATTATGTGATAGATGTCTACCTCTAGAACAAGTCCCATTGACTCACCTAATAATAATGAAGAGTCAAATGTAAATTGGAATGATTTGTGGACTGATTCACAAGTTCCCGAAGAGGAACCGGAAGAAGAGTCGGAACCGGAAGAAGAATCGGAACCGGAAGAAGAATCGGAACCGGATGAAGAAATAGAACCGGTGGGGGAAATAATAAAACGGTTAAGTAAAAGAAAATCCTCAACCAACCGACCAAAGTTAATTATGGTCAATGGTGTTTCCGCCAAGGAAGCAAAATATTGGGAGGATTACCAATTCTCCGATGAATCGGATTCCGACGAGAATTCCGATGATGTTATAGAAATTACCCCAACTGAATTTAAAAAGGCAAAAGAAAATAATAAGGGAAAGGGCATAAAAATAGAGAAATCTAATTCCAACCCCGATGAACTTTATATGTATCGTCAACCCCCGAAGTCCTTATGTTGTAACAAAGACCCGGGAACCTCTAAACCACCAGGTTTTTCTAAACCAATGTGGACAACGACGGCTCGTATTAGGGGAACATCATATATCCCTAGAAACTTGGCAAAACGAACCAAAACCGAAGAAGAAGAAACGAGCGAGTCGGAATAAGATAGTTGTATTCGTGTGGTGTAATATATGTAATATAGTGTTCTTATGCTTTATGATATATGTAAAAATTGCTTGTATTAATAAGTATTTTTTTATGAATCTAACTCTTGTCTATTTTACAGTTTAAAAACACAAAATGGATAGACAACCCAATATTTTAAGAGACCTACCCGGAGACATGATTGATGAAATCTTGTCTAGAGTCGGCCAGAATTCTTCGGCACAACTATTTAAGGCGAGATCAGTTTGTAAGACATTCGAAGAACGTTCCAAGAATGTCTTGGTTTATAAGAGACTTTCGTTTGAAAGATGGGGGATATCACATTGGGAAACCCATAAGTTACGATGTGTTTTCTTTGACGCATATATTGCGGGGAACCCAAATGCTATTTTACGCAACGGGTTAAGAAATTATTTTGACTCAATATATCCGAATATTGGACTTCGTGATTTAGAAAAAGCAGCTAGCATGCAACATAAAGAAGCATGTTATGCTTACGGATTAGTAATGTTCGCTTCTCACCAAAGTGAGAACAAGAACATCGGGCTACAACTATTAAACAAAACGTTTCCACAAGTGACGGAGTCGGTAATTGGGGTAAGAAATGAGGTTTTTAGATTATTACGGGACTGTTGGACATTACGTAACCCTCGTCCCTTTGATGATGTTACAACACGCTGTCTTATAAACGGCCATAACGGTTATGTTGCACAAGACCAAGGATGGGAAGTAGTCCTAGTAAAACCAGAATGCATGACTTGTTTCTGGACGTATGAATTACGTGTCTTTATTGCCTTTGCTGAACGACTTGTGTACTAGCTAGAATTGTCTTCACAACTATCTTGTATCAAAGTTATTGTGTGCTATATTTCATGCTTTATGTAAAATAAGCGGTATTGTAAGTTTGTAAAATATTGTATAAAAGTTTGAACGCGAAATATTATTATAATCAGTTTTTCATATAGAATTGTAGTAGTTGAATTGTATATTAGCTACTAAGTATGAACTTAACGGGTAGGTACTACCCGAATTTAAACTTATAAAACGCTAATATGAAGAAAAAGCTTTTATAAATGAGTTCATATTATGCTACGAAATACTATTAACTACTCTTAATATTCTGTATGATTAACTTGTTCCATTTAACTATTTTGAAGGAAATGGCACCGACTACTCGACACACCGTGAATATGAATGAAGAGGAATTCCGTACTTTTCTAGCTTCAAACATAGCCGCAGTACAGGCTGCGCTACATACCAACAATAACCTTGGATCTAGCAGTACAGGAAATCGTGTAGGATGCACCTACAAAGAATTCACTGCCTGCAAACCTTTGGAATTTGATGGAACCGAAGGACCGATCGGATTGAAACGGTGGACCGAGAAGGTTGAATCGGTGTTTGCCATAAGTAAGTGTACTGAAGAGGACAAAGTGAAGTACGCTACGCATACCTTCACAGGTTCTGCGTTAACATGGTGGAATACCTATCTAGAGCAAGTGGGACAAGATGATGTGTACGCACTACCGTGGTCAGCATTCAAGCACTTGATGAACGAGAAGTACCGTCCCAGAACCGAGGTCAATAAGCTCAAGACAGAACTTAGAGGGTTACGAACCCAAGGATTTGATATTACCACGTACGAAAGACGATTCACAGAATTGTGCCTATTGTGTCCGGGAGCATTCGAAGATGAGGAAGAGAAGATCGACGCGTTTGTGAAAGGATTACCGGAAAGAATCCAAGAAGATATAAGTTCACACGAGCCCGCCTCCATACAACAGGCATGTAGAATGGCTCACAAACTAGTGAACCAGATTGAAGAAAGAATTAAAGAACAGACTGCTGAAGAGGCCAATGTGAAGCAAGTCAAAAGAAAGTGGGAGGAAAACGGTGATAAGAATCACCAATACAACAACAACAGCAATTACAACAATAATCGCAACAATTATCCCAACAATCGCAACATCAATCGCAACTACAACAAACGGCCCAACAACAACAACAACAACAACAACAGCAACTACAACAATCATCCCAACAATAATAATAACCGCAACAACAACAACAATCAGAAGCAGCTATGCGAAAGGTGTGAAAAGAATCACTCGGGGTTCTGCACCAAATTTTGCAACAAGTGTAAAAGAAAGGGTCATAGCGCGGCGAAGTGTGAGGTCTACGGACCAGGGGTTAATAGAACGAAAGGAACAAATGGTGTCGGAACGAGTAATGGCGGAGCAAGTAGTGTCGGAGCAAGTTATGCCAATGTAGTTTGTTATAAATGTGGAAAACCAGGCCACATTATTAGAAATTGCCCGAACCAGGAGAACACGAATGGACAAGGCCGTGGAAGAGTTTTCAATATTAATGCGGTAGAGGCACAGGAAGACCCGGAGCTTGTTACGGGTACGTTTCTTATTGACAATAAATCTGCTTACGTTTTATTTGATTCGGGTGCGGATAGAAGCTATATGAGTAGAGATTTTTGTGCTAAATTAAGTTGTCCATTGACGCCTTTGGATAGTAAATTTTTACTCGAATTAGCAAATGGTAAATTAATTTCAGCAGATAATATATGTCGGAATCGAGAAATTAAACTGGTTAGCGAAACATTTAAGATTGATTTGATACCAGTAGAGTTAGGGAGTTTTGATGTGATAATCGGTATGGACTGGTTGAAAGAAGTGAAAGCGGAGATCGTTTGTTACAAAAATGCAATTCGCATTATACGAGAAAAAGGAAAACCCTTAATGGTGTACGGAGAAAAGGGCAACACGAAGCTACATCTTATTAGTAATTTGAAGGCACAAAAACTAATAAGAAAAGGTTGCTATGCTGTTCTAGCACACGTCGAGAAAGTACAAACTGAAGAAAAGAGCATCAATGATGTTCCCATTGCAAAAGAATTTCCCGATGTATTTCCGAAAGAATTACCGGGATTACCCCCACATCGATCCGTTGAATTTCAAATAGATCTTGTACCAGGAGCTGCACCAATAGCTCGTGCTCCTTACAGACTCGCACCCAGCGAGATGAAAGAACTGCAAAGCCAATTACAAGAACTTTTAGAGCGTGGTTTCATTCGACCAAGCACATCACCGTGGGGAGCTCCTGTTTTGTTTGTCAAGAAGAAAGATGGTACATTCAGGTTGTGTATCGACTACCGAGAGTTGAACAAACTTACCATCAAGAACCGCTACCCACTACCGAGAATCGACGACTTATTTGATCAACTACAAGGCTCGTCTGTTTATTCAAAGATTGACTTACGTTCCGGGTATCATCAAATGCGGGTGAAAGAAGATGATATTCCAAAGACTGCTTTCAAAACACGTTACGGTCATTACGATTTTATGGTCATGCCGTTTGGTTTAACTAATGCACCAGCTGTGTTCATGGACCTTATGAACCGGGTGTGTGGACCATACCTTGACAAGTTTGTCATTGTTTTCATTGATGACATACTTATTTACTCAAAGAATGACCAAGAACACGGTGAACATTTGAGAAAGGTGTTAGAAGTATTGAGGAAGGAAGAATTGTACGCTAAGTTTTCAAAGTGTGCATTTTGGTTGGAAGAAGTTCAATTCCTCGGTCACATAGTGAACAAAGAAGGTATTAAGGTAGATCCGGCAAAGATAGAAACTGTTAAAAAGTGGGAGACCCCGAAAACTCCGAAACACATACGCCAGTTTTTAGGACTAGCTGGTTACTACAGAAGGTTCATCCAAGACTTTTCCAGAATAGCAAAACCCTTGACTGCATTAACGCATAAAGGGAAGAAATTTGAATGGAATGATGAACAAGAGAAAGCGTTTCAGTTATTGAAGAAAAAGCTAACTACGGCACCTATATTGTCATTGCCTGAAGGGAATGATGATTTTGTGATTTATTGTGATGCATCAAAGCAAGGTCTCGGTTGTGTATTAATGCAATGAACGAAGGTGATTGCTTATGCGTCTAGACAATTGAAGATTCACGAACAAAATTATATGACGCATGATTTGGAATTAGGCGCGGTTGTTTTTGCATTAAAGACTTGGAGGCACTACTTATATGGGGTCAAAAGTATTATATATACCGACCACAAAAGTCTTCAACACATATTTAATCAGAAACAACTGAATATGAGGCAGCGTAGGTGGATTGAATTATTGAATGATTACGACTTTGAGATTCGTTACCACCCGGGGAAGGCAAATGTGGTAGCCGATGCCTTGAGTAGGAAGGACAGAGAACCCATTCGAGTAAAATCTATGAATATAATGATTCATAATAACATTACTACTCAAATAAAGGAGGCGCAACAAGGAGTTTTAAAAGAGGGAAATTTAAAGGATGAAATACCCAAAGGATCGGAGAAGCATCTTAATATTCGGGAAGACAGAACCCGGTATAGGGCTGAAAGGATTTGGGTACCAAAATTTGGAGATATGAGAGAAATGGTACTTAGAGAAGCTCATAAAACCAGATACTCAATACATCCTGGAACGGGGAAGATGTACAAGGATCTCAAGAAACATTTTTGGTGGCCGGGTATGAAAGCCGATGTTGCTAAATACGTAGGAGAATGTTTGACGTGTTCTAAGGTCAAAGCTGAGCATCAGAAACCATCAGGTCTACTTCAACAACCCGAAATCCCGGAATGGAAATGGGAAAACATTACCATGGATTTCATCACTAAATTGCCAAGGACTGCAAGTGGTTTTGATACTATTTGGGTAATAGTTGATCGTCTCACCAAATCAGCACACTTCCTACCAATAAGAGAAGATGACAAGATGGAGAAGTTAGCACGACTGTATTTGAAGGAAGTCATCTCCAGACATGGAATACCAATCTCTATTATCTCTGATAGGGATGGCAGATTTATTTCAAGATTCTGGCAGACATTACAGCAAGCATTAGGAACTCGTCTAGACATGAGTACTGCCTATCATCCACAAACTGATGGGAAGAGCGAAAGGACGATACAAACGCTTGAAGACATGCTACGAGCATGTGTTATTGATTTCGGAAACAGTTGGGATCGACATCTACCGTTAGCAGAATTTTCCTACAACAACAGCTACCATTCAAGCATTGAGATGGCGCCGTTTGAAGCACTTTATGGTAGAAAGTGCAGGTCTCCGATTTGTTGGAGTGAAGTGGGGGATAGACAGATTACGGGTCCGGAGATTATACAAGAAACTACCGAGAAGATCATCCAAATTCAACAACGGTTGAAAACCGCCCAAAGTCGACAAAAGAGCTACGCTGACATTAAAAGAAAAGATATAGAATTTGAAATTGGAGAGATGGTCATGCTTAAAGTTGCACCTTGGAAAGGCGTTGTTCGATTTGGTAAACGAGGGAAATTAAATCCAAGGTATATTGGACCATTCAATATTATTGATCGTGTCGGACCAGTAGCTTACCGACTAGAGTTACCTCAACAACTCGCGGCTGTACATAACACTTTCCACGTCTCGAATTTAAAGAAATGTTTTGCTAAAGAAGATCTCACTATTTCGTTAGATGAAATCCAAATCAACGAAAAACTTCAATTCATCGAAGAACCCGTCGAAATAATGGATCGTGAGGTTAAAAGACTTAAGCAAAACAAGATACCAATTGTTAAGGTTCGATGGAATGATCGTAGAGGACCCGAGTTCACCTGGGAGCGTGAAGATCAGATGAAGAAGAAATACCCGCATCTATTTCCAGAAGATTCGTCAACACCTTCAACAGCTTAAAATTTCGGGACGAAATTTATTTAACGGGTAGGTACTGTAGTGACCCGAACTTTTCCATGTTTATATATATTAATTGAGATTGATATTTACATGATTAAATGTTTCCAACATGTTAAGCAATCAAACTTGTTAAGACTTTATTAATTGAAATATGTTTCATATAGACAATTGACCACCCAAGTTGATCGGTGATTCACGAACGTTAAAACTTGTAAAAACTATATGATGACATATATATGGATATATATATATAGTTAACATGATACTATGATAAGAAAACATATCATAAAGTATATTAACAATGAACTACATATGTAAAAACAAGACTACTAACTTAATGATTTTTAAACGAGACATATATGTAACGATTATCGTTGTAAAGACATTTAATGTATATATATCATATTAAGAGATATTCATACATGATAATATCATGATAATATAATAATTTAAAATCTCATTTGATATTATAAACATTGGGTTAACAACATTTAACAAGATCGTTAACCTAAAGGTTTCAAAACAACACTTACATGTAACGACTAACGATGACTTAACGACTCCGTTAAAATGTATATACATGTAGTGTTTTAATATGTATTTATACACTTTTGAAAGACTTCAATACACTTATCAAAATACTTCTACTTAACAAAAATGCTTACAATTACATCCTCGTTCAGTTTCATCAACAATTCTACTCGTATGCACCCGTATTCGTACTCGTACAATACACAGCTTTTAGATGTATGTACTATTGGTATATACACTACAATGATCAGCTCTTAGCAGCCCATGTGAGTCACCTAACACATGTGGGAACCATCATTTGGAAACTAGCATGAAATATCTCATAAAATTACAAAAATATGAGTAATCATTCATGACTTATTTACATGAAAACAAAATTACATATCCTTTATATCTAATCCATACACCAACGACCAAAAACACCTACAAACACTTTCATTCTTCAATTTTCTTCATCTAATTGATCTCTCTCAAGTTCTATCTTCAAGTTCTAAGTGTTCTTCATAAATTCCAAAAGTTCTAGTTTCATAAAATCAAGAATACTTTCAAGTTTGCTAGCTCACTTCCAATCTTGTAAGGTGATCATCCAACCTCAAGAAATCTTTGTTTCTTACAGTAGGTTATCATTCTAATACAAGGTAATAATCATATTCAAACTTTGATTCAACTTCTATAACTATAACAATCTTATTTCAAGTGATGATCTTACTTGAACTTGTTTTCGTGTCATGATTCTGCTTCAAGAACTTCGAGCCATCCAAGGATCCATTGAAGCTAGATCCATTTTTCTCTTTTCCAGTAGGTTTATCCAAGGAAATTAAGGTAGTAATGATGTTCATAACATCATTCGATTCATACATATAAAGCTATCTTATTCGAAGGTTTAAACTTGTAATCACTAGAACATAGTTTAGTTAATTCTAAACTTGTTCGCAAACAAAAGTTAATCCTTATAACTTGACTTTTAAAATCAACTAAACACATGTTCTATATCTATATGATATGCTAACTTAATGATTTAAAACCTGGAAACACGAAAAACACCGTAAAACCGGATTTACGCCGTCGTAGTAACACCGCGGGCTGTTTTGGGTTAGTTAATTAAAAACTATGATAAACTTTGATTTAAAAGTTGTTATTCTGAGAAAATGATTTTTATTATGAACATGAAACTATATCCAAAAATTATGGTTAAACTCAAAGTGGAAGTATGTTTTCTAAAATGGTCATCTAGACGTCGTTCTTTCGACTGAAATGACTACCTTTATAAAAAAGACTTGTAACTTATTTTTCCGACTATAAACCTATACTTTTTCTGTTTAGATTCATAAAATAGAGTTCAATATGAAACCATAGCAATTTGATTCACTCAAAACGGATTTAAAATGAAGAAGTTATGGGTAAAACAAGATTGGATAATTTTTCTCATTTTAGCTACGTGAAAATTGGTAACAAATCTATTCCAACCATAACTTAATCAACTTGTATTGTATATTATGTAATCTTGAGATACCATAGACACGTATACAATGTTTCGACCTATCATGTCGACACATCTATATATATTTCGGAACAACCATAGACACTCTATATGTGAATGTTGGAGTTAGCTATACAGGGTTGAGGTTGATTCCAAAATATATATAGTTTGAGTTGTGATCAATACTGAGATACGTATACACTGGGTCGTGGATTGATTCAAGATAATATTTATCGATTTATTTCTGTACATCTAACTGTGGACAACTAGTTGTAGGTTACTAACGAGGACAGCTGACTTAATAAACTTAAAACATCAAAATATATTAAAAGTGTTGTAAATATATTTTGAACATACTTTGATATATATGTATATATTGTTATAGGTTCGTGAATCAACCAGTGGCCAAGTCTTACTTCCCGACGAAGTAAAAATCTGTGAAAGTGAGTTATAGTCCCACTTTTAAAATCTAATATTTTTGGGATGAGAATACATGCAGGTTTTATAAATGATTTACAAAATAGACACAAGTATGTGAAACTGCATTCTATGGTTGAATTATCGAAATCGAATATGCCCCTTTTTTTAAGTCTGGTAATCTAAGAATTAGGGAACAGACACCCTAATTGACGCGAATCCTAAAGATAGATCTATTGGGCCTAACAAACCCCATCCAAAGTACCGGATGCTTTAGTACTTCGAAATTTATATCATATCCGAAGGGTGTCCCGGAATGATGGGGATATTCTTATATATGCGTCTTGTTAATGTCGGTTACCAGGTGTTCACCATATGAATGATTTTTATCTCTATGTATGGGATGTGTATTGAAATATGA
This sequence comes from Rutidosis leptorrhynchoides, assembly GCF_046630445.1. Classification (NCBI taxonomy): domain Eukaryota; kingdom Viridiplantae; phylum Streptophyta; class Magnoliopsida; order Asterales; family Asteraceae; genus Rutidosis; species Rutidosis leptorrhynchoides. The sequence goes on along the minus strand of NC_092334.1, from coordinate 495,745,822 downwards.
AATCTTGTGGTCTATTATTATGATTTGATATATATAGGTTAAACCTATAACTCACCAACATTTTTGTTGACGTTTTAAGCATGTTTATTCTCAGGTGATTATTAAGAGCTTCCGCTGTCGCATACTTAAATAAGGACGAGATTTGGAGTCCATGCTTGTATGATATTGTGTAAAAACTGCATTCAAGAAACTTATTTTGTTGTAACATATTTGTATTGTAAACCATTATGTAATGGTCATGTGTAAACAGGATATTTTAGATTATCATTATTTGATAATCTACGTAAAGCTTTTTAAACCTTTATTGATGAAATAAAGGTTATGGTTGTTTTAAAATGAATGCAGTCTTTGAAAAAGGTCTCATATAGAGGTCAAAACCTCGCAACGAAATCAATTAATATGGAACGTTTTTAATCAATAAGAACGGGACATTTCATATAACTCATTGTTAAAATACCTAATGAGATACATACTTATAATAAAATCATGTTAACTATATATATAACCATATATATGTCATCGTATAGTTTTTACAAGTTTTAACGTTCGTGAATCACCGGTCAACTTGGGTGGTCAATTGTCTATATGAAACCTATTTCAATTAATCAAGTCTTAACAAGTTTGATTGCTTAACATGTTAGAAACACTTAATCATGTAAATAACAATTTCATTTAATATATATATAAACATGGAAAAGTTCGGGTCACTACAGTCGCTGCCTCATGTTCAGTTGTTTCTGATCGAATATGTGCTGGAGGCTTTTGTGGTCGGTGAAGATGGTACTTTTAGTTCCATAAAGATAGTGTCTCCACAATTTGAGCGCAAAGACAACGGCTCCAAGATCGAGGTCGTGAGTAGTGTATTTGCGCTCGTAAATCTTTAGTTGGCGAGAAGCATAAGCAATAACCTTCGATCTTTGCATTAATACGTAACCAAAACCATTTTTCGAGGCATCACAATATACGACGAAATCATCATTGCCTTCAGGAAGAGATAATATAGGTGCGGTGGTCAATTTCTGCTTCAAGTTTTGAAATGCTGATTCGTGTTCTTTTTCCCAAACGAACTTCTTCCCTTTGTGAGTCAGCGCAGTCAAAGGACGCAAAATCAGAGAGAAACCTTCAATAAATCTTCGGCAGTAACTGACAAGACCTAGAAATTGACGGATGTGAGTTGAAGTAGTGGGGGTTTCCCACCTGCTGATAGATTCGATCTTTGCGGGATCAACTTTGATACCTTGATCACTCACAATATGACTCAGAAATTGGACTTCCTTCAACCAAAATTCACACTTGGAGAATTTGGCATAAAGTTGCTCTTGTCTCAAGAGTTCCAACACTAGTCGAAGATGTTGTTCATGTTCTTCTTCACTTTGGGAATAGATGAGGATATCATCTATGAAAACGATAACGAACTTGTCCAGATATGGCTTGCATACTCGATTCATGAGATCCATAAACACGGCAGGTGCGTTGGTTAAACCGAATGGCATCACTAGAAACTCATAGTGACCATAACGGGTTCTGAACGCAGTCTTCATCACATTGCTCTCCTTCACCCTCAACTGATGATAACCTGATTGCAAATCGATCTTGGAATATACGCTGGATCCTTGCAGCTGATCAAAAAGATCGTCAATTCTGGGAAGGGGATACCGATTCTTAATCGTCAACTTGTTCAGCTCACGATAATCGATAAACATGCGGAAAGATTCGTCCTTCTTCTTCACGAATAAAACAGGTGCGCCCAAAGGCGATGAACTCGGTTGGATAAATCCACGGTCTAGCAATTCCTGCAGTTGACTCTACAACTCTTGCAGTTCGGAAGGTGCTAGTCGATAAGGTGGCGGTGAGCTACGAGTGCCGCTCCCGGCACTAGATTGATCTGGAACTCCACTGCTCTCGGTGGCGGTAATCCAGGCAATTCTTCCGAAAAGACATCGGGAAATTCGTTCACAATTCGTACATCATTCACACTCTTCACCTCGGATTCTAACGTTTTCACATGTGCTAAAACAGCAAGACGTCCTTTCTTCATGATCTTTTGTGCTTTCATGCAACTAATGAGGTTCAGCTTCGAACTACATCTCACTCCGTAAATAATCAGTGGCTCACCATCTCCATGGGGTATACGAAGAGCTTTATCTCCACAGATATGTCAGCACTTACTTTGGTCAACCAATCTATACCGATAATCACATCAAAGCTTCCCAATTTGATGGGTATCAAGTCAATCTCGAAATCCACACCAGCTATGTTGATAATAGCTCCTCGGCCAATTTGGTCAACTTTCTCAAGTTTTCGATTGGCTACCTCAACAAGCATACTCTCCTTTAAAGGAACTAACGACCAATCTATCTTAGAACAAAAGTGTCTACAAACATAGCTCCTATCGGTACCAGTATCAAATAGGACAGAAGCTAATAGATTGTTGATAGTGAATATACCTGTAACCAAGTCGGGGTTCTCACAGGCATCCCTTGCGTTTACATTGAAAGCTCTTCCACACGCTGGCCCACCATCCTTCTTCTTGTTGGGACATTCATTCCTGAAGTGGCCCTGTTGTCTGCACTTATAGCACTGCCTTGGCCCATCAGGGTTTGTCTTCACCGTTGGGGTGGGAATCTTGCAGTCCTTACCAATATACTCGGTCCTTTTGCACTTTTCACAGACCACATTATGTAATGACCCGGACTTTTTCGATCAATCTATACTTATAAGATTAATATTTACATAAATTAAACCTTACCAACATGATAAGCAATCCAAATTGTCGAAACTTATGTTTTCGAAAAGAGTTTTACACAACGTTTGACCGTCTAGTTTGACCGATGATATCACGAACTATATAATATATGATAATTATACGTTTATGTATATATATGTATATATACATATTTAACATGATTTATGGATGTTTTAATATCTCATTTTGTATTAATAACAATAAGTTATAAGTATATTTTGAAACTACTAACTTAAGTTTTCAAAACAATAACCATACGTAACGTTTTTTTTGATATAAATACTTATGACCTATAATGTTTATACATATATCGTATATATAATGTATTTAATCACTTTTTAAGGACTTAAATACATAAAACAATATAAGTGTATTCACAAAAGATAGCTATATTTGAATTCTCATTCCATTTTTCACAAGATTTCTATACGTATATCTAGAGTATATGTACTCGTATCATACCTAGCTTCTATACGTATTTACTATTAGTATATACACATCAAATCACCACCTAACTAGCCATTATTACTGCCCTAGATGAGAGGTAATTAGAGTTTGGATGCATGCATGAATTATTACACAAAAATACAACAAAGATCATGTCTTTGTTCCTCATCATTCACGCCACCACCACCACCTTAAGTACTCCATCCATCTTCAACTTTGCTACATCATTTTGCTAGTTAGGAACACCCTTTCATAACCCTTAAACACCTTAACCATCTCAGCCTATCACCATGAAAATCTAGCTTCAAGAACATCACTTAAACACCATAAGAAAACCCTTACAAAAACACTTCAAGAATCCTTCCAAGAACACAAGTTTACTTCCAATCTTTCATCCAACTCCACCACTCTTTTGGTTCTAGGTTTTTACTCCTATTTTACAGCAATCTTGTCCAAGTAACTTGAGGTAGTAACTTTGTTCATAACCTTATTCGATTCATATATATATAGCTATCTTATTTTATGGTATACAATTTTAACAACAAGAACATAGTTTGAATGATTTCAAACTTGTTTGCAAACTAAATAGATCCTTCTAACTTAACTTTTAAAATACTTCAATACCTGTAATATATCATAAATATATGCTAACTTAACAAGGTAAAACTTGGTTTTTCAAAGAACACCTTAAAAACTGAATTTACGACGTCGGAGTGCAACCGGGGGCTGTTTTGGGTTGGATAATTAAAAACCATCTTGAACTTTGAATTGGAGGTTTATATTCTGGAAAAATGATATTTCTTATGAATATGTTAACACATAAAAATTTCATGATTTAACTCAAAGTATAAGTATTTTTAGAAAAATAATCATTTAAGGTTGTTTACATGATGGAAAATGATTAACTTCATAAGTTTCACCAAAGTTTGACCTATGACCTGTGATTTCGAATACAAACTAAGGTATTTACAGTTCATATTCTTAAAGAGGGACTCGATCCAAGGAAGTGGCAAGTTGAACCAACGAAAACGGAGTTGTAACGAAGAAACTATGACCAAAACAAAATCGGATATCCAAAACTAGTTTAGCCACGAAAATAATTGGAGAAAAATTAAATAAATCACATCTTTCTAAAATAACATGATATTTTATATATATGTACTCATAATTTAATTTTATATATTTTAGGATCACCCGTAAACAATACGAGAAGATTAATCATAAGATCCCATGATTGTACGCAACACGTCATTTGACAACACCGGTACTTTATGTACGCAACACGTCATTTGACAACACCGGTACCGTGGGTCAAGATTAATCCCGACCAATACGAATACGATGGGGTTTTATTTATTTCGAGGGGGGGTTTTATTTATTTATTAAACACCTAAATATGAACTATTAAAATTGAATTGCTAACTACGGACTAAGAAGACATTAAAAGTATTATACGTATATATATGTGACGATTGTTTAAAATGAAAATATATTGATATATTATATATGGATAGGTTCGTGATATCAATCGGAGACCAAGTCAAAATATATATATCTTCAAGGCAAAAGTGAGTATATAGTCCCACTTTTAAACTCTAAGTATTTCGTGATGAGAATACATGTATTTTATGTTTTACGTTATGGACACAAGTAACTGAAAAATATATTCTACGTTGAGTTGTACCACTGGCATACTTCCCTGTAGCTTGGTAACTATTATTTACAGCGGTATTGTAAACGCAAATCCTGTTGATAGATCTATCGGGCCTGACAACCCCAATCGGACTGGACGACCAGTATTCAACGGTTGCACAGTACTTCGTTTCGTGACTACACTTGGTACGGTGTAGTAAGATTTCATAATAAAGGGAATATGCGACGTGATTAAATGTTAAGTATGGTTACCAAGTGCTCAACCACTTAGAATATTTTTATTAAAATGTTTACATATGAAATCTTGTGGTCTATATTTATACCGCTGCCGGCATTAAACCTATATCTCACCAACTTTATGTTGACGTTTTAAACATGTCTATTCTCAGGTGATAACTAAAAGCTTCCGCTGCAACATGTTGAATTTAAGCAAGATCTTGAGTGTGCATATTTGTGTCAAAAATAAAACTGCATATCCGAGGAATTGTAATGTAAAATATGCTAGAAATCGTATTGTTATCATCACATGTAAAGTTTGTAAGTCTAAGATTATCGCTAAACGATAATCATCTTTATATTGTCTAAAGCTTGTATTAACATAAGAGTTATGGTTTGTAATGTAAGATAAATGCAGTTGTTCTTTTAAAAATGTCGCATATAGAGGTCAATACCTCGCAATGAAATCATACGTTATCTAACTCGTTCTTATGGTTAAGGACGGGTTATGACACATTACAATACCCAGTATGGTGCTTGTAGCACCTCTTGCACTGCGGTAGAGTACCCTTGTAGTTGGTTCGAGCTAGGGGTCGGGTTGGGGTTCCTCCAGTCGTTGTTTCCCTTGAAACCCTCATGCCTCTTAGCTGGGTTTTGATCAAAGACCTTTTCCTTGTTTCCATCCCACTTACGCTTCTCAGGACTAGTCCCCGATTCTGATTTCGCCTTCTCAGGTTCCTTGCGGGTGATCTGGTTCATCAGGGTGTGCGCTTTGCGCATAGCTTCCGGGACGTTGGATGGCTTAGAAGAGGTGAAATTTCCCTAAATGGACTTGGGAAGTCCCCACAAGTATCGTTCCATTCTCTTAAACTCCGGGGTAACCATCGAGGGACACATCAGTGCTAATTCCCATACCTACGGTTGTAACCATCAAGATCGTTTCCCACAACCTTCAACTCCCAGAACTCAGCCTCCATTTTCTGTATTTCTGTTCTGAGGCAGTACTCTTGGATCATGGCTCCCTTAAATTCTTCTCAAGGAGTAGCATAAGCCTCGTCAATACCTTTGGCCTGAGCAAGTGTGTTCCACCAGGTTAGGGCGCCGTCCGACAGCGTACAGGAGGCATACTTGGTTTTGTTCAACTCTGAGCAGTTGCTTACACGGAACACAGCTTCTAGTTTCTCAAACCACCTAGTCAATCCAACTGGCCCCTCAGTACCACTAAAGTTGTGGGGCTTGCAGCTTTGAAACTCCTTATATGTACACCCGTTACAAATGGGCTGGTTAACTGGTGGAGTTTATGGGTTAATTTCCGCAATAGCTGCGGCTACTCTTTTAGCAATCATTTCCTCAATTTGTGCTGCTGTGGGCGCTGCTCTTCCGTTTGCCATTGCTCTTCTAAACAAAATTTTTGACTTAAGTTAAAATCCAGCATTTAATAAATAATAATATAGTATATGGCAACCAACATGGAATCAACGCAACACATGTTAACTAAGTAATGCAACTAGATACAGATACCACAAAAACATCATACAGTAACGTAATTAGAACACCGTACAAAATGTAAACAACACTAAGTTCCATTCATTAATAATAAGTTGCATACATCCGCATAGGTTCGTACAATACATGAGTAAAACATGAGACTACAAACGAGATTACATAATGAAATCTACTACAATGCCCCATGGTGATGGTGGGTAAAGGATGTCCATTACGTGGGACATCTGGTCCTCGAGCTTAGTTACCCGAGCACAGAGGATCTCCACTCCCCTCGTTAGTTCCTCGACGGAGGGAGATGGTGGGGCAGGCGGTGCAGTCGGTACAGGTGGTGAAGGTGGTGCAGACGGTCCAGCGCCAGAAGTAGATGGTGCGTAACGATAAGCCTTACGCACGAATGGATCAGCAGGATACGGCACAACCCGCTTGCGGGCGGTGACCCTAGTCCTCAGTCCATGTGCGTTAACAGACGACCTACCTCCGTTAACCCTTGGAATAACGGTACCATCGAAACGATACCGCTTCTTCGGCGGGGTAGAGAGTGGCTGCACGGGCACCTCCTCAGGGTCCTCGTCGGAATCCTCGTCATTGGAGTCATCAGAGGATGAGTCGTCGGATGATAAGTCGTCGAAAATAGCTGGAGGTGGCTCTGCTCGGCCGGTAGTCATAATCCGATATCTGAAAGGTGGGATCGGAATGACACGCCCATCAGGAAGGCGTCTAGCCCAATGGTTATGCTCGTTGCGGAACGGAACATCCCCGTATTCCCCGGGAATCACCACATCACAGGAATGGTGCTGTGGCTCTGAGGGTCCTGGGATGAGTGGAGCTGGAATCTCCAGTAGATCCTCGTGTCCGTCTGAGATGATCACTGGGTCGGATGCATGGCCACTGGCTCCAAAGGACGAAGCGCCAGAGTCACTGGAGTGTGTCGACGACTGGATCTGTGAATCGGCAACAATGGAAAGCGAGGTGGAGGGTGAGTCTTAGTCACTCTCCAAAATGATAACTGGTGGGACATCCGACATCTGAACAGGGAAAAATAACTTTTTCCATGTCAGTAAGTCATAAAGCAAGCACGTATTAGGCCAAACAACTACAACAGTCTAGATCATCTATAGCAGTAAATAGCATGGCAATAATAGCAAATCGTACAGAAGTATCATGCAATCGAAAGAAGATAATAGCATGCAGTAATGAAAATCAAGTAGCAGTATACGTCATATAGCAGTAAAAGTAAGCAACAGCATGCAGTAAGTTTCACGGAAATAAGTAAACTAGCAAGTTGTAGATTAGTCCTATTAGTGAATCCTACTCGGTCCAGTCTAGACTCACTAATGCAACCTAATTCCCTACAACCAATGCTCTGATACCAAATGTGACACCCCGTACAAAACCATCGTGTACGATTCGTCAACAACAGGATCTTTACACGGTCGAATACTACATGCTATTTGAAAACCGGTTTTGCATTCATAAAAGATAGCGTTTACAAAAGAAAACGTGACACAAAAGTCGTTACAAAGTCATTATTTGAAAATAACTTAAACTACGAATGCAAAAGAAAAGTTCCATGATTGAGACATCTCTAAGTATTGCAGCGGAATTCTAGCACAACAGGTCCTTAACAGCAAGTTTAAACACCAAGAGAAAACATGCTTAAAAACGTCAACAATAATGTTGGTGAGCTATAGTTTAAGTTGTAACAGTAATGTAAGGTAGGCCGCGAGGTTTCAGTGCTTCAAACAGCGTTTCAAAACAGTATGAAAAGTATATGTTTAACCGTGGGCACTTGGTAACTAACTTAACGTTTATAACCCCCTAAAAGTACACTTGGCGAGTGCGTATGTTTACGAAGTATTAAACACCCGTTAAATGCTAGCGCGACTAGCCCGAGTGTGGATGTCAAACCCTATGGATTCATATCTAAGATTCACGTTCACGGGTTCAAAAACCAATGACTAAACGTTACCGAGCTAAGGGGAAAGTTTATGCCGTTGTATAACCCACACATATATAAAGTTTAAGTACTCGTGCCTAGTATGTAAAACGTAAAAAGCGCATGTATTCTCAGTCCCAAAATAGTTAAAGTAAAAAGGGATGCTATAACTCACAGTGATAAGAGCGGTAAAGTCGATAATGAAAGTATGCAAGTAGTAAGTCGGTCCGAAAGGTCGTCAATGAAAGGACCCATCCTAATCCATCCGGACGAAGTCCATATCGATTATAAACGATTCACAACAGTTGATTACATCGCGAGGTACTTGACCTCTATATGATACATTTTACAAACATTATTCGTTTTTGAAAAGACAATCTTTCATTACATTGAAGGTTAATGGCATGCATACCATTTCATAATATATCTAACTATAATTAACTTAATAATAATCTTAATGAACTCGACGACTCGAATGCAACGTCTTTTGAAATATGTCATGAATGACTCCAAGTAATATCCTTAAAATGAGCTAATGCACAGCGGAAGATTTCTTTCATACCTGAGAATAAACATGCTTTCAACTGTCAACCAAAAGGTTGGTGAGTTCATTAGTTTAACATAAATAATCATTTCGTAATTTTAATAGACCGCTAGATTTCACATTTCCATTTCTCATAAACATACGTCCCATGCATAGAGACAAAATATCATTCATATGGATTGAACACCTGGTAACCGACATTCACAATATACATATAAGAATATCCCCATCATTCCGGGATCCTCCTTCGGACATGATATAAATTTCGAAGTACTAAAGCATCCGGTACTTTGGATGGGGCTTGTTGGGCCCGATAGATCTATCTTTAGAGTTCGCGTCAATTAGGGTGTCTGTTCCCTAATTCTTAGATTACCAGACTTAATAAAAAGGGGCATATTCGATTTGGATAATTCAACCATATAATGTAATTTCGATTACTTGTGTCTATTTCGTAAAATGTAACAACCCGTCCTAATCCACCTGGACGAAGTCATCAACATTTGGTCCCATTGCGATGATCGGCTCCAAGTAATGTCCTTATATTGAGCAAATGCATAGCGGAAGACTTAATTCGTACCTGAGAATAAACATGCTTTAAAGTGTCAACCAAAAGGTTGGTGAGTTCATAGGTTTATCATAACAATTATTTCAATATGTTAATAGACCACAAGATTTCATAATCATAAACATAATACACTCGCAAGTGTATGTAAAGCATTCTAAGTGGTTGAGCACTTGGTAACCATACTTAACATTTAATCAACGTCGCATATTCCCTTTATTATGAAATCTCACTACACCGTACCAAGTGTAGTCACCAAAACGAAGTACTGTGCAACCGTTGAATACTGGTCGTCCAGTCCGGTTGGGGTTGTCAGGCCCGATAGATCTATCAACAGGATTCGCGTTTACAATACCCATGTAAATAGTAGTTACCAAACTACAGGGAAATATGCCAGTGGTACAACTCAACGTAGAATATATTTTTAAGTACTTGTGTCTATTTTGTAAACATTTATAAAAGCAGCGCATGTATTCTCAGCCCAAAAATATATATTGCAAAAGCAATTAAAAAGGGAGCAAATGAAACTCACTATACAATATTTTGTAGTAAAAATATTCATACGACGAAACTGAACAATGCAAGGTTGGCCTCGGATTCTTGAACCTATATCATATATATATATATTAACACATATCGCATTTAATCAACTGAGTTTATTTATATAATATAATGTATTAAGATTACTATGTGTGTGTGTATATATATATATATATATATATATATATATATATATATATATATATATATATATATATATATATATATATATATAGGATTACAATAAAATATGTTTTTATATAATTAATACTTCATTTGGTAAAATAATATTTATAATAGAAAGTTGTAATATTTTATAACAATAATAATACTAATAATAATAATAAATAATAGTAGTAATGGTAAAAATAATGATAATAATTTAAAAAAAATCTTGATAATGAAAATTTTAATAATAATAATAATGTTAAAAATAATAGTATTGTTAATAAAAATGTAAATACTTATAATACTACTAATAATGATAATACTAATAAATAACATTCTAATAAATAAAATGTTATATGTTAGTACGTATATTAATAATAATAATAATAAAAGAAATCTTAATAATAATAATCATATACAATAATATAATAATAATAATAATAATAATAATAATAATAATAATAATAATAATAATAATAATAATAAAAGAAGTAATTACTACCTTAAGAGATTAAAATGTCTTTCATAAAAATTATGCCTCTGGCCGGACTCGAACTTGCAACCTCCCATTTAACACACAACCCCCTAACCATTGATCCATCTATTTCTCTCTAGTATATTTGTTACCCGAAATCTATTTAACCATAATTCGTATTCTTCTCATTTTATCACTTACATCATTTATCATCATCAATGTTATCCACATCATCAACGTCTATTTAAATCATTCATAATCACTGAATTATCATTACGTAATCATGTATCAATCATCATCAACATGTACTTATCAACATTTTCGCGTTTTTAATTCGATCAGATACAACCAGCGACCTTTATGATGGTTGATAGTAATCCAGCCCAACAATCTTAATCATTCACGGCCCAATCCGAGATACAGCCCAGCAGAACACAAAAAAAATACTCGGCCTAATCACTATAGTATGTTTACGGCCCAAAACAAGTTAAATCAAATTGCATAATGTAATTGTAGTGGTGGGGTTCAGTAATTTGATCGAGACAGAAACACTAAACAATTTAGGCATGTCCTGTATTTGAATATCATAATTATCGCCTAGAAATCATCATCTTTAATAATTAACAAGGTTATTGCTTTATCATTTGTCGGCCAATAATTCACAATATATACTACACTGGATTTTTGTCTAGCAAAAGAAATATAACTGAAGCAGCACTAACTTTTGTACAGCCATAAATGCAGTAATGGGTACCGTGTTAAAGAACAACAAACAAATGAAGAACATAAAGGTGACGGTATTGGGTGATGGTGAAAGTTGGCTAAAGGTGCATGAGGGTGTCGACTACGGTGAGGGTTTAATGGTGGTCGACGGTGGAGATGGGTGGTGTTTGGTGGCAGTAGTCTGTGGTGGAGTGGTGCTTCATGGTGGGGGTTAGGGTGAAATGTCCCGTTCTTATTGATTAAAAACGTTCCATATTAATTGATTTTGTTGCGAGGTTTTAACCTCTATATGAGACGTTTTTCAAAGACTGCATTCATTTTTAAAACAAACCATAACCTTTATTTCATAAATAAAGGTTTAAAAAGCTTTACGTAGATTATCAAATAATGATAATCTAAAATATCCTGTTTACACATGACCATTACATAATGGTTTACAATACAAATATGTTACATCGAAATCAGTTTCTTGAATGCAGTTTTTACACAATATCATTCAAACATGAACTCCAAATCTTGTCCTTATCTTAGTATGCAACAGCGGAAGCTCTTAATATTCACCTGAGAATAAACATGCTTTAAACGTCAACAAAAATGTTGGTGAGTTATAGGTTTAACCTATATATATCAAATCGTAACAATAGACCACAAGATTTCATATTTCAATACACATCCCATACATAGAGATAAAAATCATTCATATGGTGAACACCTGGTAACCGACATTAACAAGATGCATATATAAGAATATCCCCATCATTCCGGGACACCCTTCGGATATGATATAAATTTCGAAGTACTAAAGCATCTGGTACTTTGGATGGGGCTTGTTGGGCCCAATAGATCTATCTTTAGGATTCACGTCAATTAGGGTGTCTGTTCCCTAATTCTTAGATTACCAGACTTAATAAAAAGGGGCATATTCGATTTCGATAATTCAACCATAGAATGTAGTTTCACGTACTTGTGTCTATTTTGTAAATCATTTATAAAACCTGCATGTATTCTCATCCCAAAAATATTAGATTTTAAAAGTGGGACTATAACTCACTTTCACAGATTTTTACTTCGTCGAGAAGTAAGACTTGGCCACTGTTGATTCACGAACCTATAACAATATATACATGTATATTAAAGTATGTTCAAAATATATTTACAACACTTTTAATATATTTTGATGTTTTAAGTTTATTAAGTCAGCTGTCCTCGTTAGTAACCTACAACTAGTTGTCCACAGTTAGATGTACAGAAATAAATCGATAAATATTATCTTGAATCAATCCACGACCCAGTGTATACGTATCTCAGTATTGATCACAACTCAAACTATATATATTTTGGAATCAACCTCAACCCTGTATAGCTAACTCCAACATTCACATTTAGAGTGTCTATGGTTGTTCCGAAATATATATAGATGTGTCGACATGATAGGTTGAAACATTGTATACGTTTCTATGGTATCTCAAGATTACATAATATACAATACAAGTTGATTAAGTTATGGTTGGAATAGATTTGTTACCAATTTTCACGTAGCTAAAATGAGAAAAATTATCCAATCTTGTTTTACCCATAACTTCTTCATTTTAAATCCGTTTTGAGTGAATCAAATTGCTATGGTTTCATATTGAACTCTATTTTATGAATCTAAACATAAAAAGTATAGGTTTATAGTCAGAAAAATAAGTTACAAGTTGTTTTTGTAAAGGTAGTCATTTCAGTCGAAAGAACGACGTCTAGATGACCATTTTAGAAAACATACTTCCACTTTGAGTTTAACCATAATTTTTGGATATAGTTTCATGTTCATAATAAAAATCATTTTCTCAGAATAACAACTTTTAAATCAAAGTTTATCATAGTTTTTAATTAACTAACCCAAAACAGCCCGCGGTGTTACTACGACGGCGTAAATCCGGTTTTACGGTGTTTTTCGTGTTTTCAGGTTTTAAATCATTAAGTTAGCATATCATATAGATATAGAACATGTGTTTAGTTGATTTTAAAAGTCAAGTTAGAAGGATTAACTTTTGTTTGCGAACAAGTTTAGAATTAACTAAACTATGTTCTAGTGATTACGAGTTTAAACATTCGAATAAGATAGTTTTATATATATGAATCGAATGATGTTATGAACATCATTACTACCTCAAGTTTAGTAGGTAAACCTACTGGAAGTGACAAGAAATGATCTAGCTTCAAAGGATCTTGGATGGCTTGAAAGTTCTTGAAGTAGGATCATGACACAAAAACAAGTTCAAGTAAGATTTTTACTCGAATTAAGATAGTTTATAGTTATAGAAATTGAATCAAAGTTTGAATATGAATATTACTTGAATAAGAAAGATAACCTACTGTATATAACAAAGGTTTCTTGATCTTAGATGATTACTTGGAATGGATTAGAAAGCTTGGAAGTAAATTAGTAAACTTGAAGGGATTTTTGAAGTGTTCTTGAAGTGTTCTTCCTATGATGATTATAGCTTGATTCTTGAAGTGATTTTTGATGAAGATGATGATTAACTACTGGAAAAATACGTTCATAATAGTGTGTGTGTGTTGAGAGAGAATTAGAAAGAGAATTGGAAGTGAAATGGAGTGAATGATGAGTGGTAATTGGTGAGTGGTGAGTGGGCTTAAAAGGAGTTCTAGTTAGTTGACTAGCTCATGGTAGAAGTTAAAATTGATTAGTCATACATGACATAATCAAGAGTGGAATCCCATGCTAGTTCCTATTGGTATATACCCATAGTAAGTACGTTTTGAAGCTGTGTATAATACGGGTAAGAATACAACTAGAATTCTTGATGAAAGAAAAGAATGGGAAAGTAACTGTAACCATTTTCGTTAAGTATGAGTGTTTTGATATATGTCTTGAAGTCTTCCAAAAGTATTTTAATACATCTAAATACACTACATGTATATACATTTTAACTGAGTCGTTAAGTCATCGTTAGTCGTTACATGTAAGTGTTGTTTTGAAACCTTTAAGTTAACGATCTCAATTAATGTTGTTAACCCATTGTTTATTATATCTAATGTGATGTTAAATTATTATATTATCATGATATTATGATATATTAATATATCTTAATATGATATATATACATTTAAATGTCGTTACAACGATAATCGTTACATATATGTCTCGTTTCGAAATCCTTAAGTTAGTAGTCTTGTTTATGTGTATATAACTCATTGTTAATATACTTATGGAGATACTTACTTATCATAATCTCATGTTAACCATATGTATATCCATATATATATATCGTCATGTCATTTTTACAAGTTTTAACGTTCGTGAATCGCCGGTCAACTTGGGTGGTCAATTGTCTATATGAAACATATTTCAATTAATCAAGTCTTAACAAGTTTGATTGCTTAACATGTTGGAAACATTTAATCATGTAAATATCAATCTGAATTAATATATATAAACATGGAAAAGTTCGGGTCACTACAGTACCTACCCGTTAAATAAATTTCGTCCCGAAATTTTAAGCTGTTGAAGGTGTTGACGAATCTTCTGGAAATAGATGCGGGTATTTCTTCTTCATCTGATATTCAAGCTCCCAGGTGAACTCGGGTCCTTTACGAGCATTCCATCGAACCTTAACAATTGGTATCTTGTTTTGCTTAAGTCTTTTAACCTCACGATCCATTATTTCGACGGGTTCTTCGATGAATTGGAGTTTTTCGTTGATTTGGATTTCATCTAACGGAATAGTGAGATCTTCTTTAGCAAAACATTTCTTCAAATTCGAGACGTGGAAAGTGTTATGTACAGCCGCGAGTTATTGAGGTAACTCAAGTCGGTAAGCTACTGGTCCGACACGATCGATAATCTTGAATGGTCCAATATACCTTGGATTTAATTTCCCTCGTTTACCAAATCGAACAACGCCTTTCCAAGGTGCAACTTTAAGCATGACCATCTCTCCAATTTCAAATTCTATATCTTTTCTTTTAATGTCAGCGTAGCTCTTTTGTCTACTTTGGGCGGTTTTCAACCGTTATTGAATTTGGATGATCTTCTCGGTAGTTTCTTGTATAATCTCCGGACCCGTAATCTGTCTATCCCCCACTTCACTCCAACAAATCGGAGACCTGCACTTTCTACCATAAAGTGCTTCAAACGGCGCCATCTCAATGCTTGAATGGTAGCTGTTGTTGTAGGAAAATTCTGCTAACGGTAGATGTCGATCCCAACTGTTTCCGAAATCAATAACACATGCTCGTAGCATGTCTTCAAGTGTTTGTATCGTCCTTTCGCTCTGACCATCAGTTTGTGGATGATAGGCAGTACTCATGTCTAGACGAGTTCCTAATGCTTGCTGTAATGTCTGCCAGAATCTTGAAATAAATATGCCATCCCTATCAGAGATAATAGAGATTGGTATTCCATGTCTGGAGACGACTTCCTTCAAATACAGTCGTGCTAACTTCTCCATCTTGTCATCTTCTCTTATTGGCAGGAAGTGTGCTGATTTGGTGAGACGATCAAATATTACCCAAATAGTATCAAAACCACTTGCAGTCCTTGGCAATTTAGTGATGAAATCCATGGTAATGTTTTCCCATTTCCATTCCGGGATTTTGGGTTGTTGAAGTAGACCTGATGGTTTCTGATGCTCAGCTTTGACCTTAGAACACGTCAAACATTCTCCTACGTATTTAGCAACATCGGCTTTCATACCCGGCCACCAAAAATGTTTCTTGAGATCCTTGTACATCTTCCCCGTTCCAGGATGTATTGAGTATCTGGTTTTATGAGCTTCTCTAAGTACCATTTCTCTCATATCTCCAAATTTTGGTACCCAAATCCTTTCAGCCCTATACCGGGTTCCGTTTTCTCGAATATTAAGATGCTTCTCCTATCCTTTGGGTATTTCATCCTTTAAATTTCCCTTTTTTAAAACTCCTTGTTGCGCCTCCTTTATTTGAGTAGTAAGGTTATCATGAATCATTATATTCATAGATTTTACTCGAATGGGTTCTCTGTCCTTCCTGCTCAAGGCATCGGCTACCACATTTGCCTTCCCCGGGTGGTAACGAATCTCAAAGTCGTAATCATTCAATAATTCAATCCACCTACGCTGCCTCATATTCAGTTGTTTCTGATTAAATATGTGTTGAAGACTTTTGTGGTCGGTATATATAATACTTTTGACCCCATATAAGTAGTGCCTCCAAGTCTTTAATGTAAAAACAAACGCGCCTAATTCCAAATCATGCGTTGTATAATTTTGTTCGTGAATCTTCAATTGTCTAGACCCATAAGCAATCACCTTCGTTCGTTGCATTAATACACAACCGAGACCTTGCTTTGATGCGTCACAATAAATCACAAAATCATCATTCCCTTCAGGCAATGACAATATAGGTGCCGTAGTTAGCTTTTTCTTCAATAACTGAAACGCTTTCTCTTGTTCATCATTCCATTCAAATTTCTTCCCTTTATGCGTTAATGCAGTCAAGGGTTTTGCTATTCTGGAAAAGTCTTGGATGAACCTTCTGTAGGAACCAGCTAGTCCTAAAAACTGGCGTATGTGTTTCGGAGTTTTTGGGGTTTCCCACTTTTCAACAGTTTCTATCTTTGCCGGATCCACCTTAATACCTTCTTTGTTCACTATGTGACCGAGGAATTGAACTTCTTCCAACCAAAATGCACACTTTGAAAACTTAGCGTACAATTCTTCCTTCCTCAATACTTCTAACACCTTTCTCAAATGTTCACCGTGTTCTTGGTCATTCTTTGAGTAAATAAGTATGTCATCAATGAAAACAATGACAAACTTGTCAAGGTATGGTCCACACACTCGGTTCATAAGGTCCATGAACACAGCTGGTGCATTAGTTAAACCAAATGGCATGACCATAAACTCGTAATGACCGTAACGTGTTCTGAAAGCAGTCTTTGGAATATCATCTTCTTTCACCCGCATTTGATGATACCCGGAACGTAAGTCAATCTTTGAATAAACAGACGAGCCTTGTAGTTGATCAAATAAGTCGTCGATTCTCGGTAGTGGGTAGCGGTTCTTGATGGTAAGTTTGTTCAACTCTCGGTAGTCGATACACAACCTGAATGTACCATCTTTCTTCTTGACAAACAAAACAGGAGCTCCCCACAGTGATGTGCTTGGTCGAATGAAACCACGCTCTAAAAGTTCTTGTAATTGGCTTTGCAGTTCTTTCATCTCGCTGGGTGCGAGTCTGTAAGGAGCACGAGCTATTGGTGCAGCTCCTGGTACAAGATCTATTTGAAATTCAACGGATCGATGTGGGGGTAATCCCGGGAATTCTTTCGGAAATACATCGGGAAATTCTTTTGCAATGGGAACATCATTGATGCTCTTTTCTTCAGTTTGTACTTTCTCGATGTGTGCTAGAACAGCATAACAACCTTTTCTTATTAGTTTTTGTGCCTTCAAATTACTAATAAGATGTAGCTTCGTGTTGTCCTTTTCTCCGTACACCATTAAGGGTTTTCCTTTTTCTCGTATAATGCGAATTGCATTTTTGTAACAAACGATCTCTGCTTTCACTTCTTTCAACCAGTCCATACCGATTATCACATCAAAACTCCCTAACTCTACTGGTATCAAATCAATCTTAAATGTTTCGCTAACCAGTTTAATTTCTCAATTCCGACATATATTATCTGCTGAAATTATTTTACCATTTGCTAATTTGAGTAAAAATTTACTATCCAAAGGCGTCAATGGACAACTAAATTTAGCACAAAAATCTCTACTCATATAGCTTCTATCTGCACCCGAATCAAATAAAACGTAAGCAGATTTATTGTCAATAAGAAACGTACCCGTAACAAGCTCCGGGTCTTCCTGTGCCTCTGCCGCATTAATATTGAAAACTCTTCCGCGGCCTTGTCCATTCGTGTTCTCCTGGTTCGGGTAATTTCTAATAATGTGGCCCGATTTTCCACATTTATAACAAACTACATTGGCATAACTTGCTCCGACACTACTTGCTCCACCATTACTCGTTCCGACACCATTTGTTCCTTTCGTTCTATTAACCCCTGGTCCGTAGACCTCACACTTCACCGCGCTATGACTATTTCTTTTACACTTGTTGCAAAATTTGGTGCAGAACCCCGAGTGATACTTTTCACACCTTCTCTAACGACCCGCCAAAATCGCTATTGACGCGGTATGTTATCTACGGTCCCACAGCGAGGTTTTGACCTCTATATGATACGTTTTGATAAAACATTGAATTCATTTTTTTTTTAAAAAAAAAAAACATACTTTCTATACATAGAAAGTTTACCAAAATATAGACATATCTCAAATATATATGACAGCTTATACAAAATGACTAAATCATCAATTTATTTAATAACAGATTATAACAATAATATTTGAATGCAATGTCTTTTTGAAAATATGGCATAAAAGACTCCATGCAGCACCTTGAGCAAATAGCAAGCAGACAGCGAAAGCACTTTTGAAAAACCTGAGAATAAACATGCTAAAAGTGTCAACCAAAAGGTTGGTGAGTTCATAGGTTTATCATAACAATAGTTATCTATATTTTCAATAGACCACAAGATTTCCGTTTATAAATATATGTACACTCGCAAGTGCATAAAAGTATTCTATAAGTTGTAGCCACCCGGTAACAAGCCTTAACATTCATGTTTTACCCTCTGAAGTACACCAGATCAGGTGTGTTTAAAATAACCTCGAAGTACTAAAGCATCCCATAGTCAGGATGGGGTTTGTCAGACCCAATAGATCTATCTTTAGGATTCGCGCCTACCGTACATAGACAAGTAGTTTAATGTTACCAAGGTAAGGGTATATTTCTGGTTTAAACCCACATAGAATTAGTTTCAGTACTTGTGCCTATTTCGTAAAACATTTATAAAACAGCGCATGTATTCTCAGCCCAAAAATATATATTGCAAAAAGCAATTAAAAAGGGAGCAAATGAAACTCACCTTTGTAGCCCAATAAACAATTCACGTAGATGTAACCAATACTCGGAATGCAAGTAACCGTAGACCTCATCCTAAAGAATATATGTTGGTTAATAAATGTCTAACAAGCTAGGTCAGGTCATAGGGTTCATATAGTCCTATTGCTCAAGTCCGACTCATAAATTTAGCAAAATTTAGTAAAAGTCAACAAAAGTCAACGCAAGTCAAAGTAAGTCAAATGTAAGTCAAACGCAAGTCAAACACAGTCAACATGGTTAACACAAGTCAACAACCGCATAAAATTACACAAGTTGGTCAAGTAGTCAAACATAGGTCAAACTTAAGTTATTCATTTTTACTTAGAAAAATTTATATTATTTACATATATGTATTTTTTAGTATTTTGCAGCTGATTCCGGGTCCTACCAAATTTGATATAATACCTTAGGTCGTGACCATTGGAAATTATGTCATCCCACCTTTCTATAGACAGTTTATTTGACAAAAACGAAGTTACGGTTTTAAAGTTATGACCTCGCGAAAACAGTCTCCCGAAACATAAAATGCTGATAAAATTTTTGTTAAGTGTTCAAAATCAGCAACGATTGCCCATTTTCTCGCTTGTTTTATACCTGTTTAGACTCAACAAAATTATACAAATAATATATCGTTTTAAAGTTTGTCGCAAATACTTTCAATACCAAATAATAGTTTTTATCTAAACTTAACTGATTTCAACTTGCGAGTCCTCAAAGTAGGTCTGAGAGTCATTTTGACAATTTTGTTAAAATACTAAAATTTTCGGTTGACGATCCAAATTTGAATCCGGCTGACCTGACTTAACCAAATTTTTATCACAGCTCTAAAATGACATTTTAGATGTGTTGGTGATTTTCGTTTTCCAAAATTATGCATATGGGTCAATTTATGCACGTTTGATCCGAATGAGTTATAAAACTTTCTTTAAACCAAATTTGACCCAAACTCATTTTTAAAGCACCAAAACTTGCAAACATACTTAAATCAATATACGGGATGTGTTACATACCTTTGGTTCTCAAAATTTCGCATATGGGTCAAAGTAGGCTCGTATAACCCAAATGGATCATAAACACTCATTTTGACCAAAACATGCCACAACTTATTTTTTAAACACCACAACCTTTAAACTTACTTATATCGACGTTTGGGAATTTTCTACACTGATCGTTACCCATTTTGACCCATTAAACACATTTGGTCAAACAAAGTCAATTGCACATAATATTTAGCTTAAATAATGTAGTCAACTTCCAGAATTTTTATAAAAATAAGTACAAGTCCGTTTGACTTAAAATACACGCCAAAATCTCCGTAACTTAAAGTCCTAAAACATATCCAGAGATCAGACTCTAAGTCATAATAGAAAAATCGCAGCAGTCTCAAATGCGCCTGACAGTTTTTCAGAAAATTTTCAGCGCGCGCCAGTTTTGTAAATTCTGCCATTTATTCTAGAAAAATGAAAACGACGAACGGCCAATTGGAGATGGCCACAAACATCTCAAATAATCACTGGTAAATAAATCTAAGCAATTCATACAGCCAATTCGTACAGTTTTACAAAATACTACGGACTTCCTGATTTGGATAGAATTTAGACATGTTGTTTTGTAACACATATAACGCATAGCAAACAACGGTTTCAGAAGCTAACATACAAATGACATATGTGAAACAACATGTAAATAACCACATACCAGAAGCACAAGTCCTAAGTCCATCTACAAATCAAGTTATGTCATTCGCTGCAAATGTTTTGGACAGATTCAATTCGTTTCAGGAGGTCATATTCGAACGCATATAACCGAACATCTAGGAACAATTAGCATGCATACTCTACATGAAAAGTGAAGTACTAATCATATAATTTTCAAAAATCCTCAGCTCATAATCCAGAAATCAATTTAAATGGCGTTTTTCATCTGTTTAAAACGTTGATCAACAAAAGTCGGGTCTAATAATCAATTAAGCATAACGGGAGTTTTAAAAATCCAATTAACATGATATCCGAGTCTATCTTGAGTGTTTTTCACTTGTCTTTTCAACCATGTAACATAAATAAACCATTTCATCACCAATCAATACCAGTTTTCAGATTAATACATAAAACACAACGATAATTTAATTGATCATAACTTGAGTTATACATAGAGAAAATATGCGATTCAAAAGAGCAAACTTATTAATTTTTCACAAGGATTTCATTTATAATTATTTCATAAACTAAAAATATCATGTTCATATCAGTAGCATATTATTCAAAAACGTGATCATTCATAAAAACGAGTTAAAACTTCAATTAAGCATAACATGAGCATACGGTAACGAAAATTCGAAATTCCAAAGCCCAAACTTATTAGTTTTTCAAGAGGATTCTGATTATCTCATAATATTATACATTCAACAAGTTTAAGTTTCTGACCTCACACAAAACAAATTCGTGATTCATCAAAAAGTCATCAAACGATCAAATTAACGAATACTATCATGCATACATACAAGGACTTGAGCACTAGACACTATATCTACCCTAAAATGTAACAAAAACATGAAAACCCAAAAATTAGAGTTTTTGAAACTTACCCTAATCAAGAAATTATTGGTATAGATGTGTAGAGCTTTTCGAGAGGAGTCCGAATATGTAAACGATTTTATGATCAAGTGATTATTGAAGGTGTTCTTGAGGATGAAAGATTGATGATGATGATGAATCGTAATGGGTGTTCTTGATAAGAGAATAAGATAGATACGTATGTGTGTTTGTTTGATGAAATGAATCTAGATCAGAAATATAAATAGAAAAGGGAAGTCACGGTTTAAACTGTAGTAGTCACGGGTAGTTATAAGATATCACGGGTGTAATAATTTGATAAACACGGGTATTATATCTATTTGCAATTATAATTATAGATGTCACAATTTTTAACTGTATGGTCACGGGTTCTATTAAATTCTTATCCGTTATCTAAAACCCAATGTATTTTACTTTAATATGATTTACTTAATTGAATTATTTTGTATTTAAAAAAATACATTTATATATTGTTCAAAACCTTTTAGAATCTTGACGTTATACTTAGTTGATGTGTTTCATAAAATACTTATTTATTATATTTTTAAATTAGATACTGAAAACATGAATGTTTAAACTAATTTTCTCGCGTTTAGTTTAAGAATATCCTAATTAATACAGTTGATTTTCAAAACTCAATTATTATATAACATAATAACTATTAAAATTAATAATCATACGTTTTGTTGTCTTAAAATATATTTTTCTCGTTTTCACTAACCGTAGTGTTTTAAAAAAATAAAATATAACCAATATTAATAATAGTATATTTAAAAAAAATACATACAAAATTGTAAGTTTTAAGCAACGGTTGTTAAGTTCTCAACGAAAAGTTAACGGAAAAAGTCGGGTTATTACACCTTTGGCATAGCTGCTTCTGATTGTTGTTGTTGTTGCGGTTATTATTGTTGTTGGGATGATTGTTGTAGTTGTTGTTGTTGTTGTTGTTGTTGTTGTTGTTGTTGTTGTTGGGCCGTTTGTTGTAGTTGCGATTGATGTTGCGATTGTTGGGATAATTATTGCGATTATTGTTGTAATTGCTGTTGTTGTTGTATTGGTGATTCTTATCACCGTTTTCCTCCCACTTTCTTTTGACTTGCTTCACATTGGCCTCTTCAGCAGTCTGTTCTTTAATTCTTTCTTCAATCTGGTTCACTAGTTTGTGAGCCATTCTACATGCCTGTTGTATGGAGGCGGGCTCGTGTGAACTTATATCTTCTTGGATTCTTTCCGGTAATCCTTTCACAAACGCGTCGATCTTCTCTTCCTCATCTTCGAATGCTCCCGGACACAATAGGCACAATTCTGTGAATCGTCTTTCATACGTGGTAATATCAAATCCTTGGGTTCGTAACCCTCTAAGTTCTGTCTTGAGCTTATTGACCTCGGTTCTGGGACGGTACTTCTCGTTCATCAAGTGCTTGAATGCTGACCATGGTAGTGCGTACGCATCGTCTTGTCCCGCTTGCTCTAGATAGGTATTCCACCATGTTAACGCAGAACCTGTGAAGGTATGCGTAGCGTACTTTACTTTGTCCTCTTCAGTACACTTACTTATGGCAAACACCGATTCGACTTTCTCGGTCCACCGTTTCAATCCGATCGGTCCTTCGGTTCCATCAAATTCCAAAGGTTTGCAGGCAGTGAATTCTTTGTAGGTGCATCCTACACGATTTCCTGTACTGCTAGATCCAAGGTTATTGTTGGTATGTAGCGCAGCCTGTACTGCGGCTATGTTTGAAGCTAGAAAAGTACGGAATTCCTCTTCATTCAAATTCACGGTGTGTCGAGTAGTCGGTGCCATTTCCTTCAAAATAGTCAAATGGAACAAGTTAATCATACTGAATATCAAGAGTAGTTAATAGTATTTCGTAGCATAATATGAACTCATTTATAAAAGCTTTTTCTTCATATTAGCATTTTATAAGTTTAAATTCGGGTAGTACCTACCCGTTAAGTTCATACTTAGTAGCTAATATACAATTCAACTACTACAATTCTATATGAAAAACTGATTATAATAATATTTCGCGTTCAAACTTTTATACAATATTTTACAAACTTACAATACCGCTTATTTTACATAAAGCATGAAATATAGCACACAATAACTTTGATACAAGATAGTTGCGAAGATAATTCTAGCTAGTACACAAGTCGTTCAGCAAAGGCAATAAAGACACGTAATTCATACGTCCAGAAACAAGTCATGCATTCTGGTTTTACTAGGACTACTTCCCATCCGTGGTCTTGTAGAACATAACCGTTATGGCCGTTGATAAGACAGCGTGTTGTAACGTCGTCAAAGGGACGAGGGTTACGTAATGTCCAACAGTCCCGTAACAATCTAAAAACCTCATTTCTTACCCCAATTACCGACTCCGTCACTTGTGGGAACGTTTTGTTTAATAGTTGTAGTCCGATGTTCTTGTTCTCACTTTGGTGAGAAGCGAACATTACTAATCCGTAAGCATAACATGCTTCTTTATGTTGCATGTTAGCCGCTTTTTCTAAATCACGAAGTCCAATATTCGGATATATTGAGTCAAAATAATTTCTTAACCCATTGCGTAAAATAGCATTTGGGTTCCCCGCAATATATGCGTCAAAGTAAACACATCGTAACTTATGGATTTCCCAATGTGATATCCCCCATCTTTCGAACGAAAGCCTTTTATAAACCAAGGCATTCTTGGAACGTTCTTCGAATGTCTTACAAACTGATCTCGCCTTAAATAGTTGTGCCGAAGAATTCTGACCGACTCTAGACAAGATTTCATCAATCATGTCTCCGGGTAGGTCTCTTAAAATATTGGGTTGTCTATCCATTTTGTGTTTTTATACTGTAAAATAGACAAGAGTTAGATTCATAAAAAAATACTTATTAATACAAGCAATTTTTACATATATCATAAAGCATAAGCACACTATATTACATATATTACACCACACGAATACAACTATCTTATTTCGACTCGCTCGTTTCTTCTTGTTCGGTTTTGGTTCGTTTTGCCAAGTTTCTAGGGATATATGATGTTCCCCTAATACGAGCCGTCGTTGTCCACATTGGTTTAGAAAAACCTGGTGGTTTAGAGGTTCCCGGGTCATTGTTACAACTTAAGGACTTCGGGGGTTGACGATACATATAAAGTTCATCGGGGTTGGAATTAGATTTCTCTATTTTTATGCCCTTTCCCTTATTATTTTCTTTTGCCTTTTTAAATTCAGTTGGGGTAATTTCTATAACATCATCGGAATTCTCGTCAGAATCCGATTCATCGGAGAATTGGTAATCCTCCCAATATTTTGCTTCCTTAGCGGAAACACCATTGACCATAATTAACCTTGGTCGGTTGGTTGAGGATTTTCTTTTACTCAACCATTTTATTATTTCCCCCACCGGTTCTATTTCTTCATCCGGTTCCGATTCTTCTTCCGGTTCCGATTCTTCTTCTGGTTCCGACTCTTCTTCCGGTTCCTCTTCGGGAACTTGTGAATCAGTCCACGAATCATTCCAATTTACATTTGACTCTTCATTATTATTAGGTGAGTCAATGGGACTTGTTCTAGAGGTAGACATCTATCACATAATATCAAACGCGTTAAGAGATTAATATATCACATAATATTCACATGTTAAAAATATATAGTTTCCAACAAAATTTGTTAAGCAATCATTTTTCAAGTAAACACGGTCGAAGTCCAGACTCACTAATGCATCCTAACAAACTCGATAAGACACACTAATGCAAAATTCTGGTTCTCTAAGACCAACGCTCGGATACCAACTGAAATGTCCCGTTCTTATTGATTAAAAACGTTCCATATTAATTGATTTCGTTGCGAGGTTTTGACCTCTATATGAGACGTTTTTCAAAGACTGCATTCATTTTTAAAACAAACCATAACCTTTATTTCATAAATAAAGGTTTAAAAAGCTTTACGTAGATTATCAAATAATGATAATCTAAAATATCCTGTTTACACATGACCATTACATAATGGTTTACAATACAAATATGTTACATCGAAATCAGTTTCTTGAATGCAGTTTTTACACAATATCATACAAACATGGACTCCAAATCTTGTCCTTATTTTAGTATGCAACAGCGGAAGCTCTTAATATTCACCTGAGAATAAACATGCTTTAAACGTCAACAAAAATGTTGGTGAGTTATAGGTTTAACCTATATATATCAAATCGTAACAATAGACCACAAGATTTCATATTTCAATACACATCCCATACATAGAGATAAAAATTCATTCATATGGTGAACACCTGGTAACCGACATTAGAAGATGCATATATAAGAATATCCCCATCATTCTGGGACACCCTTCGGATATGATATAAATTTCGAAGTACTAAAGCATCCGGTACTTTGGATGGGGCTTGTTGGGCCCAATAGATCTATCTTTAGGATTCATTCTTAGATTACCAGACTTAATAAAAAGGGGCATATTCGATTTCGATAATTCAACCATAGAATGTAGTTTCACGTACTTGTGTCTATTTTGTAAATCATTTATAAAACCTGCATGTATTCTCATCCCAAAAATATTAGATTTTAAAAGTGGGACTATAACTCACTTTCACAGATTTTTACTTCGTCGAGAAGTAAGACTTGGCCACTGTTGATTCTCGAACCTATAACAATATATACATGTTTATTAAAGTATGTTCAAAATATATTTACAACACTTTTAATATATTTTGATGTTTTAAGTTTATTAAGTCAGCTGTCCTCGTTAGTAACCTACAACTAGTTGTCCACAGTTAGATGTACAGAAATAAATCGATAAATATTATCTTGAATCAATCCACAACCCAGTGTATACGTATCTCAGTATTGATCACAACTCAAACTATATATATTTTGGAATCAACCTCAACCCTGTATAGCTAACTCCAACATTCACATATAGAGTGTCTATGGTTGTTCCGAAATATATATAGATGTGTCGACATGATAGGTCGAAACATTGTATACGTGTCTATGGTATCTCAAGATTACATAATATACAATACAAGTTGATTAAGTTATGGTTGGAATAGATTTGTTACCAATTTTCACGTAGCTAAAATGAGAAAAATTATCCAATCTTGTTTTACCCATAACTTCTTCATTTTAAATCCGTTTTGAGTGAATCAAATTGCTATGGTTTCATATTGAACTCTATTTTATGAATCTAAACAGAAAAAGTATAGGTTTATTGTCAGAAAAATAAGTTACAAGTTGTTTTTGTAAAGGTAGTCATTTCAGTCGAAAGAACGACGTCTAGATGACCATTTTAGAAAACATACTTCCACTTTGAGTTTAACCATAATTTTTGGATATAGTTTCATGTTCATAATAAAAATTATTTTCTCAGAATAACAACTTTTAAATCAAAGTTTATCATAGTTTTTAATTAACTAACCCAAAACAGCCCGCGGTGTTACTACGACGGCGTAAATCCGGGTTTACGGTGTTTTTCGTGTTTCCAGGTTTTAAATCATTAAGTTAGCATATCATATAGATATAGAACATGTGTTTAGTTGATTTTAAAAGTCAAGTTAGAAGGATTAACTTTTGTTTGCGAACAAGTTTAGAATTAACTTAACTATGTTCTAGTGATTACGAGTTTAAACCTTCGAATAAGATAGTTTTATATATATGAATCGAATGATGTTATGAACATCATTACTACCTCAAGTTTAGTAGGTAAACCTACTGGAAGTGACAAGAAATGATCTAGCTTCAAAGGATCTTGGATGGCTTGAAAGTTCTTGAAGTAGGATCATGACACAAAAACAAGTTCAAGTAAGATTTTTACTCGAATTAAGATAGTTTATAGTTATAGAAATTGAATCAAAGTTTGAATATGAATATTAACTTGAATAAGAAAGATAACCTACTGTATATAACAAAGGTTTCTTGATCTTAGATGATTACTTGGAATGGATTAGAAAGCTTGGAAGTAAATTAGTAAACTTGAAGGGATTTTTGAAGTGTTCTTGAAGTGTTCTTCCTATGATGATTATAGCTTGATTCTTGAAGTGATTTTTGATGAAGATGATGATTAACTACTGGAAAAATACGTTCATAATAGTGTGTGTGTGTTGAGAGAGAATTAGAAAGAGAATTGGAAGTGAAATGGAGTGAATGATGAGTGGTAATTGGTGAGTGGTGAGTGGGGTTAAAAGGAGTTCTAGTTAGTTGACTAGCTCATGGTAGAAGTTAAAATTGATTAGTCATATATGACATAATCAAGAGTGGAATCCCATGCTAGTTCCTATTGGTATATACCCATAGTAAGTACGTTTTGAAGCTGTGTATAATACGGGTAAGAATACGACTAGAATTCTTGATGAAAGAAAAGAATGGGAAAGTAACTGTAACCATTTTCGTTAAGTATGAGTGTTTTGATATATGTCTTGAAGTCTTCCAAAAGTATTTTAATACATCTAAATACACTACATGTATATACATTTTAACTGAGTCGTTAAGTCATCGTTAGTCGTTACATGTAAGTGTTGTTTTGAAACCTTTAAGTTAACGATCTCAATTAATGTTGTTAACCCATTGTTTATTATATCTAATGAGATGTTAAATTATTATATTATCATGATATTATGATATATTAATATATCTTAATATGATATATATACATTTAAATGTCGTTACAACGATAATCGTTACATATATGTCTCGTTTCGAAATCC
Source organism: Rutidosis leptorrhynchoides (assembly GCF_046630445.1). NCBI lineage: Eukaryota > Viridiplantae > Streptophyta > Magnoliopsida > Asterales > Asteraceae > Rutidosis > Rutidosis leptorrhynchoides. Next base: position 495,717,029 of record NC_092334.1, on the reverse strand, counting down.
TTAAGTTAGTAGTCTTGTTTATATGTATATAACTCATTGTTAATATACTTATGGAGATACTTACTTATCATAATCTCATGTTAACCATATGTATATCCATATATATATCGTCATGTCGTTTTTACAAGTTTTAACGTTCGTGAATCGTCGGTCAACTTGGGTGGTCAATTGTCTATATGAAACATATTTCAATTAATCAAGTCTTAACAAGTTTGATTGCTTAACATGTTGGAAACATTTAATCATGTAAATATCAATCTCAATTAATATATATAAACATGGAAAAGTTCGGGTCACTACATAGGGTGGCGAGATTATTGTTGAATAGCATAAATCGGGTATAAGGTGGTGTACGTTGGTGTTTGTTCCTGGCTTGCAAAAACAGAAACACGTATGGGTGCAAGGTGTTGAACGAGGAGGTGGTGATATGTTTCAAGCATGGTATCGTTAAATGGTGATAAAAGATGGATCGTATTGGTTAAGGTTTATAAGGTGACAATCGAAACAAAAATGAGTGGGTTTCATGGAGGTGATGGGTTATGTCGATGAAACAAAGAGGATAAAGGTGTTGTCGAAGGGGTTCGATCGTTATCACAGCTAGCAACACGAAGTGATTCAATTATGATGATAAAGATGATCAATGATGGTGAATTGAAAGTGATGATTGTTATAGTTCTGTGGTTGATAATGTGTGGACGATGATATAGTTCAAATAAGAAATAGTGATGGTGATGAATGAATCGGTGGTGATGGATAATTGGAAGACATTATCAAATCCTTACAATTTGATTCATTTAAAGGGTGGAGTGGTTGACAGCTTCTTATTCGCAAGGACAGAAGAAATTTTATAAAACTAAAAAGATGAAAATGATATCAAACAGATTTTGTTGTATCTGTGATAAAGTCTACTGATTGGTACGATCCTGATGACATATAAAATCAATTTCACAATAGTTTGACAAGGATGTGAAACTAAATCCAGACTTCTGTTTGTTATTCAGAGTATATATATATCTGTATAACAGTATGTATCTGTATAATGTACATATACGGAGTATATATCTGTATAATGTATGTATATATATGTATACAGTATTATGTATATGTATTTATATAAATATCAATATCTGTATATATATTTATATTTATATATATATATATATATATATATATATATATATATATATATATATATATATATATATATATATATATATAAAGCTGTAGTTTTGTTTATGTATTTGTTTTTATATATATTTATATTTATATATCGTTTATATATATCTGTATATATATCCAGTTTTACATCTACATATATATATATACATATATATATATATATATATATATATATATATATATATATATACATATATATATATATATATATATATATATATATATATATATATATATATATATATATATATATATATATATATATATATATATATATTTGATATTAACAATATTAATATTAATAGTACAAATATTAATATTGTCTTTTATAATGTAAGTATTGTTAATGATATTAAACTAACAACTATATTCAACTTGTAATTACATTTAATTTATTAATCATATTATATATGATATGATTATATTTATTGTATATTTATCATTTATATATATATCATATATTTTACAATATAATAGTCATAAATAGACTTCATATTTATTTTTATATTTGTATTTATATATATATATATATATATATATATATATATATATATATATATATATATATATATATATATATACATATTTATTTACACACTGGTTCATGAATCGTCGGAAACAGTCGAAGGTTAATTGAATATATGAAACAGTTCAAACTTTTTGAGACTCATCCTAACAGACTTTTCTTATTATGTCTAAAATATTAAATCGTATCGAGAGTTTGGTTCAAAATTAGTCGAAATTTTCCGGGTCGTGACAGTACCTACCCGTTAAAGAAATTTCGTCCCGAAATTTGATTGGGATGGTCATGGCTGACAATAAATATGTTTTCATGACACACACAAGCTAGAAATTCATTTATGTGAAGAGTACGAGTGAAGCTATCACAAAAGAGTGAAATGATAAAATTAAGGTTCGTCTTGACTTTTGACATAGTCATGGTTTATTTTCGGAATTCATGGAATTTAAAGAAAATCTTCTAATCAGAAAGAAAATGCAATAGCACGATTTATTAACAATTTGTTGGAATTACGAGGGAACAGAAATATCAAGAAAATATTTCCGTGATATGCTTAGAAATTAAGTAGAATAAAAGAGTCGTGTAACATGGCACATGATGAGGGTATGATCTGTGAATCATCACGTTTTATTAGAAACTCATCATGATTTACTGTAATATAATCACGTTGGCCAAGTGTCATTATATTATACTAACTCATGCATCAGTTCCCAACACTTCTCCACCATTCATTCATAATTTTTATTTAGATTTTACAGAAGTTTCTGATATAATAGAATACAGAAAACACGAAGAGGTAGATAGTTTCGGACAAGAATATTTATGAAAATATCCTCAAAACTATCGAAGACATTTATGATGATATTTTGGAGTTTCTAAGTTCGAAGGTTGATGAAGAAAGATTTCCCGCAAGATTTTAACATGACTTCGGAACAAGATATTCTCTAAAGATTTTGGTGAAATCAGAATTACCTGGATTCTTTGAATATAGGGTTTGGTCCTTGTATTTGCCCCTGGTCTCTTTCATGGTTAGCTCAATCCATTTTTCAGTACCAAATTTTCTATCGAGCGTTCCCAACACTCCATTATTTATCATCAAACTCTTGACCATTTAGGCCATCTACAATTTTACTGTTTCCTTTGCATTTAATGCCACCATATCTGAATCGTCGGTTATCAACCCAAGGTGGTTTCAAGAGAATTGTGTTTTTAAATGATTAAACGCTGTCGGTAATATGGTGGAATATAAAAGGTTCTTTGGTAACAATAAAAGAGTACGCATATATATATATAAAGGTTATAATAAGGTTATTTTGAGTGAAAAGGTAAAATTGTCTTGTTGGAGCTGTGACAAAATTTGGCTATTTTGAAAAAGATCAGCAAAGTTATTTTGGGTAATAATAACACTAAAGGAATTAGCACAGCTACGTATTAAACGTTTACTCAGTTTCCGAGGGTTTTTCAGGTGCGTAACTATATGCATCAATCTTTTCTTCCGTAGATGAAGTGCGGCTGGTTCATCCTCTCGATCGAGGTGTTTTCAAGAATCATGAAAGATTTGAACATGGATTGGAATCGTCAAGATTCAAATGAGGTTTAAGATGAAATCAAGTGGCAAACTTGAAGAATTGTTTAGTTTCATATATTATAATCAATATTTTAATTCATTTTAATTGTCCAATATTATTAGTCCACAGTCGATAGTCCAAATTTGACAGTCCAATAATTCATATATAGTTTAATATATAATATTTGAATTAATTAATACGTATCGTGACCCGTGTACATGTCTCAGACTCGATCACAACTCAAAGTATATATATTATTTGAGAATCAACCTCAACCCTGTATAGAGAACTCGATCATTACTGCATATAGAGTGTCTATGGTGATTCCAAATAATATATATAGATGCGTCGATATGATATTTCAGAACCTTGTATACATGTCCCGATATTTAAAGTGCGTAAAATAAATAACAGAAATAAAATAACGATAAATAAAGTTGTGAGAATGTAAATTTGCGATAATTAAATTGTGATAAATAAATGTAATACGGAATTAACAGTTAGCTAGGAATAGTTAGCTAGGATATTGTTAGCGTGAATTCTTAACAAAATTCCTCATAGTTAATTTGTCTGTTTCTAACAAATTTTATTTTAAATGTTTTCTTCATTATGCCACTTGTTGAATTCTGATAGGTCAAAATCCAAATATGAAATTGAATGGAAATGATTATTCTGCAGTGAACGGATACGTATATCGGTGGTTGTAAGTAGGATAGAAAATGACTGTTGAATCAGATTCGAAGAATGTACAATGTAACTTATTAATGTGAAATCTAAATATTCCTTGGGTATTACCTACCCGTTAAAATATTTTCACTATTAACAGTTTGTACGAAAGAATTTTTAATTACAATCTTTATGAAATTATATATACATATATATTTTATTCAGATATAATCATGGATTTAATGAGTTAATGTGATATTAATCTCATTTGATTTACCGTTAGAACTAGAATATATAATGTCTAAAACATTGAAGATTACATAATCGTCATGTCGAACGAAGATAAATGATGTAGAACGATTCGTAGAACGATGATTATGCTCGAGGTACAGAATGAGATGTTGAGGCGTGTTTTGTTGAAACTTGAGTTGTTGGTGGTACTGGTATTGATGTTGGTGGTACTGTTGGTGACGGTGATGTTGTTGAAGCTGGTACATTTTGTACCATATTTTCCAAGGCTACAAATCGGGCGCAAAGCTCTTTGACTTCTTCCATTACTCCAGGATGATTGTCGGTCGGAACGAGCGGATGAATAAGGTTTAGAATTTGATGTAGTATATAATCATAACGAGATACTATGGAAATGAGAGAGAAAATGGTGTTTCAGACAGGTTCACCGGTAAGTGCTTCAGGTTCTTCGTCAAGAGGGCAATTTGGTTGGTGAAAAGGATCGCCTTCTTCGTGTCTCCATTGTTTAAGTCGACTACGAACCCATCAGATGAATTGGGGATGGATGATTGGTTGATTCGTTCTGGTGAAGCCGCTTTCGGAGCTTAGGTGATCATCTATGTCGGAATAGCTGTCGGGTTCCGAAGAACTTGAACTAGTGGCGATTTCCATTTCGTTCGATTGAATGAAGGATTTCTCGATATGAAATGATTTTCGACTATCGGATGATATTCTAATTATATAGAATACCTATACATAGTACAGAAGATCCGTAGATTACAAAGGGATTTAAGGAAGCGTGTCAGATAAAGTCTACAGTAACAGATACCCTAAGATATGAATTAGAAGATATGCTAAGATATGAACTTATCTGTACACTATCTATCAAATAAGTGTAGGAAGTCGTGTCTAGACTTAGGAATGATAAGCAGGTAATTTTCCACTAGGAATGATAAACAATACTTATAATATGCAGCTAAGGTCAAAGTCCAGACTTGCTAATGCATCCTAACAACTATCAGTTAGACACACTAATGCAAGACCTGGTTCACTAAAACCTGGCTCTGATACCAACTGTAACAACCCGTCCTAATCCACCTGGACAAAGTCATCAACATTTGGTCCCATTGCAATGATTGGCTCCAAGTAATGTCCTTATATTGAGCAAATGCACAGCGGAAGACTTAATTTGTACCTGAGAATAAACATGCTTTAAAGTGTCAACCAAAAGGTTGGTGAGTTCATAGGTTTATCATAACAATTATTTCTGTGACGACCCGGGAATTTCCGACTAAATTTAAACTTAATCTTGATATGATTTCGATACGATAAGCAAAGTATGTAATGTTGAGTCTAGAAAATTTTGAAACAATGTTCATATATTCAATTGACTTTCGACTGTTTCCGATGATTCACGAACCATTGCTTGTAAATATGTGGATATATATAAATATGTGTATATATAAATATATGTATAATATATATAATAACATGAACATTAATAAACTATTATATACATTTATTGTTATAAATAAATATGTACAATAAAATACATTGTAATAAAAACTATTATTTTATATGTATATATATTTTAATCATTTAATATATATTTATGTGAATAGTAAATTTTGTTATTTAAAACTGTTTATATATATACATAGTGTGACGACCCGGAAATTTCCGACCAAATTAAAACTTAATCTTTATATGTTCCAACACAATAAGCAAAGCCTGTAATGTTGAGTCTCGAAATGTTTGAACTATTTATATAGATTCATTTAACCTGTGACTATTTCCGACGATTCACGAACAATTGTGTGTAAATAAATATGTAAATATATATACATGTATAAATATAAGAGTGCATATTAAGTTGTATTAATAAAATACAAAATAATCATTTGAATTGAAAATGTAAAATAATGTACAAGATAATTAAGATTAAAATTTATTTATGATTTAAACGAATTCTTATTTTTATTTATTATCATTTTTATGATATTATTTAGTTATTTTATTAGAATTATTATTAATATTATTAGGGTATTTACTATTAATATTTATTAAAAATAAAAATAGGGAATCCCATTATGTTAGAAGTAACTATCAATTTTTTTTCTTTTTCTTCACATGAAAATAATTTACGTACTTCATGTCTCCAGTTTGTTACAAGTCTACTTCACAAATCAATTGGAAATCAATTTTTGTACATTCATCTTTTTCACCATATTTTGATTTAGAACAAATTTTCAAAATGTAATAATGCAGTCATGTTAGGAATCGTCTATCTAAACTATCTGTAAGTTTTCAATCCTCAATTCTTTCTATTAATTTCTAATTTGAGAGTCAAAGTTTTGGTTTTCAAAGTCAACTAAGTGTTCTTGAATCAAATTCGAGTTTGTTTTGATATCTCTAGTTAATTTGATGATCCATAAAGATTATAGGAATGATTTACAACACAATTCATGTTGTAATCATAACCTATAACACTCTTAATCTAAAAATCAATTTTTGAGTTCTTGAGTTCTTCACAGTGATATACACTAACGTGAATTCGAAACAAATTTCAAAAAACTAAAAATGTAGAGTTGTTAGGAATCATTTACTTAAACTTCCTGCAAAATCTCAAGTTCCAATTCTTGATAACGAATTCGAATTTGCGAGTCAAAGTTAAATTGTCAAAAGTCAATTGTTTTGTTCTTGGAGAAATTAGAGCTTGTTTTGATGTTTTAAGTTCAATTGACGATTTCAATAGTTTTTAGGAATGATTTGAAACATGTTTCATGTTGTAAAGATTGTCCAAAACGAACTCAAAATTGAAAACAAAATCTTTTTCTTCTTCTTGGCTACGAGCAAGCAGTAGGATTTTTTTGTTTTTTTTTCTCATTTTTTTATATCATGAACACATTTTTATTTTTTGTTTCATGTTTGTTTAGAAGTCCTAAAACCATTTTGATGATTGACTATTAAGAATGAAGTTGTTTGATTGTTTAGATTTTGGTAAAGAAGATGAAGTGGGTTGAAACATGTAATAGATAAGTATTTGGATTTGTATTATAAATCAGAAAAACTGAAATGGAGGAATGGTTAAGGGTGTTGATGAGTGAACGAGAGGTCTCGGGTTCGAGCCCGGGCTTGGTGCAATTTTTTTAAAACTGACTCCTAAGGTAGTTTTATACTTTTAAAAATTATTATTATTATTAATATTATTATTATTATCCTTAGGTATTTCTACAATTATTAATTTTACAAAACAAAAGATATATATGTAAATATATTATTACATAAAATATACTAATATTACATAAAATTATGTTTCAACTAATATTATTGATATAACATTAATTAAATATCAAATAAGTATCATAATATATTATAAGAATAATTAATACATAACAAATATATAAACTTAATTGATTTATACTATAATGTGTTAATACTTGATATAGGTTCGTGAATCCGAGGCCAACCCTGCATTGTTCAATGTCGTCATATGTATTTTTACTACAAAATACAGTATTGTGAGTTTCATTTACCTTTTTACCCTTTATATTTTTGGGCTGAGAATACATGCGCAACTTTTATAACTGTTTTACGAAATAGACACAAGTAATCGAAATTACGTTCTATGGTTGAATGATCGAAACTGAATATGCCCCTTTTTATTAAGTCTGGTAATCTAAGAATTAGGGAACAGACACCCTAATTGACGCGAACTCTAAAGATAGATCTATCGGGCCCAACAAGCCCCATCCAAAGTACCGGATGCTTTAGTACTTCGAAATTTATATCATGTCCGAAGGAGGATCCCGGAATGATGGGGATATTCTTATATGCATATTATGAATGTCGGTTACCAGGTGTTCAATCCATATGAATGATATTTTTGTCTCTATGCATGGGACGTATGATTATGAGAAATGGAAGTATGAAATCTTGTGGTCTATTAAAATTATGAAATGATTCTTTATGATAAACTAATGAACTCACCAACCTTTTGGTTGACACTTTAAAGCATGTTTATTCTCAGGTACGAAAGAAATCTTCCGCTGTGCATTTGCTCATATTAGAGATATTACTTGGAGTCATTCATGACATATTTCAAAAGATGTTGCATTCGAGTCGTTGAGTTCATCAAGATTATTATTAAGTCAGTTATATTTGGATATATTATGAAATGCTTTACATGCCTGTCAACTGTCGATGTAACGAAAGTTTGTCTTTTAAAAATGAATGCAATGTTTGTAAAATTTATCATATAGAGGTCAATTACCTCGCGATGTAATCAACTGTTGTGAATCCTTTGTAATCGATATGTACTTCGTCCGGATGGATTAGGACGGGTCTCTACAGTTGGTATCAGAGCGGTGGTCTTAGCGAACCAGGTCTTGCATTAGCGTGCCTAACTGATAGTCGTTAGGATGCATTAGTGAGTCTGGACTTCGACCGTGTCTGCATGTCAAAAGTTTTGCTTATCATTTTTATCGGAAAACATCTGCTTATCATCCTTAGGAAATTACCTACTCATTATTATTAGTCTAGACACATTTTACTGCATTGACTGCATGAATAGTGTATAGACAAAATTCATATCTTAGCGTATCTGACAATTCATTTCTTAGTGTATCTGTTACTGTAGACCTTGCCTGATATCTCTCGTAAATTTGTCCTTAATTTAAGGGATCCTGGTACTATATATATCTATGCAAATTATGCATTGAGAATACCATCTAACTATCAATTGATGCCACTAAACTCTTCATACCAAAAATCTTTCCTGAGATCGTTTAAGATGGCCTCTACGAATCGACCAAGTTCCTCTGACTCCGAAGACAGCGTGACAGGAGCACACCAACCAATCAACTACCGTGATTACTGGAGAAAATGGGGATGGGTTCGCGACATACTCACTCTATGGAGAAAGGAAGAAGGTACTCCATATCATGAATCAAATCTACCACCTAACCTTGGAGTACTTGACCCGCTCACCGGCGAACCCGTTCGCAATACCGTTTATACCCTATTTGCAAGAATTTTTCGTCTTGAAACGACCATTAATGGAACTAGAGAAGATATCCGACCTCTACCTCACATTGATAAACAACTCGGGTTAGTAGAAGAAGTTAGAGAACTCCGAGCTCGAGTATTAACTTTAGAGAGCACGGTATACAATTTGCAATCATCAACAGTATCACCAACACCAGTAACATCACCAGCCTTAGCACCAATGGCACCAGTACCACCAACAACCCAAGTTTCAACAATCCATGCCTCAACATCTCATTCTGTACCTCGAGTATAATTATCGTTCCACAAATCATTCTACATCATTTATCTTCGTTCGACATGACGATTATGTAAACTCTAATGTTTTAGAGATTATGTATCATAGTTCTAATCGTAAATCTGATGAGTTTAATATCACATTGACTCATTAAATCCATAATTACATCTGAAGAAAATATATATGTAAATATATTTTCATAAAGATTGTGATTAAAAATTCTTTCGTACAAACTGTTAATGGTAAAAATATTTTAACGGGTAGGTAATACCGAGAAATATTTAAGATTTCACATTAATAAGTTACATTGTACAGTCTTCGAATCTGATTCAACGGTCGATTACCATCCTACCTACATCTATCGATATACGAATTCGTTCACCACAGAATAACCATTTTCATTCAAATTCAATTTCATATTTGGATTTTTACTTACCAGAATCCAACAAGTGGCATAATGAACAAATAATGGACACAATAAAAATTGATTAGAAACAGACTAATTAACAATATGGAATTTTGTTAAGAAACCATGCTAACTGTTCCAGCTAACTGTTCCTAGCTAACTGATTACATTCTATTTATCGCATTTTATTTATTGCAATTTAATTATCGCAATTTACATTCCCGCAATTTTATTTATTGTCATCTAATTTCTGTTATTTACTTTACGCACTTTAGTTATCGTTATTTAATTCCGGTTATTTATTTTACGCACTTTAAATATCGGGACACGTATACAAGGTTTTGACATATCATATCGATGCATCTATATATATTATTTGGAATCACCATAGACACTCTATATGCAGTAATGATCGAGTTCTCTATACAGGGTTGAGGTTGATTCTATAATAATATATATATATATATACTTTTGAGTTGTGATCGAGTCTGAGACATGTACACGGGTCCCGATACTTATTAATTAATTCGGATATTATATATTAAGCTATATATGTATTATCGGACTGTTAATTGTGAACTATCAAATATGGACTGTCAACATTGGATAATTAAAATGAATTAAAATATTGATTATAACATATGAAACTAAACATATCTTCAAGTTTGCCACTTGATCTCATCTTAAACCTCATCTGTATCTTGACGATTACAATCTGCGTTCAAACCTTTCATGATTCTTGAAAACACCTCAATCGATAGGATGAATCAACCGCACTTCATCTACGGAAGGAAAGGTTTATGCATATAGTTATGCACCTGAGAAACTCTCGACAACTGAGTAAAAGTTGAACACGTAGCCGCATCAGATCCTTTGGCATTTATTAGCAAAAATAACTTTGCGATCCCTTTTCAAAGTAGCCAATTTGTTACAGCTCCAGCAAGTCAACTTCGACTTTTCATTCGAAGTAGCCTTACTATAATCCTTGTAACACCGGCCATTTTTTTTTTTTTTTTTTAACACACAGCGGAAGACTTTATTAACAAACACACTATAAGTCGCGTCATTACATTAATCTGAGTAATTAAGTTTAAGTTTACACAACGGTGTTACGTTATTACAAAACATTATTTATACAAAAGTTCACATCAGAGTTGGGTTGTCAAACATGTCTTCTGCATCCATACCCATCCCGACTAGCAGTACCTAAACCTGCAAAGGGGGAAACATGTGGGGGATTAGCGCACCGCTAAGTGAATGGAATCTATCTAACAGATATAACTTAAGCCACACACAAGCTATATACATCAACAATACCTGCTAACTACCAACTAGCATACAATAAGACAATACGAGGATCGGAGGCTTGTACGAGCACACGACTCCCAGCTGATCGGGCCTGAGTCTACCGATAGTCCCTGCTACTCAATTAACAGTATAGTTATCCAGATGCAGGGGATGCATCATTCACACTGTACTCCACAATTAGTAGCCTATGGACCCAACCTCCCCTAGGCACGGTTGACCTCATACGGACTCTAACCTCTCCCAGGCACGGTCTCGAGTCCCCAGTCTCCCTAGGCCCGACTGGTGCCATTCACACAGTGTACACATAATTCACATACAACATCAGGCAAACGGTATTATTCTATCATGGCAATTCCTACACTATGCATGGTAAAAGAGTCAACCACAGTAGCATGATATGCTACTTAAACTCTATCCGTAGATAGACCCACTCACCAATTACCAGCAACTGCTCAGTTATTATTTCTGAGCTTCCTCCTTGTCCTTTTCTCCTGAGAACAGCAAAAACCAAGTTAGAATAGTGTTCCCATCAAGATTAGACACACTGACAGCGAATTATAGCAAATTTGTAAAAAAATGCGTCCGCTAAAATTTTCATGCTTAACACTTATGCACTTTCAAAATTTACATCCTGAAAATCTTAAAAATACACGGACAGCATAACGGCTATAAATCAACACTTAGTAAAATTTTCACTGTCTAAGACCATCGGTCGATGGTCCCATCCATCGGCCGATCTTCAACACACCATCGGTCGATGGTCTCCCCCAATCGGTCGATCGTCAAAATTACATCCGCTGGTCAGAAATCATACACCATCGGTCGATGGTCTCGTCCATCGGCCGATCGTCCTCACCATCGGTCGATGGTCAACGACCATCGGCCGAAGGTAGTTCATCAGCTGCAACAGCAGCAAAGTGACTGGTTTCAACCCAAAATCACCAAATCTCAACTTTGGACACGTTTTTGACCTCAAAACTGGTTACATCTTTTAAACTAAACATTTAGAAACATAAACCCACAACTTTTATGAACAAACAACAACAAATTGAACCAATTTAGACATCAAAACCCACTTTCATAAAACTTGACTAAAACACCCATTTTGACACTGATTTGATCACGAAATCAGATAAACTTTACCTTGTTAGAATCACAACAACATAAGGAACGATTTGACACCAAAATCAAGCTTTAATTCGAGATCAAATGATTTAGGGTTGTTTGAAGGAGGTGAAGTTAGGTGAGAGTGAGTGAGAGGAAGGTTCAGGAGCAATTGAGAGGAAATTAGCTGGTCTCACACTTAATTTGGGGTTAAAACCTCATACCCCACAACACACGGGTATTTACCAGTTATCTGATATCTTTCGCACAAGATTAGATAACCCAAACGAGGTCCAAATAAAATAAACAAACCTGTTCTGGGACCCTTGTCACAAACTGGTCACAACACAATTATATTAAAATACTAATAAAATAATTAAAATAAAAAGCACTTAAGACTAAGCACAAACCCTAAAGGCAAAAATAGACAACTTACAACTAGCCCGGGTTTCAGTCTGTTACAATCCTGATATATACAATTACCCTTTTTATAACGGAGAATTCTTTTATATTCCACCATATTATCAGAAGACGTACCAGCAGCCTCGTTGTTTTTTTTGGCTTAAATCTCTCTGACAAATCATTATATTTATTCATTGAAACCCTATCATATACTCATCCGCATCTTGTAACGAGAACTGCCATACCAATTACCGGGAATCAGCAAATTTGTATTTTGAGTCTCGCAACGTTTCCACATCAACAGTTATATGTATCCATATAACATTTATCTCTTAGAACTATGATCTTCCATTCTGAAATTCAGAAAAGCACCCAGTTTGTGAATTAATGCTCTAAATTTTGAAAAGTTGAATGAAGCAACAAAAACTATGGATGATTTTAACAGTCAAAAGTTTGATAAAAAAAAAGATACGTTGGAAAAGCTCAAAAGGAAGTTTGGTACTGAAAAAAGAATTGAGCAAACCATGAAGGAGACTCTGAGTAAATCACAAGGACTAAACTTGTACATAAAGAACCCTGATGATTCTGTTTCTGATGAAGTCTTTAGTGAATATCTTGCTCCTTATTTATTCTAAATCCTTGCGAAAGGATTTTCTTCATCAACATTCGATCTCAGAAATTCTGAAAATATCATCATAAATATCTTTAATATTTCCGAGAATATTTTCATAACAATTCTTATCTGAAATCATTAATCTCTTCGTGCTATCAGTGTTACATCATATAGAAACTGTTAGTTTCTATATTCTGTAAACTTTCGAGCTTGAAATATGAATGTTATTGAAGTAATGTTGGGAACTGATGCATGAGTTAGTATAATATAATGACACTTGATCAACGTGATTATATTACAGTAAGTCATGCTGAGTTTCTAATGGAACGTGATGATTCACAGATCATAACGTCATCATGGGCCATGTTACACGACTCTTACATTCTACCCAATCTCCAAGTATATCAAGAACATATATTCTTAATAGTTCTATCTTTTCAGATATTCTAGTAATTTGAAAAATCAAGATCGTGCCATTACGATTTCCTTCTAGAACATTAACTATGTTCATTTCAAAATCCATATCTACGAATTCCGGACCATTATTCGCTTGACTTGAAGTCGGGAAGAGGAGACGAAAGTATGGAACTCTTGAATATAAAGAAAATATAAAGCTCGACAACAACACATAAATTACAAACCGTGCATATCAATACGTATTTCCACGTAAAGGCACGGGAAAATTAAAAACACTATAACCCCAAGATAATAGTAGAAGTAAATATAATCCTCCGGTGGTAGATGAAAGAGAAGAATGACAGATATGAAAGTTAAGAGTATATCAAGGATCAGAACTGGATGGAGCATATTAATGAATGCTTTAAAAATATGAATCAGGGGAGAAAGAATGGAAGGTGTGAGCTGTGAAAATAAGGAAACGAAGGGAGTGGATTTATAGTAAAATATCCGACAGAGCAATCGAAACAGATTATTGCATTTAATCAAAGAAGATCTGATTTCCTATATCGCCGAAGAACCAAATCTTATTACGAAGATTTTCTTTAAATCCCATGAATTCCGGAAATCAATCATAACTACGTCATCAGTTCCCTCTCTTGCGATAGCTTCGATTATACTCTTCGCGTAATCAATTTTTTTTTACCTATATTACTCACTGATGATAAAACTCTAATTTCTAGCTCGGATACGTCATGAAAACATACTTATTGTCAGCCATGACCATTCCACTCAAATTTCGGGACGAAATTTCTTTAACGGGTAGGTACTGTGACGACCCGGAAATTTCCGACCAAATTAAAACTTAATCTTTATATGTTCCAACACAATAAGCAAAGCCTGTAATGTTGAGTCTCGAAATGTTTGAACTATTTATATAGATTCATTTAACCTGTGACTATTTCCGACGATTCACGAACAAGTGTGTGTAAATAAATATGTAAATATATATACATGTATAAATATAAGAGTGCATATTAAGTTGTATTAATAAAATACAAAATAATCATTTGAATTGAAAATGTAAAATAATGTACAAGATAATTAAGATTAAAATTTATTTATGATTTAAACGAATTCTTATTTTTATTTATTATCATTTTTATGATATTATTTAGTTATTTTATTAGAATTATTATTAATATTATTAGGGTATTTACTATTAATATTTATTAAAAATAAAAATAGGGAATCCCATTATGTTAGAAGTAACTATCAATTTTTTTTCTTTTTCTTCACATGAAAATAATTTACGTACTTCATGTCTCCAGTTTGTTACAAGTCTACTTCACAAATCAATTGGAAATCAATTTCTGTACATTCATCTTTTTCACCATATTTTGATTTAGAACAAATTTTCAAAATGTAATAATGCAGTCATGTTAGGAATCGTCTATCTAAACTATCTGTAAGTTTTCAATCCTCAATTCTTTCTATTAATTTCTAATTTGAGAGTCAAAGTTTTGGTTTTCAAAGTCAACTAAGTGTTCTTGAATCAAATTCGAGTTTGTTTTGATATCTCTAGTTAATTTGATGATCCATAAAGATTATAGGAATGATTTACAACACAATTCATGTTGTAATCATAACCTATAACACTCTTAATCTAAAAATCAATTTTTGAGTTCTTGAGTTCTTCACAGTGATATACACTAACGTGAATTCGAAACAAATTTCAAAAAACTAAAAATGTAGAGTTGTTAGGAATCATTTACTTAAACTTCCTGCAAAATCTCAAGTTCCAATTCTTGATAACGAATTCGAATTTGCGAGTCAAAGTTAAATTGTCAAAAGTCAATTGTTTTGTTCTTGGAGAAATTAGAGCTTGTTTTGATGTTTTAAGTTCAATTGACGATTTCAATAGTTTTTAGGAATGATTTGAAACATGTTTCATGTTGTAAAGATTGTCCAAAACGAACTCAAAATTGAAAACAAAATCTTTTTTTTCTTCTTGGCTACGAGCAAGCAGTAGGATTTTTTTGTTTTTTTTCTCATTTTTTTTATATCATGAACACATTTTTATTTTTTGTTTCATGTTTGTTTAGAAGTCCTAAAACCATTTTGATGATTGACTATTAAGAATGAAGTTGTTTGATTGTTTAGATTTTGGTGAAGAAGATGAAGTGGGTTGAAACATGTAATAGATAAGTATTTGGATTTGTATTATAAATCAGAAAAACTGAAATGGAGGAATGGTTAAGGGTGTTGATGAGTGAACGAGAGGTCTCGGGTTCGAGCCCGGGCTTGGTGCAATTTTTTTAAAACTGACTCCTAAGGTAGTTTTATACTTTTAAAAATTATTATTATTATTAATATTATTATTATTATCCTTAGGTATTTCTACAATTATTAATTTTACAAAACAAAAGATATATATGTAAATATATTATTACATAAAATATACTAATATTACATAAAATTATGTTTCAACTAATATTATTGATATAACATTAATTAAATATCAAATAAGTATCATAATATATTATAAGAATAATTAATACATAAGAAATATATAAACTTAATTGATTTATACTATAATGTGTTAATACTTGATATAGGTTCGTGAATCCGAGGCCAACCCTGCATTGTTCAATGTCGTCATATGTATTTTTACTACAAAATACAGTATTGTGAGTTTCATTTACCTTTTTACCCTTTATATTTTTGGGCTGAGAATACATGCGCAACTTTTATAACTGTTTTACGAAATAGACACAAGTAATCGAAATTACGTTCTATGGTTGAATGATCGAAACTGAATATGCCCCTTTTTATTAAGTCTGGTAATCTAAGAATTAGGGAACAGACACCCTAATTGACGCGAACTCTAAAGATAGATCTATCGGGCCCAACAAGCCAAATCCAAAGTACCGGATGCTTTAGTACTTCGAAATTTATATCATGTCCGAAGGAGGATCCCGGAATGATGGGGATATTCTTATATGCATATTATGAATGTCGGTTACCAGGTGTTCAATCCATATGAATGATATTTTTGTCTCTATGCATGGGACGTATGATTATGAGAAATGGAAGTATGAAATCTTGTGGTCTATTAAAATTATGAAATGATTCTTTATGATAAACTAATGAACTCACCAACCTTTTGGTTGACACTTTAAAGCATGTTTATTCTCAGGTACGAAAGAAATCTTCCGCTGTGCATTTGCTCATATTAGAGATATTACTTGGAGTCATTCATGACATATTTCAAAAGATGTTGCATTCGAGTCGTTGAGTTCATCAAGATTATTATTAAGTCAGTTATATTTGGATATATTATGAAATGCTTTACATGCCTGTCAACTGTCGATGTAACGAAAGTTTGTCTTTTAAAAACGAATGCAATGTTTGTAAAATTTATCATATAGAGGTCAATTACCTCGCGATGTAATCAACTGTTGTGAATCCTTTGTAATCGATATGGACTTCGTCCGGATGGATTAGGACGGGTCTCTACACATAGTGTATATTAAATATATTTAATTTTGAGCTTAAATGGTAAATGTCTGTAACTTTCGGTTGACGTTTAATTATTTTAAAATAGATCTAATATATATATAAGAAGTTCTAAAATAAATGTTGTTTCAAAATTTGATTAAAAAGACAATAGTTTTGATAAATATTTTTTTTACCATTTCAATCTAAGTTTTTGTACTCCGTACATATAAATTGGAACAGAAAATAAATATTTTTTGAACCTTTTTGATCAGGTTTCAAACAGGTAATGAGTGAAATAATTAAATATGTTTAATCAAAAAAATTGAGATTTTTAGGAACACTTTTATATGTTAACTATTTAGCAATGGACACAATATAATACTCCGTGAATTAGATATTATTATTAAAGAAACCATTATTTTTTTATCATTAATAATATTATTATCATTTTTTTATGATTTTTGTATCATTATTACTTATTATTATTATGGATATAATGATGATGATGATGATGATGATGATGATGATTATTATTATTATTATTATTATTATTATTATTATTATTATTATTATTATTATTATTATTATTATTATTATTATTATTATTATTAATATATTTATTAATTATTAATATTAATCTAAAAAAAAAGTCAAGAACTAGTACCATTCCGTTACCCATTTCAATCCAACTTTTTCAAATTTTGTTTTCTGTCTGTAATCTGTTAGATGTTAATTTCACAACTCAATTAGGATCAATGCAATCACTCTATAAAAGAATTATTCTGCAATTCATTAAGTAAAACATAAAAAATCACAAAATAAGCTCGACACTCTGTACATTCATCTTTTTCACCATATTTTGATTTCGAATAAATTTCCAAAATGTAATAATGCAGTCTTGTTAGGAATCGTCTATCTAAACTATCTGTAAGTTTTCAATCTTCAATTCTTTCTATCAATTTCTAATTTGAGAGTCAAAGTTTTGGTTTTCAAAGTCAACTAAGTGTTCTTGAATCAAATTCGAGTTTGTTTTGATATCTCCAGTTAATTTGATGATCCATAAAGTTTATAGGAATGATTTGCAACACAATTCATGTTGTAATCATAACCTATAACACTCTTAATCTAAAAATCAATTTTTGAGTTCTTGAGTTCTTCACAGTAATATACACTAACGTAAATTCGAAACAAATTTCAAAAACTAAAAATGCAGAGTTGTTAGGAATCATTTACTTAAACTTCCTGCAAAATCTCAAGTTCCAATTCTTAATAACGAATTCGAATTTGCGAGTCAAAGTTAAATTGTCAAAAGTCAACTGTTTTATTCTTGGAGAAATTAGAGCTTGTTTTGATGTTTTAAGTTCAATTGACGATTTCAATAGTTTTTAGGAATGATTTGAAACATGTTTCATGTTGTAAAGATTGTCCAAAACGAACTCAAAATTGAAAACAAAATTTTTTTTTTCTAGCTACTAGCAAGCAGTAGGATTTTTTTTCGTTTTTTTTTCTCATTTTTTTTATAACATGAACACATTTTTATTTTTTGTTTCATGTTTGTTTAGAAGTCCTAAAATCATTTTGATGATTGACTATTAAGAATGAAGTTGTTTGATTGTTTAGATTTTGGTGAAGAAGATGAAGTGGGTTGAAACATGTAATAGATAAGTATTTGGTTTTGTATTATAAATCAGAAAAACTGAAATGGAGGAATGGTTAAGGGTGTTGATGAGTGAGCGAGAGGTCTCGGGTTCGAGCCCGGCTTGGTGCAATCTTTTTAAAACTGACTCCTAAGGTAGTTTTATACTTTTAAAAATTATTATTATTATTAATATTATTATTATTATCCTTAATCAGATATTTCTACAATTATTAATTTTGCAAAACAAAAGATATATATGTAAATATATTATTACATAAAATATACTAATATTATATAAAATTATGTTTCAACTAATATTATTGATATAACATTAATTAAATATCAAATAAGTATCATAATATATTATAAGAATAATTAATACATAACAAATATATAAACTTAATTGATTTATACTATAATGTGTTAATACTTGATATAGGTTCGTGAATCCGAGGCCAACCATGCATTGTTCAATGTCGTCATATGTATTTTTACTACAAAATACAGTATTGTGAGTTTCATTTACCTTTTTACCCTTTATATTTTTGGGCTGAGAATATATGCGCAACTTTTATAACTGTTTTACGAAATAGACACAAGTAATCGAAATTACGTTCTATGGTTGAATGATCAAAACTGAATATGCCCCTTTATAGTCTGGTAATCTAAGAATTAGGGAACAGAAACCCTAATTGACGCGAACTCTAAAGATAGATCTATCGGGCCCAACAAGCCCCATCCAAAGTACCGGATGCTTTAGTACTTCGAAATATATATCATGTCCGAAGGAGGATCCCGGAATGATGGGGATATTCTTATATGTATATTGTGAATGTCGGTTACCAGGTGTTCAATCCATATGAATGATATTTTTGTCTCTATGCATGGGACGTATGTTTATGAGAAATGGAAATATGAAATCTTGTGGTCTATTAAAATTATGGAATGATTATTTATGTTAAACTAATGAACTCACAAACCTTTTGGTTGACACTTTAAAGTATGTTTATTCTCAGGTACGAAAGAAATCTTCCGCTGTGTATTTGCTCATTTTATAGATATTACTTGGAGTCATTCATGGCATATTTCAAAAGATGTTGCATTCGAGTCGTCGAGTTCATCAAGATTATTATCAAGTCAATTATAGTTGGATATATTATGAAATGGTATGCAAGCATGTCAACTTTCGATGAAATGAAAGTTTGTCTTTTCAAAAACGAATGCAATGTTTGTAAAATGTATCATATAGAGGTCAAGTACCTCGTGATGTAATCAACTGTTGTGAATCGTTTATAATCGATATGGATTTCGTCCGGATGGATTAGGACGGGGTGTTAAAGTTGGTATCAGAGCGGTGGTCTTAGCGAACCAGGTCTGCATTAGTGTGTCTAACTGATAAGTCGTTAGGATGCATTAGTGAGTCTGGACTTCGATCGTGTCTGCATGTCAAAAGTTTGCTTATCATTTAGTGTCGAAAATTATTTGCTTATCATTCTTAAAGTCTAGACACGTCTTACTGCCTTTATTGCATAGACAGTGTATAGATAAGTTCATATCTTAGCGTATATGTTATTGTTACCTTTGCCTGACAGCTTCCGTAGATTCCTTCATAATTTATGGGATTTTAGTATTATATATGCATATGTAAATTATGTATTGCAGGGTACTAATCTACATCCTATAATCTATTTCTTATCGAAAATCCTTCATCTGATCGTACGAGATGAATTCCTCAAGCAGTTCGAATTCCTCGGATTTCGATGGCTATTCCGATATGGAGTTTCACCTATCATGTAACGACCCGCACTTTTTCGATCATTCTATACTTATAAGATTAATATTTACATAAATTAAACCTTGCCAACATGATAAGCAATCCAAATTGTCGAGATTTATATTTCCGAAAAGAATTTTACACAACGTTTGACCGTCTAGTTTGACCAATGATATCACGAACTATACAATATATGATAATTATACGTTTGTGTATATATATGTATATATACATATTTAATATGATTAAGGAATGTTTTAATACCTCATTTTATATTAATAACAACAAGTTATATGTGTATTTTGAAACTACTAACTTAAGTTTTCAAAACGATAACTATACGTAACGTTATTTGACTTAAATACTTAAGACTATAATGTTTATACATATATTGTATAAGTAATGTATTTAATCACTTTTAAGAACTTAAATACATAAAATCATATAAGTGTATTCACAAAAGATAGCTATATTTGAATCCTCATTCCATTTTTCACAAAATTTCTATACGTATATTTAGAGTATTTGTACTCGTATCATACCTAGCTCCTATACGTATTTACTAATAGTAAATACACATCAAAATCACCACCTAACCAGCCATTATTCATGCCCTTAGAGCTAGGTAATTACTTTTGAATCATTGCAAGACTAATTACAAAAATACAAACTAGAATTTTGTCATGTTATCCTTAAAGATCACATTTTTAGGAGTATATATGTATCATCATTTTTGATTCATTTTTACTTCAATCTCTTAACTAAAAACACACACTCTTTCTTACTCTCTAAACTCCATAACAATCCAGCAAAGTTCCATAAAGATCTAGCTTCAAAAACCATACTAAAACACCATAAGAAAACCATACAAAAACACTTCAAGAAAACCCTCCAAGAACACCAACTTACTTCCAATCTTTCATTCACCTCTAGTACCCTTTTGATTCTAGCTTCTTACTTCTCTTTTACAGCAACTTCATCCAAGGAACTTGAGGTAGAATCTATGTTCATAACCTTATTCGATTCATATATATATAGCTATCTTATTTTGTGGTACAAAAGTTTAACAACAAGAACATAGTTTGAATGTTTTCAAACTTGTTTGCAAACTAAATAGATCCTTCTAACTTAACTTTTAAAATACTTCAAGACCTGTAATATAACTTATGTATATGCTAATTTAACAAGGTAAAACTTGGTTTTTCAAAGTATAAGTATTTTTAGAAAAATGGTCATTAAATGATTTTGTTGTAACAAAAATGTTTAACTTCATATGTTTCACTAATGTTTCACTTATGCCGTATGATTTTGAATACAAACCAAGGTATTTACAGTTCATAGTCTTAAAGAAGAACTCGATCCAAGAAGATGGCAATTTGAATCAACGAAAACGGATTTGTAACGAAGAAACTATGACCGAAACAAAATTGGTTATCCTAGATCATTTCAACTACGGGATCAATTGGAAAAAAATGATATAAATCACATATTTCTAAGATAACATGATATTTTATATATATGTACTTATAATTCAATTTTATATGGTTCAGGATCACCCGTAAACAATACGAGAAGATTAATCATAAGATCCCATGTTTGTACGCAACACGTCATTTGACAACACCGGTACTTTATGTACGCAACACGTCATTTGACAACACCGGTACCATGGGTCAAGATTAATCTCGACCAACACATATACGATGGGGTTTTATTGATTTCGTTGGGGGTTTTATTTATTTCATTGCGGGTATATTAAACATCTAAAAATGAACCATTAAAATTGAATTACTAACATCGGACTGCTAACTACGGACTAAGGAATTATTCAAAGTATTAAAAGTATAACAAGTATATATATATATAACGTTTGTTTTAAAATGAAAACATATTGATATATTATATATGGATAGGTTCGTGATATCAACCGGAAGACCGAGTCAAATTATTTATATCATCAAGACAAGAGTGAGTATATAGTCCCACTTTTAAACTCTAAATATTTCGGGATGAGAATACATGTATTTTATGTTTTACGCTATGGACACAAGTAACTGAAAAATATATTCTACGTTGAGTTGTACCACTGGCATACTTCCCTGTAGCTTGGTAACTAATATTTACAGCGGTATTGTAAACGCGAATCCTGTTGATAGATCTATCGGGCCTGACAACCCCAACCGGACTGGACGACCAGTATTCAACGGTTGCACAGTACTTCGTTTTGTGACTACACTTGGTACGGTGTAGTAAGATTTCATATTAAAGGGAATATGCGACGTGAAAATGTTAAGTATGGTTACCAAGTGCTCAACCACTTAGAATATTGTTATTGAAATGTTTATATACGAAATCTTGTGGTCTATATATATATATTGCTGCGCACTAAACCTATATCTCACCAACTTTATGTTGACGTTTTTAAACATGTTTATTCTCAGGTGATAATTAAAGCTTCCGCTGCATTATGTTGAATCTAAGCAGGATCATGCGTACTCATATTTGTGTCAAAAATAAAACTGCATATCCGAGGACGTGTGTTGTAAAATATGCTAGAAATCGTGTTGTTATTATCATTTGTAAAGTTTGTAAGTCGAAGATTATCGTTAAACGATAATCATCTTTTTATTGTCTAAAGCTTGTAACAAAAATAATGGTTTGGTTTGTAATGTATAATATATGCAGTTTTCCTTTTTAAAAATGTCGCATATAGAGGTCAATACCTCGCAATGAAATCATACGTTATCTAACACGTTCTTATGGTTAAGGACGGGTTATGACATGTGGTATCAGAGCGGTGGTCTTAGCGAACCAGGTTTGCATTAGTGTGTCTAACTGATAAGTCGTTAGGATACATTAGTAAAGTCTGGACTTTGACCGGGTCTGATTTAAAAAAAAACCATT
Source organism: Rutidosis leptorrhynchoides (assembly GCF_046630445.1). Taxonomy (NCBI): domain Eukaryota; kingdom Viridiplantae; phylum Streptophyta; class Magnoliopsida; order Asterales; family Asteraceae; genus Rutidosis; species Rutidosis leptorrhynchoides. The sequence goes on along the minus strand of NC_092334.1, from coordinate 495,693,537 downwards.
GCTTATCACTGTTGGTTAAAATTTATGTGTAAATATTATGTAAGTACTAATGGGTTAGTTGTTGTGTGATAGATGTCGGGCTCGAAACTTATTATCACATTCAGCGACTCCGAATTAGAATCTTCAGATGGCGTTCCAGTCATTAACCTGTCCGATGACGAAAATGATATCCTTGGGGAAGACTCACAAATTCCGGATGAACCAACTATAGAGAACCCGGAAAGTGAACCCGAGGAGGAAAGTGAACCCGAGGAGGAAAGTGAACCCGAGGAGGAAAGTGAACCCGAGGAAGAAATACAGGAAATTACAAAAGACGAGTTCGAACTAGGAAAGAAACGAAAGGCTAATGAATTAGAAAATCCAAATCCCGAGTTTAATGAGAATGATGTGGCACCAATTCCACTCAACACTACCACCCCTATTCCCGCTATTCCTATTCGTTCTGTCCCGGCATCCAGTTCTTCAGTCCCACAGCCAAAATATAGGCAGACAGTTAGGATAAGCGTTAAGCAAATCTTTGTGTCTAAACGTCCTAGAAAATAGATCAAACGATGCGCTGCTGTGTCAAACCATGGAACCGAATAATGTTTTGTATAATATTAATAGTGTGGTTTGCTTAATGTTCGATGTAAGATAAGCATATGTAAAATATTGAAGTATGAAATGCAATAATTTTCCATGGTTAAGTATTATTTAGATTGTAGTAATTGATTCTGTACTAAGCTATTAAGTATGAACATTAACGGGTAGGTACTACCCAAGATATAATTATAAAACGCTAATAAGAAGAAAAGGCTTTTATAATAATACCTAGTTCATATTATTAATAAGCTATAAATGTACTATAAATACACACTACATCTATAATATTCCATGTGAATAATTATTTTCTTTCATTAGGAAATGGCGCGATTGAATCGAATGACGGAACAAGAACTCGAGGAACTCATCAACCAGCGAGTGAACGACAGAATGTTATGGGTTGAGGCTGCAAGAGCTGCTGCAGTTAACCCAAATCCTCGTGTAGGATGCTCCTACAAGACGTTCCAAGCTTGCAAGCCATCATCATTCAGTGGAACGGAAGGACCTATCGGTTTAACCCGATGGATAGAAAAGATGGAGACGGTGTTCAAAATCAGCGGTTGTGATGAAAAAGACATGACCAAGTTTGCATCGTGCACTTTACAAGATAGTGCACTCACATGGTGGAAGAATTATGTGAAGGCGGTAGGAGGAGATGTAGCTTATGATACTCCATGGGAAGAATTCAAAGCGATGATAATCACCGAGTATTGTCCAAGGAATGAGGTTATTAAGTTAGAAGATGAGTTACGAAGTTTGAAGGTGGTTGGTACTGAAATCACCAACTACAATCAGCGATTCATGGAATTGGTTTTACTATGTCCTGAATTGGTTCCAACCGAAGCACGGAAGATTGAAATGTACAAAGGTGGTTTGCCCAAAAAGGTCAAGGCAAACGTTACAGCATCGAAACCTAAGACAATTCATGAAGCTATAACCATGGCGAACGAGTTAATGGATCAGGTCATTCTGGATAAGAAAGTATCCAATACTGATGTGAAGGTATCAGGTAACAAAAGAAAGTGGAATGGAAATTATGATCGAGGTAACCAACAACAATCTTTTAAGAAACAAGAAACCATACAAGGTGCAGGTGGTGGTTCAGGCTTTGGTTACAAAGGACAAAGTCCTTTATGCAACCGTTGTCACAAACATCACTTTGGTTACTGTAGTGTGGTATGCAACAAATGTAATCGACAGGGTCATCTTGCTGAAGATTGTAAGGCTCTCGTTACAAATGCAAATGGTAACAAGACTCCTGCCACCAACGCAAATAGAACTGCTTTGGCTAACATTACTTGTTTTGGGTGTGGAAAACAAGGTCATTATAAGAGCCAGTGCCCGAATCAGAATGGCGGACCTGCACGTGGAAGAGCGTTTGTTATTAATGCTAGAGAGGCACGAGAAGACCCGGAGCTTGTTACGGGTACGTTTACCATTAATAACTTATCAGCATCTATTTTATTTGATACTGGCGCCGATAGAAGTTATGTGTGTAGAAATTTTTACACTAAATTGAATTGTTCATCATTACCTCTAGATGCTAAGTACATGATTGAGTTAGCTAATGGTAAACTAATTGAAGCCGATAAAATTTGTCGTGGTTGTGAAATAAATCTAGCCGGAGAAACGTTTAAAATCGACTTAATACCCGTAGAATTAGGAAGTTTTGATGTAATAGTCGGCATGGACTGGATGTCCAAAGTAGGAGCGGAAGTTGTTTGTGCCAAGAAGGCAATTCGTATTCCTGGTAAGGATAAAATGCCGGTGATGATTTACGGAGAGAAGGGTGATTCAAAGCTAAAACTCATTAGCTGTTTGAAAGCCAAAAAGTGTTTAGAAAAGGGATGTTACGCTATTTTAGCACATGTTAATAAAGTCGAAAAGGAAGAGAAGTGCATCAATGACGTGCCTGTGGCAAGAGATTTTCCCGAAGTTTTTCCGGAAGAATTGCCGGGATTACCTCCATTTAGATCGGTAGAATTTCAAATAGATTTAGTACCAGGAGCTGCACCAGTGGCTCGTGCTCCATATAGACTTGCACCGTCCGAGTTAAAAGAACTTCAAAGTCAGTTAAAAGAATTACTGGACCGTGGATTCATACGACCGAGTACTTCACCGTGGGGAGCTCCAATTTTGTTTGTCAAGAAGAAAGACGGATCTTTCCGAATGTGTATAGATTATCGTGAATTAAATAAGTTAACTATCAAGAATCGGTATCCACTACCGAGAATTGATGACTTATTTGATCAATTGCAAGGATCATGTGTTTATTCGAAAATCGACTTAAGATCGGGCTATCATCAACTACGCGTTAAAGAAGAGGACATTCCGAAAACTGCTTTTCGGACACGTTATGGTCATTACGAATTTTTGGTTATGCCGTTTGGATTGACGAATGCGCCAGCTGTATTCATGGACCTCATGAATCGAGTTTGTAGTCCGTATTTAGATAAGTTTGTTATCGTTTTCATTGATGATATTCTTATCTATTCCAAGAGTGAGCAAGAGCATGAAGAGCATTTAAGGTTGATACTGGAGTTGTTGAGAAAAGAACAACTTTATGCTAAATTTTCTAAGTGTGCTTTCTGGTTGAAAGAAGTGCAATTTCTTGGTCACGTTGTTAATAGCGAAGGAATTCAGGTTGATCCAGCAAAAATTGAAGCTATTGAAAAATGGGAGACTCCTAAGACACCAACGCAGATACGCCAATTTTTGGGTTTAGCCGGTTATTATAGAAGGTTTATTCAAGATTTTTCTCGAATAGCTAAGCCGTTGACAGCATTAACGCAAAAAGGGAAGAAATACGAATGGACCTCGGAGCAGGAGAACGCATTTCAATTATTGAAGAAGAAGTTAACTACGGCGCCTATTTTATCGTTACCTGAAGGGAATGATGATTTTAAAATATATTGTGACGCTTCGCGACAAGGTTTTGGTTGTGTTCTTATGCAACGGAAGAAAGTTATTGCATTCGCATCCCGACAATTGAAGATTCACGAGCGAAATTATACGACGCATGATCTAGAACTAGGAGCAGTCGTGTTTGCATTGAAGATGTGGAGACATTACTTGTATGGGGTTAAATTCACTGTGTTTACTGATCATAAAAGCCTTCAACATATTTTTGATCAGAAACAATTGAACATGAGGCAACGTAGGTGGGTCGAGTTAATAAACGACTATGATTGTGAAATTCGTTATCATCCCGGAAAGGCGAACGTGGTGGCCGATGCTTTAAGCAGAAAGGAACGAGAACCAATTCGAGTACGAGCGATGAACATAAAAATTCGCATGAATCTCAACTCACAAATCAAAGAAGTTCAACGAGAAGCACTTACTAAAGAAAATATAGGAAATGAAATAATGAAGAAGTATGAGAAGCAACTCGTTATGCGGGAAGATGGAATTCGATATTTTGCAAATCGTATTTGGGTACCGAAGTTGGGTGGATTAAGGAAGTTGATATTGAACGAGGCACATAAGACAAGATATTCGATACATCCTGGAGTTGGAAAGATGTACCAAGATCTTAAGACGCATTATTGGTGGCCTAATTTGAAGACAGACGTTGCAACATATGTTGGGGAATGTTTAACTTGTTCCAAAGTCAAAGCAGAACATCAAAAGCCGTCAGGGTTACTTCAACAACCAGAAATCCCAGAATGGAAATGGGATGGTATTACCATGGATTTCATCACGAAGTTACCAAAGACTGCCTGGGGATACGACACCATTTGGGTGATTGTTGATCGTCTCACCAAGTCTGCACATTTCTTGCCTATAAAGGAAACGGATAGAATGGAGAAACTATTACGATTGTATATAAAGGAAGTTGTTTCAAGGCATGGAATACCTATTTCCATTATATCCGATCGTGATAGTAGATTTACCTCAAAATTCTGGCAATCACTACAGGAGGCACTAGGAACTCGGTTGGATATGAGTACCGCATATCATCCACAAACCGATGGACAGAGTGAGAGAACGATTCAGACTCTCGAAGACATGCTCAGGGCATGTGTGATCGATTTTGGAAACGGATGGGATAAATATCTACCGTTAGCAGAATTCTCGTATAATAATAGTTATCATGCGAGCATTGGAGCTGCGCCATTCGAAGCATTGTAAGGAAGGAAGTGTAGATCTCCTATCTGTTGGAATGAAGTAGGAGATCGACATTTAACTGGTCCCGAGATCATACATGAAACGACTGAGAAGATAGTGCAAATCAAGGAGAGATTGAAAACAGCCCGTAGTCGCCAAAAGAGCTACGCCGATGTCCGAAGGAAACCATTAGAGTTTCAGGTCGGGGACATGGTTATGCTAAAGGTGTCACCTTGGAAAGGTGTAATACGTTTCGGCAAAAGGGGTAAACTGAACCCAAGGTACGTAGGCCCGTTCAAGATCATCGAACGCATTGGACCGGTAGCTTATCGACTCGAGTTACCGCAACAACTCGCTGGAGTACATAATACCTTTCACGTCTCAAACCTGAAGAAGTGTCTTGCAAAGGAAGACCTCACCATTCCTCTTGAAGAAATCCATGTCGACGAGAAACTACAATTCGTCGAAGAACCAATTGAAATCATGGACCGTGAAGTTAAACAGCTCAAACAGAGCAATATACCGATTGTTAAGGTTCGTTGGAATGCTAGAAGAGGTCCCGAGTTTACTTGGGAACGAGAGGATCAGATGAAACGAAAGTATCCGCATTTGTTTTTCGATGACGCAAAATAGGTACAATTTTAAAATTTCGGGACGAAATTTATTTAACGGGGAGGTAATGTAACGACCCGCACTTTTTCGATCATTCTATACTTATAAGATTAATATTTACATAAATTAAACCTTGCCAACATGATAAGCAATCCAAATTGTCGAGATTTATATTTCCGAAAAGAATTTTACACAACGTTTGACCGTCTAGTTTGACCAATGATATCACGAACTATACAATATATGATAATTATACGTTTGTGTATATATATGTATATATACATATTTAATATGATTAAGGAATGTTTTAATACCTCATTTTATATTAATAACAACAAGTTATATGTGTATTTTGAAACTACTAACTTAAGTTTTCAAAACGATAACTATACGTAACGTTATTTGACTTAAATACTTAAGACTATAATGTTTATACATATATTGTATAAGTAATGTATTTAATCACTTTTAAGAACTTAAATACATAAAATCATATAAGTGTATTCACAAAAGATAGCTATATTTGAATCCTCATTCCATTTTTCACAAAATTTCTATACGTATATTTAGAGTATTTGTACTCGTATCATACCTAGCTCCTATACGTATTTACTAATAGTAAATACACATCAAAATCACCACCTAACCAGCCATTATTCATGCCCTTAGAGCTAGGTAATTACTTTTGAATCATTGCAAGACTAATTACAAAAATACAAACTAGAATTTTGTCATGTTATCCTTAAAGATCACATTTTTAGGAGTATATATGTATCATCATTTTTGATTCATTTTTACTTCAATCTCTTAACTAAAAACACACACTCTTTCTTACTCTCTAAACTCCATAACAATCCAGCAAAGTTCCATAAAGATCTAGCTTCAAAAACCATACTAAAACACCATAAGAAAACCATACAAAAACACTTCAAGAAAACCCTCCAAGAACACCAACTTACTTCCAATCTTTCATTCACCTCTAGTACCCTTTTGATTCTAGCTTCTTACTTCTCTTTTACAGCAACTTCATCCAAGGAACTTGAGGTAGAATCTATGTTCATAACCTTATTCGATTCATATATATATAGCTATCTTATTTTGTGGTACAAAAGTTTAACAACAAGAACATAGTTTGAATGTTTTCAAACTTGTTTGCAAACTAAATAGATCCTTCTAACTTAACTTTTAAAATACTTCAAGACCTGTAATATAACTTATGTATATGCTAATTTAACAAGGTAAAACTTGGTTTTTCAAAGTATAAGTATTTTTAGAAAAATGGTCATTAAATGATTTTGTTGTAACAAAAATGTTTAACTTCATATGTTTCACTAATGTTTCACTTATGCCGTATGATTTTGAATACAAACCAAGGTATTTACAGTTCATAGTCTTAAAGAAGAACTCGATCCAAGAAGATGGCAATTTGAATCAACGAAAACGGATTTGTAACGAAGAAACTATGACCGAAACAAAATTGGTTATCCTAGATCATTTCAACTACGGGATCAATTGGAAAAAAATGATATAAATCACATATTTCTAAGATAACATGATATTTTATATATATGTACTTATAATTCAATTTTATATGGTTCAGGATCACCCGTAAACAATACGAGAAGATTAATCATAAGATCCCATGTTTGTACGCAACACGTCATTTGACAACACCGGTACTTTATGTACGCAACACGTCATTTGACAACACCGGTACCATGGGTCAAGATTAATCTCGACCAACACATATACGATGGGGTTTTATTGATTTCGTTGGGGGTTTTATTTATTTCATTGCGGGTATATTAAACATCTAAAAATGAACCATTAAAATTGAATTACTAACATCGGACTGCTAACTACGGACTAAGGAATTATTCAAAGTATTAAAAGTATAACAAGTATATATATATATAACGTTTGTTTTAAAATGAAAACATATTGATATATTATATATGGATAGGTTCGTGATATCAACCGGAAGACCGAGTCAAATTATTTATATCATCAAGACAAGAGTGAGTATATAGTCCCACTTTTAAACTCTAAATATTTCGGGATGAGAATACATGTATTTTATGTTTTACGCTATGGACACAAGTAACTGAAAAATATATTCTACGTTGAGTTGTACCACTGGCATACTTCCCTGTAGCTTGGTAACTAATATTTACAGCGGTATTGTAAACGCGAATCCTGTTGATAGATCTATCGGGCCTGACAACCCCAACCGGACTGGACGACCAGTATTCAACGGTTGCACAGTACTTCGTTTTGTGACTACACTTGGTACGGTGTAGTAAGATTTCATATTAAAGGGAATATGCGACGTGAAAATGTTAAGTATGGTTACCAAGTGCTCAACCACTTAGAATATTGTTATTGAAATGTTTATATACGAAATCTTGTGGTCTATATATATATATTGCTGCGCACTAAACCTATATCTCACCAACTTTATGTTGACGTTTTTAAACATGTTTATTCTCAGGTGATAATTAAAGCTTCCGCTGCATTATGTTGAATCTAAGCAGGATCATGCGTACTCATATTTGTGTCAAAAATAAAACTGCATATCCGAGGACGTGTGTTGTAAAATATGCTAGAAATCGTGTTGTTATTATCATTTGTAAAGTTTGTAAGTCGAAGATTATCGTTAAACGATAATCATCTTTTTATTGTCTAAAGCTTGTAACAAAAATAATGGTTTGGTTTGTAATGTATAATATATGCAGTTTTCCTTTTTAAAAATGTCGCATATAGAGGTCAATACCTCGCAATGAAATCATACGTTATCTAACACGTTCTTATGGTTAAGGACGGGTTATGACATATCAGCGTCACCGGAATGAATCAATCAATCAGTCATCCCCAATTCATCTGATGGGTTCGTAGTCGACTTAATCAATGGAGACACGAAGAAGGCGATCCCTTCCATCAAACGAATTCACCTATTGACAATGAACCTGAAGCGTTTACCGGCGAACCTGTTCGAGACACCATTTTTTCTCTCACTTCCAGAGTGTCTCGTCACGTTCATATACTATCTCAAATTCTAAACCTTATTCATCCGCACGTTCGAACCGACAATCATCTTAGTATAATAGAAGAAGTCAATGAGCTTCACGCCCGAGTTGTAGCCTTGGAAAAGATAGTGCAAAATTTACCAGCTTCAGCAACATCACCGGCATCAACAGTACCATCAATAACAGTACCAGTACCATCAACAATCCATGCCTCAACATCTCACTCTGTACCTCAAGTATAATCATCGTTCTACGTATCTTTCTACATCATTTATCTTCGTTCGACATGGCGATTATGTAATCTCTAATATTTTAGAGATTATATATTCTTGTTCCAACGGTAAATCAAATGAGTTTAATATCATATTGACTCATTAAATCCATGATTACATCTGAAGAAAATATATATGTATATATATTTTCATAAAGATTGTAATTAAAAATTCTTGTGTACAAACTGTTAATGGTGAAAATATTTTAACGGGTAGGTAATACCCGAGGAGTATTTAGATTTCACATTAATAAGTTACACTGTACATTCTTCGAATATAATTCAACAGTCATTTACTATCCTACTTACGTCCACCGATATACAAATCCGTTCACCACAGAATAACCATATTCATCCAATTTCATATTTGGATTTTGATTTATCAAAAATCAAGTGGCATAATGAAGGAAACATTTGACAAAATAAAATTTGTTAGAAACAAACAAATTAACTATGAGAAATTTTGTTAAGAATCCACGCTAACTGTTCCTAACTAATTGTTCCCAGCTAACTGATTACACTTTATTTATCGCAATTTAATTATCGCAATTTACATTCTCGCAATTTTATTTATCGTCATTTAATTTCTGTTATTTACTTTACGCACTTTATTTATCGTCATTTAATTTCTGTTATTTATTTTTACGCACTTTAAATAGCGGGACACGTATACAAGGTTTTGACATATCATATCGACCCATCTATATATATTATTTGGAATAACCATAGACACTCTATATGCAGTAATGCAGGAGTTAGCTATATAGGGTTGAGGTTGATTCTATAATAACATATATACTTTGAGTTGTGATCGAGTCTGAGACGTATATGGGTCACGAAACGTATTAATTAATTCGAATATTATATAGTAAACTAGATATGAATTATTATTTATACACTGCTAACTGTGGACTCTCAACATTGAACAATTAAAATGAATTAAAATATTGATTATAACATATGAAACTAAACATTTCTTCAAGTTTGCCACTTAGTCTCATCTTAAACCTCATTTGTATCTTGACGATTACAGTCTGCGTTCAAACCTTTCATGATTCTTGAAAACACCTCAATCGAGAGGATGAACCAACCACACTTCATCTACGGAAGAAAAGATTTATGCATATAGTTATGCACCTAAGAAACTCTCGGCAATTGAGTAAAAGTTAAACACGTAGCCGCGTCAGATCCTTTGGCATTTATTAGAAAAAATAACTTTGCGATCCCTTTTCAAAGTAGCCAATTTTGTCACAGCTCCAGCAGGTCAACTTCGACTTTTCATTCAAAGTAACCTTACTATAAATCCTGATATATACAATTACCCTTTTGATACCAGAGAATTCTTTTATATTCCACCATATTACCAGCAGACGTACCAGCAACCTTGTTGCTTCTTGGCTTAAATCTCTCTGACAAATCATTATATTTATTCATTGAAACCCTATCATATACTCATCCGCATCTTGTAACGAGAACTACCATACCAATTATCGGGAATCAGCAATCAGTACTTTGAAAACTCACAGCATATCTACATCAACAGTTATATGTATGACATTTATCTCTTAGAATTATGATCTCTCATTCTAAAATTCTGAAAAGCACTCAGTCACAAATCAATACTCTGAATGTTGAAAAAAAGCTGAATGAAGCAGCAGAAACCATAGACAACCATACACGCCCTTAATCATCGGAAGTTTGATGATAAAGAATAGTATGTTGGAAAAGCTCAGAAAAGTTAGAACTGGAAAACTTATTGAGCAAACTATGAAGGAGTCTTTGAACAAATCACAAGAACTAAGCTTGTACATTAAGAATCCTGATGATTCTGTTTCTGATGAAATCTTTAGCGAATACCTTGCTGCTGACTCCAAACTCTTGCGGATAAATTTTCTTCACCACCCTTCGATATTAGAAATTCCAAGATATCATCGTATCTTTCATTATAAATATCCTCTATATTTCTGAAGATATTTTCATAACTATTCTAATCTGAAATCATTAATCTCTTCGTGCTATCAGTGTTACATCATATAGAAACTGTTAGTTTCTATATTCTGTAAACTTTTGAGCTTAAAATATGAATGTTATTGAAGTAATGTTCGGAACCGAAGCATGAGTTAGTATAATATAATGACACTTGATCAATGTGATTATATTACAATAAGTCATGCTGAGTTTTTAAATGGAACATGATGATTCACAGATCATAACGTCATCATGTGCCATGTTACACGACTCTTACGTTCTGTCTAATCTATAAACATATTAAGAACATATTTTTCTTGATAGTCCTATCTTTCCTTGAATTCTGGTAATTTAACAAATCAAATTGTGCTATTACCGTTTCTTTCTTAGGACACTAACAATGTTCATTCTGAAACTTATATCTGCGAATTCTGGACCATTACCAGATATGCACAATCGCAAGAAGAAGAAGAAACGAAGGGACAAAGCTCCGAAATATAAATTGGAGTATAAATCGCAGCAAATAAGGGGGGAAGTATTAACTGTGGATGACAATGATTATAGGAGACAGGAATAGGGACATTGAAATATAAGGAAGAATATAAAGCCCAACAACAACACCGAAATTACAAACTGTGGATATCAGTGCGTATAGCAATATAAAGACACGGGAGGATTATAAATACAATAATCCCTAGAGTATAGTAGAAATAAACAGATTCATTCTGTGGAAGTTGGAAAAGGAGAATGATTGTTACGACAGTCAGGATAAGGACAAGGATTAGAATTGGATTAAGCATTTTCACAATCTTCTGGATTTGGGAATTGAGTATAGAAGTGGTGAAAACTAATGGAACGGAAAAGGTAAATTTATAATGGAAATATCAGATGTAGTAATCGGGACAAATCGTCGCATTTAATTATAGAGATCTTAATTTCCTTATTCGTCAAATAATCAAATCTTTTAGATTTCGAAGATTTTCTTTATATCCCTTGAATTCCGGAATTTAATCAAGACGACGTCAAAAGTTAAGACAAACTTTATTTTCTAAATTCAACCCTGACTCTGTCAAAAGTTAAGATGAATCTTTACTTTCCTATTTCACTCTTTGGTGATAGCTTCATTCGTGCTCTTCGAATAATCGAATTATTTTATCTGTATTATGCAATAATGATAAAACTCTATTTATCAGCTCATATTCGTCAGGAAAACATATTTACCGTTAGCCATGACGACCTCACTCAAATTTCGGGACGAAATTTCTTTAACGGGTAGGTACTGTGAAGACCCGGGAATTTCCGACTAAATTTAAACTTAATCTTGATATGATTTCGATACGATAAGCAAAGTATGTAATGTTGAGTCTAGAAAATTTTGAAACAATGTTCATATATTCAATTGACTTTCGACTGTTTCCGATGATTCACGAACCATTGCTTGTAAATATGTGGATATATATAAATATGTGTATATATAAATATATGTATAATATATATAATAACATGAACATTAATAAACTATTATATACATTTATTGTTATAAATAAATATGTACAATAAAATACACTGTAATAAAAACTATTATTTTATATGTATATATATTTTAATCATTTAATATATATTTATGTGAATAGTAAATTTTGTTATTTAAAACTGTTTATATATATACATAGTGTATATTAAATATATTTAATTTTGAGCTTAAATGATAAATGTCTGTAACTTTCGGTTGACGTTTAATTATTTTAAAATAGATCTAATATATATATAAGAAGTTCTAAAATAAATGTTGTTTCAAAATTTGATTAAAAAGACAATAGTTTTGATAAATATTTTTTTTACCATTTCAATCTAAGTTTTTGTACTCCGTACATATAAATTAGAACAGAAAATAAATATTTTTTGAACCTTTTTGATCAGGTTTCAAACAGGTAATGAGTGAAATAATTAAATATGTTTAATCAAAAAAATTGAGATTTTTAGGAACACTTTTATATGTTAACTATTTAGCAATGGACACAATATAATACTCCGTGAATTAGATATTATTATTAAAGAAACCATTATTTTTTTTATCATTAATAATATTATTATCATTTTTTTATGATTTTTGTATCATTATTACTTATTATTATTATGGATATAATGATGATGATGATGATGATTATTATTATTATTAATATTATTATTATTATTATTATTATTATTATTATTATTATTATTATTATTATTATTATTATTATTATTATTATTATTATTATTATTATTATTATTATTATTATTATTATTATTATTATTATTATTATTATTATTATTATTATTATTATTATTATTATTATTATTATTATTATTATTATTAATATATTTATTAATTATTAATATTAATCTAAAAAAAAAAGTCAAGAACTAGTACCATTCCGTTACCCATTTCAATCCAACTTTTTCAAATTTTGTTTTCTGTCTGTAATCTGTTAGATGTCCATTTCACAACTCAATTAGGATCAATGCAATCACTCTATAAAAGAATTATTCTGCAATTCATTAAGTAAAACATAAAAAATCACAAAATAAGCTCGACACTCTGTACATTCATCTTTTTCACCATATTTTGATTTCGAATAAATTTCCAAAATGTAATAATGCAGTCTTGTTAGGAATCGTTTATCTAAACTATCTGTAAGTTTTCATTCTTCAATTCTTTCTATCAATTTCTAATTTGAGAGTCAAAGTTTTGGTTTTCAAAGTCAACTAAGTGTTCTTGAATCAAATTCGAGTTTGTTTTGATATCTCCAGTTAATTTGATGATCCATAAAGTTTATAGGAATGATTTGCAACACAATTCATGTTGTAATCATAACCTATAACACTCTTAATCTAAAAATCAATTTTTGAGTTCTTGAGTTCTTCACAGTAATATACACTAACGTAAATTCGAAACAAATTTCAAAAACTAAAAATGCAGAGTTGTTAGGAATCATTTACTTAAACTTCCTGCAAAATCTCAAGTTCCAATTCTTAATAACGAATTCGAATTTGCGAGTCAAAGTTAAATTGTCAAAAGTCAACTGTTTTGTTCTTGGAGAAATTAGAGCTTGTTTTGATGTTTTAAGTTCAATTGACGATTTCAATAGTTTTTAGGAATGATTTGAAACATGTTTCATGTTGTAAAGATAGTCCAAAACGAACTCAAAATTGAAAACAAAATTTTTTTTTTTTCTAGCTACGAGCAAGCAGTAGGATTTTTTTTTGTTTTTTTCTCATTTTTTTTATAACATGAACACATTTTTATTTTTTGTTTCATGTTTGTTTAGAAGTCCTAAAATCATTTTGATGATTGACTATTAAGAATGAAGTTGTTTGATTGTTTAGATTTTGGTGAAGAAGATGAAGTGGGTTGAAACATGTAATAGATAAGTATTTGGGTTTGTATTATAAATCAGAAAAACTGAAATGGAGGAATGGTTAAGGGTGTTGATGAGTGAGCGAGAGGTCTCGGGTTCGAGCCCGGCTTGGTGCAATCTTTTTAAAACTGACTCCTAAGGTAGTTTTATACTTTTAAAAATTATTATTATTATTAATATTATTATTATTATCCTTAATCAGATATTTCTACAATTATTAATTTTGCAAAACAAAAGATATATATGTAAATATATTATTACATAAAATATACTAATATTATATAAAATTATGTTTCAACTAATATTATTGATATAACATTAATTAAATATCAAATAAGTATCATAATATATTATAAGAATAATTAATACATAACAAATATATAAACTTAATTGATTTATACTATAATGTGTTAATACTTGATATAGGTTCGTGAATCCGAGGCCAACCATGCATTGTTCAATGTCGTCATATGTATTTTTACTACAAAATACAGTATTGTGAGTTTCATTTACCTTTTTACCCTTTATATTTTTGGGCTGAGAATACATGCGCAACTTTTATAACTGTTTTACGAAATAGACACAAGTAATCGAAATTACGTTCTATGGTTGAATGATCAAAACTGAATATGCCCCTTTATAGTCTGGTAATCTAAGAATTAGGGAACAGAAACCCTAATTGACGCGAACTCTAAAGATAGATCTATCGGGCCCAACAAGCTCTATCCAAAGTACCGGATGCTTTAGTACTTCGAAATTTATATCATGTCCGAAGGAGGATCCCGGAATGATGGGGATATTCTTATATGTATATTGTGAATGTCGGTTACCAGGTGTTCAATCCATATGAATGATATTTTTGTCTCTATGCATGGGACGTATGTTTATGAGAAATGGAAATATGAAATCTTGTGGTCTATTAAAATTATGGAATGATTATTTATGTTAAACTAATGAACTCACCAACCTTTTGGTTGACACTTTAAAGCATGTTTATTCTCAGGTACGAAAGAAATCTTCCGCTGTGTATTTGCTCATTTTATAGATATTACTTGGAGTCATTCATGGCATATTTCAAAAGATGTTGCATTCGAGTCTTCGAGTTCATCAAGATTATTATCAAGTCAATTATAGTTGGATATATTATGAAATGGTATGCAAGCATGTCAACTTTCGATGAAATGAAAGTTTGTCTTTTCAAAAACGAATGCAATGTTTGTAAAATGTATCATATAGAGGTCAAGTACCTCGCGATGTAATCAACTGTTGTGAATCATTTATAATCGATATGGATTTCGTCCGGATGGATTAGGACGGGGCGTTAAAATTTCAATATGTTAATAGGCCACAAGATTTCATAATCATAAACATAATACACTCGCAAGTGTATGTAAAGCATTCTAAGTGGTTGAGCACTTGGTAACCATACTTAACATTTAATCAACGTCGCATATTCCCTTTATTATGAAATCTCACTACACCGTACCAAGTGTAGTCACCAAAACGAAGTACTGTGCAACCGTTGAATACTGGTCGTCCAGTCCGGTTGGGGTTGTCAGGCCCGATAGATCTATCAACAGGATTCGCGTTTACAATACCCATGTAAATAGTAGTTACCAAACTACAGGGAAATACGCCAGTGGTACAACTCAACGTAGAATATATTTTTAAGTACTTGTGTCTATTTTGTAAACATTTATAAAAGCAGCGCATGTATTCTCAGCCCAAAAATATATATGGCAAAAGCAATTAAAAAGGGAGCAAATGAAACTCACAATACAATATTTTGTAGTAAAAATATTCATACGACGAAACTGAACAATGCAAGGTTGGCCTCGGATTCTTGAACCTATTTCATGTATATATATTAATATTAACACATATCGCATTTAATCAACTGAGTTTATTTATATAATATAATGTATTAAGATTACTATGTATATATATATATATATATATATATATATATATATATATATATATATATATATATATATATATATATATATATATATATATATATATATATATATATATATATATAGGATTATAATAAAATATGTTTTTATATAATTAATACTTCATTTGGTAAAATAATATTTATAATAGAAAGTTGTAATATTTTATAACAATAATAATACTAATAATAATAATAAATAATAGTAGTAATGGTAAAAATAATGATAATAATTTAAAAAAAATCTTGATAATGAAAATTTTAATAATAATAATAATGTTAAAAATAATAGTATTGTTAATAAAAATGTAAATACTTATAATACTACTAATAATGATAATACTAATAAATAACATTCTAATAAATAAAATGTTATATGTTAGTACCTATAATAATAATAATAATAATAATAATAATAAAAGAAATCTTAATAATAATAATCATATACAATAATATAATAATAATAATAATAATAAAAGAAGTAATTACTACCTTAAGAGATTAAAATGTCTTTCATAAAAATTATGCCTCTGGCCGGACTCGAACTCGCAACCTCCCATTCAACACACAACCCCCTAACCATTGATCCATCTATTTCTCTCTAGTATATTTGTTACCCGAAATCTATTTAACCATAATTCGTATTCTTCTCATTTTATCACTCACATCATTTATCATCATCAATGTTATCCACATCATCAACGTCTATTTAAATCATAAATTCATAATCACTGAATTATCATTACGTAATCATGTATCAATCATCATCAACATGTACTTATCAACATTTTTGCGTTTTTAATTCGATCAGATACAACCAGCGACCTTTATGATGGTTGATAGTAATCCAGCCCAACAAGCTTAATCATTTACGGCCCAATCCGAGATACAGCCCAGCAGAACACAAAAAAAATACTCGGCCTAATCACTATAGTATGTTTACGGCCCAAAACAAGTTAAATCAAATTGCATAATGTAATCGTAGTGGTGGGGTTCAGTAATTTGATCGAGACAGAAACACTAAACAATTTAGGCATGTCCTGTATTTGAATATCATAATTATCACCTAGAAATCATCATCTTTAATAATTAACAAGGTTATTGCTTTATCATTTGTCGGCCAATAATTCACAATATATACTACACTGGATTTTTGTCTAGCAAAAGAAATATAACTGAAGTAGCACTAACTTTTGTACATCCATAAATGCAGTAATGGGTACCGTGTTGAAGAACAACAAACAAATGAAGAACATAGAGGTGATGGTATTGGGTGATGGTGAAAGTTGGCTAAAGGTGCATGAGGGTGTCGACTACGTTGAAGGTTTAATGGTGGTCGATGGTGGAGATGGGTGGTGTTTGGTGGCAATAGTCGGTGGTGGAGTGGTGCTTCATGGTGGGGGTTAGGGTGGCGAGATTATTGTTAAATAGCATAAATCGGGTATAAGGTGGTGTACGTTGGTGTTTGTTCCTGGCTTGCAAAAACAGAAACACGTATGGGTGCAAGGTGTTGAATGAGGAGGTGGTGATATGTTTCAAGCATGGTATCGTTAAATGGTGATAAAAGATGGATCGTATTGGTTAAGGTTTATAAGGTGACAATCGAAATAAAAATGAGTGGGTTTTATGGAGGTGATGGGTTATGTCGATGGAACAAAGAGGATAAAGGTGGTGTCGACGGGGTTCGATCGTTATCACAGCTAGCAACATGAAGTGATTCAATTATGATGATAAAGATGATCAATGATGGTGAATTGAAAGTGATGATTGTTAGAGTTCTGTGGTTGATAATGTTTGGACGATGATATAGTTCAAATAAGAAATAGTGATGGTGATGAATGAATCGGTGGTGATGGATAATTGGAAGACTTTATCAAATCCTTACAATTTGATTCATTTAAAGGGTGGAGTGGTTGACAGCTTCTTATTCGCAAGGACAGAAGAAATTTTATAAAACTAAAAAGATGAAAATGATATCAAACAGATTTTGTTGTATATGTGATAAAGTCTACTGATTGGTACGATCCTGATGACATAAAAAATCAATTTCACAATAGTTTGACAAGGATGTGAAACTAAATCCAGACTTCTGTTTGTTATTCGGAGTATATATATATCTGTATAACAGTATGTATCTGTATAATGTACATATACGGAGTATATATCTGTATAATGTATGTATATATATGTATACAGTATTATGTATATGTATTTATATAAATATCAATATCTGTATATATATTTATATTTATATATATATATAAAGTTGTAGTTTTGTTTATGTATTTGTTTTTATATATATTTATATTTATATATCGTTTATATATATCTGTATATATATCCAGTTTTACATCTATATATATATATATATTTGATATTAACAATATTAATATTAATAGTACAAATATTAATATTGTCTTTTATAATGTAAGTATTGTTAATGATATTAAACTAACAACTATATTCAACTTGTAATTACATTTAATTTATTAATCATATTATATATGATATGATTATATTTATTGTATATTTATCATTTATATATATATATCATATATTTTACAATATAATAGTCATAAATAGACTTCATATTTATTTTTATATTTGTATTTATATATATATATATATATATATATATATATATATATATATATATATATATATATATATATATATATATACATATTTATTTACACACTGGTTCATGAATCGTCGGAAACAGTCGAAGGTTAATTTAATATATGAAACAGTTCAAACTTTTTGAGACTCATCCTAACAGACTTTTCTTATTATGTCTAAAATATTAAATCGTATCGAGAGTTTGGTTCAAAATTAGTCGAAATTTTCTGGGTCGTGACATAAAACATTTATAAAAATTGCGCATGTATTCTCAGCCCAAAAATATAAAGGGTAAAAAGGCAAATGAAACTCACCTAATGTATTTTGTAGTAAAAATACATATGACAATATTGAACAATGCAGGGTTGGCCTCGGATTCACGAACCTATATCATTTGTATATATATTAATACACGTAATCTTAGTCGAATAAATATATATATTATTATTAGTGATATGATTTTTATATTAATAACTTATATATATATTTCATTATTTAATTACATGTATTCTTTTTTTATATATAAAGATATTAATACAGTTAAGTTATGTACATTAATATACTTTTATGTAATTACTCTTTTGTTTAAAAGATACTAGTTATAATAACACTAGAATAATTATACTGATAATAATAATAATTTTCATAGTACTAATAATATTGATGATAGTATTATTAACAGTTTTTATAAAAATGTAGATTTAAAGTAATGATACTTTTAGTAAATATATAAAATTTTAATAATAATAGTACTTGTTAATGATATTCATGTTAACGAAAGTGTCTATATTAATATTAATACTTACGTCAATATTAATAATTAATAATACTAATCATAACATTAATAATGCTTAATGATGTTATTTATTAACAAATTAATAATAACATTAGTCATAGTATTTATGTCTACATAATAATAATGATAATACATATATTTGTCGTTGATAACTATAATAATAATAATAATAATAATAATAATAATGCTAGTAATACTCAGTGATATCACATAATAATAACTAAAATGATAATAATAACAATAATATTATTAATCATATTAATACTAATTATAATTATAATAATATTCATATTCATAATAATACTAAAACAATGATATTAATAGTTATATAAAGATATTATCTCTATTAAAAATAATAATTTGTATTTATAGTAGTAATTATAACAATTAACATAACAATAATAATAACAAATGATAATAATAACAATAATTATAAAGAAAAGAAAATATACCCTTTAACAGAATCATTTTTTTAAAAAAATGCCCACGACCGGGCTTGAACCTGAGACCTCTCGAAACCCCCCCAACACTCTAAACCACGGATCCATGCCTGCTTTTTCTGATTAATGTGACAACCCAGAAATTTCCAACCAAATTTAAACTTCAATCTTTATATATTCCCGACACGATAAGCAAAGTTTGTAAGTTAAATCTCAAGAATTTTAAACTGTGTTCATACATTCATTTAACCTCGACCAAATACCAAAGATTCACGAACCAGTATAGGAACGGATATGATTATATATGTATATATGTATATATTATAACTTGAAAACATTAACAAAGTATTAGACGTATAATACTTTACATAAACGTATTTGTTTCGAAATATATATTCAAATATGTTTATCAACGGAATTAGAAGATAATATTAAATGGTTGAATTATTGGATACATTGAATTATGATTACGAGTCTCTGTTGAGAGATCCACTTTAGGAAACCTTTCTTTAACGGTATTCGGAATATTTGGTAAAGTAATTTACATGTAAGAACAAATGTGTCAATTGACAAAGGTTAGACAAAAGTTAGTGAAGAACTGGATTTCATAATATTCGCCTGGCATATTTTTTCAAACATAAGAAAATGATTTCAAAAACTGGGTTATTGTAATCTATTATTTATAGAGGTAAATTGATTATATAAATAATTAGCAGGAGTTAAGCTTTATATTATAAAGGTATATATATAGTGTTCCTTAAACGAAAACATTTTTCGATATAATAGACTTCTATTAGTAAGAACGTATTATGACGTAACAACCTCTATTATTGTAACCTTTGTAATAAAATGATTTTTTTGATATAAAATAGTTTGATTATTAAAATGTTTTATGAACGTTTGTATATAAATGAACTATATCAATTTCTAAACCTTAAAATACAAATGTTACGAAATAGTAATTCTTAATATTTAAACGAGTTCTAAATATATAAGTTTTGAATGACATTAGCTTTGAAAAACTATATTAAGAAAATAGTTCAAACTTATATTTCGAAAAGAAAATATAAATATATATAACTTAGTCATAAAACGTCCTGATTTAAAATAATACATTCTGATAAACAGCGAGCCCCTGATTTATAGAAGCAAATGACCACAACACTCAATTATGTAAGCTACATTTTTATAAAGTAATTTGTTGATGAGAAAGTCAAATTATTAATAAGGGTACGCGTCGCGTAACGTAAAAGGTTAGTTTTCTAAACGTACGAAAGTGGTACATGAGTCGTGAGATCACGTCCGTGTCATTTTAGTAAAAATTACATTTTTATTACGCACGTAAATATAATATAATATTTAATTAATTCTAAAGATTAAATATTATATATATTAAATAATATATAAAAACTAAATCATATGCGTAATATAAGGGAATGAAGAGTGTCGGCAATGGTTTATGAGCTGGAAGCATGCCAGCATAAAAAAAAAAAAACACTTCTTTAAATACTCGAAGTCGGCAGTTCCTTCATTTTCACCAACCTCTCTTATATTACTCTGTATCAATTATTTATTTATTTATTTATTAATTTTATTATTAAGATTAATTATCTTATTATTATTAGTATTAGTATTATTAGGAGTAATATTACTAGTATTATACATAAAATACTACGACAAGGGTACGCGCGAGTTATTTTAAAAATGAGTTTTTATGAGTGGGATAGGGCTAAGGAAATTATGGGTTATAGCTATGGAGGTTATGGGTATGAATCATGGGTATGCTCGTGAGGTCAATTGGGTATTTATCGTCTCCGTTGCGTCTACGTACCTTTCCTGCAATATTGAATCTCAATATTGATACGTAAGCACTCGTAAATTAATTTTTACATATTAATAGTGTATCCCTGACTAGTGCTCGAGTATATAGGATTATGCATGCTTATACTTTTGATATTGCCCTTAGATAGGTTATGTTGAATCTTGAATTAGTTACACCTGTGGTTAAGATAAGATATAAGATATGCATGTCGTTGGAAAGCTAGCAAAAAATAGTTGAATCTTGGTTTAAGAATCGCTTGAATCCAAGTAACGGTTAGAAAGTTATGAAATAAACAAATTGCATAATTAATTTCGTAATTAAAATTGCTGATGATAATTAGTGAACTAATTTTTTGGGTTATAAAAAGTGGTTATTTGGATCCTACTCGTCGAGTAGATGAATTTTCATATAAAGCACGTCTCGTTTCGTTAAACGGTTGTCAAGTTATGGACAAAAGAAGTTTTGCAAATTTTGATGAAATGTCAAAACGGGAACTGAAATTCTCGCTGATCTGCGTTGTTTCAGATAAAAAAAAATACCACTGAATTCTTTGCTGTAAGGTCTAACAAACGACTCTGGCCGTTTGTCAATTCGAGTCTCGATGATTTTTCTAAAATTCGTCAAAGTTGACTGTTTGGTTACATTTTAAAATCCTGAAAAGAGCTGAAACTTTTTATTTAAAAATGTCAGTTTTGTATCAGTTATCATGGTCAGTCTGATGTGTGTTTACTTTTGCCAAAAATCATGTTATATCTTTGTGGTAACGATAATTTGCAGGCTTTGACCGTTTGTCAATCCGAGTTTCGAGGAATTTTCTAAAAATCTCCAAAGTAGGCTACTCGGTCACTTTTGTAAATTTATTAAAGCTGAAAAATTAACTTTGAAACGCCGAAACCGCGTTGGCAACTACGAGTTGTCTAGGTTTGGTTTACTTCTGTAACATTTATGCTTAATCTTTTTGGTAATGTGTAACTTTTATCTTTGGCCGTTTATCAATCGGAGTTCCGATAATTTTTCTAAAAATCGCTGAAGTGGCCCGTTTAGTCATGTTTGACCGAAAATCATTTTTGTATAAGTTATTGTATATTTGCATGCGACCTCATTTTTACTTTGACCTTTGACTTTTGACTTTTAACTTTGACTTTTCCCGTTAACTTTTCAGTTAACTTTTTGTGTGACTTTCTCTAAAAACTAAAATACTATTTTATGATTATGAAACCATTTGCGTTACGTTGTTTCACACGTCACCTTTTACTAGAATCTTAATTGAGCATGAGTAATATAACATGTTACTATACTGTTGAGTTAGTCTCGAGCATTAGGATTGTGGTACACTATGACTTGACCTAATTTGTTAGACAAATATTGACCAACACACACACACACATATATATATATATATATATATATATATATATATATATATATATATATATATATATATATATATATATATATATATATATATATATATATATATATATATATATAATTGATTTAGGTTCGTGAATCCGAGGCCAACCTTGCACTTGTTCAATGACGTTATATGTATTTTTACTACGAAATACAGTATGGTGAGTTTCATTTGCCTTTTTACCCTTTATATTTTTGGGCTGAGAATACATGCGCTGTTTTTATAATTGTTTTACGAAATAGACACGAGTAAAAGAAACTACATTCTATGGTTGAATTATCGAAATCGAATATGCCCCTTTTTATTAAAGTCTGGTAATCTAAGAATTAGGGAACATATACCCTAATTGACGCGAATCCTAAACATAGATCTATCGGGCCCAACAAGCCCCATCCAAAGTATCGGATGCTTTAGTACTTCAAAATTTATATCATGTCCTAAGGAGGATCCCGGAATGATGGGGATATTCTTATATGCATCTTGTTAATGTCGGTTACCAGGTGTTCACCATATGAATGATTTTTGTCTCTATGCATGGGACGTATATTTATGAGAACTGAAAATGAAATTCTTGTGGTCTATTAAAATGATAAAAATGAATGATTATGATAAACTAATAAACTCACCAACCTTTTGGTTGACACTTTAAAGCATGTTTATTCTCAGGTATCAAAGAAATCTTCCGCTGTGTATTAGCTCATTTTAAAGATATTACTTGGAATCATTCATGGCATATTTCAAAAAAGCGTTGCATTCAAGTCGTTGAGTTCAGTACAGATTATGATTAAGTAAATGACAGATTAGATCATTTATAGATAGATGTTATAAAATGGTATGCATGCCTGTCAACTTTCCATGTAATAAAAGTTTGTCTTTTAAAACGAAAGCAATGTTTGTAAAATGTATCATATCGAGGTCAAATACCTCGCGATGTAATCAGATGTTATTGTATTCGTTCTTATGGATTAGGACGGGTCTTTACATGTGGTATCAGAGCGGTGGTCTTAGCGAACCAGGTCTGCATTAGTGTGTCTAACTGATAAGTTGTTAGGATGCATTAGTGAGTCTGGACTTTGACCGTGTCTGCATGTCAAAAGTTTTGCTTATCATTTCTAGTCGGACTTCATCTACTTATCATCCTTAGGAAATTACCTGCTTATCATTATTAGTCTAGACACGTCTTGCTACATTAATTGCATGAGTAGTGTATAGACAAAAATTTATACCTTACCGTATCTGTTAAATCATACCTTATCGTATCTGTTACTTTAAACTTTGCCTGACATATCCCGCAAATTCCTCCGTAATCTACGATATCTTTTGATTTATATATATGGATATTCTATGTAAATAGAATACCACCCGATAGTCGGAAAATCATTTTATATCGAAAAAAATCCTTTATCCAATTGTACGAAATGGAATTCGTCATCAGTTCAAGTCACTCGGATTTCGAAATGGAATCCCATTTAAGCTCCGAAAGCAGTGTGACCGGAATGGATCAACCAATCAGTCATCACCTATTCTGGATGAATTGGGGATGGGTTCATAGCCTCCTCAATCATTGGAGACAAGAAAAAGGCGATCCTTTCCATCCACCACATTGCCCTCTTGACGAAGAACCTGAAGCACTTACCGGCGAACCTGTCAGAAACACCATTTTCTCTCTCATTTCCAGAGTATCTCGTCACGATTATATATTACATCAAATTTTAGATTTTGTCAACGAGCTTCACGCTCGGGTAGTGGCTTTGGAGAATATGGTGCAAAGATTATAAACACCAGCAGCAGCACCAGCAGCATAACCAGTACCACAATCATCAACGCCAATAGTACCATTACCACCCCCAACCACAATTGCATCGTAAACTTCAACTTTACAATCTGTCCCACGAGCACCAATCCTGTAAATACCAAGGAATACCAACAACAACAAACGATGAAGTGTTGATTCATAACTTCATTGGAGAAACATTCTGCGACAATTATGTAGTCTCTAAAGTCTTAGAGATTATCTATTCTAACCCTAACCAGAATCAGATGAGTGAACCAAAATGATAGAAGGAAGAGTAGAAACCCTGACAAGAATGATGCGTGATTCACAAGCTAGACTTGTTTTACCAACAGCATCAACAGTACCGTTAACATCACCAGCACAGTCAGTGCCATCAGCATCGTCAGAATCAGCAGCACCTATAACATCAAAAGCTCCGCCAGTTCAAGAATCACTGTTGACATCATTACGAATCAATAACACGTATATTGTATCGACGAGTTATGAAGAATTAACTCATTCCCTCTGAAGAAATTATATGTATATTTTATATATATATATATATATATATATATATATATATATATATATATATATATATATATATATATATATATATATATATATATATATATATTGAAATAAAAAAATAAATCTTTCCGTGCTAAGCTATTGTGTGTGAATCTTAACTACTTGGTTAATTCATATTACAAATATGCAATAATGTACGTCCTTCGGCTGCAACTTAACCAGCGTTAACTACAATCTCTGTTGCAATTCAACAAATTCCAATTCATAATAAATCAAGCATATATTTGATTTTACACTTTCATCATCGATGTACCCGAAACTTTTCAGATAACATCATTCGTACTCTGCGAAGTTCACAAGAATTTAACGAAAAATAACGAAGTATTGATTCATAATTTTAATATTATTGAAGAAATACTTATGTAATCTCTAAAGCCTTCAAGGGATTATTCAATTCTGGTTTCAACCATAAATCGAATGAGTTTAATTTAGTATTGACTCATTGAAATCTATGTTACATCTGAAGAGAATATATACATATATATTTTCATAAAGACTGTAATAAAATTCTTTTATATAAAATATTAATTGTGAATTGTTTTTAACGGGTAGGTAATACCTGAGATATATATATATATATATATATATATATATATATATATATATATATATATATATATATATATATATATATATTCACAATTAATATGTTGCATTCTTCGAATCTGATTAAGCAAATTATCAACTATAGTTCCTACTTTCTCAATAATATGCATTCTTTTATAGCAATCAAAACAACAATACTCATTCAAACTCAATTACATATTCTGAATTTGAAACCTCAGAATTCAATACAAAATATAACTGGTACCATCACTTTTAGATTCTTACATCCTTCAAAGCTATACTTTGACTTCAAAACTATGTTAGAACATCAAATGTATATTAACGATTACAATCTGTGTTCAAACCCTTCGAAAATTTCTGAAGACACTTCAAATAATGAGCAATTGAGATGATGATCCAACCACATGTTACCCACAGTTATGTACCGAAAAACTCTTGAAACCAAAGTAAAAGTTTAAACAACGTATCCGCGTCAGATTCTTTGGCATTTATTAGCAAAAATAACTTTGCGACTCCTTTTCAAAGTAGCCAGTTTTGTCACAGCTCCAGAAAGTCAACTTCGACTTTTCAGTCAGGCTAACCTTATTATAACCTTGAGATATACACCATCGTTACCAGGGAACCTTTTACATTCCACCATATTATTAGTAGATGTACCAATAACTTCATTACCCTTTGACTTTAGCCTCTCCAAAAAGTCATTATAATTATTCATTGAAACCCCATCATTTACTCATTCGCATCTTGTAACGAGAATTGCCATACGAATCATTGAAAATTAGCAATCAGTATTTTGAAATCTCGCAGTAGACAGGCCAACAGTTATATGTGTATATATAACGTCTATCTTCTGGACTTAATTTGAATGTGAAGTTTCTGAAAAACACTCCGAACTACGAATTGGTTCTCCAAAAATGGAAAAATGCTGATGAAGCAGCAAAAACTATAAACGACTTTAAACGGTAAAAGCTGGATGATAATGAAGAAGTGTGCTGGCAAAGCGCAAAAAAAGAGAAGTTTTGGAACTGAAAAATGGATTGAGCAAAGTATGAAGGAGGTTGTGGACAAATCACAAAGATTGAACCTGAATTCAAAGGATCTAAATGATTCAGTACCTGCTAAAGTCATTAACGAATACCTTGCTCCTGACTCTAAACCCCTGCGAACAATATTCTTCATCATCCTCTGATATTAGAAATTCTAAAAATATCATTGTATCTTTAATTATAAATATCCTCCATATTTCTGAAGATATTTTCATAATTATTTTTATCTGAAATTATTTATCTCTTCGCGCTATCTGTATTACATCATAAAAGAAACTATTTTAGTTTCTAAATTCTAAAACATTCGAGTTTAAAATAGGAATATTTTTGAAGTAGTGTTGGGAGCTGAAGCTTGAGTTAATATAATATAATGACACTTGATCAACGTGATTATATTACAATAAGTCATGCTGAGTTTCTAAATGGAACGTGATAATTCACAGATCATAACATCATCATGTGCCATGGTATACGATTCTTGTATTCTATTTAACCTCTAAAATATCAAGAAAATATTTCTTGATGATTCCCCTTTTCCAACGTATTCTGGTAATTTGACAAGTCAAGATCGTGCCATCACAATTTCCTTCCTAGAACATTAACAATGTTCATTCCGAAATTCATATCTGCGAATTCTGGACCATTACAAGCGGTGCTTAATAGAAAGAAGGAAAAACGAAAGGACAAAACTCCGAAATAGAAATTGAGGTATAAATTGCAGCAAAATAAAAGAGAGCATTAACTGTGGATGACAATGATTATAGAAGACATAAGCAGAGACTTTGAAATATAAAGGAAGATATAAAGCCCAACGACAAACCAGAAATTTTAAACCATATACATCGATGCATATAGCAATATAAAGACACGGGAGAACTAGAAACTCTATAAACCCAAGAGTATAGTAGAAGTAAATAGATTCTTCCGGCGGTAGATGAAAAAGAAGAATGACCGATATGAAAGTTAGAAGTATATCGAGAATCAGAACTGGATGGAGCATATTGATGAATACTTTAAAATATGAGTTTAGGGGGAAAGAATAGAAGGTGATGAAACATGACTAGGAACTTAGAAATCAACAGATTTAACTCACACAATGGCGGAATAAGTGAATCAAACCCTCTAGTGAATATGTTAAACTTTTTGGGATTAATTTAGTCAAACCACAACTAAATCAAGTGTGATTAGATTAACACCTAGAGCTATTATTCACCACCTGGGTGATTTGGGTTGAGAGAGAATCGGAGGAGCTCACCAGATCTGAGTGTGTGTAACAAATGAGAGGCTTAACCTAAAATGAAGAACATAAGACTTTATATACCTCTGCTATTGACTCACCCGTATGATTCATCCGCCACATGTACGAATTGGCTTCATCAGTCATACGGGTGATCACTCACTCGTGTCTTCTCATTTAGGTTGTAATTGTGACTTAGCTCAGCATCAACCGTGCGTACTGTAGTGACCCGAACTTTTCCATGTTTATATATATTAATTGAGATTGATATTTACATGATTAAATGTTTCCAACATGTTAAGCAATCAAACTTGTTAAGACTTGATTAATTGAAATATGTTTCATATAGACAATTGACCACCCAACTTGACCGGCGATTCACGAACGTTAAAACTTTTAAAAACGACATGACGATATATATATGGATATACATATGGTTAACATGATATTATGATAAGTAAGTATCTCCATAAGTATATTAACAATGAGTTATATACATATAAACAAGACTACTAACTTAAGGATTTCGAAACGAGACATATATGTAACGATTATCGTTGTAACGACATTTAAATGTATATATATCATATTAAGATATATTAATATATCATAATATCATGATAATATAATAATTTAACATCTTATTAGATATAATAAACAATGGGTTAACAACATTAATTGAGATCGTTAACTTAAAGGTTTCAAAACAACACTTACATGTAACGACTAACGATGACTTAACGACTCAGTTAAAATGTATATACATGTAGTGTATTTAGATGTATTAAAATACTTTTGGAAGACTTCAAGACATATATCAAAACACTCATACTTAATGAAAATGGTTACAGTTACTTTTCCATTCTTTTCTTTCATCAAGAATTCTTGTCGTATTCTTACCCGTATTATACACAGCTTCAAAACGTACTTACTATGAGTATATACCAATAGGAACTAGCATGGGATTCCACTCTTGATTATGTCATGTATGACTAATCAGTTTTAACTTCTACCATGAGCTAGTCAACTAACT
Source organism: Rutidosis leptorrhynchoides (assembly GCF_046630445.1). Classification (NCBI taxonomy): domain Eukaryota; kingdom Viridiplantae; phylum Streptophyta; class Magnoliopsida; order Asterales; family Asteraceae; genus Rutidosis; species Rutidosis leptorrhynchoides. The sequence goes on along the minus strand of NC_092334.1, from coordinate 495,664,274 downwards.
AGAACTCCTTTTAACCCCACTCACCACTCACCAATTACCACTCATCATTCACTCTATTTCACTTCCAATTCTCTTTCTAATTCTCTCTCAACACACACACACTATTATGAACGTATTTTTCCAGTATTTAATCATCATCTTCATCAAAAATCACTTCAAGAATCAAGCTATAATCATCATAGGAAGAACACTTCAAGAACACTTCAAAAATCCCTTCAAGTTTACTAATTTACTTCCAAGCTTTCTAATCCATTCCAAGTAATCATCTAAGATCAAGAAACCTTTGTTATATACAGTAGGTTATCTTTCTTATTCAAGGTAATATTCATATTCAAACTTTGATTCTATTTCTATAACTATAAACTATCTTAATTTGAGTAAAAATCTTACTTGAACTTGTTTTTGTGTCATGATCCTACTTCAAGAACTTTCAAGTCATCCAAGATCCTTTGAAGCTAGATCATTTCTTGTCACTTCCAGTAGGTTTACCTACTAAACTTGAGGTAGTAATGATGTTCATAACATCATTCGATTCATATATATAAAACTATCTTATTCGAAGGTTTAAACTCGTAATCACTAGAACATAGTTTAGTTAATTCTAAACTTGTTCGCAAACAAAAGTTAATCCTTCTAACTTGACTTTTAAAATTAACTACACACATGTTCTATATCTATATGATATGCTAACTTAATGATTTAAAACCTGGAAACACGAAAAACACCGTAAAACCGGATTTACGCCGTCGTAGTAACACCGCGGGCTGTTTTGGGTTAGTTAATTAAAAACTATGATAAACTTTGATTTAAAAGTTGTTATTCTGAGAAAATGTTTTTTATTATGAACATGAAACTATATCCAAAAATTATGGTTAAACTCAAAGTGGAAGTATGTTTTCTAAAATGGTCATCTAGACGTCGTTCTTTCGACTGAAATGACTACATTTACAAAAACGACTTGTAACTTATTTTTCCGACTATAAACCTATACTTTTTCTATTTAGATTCATAAAATAGAGTTCAATATGAAACCATAGCAATTTGATTCACTCAAAACGGATTTAAAATGAAGAAGTTATGGGTGAAACAAGATTGGATAATTTTTCTCATTTTAGCTACGTGAAAATTGGTAACAAATCTATTCCAACCATAACTTAATCAACTTGTATTGTATATTATGTAATCTTGAGATACCATAGACACGTATACAATGTTTCGACCTATCATGTCGACACATCTATATATATTTCGCAACAACCATAGACACTCTATATGTGAATGTTGGAGTTAGCTATACATGGTTGAGGTTGATTCCAAAATATATATAGTTTGAGTTGTGATCAATACTGAGATACGTATACACTGGGTCGTGGATTGATTCAAGATAATATTTATCGATTTATTTCTGTACATCTAACTGTGGACAACTAGTTGTAGGTTACTAACGAGGACAGCTTACTTAATAAACTTAAAACATCAAAATATATTAAAAGTGTTGTGAATATATTTTGAACATACTTTGATATATATGTATATATTGTTATAGGTTCGTGAATCAACCAGTGGCCAAGTCTTACTTCCCGACGAAGTAAAAATCTGTGAAAGTGAGTTATAGTCCCACTTTTAAAATCTAATATTTTTGGGATGAGAATACATGCAGGTTTTATAAATGATTTACAAAATAGACACAAGTACGTGAAACTACATTCTAAGGTTGAATTATCGAAATCGAATATGCCCCTTTTTATTAAGTCTGGTAATCTAAGAATTAGGGAACAGACACCCTAATTGACGCGAATCCTAAAGATAGATCTATTGGGCCTAACAAACCCCATCCAAAGTAACGGATGCTTTAGTACTTCGAAATTTATATCATATCCGAAGGGTGTCCCGGAATGATGGGGATATTCTTATATATATGCATCTTGTTAATGTAAGTTACCAGGTGTTCACCATATGAATGATTTTTATCTCTATGTATGGGATGTGTATTGAAATATAAAATCTTGTGGTCTATTGTTACGATTTGATATATATAGGTTAAACCTATAACTCACCAACATTTTTGTTGACGTTCAAAGCATGTTTATTCTCAGGTGAATACTAAGAGCTTCCGCTGTTGCATACTAAAATAAGGACAAGATTTGGAGTCCATGTTTGTATGATATTGTGTAAAAACTGCATTCAAGAAACTGATTTCGATGTAACATATTTGTATTGTAAACCATTATGTAATGGTCGTGTGTAAACAGGATATTTTAGATTATCATTATTTGATAATCTACGTAAAGCTTTTTAAACCTTTATTTATGAAATAAAGGTTATGGTTTGTTTTAAAAATGAATGCAGTCTTTGAAAAACGTCTCATATAGAGGTCAAAACCTCGCAACGAAATCAATTAATATGGAACGTTTTTAATCAATAAGAACGGGACATTTCACGTATGAGCCTGTCTGCCGTACAAGTGAGGCTTCACTCGTACGTCTGACCTAGTCTAACATAGTAAAACATCCAAATCTCGTTCCTACAGTTCCTGTAACCACATACAAACACGGATAGGATAATAACGAGCGATCATGGTGGCCTGTAAACTGTTGTACCTGCAATGGCGTGGGTAGATGTCTAGGTGAAATGTCCCGTTCTTATTGATTAAAAACGTTCCATATTAATTGATTTCGTTGCGAGGTTTTGACCTCTATATGAGACGTTTTTCAAAGACTGCATTCATTTTTAAACAAACCATAACCTTTATTTCATCAATAAAGGTTTAAAAAGCTTTACGTAGATTATCAAATAATGATAATCTAAAATATCCTGTTTACACACGACCATTACATAATGGTTTACAATACAAATATGTTACAACAAAATAAGTTTCTTGAATGCAGTTTTTACACAATATCATACAAGCATGGACTCCAAATCTTGTCCTTATTTAAGTATGCAACAGCGGAAGCTCTTAATAATCACCTGAGAATAAACATGCTTAAAACGTCAACAAAAATGTTGGTGAGTTATAGGTTTAACCTATATATATCAAATCGTAACAATAGACCACAAGATTTCATATTTCAATACACATCCCATACATAGAGATAAAAATCATTCATATGGTGAACACCTGGTAACCGACAATAACAAGATGCATATATAAGAATATCCCCATCATTCCGGGACACCCTTCGGATATGATATAAATTTCGAAGTACTAAAGCATCCGGTACTTTGGATGGGGTTTGTTAGGCCCAATAGATCTATCTTTAGGATTCGCGTCAATTAGGGTGTCTGTTCCCTAATTCTTAGATTACCAGACTTAATAAAAAGGGGCATATTCGATTTCGATAATTCAACCATAGAATGTAGTTTCACGTACTTGTGTCTATTTTGTAAATCATTTATAAAACCTGCATGTATTCTCATCCCAAAAATATTAGATTTTAAAAGTGGGACTATAACTCACTTTCACAGATTTTTACTTCGTCGGGAAGTAAGACTTGGCCACTGGTTGATTCACGAACCTATAACAATATATACATATATATCAAAGTATGTTCAAAATATATTTACAACACTTTTAATATATTTTGATGTTTTAAGTTTATTAAGTCAGCTGTCCTCGTTAGTAACCTACAACTAGTTGTCCACAGTTAGATGTACAGAAATAAATCGATAAATATTATCTTGAATCAATCCACGACCCAGTGTATACGTATCTCAGTATTGATCACAACTCAAACTATATATATTTTGGAATCAACCTCAACCCTGTATAGCTAACTCCAACATTCACATATAGAGTGTCTATGGTTGTTCCGAAATATATATAGATGTGTCGACATGATAGGTCGAAACATTGTATACGTGTCTATGGTATCTCAAGATTACATAATATATAATACAAGTTGATTAAGTTATGGTTGGAATAAATTTGTTACCAATTTTCACGTAGCTAAAATGAGAAAAATTATCCAATCTTGTTTTACCCATAACTTCTTCATTTTAAATCCGTTTTGAGTGAATCAAATTGCTATGGTTTCATATTGAACTCTATTTTATGAATCTAAACAAAAAAAGTATAGGTTTCTAGTCGGAAAAATAAGTTACAAGTCGTTTTTGTAAAGGTAGTCATTTCAGTCGAAAGAACGACGTCTAGATGACCATTTTAGAAAACATACTTCCACTTTGAGTTTAACCATAATTTTTGGATATAGTTTCATGTTCATAATAAAAATCATTTTCTCAGAATAACAACTTTTAAATCAAAGTTTATCATAGTTTTTAATTAACTAACCCAAAACAGCCCGCGGTGTTACTACGACGGCGTAAATCCGGTTTTACGGTGTTTTTCGTGTTTCCAGGTTTTAAATCATTAAGTTAGCATATCATATAGATATAGAACATGTGTTTAGTTGATTTTAAAAGTCAAGTTAGAAGGATTAACTTTTGTTTGTGAACAAGTTTAGAATTAACTAAACTATGTTCTAGTGATTACAAGTTTTAAACCTTCGAATAAGATAGCTTTATATGTATGAATCGAATGATGTTATGAACATCATTACTACCTTAAGTTCCTTGGATGAACCTACTGGAAAAGAGAAAAATGGATCTAGCTTCAATGGATCCTTGGATGGCTCAAAGTTCTTGAAGCAAAATCATGACACGAAAACAAGTTCAAGTAAGATCATCACTTGAAATAAGATTGTTATAGTTATAGAAATTGAACCAAAGTTTGAATATGATTATTACCTTGTATTAGAATGATAACCTACTGTAAGAAACAAAGATTTCTTGAGGTTGGATGATCACCTTACAAGATTGGAAGTGAGCTAGCAAACTTGAAAGTATTCTTGATTTTATGAAACTAGAACTTTTGGAATTTATGAAGAACACTTAGAACTTGAAGATAGAACTTGAGAGAGTTCAATTAGATGAAGAAAATTGAAGAATGAAAGTGTTTGTAGGTGTTTTTGGTCGTTGGTGTATGGATTAGATATAAAGGATATGTAATTTTGTTTTCATGTAAATAAGTCATGAATGATTACTCATATTTTTGTAATCTTATGAGATATTTCATGCTAGTTGCCAAATGATGGTTCCCACATGTGTTAGGTGACTCACATGGGCTGCTAAGAGCTGATCATTGGAGTGTATATACCAATAGTACATACATCTAAAAGCTGTGTATTGTACGAGTACGAATACGGGTGCATACGAGTAGAATTGTTGATGAAACTGAACGAGAATGTAATTGTAAGCATTTTTGTTAAGTAGAAGTATTTTGATAAGTGTATTGAAGTCTTTCAAAAGTGTATAAATACATATTAAAACACTACCTGTATATACATTTTAACTGAGTCGTTAAGTCATCGTTAGTCGTTACATGTAAGTGTTGTTTTGAAACCTTTAGGTTAACGATCTTGTTAAATGTTGTTAACCCAATGTTTATAATATCAAAAGAGATTTTAAATTATTATATTATCATGATATTATGATGTACGAATATCTCTTAATATGATATATATACATTAAATGTCGTTACAACGATAAACGTTACATATATGTCTCGTTTCAAAATCATTAAGTTAGTAGTCTTGTTTTTACATATGTAGTTCATTGTTAATATAATTAATGATATGTTTACTTATCATAATATCATGTTAACTATATATATAACCATATATATGTCATCATATAGTTTTTTTACAAGTTTTAACGTTCGTGAATCACCGGTCAACTTGGGTGGTCAATTGTCTATATGAAACCTATTTCAATTAATCAAGTCTTAACAAGTTTGATTGCTTAACATGTTGGAAACATTTAATCATGTAAACATCAATCTCAATTAATATATATAAACATGGAAAAGTTCGGGTCACTACAGTACCTACCCGTTAAATAAATTTCGTCCCGAAATTTTAAGCTGTTGAAGGTGTTGACGAATCTTCTGGAAATAGATGCGGGTATTTCTTCTTCATCTGATCTTCACGCTCCCAGGTGAACTCGGGTCCTCTACGAGCATTCCATCGAACCTTAACAATTGGTATCTTGTTTTGCTTAAGTCTTTTAACCTCACGATCCATTATTTCGACGGGTTCTTCGATGAATTGGAGTTTTTCGTTGATTTGGATTTCATCTAACGGAATAGTGAGATCTTCTTTAGCAAAACATTTCTTCAAATTCGAGACGTGGAAAGTGTTATGTACAGCCGCGAGTTGTTGAGGTAACTCAAGTCGGTAAGCTACTGGTCCGACACGATCAATAATCTTGAATGGTCCAATATACCTTGGATTTAATTTCCCTCGTTTACCAAATCGAACAACGCCTTTCCAAGGTGCAACTTTAAGCATGACCATCTCTCCAATTTCAAATTCTATATCTTTTCTTTTAATGTCAGCGTAGCTCTTTTGTCGACTTTGGGCGGTTTTCAACCGTTGTTGAATTTGGATGATCTTCTCGGTAGTTTCTTGTATAATCTCCGGACCCGTAATCTGTCTATCCCCCACTTCACTCCAACAAATCGGAGACCTGCACTTTCTACCATAAAGTGCTTCAAACGGCGCCATCTCAATGCTTGAATGGTAGCTGTTGTTGTAGGAAAATTCTACTAACGGTAGATGTCGATCCCAACTGTTTCCGAAATCAATAACACATGCTCGTAGCATGTCTTCAAGCGTTTGTATCGTCCTTTCGCTCTGCCCATCAGTTTGTGGATGATAGGCAGTACTCATGTCTAGACGAGTTCCTAATGCTTGCTGTAATGTCTGCCAGAATCTTGAAATAAATCTGCCATCCCTATCAGAGATAATAGAGATTGGTATTCCATGTCTGGAGATGACTTCCTTCAAATACAATCGTGCTAACTTCTCCATCTTGTCATCTTCTCTTATTGGCAGGAAGTGTGCCGATTTGGTGAGACGATCAACTATTACCCAAATAGTATCAAAACCACTTGCAGTCCTTGGCAATTTAGTGATGAAATCCATGGTAATGTTTTCCCATTTCCATTCTGGGATTTCGGGTTGTTGAAGTAGACCTGATGGTTTCTGATGCTCAGCTTTGACTTTAGAACACGTCAAACATTCTCCTACGTATTTAGCAACATCGGCTTTCATACCCGGCCACCAAAAATGTTTCTTGAGATCCTTGTACATCTTCCCCGTTCCAGGATGTATTGAGTATCTGGTTTTATGAGCTTCTCTAAGTACCATTTCTCTCATATCTCCAAATTTTGGTACCCAAATCCTTTCAGCCCTATATCGGGTTCCGTCTTCCCGAATATTAAGATGCTTCTCCGATCCTTTGGGTATTTCATCCTTTAAATTTCCCTCTTTTAAAACTCCTTGTTGCGCCTCCTTTATTTGAGTAGTAATGTTATTATGAATCATTATATTCATAGATTTTACTCGAATGGGTTCTCTGTCCTTCCTGCTCAAGGCATCGGCTACCACATTTGCCTTCCCCGGGTGGTAACGAATCTCAAAATCGTAATCATTCAATAATTCAATCCACCTACGCTGCCTCATATTCAGTTGTTTCTGATTAAATATGTGTTGAAGACTTTTGTGGTCGGTATATATAATACTTTTGACCCCATATAAGTAGTGCCTCCAAGTCTTTAATGCAAAAATAACCGCGCCTAATTCCAAATCATGCGTCGTATAATTTTGTTCGTGAATCTTCAATTGTCTAGACGCATAAGCAATCACCTTCGTTCGTTGCATTAATACACAACCGAGACCTTGCTTTGATGCATCACAATAAATCACAAAATCATCATTCCCTTCAGGCAATGACAATATAGGTGCCGTAGTTAGCTTTTTCTTCAATAACTGAAACGCTTTCTCTTGTTCATCATTCCATTCAAATTTCTTCCCTTTATGCGTTAATGCAGTCAAGGGTTTTGCTATTCTGGAAAAGTCTTGGATGAACCTTCTGTAGTAACCAGCTAGTCCTAAAAACTGGCGTATGTGTTTCGGAGTTTTCGGGGTTTTCCACTTTTCAACAGTTTCTATCTTTGCCGGATCCACCTTAATACCTTCTTTGTTCACTATGTGACCGAGGAATTGAACTTCTTCCAACCAAAATGCACACTTTGAAAACTTAGCGTACAATTCTTCCTTCCTCAATACTTCTAACACCTTTCTCAAATGTTCACCGTGTTCTTGGTCATTCTTTGAGTAAATAAGTATGTCATCAATGAAAACAATGACAAACTTGTCAAGGTATGGTCCACACACTCGGTTCATAAGGTCCATGAACACAGCTGGTGCATTAGTTAAACCAAACGGCATGACCATAAACTCGTAATGACCGTAACGTGTTCTGAAAGCAGTCTTTGGAATATCATCTTCTTTCACCCGCATTTGATGATACCCGGAACGTAAGTCAATCTTTGAATAAACAGACGAGCCTTGTAGTTGATCAAATAAGTCGTCGATTCTCGGTAGTGGGTAGCGGTTCTTGATGGTAAGTTTGTTCAACTCTCGGTAGTCGATACACAACCTGAATGTACCATCTTTCTTCTTGACAAACAAAACAGGAGCTCCCCACGGTGATGTGCTTGGTCGAATGAAACCACGCTCTAAAAGTTCTTGTAATTGGCTTTGCAGTTCTTTCATCTCGCTGGGTGCGAGTCTGTAAGGAGCACGAGCTATTGGTGCAGCTCCTGGTACAAGATCTATTTGAAATTCAACGGATCGATGTGGGGGTAATCCCGGTAATTCTTTCGGAAATACATCGGGAAATTCTTTTGCAATGGGAACATCATTGATGCTCTTTTCTTCAGTTTGTACTTTCTCGACGTGTGCTAGAACAGCATAGCAACCTTTTCTTATTAGTTTTTGTGCCTTCAAATTACTAATAAGATGTAGCTTCGTGTTGCCCTTTTCTCCGTACACCATTAAGGGTTTTCCTTTTTCTCGTATAATGCGAATTGCATTTTTGTAACAAACGATCTCCGCTTTCACTTCTTTCAACCAGTCCATACCGATTATCACATCAAAACTCCCTAACTCTACTGGTATCAAATCAATCTTAAATGTTTCGCTAACCAGTTTAATTTCTCGATTCCGACATATATTATCTGCTGAAATTAATTTACCATTTGCTAATTCGAGTAAAAATTTACTATCCAAAGGCGTCAATGGACAACTTAATTTAGCACAAAAATCTCTACTCATATAGCTTCTATCCGCACCCGAATCAAATAAAACGTAAGCAGATTTATTGTCAATAAGAAACGTACCCGTAACAAGCTCCGGGTCTTCCTGTGCCTCTACCGCATTAATATTGAAAACTCTTCCACGGCCTTGTCCATTCGTGTTCTCCTGGTTCGGGCAATTTCTAATAATGTGGCCTGGTTTTCCACATTTATAACAAACTACATTGGCATAACTTGCTCCGACACTACTTGCTCCGCCATTACTCGTTCCGACACCATTTGTTCCTTTCGTTCTATTAACCCCTGGTCCGTAGACCTCACACTTCGCCGCGCTATGACCATTTCTTTTACATTTGTTGCAAAATTTGGTGCAGAACCCCGAGTGATTCTTTTCACACCTTGGGCATAGTTGCTTCTGATTGTTGTTGTTGTTGCGGTTATTATTGTTGTTGGGATGATAGTTGTAGTTGCTGTTGTTGTTGTTGTTGTTGTTGGGCCGTTTGTTGTAGTTGCGATTGATGTTGCGATTGTTGGGATAATTGTTGCGATTATTGTTGTAATTGCTGTTGTTGTTGTATTGGTGATTCTTATCACCGTTTTCCTCCCACTTTCTTTTGACTTGCTTCACATTGGCCTCTTCAGCAGTCTGTTCTTTAATTCTTTCTTCAATCTGGTTCACTAGTTTGTGAGCCATTCTACATGCCTGTTGTATGGAGGCGGGCTCGTGTGAACTTATATCTTCTTGGATTCTTTCCGGTAATCCTTTCACAAACGCGTCGATCTTCTCTTCCTCATCTTCGAATGCTCCCGGACACAATAGGCACAATTCTGTGAATCGTCTTTCGTACGTGGTAATATCAAATCCTTGGGTTCGTAACCCTCTAAGTTCTGTCTTGAGCTTATTGACCTCGGTTCTGGGACGGTACTTCTCGTTCATCAAGTGCTTGAATGCTGACCACGGTAGTGCGTACGCATCATCTTGTCCCACTTGCTCTAGATAGGTATTCCACCATGTTAACGCAGAACCTGTGAAGGTATGCGTAGCGTACTTCACTTTGTCCTCTTCAGTACACTTACTTATGGCAAACACCGATTCAACCTTCTCGGTCCACCGTTTCAATCCGATCGGTCCTTCAGTTCCATCAAATTCCAAAGGTTTGCAGGCAGTGAATTCTTTGTAGGTGCATCCTACACGATTTCCTGTACTGCTAGATCCAAGGTTATTGTTGGTATGTAGCGCAGCCTGTACTGCGGCTATATTTGAAGCTAGAAAAGTACGGAATTCCTCTTCATTCATATTCACGGTGTGTCGAGTAGTCGGTGCCATTTCCTTCAAAATAGTTAAATGGAACAAGTTAATCATACAGAATATTAAGAGTAGTTAATAGTATTTTGTAGCATAATATGAACTCATTTATAAAAGCTTTTTCTTCATATTAGCGTTTTATAAGTTTAAATTCGGGTAGTACCTACCCGTTAAGTTCATACTTAGTAGCTAATATACAATTCAACTACTACAATTCTATATGAAAAACTGATTGTAATAATATTTCGCGTTCAAACTTTTATACAATATTTTACAAACTTACAATACCGCTTATTTTACATAAAGCATGAAATATAGCACACAATAACTTTGATACAAGATAGTTGTGAAGACAATTCTAGCTAGTACACAAGTCGTTCAGCAAAGGCAATAAAGACACGTAATTCATACGTCCAGAAACAAGTCATGCATTCTGGTTTTACTAGGACTACTTCCCATCCTTGGTCTTGTGCAACATAACCGTTATGGCCGTTGATAAGACAGCGTGTTGTAACGTCATCAAAGGGACGAGGGTTACGTAATGTCCAACAGTCCCGTAATAATCTAAAAACCTCATTTCTTACCCCAATTACCGACTCCGTCACTTGTGGAAACGTTTTGTTTAATAGTTGTAGCCCGATGTTCTTGTTCTCACTTTGGTGAGAAGCGAACATTACTAATCCGTAAGCATAACATGCTTCTTTATGTTGCATGTTAGCCGCTTTTTCTAAATCACGAAGTCCAATATTCGGATATATTGAGTCAAAATAATTTCTTAACCCGTTGCGTAAAATAGCATTTGGGTTCCCCGCAATATATGCGTCAAAGTAAACACATCGTAACTTATGGGTTTCCCAATGTGATATCCCCCATCTTTCAAACGAAAGTCTCTTATAAACCAAGACATTCTTGGAACGTTCTTCGAATGTCTTACAAACTGATCTCGCCTTAAATAGTTGTGCCGAAGAATTCTGGCCGACTCTAGACAAGATTTCATCAATCATGTCTCCGGGTAGGTCTCTTAAAATATTGGGTTGTCTATCCATTTTGTGTTTTTAAACTGTAAAATAGACAAGAGTTAGTTTCATAAAAAAATACTTATTAATACAAGCAATTTTTACATATATCATAAAGCATAAGAACACTATATTACATATATTACACCACACGAATACAACTATCTTATTCCGACTCGCTCGTTTCTTCTTCTTCAGTTTTGGTTCGTTTTGCCAAGTTTCTAGGGATATATGATGTTCCCCTAATACGAGCCATCGTTGTCCACATTGGTTTAGAAAAACCTGGTGGTTTAGAGGTTCCCGGGTCATTGTTACCACTTAAGGACTTCGGGGGTTGACGATACATATAAAGTTCATCGGGGTTGGAATTAGATTTCTCTATTTTTATGCCCTTTCCCTTATTATTTTCTTTTGCCTTTTTAAATTCAGTTGGGGTAATTTCTATAACATCATCGGAATTCTCGTCGGAATCCGATTCATCGGAGAATTGGTAATCCTCCCAATATTTTGCTTCCTTGGCGGAAACACCATTGACCATAATTAACTTTGGTCGGTTGGTTGAGGATTTTCTTTTACTTAACCGTTTTATTATTTCCCCCACCGGTTCTATTTCTTCATCCGGTTCCGATTCTTCTTCCGGTTCCGATTCTTCTTCCGGTTCCGACTCTTCTTCCGGTTCCTCTTCGGGAACTTGTGAATCAGTCCACGAATCATTCCAATTTACATTTGACTCCTCATTATTATTAGGTGAGTCAATGGGACTTGTTCTAGAGGTAGACATCTATCACATAATATCAAACACGTTAAGAGATTAATATATCACATAATATTCATATGTTAAAAATATATAGTTTCCAACAAAAATGTTAAGCAATCATTTTTAAAGAAAACACGGTCGAAGTCCAGACTCACTAATGCATCCTAACAAACTCGATAAGACACACTAATGCAAATTTTCTGGTTCTCTAAGACCAACGCTCTGATACCAACTGAAATGTCCCGTTCTTATTGATTAAAAACGTTCCATATTAATTGATTTCGTTGCGAGGTTTTGACCTCTATATGAGACGTTTTTCAAAGACTGCATTCATTTTTAAACAAACCATAACCTTTATTTCATCAATAAAGGTTTAAAAAGCTTTACGTAGATTATCAAATAATGATAATCTAAAATATCCTGTTTACACACGACCATTACATAATGGTTTACAATACAAATATGTTACAACAAAATAAGTTTCTTGAATGCAGTTTTTACACAATATCATACAAGCATGGACTCCAAATCTTGTCCTTATTTAAGTATGCGACAGCGGAAGCTCTTAATAATCACCTGAGAATAAACATGCTTAAAACGTCAACAAAAATGTTGGTGAGTTATAGGTTTAACCTATATATATCAAATCGTAACAATAGACCACAAGATTTCATATTTCAATACACATCCCATACATAGAGATAAAAATCATTCATATGGTGAACACCTGGTAACCGACAATAACAAGATGCATATATAAGAATATCCCCATCATTCCGGGACACCCTTCGGATATGATATAAATTTCGAAGTACTAAAGCATCCGGTACTTTGGATGGGGTTTGTTAGGCCCAATAGATCTATCTTTAGGATTCGCGTCAATTAGGGTGTCTGTTCCCTAATTCTTAGATTACCAGACTTAATAAAAAGGGGCATATTCGATTTCGATAATTCAACCATAGAATGTAGTTTCACGTACTTGTGTCTATTTTGTAAATCATTTATAAAACCTGCATGTATTCTCATCCCAAAAATATTAGATTTTAAAAGTGGGACTATAACTCACTTTCACAGATTTTTACTTCGTCGGGAAGTAAGACTTGGCCACTGGTTGATTCACGAACCTATAACAATATATACATATATATCAAAGTATGTTCAAAATATATTTACAACACTTTTAATATATTTTGATGTTTTAAGTTTATTAAGTCAGCTGTCCTCGTTAGTAACCTACAACTAGTTGTCCACAGTTAGATGTACAGAAATAAATCGATAAATATTATCTTGAATCAATCCACGACCCAGTGTATACGTATCTCAGTATTGATCACAACTCAAACTATATATATTTTGGAATCAACCTCAACCCTGTATAGCTAACTCCAACATTCACATATAGAGTGTCTATGGTTGTTCCGAAATATATATAGATGTGTCGACATGATAGGTCGAAACATTGTATACGTGTCTATGGTATCTCAAGATTACATAATATATAATACAAGTTGATTAAGTTATGGTTGGAATAAATTTGTTACCAATTTTCACGTAGCTAAAATGAGAAAAATTATCCAATCTTGTTTTACCCATAACTTCTTCATTTTAAATCCGTTTTGAGTGAATCAAATTGCTATGGTTTCATATTGAACTCTATTTTATGAATCTAAACAAAAAAAGTATAGGTTTCTAGTCGGAAAAATAAGTTACAAGTCGTTTTTGTAAAGGTAGTCATTTCAGTCGAAAGAACGACGTCTAGATGACCATTTTAGAAAACATACTTCCACTTTGAGTTTAACCATAATTTTTGGATATAGTTTCATGTTCATAATAAAAATCATTTTCTCAGAATAACAACTTTTAAATCAAAGTTTATCATAGTTTTTAATTAACTAACCCAAAACAGCCCGCGGTGTTACTACGACGGCGTAAATCCGGTTTTACGGTGTTTTTCGTGTTTCCAGGTTTTAAATCATTAAGTTAGCATATCATATAGATATAGAACATGTGTTTAGTTGATTTTAAAAGTCAAGTTAGAAGGATTAACTTTTGTTTGTGAACAAGTTTAGAATTAACTAAACTATGTTCTAGTGATTACAAGTTTTAAACCTTCGAATAAGATAGCTTTATATGTATGAATTGAATGATGTTATGAACATCATTACTACCTTAAGTTCCTTGGATGAACCTACTGGAAAAGAGAAAAATGGATCTAGCTTCAATGGATCCTTGGATGGCTCAAAGTTCTTGAAGCAAAATCATGACACGAAAACAAGTTCAAGTAAGATCATCACTTGAAATAAGATTGTTATAGTTATAGAAATTGAACCAAAGTTTGAATATGATTATTACCTTGTATTAGAATGATAACCTACTGTAAGAAACAAAGATTTCTTGAGGTTGGATGATCACCTTACAAGATTGGAAGTGAGCTAGCAAACTTGAAAGTATTCTTGATTTTATGAAACTAGAACTTTTGGAATTTATGAAGAACACTTAGAACTTGAAGATAGAACTTGAGAGAGTTCAATTAGATGAAGAAAATTGAAGAATGAAAGTGTTTGTAGGTGTTTTTGGTCGTTGGTGTATGGATTAGATATAAAGGATATGTAATTTTGTTTTCATGTAAATAAGTCATGAATGATTACTCATATTTTTGTAATCTTATGAGATATTTCATGCTAGTTGCCAAATGATGGTTCCCACATGTATTAGGTGACTCACATGGGCTGCTAAGAGCTGATCATTGGAGTGTATATACCAATAGTACATACATCTAAAAGCTGTGTATTGTACGAGTACGAATACGGGTGCATACGAGTAGAATTGTTGATGAAACTGAACGAGAATGTAATTGTAAGCATTTTTGTTAAGTAGAAGTATTTTGATAAGTGTATTTAAGTCTTTCAAAAGTGTATAAATACATATTAAAACACTACCTGTATATACATTTTAACTGAGTCGTTAAGTCATCGTTAGTCGTTACATGTAAGTGTTGTTTTGAAACCTTTAGGTTAACGATCTTGTTAAATGTTGTTAACCCAATGTTTATAATATCAAAAGAGATTTTAAATTATTATATTATCATGATATTATGATGTACGAATATCTCTTAATATGATATATATACATTAAATGTCGTTACAACGATAAACGTTACATATATGTCTCGTTTCAAAATCATTAAGTTAGTAGTCTTGTTTTTACATATGTAGTTCATTGTTAATATAATTAATGATATGTTTACTTATCATAATATCATGTTAACTATATATATAACCATATATATGTCATCATATAGTTTTTTTACAAGTTTTAACGTTCGTGAATCACCGGTCAACTTGGGTGGTCAATTGTCTATATGAAACCTATTTCAATTAATCAAGTCTTAACAAGTTTGATTGCTTAACATGTTGGAAACATTTAATCATGTAAACATCAATCTCAATTAATATATATAAACATGGAAAAGTTCGGGTCACTACACTAGGGACTTGCATAAAATGCATCAACAGAAGGTGTGAGTTGTAAGGAAACGAAGGAGGTGAATTTATAAAAAAATCTCCGACAGAACAAATAAAATAGACGATCGTATTTAAAGCGGATCCTAATTCCCTTGGTTACCAGAGAATCATATCTTATTACGAAGATTTTCTTCAAATCCCTTGAAATCTGAAAATCAATCATATCTACGTCAAATGATAAGATGATTCTACACTTACTCATTTCACTCTTCTATGTTAGCTTAATTCGTACTCTTCATATAAATGGATTGTTTATCCAAATTATTCGCTGATGATAAAACTCTGATTTTCAGCCCGTATGCATCATGAAAACATACTTATTATCATTCACGACCTTTCCACTCAAATTTCGGGACAAAATTTCTTTAACGGGTAGGTACTGTGACAACCCGGAAATTTCCAACCAAATTTAAACTTCAATCTTTATATATTCCCGACACGATAAGCAAAGTTTGTAAGTTGAATCTCAAGAATTTTAAACTGTGCTCATACATTCATTTAACCTCGACCAAATACCAAAGATTCACGAACCAGTATAGGAACGGATATGATAATATATGTATATATTATAACTTGAAAACATTAACAAAGTATTAGACGTATAATACTTTACATAAACGTATATATTCAAATATGTTTATCGACGGAATTAGAAGATAATATTAAATGGTTGAATTATTGGATACATTGAATTATGATTACGAGTCTCTGTTGAGAGATCCACTTTAGGAAACCTTTCTTTAACGGTATTCGGAATATTTGGTAAAGTAATTTACATGTAAGAACAAATGTGTCAATTGACAAAGGTTAGACAAAAGTTAGTGAAGAACTGGATTTCATAATATTCGCCTGGCATATTTTTTCAAACATAAGAAAATGATTTCAAAAACTGGGTTATTGTAATCTATTATTTATAGAGGTAAATTGATTATATAAATAATTAGCAGGAGTTAAGCTTTATATTATAAAGGTATATATATAGTGTTCCTTAAACGAAAACGTTTTTCGATATAATAGACTTCTATTAGTAAGAACGTATTATGACGTAACAACCTCTATTATTGTAACCTTTGTAATAAAATGATTTTTTTGATATAAAATAGTTTGATTATTAAAATGTTTTATGAACGTTTGTATATAAATGAACTATATCAATTTCTAAACCTTAAAATACAAATGTTACGAAATAGTAATTCTTAATATTTAAACGAGTTCTAAATATATAAGTTTTGAATGACATTAGCTTTGAAAAACTATATTAAGAAAATAGTTCAAACTTATATTTCGAAAAGAAAATATAAATATATATAACTTAGTCATAAAACGTCCTGATTTAAAATAATACATTCTGATAAACAGCGAGCCCCTGATTTATAGAAGCAAATGACCACAACACTCAATTATGTAAGCTACATTTTTATAAAGTAATTTGTTGATGAGAAAGTCAAATTATTAATAAGGGTACGCGTCGCGTAACGTAAAAGGTTAGTTTTCTAAACGTACGAAAGTGCGCTCGAAAAACCGAAAGTGGTACATGAGTCGTGAGATCACGTCCGTGTCATTTTAGTAAAAATTACATTTTTATTACGCACGTAAATATAATATAATATTTAATTAATTCTAAAGATTAAATATTATATATATTAAATAATATATAAAAACTAAATCATATGCGTAATATAAGGGAATGAAGAGTGTCGGCAATGGTTTATGAGCTGGAAGCATGCCAGCGTAAAAAAAAAAAAAACACTTCTTTAAATACTCGAAGTCGGCAGTTCCTTCATTTTCACCAACCTCTCTTATATTACTCTGTATCAATTATTTATTTATTTATTTATTAATTTTATTATTAAGATTAATTATCTTATTATTATTAGTATTAGTATTATTAGGAGTAATATTACTAGTATTATACATAAAATACTACGACAAGGGTACGCGCGAGTTATTTTAAAAATGAGTTTTTATGAGTGGGATAGGGCTAAGGAAATTATGGGTTATAGCTATGGAGGTTATGGGTATGAATCATGGGTATGCTCGTGAGGTCAATTGGGTATTTATCGTCTCCGTTGCGTCTACGTACCTTTCCTGCAATATTGAATCTCAATATTGATACGTAAGCACTCGTAAATTAATTTTTACATATTAATAGTGTATCCCTGACTAGTGCTCGAGTATATAGGATTATGCATGCTTGTACTTTTGATATTGCCCTTAGATAGGTTATGTTGAATCTTGAATTAGTTACACCTGTGGTTAAGATAAGGTATAAGATATGCATGTCGTTGGAAAGCTAGCAAAAAATAGTTGAATCTTGGTTTAAGAATCGCTTGAATCCAAGTAACGGTTAGAAAGTTATGAAATAAACAAATTGCATAATTAATTTCGTAATTAAAATTGCTGATGATAATTAGTGAACTAATTTTTTGGGTTATAAAAAGTGGTTATTTGGATCCTACTCGTCGAGTAGATGAATTTTCATATAAAGCACGTCTCGTTTCGTTGAACGGTTGTCAAGTTATGGACAAAAGAAGTTTTGCAAATTTTGATGAAATGTCAAAACGGGAACTGAAATTCTCGCTGATCTGCGTTGTTTCAGATAAAAAAAAATACCACTGAATTCTTTGCTGTAAGGTCTAACAAACAACTCTGGCCGTTTGTCAATTCGAGTCTCGACGATTTTTCTAAAAATCGTCAAAGTTGACAGTTTGGTTACATTTTAAAATCCTGAAAAGAGCTGAAACTTTTTATTTAAAAATGTCAGTTTTGTATCAGTTGTCATGGTCAGTCTGATGTGTGTTTACTTTTGCCAAAAATCATGTTATATCTTTGTGGTACCGAGAATTTACAGGCTTTGACCGTTTGTCAATCCGAGTTTCGAGGAATTTTCTAAAAATCTCCAAAGTAGGCTACTCGGTCACTTTTGTAAATTTATTAAAGCTGAAAAATTAACTTTGAAACGCCGAAACCGCGTTGGCAACTATGAGTTGTCTAGGTTTGGTTTACTTCTGTAACATTTATGCTTAATCTTTTTGGTAATGTGTAACTTTTATCTTTGGCCGTTTAACAATAAGAGTTCCGATAATTTTTCTAAAAATCGCTGAAGTGGCCCGTTTAGTCATGTTTGACCGAAAATCATTTTTGTATAAGTTATTGTATATTTGCATGCGACCTCATTTTTACTTTGACCTTTGACTTTTGACTTTTAACTTTGACTTTTCCCGTTAACTTTTCAATTAACTTTTTGTGTGACTTTCTCTAAAAACTAAAATACTATTTTATGATTATGAAACCATTTGTGTTACGTTGTTTCACACGTCACCTTTTACTAGAATCTTAATTGAGCATGAGTAATATAACATGTTACTATACTGTTGAGTTAGTCTCGAGCATTAGGATTGTGGTACACTATGACTTGACCTAATTTGTTAGACAAATATTGACCAACACACACACACACACATATATATATATATATATATATATATATATATATATATATATATATATATATATATATATATATATATATATATATATATATATATATATATATATATATATATATATATATATATATATATATATATATATAATTTAGGTTCGTGAATCCGAGGCCAACCTTACACTTGTTAAATGACGTTATATGTATTTTTACTACGAAATACAGTATGGTGAGTTTCATTTGTCGTTTTACCCTTTATATTTTTGGGCTGAGAATACATGCACTGTTTTTATAATTGTTTTACGAAATAGACACGCGTAAAAGAAACTACATTCTATGGTTGAATTATCGAAATCGAATATGCCCCTTTTTATTAAAGTCTGGTAATCTAAGAATTAGGGAACAGACACCCTAATTGACGCGAATCCTAAAGATAGATCTATCGGGCCCAACAAGCCCCATCCAAAGTATCGGATGCTTTAGTACTTCGAAATTTATATCATGTCCGAAGGAGGATCCCGGAATGATGGGGATATTCTTATATGCATCTTGTTAATTTCGGTTACCAGGTGTTCACCATACGAATGATTTTTGTCTCTATGCATGGGACGTATATTTATGAGAACTGGAAATGAAATTCTTGTGGTCTATTAAAATGATGAAAATGAATGATTATGATAAACTAATGAACTCACCAACCTTTTGGTTGACACTTTAAAGCATGTTTATTCTCAGGTATTAAAGAAATCTTCCGCTGTGTATTAGCTCATTTTAAAGATATTACTTGGAATCATTCATGGCATATTTCAAAAAAACGTTGCATTCAAGTCGTTGAGTTCAGTAAAGATTATGATTAAGTAAATGACAGATTAGATCATTTATAGATAGATGTTATAAAATGGTATGCATGCCTGTCAACTTTCCATGTAATAAAAGTTTGTCTTTTAAAACAAAAGCAATGTTTGTAAAATGTATCATATAGAGGTCAAATACCTCGCGATGTAATCAGATGTTATTGTATTCGTTCTTATGGATTAGGACGGGTCTTTACAATTAACCCTCTTCCCATATACATATAACCCGAAATCAGTTTTATATTCAACTTCATCTTCTTCAATTAACATTCAATCGACCCAAATTCATTTAATCATAACAGCAACGTTTCATATTCTACAAATAATTAAAAGTCATCAATCTGAAATGGCTGCAATAATAAAAAAAATAACGAAAAGAAGAAAAAAAAAATTATACTGCTGTGCAGTTCGCTGCTTACTTTTAAAAAAAAATTTGATTTCAATTTTGAAGAAGTTTTAGACAAAGTGTATAACACGAATTAGATTGTAAATCGTTCATAAAAACTATTGGTATCATCAATCTAACTCAAATCATCTCAGAGACCTCGAATTTGAGTGATGAACAAACTTTGACTTTTTAAAATTAAAACTTTGACTCAAGAATTGAAACTCGATATGAAGATTTGAGACTTGAGATTTTGCAGATCGATTCAAAGAAAGATTTCTAACGTTTCTGCATTTTTAGATTTTACCAAATGGTTCGAAATCAAAATATGAAGAAATTCCTCACATACAGAGGTTTCGTTGAAAAATAGAAAAAAAAAATATAAAGCATTTCTCTCTTTAAATTAATTCGCATAGATAATTATCATTACATGAACGAGATAAATAATGGAGTTTGATTTTATCTCCCTGTTGCAGCTGTGTAACGACCAAAAATCACGAGTAAACAGGTTACAGGAAGAAAAAAAAATATAATTGACAGAGACAGGAAATATATTATATGCGAAATTTTTGGTCTTTTATATAACTGTACCGTAAATATCTGCATTTAAATGAATTATCTGTACACACTTGCATTTATATATCTGTGTGAGTACTTATATATATCTGATATAATATGAATTTATATAATCTGTGTTTATATTTATACATTGTAGTTATATATAACTAATACATACAACAATAGTAATAATATTCTTAATATTGTAATTAGTAATAATAAAATTCATAATAATAAAAATAATACTATTATTAATAATAATGATAATAATAACTATAAAATTTATACCAATAATCTTATTAATAATAGTAATATTAATTATAATAATACTAATATCATTTATGATACTAATAATATTAGGAATAATAATACTACAACACTTTTATATATAATCGATTCAAATCTATAGGTTTTATATTTAAAATAATATATAAAAAAAATACTAGTATTGTTATTACATTGAAAATAATATCAACATTATTTTAACAAGTATATTTATAATTAAATTGAATATATATGTATTACATATTACTGTTTATGTAATATGACTATATAATATACATCACATAATACTTATGTTGAATATTATATTTTTAGCATATTTTACAATATACATATAATAATAATAATAATATAGGAATCATATATTTTCATATCATTTTATTTTAATTATAACTTAATTATTTTATATCCAATTTTGCATATTAAATTCTAATGTTTAAATTATATTTTATAAGTTCCTAATTGTTACATATATATATATATATATATATATATATATATATATATATATATATATATATATATATATATATATATATATATATATATATATATATATATATATATATATATATATATATATATATATATATTCATGTCAAGTTATAAAATGGTTCGTGAATCATCGGAATTTGGTCGAGGTTAAATAAATTTATGTAAACTGTTCCAAGAATTTTGAGACTCAAGTTAACAGACTTTGCTTATCGTGTCGAAAGATTAAGTTTAAATTTGGTCGGAAATTCTCGGGTCATCACAGTACCTACCCGTTAAAAAAATTTCGTCCCGAAATTTGAGTGAGGTGGTCATGGTTAACAATAAAAATGTTTTCATGACGAATATGAGTTGATAACTTGAGTTTTATCATCATTGAGTAATATGGATAAAATGATTCGATTAATCGAAGCGTATGAATGAAGCTATCACAAAAGTGTGAAATGAAGAAATAGATATTCGTCTTATCTTTTGACGTTGTCTTGGTTGAATTCCGGAATTCAAGGGATTTAAAGAAAATCTTCGAAATCTGAGAGATTTGATTCTTCGGCGAATAAGGGGATTTAAAATCTCTATAATTAAATACGGTGATCTGCCTCGATTACTCTGTCTGATATTTCCACTATAAATTAAACTCTTTCGTTCCATTAGTTTTCACCACTCCTACACCTTCTTTCTCAGTTCATATACTCAAAAGATTATAGTAATGCTTAATCCAGTTCTAATCCTTGTTCTTATTTCGACTATCGCAATGATCGTTCTTCTTTTCATACTCCCACCGGAAGAATTTGTTTATTTCTACTATGCTCTAGGGATTATTGTATTTATAATCCTCCCGTGTCTTTATATTGCCATACGTACTGATATCCACGGTTTGTAATTTTGGTGTTTTCATTGGGCTTTATATTTCCTCTTATATTTTGGATCTCTTAGCCTTGTTATTATCCTCTCGACCTCTAGTAAAGCGAGCAACGGTCCAGAATTCATAGATATGAATTTCGGAATGATCATAGTTAATGTTTTAAGAAGGAAATTGTAATGGTACGATCTTGACTTGTCAAGTTACCAGAATATCACGGAAAAGATAGAACTATCAAGAAAAATATTTTCTTGATATGTTTATATATCAGATAAGATGTAAGATTCGTGTAACATGGCACATGATGACGTTATAATCTGTGAATCATCATGTCCTATTTAGAAGCTTAGTATGACTTACTGTAATATAATCACGTTGATCAAGTGTCATTATATTATACTAACTCATGCATCAGTTCCCAACACTACTCCAAAACATTCGTATTTTAAACTCGAAAGTTTACAGAATATAGAAACTAACAGTTTCTATATGATGTAACACTGATAGCACGAAGAGATTAATGATTTCAGATATGACTAGTTATGAAAATATCTTTAGAATTATGGAGGATATTTATAATGAAAGATACGATGATATCTTAGAATTTCTAATATCGATGGATGATGAAGAAGATTTATCCGTAAGGGTTTAGATTCGGAAGCAAGGTATTCGCTAAAGATTTTATCAGAAACAGAATCATTTGGATTCTTTGAAGTCAAACTTATTCTTTGTGATTTGTCCACGGCTTTCTTCATAGTTTCGCATAATCTGCTTTTTGGTACTAAATTTTCTATTGAATGTTTCCAATATAATGATACACAGGAAGCACGAAGAGGTATATAATTTCGGACGAGAATATTTATGAAAATATCCTCAGAAATATCGAAGATATTGATGATGATATTTTGGAATTTCTAAGTTCGATGGTTGATGGAGAAAGATTTTCCGCAAGATTTTAACATGACTTTGGAGCAAGATATTCTCTAAAGATTTCAACGAATCCAGAATTACCTGAATCCTTTGAATATAAGGTTTGGTCCTTGTATTTGTCATTGGTCTCCTTCATGGGTAGCTCAATCTAATTTTCAATACCCAATTTTCTATCGAGCGTTCCTAACACTCCTTTCTTTATCATCAAACTTTTGGCCGTTTAGACCATCTACTATATTTCTGTTTCCTCTGCATTTAATGCTATGATATCTGAATCATCGGTTATTAATCCGAGGTGGTTTCAGGAGAATTGTGTTTTTAGATGATTAAACGCTGATGATAATATGGTGGAATATGGAAGGTTCCCTGGTAACAATAAAAGAGCACACATATATATCAAGGTTATGGTAAGGCTAGTCCGACTGAAAAATCGAAGTTGACTTGTTGGAGCTGTGACAAAATTGGATAATTTGGAAAGGGATTGCAAAGTTATTTTCGGTAATAACAATGCCAAAGGAGCTAGCATCGATATGTATTGAATGTTTAATTAGATTCAGAGTTTTTTTCAGGTGCATAACTATATGCATAAATCTTTTCTTCCATAGATGAAGTGCGGTTGGTTCATCCTCTCGATTGAGGTGTTTTCAGGAATTATGACAGGTTTGAACGCAGATTGTAATCATCGAGATACAATGAGGTTTAAGATGAGATCAAGTGGCAACTTGAAGAATTGTTTAGTTTCATATGTTATAATCAATATTTTAATTCATTTTAATTGTCCAATGTTATTAGTCCATAGTCGATAGTCCACAGTTGATAGTCCAATAATTCATATATAGTTTAATATATAATATTCGAATTAATTAATACGTGTCGTGACCCGTATACGTCTCAGACTCGATCACAACTCAAAGTATATATATTATTTGAGAATCAACCTCAACCCTGTATAGAGAACTCGATCATTACTACATATAGAGTGTCTATGGTGATTTCAAATAATATATATAGATGCGTCGATATGATATGTCAAAACTTTGTATACGTGTCCCGATATTTAAAGTGCGTAAAATAAATACAGGAATTAAATGATGATAAATAAAATGCGTAAAGTAAATAACAGAAATTAAATGACGATAATTAAAATTGCGATAATTAAATTGCGATAATTAAAATATAATAAGGAATTAACAGTTAGCTAGGATTTTGTTAGCGTGGATTCTTAACAAAATTTCTCATAGTTAATTTGTTTGTTTCTAATAAATTTTATTTTTGTCCAATGTTTTCTTCATTATGCCACTTGTTGGATTCTGATAGATCAAAATTCAAGTATGAAATTGAATGGAAATGGTCATTCTGTGGTGAACGGATACGTATATCGGTGGATGTAAGTAGAATAGTACATGACTGTTGAATCAGATTTGAAGAATGTACAGTGTAACTTATTAATGTGAAATTTAAATATTCCTCGGGTATTACCTACCCGTTAAAATATTTTCACCATTATTAGTTTGTACAAAAGAATTTTAATTACCATCTTTATGAAAATATACTTACATATATATTTTCTTCAGATGTAATCATGAATTTAATGGGTCAATATGATATTAGACTCATTTGATTTACCGTTAGAATTTGAATATATAATCTCTTAAAACATTAAAGATTATATAATCGCCATGTCGAACGAAGATAAATAATGTAGAATGATTCGTAGAATGATGATTATGCTCAAGGTATAGAATGAGATATTGGGGCATGTGATGTTGAAACTTGTGTTGTTGGTGGTATTGTTGATGCCGGTGACGTTGCTGAAACTGGTACGTTTTGCGCCATATTCTCCAAATTGATTACTCGATCGCGAAGTTCGTTGACTTCTTATATTACTCCGGAATAATTGTCAGTCGAAACGAGCAGATGAGTAAGGTTTCAAATTGTGGATAGAATACAATCATGTCGAGCTACTCTGGAAATGAGGGTGAAGCTGGTGTTTCGGATTGGTTCGCCAGTGAATGTTTCAAGTTCTTCGCCCAACGAACAATATGGTGGGTGAAAGGGATCGATTCTTCTTGTCTCCAATGATTAAGTAGACTACGAACTCATCATATGAATTGGGGATGGCTGGTTGGTTGATTCATTCTGGTGACGCTGCTTTCGGAGCTTAGGTGAACGTCCATGTCGGAATAGCTGTCGGAATAATTATCAGAATAGTTATCGGAATTCGAGGGACTCGAACTGGTTGAAGGATTCATCCCGTACGATCAGATGAAGGATTTTCGATAAGAAATAGATTATAGGATGTAGATTAGTACCCTGCAATACATAATTTACATATGCATATATAATACTAAAATCCCATAAGTTACGGAGGAATCTACGGAAGCTGTCAGGCAAAGATGACAATAACAGATACGCTAAGATATGAATTTTGTCTATACACTATTCATGCAGTCAATGCAATAAGATGTGTCTAGACTAAGAATGATAAGCAAATGATTTCCGACTAGACATGATAAGCAAAACTTTTGACATGCAGACACGGTCGAAGTCCAGACTCACCAATGCATCCTAACGACTTATCTGTTAGACACACTAATGCAGACCCGGTTCACTAAGACCACCGCTCTGATACCAACTGAAAGGACCCGTCCTAATCCATCCGGACGAAGTCCATATCGATTATAAACGATTCACAACAGTTGATTACATCGCGAGGTACTTGACCTCTATATGATACATTTTACAAACATTGCATTCGTTTTTGAAAAGACAATCTTTCATTACATTGAAAGTTAACGGCATGCATACCATTTCATAATATATCTAACTATAATTAACTTAATAATAATCTTGATGAACTCGACAACTCGAATGCGACGTCTTTTGAAATATGTCATGAATGACTCCAAGTAATATCCTTAAAATGAGCAAATGCACAGCAGAAGATTTCTTTCATACCTGAGAATAAACATTCTTTCAAGTGTTAACCAAAAGGTTGGTGAGTTCATTAGTTTAACATAAATAATCATTTTATAATTTTAATAGACCACAAGATTTCATATTTCCATTTCTCATAAACATACGTCCCATGCATAGAGACAAAATATCATTCATATGGATTGAACACCTGGTAACCGACATTCACAATATACATATAAGAATATCCCCATCATTCCGGGATCCTCCTTCGGACATGATATAAATTTCGAAGTACTAAAGCATCCGGTACTTTGGATGGGGCTTGTTGGGCCCGATAGATCTATCTTTAGAGTTCGCGTCAATTAGGGTGTTTGTTCCCTAATTCTTAGATTACTAGACTTAATAAAAAGGGGCATATTCGATTTCGATAATTCAACCATATAATGTAATTTCGATTACTTGTGTCTATTTCGTAAAACATTTATAAAAATTGCGCATGTATTCTCAGTCCAAAAATATAAAGGGTAAAAAGGCAAATGAAACTCACCTAATGTATTTTGTAGTAAAAATACATATGACAATATTGAACAATGCAGGGTTGGCCTCGGATTCACGAACCTATATCTTTTGTATATATATTAATACACGTAATCGTAGTCGAATAAATATATATATTATTATTAGTGATATGATTTTTATATTAATAACTTATATATATTTCATTATTTAATTACATATATTCTTTTTTTATATAAAGATATTAATACAGTTAAGTTATGTACATTAATATACTTTTATGTAATTACTCTTTTGTTTACAAAAGATACTAGTTAATTAGTTATAATAACACTAGAATAATTATACTGATAATAATAATAATTTTCATAGTACTAATAATATTGATGATAGTATTATTAACAGTTTTTATAAAAATGTAGATTTAAAGTAATGATACTTTTAGTAAATATATAAATTTTTAATAATAATAGTACTTGTTAATGAACTTCATGTTAACGAAAGTGTCTATATTAATATTAATACTTACGTCAATATTAATAATTAATAATACTAATCATAACATTAATAATGCTTAATGATGTTATTTATTAACAAATTAATAATAACATTAGTCATAGTATTTATGTCTACATAATAATAATGATAATACATATATTTGTCGTTGATAACTATAATAATAATAATAATAATAATAATAATAATAATAATAATAATAATAATAATAATAATAATAATAATAATAATAATAATAATAATAATAATAATAATAATAATAATAATAATAATAATAATAATAATAATAATAATAATAATAATAATAATAATGCTAGTAATACTCAGTGATATCACATAATAATAACTAAAATGATAATAATAACAATAATATTATTAATCATATTAATACTAATTATAATTATAATAATATTCATATTCATAATAATACTAATAACAATGATATTAATAGTTATATAAAGATATTATCTCTATTAAAAATAATAATTTGTATTTATAGTAGTAATTATAACAATTAACATAACAATAATAATAACAAATGATAATAATAACAATAATTAGAAAGGAAAAGAAAATATACCCTTTAACAGAATCATTTTTAAAAAAAAATGCCCACGATCGGGCTTGAACCCAAGACCTCTCAAAACCCCCCCAACACTCTAAACCACGGCTCCATGCCTGCTTTTTCTGATTAACCCTCTTCCCATATACATATAACCCGAAATCAGTTTTATATTCAACTTCATCTTCTTCAATTAACATTCAATCGACCCAAATTCATTTAATCATAACAGCAACGTTTCATATTCTACAAATAATTAAAACTCATCAATCTGAAATGGTTGCAATAATAGGAAAAAAAAATAACGAAAAGAAGAAAACAAAAATTATACTGCTGTGCAGTTCGCTGCTTACTTTTTAAAAAAAAATTGATTTCAATTTTGAAGAAGTTTTGGACAAAGTGTATAACACGAATTAGATTGTAAATCGTTCATAAAAACTATTGGTATCATCAATCTAACTCAAATAATCTCAGAGACCTTGAATTTGAGTGATGAACAAACTTTGACTTTTTAAAATTAAAACTTTGACTCAAGAATTGAAACTCGATATGAAGATTTGAGACTTGAGATTTTGCAGATCGATTCAAAGAAAGATTTCTAACGTTTCTGCATTTTTAGATTTTACCAAATGGTTTGAAATCAAAATATGAAGAAATTCCTCACATACAGAGGTTTCGTTGAAAAATAGAAAAAAAAATAAAGCATTTCTCTCTTTAAATCAATTCGCAGAGATAATTATCATTACATGAACGAGATATATAATGGAGTTTGATTTTATCTCCCTGTTGCAGCTGTGTAACGACCAAAAATCACGAGTAAACAGGTTACAGGAAGAAAAAAAATATAATTGACAGAGACAGGAAATATATTATATGCGAAATTTTTGGTCTTTTATATATCTGTACCGTAAATATCTGCATTTAAATGAATTATCTGTACACACCTGCATTTATATATCTGTGTGAGTACTTATATATATCTGATATAATATGAATTTATATAATCTGTGTTTATATTTATACATTGTAGTTATATATAACAAATACATACAACAATAGTAATAATATTCTTAATATTGTAATTAGTAATAATAAAATTCATAATAATAAAAATAATACTATTATTAATAATAATGATAATAATAACTATAAAATTTATACCAATAATCTTATTAATAATAGTAATATTAATTATAATAATACTAATATCATTTATGATACTAATAATATTAGGAATAATAATACTACAACACTTTTATATATAATCGATTCAAATCTATAGGTTTTATATTTAAAATAATATATATAAAAAAATACTAGTATTGTTATTACATTGAAAATAATATCAACATTATTTTAACAAGTATATTTATAATTAAATTGAATATATATGTATTACATATTACTGTTTATGTAATATGACTATATAATATACATCACATAATACTTATGTTGAATATTATATTTTTAGCATATTTTACAATATACATATAATAATAATATAGGAATCATATATTTTCATATCATTTTATTTTAATTATAACTTAATTATTTTATATCCTATTTTGCATATTAAATTCTATTGTTTAAATTATATTTTATAAGTTCCTAATTGTTACATATACACATATATATATATATATATATATATATATATATATATATATATATATATATATATATATATATATATATATATATATATATATATATATATTCATGTCAAGTTATAAAATGGTTCATGAATCATCGGAATTTGGTCGAGGTTAAATAAATTTATGTAAACTGTTCCAAGAATTTTGAGACTCAAGTTAACAGACTTTGCTTACCGTGTCGAAAGATTAAGTTTAAATTTGGTCGGAAATTCTCGGGTCATCACAGTCATCCTAAGTCAAATGTTACTAGGTCAGTATGTTATCCCCATAAGTTCTAATAGTGCATAAAATAAGTTTAAGTGTCATCATCATCATCATTCATCATCATAAAAGCTAAGTAAGTTAGACAAGAATAGAGATCGAAACAATAGGATGACTTCGGTCAGCTGCTACGACCTCTATACAAAACGAAAAGACGCGTAATCAGTGGATATGCCTCTGTATGGGAGTCCTCTAGTCGCTGACCAATTTCTAGAACCAAACTCGTCTTCATTTGACCATGGCGACGGATTAAGTGCGAGTAGATCAGAAATTTCAGCACAACGTTAATAGGGTGTAGTGACTTTCGGATGACCATAAATCCTAAACCGTAACTCGAATTAAGACGAGGTCTAAATGGAAAATTATCTACACGAACTGAACTAAATGAAAATTAACTTTCCAGTAGCCCAGGTGGTCTGATCAGTTCCCAAAAATGGTAAGGAAGGTGCTCCGGTGGGGTTCTTAGTGCATGATGCTCATCACGGTTCTCATCCTTGATGCTTGTAGCTTCAAGTGTACAACTCGTTGATGGGTTAGCATCACCTTGACCAAGATTCTACCATCAACACACAATATGTTAAGACCGAGTAAGAACACAACTCATTTAAGAGTCTTAGATGGATGATGAACCAAGGTTACATCATATCCTTAGTCTTAACACAATTACAAGTTACATTTATAACTAAAGCTACAAACTTTACTTCAATCAAGCAAGTATGAACATAATATAAGTCAAATGAAGTGATGGAACCCTAAGCTTGAGAGCTTGGATCCTTTTCACACAAGTTATAAGGTCACAAAGCTAGAAAGCTTGAACCTTTAGTGTTCTTGAAGAACTTGAAGCATAAAGCTTAGATCTTTAAGTTATATGAAGACCATAAACACAAGTTTTGATCTTTATAACAAAATAATGAGATCATAAGTTAGGAAACTTAGATCCAACAAAACATATGAAGATTCAAGCTAGAAAGCTTGCATCTTGGTTGTTCTTGAAGATCTTGAAGCATAAAGCTTGAATCTTTAAGTTACATGAAGATTACAAACACAAGTTTGAATCTTTATAACAAAATAGTAAGATTAAAGTTAAAAGATATATATCTACAAAGTAGGTAAAGATTCAAAGCTAGAAAGCTTGAATCTTTCATGTTCTTGAAGGATTCAAATCCATGTTTGAATCTACAAGATGTAGTCAAGATCAAAAGCTAAAAAGCTAGACCCATGATGATGATGATGATGAATTCGTGAGAGAGGGAGGAAGAAGAAGAAGAAAAATCAATACTTACACATTTTAGAGAGAGAAAGAACTAGAGAAAAGAATTAGAGAGTGAGTGTGTGTAAATTACAAATGAAAGCAAGTGTAAAATGGATGGAATGAGGCTTGTATTTATAGGTGAATGGGGTGAGGGGAGGGGGTGGTGGCCGTGATTTTTGGAGGGGGACAAGGGAGACCAACTTTTGCTTTTTGGTTAATGGTTGTCTAAAGTTGGTGCTTATGTTAGGATCCCATGCAACATTAAGGATAATACTTGACATAAATGCTAGCATGTTCCCTCTAATAAATGGGCATTTGTCTTACATATTAATGGGTCACTAGCCATTAATAATTGGGCTAATTAAATAGTCCACTAACTAGTGTAGGGTGGGCTAAGGCCCAACAAGGTAGAAAGTCCAACAAGACTAACTAGTAAGCATAAGTAAATTACTACGCGTAATTAAGCATCCAAAAACCCAAGTAATTATTATTATAAAATAATAATTAAGATTTCATAGTCATAATATTCCGATTACAATAAAAGTTAAACGTGTACGCAGTACGCAGTTTGTTCGTAACGTCAAGTGACACTAACGGTCATAAAGGCTTCCGGTGATTAAGTCAAGTATCCTAAGTACTTAAAGGCACGTTTTAGCACATAAATGAAAGTAAGCCATGTGTAGTAAGATTTTAGAGTATAAAGTAGCACAGTACGCACAAATACGCAGTTTCTCAAAAACACAAGGCACAAAAGCAAGTCGAAAAAGTCGGGTCGTTACACAGTTAATTATTACTTATTACTTATTATTATTATTATTATCATTATTATTATTATTATTATTATTATTATTATTATTATTATTATTGTTATTATTATCATTATTTACATTTATTACTATTAAATATTATTAATAAATATTATGAGTATTAAGAATTAGGATCAAAATTATATAAGTTTATTATTTATTATCATTTTCATTAAAATTAATATTTTTATTATCGTTATTAATATTTTTATTATTAATATTAGTATTAACATTATTAATAATATTTTTATCATTTTTAATATTATTACTATAATGATTATTAATTTTACCATTATTATTATCACAACTATATTATTATTATTATTATCAATATTACTATTAATATTATTATTATTACAATAAAAGTTAGTTATATAAAGATATATTTAAGAAAACTACCTTTTTATAAATTATTTATACAAAGTATATTAAGTAAATATATTTAAGTTAATAATGAAACACATGAATTACTAAAAATAACAGTTATATTAATAATAATACATAAATTTATTTGACTTCAATTATATGTGTTAATATATATATACATTATATAGGTTCGTGAATTCGAGGCCAACCCTGCATTGTTAAATGTCGTCATATGTATTTTTACTATAAAATACAGTATGGTGAGTTTCATTTCTCCCTTTTTAAATGCTTTTGCAATATATATTTTTGGGAATGAGAATACATGCGCTTTTATAAATGTTTTACGAAATAGACACAAGTAATCAAAACTACATTATATGGTTGAATGATCGAAGCCGAATATGCCCCTTTTTGCTTGGTAACCTAAGAATTAGTAAACCAGTCTACTAATTGATGCGAATCCTAAAGATAGATCTATGGTCCTAACAAACCCCATTTTGGAATTTGGAATGCTTTAGTACTTCGAAATTATCATGTCCGATGGGTGTCCCGGAATGATGGGGATATTCTATATGCATCTTGTTAATGTCGGTTACCAGGTGTTCAATCCATATGAATGATATTTTTGTCTCTATGCATGTGACGTATATTTATGAGAAATAGAAATGAAAATCTTGTGGTCTATTAAAATGATGAAAATGATCGATTATGATAAACTAATGAACTCACCAACCTTTTGGTTGACACTTTAAAGCATGTTTATTCTCAGGTATGAAA
This sequence comes from Rutidosis leptorrhynchoides, assembly GCF_046630445.1. Classification (NCBI taxonomy): domain Eukaryota; kingdom Viridiplantae; phylum Streptophyta; class Magnoliopsida; order Asterales; family Asteraceae; genus Rutidosis; species Rutidosis leptorrhynchoides. Next base: position 495,631,076 of record NC_092334.1, on the reverse strand, counting down.
GAAATCTTCCGTTGTACATTTGCTCATTTTAGAGATATTGCTTGGAGTCCTTCATGACATATTTCAAAAGACGTTGCATTCGAATCTTTGAGTTCATCAAGATTATTATTAAGTCAATTATAGTTGGATATATTATGAAATGGTATGCATGCCGTCAACTTTTGATGTAATGAAAGTTTGTCTTTTAAAAACGAATGCAATGTTTGTAAAATGTATCATATAGAGGTCAAATACCTCGCGATGTAATCAACTATTGTGAATCGTTTATAATGTATATGAACGGGTCCTTTCAGGTGGTATCAGAGCTGGTATAACGTCGTCCATGTGTGGCGGGTTAGTCGTAAAGGAGGTTCTCACAGTGTTACTTGTGACGAAGCATTGGCTCTTACTCCTTGTGATCCCTTACGAGGGTTGGCAATTACCGAGAGGCAAGCCCTAAAATCAGTATCTGAGGTACACTCAGTGGTCACCAGGCGGTTACCTGGGAAGGCACTGGGTGTTACGTGTGGTGTCCCCAACTGAAGCTTTCAGTTGGTATCAGAGCGGTGGTCATAGCGAACTAGGTCTTACATTAGTGTGTCTAACTGATAGTTGTTAAGATGCATTAGTGAGTCTGGACTTCGACCGTGTCTGCATGTCAAAAGTTTTTCTTATAATTTCGTGTCGAAAATTACCTTCTTATCATTCTTAGTCTAGACACATCTTACTGCTTTGATTGCATGAATAGTGTATAGACAAAATTCATATCTTAGCGTATCTGATAATTCATATCTTATCGCATCTGTTACTGTAGACTTTGCCTGACATATTCCACAAATTCCTGTGTAATCTACGAAATCTTTTAGAATATCATCTGGTATCCGAAAATCATTTCATATCGAAAAATCTTTTACTCAATCGTACGAAATGGAACTCATCACTAGTTCAAGTTCTTCGGAACCCGACAATTATTCCGACATGGATGTTCACCTAAGTTCCGAAAGCAGCGTCACCAGAATGAATCAACCAATCAGCCATCCCCAATTCATCTTATGTGTTCGTAGTCTACTTAATCAATGGAGACGCGAAGAAGGCGATCCCTTCCACCAACCGAATTCACCTATTAGTGAAGAACCTGAAGCACTTACTGTAGTGACCCGAACTTTTCCATGTTTATATATATATTAAATGAAATTGTTATTTACATGATTAAGTGTTTCCAACATGTTAAGCAATCAAACTTGTTAAGACTTGATTAATTGAAATAGGTTTCATATAGACAATTGACCACCCAAGTTGATCGGTGATTCACGAACGTTAAAACTTGTAAAAACTATACGATGACATATATATGGTTATATATATAGTTAACATGATTTTGTTATAAGTATGTATCTCATTAGGTATTTTAACAATGAGTTATATACATAAAAATGAGACTATTAATTTAAGAAACTCGAAAAAGATATATATAACGATTATCGTTATAACAACGTCTTACTAGGTACATATGAATCATATTAAGATATTGATACACTTGGTTAATTATGTTAAATGATAATTAAATATATAATTAAGTGTATTAACAATGAAATACATATGTAAAAATAAGACTACTAACTTAATGATTTCGAAACGAGACATATATGTAACGATTATCGTTGTAACGACATTTAACTGTATATATATATCATACTAACATATATTATATATCATAATATCATTATAATATAACAATTTAACATCTAATTTATTATAATAAATAATGGGTTAACAACATTCAACAAGATCGTTAACCTAAAGGTTTCAAAACAACATTTACATGTAACGACTAACGATGACTTAACGACTCAGTTAAAATGTATATACATGTAGTGTTTTAATATGTATTCATACACTTTTGAAAGACTTCAAGACACTTATCAAAATACTTCTACTTAACAAAAATGCTTACAATTACATCCTCGTTCAGTTTCATCAACAATTCTACTCGTATGCACCCGTATTCGTACTCGTACAATACACAGCTTTTAGATGTATGTACTATTGGTATATACACTCCAATGATTAGCTCTTAGCAGCCCATGTGAGTCACTTAACACATGTGGGAACCATCATTTGGCAACTAGCATGAAATATCTCATAAAATTACAAAAATATGAGTAATCATTCATGACTTATTTACATGAAAACAAAATTACATATCCTTTATAACTAATCCATACACCAACGACCAAAAACACCTAAAAACACTTTCATTCTTAAATTTTCTTCATCTAATTGATCTCTCTCAAGTTCTATCTTCAAGTTCTAAGTGTTCTTCATAAATTCCAAAAGTTCTAGTTTCATAAAATCAAGAATACTTCCAAGATTGCAAGTTTACTTCCAAGTTTTCTAAATCCATTCCAAGTAATCATCCAAGATCAAGAAACCTTTGTTACTTATAGTAGGTTATATTTCTAATACAATGTAATAATCATATTCAAACTTTAATTCAATTTCTATAACTATAACAATCTTATTTCGAGTGGAAATCTTACTTGAAATTATTTTCGTGTCATGATTCTGCTTCAAGAACTTTCTAGCCATCCAAGGATCCTTTGAAGCTAGATCTATTTTTCTCATTTCCAGTAGGTTTATCCAAGGAACTTGAGGTAGTAATGATGTTCATAACATCATTCGATTCATACATATAAAGCTATCTTATTCGAAGTTTTAAACTTGCAATCACTAGAACATAGTTTAGTTAATTCTAAACTTGTTCGCAAATAAAAGTTAATCCTTCTAACTTGACTTTTAAAATCAACTAAACACATGTTCTATATCTATATGATATGCTAACTTAATGATTTAAAACCTGGAAACACGAAAAACACCGTAAAACCGGATTTACGCCGTCGTAGTAACACCGCAAGCTGTTTTGGGTTAGTTAATTAAAAACTATGATAAAGTTTGATTTAAAAGTTGTTATTCTGGGAAAATGATTTTTATTATGAACATGAAACTATATCCAAAAATTATGGTTAAACTCAAAGTGGAAGTATGTTTTCTAAAATGGTCATCTAGACGTCGTTCTTTCGACTGAAATGACAACCTTTACAAAAACGACTTGTAACTTATTTTTCCGACTATAAACCTAGACTTTTTCTGTTTAGATTCATAAAATAGAGTTCAATATGAAACCATAGCAATTTGATTCACTCAAAACGGATTTAAAATGAAGAAGTTATGGGTAAAACAAGATTGGATAATTTTTCTCATTTTAGCTACGTGAAAATTGGTAACAAATCTATTCCAACCATAACTTAATCAACTTGTATTGTATATTATGTAATCTTGAGATACCATAGACACGTATACAATGTTTCGACCTATCATGTCGACACATCTATATATATTTCGGAACAACCATAGACACTCTATATGTGAATGTCGGAGTTAGCTATACAGGGTTGAGGTTGATTCCAAAATATATATAGTTTGAGTTGTGATCAATACTGAGATACGTATACACTGGGTCGTGGATTGATTCAAGATAATATTTATCAATTTATTTCTGAACATCTAACTGTGGACAACTAGTTGTAGGTTACTAACGAGGACAGCTGACTTAATAAACTTAAAACATCAAAATATATTAAAAGTGTTGTAAATATATTTTGAACATACTTTGATATATATGTATATATTATTATAGGTTCGTGAATCAACCAGTGGCCAAGTCTTACTTCCCGACGAAGTAAAAATCTGTGAAAGTGAGTTATAGTCCCACTTTTAAAATCTAATATTTTTGGGATGAGAATACATGCAGGTTTTATAAATGATTTACAAAATAGACACAAGTACGCGAAACTACATTCTATGGCTGAATTATCGAAATCGAATATGCCCCTTTTTATTAAGTCTGGTAATCTAAGAATTAGGGAACAGACACCCTAATTGACGTGAATCCTAAAGATAGATCTATTGGGCCTAACAAACCCCATCCAAAGTACCGGATGCTTTAGTACTTCGAAATTTATATCATATCCGAAGGGTGTCCCGGAATGATGGGGATATTCTTATATATGCATCTTGTTAATGTCGGTTACCAGGTGTTCACCATATGAATGATTTTTATCTCTATGTATGGCATGTGTATTGAAATATGAAATCTTGTGGTCTATTGTTACGATTTGATATATATAGGTTAAACCTATAACTCACCAACATTTTTGTTGACGTTTAAAGCATGTTTATTCTCAGGTGAATACTAAGAGCTGCCGCTGTTGCATACTAAAATAAGGACAAGATTTGGAGTCCATGTTTGTATGATATTGTGTAAAAACTGCATTCAAGAAACTGATTTCGATGTAACATATTTGTATTGTAAACCATTATGTAATGGTCGTGTGTAAACATGATATTTTAGATTATCATTATTTGATAATCTACGTAAAGCTTTTTAAACCTTTATTTATGAAATAAAGGTTATGGTTTGTTTTAAAAATGAATGCAGTCTTTGAAAAATGTCTCATATAGAGGTCAAAACCTCGCAACGAAATTAATTAATATGGAACGTTTTTAATCAATAAGAACGGGACATTTCACTTACCGGTGAACCTGTTCGAAACACCATTTTCTCTCTCATTTTCAGAGTATCTCGACATGATTATATTCTATCCATAATTCTAAACCTTACTCATCCGCTCATTTCAACCGTCAACCATTTCGGGGTAATGGAAGAAGTGAATGAACTTCGTGCTCGAGTAGTGACTTTGGAAAATATAGTGAAAAACTTACAAACACCAGCAAAATCACCGGCATCAACAGTGCCACCAACATCAACAGCACCAGTAACCTCAACATCACACGTCTCAACATCACAATTTATACCTCGAGCATAATCTTCGTTCTACATCTTGTTCTACATCGATTATTTTCGTTCTACATCATTCTACATGGCGATTATGTAATCTATACTGTTTTAGGGATTATATATTCTAGTTCTAACGGTAAATCAAATGAGTTTAATATTATATTGACTCATTAAATCCATGATTACATCCGAAGAAAATATATATGTATATATATTTTCATAAAGATTGTAATTAAAAGTTCTTTTGTACAAACTATTAATGGTGAAAATATTTTAACGGGTAGGTAATACCCGAGGAATATTTAGATTTCACATTAATAAGTTACACTGTACATTCTTCAAATCCGATTCAACAATCATTTACTATCCTACTTACAACCACAGATATACGTATCTGATGTGTGCGAGGCGTATTAGGAAATAGTTATATTTTTACAAGGAAATACTATTAAATACAATACAATTTTACACAAGATATTTATTTATTTATAGAATGGATATATCTAAACCTTGCTACAACACTTATAGGCAGTGTACCTAATCATACAGTAGTGTAGTTTTTAGTAAGTCCGGTTCGTTCCACAGGGATCTTAGCCAAGTTTAACGCTATATTTTTAACTTATGATTGTAAAAATACAAAAATATATATATAAATAGTATTATTATTATAAAAGGGGGTTTTTACCGTTTAATGACCGGTTTTTCGATTTTAAAACTTAAGTCGCAGTTAAAACCTAATGTAAAATATTAAATATATAAAAGACTTAATTTAAAGCGTAAAGTAAATAACGATAATGAAATTGCGATAAATAAAAATGCGATAAATAAAATAACGGTAAATAAAATTGCGATTATTAAAAAGTACGATAATTAAAATGACAATAAATAAAAGTGCGATAATTAAAAGTGCAATTAAATATGAAATAAAGGAAATTAAATATGAAATAAAGGAATTATGCTTATTTAAACTTCCGTAATCATGATGTTTGATGTGTTGATTTTAGTTTATTACCATGGATTATTTGTTCTTTGTCCTGGATTATTCGATATGTCCATACAGATTTGTCCATAATGGTCCATCAGTCATAATCATAAAGTGCAGAAGTCTTCATCAAATTATTCTTATTCTCGAAGTCAAATATTCCAACTAATTGGGGATTCGAATTGTAACAAGGTCTTAATACTTTGTTTTATGAATACACCAGGTTATCGACTGCGTGTAGACCAAGGTTTTACAACTTTGTTAACAATTACACCAATTACCCTTGAATGTAATCCACCCCTGTTTCAACAAGTCTATTAACTATTAATCCAGTTCCGTGTCCGGTAAAATGAACAATTATTGGTATTTATAGATATCCCGCCCACCGTGCCCAGTCAAGCGTATATGGTTATATATAAATACGTCAAATTATAAGTCTATATATTAAACTAACGAGGTATTGTTTAGTTAATATAAAACCCATTAATAGCCCATAGTCTAATTTCCACAAGTGTCGTTCTTTTATCCAAACCCCAATTATGGTACAAAACCCAATTACCCAATTTTAATATTTAGCCCAACATCACGATTACTTCGGCATTAAATAAGCATAATAATAACTTAGCTACGAGATATTAAATTAAAAAGGTTGAACATAACTTACAATGATTAAAAATAGTGTAGCGTTACACGGACAGAATTTTGACTTACACCCTTACAACATTCGCTAACATACCCTTATTATTAGAATTTAAAATTAAAATTAAAATTATAATTAATATATATATATATATATATATATATATATATATATATACACGTTGAGATTGAGGAAAAGAAAAAGATGGTGTATGTTGCTCAAAACTGCGAAATTTATAGGCATGTGGCATGGTACCTACTGCCATGCGATCGCATGGATTTCACTCATCCAGGCCATGCGATCGCATGGCCTGCTTTTCCAGGTCACATGTCTTTGTTTGCATTCTGTCGACGGTTTATAAATATATATATAATATATAAATAATTTTAAGAATTATTTAAATATTATATTATATTTATGTGCATAGTTGACTTGTATTTTTTACTCCGTTGCGTCGAGCGTTGAGAGTTGACTCTGGTCCCGGTTCCGGATTTTCGAACGTCCTTGCATACAATTTAATATCTTGTATTTTGCGTTTCGCGTCTTGTACTCTTGTAATTTTGAGACGTTTCTCACCAATAATTTGAATCACTTTTATTGTAATTTGTACTTTTGAGCTTTTTGGTCGTTTGCGTCTTCAATTCGTCGAATATGTCTGTTGTCTTCACCTTTTATTATTTAAACGAATATCACTTGTAAATAGAACAATTGCAACTAAAAGCTTGTCTTTCTTGAGGGATAATGCTATGAAATATATGTTCATTTTTAGCATTATCAAATATTCCCACACTTGAGTGTTGCTTGTCCTCAAGCAATATAGTCTTGAAATAAAAATACTAGAATCAATTCTTTATTCTTCACACTTTGTACATCAGTGATTTCTATAGGCGGTATAAATAATGGTAGTAAAGATGTGGTTTATAGTCCCACATGACTATAAAAATTTAGATCCTTAAGGAAATTGAATCTTTATGAAAACATTTGATCTTTTGAAAATACGATCTAGCTTTTACCCTAGATAAGTTTTCCGGAATAACCCTTCACCGGTGTTTGCAAAATGTTTTTGTGGGTTTGGTGGGTTTCAGATTTGAAAATTTTAGCTCAAAACTTGCGGTTTTGTGTCACCCACTTGCTAACCTTGTATTGGGAAAGCAACACGTCCAGTATACTTGCTCCGTATATTACCTTTCGGTAAACTACCGTCCGGTTGTAAAGGAAAGCATTGAACAAGCAACTGTTAAGGCAATTATGGTCTATAACGTGTCGGATGCAATTACTATCCTTGGTAGGAGCAATAGTAAAGCTCACCCTTATAATTTTTCGGTCTGGCACAAGGTCCTGTCTTCGACCATGCTATGCAACCACCGTTCTTACGGTTGACACCCGATTTGGTTCAGGTGACCTAATGAATTCCTAGAATTTTACGTTCAATGATAATGAACGCATTAAAAATGGGTTTTTCAGAAAATAAATCGGTTTGTAATTTTGATCAAAATATTTTCTCGTTCAAGCTCGAGTTTAGATATCATCGAATTCCATGAGTTTGTAATTCTCAATCTTTAAAGTCAATCTCAAGGATTGAGTAATATCAGGCTTAAAAGCTGATTTTTAATCTTTAAGGAGATTATCCTTTTCTGGGGGTCTGATTCATTAGTCTTATCAAGCTAATTTGTACGGCGCCCTCCCCATTTTACGAGACAGATCCTCTCATGGTTAGGATAAGTCTGACCACTTGGCGACCCTGTTTGATTCTGAGGTCCGTGGATTTCCAGCTGATTTTTGAGATGACTTTTCTAGATTTTTCGTCAACCTACAGCTGGTCTGGACGACAACTTCCTGACCTAAATCAAGAAGCACGTGTCTTTTTTGAAAGACTTTACTTCCTTTTAATGATGGAATTGATTCATCGTGTAGATCCATCTTTCTTTCAAATATATTACAGTTTTTCGGGTAAACCAGATTAGTTTAGTCCAAAGCAAAAGTATCTTCAATTATTTGTTACAAAAATATGTGATATATGTTCAAAATAACTTAGTAAATTTTTCCCACACTTGGCTTTTATTTTCCTTTCTTTGCCTTTTTATTGTCCTCTATTCCATTTTAAATGAATTCTAACATTTTGGGTTGTTTCTCAATTTATGTCCTTTCCGAGGTAACAATAATTTCGGTGTTAATACCTAGTTTTGTCGTTCATAAATATGTATAAACATGATTTTGAATTCATTTAATTGAAAACTTTGAAAATTTTACTAGAATTGGGTAGTCAGTATATAAGACTAGGGCTGTTCTTTATTATCAGAGAGCACTAGATTCTAATACAACTATTGCGTTACTAGTATTTTTAATGGTAACCAAGTGTATAAGTCAAAAATTTTAAAAATCCGAAAGAATTTAACCCCTTCCCACACTTAAGATCTTGCACTGCCCTCATTTTCAAGAAATCAGTAACAATTTAAATTATTGAGGGTGATTAGCGTAGAAAAATGATTAAATTTTACCAAAGTTTTCAAACATATTGGCGTTTGTTTGTTGAATGATAAATGGTGCACATCATTTGTTCATTCTGTCTTGTTGTTACATCACATTTTTTTTTCGTTTTGTCATCAAAATCAGTAGCTTTTGCTGAACTTAATGCCAGTCTTTGAAAATGCGCTGTTTTACCCTGTTGTGTACAATTGAAAATATACATACATACATACATACATACAAATATAAACATGCATGGTAATTTGAAATGGGACTTTAAATCCCACTTTCAAATCAAATATGAAATATTAGTACAACATAATAAAAATATTAAACTTACATAAAAGTATCAAAATATAATATGTTTAAACATAAATAAAAATCATAAAAAGATAAAAATCATAGAAATCACCAACAGGAACTATATCAATCTGGATAGGGGTTCCAGTTCATGTCATCGTCCGGGTTCCATGGTTGGTGATAGGTGTACTGGTAGGCCTGGTTAGGGTCGTAGAGAGTATATGGTGGTCTCATCTCGGGCTGGTGTGGAGGATAGTAAGCGGGTCAGGTTGGTACGTAATGATCCCGAGGTGACAGCCGGCTCATGATCTGATGATGATGATAGTCCCATCTATCATTCTATCATTGCCTGGAATGCTCGTAATCATTCCGGGCTTGCCACTGCTCCATCCGACTAAATCTCTCCTCGTTTGTCATATCTACCTCATCTACACGTTGGTAGACGTCAGTCATAGCCTCCCTAATGACATCCCTAATGTCATCCGCTTCCTCCATTTCCTCATCTGATCCTCTCTCTACCTGTGGATGACTACCTTCATAGGGTACTGCCTGGTTTCGTCTGCTCTTTAATACCTTAGCACCCTGATAGACCTTCAATCTGTAACATCCCGTTTTTCCCGCACATATTGAAAGGTACATACTTAATCATTTGTACGTTTGTAACTCGCTAGATTATGCGTAATTATATAGATATATGTGTATATATATATATATATATATATATATATATATATATACTTGATAATATATATATATACTTGATAATGTGTGCGCATACAAGTTTATACATGGGCTTTTATAGTGTTAAGTCTTGTGAGATTTTTGTTGAAGGTTAGGCGAATGTAGGAAGCGGGATTTAGGTGTACGAATCAAATGAAATCAAAATGTGTTTTAGGTTGTCAAACTGTTCAGGCTTAGGCTAATGCCGCGCTGCGGTGATCTGGGCCGCGACGCGACAAACAAAGGAAATCTGGATCAGAAGTTGAGTTAAGAAGGGTCTGTTTTCCTTTTATACGCCGCGCCGCGAGAATTTGGTCGCGCCGCGGCATTTCTACTGGACAGATTCTAGACTTAGCTCATTTTAAGAGATTTTAAGGGGCAATTTGGTAATTTGACTTGTAGATCAGATTGGAGCATTAAATCACAGCCACTTATCCATTTATTTCATTTTCTTTTCTCTTTTCTTTCCAATTGTAGCACCATAGCGTTATTGGTTAACCATATTGAGATTGTTGTTTTGTTTAGCATATAATATATATTGAGTTGAGTATATGCTAATGAAGTGGTGTGATAATGTACGACTTGTTAGTGTTACGGGTATGTTGACATGCTATTTGAGTTACAAGTTCGTATGAGGTATTTGGTATTGTGATTGCAAATGGATAGGTTATATATATGTATGTATAATTGTTGCACTCACTAAGCATTGCTTACCCTCTCGTTGTTTACCATTTTATAGGTTCCAGCTTGGACAAGGGTAAGGGCATACGGTTGGATTAGTTGTCTCCCGTTTGTGTTGACAGGGGGTGCTTTTGGGATAGCTTTTGAAGTGGCCTAACGTTTTGGGTAGTTTAGCCCCAAACCATGCTCGAGTGTCGTTTGGATTATAAACTATCATTGTAGTAGGTCAAACTTGTATTAAACTTAATTAATGGCCTTCGTGCCTTTTGTAAACTTTTAAATTGTTGTACGTTTAAATGGAACTTGTGGAATGGTTTGCATATTTAATTGGCGCGTAAATGTGTATAAAAAAAATTTATCGTATGGAATACGGGTTGGGTTGTTTCAAGTGGTATCAGAGCATGGTCTAAGGGATTTAGGCGACTTGAGATAGGTGCCAAGACTTGGGCTTTATTGTGTGAGCACTTTATGCGGGACTTGTAGGACTTTGGGTCTAATCGGGAATTGTTAGTGCTTTGGTTTATGTAAACTAACCTTGTGCTAATTGTTTTGTGTTGTGTTTAGTAATCATAAAGCAAGACGGACGTTGTACTAGCAAGTTAATGCGACATGCTCGCGTAACAACGATTAGCTACCGTTGTTACGGGTGCAAATCGTGTCAAACGAGTAATGTACGACGATTGTTGAGCAAGATGGGGTAGTGTGGTACGTATGTATATACTTACGTGTTATGCCTTTTATTCATGGTTTAACCCTTTCCGTTTTATAGAATGAAGATAAGAAACGGACACGATAATGATATCGGTGGTACAAGCGAGGACCCCGATTTCACGGCCAAAGTTGAGGCCATCTTGAAGAACTACAAGGAGGATTTTCTTGTTAGCATGAGAAAGGTTTTCAAGGAATCGGTTGACGAGCAAATAACCGATTTAATTAATGAACGAATGAAGGCCACTGTCGATGAGGCTCTTGAAGCTAGAAACATTTATCCTCGTGGTGAAGGAGGTGAAGGAAGACGGGACTTCCACTATAAAAATTTCAAGGATACTCAACCTCCGATGTTTAATGGGGTAAGGGATCCATTGAAAAGCACTTGTTGGATTTCCGTTATCGAGGGGGCGTTCCGTATCGCGGAGTGTCCTCCCGAGAAGAAGACGAGGTATGGGTCTAGCATGTTACGTGAAGAAGGCAAGTTGTGGTGGGACGATAAAATCAATTTATATGGCGAAGAGCAATGCATGAGCATGACATGGGAGGAGTTTAAGAAGGAATTTTTCCAAGAATACCGAACTTCTTCCGACCTTGATAAAATTCGGGACGAGTTGCATCATTTTCAACAAGGTTCAATGGACTTGGTTACTCTCAAGTCTACCTTCTTGGCAAAGACTCGCTTTTGCCCGGAGTATGTTGGGGACGATCACAAATTAATGAAAGATTTCTACCGTACTTTAAATGATGAGTTGAAGGGTAAGATTAGTCGGGGTATGGCTAAGTCTTTTGAGGAGTTGTTTGAGTTGGCTCGGGGTTTTGAGCCAGAGGTTCCAAGGAAAAGCGATTTCACTTTTTCTAAAAGAAAGTTTGAAGGTTCGAGTCATTCGAACTTTTCCAATAAAAAGAACTAGAAAGGCTCCGAAAGAGTTAATAGTGTGAAGAAGGGTGCTTCCGGGGGTTTCGGGCCCACGTGTTATAATTGTAATCAAAGGGGACACATGGCCCATGATTGCACCAAGGCGTCGACCAAAGTCACTTGCTTTAATTGTGTTAAAGAGGGGCACAAAAGGCCGGAATGCCCCGATTTGAATAATGATCATGCAAAGAAGTTAGAGAAGGCGGCGGGTATTTCTAGGGGTCGCAACTATTTTATGACCAATGACGAAGCCAAACAATCAAACGAAGTAGTCTCAGGTACTTTCATGGTTAATTCTAATCCGGCAAGGATACTTTTTGATAGTGGTGCTAACTTGTCGTTCGTGTCACCAAAATTTGTGCCTAAACTTAATAAACCATTAGCTAAGTTGAGTCGTCCAGTAGAATTAGAAATAGTGGACGGCAAGACGGTGTTAGTGGTTGATGTGTGTAATAATTGTGATGTTGTTTTTGGTGCCGGAAACTTTAAGATTGATCTTATCCCGATGACTTTGGGAGATTTTGATATCGTTGTTGGTATGGATTAGCTCGATCATAATACAGCCGATATTGTATTCCATGAAAAATCTATTCGTGTGAAAACCCCAAGTGGGGGAGAGCTAATTATTCATGGCGATAAGCGAAGAAGACTTGTGCCGATATGTTCTTTTGCGCGGGCACGTCGTTTTCTTGTTAGTGGTGGCATGGATTTTCTTGACCATGTTGTTGATACTCGTGACGAGCCACCACCTATTCGTGAAATTCCGGTGGTTAGTGAATTCGAAGACGTTTTTCCGGATGAGTTACCGGGTGTTCCGGCAGAAAGACAAGTTGAATTTCGCATTGAGTTGGTTCCGGGAGCTACTCCCATTGATAAAACTCCTTATCGTTTAGCACCGACGGAAATGCAAGAGTTGTTAAATCAAACCCAAGATTTGCTTGAGAAGGGTTTTATTCGACCGAGTGCTTCGCCATGGGGAGCTCCGCTTTTATTCGTGAAAAAGAAGGATGGTAGTATGCAGATGTGCATCGATTACCGGGAGTTGAATAAAGTGACGATCAAGAATCGTTATCCATTACCTCGGATTGACGATTTATTTGACCAACTTTAAGGTGCGACGTATTTCTCTAAGATCGACCTACGGTCCGGCTATCACCAAATGCGGGTCCGTGAGAAAGATATCGAGAAAACGTCTTTTCGGACGCGTTATGGGCATTTTGAGTTCGTGGTAATGCCTTTTGGTCTTACGAATGCACCAGCAGCATTCATGGATCTTATGAACCGGGTGTGCCAGCCCATGTTGGACAAGTCGGTGATTGTGGTCATTGACGACATACTAGTCTACTCGAAGAGTATGAACGAACATGAACATCATTTGCGTGAAGTATTGAGGATGTTACGGAAGGAGAAGTTGTATGCTAAGTTCTCCAAATGTGAATTTTGGCTAAGGGAGGTTCAATTCCTTGGTCACATTGTGAACAAAGGCGGCATTCAAGTAGATCCGGGGAAGATAGAGACGGTGAAGAGTTGGAGACAACCGACTACGCCTACGGAGGTCCGAAATTATCTCGGATTGGCCGGTTATTATCGTTGGTTTATCCAAGACTTTTCTAAGATCGCTTCTTCATTGATGAAATTGACGAGGAAGAACGTGAGGTTTGTTTGGGAGAACGAGCAATAAATTGCTTTTCAATTGTTAAAGGAGAAGTTATGTCAAGCTCCGGTGTTAGTTTTTCCAGAAGGGGTGGAAGACATGACGGTTTATTGTGATGCCTCGTTAAATGGACTCGGGTGTGTTCTAATGCAAAGAGGTAAAGTCATCGCTTATGCCTCTCGACAATTAAAAGAACACGAGACGAGATATCCGACTCATGATCTTGAGTTGGCGGCGGTTGTGCATGCGTTGAAAATTTGGCACCATTACTTATATGGTGTCAAGAGTACGATTTATTCGGATCATAAGAGTTTGAAACATCTCTTTAATCAACGAGACTTGAATTATCGTCAACGTAGGTGGATGAATGTGGTGAAAGATTATGATTGTGAAATACTTTATCATCCGGGCAAGGCAAATGTGGTCGCGGATGCGTTAAGTCGAAAGAGTCATCACCCGGTGTTACGATTGGGATTGTTACGTATGATTATTACTAACGATTTTCTTGAAAAACTTGGTGTGATTCAAATAGAGGCATACGTTCACAACAAGCATGCGGAACGAATTGTGGAGCAATCGGAATTCATTACAATGGGTTCGCATGGTTTGTTGTCTTTTCAAGGAAGAGTGTGGGTGCCTAAGATGGGTGATTATCGACAAGTGCTACTTGATGAAGCACATAAGTCAAAGTATTCCATTCACCCGGGCGCGACGAAAATGTATCTTGATTTAAGGAAAGATTATTGGTGGCCGGGCATGAAACGTGATGTTGTGAAGTATGTTGTACTATGCGTCACGTGTTTGCAAGTTAAGGCCGAGCACCAAAAGCCGTATGGTAAGTTACAACCGTTAGAAATCCCGAAATGGAAATGGGAGCACATTACCATGGATTTCATCACAAAGTTACCTAAAACGGCGAGAACCCAGTTTGATTCAATTTGGGTTATAGTTGATCGACTGACAAAGAGTGCTTTGTTTCTTCCCATTAAGGAAGCGATATCGTTGGAGACCTTGGCTAAGTTGTTTATCAAGGAAGTCATCTCTCGACACGGTGTTCCTATATCTATTATTTCGGATCGAGATACTCGTTTTACATCTCGGTTTTGGGAAAAGTTTCATGAAGATATGGGTTCGCAATTGAAGTTGAGCACGGCGTATCATCCTCAAACGAATGGTCAAACCGAACGTACGAATTAAACTTTGGAGGATATGTTACGGGCATGTATTATCGATTTTGGTGGTAGTTGGGACGAGCACTTGCCTTTGGTGGAATTCTCGTACAATAATAGTTATCATACTAGTATCGGGATGCCACCTTATGAGATGTTGTATGGGCGTAGGTGTCGAACCCCGATTTGTTGGGGTGAAGTGGGACAAAAGGAAATCGGGAGTACCGATTTGGTCTTAGAGACGAATAGCAAAATTGATATGATTCGGGAGCATTTGAAAAAGGCTCAAGATAGGCAAAAGTCATATGCCGACAAGCGTAGACGAACGATTGAGTTTCAAGAAGGTGACATTGTGATGCTTAAGGTATTGCCATGGAAAGGTATTATTCGATTTCAAAAATGAGGAAATTTAGCTCCTCGGTTTATTGGACCATTTAAAGTTGTAGCTCGTGTTGGTGAAGTCGCTTATCGTTTGGAATTACCCAAAGAGCTTGCGGGGATCCATAATACCTTTCATGTTTCCCATCTCCGTAAGTGTCTTGCGGATGATTCATCTTGGGTGCCATTAGACGAGATTGAACTAAATAATAAGTTAGAGTATATCGAGGAACCGATTGTCATACTTGATGAGAAGGTCAAAAGTTTGAGACATAAAGAGGTTAGGACTTTTAAAGTTTAATGGCGTCGTAGTAAGGGTTCCGAGTTTACTTGGGAGCCCGAAGAGTTTGTGTTGGTTTATCTTCCCTCTTGTCATGCGGCTTGGATCACGAGGACGCGCTCTGATTCAAGTGGGGGAGAGTTGTAACATCCCGTTTTTCCCGCACATATTGAAAGGTACATACTTAATCATTTGTACGTTTGTAACTCGCTAGATTATGCGTAATTGTATAGATATATGTGTATATATATATATATATATATATATATATATATATATATATATATATATATATATATATATATATATATATACTTGATAATGTGTGCGCATACAAGTTTATACATGGGCTTTGATAGCGTTAAGTCTTGTGAGATTTTTGTTGAAGGTTAGGTGAATGTAGGAAGCGGGATTTAGGTGTACGAATCAAATGAAATCAAAATGTGTTTTAGGTTGTCAAACTGTTCAGGCTTAGGCTAATGCCGCGCCGCGGCGATCTGGGCCGCGACGCGACAAATAAAGGAAATCTGGATCAGAAGTTGAGTTAATAAGGGTCTGTTTTCCTTTTATACGCCGCGCCGCAAGAATTTGGTCGCGCCCCAACATTTCTGCTGGACAGATTCCGGACTTAGCTCATTTTAAGAGATTTTAAGGGGCAATTTGGTAATTTGACTTGTAGATCAGATTGGAGCATTAAATCACAGCCACTTATCCATTTATTTCATTTTCTTTTCTCTTTTCTTTCCAATTTCTCTCCCAAAACACAAAACCCACTTAGTTTAATCTTGAGATTTGAAGGTGAAGATTTGTGAATCAAACCTAGGAGCAAGAATTAAAGTTGTTCTCCTTGTTGTTAGCTACAAGAAGATAGTCTTGATAAGTTCTAACTCTACGTTTCGAGTTTTAATTAGTTATGCTAGGGTTTTGGTTCATTTGGAACTTATGTGACCCATTTGGGGTTACAATGGGTGAACTTGGGTTGTGTTGATGAAAGGAAACCCTAAGTAACTATAATCTAGGGTTTGGACTTAAGATTTGAAGTTGAAAGTGTTAAATGGGTTCTTTGTCACTAATACACTTGTTAATGATGATGAAAATAGTTAATGAACTAAGTATGACTAGTTTGTGAGTCAAAGTGTTAAAATGAGTCAAAATGGGTAATGTTGACCTAGTTTGGGTGAAATGGGTATGAATTACCCTAGGTTGTGCTAGTTAATGTTAATAGACTTTAAATCACTAGCTTTAGTGATTTAACATGAGTCTTGGCCATTTATGGGCGGTGTTGGGTGTAAGTGAGCTAATAAATGCTAATGGGTTATTAATGCTCGAGAGTAAGTAATGTGGTAAATGCCATTAGTTGTGTATTGAATGTGTACCTATGTATTAGGTACTTTGTTCGAAGTATACGGAAGCAATTAAATCATCACCGAAGTGTTAAGGTAAGTGGAGTAATTATACGTATGTGTATATAGCGTATTTATTTGTGAATGTTATGGTATGAACCACCGAGCCGGTAGTGCCATAACATGTGTGGGATACGATGTGAACCACGAGCCGGTAGCATCGAGTGTGAACCACGAGCAGGTAGCACTATAAAACAAGATGTGAACCACGAGCCGGTAGCATCGAGTGTGAACCACGAGCCGATAGCACTATAAACGAGTATGACTCAAAAGCGTATGGTGTGAACCATGAGCCGGTAGCACCATAGCATTATTGGTTAACCATATTGAGATTGTTGTTTTGTTTAGCATATAATATATATTGAGTTGAGTATATGCTAATGAAGTGGTGTGATAATGTACGACTTGTTAGTGTTACGGGTATGTTGACATGCTATTTGAGTTACAAGTTCGTATGAGGTATTTGGTATTATGATTGCAAATGGATAGGTTATATATATGTATGTATAATTGTTGCACTCACTAAGCATTGCTTACCCTCTCGTTGTTTACCATTTTATAGGTTCCAGCTTGGACAAGGGTAAGGGCATACGGTTGGATTAGTTTTCTCACGTTTGTGTTGACAGGGGGTGCTTTTGGGATAGCTTTTGAAGTGGCCTAACGTTTTGGGTAGTTTAGCCCCAAACCATGCTCGAGTGTCGTTTGGATTATAAACTATCATTGTAGTAGGCCAAACTTGTATTAAACTTAATTAATGGCCTCCGTGCCTTTTGTAAACATTTAAATTGTTGTACGTTTAAATGGAACTTGTGGAATGGTTTGCATATTTAATTGGCACGTAAATGTGTATAAAAAAAAATTTATCGTATGGAATACGGGTTGGGTTGTTTCACAATCCTAAAGGCTCAACCTGTTCCCTACATTCCAAAAGTGGACCCCCTTGGTCCCTATCTACACCCAAATACTCTCCAATGAGAGTAACAAAAATACCTCCTCCTATTATTTCCCCTTCCTGTATTCCTTCCACCATCTTAGACAAATAAAAACCAACACAGTAGGGGATACTAACAAAGCTTCTTGGGTCTCGAATACACTTTAGGTGAAATAAATCATTTTCTCCTTGTTGTGACCTCTCTGTGTAATCGAGTTAGCTAGAAATCTATGAATTATACGAAGTTCGACTTTGTTAATATGTAAGTAGGAGTGTTTTCCTCCCAGCGTAAAAACATTATAGTTTAACATACGCATCCAGACGGCGTTCGCGTTAAAATTCCTATCTACCCTTTCACCACGATAAATCAAATTCATACAATTGGGTAGTAGTAATTCACCAGGAGTATATATCTGTAAAGCCCTGGCCATGTCCAGCATGGACATCCTGTACATCCTACGGCTAAGTATTAATCTAAGAAAACTTCTATCATCTAATCTATCTACATCTACATTTAACGCTATAGTACGCATGAGCTCAACACAACATTCCTTATATACAGGCCTACGAATGGTGAATAGATGTTCCCAATCGATAAAAGAAGAACTGCCATACCATTGGATCAGATGCTCCCTAACTGAGTTAGCTAGTTGGACCCTTTCTAAAGGATCCCAATCGATTACCCTTGGCATTTCTACATTTTTCGGTATCAGTTTGAATTTGTTACTTTGATATGTTGGGTAATCTCTCCAGCTTCTATCGAATCTCAGATTAGGATGCAACGTGTGTTCAGGAATCGTTGGGTATTCTACGGCGGATGCATCGAAAATACTATGAAGGCATTAACAAGTTGTAGCGGATCATAATAAGGTACGTGTTGATCAGGCTGTTGTTGTGGTTCCTGTTGTGGTTCTTGTTCGGGTTCTGGCTCGTATTGCAATTCTGGCTCAGGTTCCGGTTGTGGTTGTCTAGATGATGATGATGCTCCTCCAGTTTCAGTATATTTCTGCAAAACACATTAAACAAAATATTTGTGCATCCAAATATGCATTAGTGTTAGCAAGATAACAACTTAAAACAATCATAATGACATGTTTAATCAAAATTAAACTTATGCTCATTTTCACAATTTTATCAATTCTACACTCTTTCAAATAAGCATATATGAAAATGTATACAAAGTTCATAAGCATTTAACTCAAATAACATGTCAAAATAGTCATTACTAGCAATTAAACAAGTCTCAAATGGCATTTACATCAATTTAATCAAGTTCATGAATTTTGGACCTAAAAGTCCACTTTAATTCTCAAAAATCATGTTTAGTATCAAAGTTTGAATCATTTAGCTACCTAAACATGTTAAATTACTTAATTTAGCAATAATACATGACAAAAATTGGCCATAACCTGTTTATATCAAAAAGCCCCAAATTGCTCAAGAACACAAACCCTAGATTTCTAAAAATTTTGAAGTTTTTGGCTTCAAATCATGTTAAATAGCATCAATCTAGGTTATACATGCATAATGTACTAACAATTTAACTCTAATTACACTAGAAATTTAACAAAATCAAATTAGGTAAAATATTGGTAATTATCACAAAAATTAGGAAATTTAAGAGTTTAGGGGTGTAATTTTTACCTTTTTGTTGAAGAATTCGAACCTAGGCATGATTAGAGTAAGAAATTTGACGAATTACGGTGAAAATTTGCGAATTTTAGAGATGATTTTGGAGTATTTTCGGGTGTTTGTGTGTGTGGTGGTGTGAAGAACAGATTGCTAGATGCTATTTGTTTCTGGCCTGATATCCAGCTCAATGCGATCGCATGGCTCTGAAGGCCAAATCCCATGCGATCGCATGGGGTCCGGGTACAGTACCTTTTTTTTTTAAATGAAACCTTTACTAATAAAACATATAAATAATTAAAAATTAAAATTTTGTTTCTTTTTAGGATGAGGGCGTTTAGGATCGTTGTCCTAGTCCGTCCCTCGACAAAATTTTAAAATTTGTCAATTCAAAGCTCAGTTTTTAAAAGCAAAGATTTTTGGGTTTTTTTAAATATTTTTGGCATACTTTAATTCAATAAGATTAAAAATAATGATAATAAAAGTTCTCGTCCCTCCCTCGGGTAGAGCAATTTCGGTTCAACGACCTAGTTTTTAACTCACGAGGAATTTTAAAAATCAATTTTTTAACTTAGTGAAATAAAGTAAATTTTTGTTTTTAAATTCACACCAAACTTAAATTTAAAATGCATAAAATTAAAAATTCATATTATTAAAAATTCATACCAAATTTATATTATATTTTTGTTTTTATACATACAAACTTATATTAAAAATATTAATTTTTCAAATATTTACAAACTTAAATATATTGATTTTAAAAAGTTTACAATAATAATTTAATATTAATATATTAATTTTAAAAACAAAGTAAAAATAAAATTAAAAATCTTTTTGGTCTTTTATCCCACTTTAATCAATCAAATATTATCAAAAATATACGCCCCTCTTTTCGGTAAAGTAATTTCGGCTATATTACCTAGTTTTACTCCTGACGAATTTTTGAAATATTTTGGGTTGATTGATTAAAGATATTTATACCTTAAGAATAAACGGTAAATTTCACAGTGATGTAATAAATTTTTGTATGATATCAATAATTTCGGTCGCAAAACCTAATTTTATTGAATACCAATTTAATACTTTATAGCGAACAATTTAGCGTTTATTATCAAAAGGTTAAAAGCAATAAAATAAATATAAAAACTGTACATACTTACCTGTGAGATAGAATTCTCAGTGACCTGCTTTAGCCCACTCATAAGATAGTCGGACTAATTGGTTTTCCATAGCTACATAGGCATAACCTCGAGCATTCAACGATTTTTCTTCGAAACATATGAACGGTCCTTCTCTTCATAAAGTAACGAACTCGGTATTGGAATATGTCTGATTCGTCGAGCATTTTCCTTCGTATGACCATTTTCCGCATTTGTGACATCTTTCAAGGTGTCGTACTCTTCTTTTCGCTGCGGATTTTGATTTTCCTTTACCAAAATGTAACTTATTATGATCGTTTCTGAGTTCTTTTCTTACTCCGTCCAATTTGGCTCTTATTATTGATACCAGGTCACTCGGGAGTGTGTCATTATTACGTTTAGTAATCAAAGCGTGTAGCATTAGACCATGGTTTAGTTCACAGGAATTCTTCATCTCGTAAAACCTAAAAAAATAAAAATTCAGAATGGGGGAAGAAGACTAGTTCTTTAGGGTCTGCTAGGGAAAGACCATTCGGATTCCATTCTCGAGAACTACACGAAAACAGAATATCTAACTCTAACAGAAATACATATTACCCTAAAAAGATTCAATTCTCCCCACACATAGTTAGCTATGGTATCGAATTTGTGATTAACTTCATTGTCAATTGGTTCATCAACAACTTGTATATCTTTGACTTTTACTTCAAGCCAATTGTTGATTTCCTCTGTAACTTTCACAAATTCACCTAACATTGCCTTTTCTTTTGGCGATAAATTGGATACTAATCGGTTACATAACTTAAAGTTTCCCTTAATCCTAGCATCGAAGTTTCTTTGTTGAACTATTAAAAACGGGTTCATCTAATTTCGTATCATCAACGGGGTTCTTTGTGATCGGATCATCATTAAGTGTTTTTTCATCTTCCCCACACTTACGCATTTTTATTGGTCTAACAGTTTTGGTTGGTGGAAATCTAAACTTTCGGTTCACAAAGGTGATCGATTTATCACCATCCCTAAGTGTCATTCTACCTTCTCTTACATCAAGGTTTTCCTCCATATTAATCACTATGAAGTTTGCAACAAAGGTCAAACTTCCCACGTTAACAAGTAAATTATTTGCTATTCCAACCGGGTGTTTAATGGTTAGGTCAAATGATTGAACACCTATTTTGGTTGGTTTTATTTTACCGATGCCTAATCTTTTGTATAAGGAAAGAGGCATAATATTTTCACTTGCTCCTAAATCTGCGAGTCCATTATATACAGCACCATCATTAAGCAAGCAAGAAATGATAAATTCGCCCGGGTCTCCTACTTTAGTAAGTCGAGTTGGTTTGTAAACCTTTTTTCGGGTGTTCTTTTCTTGGTTCTTTCACTTCTATTTGAACTTCTTGTTCACATTTTTCTTCATTTCTTGGAATGGAAGGTTTGTATAAGAATTCTTCTTCATCACTCCAATTTGAATCCTCCCTATTTTCCAATTTTTATTTTTCATATGTTGTTGATAATATATTTATGTTTTCATTTTGAAGGTTTTCTTGGGTGGTGAAATTATGATTGACTTCATTGTCAACTTCAATCGGACCATGTATGTAATGTTTAACTCTGTGACCATTAACTTTAAATTCAATCCCATTTGAATTTATTAACTCTATTGTTCTGTATGGGAAAACTCTTTTGACTATGAATGGTCCAGACCATCTTGATTTCAATTTTCCAGGAAATAGCTTGAATCGTGAATTGAAAAGAAGAACTCCGTCTCCTTCTTTAAATTCTTTTGAACTTCTGATTCTTTTATCATGCCATTTCTTCGTTCTTTCTTTATAGATTAACGAATTTTCATATGCTTCATGTCTTAATTCTTCTAATTCATTTAATTGAGTTAACTGTAGACTTCCAGCTTCATGTAAATCAAGATTACATGTCTTCAAAGCCCAAAATGCTTTGTGTTCAATTTCTATTGGAAGATGACATGCTTTTCCGTAAACGAGTCTAAAAGGTGTGGTTCCAATTGGAGTTTTGTAGGCTGTTCTAAAAGCCCAGAGTGCATCCTCCAATTTTATGGATCATTCCTTCGGATTTGATCCTACGGTTTTCTCTAGAATACGTTTTAAAGCTCGGTTGGTATTTTCAACTTGTCCACTTGTCTGTGGATGATAAGCAGTGGAGATTTTATGAGTTACTCCATATCTTTTGAGAACTTTCTCAAGTTGATTATTACAAAAATGAGTACCCCGATCACTTATTAAAGCTTTCGGTGTTCCAAACCTAGCAAAAAGGCGTTTTAAAAAGTTGACTACAACTCGTGCATCGTTAGTTGGGAGAGCTTGTGCTTCCGCCCATTTAGATACATAATCAATGGCAACGAGAATGTAGAGATTATTATGAGATTTTGAAAATGGACTCATAAAGTCAATACCCCAAATGTCAAATACTTCACATACTTGAATGACATTTTGTGGCATTTCATCACATTGACTTATTTTTCCGGCCCTTTGACAAGCATCACAGGATTTGCAAAGAAGGTGTGCGTCTTTGAAAATTGTAGGCCAATAGAATCCAGCATCGTAAACTTTTCTTGCTGTGAGTTGAGGCCCATAATACCCTCCTGTTGGTCCTGTGTGACAATGGTTTAAGATTTGACTAGCTTCATCTCCGAATACACATCAGCGTATTAATCTATCGGGACAACTTTTAAACAAATGTGGATCTTCCCAGAAATAGTGTTTAATATCACTAAAGAATTTCTTTCATTTTTAGTATGATAATCCTTTTTCAAGGAATCCACATACTAAGTAGTTTGCATAGTCTGCAAACCATGGAATTTCATTATAATCTATCTTCAATAGATATTCATCAGAAAAGTTGTCTTGTATGGCCGATTCATTTAGAACTTCTAATTCAGGATTTTCAAGAAGAGAAAGATGATCAGCGGCGAGATTTTCTGCTCCCTTTTTATCTCGGATTTCAATATCGAACTCTTGTAAGAGTAAGATCCAACGGATTAATCTTGGTTTGGCATCTTGTTTCGAAAATAGGTATCTAAGAGCAGAATGGTCGGTATAGACCACCGTTTTAGCTAGAACGAGATATGAACGAAATTTGTCAAAAGCAAAGACAATAGCAAGGAGTTCTTTTTCAGTAGTTGTGTAATTTGTTTGTGCTCCTTGTAACGTCTTACTAGCATAATATATAGGTTGAAATTGTTTTTCAATCCTTTGTCCTAAAACGGCTCTCATTGCAAAATCACTTGCATCACACATTAGTTCAAACGGTAGATTCCAATTTGGAGTTATCATGATCGGCGCATTAGTGAGTTTTTCTTTAAGAATATTAAAAGATTTGATGCATTCATCTGAAAAGATGAATGGAGCATCCTTTTCTAGGAGTTTATTCATAGGAGTGGCAATTTTATAAAAAAATTTTATAAAATGTCGGTAAAAACCGGCATGCCCTAGAAAACTCCTAATTCTTCTAACATTGGTGGAATGTGGAAGTTTAGCAATTACATCTACTTTAGCTCTATCCACTTCAATTCCTTCCTTTAAAATTTTATGACCGAGAACGATGCCTTCTCTAACCATGAAATGGCATTTCTCCCAATTAAGTACTAGATTTGATTGTTCGCATCTAATAAGCATTCGTTCAAAATTAACTAGACATGATTCAAATGTATCACCGAAGACTGAAAAGTCATCCATGAAAACTTCCATGCATTCTTCTATCATGTCGTGAAAAATCGCCATCATGCACCTTTGAAAGGTTGCAGGGGCGTTGCAAAGTCCAAATGGCATACGTTTATAAGCAAAAGTACCATAAGGGCACGTGAATGTGGTTTTCTCTTGGTCCTCGGGTGCTATTGGAATTTGAAAATATCCGAAAAAACCATCAAGAAAACAATAGTAACTATTTCCGGCTAATCTTTCCAACATTTGATCAATGAAAGGTAAGGGAAAGTAATCTTTTCTGGTGGCATCATTTAATTTTCTATAATCAATACAAACACGCCATCATGTTACAGTCCTAGTAGGAATAAGCTCATTTTTCTCATTTGTGATGACAGTCATGCCGCCCTTCTTAGGCATGCATTGAACTGGGCTTACCCATGGACTATCAGAAATTGGATAAATTAAACCTGCATCAAGCAGTTTAATTATTTCTTTCTTAACAACATCTTGCATATTAGGATTTAGTCTTCATTGGCGTTGCACATACATTTTATGACCTTCTTCCATAAGGATTTTATGTGTACAATACGAAGGACTTATTTCTTTAATATCATGAATCTTCCAAGCAATAGCTGGTTTATGAGCTTTTAACACAGAAATGAGTTGAAATTTTTCATTTTCAGTAAGAGAAGACGATATTATTACAGGTAATTCAGATTCACCATGTAAATAAGCATATTCCAAATGGTTTAGAAGTGGCTTTAACTCTAATATCGGTGGTTCTTCTATCGATGATTTATATCGATATCTGTCTTCCTCTTTTAGCATTTGAATTTCTTCTGTTATTAGTTCATATCCATTAGCCATAAGTGTAGATAAAATTTCAGTTTCATCAATTGGTTCAGTTCCTTCTCCTAAAGAACATTCTCCTGTTCCTTGTAATTCTGGAAATTCTTCTAACAATTCTGCATGTGAATCTATAGTTTGAATATAATAACATGTATCATCTGCAGATTGTGGTTGTTTCATTGCTCTATCAATAGAAAGGGTAACACTCTCATCCTCTATACTTAGGGTCAGTTTCTTACCAAACACGTCTATTATTGCTTTAGCCGTATTTAAGAATGGTCTTCCTAATATAAGAGGAACTCGAGAATCTTCTTCCATGTCCAGAATAACAAAATCTACTGGAAATACTAAGGTACCAACTTTAACTAGCATGTTTTCCATTATCCCTCTAGGATATTTTACTGATCGATCGGCTAGTTGTATGCTTATTCGTGTTGGTTTCAATTCTCTAAGTTCTAGTTTAGCGTATAGTGAATACGGCATTAAATTTATACTAGCACCTAAGTCTGCCAATGCTTCTATTGAACTAAGACTACCCAGAAAACATGGAATTGTGAACCTTCCTGGATCTGATAGTTTTTCTGGTATCTTATTCAACAACACTGCAGAACAATTAGCATTCATAGTAACAACCAAGAGTTCTTCCATTTTCTTTCTATTTGTAATTAGATCTTTTAGAAATTTAGCATATCTAGGCATTCCTGAAATTACATCAATGAAAGGAAGATTTACATTTATTTGTTTAAACATATCCAAAAATTTGGATTGCTCGGCTTCAAGTCTCTCTTTTCTCATTTTACTTGGGTAAGGAAGTGGTGGTTGGTATGGTTTAACATAAGGTTTAGCCTTAACTGTGTTATCTTCATTAATCTTTTCAACTACCGGTTCTGTTTCCTTATCTTGCTCAGGTTATGGTTCTTGTGGAGTAGGAATAGCTTCATCAGAAATTACAGGTATTTCATGTGGTTTAAGTGTAATACCACTTCTTGTAGTAATGGCTTTAGCTTTTTTATTCCGGGGGTTAGCATTAGTATCGCTAGGTAGACTTCCCGATTTTCTTTCACCTATCAACCTTGCTAGGTTACTTACTTCTTGTTCCAAATTTTGAATAGAAGCTTGTTGATTTCTAAATGCTTGAGCATTTTGTTCATTGGTTTGTTTCTGAGATGTGAAAAATTGAGTTTGAGATTCAACTAGCTTCGACATCATATCTTCTAAATTTGGCTTTTTAACATCGGTTTGTGGTGGTTTATTTTGAAAAATAGGTCTTTGCTGATTGTAAGTATTATTGGATACTTGTTGATTGCTAGGACCTTGTTGGTTGTTGTATGGAACATTTCGGTTATAATTCTGGTTTTGATTGTAGATTGGTCTTGGCGGTTGATAATTATTCTGATAATTATTTCTAGGCCTTTGGTTTATGTATGAAACATTCTCTCTTTGTTCCATTGTTAGTTCAATACTGAGACAATCTTTTGTCAAATGTGGTCCTCCACACTGCTCACAACTAATTCTTATTGAGTGAATATCCTTAGTTATCTTTTCCATTCGTCTCTCAACAGCATCTATCTTTGCGGAAATGGAATCGAAGTCATGGCTAGAATCAGCTCTAGCTACTTTAGATGATCTAACGATATCTTTTTCTTGGTGCCACTCATGTGAGTGGGAAGCAGTGTTATCAATAATTTTGTAAGCGTCAGTTGCGGTTTTCTTCATAATGGAACCACCAGCTACTATATCGATATCTTTTCTTGTAGTGATGTCGCATCCTTGGTAGAATATTTGTACTATTTGACAAGTGTCTAAACCATGTTGCGGACATCCTCTCAATAACTTTCCAAATCTTGTCCATGCTTCATATAAAGTTTCATTTGGTTTCTGTGTGAACGTAACAATTTCTCCTTGAAGTCTCACGGCTTTAGATGCCAGAAAGAATTGTTTAAGAAATTTTTCAACTAAAACATCCCATGTATCAATCGCCCCTTCAGGTAACGATTCTAACCAATCTTTGGCTTCTCCCTTTAAAGTCTAGGGAAATAACATGAGATATATCTGTTCATCCTTCACTTCTCTTATTTTAAATAGAGTGCAGATCCTATTAAATGTACGAAGATGTTCGTTTGGATCTTCCTTCGGCGCACCACTAAATTGGCATTGATTAGTCACCATGTGTAGAATTTGTCCTTTGATTTCATAATCTGGCGCATTAATGTCAGGTTGAGTAATTGCGTGACCTTGGCCAGTGCGTTTAGCTCTCATTCGGTCTTCCATACTTAGAGGTTCCAGATTCTCCATGATTGAATTTGTTGAATCTGAATCACTATATGATTCTGATTTAATTGTAGGTTCCTCGACAATCTCTGTTTGAATGATTGGTGGTTCCGTAGGAGAGATTAATGGTTCAGGATCTACGAATTGTCCCTGAATATCTTCCAGATTCTCAATTGTGAGGTCGGGTTCAAAAAATGGATTATCGGAAATTTGAATTGGAGTACTTGGTCGACTGGATGACGATTCTAAAGAAAAATCAACGGTGACAATATTTGCTAGATGTCTTGATCGAGTTACAGGTGGTGAACGTACAAAAGGTGGTGAACGTTTTGCTCGGTGCATTCACTGAATATCCTATTAGTTATAAAAATAAAAATTATTAAAGTTATCAAATTAATAGATTTTTCTTCTTTTGCCCACGTTTCGAATAGCCAATAGATGCAGCAGGGAGCCAGAACCCTTTAAATCGGAAGCTCACAATTCAGCCACTAACAAATCCAACTATTACTACGAAGTAGAAAATTTGGATTTCTATCAATTTAATCACTTAAATTAATTTTTCGTTGAAATTTAAAGAAATTTTAGAGAAGAAATAGAAAATTCTATATCCTAAAAACTAGAGTGTCGAGAAATAAGAAAGAAAAAGAGCGCGTCGAAAAACGTCGAAAAATAAAAATTCGAAAAATAATAAAAAGAACGTAGCGCATCTAAACTTAAAAGGAACTAAAAAATAAGAATTAAAAGTTGCGTCTAAAAATATTAAAGCTTAGAGAAATACTATATCCCAAAACGGCAATTACTTAAAAAGGTACTAAAATATTAAAACGGCGTCGCAAAATTCTAAAGCACCTAAATCTTAGTCTAAAGAAAAAGCACTTAAGGAATTTTACGGCAAAGCCTAAAAATCTAGAAATAAAAATAACTATGGCAAAAACTATGACTTAAAACTAAATACGAGCGAAAAATACAAATATTACGCTAAAACAAATAAAAAGATACAAAATAAAAAAAATAAACTTAAAGTTCTAAAAAGTACAATTTTTATAAAACTATTTTTTTATATTATTTATTTTATAAAACTATTAATTTTATATATTAATAAAACTAATTAAACTTAAAATTCAAAAATAATAAAACTAAAACTTAAATATTATTATAATTAACCCTAATTAGGGTTTTTATTAATTATAATTAAATTTTACTCCGTAATTAATGCAGTACTAGGTTCATTCTGGCGTGTCAGAGCAGTTCATGCGGTCGCATGGATTTTATGGCTTGGGATCATGCGATCGCATGAGATCGGATACCAGGCCTTATCTTGGGCTGCTACAGTACCGGGCCGAGGCTTTTACTTTTTTTTTTCTTTTTTTATGTTTATACAAAATATATATATATAAATTAAATAAAAACTTAATTTTTTAAATAAAAATAAAAACTTTATAATTTTATATATTCTAAATAAACTCTTAAAAAAAATATATATATATATATATATATATATATATATATATATATATATATATATATATATATATATATATATATATATATATATATATGTATATATATATATATGTATATATGTTGTTTTTCTTTTTATATTTTTGTATATTTTTTTTATATTTTTTAAAAACGTATATTTTTAATAAAAACTTAATAAAACTATAATAAAAACTTTTTTTTTCTTCTTATATATAGCGTTGCACTTCCGGTGTTTAAGCAAGAAGTCCCCGGCAGCGGCACCAAAAATACTTGATGTGTGCGAGGCGTACTAGGAAATAGTTATATTTTTACAAGGAAATACTATTAAATACGATACAATTTTACACAAGATATTTATCTATTTATAGAATGGATATACCTAAACCTTGCAACAACACTTATAGGCAGTGTACCTAATCGTACAGTAGTGTAGTTTTTAGTAAGTTTGGTTCGTTCCACAGGGATCTTAGCCAAGTTTAACGCTATATTTTTAACTTATGATTGTAAAAATACAAAAATATATATAAGTAGTATTATTATTATAAAATGGGGTTTTTACCGTTTAATGACCGGTTTGTCGATTTTAAAACTTAAGTCGCAGTTAAAACCTAATGTAAAATATTAAATATATAAAAGAATTAATTTAAAGCGTAAAGTAAATAACGATAATGAAATTGCGATAAATAAAAATGCAATAAATAAAATAACGGTAAATAACATTGCGATAATTAAAAAGTACGATAATTAAAATGACAATAAATAAAAGTGCGATAATTAAAAGTGCAATTAAATATGAAATAAAGGAATTAAATATGAAATAAAGGAATTATGCTTATTTAAACTTCCGTAATCATGATGTTTGACGTGTTGATTTTAGTTTATTACCATGGATTAATTGTTCTTTGTCCTGGATTATTCGATATGTCCATACGGATTTGTCCATAATAGTCCATCAGTCATAATCATAAAGTGCGGAAGTCTTCGTCAAATTATTCTTATTCCCGAAGTCAAATATTCCAACTAATTGGGGATTCGAATTGTAACAAGGTCTTAATACTTTGTTTAATGAATACACTAGGTTATCGACTGCGTGTAGACCAAGGTTTTACTACTTTGTTAACAATTACACCAATTACCCTTGAATGTAATCCACCCCTGTTTCAACAAGTCTATTAACTATTAATCCAGTTCCGTGTCCGGTAAAATGAAAAATTATTGGTATTTATAGATATCCCGCCCACCGTGCCCCAGTCAAGCGTATGTGGTTATATATAAATACGTCAAATTATAATTCAATATATTAAACTAACGAGGTATCATTCAGTTAATATAAAACCCATTAATAGCCCATAGTCTAATTTCCACAAGTGTCGTTCTTTTATCCAAACCCCAATTATGGTACAAAGCCCAATTACCCAATTTTAATATTTAGCCCAACATCACGATTACTTCGGCATTAAATAAGCATAATAATAACTTAGCTACGAGACATTAAATTAAAAAGGTTGAACATAACTTACAATGATTAAAAATAGCGTAGCGTTACACGGACAGAATTTCGAATTACACCCTTACAACATTCGCTAACATACCCTTATTATTAGAATTTAAAATTAAAATTAAAATTATAATTAATATATATATATATATATATATATATATATATATATATATATATATATATATATATATATATATATATATATATATATACGTTGAGATTGAGGAGAAGAAAAAGATGGTGTATGTTGCTCAAAACTGCGAAATTTATAGGCATGTGGCCTGGTACCTACTGCCATGCGATCGCATGGATATCTCTCATCCAGGCCATGCGATCGCATGGCCTGCTTTTCCAGGTCACATGTCTTTGTTTGCATTCTGCCGACGGTTAATATATATATATATATATATATATATATATATATATATATATATATATATATATATATATATATATATATATATATAATTTTAAGAATTATTTAAATATTATATTATATTTATGTGGATAGTTGACTTGTAATTCTTAGTCCGTTGCGTTGATCGTTGAGAGTTGACTCTGGTCCCGGTTTCGGATTTTCGAACGTCCTTGCGTACAATTTAATATCTTGTATTTTGCGTTTCGCGTCTTGTACTCTTGTAATTTTGAGAAGTTTCTCACCAATAATTTGAACCACTTTGATTGTAATTTGTACTTTTGAGCTTTTTGGTCGTTTGCTTCTTCAATTCGTCGAATCTGTCTTTTGTCTTCACCTTTTATTATTTAAACGAATATCACTTGTAAATAGAACAATTGCAACTAAATGCTTGTCTTTCTTGAGGGATAATGCTATGAAATATATGTTCGTTTTTAGCATTATCAGTATCCGTTCACCAAAGAATAACCATTTTCATTCAAATTTAATTTCATATTCGGATTTTGACCGATCAAAATCCAAGTCAAGATTTAACAGAAGACATCACTTTTAGATTCCTACATCTTTTAAAGCCATACTTTGAAATCAAAACTATGCCAGATCCATTGGCGTATTATTACCGAAAATAACTTTACAATACCTTTCCAAAATTAGCCAATTTTGTCACAGCTCCAGCAAATCAACTTCGACTTTCATTCGGATTAGCCTTATTATAACTTCGATATATAAGTTTACCACTTGATTTCATCCTAAACAATCATTCATATCTTGACAATTACCATCAGCGTTTAATCATCTAAAAACACAATTCTCTTGAAACCACCTCGGATTGATAACCGATGATTCAGATATGGTAGCATTAAATGCAGAGGAAACGGTAAAATTGTAGATGGCCTAAATGGCCAAGAGTTTGATGATAAAGAATGGAGTGTTGGGAACGCTCGATAGAAAATTTGGTACTGAAAAACGGATTGAGCTAACCATGAAGGAGACCAAGGACAAATACAAGGACCAAACCCTATATTCAAAGAATCCAGGTAATTCTGGATCCGCCGAAATCTTTAGAGAATATCTTGTTTCGAAGACATGTTAAAATCTTGCGAAAAATTTTTCTTCATCAACTTTCGAACTTAGAAATTCCAAAATATCATCACAAATATCTTCGATATTTCTGAAGATATTTTTATAAATATTCTCGTCCAAAAATATATACCTCTTCGTGCTATCTGTATTCCATTATATTGGAAACTTCTGTAAAATCTAAGTATAAATTATGAATGAATTGTGGAGAAGTGTTGGGAATTGAATCATGGGTTAGTATAATATAATGACGCCTGGCCAACGTGATTATATTATAGTAAGTCATGCTGAGTTTCTAATGAAACGTGATGATGGTTCACAGTAGATCATACCATCATCACGTGTCATGTTACATAACTCTTTCATTCTATTTAACCTCCGAACATACCAAGAAAAATATATTCTTGATAGTTCTATCTTCTGTAATTCTGGTAATTTAACCAATCAAATCGTGCTATTACAATTCTTCTGCTTAGTATATTATGATCATTCAAAATTT
This sequence comes from Rutidosis leptorrhynchoides, assembly GCF_046630445.1. Lineage (NCBI taxonomy): Eukaryota > Viridiplantae > Streptophyta > Magnoliopsida > Asterales > Asteraceae > Rutidosis > Rutidosis leptorrhynchoides. The sequence continues at coordinate 495,598,469 of NC_092334.1, read as the reverse complement.
CACACATATGAATTCTGGACCATTATTCGCTTGACTTGGATTCGGGAAGAGAAAACAAGAGCATGGAGCTCTGAAATATAAAGGAAAATATAAAGCCGCTCACAAACACAAAAATCATAAACCGTGTATATCAATGTGTATAGCAACATAAAGACACGGGAGAATTAAAAACACTATAACCCCAAGGTAATCATAAACGTAAATAGATTCCTCTGGTGGGAGTTGGAATAGAAGAATGATTGTTGCGATAGTCAGAATGAGGTTAAGAACCAGAGTTGGGTTAAGCATATTCACAATCATTGAAAGTATGGATCGAGAAAGAAAGTATTGGAATGGAGAAAAAAATGGAACGAAAGAAGTTCATTTATAGTGAAAATACCAGGCAAAGCAATCGAGACAAATAATCGCATTTAATTATAGAGATCTTAATTTCCATAAATCCTGAAGAATCAGATCTTATAGATTTCCAAGATTTTCTTTAAATTCCTTGAATTCCAGAATTCAACCAAGACAACGTCAAAAGATTAGACGCACCTTATTTTCTAAATTCGAATGTGACTACGTCAAAAGTAAGACGAATCTTAAATTCCTTATTCCGTTCTTTTGTAATAGCTTCAGCCGTACGCATCGAATAATCGAATTATTTTATCCATGATACTCAATGTTGATAAAATTCTATTTTCAACTTGTACTAGTCATGATAACGTTTTTATTGTTATCCATGACAACCCTACTCAAATTTTGGGACGAAATTCCTTTAACGGGTAGGGTAGGTACTGTGACGACCCGGGAATTTTTGACCAAATATAAACCTAAAATTTATATGTTTCCGACACAATAAGCAAAGTCTGTAATATTGAAGTCTCAAAAATTTTGAACTATTTCATATATGCAAATACCCTTCGACCGTTTCCGACGATTCACGAACAATTAATTATTGAATGAATGTGTATATATATATATATATATATATATATATATATTGTTTTTAATCATAATTATTATTAGATTGTAATATATAAATATTAAATATTCTATTATATATATTACATAATTATAAAGTATTACATAATAAATAGTATGTAATATTAATTACAAGTAAAAAATATGATTGTTGTATTAACACTAATCTTATTATTATTACTTTTATTATTATTATTATTATCAATATTAGTATTATTAATATTATTATTTTCAATATATACCATAGATACGAAGTTGATATATATATAAATTATTATAACTGTTATCATTAAAAATCATTTTTTATGATGATCATTATTGTTAATATTATTATTATTAATAATTAAAAATTAATATTATTATTAATAAATTTATATTTATTATTAGAAATAAAATTACAAAGAATCATATATACGAAATCAGTTCCCAATCACTATCCTACTGTGTTTAAATTTTGTTCCTGTCTGTTAAGGCAAATGAATCGAATCCTTTAATACCATAAGAAAAACAATCAAACATAAAATTAGTTAAGGATCACTTTAACTATTATTTTCTTTCTATACCTGCAATAATCTTCCCTGTCGACCATCTCCATAAGATTACAAACAATTTATATAATATGAATTAGTTAAATACAAGAGTTGTTGGAAATTAAACTGTTAGGGTATCGATTTCTATTTTGTATCAACATCAATTGCTATTTCATCTGTCCTTCCTGTCTGTGTAATTGTACCTGATGGCATAAATTTCTCAATGCCAGCAACACTGATCAAATCACCTTTACTAACTCCACAATACTACTATAATCAAAACGTATTCAAATCAGAATCCTCACCCATTTACTAGTACGGTTCTCGTTAGTAATCAAGAACCAAAAACACATACCACACAAACATAACTCAACCATCACCACCTTGCCTCTCTCTACAATCCTTTATCATGAAACCCTCGTAAACCACACAACAATGTTATTCACTACTGCTGCACTAGTTCTTATTTCCATTACAAGTTACTTTCTTCAAACATCACTTTCCATCACTATCGTGATACTCCATCACAACCACCACCTTAAATTGCCACCATAAAATCATAACCCGTTAAAGACTCACCACCTTGAACTTTCAATCGACACCACCATCTTCTTTCGAAAACCAAACCTGCTGCTACCTCCTGTGCTACTGCTACTGCCGTTACTCTTTTCATTGTTTTGATCAACCATACATCACCACCATTAATTGATCACCTGCATTTTTTTCTGTTGCCTTTTCTTGCTGTGTGATCAGCCGGGACAACCACCATATCTATCTCTCTTTATTTATATATCTCTCTCCATTTTCTTTCTCTTATTTCCTGTTTTCTGAATTACACCAACACATTCTATTACAGCTTGATTACTACAACTGCTACTACTTCTGTTTTCCTGTCGAATAAACCCAAACCAAACAACCTACTGTTCTCTTTTATTTATGTTTTTAATACTGTAACGAGGAAGATGGATGAAGAAATGTTGAATATTTTTAAGATAGCACGAGATATATAAGAGTGATCATGTTAAAATAAAAATGATTGATGATGTCCTACAATCTGTTTTCTTTACTCGATAACCTTTAATCAATCAATACCCACTCACAATAATTTATTTGATAATGAAATTACAAAGGTGAATGATACAGATAAGTGACGTTCCTGTTTAATATCTGGACGAATAAGGCTCTTTTAACTTGTGCAAGTGGATCGATGATAATGATAATTGTATGATGGTAGGGTAAATTTATCGATAATGATAAGTTGTTGTTGTTGCTTTTAACGACACAAGTGGGTAATGAAGACCCCACTCAAAAACCTAATATGATGCGGAGTATCTGTTTGTTATTTTTTTTAAGCCATCGAATAATTGTTTTAAAGAGGGCCGTGAATTGCTCTAGAGATTGGGTCCTTAATTGGTAATTGGATTGGTGTAACATGGGTTTATTAAATTGTTGTGTGGCCAAGACGATGAGCTGTTGTTCCTTCTATTCACGTCCATTAGGTTCAATCTCCATCGAAATCTTTATATTGCTCCCCACTAGCTAACAATGGTGGGTACCAACGTGGTCTATCTGATTGGAAATCAAATTGTGGAGGTTACGTTGCGTCTAGTGGGTACCAAGGTTGGTCCCTTTCAAGTTACGTAAATACTCCTGGTAAACCCTCATAAACCGAAAACCTTGGATATTAAATAGGTTGATTTTGTATTTTGGGCTATGCACATCGGGTAAATGCAACCGTCACCTTGTTGGGTTTTAGGATACTTGGACTTCTATTAATAGGCTTTGATATAAATAAGCATGTTGTTAAGTGGGCTTGACTAAATATATATGTTGAGCTGTCATATATTTCCTTTTTAAATGGACAGTGAATTTTATTGGGCCTATAAGAAACCCGTAGTCCACGAACAAGGATAGCATGATATTGTTTTGGTACGTAAATAAGCAATAGCAGCAACCTTGTATCTCTTTTCCTTAGGCTTTGTCAACTGGTTGACTACTAAATGGTTTGGTAGATCCTATATTTTATGGATGATGATGATAATGATATAGATGATGATTTGATAATCATAAAGATGATGTTTGGTATTAACGACGTGATCATGGTGATTATGACCATGAAGATGATTATGATAATGATAGCGAAAAATAAGATGATGAATGATGATGATAACCGGATGAATTAATGATGAGGTTGTGATATAGAAAATGAAATCTATATCGGGTTTAATATATTTAAGTTGTTCTTTAAATAAGAAATGAATGGATGGAGTAATGGTTAAGAGATGTTTTGGGTTTGCAGGAGGTTGCGGGTTCGAGCCTGGGATTTGGCAATTTATTTTTTTAAAAGAAAAAGAAGAAGTAGAAACAGAAAGAACGAGTTATATATAAATTTAGGTGATATTATTTCAGAAAAATTGAAACGGACGAATGGTCAAGGATGTTTTTGGGTTAGCGGGACGTCGCGAGATCAAACCCGGACTTGAGCATTTTTTTTAGGGAATACTTCTTGAGGTAGTTACTTATTATTATTATTATTATTATTATTATTATTATTATTATTATTATTATTATTATTATTATTATTATTATTATTATTATCATTATTTACATTTATTACTATTAAATATTATTAATAAGTATTATGAGTATTAAGAATTAGGATCAAAATTATATAAGTTTATTATTTATTATCATTTTCATTAAAATTAATATTTTTATTATCGTTATTATTATTTTTATTATTAATATTAGTATTAACATTATTAATAATATTTTTATCATTTTTAATATTATTACTATCATGATTATTACTTTTACCATTATTATTATCACAACTATATTATTAATATTATCAATATTACTATTAATATTATTATTATTACAATAAAAGTTAGTTATATAAAGATATACTTAAGAAAACTACCTTTTTATAAATTATTTATTTAAAGTATATTAAGTAAATATATTTAAGTTAATAATGAAACACATGAATTACTAAAAATAACAGTTATATTAATAATAATAATACATAAATTTATTTGACTTCAATTATATGTGTTAATATATATATACATGGTATAGGTTCGTGAATCCGAGGCCAACCATGCATTGTTAAATGTCGTCATATGTATTTTTACTACAAAATACAGTATGGTGAGTTTCATTACTCCATTTTTAAATACTTTTGCAATATATATTTTTGGGACTGAGAATACATGCACTTTTATAAATGTTTTACGAAATAGACACAAGTAATCGAAACTACATTATATGGTTGAATGATAGAAGCCGAATATGCCCCTTTTTGCTTGGTAACCTAAGAATTAGTAAACCAGTCTACTAATTGACGCGAATCCTAAAGATAGATCTATGCACCTAACAAACCCCATTCTGGAATTCGGAATGCTTTAGTACTTAGAAATTATCATGTCCGATGGGTGTCCCGGAATGATGGGGATATTCTATATGCATCTTGTTAATGTCGGTTACCAGGTGTTCAATCCATATGAATGATATTTTTGTCTCTATGCATGGGACGTATATTTATGAGAAATAGAAATGAAAATCTTGTGGTCTATTAAAATGATGGAAATGATCGATTATGATAAACTAATGAACTCACCAACCTTTTGGTTGACACTTTAAAGCATGTTTATTCGCAGGTATGAAAGAAATCTTCCGTTATGCATTTGCTCATTTTAGAGATATTACTTGGAGTCCTTCATGACATATTTCAAAAGACGTTGCATTCGAGTCGTTGAGTTCATCAAGATTATTATTAAGTCAATTATAGTTGGATATATTACAAAATGGTATGCATGCCATCAACTTTCGATGTAATGAAAGTTTGTCTTTTAAAAACGAATGCAATGTTTGTAAAATGTATCATATAGAGGTCAAATACCTCGCGATGTAATCAACTATTATGAATCGTTTATAATGTATATGAACGGGTCCTTTCAAACCAAGCATTCCTTAGTGTTGGGAAATGTTTCTACCGAGCCATGAGAATGGGCTTTGGTGTTCGGTTGTTAAGCGCGTGCTTGCTTTCGTGTTGAAGTTGATGAACCATGAGGTTTGACGGGTGGATAGAACCCTAAAGATTGAGTGTTTGATCTCAATGTATGTTGGTAATGGAGTCTACATGGTGCGGTGTTAGGTGCCTCTTTCATACCTACTAGCGTGGTATTCGACTCCGATGGTATTGCGATTACATTATACTTAGGATACCGGAGCGAAACCCTTAGGTACATGAGTGACTAGGTGAGAATTTGATAAGCTAGAGCAATCGGAAGATTGCAAGATTTGACTTTGTGTAATTGTGGCAAACTCTTCGTTCGGATGTTTAAGGATATGTTAAAATCCTTCGTGTGCTCAAGGTTGGAGCATGGTATTGTGATGTGGTTATGGAATGGAGTTCTAAGTGGGGGAGTTTGAACCCTCGCACGAAGATGTTCTAGTGTATTGATATTAGACGATGCTCGTATGGATTCGGAGCTAGCGTTGAGACCTATGTTAGTCGATTGTAGTAAAAGTACAATTTGGAATAGGTTGTACTTATGGTTTTGGATTTAAATTATCACCGAAGTGGTAATGTGGTGAATCTCATTTAGAGATAATGGACGTGTTTGACGAGCAAGTGAGATCCCTCGATTAAGGGGTGTGCGTGTCGGATTCTCTTCTAGAGAATTATTGTTTTGTGCCTATGTGCGGTATGGGCGGTTCTTGCTCGATTGTGTTCGCGTCGTGTATGCATACATATGATTCGCGTACGTGTATGATGGATTTACTTAGGTGGGTTAGTCACGGTGTTAAGACACCACCTGGTGGTTAGTGTTACGTGGTGTTAAGTATACTAATGGATAATTGTTTGGGGGTGGATGGTTAGTGTAATCTGCTAGGATTCACTATAGTGTAGCAGTGCGCGATCTTACACTACTCATTTTGATCGAGACCAAAAGAGTGTGTGTTGATGGTTAGTGTATTCCGTTAGGATTCACTATGGTGTAGCAGTGCGCGATGTTACACTACTCGTGGTATGAGGCCAAAAGAGCGTGTGTGATTGGTGGGTTATGGCCGTTGACGTGGTCCGCTAACTTCATCAAGGGAGTCGTGTTATATCGGTAAGGTATAACGTATCGGGAAATGCGAGTACCGATGGGGAATGGGAGTACCATTCCTGTGTTGAGATTTGGGAGGTGGATCACGTGTGGATGCGGATTCATGATGACGCGTGTAGTTCGGTCATCTTATTGTGGAAGTGAGTCTCGTGTAGTTCGAATTCACAATGACACGTGTGGGTGCGGTCATTATATTGAGGAAGTGAGTCTCGTGTAGTTCGGATTCACAATGACACGTGTGGATGCGGTCATTCTATTGGGATAGTGACTCTCGTGTAGTTCGGATTCACTATGGCGCGTGTAGTTCGGCCAATCCCGATTGTTGTTGCGGTGGAGGTAGTGAGTCGCGTGTGGTGCGGATTCACTAAGGCGCGTGTAGTTTTGGCCAGCCTTCATGTGGTTTGTGTTGAGAACTATTGGTTATTTTATACATCAATGGTGGGGTCGTGAGGACTATGTTGCGTGATTAGTGATGCGATATCCGTGTTTCGCTCACATGTTGTTACGGGTGTGACAATAGTTTATTTTGCACACCTTGGGATTTGCGTTGCCATAGTCGTTTTGGACGCTAGCGAATTTAGTCATTTGCTTACGACTTTATGATAGTTGCGTATTGGGTGTGGCGCACTACAAGGGATGTTAGTGGTAAGCGTATCCGTAAGGATTCGTTTTTGTTCGGTCTTCATCGTTTCGGGTTGTTGACCTTAGGTTGAAACTTGGTTGCTATTAGCATTGTACTTGGTAAGGGTACGCTAAAGGGTTGATATCTCGTTACGAGATTGGTTGAGTTTTTCCCGATGTGAGGGATTGAGCAAGTTTTACTGCTCGGATTTGTGGATTTTAATAAATCGCGAGTGACGATTTAGTTGTTAAAGGTGCCTCTTTGAGAAGAATTGCCTAGAGGAGTTGGAAGAATACGTTGCGATTCCGTGTATTCTAAGTAGACGTTATAGATTTCGGATGTTGTGTGCATTGCATGTTCCGGAATGCGTGCATGTGTATAATTGGTAAATGAAATAATCTTCGAGTTTATGATAATTGTCGTAGAAGTCGGTTTGGAACGTATGTTTGAAGACCATTGAGTGTGGGTCCGATCATTTAAGTGATGAGGATCACGAGGACGTGATCAATTCTAAGTGTGGGAGAGTTGTAAGACCCTAATATTGATTGTACATAGAGTATTTATGGTGTACTTAAGTGGGTGAAGCGTGGAACAAATTATTAAACTGGCAGGCTGTTCTGACCTCGGTGCGCGCCGCGCAAGGTCAAGGGTGCGAGCCGCGCACCCCATCTGGGACAGTTTTCCTGTTTCGTTTTAATTAGAGTTAATGATGGGCTTTTTGGCTTTTCACTTGAGGATGGATCTGAGAGCTTATCAGCTGGTTTGGATCCAATTTTGGATCACTTTCACATCCATTCAACACTCTCATTCATTCTTAGAGAGAGAGAGAGTTCTAGAGAGAGAATCGAGGTTTTGGAGAAGAAGAAGCTCAAATTGATCAAAAGCTCGAGTATTAAAGTTGTTCACCTCGTTCCTAGCTACATTTTGGTTGTTGTGGTAAGTTCTAACTCCGAATTTCAATGTTTGATTTGATATTCAAAGCTAGGGTTTTATCTTGATTTGTAGAGAAACCCATTTAAACTCTTGAAGTGAGTTCATTGATGCTAGTAATCGGGTTTATTGTTGTTGTTGGTGGGTTTTGGGTTGAAAACTGACTTGGCCATGATTTAGGACTTAGAATTGGGTTTAATCACTAGGCTTGGTGATTATGAAAGTGTTGGAACCCATTTTAGTGTATTTGAAAGACTAATTTTGAATTGAGTCAAAATTAGGGTTTATGGGTGATTTTGAGAATGATAAGTGCTTAACACTTGTGTTTGAGTTTAATTGGAGTATTAGGACCATTTTCACTTGTGTTAGTGATTATTGGTTAGTTTGGGCGCGTTTTGTGCTTGGAAGTGCAATTGTCGAAATTGCACTAAGTGTCGTTTTGAGTTGGTTTGTAAACCCACTCTAAGTGTGATAGTTGTATTGTGATATTGGAATAGGTAGATTCCATCAGCGAGTTGCGGATTATTTGGTAGCATTCATCAAGACGACAAGGTGAGTGTTAATATCCTATGTGCATATGTATGTGTAGGATGGGTGCGGGTCAGGTGAAGTGGTTCTCGGTTATAGAGCTCACTTAACATATAGGTGGATTTGATGGACTTGTGTAATAGGTCCAATTTTGGTTGACCACCTTTGGCGAGGTGCACACTTTGTGTGTAAGTTATCACATATGCTTGTGATGTGGATTATACAACCCCAATGGCGAAGGGTTGGTATTGAGTTGTGATTGAAGAAGTGGATCACGTGTGGATGCGGATTCACGATGACTCGTGTGGCTCGATCATCTTATAGAGGTAGTGATCTCGTGTGGTTGCGGATTTACTAAGGCTCGTGTAGTTCGGCCAACCTCGATGTTGTTGTGGTAATGAAGATAGTAGTCTCGTGTGGATGCGGATTTACTATGGCTCGTGTAGTTCAGCCAAATCTTCATTGTGGTAATTGACTTTTGGTATTGGGTTAAGGGGTTAACCTTGGGCGTTGTACGCTTTATTGTTATATATATCGTTGTATCTTTGTGATGTAGCTAACCCTCCGGGTGTAGCTTGTTGGGGTCATTCATATCGTCGTTGGTGAACTTACTTTGTTGACTTTTTAGCTTGTGTATAGCGACCGTACAGTATGCTAGTTTAGCTTGCCTTATACTTGGATGCTCCAGTATGTGTTATTTGATTATTTGTGTGGCGTGTCCATTTTATGCATATATATGTATGTAGCATATTCTCACTCACTAAGCGTTAGCTTACCCTCCCGTTGTTTACATTTTTATAGATTTGCATGGAGACGGTGGCTCGGGTAAGCGTGGGAACTAGTGGACTCGCGTATGTTGCTTTAGAAGACGTGCTTTGGATTGATTAGGATTGGGTAGCGTATCCCCAATCGCCATGCTCGGTCTTTATTTTGTGTTAAAAATGTTGTGGTCATAAACTTGCATTTTGTACGAAAGTCGTAAAATGGCCGATGTGGGCTCGGTGTCGTAAAACTCATTTTATTATTGGAACGTGTTAGTTTTACTTATTATAACGTGTTGTGAAAACCATTTCATCTAAAAGTATCGGGAAGTGGGAAATCATTAAACGAAAAATGGAAAATCCGGACAGAAGTTGTTGGGCTCTGTGCGCGCCGCGCACAGCAAGGGTTGCGCGCCGCGTACCATTCTGTAAATAAAAAAAATTGCGTATTCGGTTGGATAACGGGTTGGGTCGTTACATATACATAGAGCCTCATACTTTAGTCATGATTCAAACCATGATTAAAACATCACAGTGAGTATACTCGTGAACTTATACTTTCTCTCGTACAAGTGAATGGTCAAACCCTTCACTTGCATCATTTACATCTTTTGTTCGAACAAGTAATGGTTAACCCATCACTTGTATCATTAACACTTACAACCTGTACAAGTGATAGTTAATCTATCACTTGCATCATTTCATTTCTTCCTTGTACAAGTAATAAGTCAAACTTACCGCTTGCATCATTAGCACACTTTATGCATCAATTCACAATTAAGTATAACATCCTAAGTATTACATTTTCGTATGATCATAAATGACCTCTTACACGTATGCAATCCAGAACATTTGTGACCACACCATGCCCGCCCATATTACCACTTATACAACTCACCTTGACCTTCTTGAAGACTTGATAGCTTTCCTTGACCTTCTCTTGTATTAGCACCTCAAAACTCTAACTTGAAACTAGTAAGGATAGATAAAGAACAACTACTTTCTTGCTTCCTTATGCTTTAGACTACCTCAAATTACTTGAACTCAAGCCCAAACAAGATTAATTTGCAAGTTGAAAGAACCCTAATTTGGTATAGAGACTAGTCGTGTGTATGTGTGTGTTCTAAAAATCTCTGGAACAAAATATGACTAACCTCCTCAATTCCATTTCTTTTATTAGTTTAATTTTTACTAGATTGACATAATTAGTCCCTCTCCATCACCTTCTAGCTTAAGAGGTCCTAATTCCTTTTAACTGACTTAACCTTCTTTACTTTTTATATTCATAGTCCTTTTGAGTAATACATAATTCATGATTATTTAATTCATTTAACTTACTAAATATAATATAAACTGATAATTAAAATTACCTTAACTTTTGGGGCATTACAACTCTCCCCCTGTTAAACTGTTCGTGTCCTCACGAACCATTCTTGATGCACTGACGGGAAGTAAGTCATCAACCATTCTTCTGGTTCCCAAGTGTATTCGGAGCCCTTTCTAAATTCCCACTGGATCTTCAGTAAGGTAACCGTCTTATTTCTTAAGTGTTTAACCTTGTGGTCTAAAACTTTCACTGGTTTATCGGCATATCTCAACTTATCATCAACCTCTATTTCATTCAATGGTACATAGGTTGCCTCATCCGCTAAACACTTCCTTAACTGTGACACATGGAAAGTGTTATGAATAGTACATAGCTCCTCAGGCAAGGCTAGCCGATAAGCTACCTTCCCAACTCTTGCTACTATTTCAAACGGTCCAATAAACCTCGGACCAAGTTTACCCCTTTTTCTGAAACAAATAATACCCTTCCATGGAGAAACTTTCAACATCACCTTATCTCCTACTTGGAACTCAATGGGTCTTCGTCTTTTATCAGCATATGATTTCTGTCGATGTTGGGCCATTTTCAACCTTTCCCGAATTTGATTTATCTTTTCTGTGGTCTGGAGGTGTAACACCCGTTTTTCAGTTACACGTTATTTCGAGCGTCTTTCGAAATACGAGGCATGTAAGTGTATATTTGGATCCCAAATAAAGTTGGAGTTGATGTTCTAAAACCTTACCATTGGATAGTAAATCTCATTACGTTTCCAACGATATTTGATTCGTCGAAAACGGAGTTACGGTTTGAAAGTTACGACCAAAACAAGTTCAGTTTCAGACTCAGTTCATTGGGACTCCGTCCAGACTTCAGGACGCCGTCCAACAATGAAGGTTAGGACGCCGTCCAATCTTTTTGGACGCCGTCCAAAGTGCCTGACAGGCCAGCAACTGTATTTTAAAGGTTTTAAAAGAGGGTATTTGAGTCTTTTCACTTGGGGGTCGGTTTTGAGCCATTAAAACTGATCCACTCTCATTCTTATCCCCATTTCACCATCTCAAACACTCTCATCAAACCGTAGTGAGAGAGAGAGGTTCTAGCAAGAGAGAGTTGGGGATTTGGAGAAGAAGAAGTGTGATTCGGGTCGGGTCTCGAGGGTTAAAGTTGTTCCTTTCGTTCACGGCTACATTTTGGTAGTATTGGTAAGTCTCAACTCCGAATTTCATTGTTAAGATTCTTGTGTACATTTAGGGTTTGAGCTTGTTATTTGTAAAACCCTTTTAGATGATGAAGAGGGTTTATGGAAACCCACTATTTTGATATTTTGCGGGTTTTGGGTTGGTTAATGATTTAAGCATGTTTAAGGTTTGTAAGTGGGGTATAATCACTAGTATTAGTGATTTTAGGAGTGTTGGAACTTGTAAGACCCATTTGGGGGTAAAATGGGTGAATTTGGGTTATGTTGAGATAAGGAAAACCCTAATAGCTATGATCTAGGGTTTGGCCATGTGAATTGAAGTTGTAAGTGTTAAATTGTGTTGGTTAGTCACTAATACACTTGTTAATGATGGAAGAATTGTAAATGGGTCACGTTTGGCTAAATGGTACGTATAAGTGTTGAAATGGGTCAAATGAGTTAAGGTTGACCTAATTGGGTAAAATGGGTATGAAATACCCTAAGTTTGTGTTAATTGGTGTTAGTAGACTTACATCACTAGTTTTAGTAATTAAAGATGAGTCTTGGCCATTTATGGGCGGTTTTGGGTGTAAGTGAGTTACTTAATTCTTTTGGGTCACTAAATGCTCGAGAGTGAGTATTGTGGTTAATTTCACAAGTTGTGTATTGAATGTGTACTTATGTATTAGGTACCTTGCTCGAAGCATACGGAAGTGCTAAATCACCACCGACGTGATAAGGTGAGTGGAATAATTATGCATGTATGTATATAGTGTATTTATTTGTGAATGTTATGGTATGAACCACGAGCCGGTAGTACCATAGCATGTATGTGACGAGTGTGAACCACGAGCCGGTAGCATCGAGTGTGAACCACGAGCTGGTAGCACTATAAAATGAAGTGTGAACCACGAGCCGGTAGCACTATAAAAGAGTATGACTCGAATGCGTATGGTGTGAACCACGAGCCGGTAGCACCATAGTGCTATGGTTAACCATATGGTATTGTGTATGTGTTGTAGTGTAGCATGTTATATTGTTTGAGTATATGCTATTGGTTATGCTAGCTTATGATATTGGAGGTTATTAGCTTGATACTTGAGATGGTTTGCTAATTATGTTGCTAGCATGTATGCGGTATGTGAGTAAGTGTATGCAAGTAGGTACATTATATATGTATATGTATAATTATTGCATTCACTAAGCGTTAAGCTTACCCCTCTCGTTGTTTACCTTTTACAGGAATTGTGATTGTGATGATAGCTAGTTGTAGACTAGATGCGTAGGAGCGCTTGGGCTCGATGGGGTAGCTTTTTGGAGTTTTGGACGCGGATTGGGGATTTGGTAGTCCCCGGGATTATGCTCTTGGTATTGGGTTAGGTTGTAGAGTCCTAATTCGCCTAAAGAGTTAAATGGGTAGAAATCGTTACATTATTTGTAAAATGGGTCATTGTGGGCCCGGTGTTGTAAAACTTATGTTTATTGTGGAAATCTCTTAGTTTTACTTAATATGATGTGTTGTGAAAGTCGTTTCGTTTTAAAAGTGTCAGGAAGCGGGTTTTCCACTCGCGTGAAATTGAAAAACTGATCAGTCCACTTTAGTTCATTTGGACGTCGTCCAAATGCTTGGGACGCCGTCCTGTCTTTCAATACTGGACGCCGTCCAGATACACTTCCATACAAATTTTTTTTAAGGCGTATTTTTGGTAAAATGATGTCGGGTTGTTACAAGTGGTATCAGAGCATAGTCTAAGGGAATTAGGTGACCTTGGAATAGGTGCCTAGTCTTAGACTTATTGACAGTGGTGCGTTATTTACGAGACTTGTAGGAGTACGGGTCGGATTGAGATTTGTTAGTGCCTTAGAGTAGGTGACTAACTAGGACTAGTGCTTGTCCAATGTGGGATTATGTGGGGCCTTATTTCGCATGTAAATTAGTGCCTTAGATTGCTAGTACCTAAGGTAAGTAGGCGAACTTGGACGTTGTTTTAGTGATAGTCACCTAGGATGCAGGTTGACTTGTTGTTGCGGTGTATTTGTGTACATTAATTATTATATTGTATATAGGTGTATATATACAGGTATCTTTTGTGCGGTATCCTAGGGACGAATCTATTGGAGAGATTCGTATGTTTGGCGGTTTTGAGTGATCAAGTTCACTGTAAGGACTTTGGTCATTCGGGTTCTAGGAGTTATCGCGTGTTATTTTGTGTGAATGTTGCGTCAGTCCGGGTAAAGTACTTTGCATGACCATGTGGAAATGGTAAGGTACGCATTTGTAATAGTGACCGATCACCATTATTACGAAAGTGTATCTTGACACCAAGCATGACATGACGAGTACCGAACAGAGGAAACGTGGCATGGTTGGGGTAGATTCGGTATAAATGAGGAATCTTTATTGGTTCCTAGGTGATAGTTGTCTCGGGTGATGTGCTTGTAGTCACATCGGGTTCGTTGCGAGTCGAGAAGTGTTATGGTGGATTTGTTTAGTTAAGTGAGTGAGCAAACTCGCGAGTTTTGGTGCGTACTTAGTCACCCTATATAGTGGGTGCACTATTAAGATTGTCATTGGTTGTAGTTATATATCGTAACTTGGATGACCGAGTTATGTGCGTGCGTGTGTGCGTCGAGGACTTGAATTCCGTAAAGGAATGCGATGAGTCTAATGATTGTAGTTGGGTTACACTCGGGAGAGTGTGTGTGGTTAGAGAATCGTGTTAAGATTCTAGTTGTGAGTCGCCTTGGAAATTGGCGAATCTAGGAATCTTCAGGTCGTTAAACTCATGGGAGTGAGACCCGTATAACGATGACTGTGTTAGTGTGTTGTGGCTTATAATGTAACATTCCTAATGGAATATCCCTTGTAGTAGCGGTTTTATCGAGATGTAGAAGGGTGTAAGACTTGGTGTTCTCAAGCATCTCCTTAGTGTTAGATGAAGGGTTTCGTTAGGCTGTATCGTTTTGGCCTTGGGGAAATTGCGGGTAGCGTGTGATCGCTTGAAACTTTCGATAAGACAATAAATCGTAAGGATGTCGAGTAGGTATGACTTCGGGTCATTATTATAGAGAGATGGGTGACATCGGGTGTATGGAACCTAAGGATCGATTTTCTAAAATTCATTTGATTGTGGTGGGAGTCTGCATGACACTGCGTCAGGTGCCTTTTTATACCTGCTAGTGTAATGTTCAACTCCGGTAGTGGTGTGATCACTTTGTGCTTGGGGTGCCCGTGAGATACCCTTGGAAGCATCGGAGATTATAATAGTGATCTACGTGTGATAGTAATACGACGGTTGCAAAAGTCGAAGTTTAAGAGCATTGTGATGAATACTTCTTATGAAGTGACGGGTGAGCAAATCTTGTTGTTTTTAAGTGATAGACGGGTAGAGATGACCGGTGAGCCGGTGACGGACTTAATGGTCGGTTAGTCCGAAGGATATGATGAAGTGTTGACATTGTGGTGGACGCAATTATGGTGTCGGAATTGGTCACTCTTCTCCATGAGAGTGAGCAATTGTTGAAAAAGTTCGCTGCGTGGAAGGGCGGGTGATCTCGACTGAGATGCACGACTGAGTAAGCGGAGTGCCATATGCCTAGGCTTAGAGGAATATGTAGGACTTTGGTGGAGTTTGCTTTTCAAACAATTAAGGTAGTTAGTTGTGAATTGTGGTATGAATGTGCGATGTCATCGCGTGTACGACGTCTCAAGTGATTGTGCCTGTCGGCTCTGAGAGCTTAAAGTGAATTTGCGGTGAATTGATGTTTATGACCAACGGTAACAATGGTCAGGTGTGACGTGGAATTTCAATTCCGCAAGATGTTATCATCTTGGCGGTGAGAATAGGGAGATAAATCCTAAGTGGGGGAGTTTTTACTGTCGCCCGAGGAAAACTCCAGTGGTGTTATGTATAGTGAAATGTCGGAGCGTACCGTGCTAAGCCTCAATAGGTATTCGGAGTTCCTAACGAGGAAGAGTGACGGGTTGCTAATGTCGACTCGAGATCGTGCTTTACGATTGTGAGTTACAACTCTGGAATGTTATGCGTGAAGATTGTGATGATGGGATCGAAGGAAGTGTAAGACTTCCTATGTAAGGTGGTCGTGTAGTACCAATGTGCGGTATGAGACCAAATGTGAAGTTTGAGATCCCGGAGTGAGAGAATGAAGTGTTGTTGCGAGTGCTCCCGTAGTGAAAAATCTGGGTTGTCATGAAACCCGGACAGTATAATTGAATGAGAACGAGTTCGATATCGTGGCGAATATCATATTTTCCCTGTCGGGAAATGCAATCGTGAAGATTGTTAGTGGATTATTCCACTTTATGGACGAATGTGAGGCGGAGAGTGTCGATTTTGACTGTCTCACATCGAGACACGCAGATGTTGTTTGTTTGCGAGAGTGTGCTCCCTAGTGATGCGACTGTTAGTTGCATTGAAATGTTGAGACCATCCTTAACGGACGGTCTAGGTAGAAAAGTTCACCCGGCGTGGTGAATATTTTTGTGAGTCGTGTGGCGAATTGCGGAAATTTTGTGATGATGATTCGCCGTTGACGGGATTTTGGTATACGAATAGCTTCTATGCTAGTACTAGGAAGCCGTATTGTATGGTTCAGAGGAGAAACCTTATGACGATGTGTTGATGTTTCGTCTAATTCGTGGTGTATTATTGTCGTCCTGGATTAATCCAGTGACGTATAGTCGTGTGTGGATCGATCGGCGAAAAAGTGGTGCTTCTTAAGTGTTATTGCGGGGTTATTAAAATTTTTTCATTAAAGGAATGATCCGGTGTAGAGTCGGAGGGAGTTTGGTTCTTGGCCTAAAGAATATTCAGGAATGATCGGTCGAGTAGTACGGTTATGAACCGAATGAGTACGAAATTTTAAGGAAGCATGAATCCTTTTCGATTTGGATTAATGTAAGACTTGGTTCGCGGCGTAGTGAATTTAGAAGATCGCATAGGGCGATATAGTTATGGATGACACTTGTTGCGTGTTGCAGCCGTGAGAACTTGAAGGAAAATGTGGTATTTTTCGTATTTCCTAAATGGAAATTCTGGACGTTGAGTGTATGAGATATCGTTTATTGCGGTAGTGCACGCTAGTGATCATTAGCGTGTGGTGGGATGTTAGAATTCACGGATGATGTTATGGATGACGGGCTTGGTTGTGTTTCGTAAGATCGTGAGGCGTGACGACGATGTTTGTCGGCAAATTGTTCTACTCTTAGGACGATTGTGAAGTGTATGGTATGAGTTTGGATACTCGGCGTAGGAGCAACGGTTACGGTTGTTTCGACTCGTGGGTTGATTACCCAATATTGGGGTATTATGATGCGTTAGTGCACGAAGCGAGGATTCAGATGAGTTTACTACTTGTGTGACTCCGCGTTGGAAGCAGAAATGTTCGTGGGAGAAGTGCTTAACTTCTAGTGTTTGTGCGGATCACGAGGACGTGATCCAATTTAAGTGGGGGAGAGTTGTAACACCCGTTTTTCAGTTACACGTTATTTCGAGCGTCATTCGAAATACGAGGCATGTAAGTGTATATTTGGATCCCAAATAAATTTGGAGTTGATGTTCTAAAACCTTACCATTGGATAGTAAATCTCATTACGTTTCCAACGATATTTGATTCGTCGAAAACGGAGTTACTGTTTGAAAGTTACGACCAAAACAAGTTCAGTTTCAGACTCAGTTCATTGGGACTCCGTCCAGACTTCAGGACGCCGTCTAACAATGAAGGTTAGGACGCCGTCCAAGCTTTTTGGACGCCGTCCAAAGTGCCTGACAGGCCAGCAGCTGTATTTTAAAGGTTTTAAAAGAGGGTATTTGAGTCTTTTCACTTGAGGGTCGGTTTTGAGCCATTAAAACTGATCCACTCTCATTCTTATCC
Source organism: Rutidosis leptorrhynchoides (assembly GCF_046630445.1). NCBI lineage: Eukaryota > Viridiplantae > Streptophyta > Magnoliopsida > Asterales > Asteraceae > Rutidosis > Rutidosis leptorrhynchoides. The sequence goes on along the minus strand of NC_092334.1, from coordinate 495,580,616 downwards.
CCATTTCACCATCTCAAACACTCTCATCAAACCCTAGTGAGAGAGAGAGGTTCTAGCAAGAGAGAGTTGGGGATTTGGAGAAGAAGAAGTGTGATTCGGGTCGGGTCTCGAGGGTTAAAGTTGTTCCATTCGTTCACGGCTACATTTTGGTAGTATTGGTAAGTCTCAACTCCGAATTTCATTGTTAAGATTCTTGTGTACATTTAGGGTTTGAGCTTGTTATTTGTAAAACCCTTTTAGACGATGAAGAGGGTTTATGGAAACCCACTATTTTGATATTTTGCGGGTTTTGGGTTGGTTAATGATTTAAGCATGTTTAAGGTTTGTAAGTGGGGTATAATCACTAGTATTAGTGATTTTAGGAGTGTTGGAACTTGTAAGACCCATTTGGGGGTAAAATGGGTGAATTTGGGTTATGTTGAGATAAGGAAAACCCTAATAGCTATGATCTAGGGTTTGGCCATGTGAATTGAAGTTGTAAGTGTTAAATTGTGTTGGTTAGTCACTAATACACTTGTTAATGATGGAAGAATTGTAAATGGGTCACGTTTGGCTAAAATGGTATGTATAAGTGTTGAAATGGGTCAAATGAGTTAAGGTTGACCTAATTGGGTAAAATGGGTATGAAAGACCCTAAGTTTGTGTTAATTGGTGTTAGTAGACTTACATCACTAGTTTTAGTAATTAAAGATGAGTCTTGGCCATTTATGGGCGGTTTTTGGTGTAAGTGAGTTATTTAATTCTTTTGGGTCACTAAATGCTCGAGAGTGAGTATTGTGGTTAATTTCACAAGTTGTGTATTGAATGTGTACTTATGTATTAGGTACCTTGCTCGAAGCATACGGAAGTGCTAAATCACCACCGACGTGATAAGGTGAGTGGAATAATTATGCATGTATGTATATAGTGTATTTATTTGTGAATGTTATGGTATGAACCACGAGCCGGTAGTACCATAGCATGTATGTGACGAGTGTGAACCACGAGCCGGTAGCACTATAAAATAAGATGTGAACCACGAGCCGGTAGCATCGAGTGTGAACCACGAGCCGGTAGCACTATAAAATGAAGTGTGAACCACGAGCCGGTAGCACTATAAAAGAGTATGACTCGAATGCGTATGGTGTGAACCACGAGCCGGTAGCACCATAGCGTTATGGTTAACCATATGGTATTGTGTATGTGTTGTAGTGTAGCATGTTATATTGTTTGAGTATATGCTATTGGTTATGCTAGCTTGCGATATTGGAGGTTATTAGCTTGATACTTGAGATGGTTTGCTAATTATGTTGCTAGCATGTATGCGGTATGTGAGTAAGTGTATGCAAGTAGGTACATTATATATGTATATGTATAATTATTGCATTCACTAAGCGTTAAGCTTACCTCTCTCGTTGTTTACCTTTTACAGGTATTGTGATTGTAATGATAGCTAGTTGTAGACTAGATGCGTAGGAGCGCTTGGGCTCGATGGGGTAGCTTTTTGGAGTTTTGGACGCGGATTGGGGATTTGGTAGTCCCCGAGATTATGCTCTTGGTATTGGGTTGGGTTGTAGAGTCCTAATTCGCCTAAAGAGTTAAATGGGTAGAAATCGTTACATTATTTGTAAAACGGGTCATTGTGGGCCCGGTGTTGTAAAACTTATGTTTATTGTGGAAATTTCTTAGTTTTACTTAATATGATGTGTTGTGAAAGTCGTTTCATTTTAAAAGTGTCAGGAAGCGGGTTTTCCACTCGCGTGAAATTGAAAAACTGATCAGTCCACTTTAGTTCATTTGGACGTCGTCCAAATGCTTGGGATGCCGTCCTGTCTTTCAATACTGGACGCGGTCCAGATACACTGCCATACAAATTTTTTTTTAAGGCGTATTTTTGGTAAAATGATGTCGGGTTGTTACAGGAGGACTACATCTGTGCTCCCTACCTCACGTTGACCCACCTCGTTCCAACATATTGGGGTCCTAAATTTTCTCCCGTAAAACATCTCATACGGGGGCATACCAATAGAGGAATGATAGCTGTTATTGTATGAGAACTCAACTAAGGGTAAATGTGTATCCCAACTGCCTTCAAAGTGTATAGCACATGCTCTCAACATATCCTCGAGCATTTATATCGTACGTTCACTTTGCCCATCTGTTTGCCGGTGAAAGGCGATACTAATATGCAATCTTGTACCTATTTCTTCTTGAAACCTGTTCCAGAACCGAGATGTAAATCGGGTAGCACGGTCCGAAACAATCGACACCGGCACTCCGTGATGCGCCACTACTTCTTGAAAATATAATTTTGATAGCATTTTCCTACAATGAAGCTTCCTTTATTATCAAGAACAAAGCACTTTTCGTCAATCGATCAACAATAACCCAGATTGCGTCATGTTGGCGGGGCGTTCTAGGTAGCTTTGTCACCAAATCCATAGTAATATGCTCCCATTTCCACATTGGTACATCTAAAGACTGGAGTTTACCATAAGGCATTTGATGATCTGCTTTTACCTGTAGACATGTAAGACATTTTTCAACATACCTGACAATATCTCTTTTCATTCCCGGCCACCAATAATCTCTTTTCAGATCTAGATACATTTTAGTAGCACCAGGATGTATTGAATACTTAGATTTGTGCGCTGCATCAAGAAGTTTATCACGGACTTCATTTTGCATCAGAACCCAGATTCGTCTATATCAAAGCTTTAGTTCCCGAGAGTCTTCAACAAATTTCTCTATTTGCCCCTTTACTCCTTCTCGTTGTACAATATCGGGAGTTAATGCTTCATTCTGAGCAACACGAATATTGTCAAGAAGTTGTGGAGTTATCACCATTGCTAAACGTTGTACCTTCAATATCTGATGAGTAGCCTTTCTACTTAAAGCATCAACCACCACATTTGCCTCTTCCGGATGGTAAAGGATCTCACAATCATAATCCTTCACCAGGTCTAGCCATTTCTCTAATGATTATTCAGATCTCGCTGATCACCGAAATACTTTAAACTTTGTGGTCTGTGTAAATCAAAAATTTGACACCATAAAGGTAGTGTCGCCATATTTTCAGGGCAAAAACTACAGCCGCTAACTCCAAATCGTGAGTAGGGTAACGTTTTTCATGAGGTTTCAATTGACGAGAAGCATAAGCTATAACTTTCCCTCTCTGCATAAGTACGCACCCTAATCCTCATTTTGATGCATCACAATACACCACCATATCATCATTCCCTTCCTGTAGCACTAACACCGGGGCTTGAACAAGTTTTTCTTTTAACGTTTGGAAGGCTCTCTCTTGCTTGTCTTCCCATTTCCATGACGCACCCTTTCTCGTCAATTTTGTAAGTGGAGTAGAAATTTTTGAAAAATCTTGAATAAATCGACGGTAATATCCCGCCAATCCAAGAAAACTTCTAATTTCTGAGGGGTTTGAAGGTGGTTCCCATTTCGTAACTGCCTCCACTTTTGCTGGATCAACTTGAATGCCTCGATCATTAATGACATGACCTAGGAATTGCACTTCTCATAGCCAAAATTCGCATTTTGAATATTTAGCATAAAGTCTCGCTTGCTTCAATGTTTCCAAGACTTTCCTTAAGTGCCCATCATGTTCTTCTTCACTTTTCGAGTAAATTAGTATATCATCAATGAACACAATAACAAATTTATCAAGCATCGAACGGCATACTCGATTCATTAAGTCCATAAAGGCGGAAGGAGCATTAGTCAAACCAAATGGCATGACTACAAATTCATAGTGGCCATTCCTCGTACGAAAAGCCGTCTTTGGAACATCCTCTTCTTTTACCTTCAATTGATGATACCCGAACCTCAAATCAATTTCTGAAAACCATCTTGGCCCTTGCAACTGATCGAATAGGTCATCAATTCTAGGCAAAGGATACCTATTCTTGATAGTAACCTTATTCAGTTCTCGGTAGTCTATACACATCCTCAGTGTGCCATCTTTCTTCTTTACAAAGAGAACCGGAACTCCCCAAGGAGAACTACTTAGACATATGAAACCTTTATCTAGTAACTGCTGTAACTAAGTCATCATTTCCTTCATCTCCGATGGAGCTAATCGGTAAGGAGTCTTTGCAATGGGGATGGCCCCCAGAATTAGGTCAATTCGAAACTCAACTACTCTTTTAGGAAGTACACCAGGTAATTTATTAGGAAACACTTCCAAAAATTCATTAACAACGGGAATTTAACTAATTTCAGGAATGACCATAGTATTATCCACCACGTGTGCTAAGAAAGCTTGACACCCGTGTGATAAAGACCGTTTTACTTTGGCATAAGTGCAAATAGGAATAGCACGTCTTGCTCTTTCCCCATGGATTCGAATGACCTTACCAGCTGACGTTCGTACTTGGACCATCTTCTTGTGACACAAGATCACCCCTTCATTAGCTCTAAGCCAGTCCATTCCTACAATCACTTGAAACTCCCCCAATTGAATGGGGATTAAATCTATATAAAACATTACATCGTCTAACACAATATTACACCCTATATACACATCATTAACTAAGACAGTTTTATCTCCAACTACTTCCACATCTAAAGGGTGTTTTAATTTGCTCATAAGTACATTAAGACTCTTACAAAAATTAGAAGAAATAAAATACCTCGAGGAGCCGAAGTCAAACATGACGTTTGCAGGCATAGAGTTTACAATAAAGGTACCTGAGACCATATCATAGGACTCTTTGGCTCCATCAGTCGTGATTTGATAAATGCGGGGCTTCGGCTTGTATGCACCCGTACCTTTTTCTTGCTTAATCACCTTTTTCACTTCACACTTCTGCATATCTTTCTTATACTAAGGGCAATCAGCAAGGAAGTGTCCCTCCTGAAAATAGTAATAACAAGACTTTTCCTTTCTTCTACACTATGCCGCTTTATGACCCACTTTTCCACACTTGTAACAAGCATTCGTTCCCGCCTTACATTCCCCAAAATGATATTTACCACACTTGGGACATTCCTTCACTTCTTTTATACCACTCTTTCCCGACTTAAAGGGTGGTTTCGACTTTTGAAATGACCCCGAATCGTATTTAGCCTTTTTCGGACTAAGGCTTTAAATGTTACTTCCGGATCAGCCGTTCTTTTCATTGCCGCCTTTTTCATAAGATCACGTTCTCGATTTAAGGCCTTATCCATCATATCCGCAAGAGTCTTACAAGCACTCAAGTCAATAAACTCACTAATCTCCGGGTTCAATTTCTCGCGATAATGCTCCTTTAACAAAGTGGGACTTGTCAAATATTCAGGGCAAAATCACGATTTATCATTAAACTCACCATTAAACTCCATCACTGTCTTACTTCCTTGTGAAATATTAAGGAATTCTTGCTTCAGTTTGGCTACTTCTGGTGGTGGGGCAAATTGTCCCATGAACCTTTGTCGAAAGTCGGCCAATGGAATTTTGGATGCCACATCTTTTCCAAGGGACTTTGATAAGAAATCTCACCACTCGTAACCCCGGTCCTTCATTTGGTGGGCAACATAAATCACCTTTAAATGCTCGGGACACGAGCACAACATAAATGTCCCTTCAATTTCATCTATCCATCTTTGACTAATTAGTGGGTTAGTTTGCCCATGAAACAATGGAGGGTTACACGCAGAGAAATTCTTAAACCCGAATCTCTCTTCTTTCTTTACTTTTGGAGCTTCGTGTTCCTTATCCTGAGCACCACTACCCCTTCCCCCTTTTGAATTGGGTACTTGGAGGCAAAGGCCTCTAACTTCGTATCAATCATCGTTTCCATTCTCTTTTCTATTTGATCCAAAAGAACTGGCCCAAACCATTTCAATGCCTTTCCTATTTGCACCGTCAGAATATCTTCACCTTCCATACCTTCATCGCTTTCATTAGTTGATGGTGTGAAGACAAGCTCATCTTCACTTTCTTCTTCTCGATTAGGTGTACATGACGACATATCTTTCTTACTGAAACAATAATTTAACTTATTAAATCTATGTCATTCAATCCATGTCAAATATTAAATTCATAACTTACATCCTAACAAATCACCCATAGTATGTGGTCGCCATGAAATTCTATGTGCACCAAGGTGACATAATGATGTTGGCCAAGCGTCATCACATCACTTTGAGTCACATTTGATTCATTGACAACTCGCACACTTATAAAATGAAACATATCATTCATTCACAAGCACAATTAATAATATTTACATTACATTACATTCCTTTCCTTTCCTAAGGAGCATGGCAACTAACGATTACATCTAACATGCAAGTCTCAAACCGCTTGTTCATTTTATCATTCGGTTTAAGTTTAGAAAATCCTAGAGTGGATTATCCAAGTCTCTTAAACCATAGCTCCGATACCAACTTGAGGCGCCATAAAACCCGACTTCAGAAAAACGACAATTTTTTTTAATACTTCGCGCCATGCCGTAATATTGGATTTTAACCCACAGTTTTCTAACATATATATCATTACTAGATTTTCCAAAATAACATACATTTCATTCATAACTTAGGTTTAACATTTACAAGTCATTAAACATTATAACATAACCATCTTCATAACTCGACATAACAAGTTAAGACATATCAAGCTACATGACATTAACATATACAAACGTCAATATTTGATCAATATTTGACCACTTTGTAAAACATATTTAACCCTTGACAAACTTTGGCGTCTACATAAGCAGTTACCAAAGATATGATCCAAAAGAGGACTTGCATACCACTTACACTAGCCAATGCTCCTCTAATCCTTGATAGGTTCCTTACCCTCCCGATGCCTGCGAGTACCTACATATCATAATTACATACAACATAAGCAATTTACTTAGTGAGAGTATAACGAGTAATGGGCAACATTAATATCATAATATGGCATGTCATATACATAGAGCCTCATACTTATGTCATGATTCAAACCATGATTAAAACATCACAATGAGTATACTCGTGAACTTATACTTTCTCTCGTACAAGTGAATGGTCAAACCCTTCACTTGCATCATTTACATCTTTTGTTCGTACAAGTAATGGTTAACCCATCACTAGCATCATTAACACTGATATCACTCCATTTATATATACTTTATTTCGCGATATCTACCTCACTTTGCTTGGTTTTTGACTATCTCGAAGCCTATTTAGTATGTTATTAAGCTAATTGGTAAATTAAGTGCTAAGGAGTTGATTTGGTGAAAAATTGACCAAATCATGGGCAAAATTGGCTAAGAAAATGACAAGTGCAGGAAACAGCTCCAAAAGCGCCGCTCCTGTGAAGGAGCGCCACTCCTGAAGGCCCAAAAACACCGTTACATAAGGAAAAGTGGCGCTATTATGCAAGATTTGTCTCCAATTTTCTTCAGTGAGCAAAAGCGCCGTTCTGAATGGCAAAAGCGTTGCTTTTGATCAGCCAAAAGCGTCGCTCCTCAACAAAAGCGTCGCCCGTGTTCAGAGCCAAAAGCGGCGTTCCAAAGTCAAAAGCGCCGCTCCTCATCAAGCCAAAAGCGCCGCTCCTGAAGTAAAAGCGACGCTCCTGACACTGTTTCATCCCAGTTTTTTAGCACTATAAAAGGAACGAGATTAGGTCATTTTTCATATGCATCTTTGGGAGCAGCTGCTAAAAGTCTGAATTTCACATAATAAACCCTAATTTCATCATCCATTTGTGTTTAAGGGTGGATTCAAGGAAGCTAGCTCAAGATTCATCATTGTTTAGCTTAGATCTTCATCTTCTTTACATTTTGGGTTGTAATCTTCACTTTACATTTCATATTTAGCATTCATTACTTGTAATAACTTGAAGATGATGATGATTTAGATTTCTATGCTTATTCTTAGTTTAATTTTAGTTATGATTGGCTAAATCTCTTGTGTTTGTTTATCTATGAATCTCTAATGCTAGTGTTTGCCCCAAATCAATTGATTATTGTTGTTTGAATGAATTACATGATCATGTGTTGTTGAGTTGGCTAAAGATCCATTACTATGAGTTTGTTTTAGGCTTGACTTTGATTACATATGTTGTGTAACTCTCATAGTGATTTGAGAAGTGAATCAATGTGTGCTTCACCTAACCTTAGGTGATCTAGACAACTAGTTTAGGAATTGCAAGTGATTGTGTTCTTGATCTAGGTTGGTTTTAATTGGCCTCTAGTCAACATAGTAATGCCGATTATCTTAAGTGATTTCGATAGTTGGAGGTTTTAAGTGATTTTAACCTAAGCTCAATCTCAATGACCAAATCATGCTTAACTCGATCTTAAGATATAAAGCTTATGTGAATTCGTGGAGTATCATTTGATTTGAGGTTTAGTAGTGATGGTAAACATTTAATAGTTCAACAACTAATGAGATAGCAATATAGGCAAAACAGGGCAAGCCAAGCATAGAGAGGATTAGATAAGTAAACACGTCTTAGTTAATTTGTTTTAAGTCTTAATACTTCACTACTTGTTTCTTGTCACTAGTTTAATTGATAGCTTCAAATATCTGACTTACACCGTGTCTCTTGGGACGAACTTGATAAGGATACTTACATCAAAGTGCTATAATAACCGGGTTCTAAGTGCTCGTTAGTTGTGTGTGCTTGATTGTAGTATTTAAATCAAATATAAATTATGAGGGTAAAAGATGTATATCGCACGAACGCATCAAACACTTATAACCTGTACAAGTGATAATTAATCTATCACTTGCATCATTTCATTTCTTCCTTGTACAAGTAATAAGTCAAACTTACCGCTTGCATCATTAGCACACTTTATGCATCAATTCATAATTAAGTATAACAACCTAAGCATTACATTTTCTTATGATCATAAATGACCTCTTACACGTATGCAATCCGGAACATTTGTGACCACACCATGCCCGCCCATATTACCATTATACAACTCACCTTGACCTTCTTGAAGACTTGATAGCTTTCCTTGACCTTCTCTTGTATTAGCACCTCAAAACTCTAACTTGAAACTAGTAAGGATAGATAAATAACAACTACTTTCTTGCTTCCTTATGCTTTAGACTACCTCAAATTTCTTGAATTCAAGCCCAAACAAGATTAATTTGCAAGTTGAAAGAACCCTAATTTGGTACAGAGACTAGTCGTGTGTATGTGTGTGTTCTAAAAATCTCTTGAACAAAATATGACCAACCTCCTCAATTTCATTTCTTTTATTAGTTTAATTTTTACTAGATTGACATAATTAGTCCCTCTCCATCACCTTCTAGCATAAGAGGTCCTAATTCCTTTTAACTGACTTAACCTTCTTTACTTTTTATATTCATAGTCCTTTTGAGTAATACATAATTCATGATTATTTAATTCATTTAACTTACTAAATATAATATAAACTGATAATTAAAATTACCTTAACTTTTGGGGCATTACATTCTAACAGTGTGATGTCTTCTAGTAATGTTAATGATTGTAGTTCTAGTGATGTTGGATTGACTAAAGATCAAGTTTCAAAACTTATGTGTTTACTGAATGATAAACCTAGTGCTTCCTGTAATATGAGAGGTACTTTTAGAAATAACAATGTCTTTTTTAATAGTAGTTGTATTGAGTTTTTTAATATGAATGCTAAAGAGTGGGGTGCAAAAGAGTCTATGGGTTGGATTATTGATTAAGGAGCAAATCAACATATGACCGTGTCAATAAAAAATTTGTCTAATATAGTTGATGTTTCAAATCTTCACATGACTGTTGGTCATCCAAATGGAACTTTAGCAAAGGTTGATAATATAGGAAATCTCAAGTTAACTGATGAATTAATCTTGTATAATGTTCTTGTTGTTCCTGAATATAATGTGAGTTTATTATCTGTTCATAAAGCTATTAGAGATAATAAGTTGATTGTTAGTTTTGATTTAAATACTTGCTATGTTCAATATTTGAATCTTACGAAGAGTGTCAAGATTGGTAGACAGTTTGGTGGTTTGTATTTGTTTGATGATTGTAGTGGTAAGGCATATTCTGCCAATTGTTCTTTGTCTAATAATATGTGGCATTGTAGACTTGGTCATCCTACTGACTCTGTTCTTAAGAGTATTAAAAAAGGGTTAGTGGTTCTGATGATACAAGTGTAGGTGTGTGTGATGTTTGTCATAGGGCCAAGCAAACACGGGAATAGTTTCCTTTGAGTGACCATAAGTCTTCTACATTAGGTGAATTAGGTTCATCTTGACTTATGGGCCCCTTATAAGTAGAGATGGTTTTAAGTATTTTCTTACAATAGTTGATGACTACACCGGGGCTGTTTGGGTTTATCTGTTAAAAAACAAAAATGATGTTTTTGATAATATTAAAGTGTTTCTTAACCTATTATTAAATCAGTTTAATAAAACTGTCAAAACATTCAGAAGTGATAATGGTACTAAGTTTGGTAATTCTAGTATGAATCAGTTATGTGAAAACTTGGTATAGTTCATCAAACTGCTTGTGCTTACACACCTCAATAGAATGGTGTGGCTGAGAGAAAGCATAGGCATTTGTTAAATGTATCTAGGACTTTTGTAATGACCAGAAATTTTCCGACCAAATTATACTTATGAGATTAATATTTACATAAATTAAACCATACCAACATGATAAGCAATCCAAATTGTTGAGACTTGTGTTTTTGAAAAGAGTTTTACACAACGTTTGACCGTCCAATATGACCGATGATATCACGAACTATATAACATACGATAATTATACGTTTGTGTATATATATGTATTTATATATATTTAACATGATCTAAGGATGGTTTAACATCTCATTGTGTACTAATGACAATGAGTTATAAGTATATTTTGAAACTACTAACTTAAGTTTTCAAAACGATAACTATACGTAACATTCTTTGATATATATACTTATAATCTATAATGCTTATACATGTATCGTATATATAATGTATTTAATCACTTTTTAAGGACTTAAATACATAAAAAAAAATATAAGTATATTCACAAAAGATAGCTATATTTGAATTCTCGTTCCGTTTCCTCAAGATTTCTATACGTATATCTAGGGTATATGTACCTGTATCATACCCAGCTTCTATACGTATTTACTATTGGTATATACACATCAAATCAACATCCTAATCAACATTATTACTGTCCTACATATGCGGTAACTAGGATTTGTTAAGTAGTATGAATTATTAGTAAGAAAACAAAATTAGGAATCCTTTTCTTTCTTTATAAACTAAAAATGTTTTTATAAATGAACACCATTTCTTCACTCCATTTTCTCATACCTACACCCTCATTTCTCTCTCAAAATACTCCTAACTTCATACTTGATCATCTCCAAGCATTTTCCCCATCATTTAGCTTCAATTACAAGCCTTAAACACCATAAGAAAACTCTTTCAAGAACATATCAAAATAACCACCCATTTGAAGAAGTTTACTTCCAACCTTTTGATCTAACTCCACCACTCTTTGATTCTGTAAGACCCGAGTATTCGTAGTGTACATATGTGTATATAAGTGTATTGTGCGGTACTTGGATCGGGGTTTGGTTGTATATATTTTAAAAGGCAAAAGAAGCTGGACTGGGAGGGTTGCGCGCCGCGCGGCCTAGTGGCGCGCCGCGCCATCTGTCTGTGACAGAATCCTCTTTTCCTTTTAATTAGACAATTGGTGGGCATTTTGGTCAATTCACTTTGGAGCCCGAATTTAATACCTTGGATCAGTTTTGGAGCTTCATTCACTCCACTTCGAACAACCTTATCCTCTCAAATTCAATTTCTAGTGAGAGAGTGCATCCTTGAGTGAGAAAGCTTCATTAAAGCTTGAAGGAGGTTGAATCGAGTCTTGGTGCAAGTTCTAAAGTCGTTCATCTAGTCGATAGCTACGTGGTGATTGTGTTGGTAAGTTATAAAACCCAATTTCCTACTTTAATTGCATTAGGGGTTAGGGTTTGGGTTATTAAGACTCATAAAACCCATTTGCTAGTAAATTAGGGGTTTCTTGGGGAATTTGGGTCATGAAGACTCAAGGATGACCAATTAGGGTTTTTAAAGTGTTAAATTAGATTATGAACCTAAATTGGTTAGTTTATGTACTAGAACACCTTAATGATATGTGAATGGGTGTTATTTGGGTTTGGATGACCCAAATGGGTGTGTTGACCTTGAAATGGGTCAAATGGGTCTTTAATGACCTAAGTGGCCTTGCATGTATGAAAACGAGTTAACTTCGTGGTTAAAAGTGTGTTAATACCTTAATTGGCTAAAGTTAGGGTTTTTGGTGAAGTTAACCCATTATTAGGGTTAAAGGTGCAAAATGGGTCGGGATTGCACTTAGGGTCAAAAGACTCTAGATTGTTAAGTGAGTTGCTTGACCGACTTGAATTGTGAATTGATTATGTGCTAAAATGGAATAGGTACGTTACATTGACGTTGCAAGTGCGGTTATCTTACACGAAGACTTCGAGGTGAGTGGAATAATTATATGCGTATGTATATAATGTATCTATTTGTTGTAGCGTGAAAGGTGTAGTGTCGAGGTGTTAAGACACCGCGTTTCACGTGAAGAGTGTAGCATCGAGGTGTTAAGATGCCACTCGGGTGTAGCATCGAGGTGTTAAGATGCCACCTAGGAGTGTAGTGTCGAGGTGTTAAGACACCACTCCGTAAAATAATGAGTGAAGCATCGAGGTGTTAAGATGCCACTCGGGGTGAAGTGCCGAGGTGTTAAGGTGCCACCCTAGGGGTTAGTGGTGCGAGGTGTTAAGTGCCCTAACGGATGTTATGAACACCGATGGCGTTTTCGCGAGCGCCGTTCCCTTGTACTATTGGTTAACCATGGTTATTTGTGTTGTAAGCATATTATATTATTCGAGTTATATTTATATGCGGTTGTTATGCTAGCTTGTGGTATTGGAGATCTATAGCTTGTTATTGCGACGATAAGCTAATGTTGTTTGCTAGCATGTTTGCGGTTGTGTAAGTGTATGCAAGTAGGTATAATTATATATGTATTCGTATAATTATTGCATTCACTAAGCTTTGGTTACCCTCTCGTTGTTTACCATTTTATAGGTTCGGTTGTGGACAAGGGTAAGGGCATCGTTTTGGACTAGAGATCCCGCTTGATGCTAGGGGACGCTTTTGGCTTTAGTAGCTCTTGGAGTTTGACCGATAGTTGGGTAGTTTAATCCCAAACGCCATGCTCATTGTGTAGTTTGGAACTTAAACTTTTTGATGGTCGAAACTCGTAAATTGTATTAAACTCGTAAAACGGCCGATGTGGGGCCCGCTTGTAAAACTTTAATTTTATGTTTGAAACATGTTAGTTTTACATATTTGGTTGTATGGTAAAAAGTGTTTTGTCTAAAAGTGTCGGGAACTAGTCAATCTTTTCGCGGTTAAAAGTCCGGGGGACAGCCAGATATGGCGCGGCGCGCGGGCCATATGGCGCGGCGCGCCGATGGTCTGCAACAGTATTTTTTTTTATTTCGTATTTTCACAAGGATTTTGTCGGGTGTTGGTTTGGGTTGTTACAAGTGGTGTCAGAGCATGGTCTAAGGGATTTAGGTGACTTGAGATAGGCGCCTCGACTTAGACTTTTTGTGTGCGCGTTTATGCAGGACTTGTAGGACTTTGGGTCGGATCGGGATTGGTTTGTGCATAGGTTTATGTAAACTAATCATGTTCTATTTGTTATGTATGTTTAGCGAGCATCGAGCGAGATGGACGTTGTACTAGCAAGTTAATGCGACGTGCTCGCGTAACAATGATTAGCTACCATTGTTACGGATTCAAATCGTGTCAAACAAGCGATGTACGACGATTGTTGAGCAAGATGGGGTAGTGTGGTGTATATGTATATACTTATGTGTTAAATCCTTTTCGTCTCGTTGTTTAATCTATTCCGTCTTATAGAATGAAGATGAGAAACGGGCATGATATCAACGGCGGAGGTACTAGTGAAGAAGTCGAGTTTACGGCCAAGGTTGAGGCCATTTTGAAAAGGCTTCATGAAGCTTTTCTCGAGGACGTTAAGAAGATGTTCCTAGATACGATTGACGAGCAATTAGTCAATGTGGTAAAGGAGCAAGTTAAGGCCGTTCTTCGCGAAGATAATGTGGGAAGACGGGACTTTTTCTATAAGAATTTCAAGGACTCTCAACCTCCCTCTTTTGATGGTGAAAGAGATCCTCTTAAGAGCGCCCGTTGGATCTCCGATATGGAGGGGGCCTTCCGTACTTGTGAATGTCCTCTCGATAAGAGGACAAGGTACGGGTGTAGTATGTTGAGGGGCGATGCCAAGTTGTGGTGGGACGCAAAGCTCCAGGTTTATGGTGAAGAGCAATGCATGGAATTCACTTGGGATGAATTCAAGTCCGAATTTTTCAAGGAATACCGAACTTCGGCCGATCTTACTAGGCTTAAGGACGAGTTACGTTCTTTGAGGCAAGGGTCGATGGATTTGAACACTCTCAAATCCGTGTTTTTGTCCAAGACCCAATTTTGCCCGGAGTACGTCGGGAATGATAAAATGTTGAAGGAAGATTTCTATCGAACCTTGAACGACAACTATCAAGATAAGATTAGTGTGAACGTAGTGAAAAGCTTTGATTAGTTGTTTGACATGGCCAAAGGTTTCGAGTCGCTCATCTTAAGAAAGAGTGGTTTTACTTTTGGCAAGAGAAAAAGTGAAGGTTCGAGCTATTCAAACTTTTCGAACAAAAAGAACAAGAAAAGTTCCGAAAGTGTCAATAGCGTGAGGAAGGGCATTTTCGGTGGTTTTACTTTTACGTGCTATAATTGTGGGCAAGCGGGTCATATGGCTCGTGATTGTCCAAAACCATCTTCCGGAAACAAGCTCACTTATTTTAATTGCGGTAAAGAAGGGCATAAGAAGCCGGAGTGTCCCGATTTGCGCAACGATAATGTTAAGCGTCTAGAGAAGGCGGCGGGTACGGCTAGGGGTCGCAACTATTTGATGACCAATGATGAAGCCAAACAATCGCGCGAAGTTGTCTCAGGTACTTACATGGTTAATTTTAATCCGGCAAGGATTCTTTTCGATAGCGGTGCAAATTTGTCGTTTGTGTCTCCTAAATTTGTACCTAAACTTAATAGACTGTTAGCTAAGTTAAGTCATCCGATAGAAGTCGAAATAGCGGACGGCAAGACGGTGCTAGTGGTTGATGTGTGTGAAAATTGTGATGTTGTTTTTGGTGCTGAAACCTTTAAAATTGATCTTATTCCAATGACCTTGGGCGACTTTGATATTGTCATTGGTATGGATTGGCTCGATCATTATTGAGCCGATATTGCATGCCATGATAAGTTTTTTCGTGTGAAGACCCTAAGTGGGGGAGAGTTAATTATTCATGGGGATAAGCGAAGGAGACCGGTGCCGATATGCACTTTTGCACGGGCACGTCGTTTTGTTGTTACCGGTGGCATGGCTTTCCTTGATCATGTTGTTGATACTCGCAATGAGCCACCACCTATTCGTGAAATTCCGGTTGTTAGTGAATTCGAAGACGTCTTTCCGGACGAATTACCGGGTGTTCCGGCGGAAAGACAAGTTGAGTTTCGTATTGAGTTGGTTCCGGGAGCTACTCCCATTGCTAAAACTCCTTATCGTTTAGCACCAACGGAAATGCAAGAGTTGTTAAATCAAACCCAAGAGTTGCTCGAGAAGGGTTTTATTCGACCGAGTGCTTCGCCATGGGGCGCTCCGGTGTTATTTGTGAAGAAAAAAGATGGTAGTATGCGTATGTGCATTGATTACCGTGAGTTGAATAAAGTGACGATCAAGAATCGTTATCCATTACCTTGGATTGACGATTTATTTGATCAACTTCAAGGTGCAACGTATTTCTCTAAGATCGACCTACAGTCCGGCTATCACCAAATGCGGGTCCGTGAGGAAGACATAGAAAAAACGGCTTTTCGAACGCGTTACGGGCATTATGAGTTTGTAGTTATGCCCTTTGGTCTTACGAATGCACCGGCGGCATTCATGGATCTTATGAACCGAGTGTGCCAACCTATGTTGGACAAGTCGGTAATAGTGTTCATTGACGACATACTAGTCTACTCGAAAAGTATGAACGAACATGAACATCATTTGCGTGAAGTATTGAAGACGCTACGAAGGGAGAAGTTGTATGCAAAGTTCTCCAAATGTGAATTTTGGCTAAGGGAAGTTCAATTCCTTGGTCATATCGTGAACGAAAACGGTATTCAAGTAGATCCGGGTAAGATCGAAACGTTGAAGAGTTGGGGACGACCGACTACGCCTACGGAAATCTGAAGTTTTCTCGGATTGGCCGGTTATTATCGTCGGTTTATCCAAGACTTTTCTAAGATTGCTTCTCCATTGACGAAGTTGACGAGAAAGAATGCTAGGTTTAATTGGGAGAACGAGCAAGAAATTGCTTTTCAATTATTAAAAGAGAAGTTGTGTCAAGCTCCGGTGTTAGTGTTACCGGAAGGTGTTGAAGACATTGTGGTTTATTGTGATGCTTCCTTAAATGGTCTCGGGTGTGTTCTAATGCAAAGAGGTAAGGTCATCGCTTATGCCTCTCGACAATTAAAGGAACATGAAACGAGGTATCCGACTCATGATCTTGAGTTGGCAGCGGTAGTGCATGCGTTAAAAATTTGGCGCCATTACTTGTATGGTGTCAAGTGTACGATTTATTCGGATCATAAGAGTTTGAAACATCTCTTTAATCAACGAGATTTGAATTATCGCCAACGTAGGTGGATGGATGTGGTGAAAGACTACGATTGTGAAATACTTTATCATCCGGGTAAGGTGAATGTGGTCGCGGATGCGTTGAGTCGAAAGAGTCAACATCCGGCGATAAAAGTGGGGTCGTTACGTTTGATTATTACCAACGATTTTCTTGAAAAGCTTGGTGAGATTCAAATAGAGGCTTATGTTCACAACAAGCATACGGAGCGAATCGTGGGCCAATCGGAGTTTATTACTATGGGTCCGCGTGGGTTGTTGTCCTTTCAAGGAAGGGTGTGGGTGCCTAAGATGGGTGATTACCGACGGGTGCTACTTGATGAAGCACATAAGTCAAAATATTCCATTCATCCGGGCGCGACGAAAATGTACCTTGACTTGAAGAAAGATTATTGGTGGCCGGGCATGAAGCGTGATGTTGTGAAGTATGTTGAGCAATGCGTCACGTGTTTGCAAGTAAAAGCCGAACACCAAAAACCGTATGGAAAATTACAGCCGTTAGAAATCCCGAAATGGAAATGGGAGCACATTACCATGGATTTCATTACAAAGTTACCTAAAACGGTGAGAACCCAATTTGATTCGATTTGGGTTATAGTTGACCGATTGACAAAAAGCGCTTTGTTTCTTCCCATTAAAGAAGCGATATCGTCGGAGACCTTGGCTAAGTTGTTTATCAAGGAAGTGGTCGCTCGTCATGGGGTTCCTATATCTATTATCTCGGACCGAGATACCCGTTTTACATCTCGATTTTGGGAAAAGTTTCATGAAGATATGGGTACGCAATTGAAGTTGAGCACGGCGTATCATCCTCAAACGGACGGTCAAACCGAACGTACGAATCAAACTTTGGAAGATATGCTACGAGCGTGCATCATTGACTTCGGTGGTAGTTGGGATGAGCATTTGCCTTTGGTGGAATTCTCGTACAATAATAGTTATCATACTAGTATCGGGATGCCACCGTATGAGATGCTCTATGGGCGTAGATGTCGAACTCCCGTTTGTTGGGGAGAAGTGGGTCAACGAGAGATCGGGAGTACCGATTTGGTTTTGGAGACGAACAACAAGATTGATATTATTCGGGAACATTTGAAGAAGGCTCAAGATAGGCAAAAGTCGTATGCCGACAAACGTAGGCGAACGATCGAATTTCAAGAAGGCGATATGGTGATGCTTAAAGTTTCGCCATGGAAGGGTATTATTCGATTTCGAAAACGGGGAAAGTTAGCTCCTCGGCTTATTGGGCCATTCAAGGTTTTAGCTCGTGTTGGTGAAGTTGCATATCGATTGGAATTACCCGAAGAGCTTGCGGGGATCCATAATACATTTCATGTTTCCCACCTCCGTAAGTGTCTTACGGATGATTCCTCATGGATGCCTTTAGACGAGATCGAGCTAAATAACAAGTTAGAATATGTCGAGGAACCGATTGCTATCCTTGACGAGAAGGTGAAAATGTTGAGAAATAAAGAGGTGAAAACTTTCAAGGTTCAATGGCGACGAAGTAAAGGTTCCGAGTTCACTTGGGAACCCGAAGAGTTCGTGTTGGTTTATCTTCCCTCGTGTCATGCGGCTTGGATTGCGAGGACGCAATCCGAATAAGTGGGGGAGAGTTGTAAGACCCGAGTATTCTTAGTGTACATATGTGTATATAAGTGTATTGTGCGGTACTTGGATCGGGGTTTGGTTGTATATATTTTAAAAGGCAAAAGAAGCTGGACTGGGAGGGTTGCGCGCCGCGCGGCCTAGTGGCGCGCCGCGCCATCTGTCTGTGACAGAATCCTCTTTTCCTTTTAATTAGACAATTGGAGGGCATTTTGGTCAATTCACTTTGGAGCCCGAATTTAATACCTTGGATCAGTTTTGGAGCTTCATTCACTCCACTTCCAACAACCTTATCCTCTCAAATTCAATTTCTAGTGAGAGAGTGCATCCTTGAGTGAGAAAGCTTCATTAAAGCTTGAAGGAGGTTGAATCGGGTCTTGGTGCAAGTTCTAAAGTCGTTCATCTAGTCGATAGCTACGTGGTGATTGTGTTGGTAAGTTATAAAACCCAATTTCCTACTTTAATTGCATTAGGGGTTAGGGTTTGGGTTATTAAGACTCATAAAACCCATTTGCTAGTAAATTAGGGGTTTCTTGGGGAATTTGGGTCATGAAGACTCAAGGATGACCAATTAGGGTTTTCAAAGTGTTAAATTAGATTATGAACCTAAATTGGTTAGTTTATGTACTAGAACACCTTAATGATATGTGAATGGGTGTTATTTGGGTTTGGATGACCCAAATGGGTGTGTTGACCTTGAAATGGGTCAAATGGGTCTTTAATGACCTAAGTGGCCTTGCATGTATGAAAACGAGTTAACTTCGTGGTTAAAAGTGTGTTAATACCTTAATTGGCTAAAGTTAGGGTTTTTGGTGAAGTTAACCCATTATTAGGGTTAAAGGTGCAAAATGGGTCGGGATTGCACTTAGGGTCAAAAGACTCTAGATTGTTAAGTGAGTTGCTTGACCGACTTGAGTTGTGAATTGATTATGTGCTAAAATGGAATAGGTACGTTACATTGACGTTGCAAGTGCGGTTATCTTACACGAAGACTTCGAGGTGAGTGGAATAATTATATGCGTATGTATATAATGTATCTATTTGTTGTAGCGTGAAAGGTGTAGTGTCGAGGTGTTAAGACACCACGTTTCACGTGAAGAGTGTAGCATCGAGGTGTTAAGATGCCACTCGGGTGTAGCATCGAGGTGTTAAGATGCCACCTAGGAGTGTAGTGTCGAGGTATTAAGACACCACTCCGTAAAATAATGAGTGAAGCATCGAGGTGTTAAGATGCCACTCGGGGTGAAGTGCCGAGGTGTTAAGGTGCCACCCTAGGGGTTAGTGGTGCGAGGTGTTAAGTGCCCTAACGGATGTTATGAACACCGATGGCGTTTTCGCGAGCGCCGTTCCCTTGTACTATTGGTTAACCATGGTTATTTGTGTTGTAAGCATATTATATTATTCGAGTTATATTTATATGCGGTTGTTATGCTAGCTTGTGGTACTGGAGATCTATAGCTTGTTATTGCGACGATAAGCTAATGTTGTTTGCTAGCATGTTTGCGGTTGTGTAAGTGTATGCAAGTAGGTATAATTATATATGTATTCGTATAATTATTGCATTCACTAAGCTTTGCTTACCCTCTCGTTGTTTACCATTTTATAGGTTCGGTTTTGGACAAGGGTAAGGGCATCGTTTTGGACTAGAGATCCCGCTTGATGCTAGGGGACGCTTTTGGCTTTAGTAGCTCTTGGAGTTTGACCGATAGTTGGGTAGTTTAATCCCAAACGCCATGCTCATTGTGTAGTTTGGAACTTAAACTTTTTGGTGGTCGAAACTCGTAAATTGTATTAAACTCGTAAAACGGCCGATGTGGGCCCCGCTTGTAAAACTTTAATTTTATGTTTGAAACATGTTAGTTTTACATATTTGGTTGTATGGTAAAAAGCGTTTTGTCTAAAAGTGCCGGGAACTAGTCAATCTTTTCGCGGTTAAAAGTCCGGGGGACAGCCAGATATGGCGCGGCGCGCGGGACATATGGCGCGGCGCGCCGATGGTCTGCAACAGTATTTTTTTTATTTCGTATTTTCACAAGGATTTTGTCGGGTGTTGGTTTGGGTTGTTACAGATTCCAAGATTATTTCTTATCTTTTGCAGTAACTTTGTCCAAGTAACTTGAGGTAGTAACGTTGTTTATAATGTAATTCAATTCATATTCATATAGCTATCTTATTTTGTGGTATAAAATTTTAACAACAAGAACATAGTTTGAATGATTTCAAAATTGTTCGTAAACTAAATCGATCCTTCTAACTTGACTTTTAAAACACTTCAAGACCTATAATATATCATAATGATATGCTAACCTAACAAGATATAACTTGGTTTTACAAAGAACATCTTAAAAACTGAATCTACGTCGTCGGAGTGCAACCGGGGGCTGTTTTGGGTTGGATAATTAAAAACCATCTTGAACTTTAAATTGGAAGTTCATGTTCTGGAAAAATGATATTTCTTATGAATATGTTAACACATAAAATATTCATGGTTTAACTCAAAGTGTAAGTATTTTTAGAAAAATGATCATTAAATGTTGTTTTTATGATGGAAAATGATCACTTTCATAAGTTTCACCAAAGTTTGACCTATAACCTATGATTTCGAATACAAACTAAGGTATTTTCAGTTCATATTCTTAAAATTTGACTCGATCCAAGGAAGTGGCAAGTTGAACCAACAAAAACGGAGTTGTAATGAAGAAACTACGAGTAAAACAAGATTGGGTATCCGAAGCTAGTTTAGCTACGAAAATATTTGGAGAAAAAGTAAATTAATCATATCTTTTCTAATTAATATGATATTTTATATATAATTACTTATGATTTGATTTTATATATTTCAGGACCACCCGTAAACAACACGAGAAGATTAATCATAAGACCTCATGATTGTACGCAACACGTCATTTGACAACACGGTACTTTATGTACGCAACACGTCATTTGACAACATGGTACCATGGGTCGAGATTAATTCTGATCAATACGAATACGATGGGGTCTTTATTTATTTTATTTAAGCAACTAATTGTGGACCACTAACATCGGACTGCTAACCACGGACTAAGAAAATATTAAAAGTATTAAAAGTATATATATATATATATATATATATATATATATATATATATATATATATATATATATATATATATATATATATATATATATATATATATATATATATATATATATATATATATGAATATAACGATTACTTAAAAAGAAAATATGTTGATATATTATATATATGGTTAGGTTCGTGATATCTATCGGAGACCAAGTCGAATTAAATACCTTCAAGGAAAAAGTGAGTATATAGTCCCACTTTTAAACTCTAAATATTTCGGGATGAGAATACATGCATTTTATGATTTACGTTATGGACAAAAGTGATTAAAAATATATATTCTACGTTGAGTTGTACCACTGGCATACTTCCCTGTAACTTGGTAACTACTATTTACATGGGTATTGTAAACGCGAATCCTGTTGATAGATCTATCGGGCCTGACAACCCCAACCGGACTGGACGACCAGTATTCAACGGTTGCACAGTACTTCATTTTGGTGGCTACACTTAGTACGGTGTAGTGAGATTTCATAATAAAGGGAATATGCGACGTTGATTAAATGTTAAGTATGGTTACCAAGTGCTCAACCACTTAGAATGCTTTACATACACTTGCGAGTGTATTATGTTTATGATTAAGAAATCTTGTGGTCTATTAACATATTGAAATGATTGTTATGATAAACCTATGAACTCACCAACCTTTTGGTTGACACTTTAAAGCATGTTTATTCTCAGGTACGAATTAAGTCTTCCGCTGTGCATTTGCTCAATATAAGGACATTACTTGGAGCCGATCATCGCAATGGGACCAAATATTGATGACTTCGTCCAGGTGGATTAGGACAGGTCCTTTCAGTTGGTATCAGAGCGGTGGTCGTAGCGAACCAGGTCTTGCATTAGTGTGTCTAACTAGTAGTTGTTAGGATGCATTAATGAGTCTGGACTTCGACCGTGTCTACATGTCAAAAGTTTTTCTTATCATTTCTAGTCGGAAATCATCTGCTTATCATCCTTAGGAAATTACCTGCTTAACATTCATAAGTCTAGACACGTTTTACTGCATTTACTGCATTGATAGTGTATAGATGAATTCTTATCTTAGCATATCTGTTATTGCGAACTTTGACGGATATCTTTTCAAAGATTCTCTGTAATTTACGGGATTTTGGTATTATATATACATATGTAAATTATGTATTGAAGAGTACCAAATCTAGCTCCTATAATCTATTCCATACCAAAAATTCATTTTCCCCATTATACAAGATGGATTCCGCATCTAGTTCGAATTCTTCAGATTCCGACAGTTATGCTGATATGGATTTCCATTCAGGCTCCGAAAGCAGCATCACCGGAATGGATCAACCAATTTCCCATCATCTATTCTGGATGAATTGGGGATGGGTTCGTAATATACTAAATCACTGGAGACAAGAAGAAGGTGATCCATTCCATCCACCAAATTGCCCTCTTGGCGATGAACCTGAAGCACTTACCGGCGAACCTATTCGAAACACCATTTTCTCTCTCATTTCTAGAGTATCTCGTCACTATTATATACTATCCCATATTACAAATCTTGTTCATTCACTCGCTCCAACCGCCAATCATCCCAGTGTACTAGCAGAAGTTAACGAACTTCGCGCTCACGTGACGGCTTTGGAGAACATGGTGCGAAGGTTGCAAACACTAGCAGCAGCACCAGCAGCATAATCAGCACCACCATCAATAACATCAACAATACCATCATCACCACTAACAAACAACATCCGCATCACACGTCTCGACATCATAATCTGTCCCACAAACATCAACATCATACGCACCAAAGATACCAAGGAGTACCAACAATAATGAACGATGAAGTATTGATCCATAACTTCATTGATATTCTGCGAAGAATATGTGGTTTCAAAAAGTTTTAGAGATTTCTTATTCTAGCTCAAACCGAAAAGCAAATGAGATTAATATCATATTAACTCATTAAATTCATGATTTCATCTGAAGAAAATATATATGTATATATGTTTTCATAAAGATTGTAATTAAAAGTTCTTTTATACAAAATATTAATGGTGAAATTTTTTTTAACGGGTAGGTAATACCCGAGGAATAATTAGATTTCATCTTAATAAGTTACATTGTACATTCGTCGAAGCTGATTCAACAGTCATTTACTATCCTACTTACAACCACCGATATACGTATCCGTTCACCGCAGAATAACCATTTTCATTCAATTTCATATTTGGATTTTGACTTCCCAGAATCCAACAAGTGGCATATGAAGAAAACATATGCCAAAATAAAATCTGTTAGAAACAAACAAATTAACTATGAAAAATTTTGTTAAGAATCCACGCTAACTGTTCCAGCTAACTGTTCCTAGCTAACTGATTACATTTTATTTATCGCGGTTTATTTATCGTAATTTAATTATCGCACTTTTATTTATCGTCATTTAATTTCTGTAATTATTTTACGCACTTTAAATATCGGGACACGTATACAATGTTTTGACATATCATATTGACGCATCTATATATATTATTTGGAATCACCATAGACACTCTATATGCAGTAATGATCGAGTTCTCTATACAGGGTTGAGGTTGATTCTACAATAATATATATAGTTTGAGTTGTGATCGAGTCTGAGACGTATACGGGCCACGACACGTATTAATTAATTAGTATATTATATATTAAACTATATATGAATTATTGGACTGTTACTGTGGACTATCGACTGTCGACTAATGACATTGGACAATTAAAATGAATTAAAATATTGATTATAACATATGAAACTAAACATTTCTTCAAGATTGCCACTTGATTTCATCTTAAACCTCATTGTATCTCGACGATTACAATCAGCGTTCAAATCTATCATGATTCTTAAAAACACCTCAATCGAGAGGATAAACCAACCGCACTTCATCTACGGAAGAAAAGATTGATGCATATAGTTATGCACCTGAAAAACCCTCAGAAACTGAGTAAACGTTTGACACGTATCTGTTCTAGTTCCTTTGACATTATTATTACCAAAGATCGTTTTGCAATCCCTTTCCAAAGTAGCTAATTTTGTCACAGCTCTAGCAAGTCAACTCCGACTTTTCATCTGAAACAACTTTATTATAACCGCGATATATATGCGTACTCTTTATTGTTACTAGGGAACCTTTTATATTCCACAATATTACCATCAGCGATTAATCATTCTAAAAACACAATTCTCCTGAAACTACCTCGGTTTGATAACCGATGACCCAGATCAGTTAACTTTGAAAATACTAACGAAGCAGCATGTTTTAGATGATCTTAATGGCCAAAAGTTTGATGATAAAGAAAGGAGTGTTAGGAACGCTCGATAGAAAATTTAGTACCTAAAAGCGGATTATGCGAAACTATGAAGAAAGCCGTGGACAAATCACAAAGAATAAGTTTGCCTTCAAAGAATCCAAATGATTCTGTGCCTGCTGAAATTGTTAGCAAACATCTTATTTCTCATTCTAAACCTTCACAGACAAATCTTCTTCATCATCCATTGATATTAGAAATTCTAAGATATTCTCGTATGTTCTATTATAAATATCCTCCATATTTCTGGCGATATTTTCACAACTATTCTTATCTGAGATCATTTATCTCTCCGTAATATCTGCAACATAAAAGAAACTGTGTTAGTTTCTAAATTCTGAAACCTTCGAGTTTAAAATATGAATGTTTTGAAGTAGTATTGGGAACTGAAGCATGGATTAGTATAATATAATGACACTTGATCAACGTCATTATATTACAGTAAGCCATGCTGAGTTTCTAATGAAGCATGATGATTCACAGTACCGTCATCATGTGCCATTTACACGACTCTTACATTCTATCTAATCTCTAAACATATCAAGAGAATATTTTTCTGGATGACTCGGTCTTCTCCAGGGTATTCTGGTAATTTAACAAATCAAAATCGTTTTATTACCATTTTCTTCTTAGAGCATTACTATGTTCATTCTGAATTTCATATCTACGAATTCCGGATCATTACTCGCTTGACTCGAAGTCGGGAAGAGAAAACAAAAGCATGAAGCTCCGAAAAATAATGAAGAATATAAACTCCGATAATAACCCCGAAATTACAAACCGTGTATATCGATGCAGATAGCAATATATAGACACGGGAGAATTAGAAACACTATAAACACAAGAGTATAGTAGAAGTAAATAGATTCTTCTGGTGGTAGATGAAAAAGAAGAATGACAGATATAAAAGTTAGGAGTATATCAAGAATCAGGACTGGATGGAGCATATTGATGAATGCTTTAAAGTAAGAATCAAGGGAGAAAGAATAGAAGGTGTGAGTCGTGGAAAATAAGGAAACGAAGGGGTGAATTTATAGTGAAATATCCGACAGAGCAATCGAAACAGATTATTGCATATAATCAAAGAAGATCCTGATTTCCTTAACCACCAAAGAACCAAATCTTATTACGTAAGATTCTCTTTAAATCCCTTAAATCCCGGAAATCAATCATAACTACGTCATCGGTTAAGACGAATATATTTTACTCATCTCACTCTATTACGATAGTCTCATTTATATTCTTCGCATAATCGAATCGTTTTATCTACATTACTCAATGATGATAAAACTCCATTATCACCTTATATTTGTCATGAAAACCTTCTTATTGTTATCCATAACAACCTCTATCAAATTTCGGGGACAAAATTTCTTTAACGGATAGGTACTGTAATGACCCGGAATTATCCGACCAAATTATACTTATGAGATTAATATTTACATAAATTAAACCATACCAACATGATAAGCAATCCAAATTGTTGAGACTTGTGTTTTTGAAAAGAGTTTTACACAACGTTTGACCGTCCAATATGACCGATGATATCACGAACTATATAACATACAATAATTATACGTTTGTGTATATATATGTATTTATATATATTTAACATGATCTAAGGATGGTTTAACATCTCATTGTGTACTAATGACAATGAGTTATAAGTATATTTTGAAACTACTAACTTAAGTTTTCAAAACGATAACTATACGTAACATTCTTTGATATATATACTTATAATCTATAATGCTTATACATGTATCGTATATATAATGTATTTAATCACTTTTTAAGGACTTAAATACATAAAACAATATAAGTATATTCACAAAAGATAGCTATATTTGAATTCTCGTTCCGTTTCCTCAAGATTTCTATACGTATATCTAGGGTATATGTACCCGTATCATACCCAGCTTCTATGCGTATTTACTATTAGTATATACACATCAAATCAACATCCTAATCAACATTATTACTGCCCTAGATATGAGGTAACTAGAATTTGTCAAGTAGTATGAATTATTAGTAAGAAAACAAAATTAGGAATCCTTTTCTTTCTTTATAAACTAAAAACGTTTTTATAAATGAACACCATTTCTTCACTCCATTTTCTCATACCTACACCCTCATTTCTCTCTCAAAATACTCCTAACTTCATACTTGATCATCTCCAAGCATTTTTCCCATCATTTAGCTTCAATTACAAGCCTTAAACACCATAAGAAAAGTCTTTCAAGAACATATCAAAATAACCACCCATTTGAAGAAGTTTACTTCCAACCTTTTGATCTAACTTCACCACTCTTTGATTCCAAGATTATTTCTTATCTTTTGCAGTAACTTTGTCCAAGTAACTTGAGGTAGTAACCTTGTTCATAATCTTATTCAATTCATATTCATATAGCTATCTTATTTTGTGGTATAAAATTTTAACAACAAGAACATATTTTGAATGATTTCAAACTTGTTCGCAAACTAAATAGATCCTTCTAACTTGACTTTTAAAACACTTCAAGACCTGTAATATATCATAATGATATGCTAACCTAACAAGATATAACTTGGTTTTACAAAGAACATCTTACAAACTGAATCTACGTCGTCGGAGTGCAACCGGGGGCTGTTTTGGGTTGGATAATTAAAAACCATCTTGAACTTTAAATTAGAAGTTCATGTTCTGGAAAAATGATATTTCTTATGAATATGTTAACACATAAAAATTTCATGGTTTAACTCAAAGTGTAAGTATTTTTAAAAAAATGATCATTAAATGTTGTTTTTAAGATGGAAAATTATCACTTTCATAAGTTTCACCAAAGTTTGACCTATAACCTATGATTTCAAATACAAACTAAGGTATTTTCAGTTCATATTCTTAAATTTTGACTTGATCCAAGGAAGTGGCAAGTTGAACCAACAAAAACGGAGTTGTAATGAAGAAACTACGACTAAAACAAGATTGGGTATCCGAAGCTAGTTTAGCTACGAAAATATTTGGAGAAAAAGTAAATTAATCATATCTTTTCTAATTAATATGATATTTTATATATAATTACTTATAATTTGATTTTATATATTTCAGGACCACCCGTAAACAACACGAGAAGATTAATCATAAGACCTCATGATTGTACGCAACACGTCATTTGACAACACGGTACTTTATGTACGCAACACGTTATTTGACAACATGGTACCATGGGTCGAGATTAATTCTGATCAATACGAATACGATGGGGTCTTATTTATTTTATTTAAGCAACTAATTGTGGACCACTAACATCGGACTGCTAAACACGGACTAAGAAAATATTAAAAGTATTAAAAGTATATATATATATATATATATATATATATATATATATATATATATATATATATATATATATATATATATATATATATATATATATACACCAACAACAACAACAACAATACCCAATCCCGCGCCTACGAGGTATGGGGGAGGTAAGATGTAGACAATCCTTCCTCTACCCTAAACTAGAAGAGAAGTCGTTTCTGTTACCACGAGTCGAGAGAATTCTCCACCCACGGGAAAGGAAATTCATCCCCCTCTCTACTCCAGGGTAGAGAGATTGCTTCTGTGAGGACCTCCGGCTAAAAAAAGACTTTTTTTTAAACTAAAAAATAGAAATTAAAAAATAAATTAAAAAATACAAAGATAAATAAAAAATAATAATAAAAATAATAAAATATATAGAAAAAAAAAGGGGGGGGGACGCCATGAAAATGGTAGAATCAGATTTTCATGGGGTTTAAAGCATGCCTAAGAATCAATTTAGGCTCTGAGCGGCAGTCAAGACGCCACTAAAACGACGCTTGTCGTTGCCTCAATAAATAGAGCCAAAAGACCTTGTGGACAGCAACTCGAGGGCATGCCGGGTGGAATTTGTTGCGCAAGCAAAGAGCCAACCACCCTTAGCAAACCAAAAACCACTCATGCACCTTTACGGTAGACACCCCCGAAACCACCCAACTAAAAGGAACCAACCAAGCTCTAGAGCAAGGGAAGTCGTCCTCAGCCATAATGGTCCCAGGATGCACCGAGCGATGCGAATCACCTGATCATACATACATGCATACATACGTACATACATACACACATACCTAAACCTACATACACACCAGACATACCTACGTATATACATGAGACATACCTACGTACAAGCATGAAACATACCTACGTACATACATACATGCATAAAGCCACACATACAACCATACATACATAGCATAAACACCAAGTCCTACATAAACCTATTAGCAAAACATACATACATGAGTGAATATACCACACCTGCAGACAAGTAAAAAACAAGCATACATACATACCTACCTACAAATATACATACATAAAAAACAAACTCACATACAAAAACGTGTGTAACTGCATCACACCTTCATTACAAAACCTACATGCATGCATACATACATACAAACATACAAGAACCTACGTGCATACGTACAAACAACCAAGCAAGCATGCATACATCCAAAACCAAAGATACCAAAAACATACTCATTTAATAATATTAGTATCAGTACATAAAACTAATAAAAACGATAGTAATAGTAATACAAATAATAGTAATACTTATAGTTCATATAAATATTAATAGTAATAAATATTTGTAATACAAATACTAATACCCTAATAATTAATAATAGTGATACAAAAAATAATAATAATAACAATAACAATACTAATAATTGTAATAGTAAGAATAATAACAGTAATAGCAGTAATAACAGTAATAACAATAACAATAACAATAACAATAACAATAACAATAACAATAACAATAACAATAACAATAATAATAATAAAAGTAGCCCTACTCAACTATTCTTATTCTAGCCCTCCACGCATCCCTATCAGAAGTCATGTCCTCGGTCAACGAAAGCTCCCTCATGTCGAGTCTTAGTCTATCCATCCACCTACGAGTAGGTCTGCCCCTTCTCCTTACACCATCTACCGTGAGTGCCTCAACTCTCCTAACCGGGGCAATACGTGGTCGTCTCATCACATGCCCAAACCAACGAAGTCGTTCTTCTCTTAGCTTGTCGATGATTCTACTGACTCCAAGTTTTTCCTTAAACACACCATTTGGGATCAAATCTAGCATGGTTTTACCACACGTCCACCTAAGCATCCTCATTTCTGCCACCTCACTTAAAAAGAAAATATGTTGATATATTATATATATGGTTAGGTTCGTGATATCTATCGGAGACCAAGTCGAATTAAATACCTTCAAGGCAAAAGTGAGTATATAGTCCCACTTTTAAACTCTAAATATTTCGGGATGAGAATACATGCATTTTATGATTTACGTTATGGACACAAGTGATTAAAAATATATATTCTACGTTGAGTTGTACCACTGGCATACTTCCCTGTAACTTGGTAACTACTATTTACATGGGTATTGTAAACGCGAATCCTGTTGATAGATCTATCGGGCCTGACAACCCCAACCGGACTGGACGACCAGTATTCAACGGTTGCACAGTACTTCGTTTTAGTGACTACACTTGGTACGGTGTAGTGAGATTTCATAATAAAGGGAATATGCGACGTTGATTAAATGTTAAGTATGGTTACCAAGTGCTCAACCACTTAGAATGCTTTACATACACTTACGAGTGTATTATGTTTATAATTATGAAATCTTGTAGTCTATTAACATATTGAAATGATTGTTATGATAAACCTATGAACTCACCAACCTTTTGGTTGATACTTTAAAGCATGTTTATTCTCAGGTACGAATTAAGTCTTCCGCTGTGCATTTGCTCAATATAAGGACATTACTTGGAGCCGATCATCGCAATGGGACCAAATGTTGATGACTTCGTCCAGGTGGATTAGGATGGGTCCTTTCAACTTTGTTGTTTCAAAGTGATTTAACACTTAGTATGTGTCCTGATTGTATTTTGACTTCTACTTATATTATTAACAGGATACCTTCTTTTGTTCTCAATGGTGATTCTCCTTTCAAGAAATTTTTTGGCTTTAAGCCTAAACTTTCCCATTTAAGGGTGTTTAGTTGTCTCTGTTTTTATGCTGTTTTAAATGAGTCTGATAAATTTAAAAGTAGGTCTGAAAATGCGTTTTCATTGGATTTTCAAATTTTAAAAAGGGTTATAAGCTTTATAGTTTGGACAGAAAAGTAGTTTTGTTTTCAAGGGATGTAAAGTTTTATGAAAATGTGTTTCCTTTTAAAGTGGGTGAATTTAAGGAGTCAATGAGTTTGAAAATGTTGATCATTTAAATTTTTTTTCATAATTTTGAGACATCAAATCCTTCTTTAAGTCCCAATGATGAAGGGAAAGTTACTGATAGTGAGAGTAGTGGCAGTGATCATGAGAATGCTGATGATTTATCTAATGTCCATGATACCACTGCAACACTTGTAGATAATGATATGAATTTCCCAGAGGAAAATACTATAAACAATAATAATCATGTTCATGGAGTTCAACTAAATGAGAACAAATGTGTCAAAAAAATGTGTTTTCATTCGTACGATTGTAAGTCTGCAGCCCGGTTGCACAACACTACTGCATCCATACGGTTGCACGCACATTTGTACGATTACACGCACATCTGTACGGTTGCATGTTGTATTCGTACGGTTGCAAGCTGCATCCGTACGGTTGTGTTCTTCGAGCAACAGTAGCAGAAACTTACGGGTTTCGAGCCAAAATCACCCAAATCTCGATTTCTAAATGTTTTGACCCCAAAATCCATTCAGTAAACGTTTATAACAACTAAAGGAACTTAAACCCCAATGAATTACATCAAAACAACATCCAAATCGCTTGATTTTGACCAAAAATGCACTTTTATCAAAACCTAACCAAAAACTCCATTTAAACTCATATTACAACACGAAAATGAATGATTCTTACCTTGTTATGACCACGAAATCAGTAGCAACTGATTACACAACACAATTTAAACTCTAAATCGAGATTCAAGAGATTAAGGTTTCAAGAGAGTGAAAGTTTAGGTACTGAGTATTATATCAATTTGGGGAAAACAATGAAATGAACCAGATTCCAGCTATATATATATTGGGTTATAAACCTATACCCCATAACACACGGGTATTTATCAGTTATCTGATAACTTTCATACTTAATTTGACAACCCTAACGAAGTTCAAACTAAATAAACGAACTTGTTCTGTGACCCTTGTCACAAACTGGTCTTAACCAAATATACAAATAATTATAAACAGATAATTATTAAAATCACTAATTACGCCATACCCAAGGGTAAAATAGTCATTTTACCTAGGCCCGATTACATGATATTACATTAGGGTTTAGGGTTTAGGGTTTAGAGTTTAGATTTAAGATTTAGATTGAGTTTTTAACACGAACGGTTTAGAGTTTAGGGTTTTGGGTTTAGGGACTAAACCCAAAACACTAAACCCTAAACCCTAAACTCTAAATTGGGCTAAATTTTGACAATAAGTACTTCATAAAACATGAAAAAAAACCGTTCGTAGATTAACATTTTTCACGATCAATATTATCTTGAATGTTATTTTTGTCGATCGTTTTTCCGCCTAAATAATAACATTCATCACGAAGTGTCTTTTTTAAATGTTCATATTTAACGAAAAAAAATTTGCATTAGGTAGGATCCAGAGAGAAGTGACAAATTGGGGGACGGGGAAAATAAATCTTTTTTCCTTTGATTTTTTTTTTTTACAAACATTAAGATTACGTGAAATATGAACATTTAACAATGACACTTTGTGAAGAATGTTACGAGTATTATTTTTGGAGAGAAAACGCTCGAAGAAATAACATATAACATTCATCATGATGAATTTATTATTCGAGTGTTTTTTTAAGGTTTAGAAATTAGGGGGTCAGAAATTATGGTTTAAAAATTAGGGTTTAGATTGAGTTTTTTAAAACGAACGGCTTAGATTGTTTGTGATTCTTTAAAAAAAATAACTGATAACTGAATGATTCACAGACATGATTATTCATGGTCTTATGTAGAATAACTAGTGAAATGACCCGTGGAACTACGGGTTTGTTTAAACGAAATAGTTTAAAGATATCTTTTAGGTATTAAGTGAATGTAAATGCTAAAGTCATTTAGTTTAATGACCCGTGGAACCACAGAGTCCGACTAAGAAACTCGTCTGCTGAACATTGAATCAAACACCTAAAATGCATATTAAACAATCCACATTTAATCATAAGAGATAATATTAGTTGTCATTTTATTTAAAAGTGTAAATTAAAATATAAATTTAGAATTGGTTTCCGTCTGCCTAACATTTATATGTTCTTGTACTCAATTCAAAATAATTAATTAAAATAATTTAATTTTAATAATTAAAATAATTATTAATAAGATTTAATAATAATAATTAATTAATAAGATTTAATTTTAATTTAAAATTAATTAGATTAATGACATCACCCACCATATCTAAATTTTTTTCTTTTATTTTTTGAATTTTTTTAACAAAGAAATTAGCCTAATAATGATATCATCATTATAGGATTATAATAGAAACTATGGATATCAAACTCACCGTTATCCACTAATTCTGTTTTTATACATCTACTTCAGGAAAATACTTGAGAAAAATGAATAATACAAAACCAGTAATTACTTAGACTTGCAAAAAGAAAAAATAATAATATTACGCTATAGTTTACAAGTATAACATTTAAAAGTCGATGTAGTTTTCGGACGTGTCATCTAAAGATCTAATCAAGAGTGGAAGTGTATTGATGCATCATTATGGTTACGCATGATAATATCGGCCCAATACACATTTCACACAGCATTCTGATTGGGCCGAAGGCAAAGAAAGATCCAACCCAAGTCGCATTTCATGTGTTTCATAAATTATTTCTTAAAATGGGAATGTGAGATTTGCGAAGCCATTTATTTTCTTTGAATATACCAATAATATGCTCTTACATATTTATCAGAAATACACTTTCTTAACGAAAAAAGTTACAAGTAACCTAAATTTAAAAGCTACTAATAAGTCGTTGTGGGCCTATGGCCCATGGGCTAGCTTATTATAGGCGATATTAAGTTAGGCCGAAGCTGACAAACTTTAGACTAGAACGAAAATTGTACAATTATAAAGGTATTTTTGCCACAAATTATACCACTACACCACCACTACTACCACTACTACTGCTAGTTTAAAATCAGCATTTTTGCGGGACTTAAAAGTGAGTTAGCGTTCTTAGTCTATTGAAGTGGTTTTTGATGACTCCTTTGATAATCGCGTGATTTATATTAAATGTGTAAAGCATAAAAATCAATTATAAGTTGGTACTAATTGTGTACATGTTGTGTGCGATAGGTATTGATTGCTTATATTTGTCACATCTATCATAATGTTTTCCTTATTTATCGGGGCCTTTGTACCATTCAACAGCTTAATTTTATGGCCATTTATGTGACTTGCGAATATCCACAACCCACGTGCAATTCCTATTGAATTATATAAAGTAATCTAAACATCTGTTCTTTAATTTGTTATTTTGTATTTATTTCTGGGTTAAGAATGTGCAGGGGCTAAAGTTATTATTTTTGGAACTGAAGTTGTGTGGCTGAACTGTAAAAAACAAAAGATGGATGTACTAGGAATGAAGACTTGAAGGGCTTTTCTGCAAATTAATTTATCTATATATAATTTATTTTCTTTTATAATTTATTCATTAAGTTTCATATTTCTGTAATTTTGGGCAATTTCTCTCTCAAATTAGGGTTTGCTGTTTGATTCAATTTGTGAGTTATAACAAGATCAAACTGTATTGATCTTGTTAAAGAGTGAATCATTGTGTAATTGTGTAAACTGAATCATTCATTTTCTTTGATTGGTTTGAATAACCTCTTGTGATTAGAGGTTTTATCCTTCCGTGATTGAAGGATTATATCTTGTGATTCTTCTATTGTTTGTTCATGGTATCAGAGCGACAAGGTTGATTTCGTTTGATCTATTGATTAATTGATAACTAATTTTCAGATATGGAAATTAGGGTTTCTGTTCTTCAATTGATTCTTTCAAGATTGGTTGAAAGTGTGACTGTTATTGCTGTGTTTGGGTTCGACAACGGCTTGTGGATTCTTTTGTTAGGTCGATTTTGTTAATCTGAAGCTGTTTGGTTGAAAACCCTAATTTTAAAAAATTAGGGTTTGTTCGTCTTTGTTCTTCCGCTGCTTTTCTTGTCTTCAAAGGGGAGTCTCGTGTTTATTTGTGCATTTTTTACCCTAACTAGATATCTACGCCCAACTCTTGATCTAGATCCTTTGAGATCTATGAAAACCTGATCAAGCGTAGATTGATCTTGACCATTTATTCTGTAAATCATCTCTACAGGTTGCCTGGTTAGTAACCAGTCGATTGGGGTTTGTTTTCTTTCTTTACAGGTGTCTGAACCGTGGATTTGTTGCGGTTATTGTGTGCTACTTGTTTAAATTTCTTGCTATCTTGTTTT
The DNA here is from genome assembly GCF_046630445.1 of Rutidosis leptorrhynchoides. Taxonomy (NCBI): domain Eukaryota; kingdom Viridiplantae; phylum Streptophyta; class Magnoliopsida; order Asterales; family Asteraceae; genus Rutidosis; species Rutidosis leptorrhynchoides. Next base: position 495,545,313 of record NC_092334.1, on the reverse strand, counting down.
GTTTGAGTTTCTTGAATCTTGCTTGATTATTTGTTATCTGTTTGTGCTATCTTGATCTTATTTATTATCTTCTTGTTAGACATGATAGTTCTGTTAGTTCTGGTAGTATTACTAAGATTAGTAAGCTTGAATTTAATGATCCTCTGTATTTACATCCTAGTGATACATTTGGTCTTGTGCTATGAAACTTGCTTTACAAACAAAAAATAAACTTGGTTTTATTGATGGTACATGTGTCAGGTATGAATATGAGGATTATGAAGTGTTATTAGGTCAATGGGATAGATGTAACTCTGTTGTTCTTACATGGATTCTTATGTCTCTGTCTGAAGATGTTTACAATGGTTAAATTTTTTCAAAAATAGCTGAATCTGTTTGGAATGAGTTAAAAGAAACTTATGATAAGATAGATGCATCTGTTACCTTTAATCTATATCAGAAAATTAATTCATATAGTCAATCTGGTCAATCATTATCTGACTATTATCATAAGTTGAATGCTATGTGGAGACAATTTGATGATATGGTTAAAATTGATGATATTGTGTCTGCTAATAAATCTTTCCAAGAAGATTGTCAATTTCTGAAACTTATGCAGTTTTTAATGGGTCTTGATGATGTTTATGTGCCTATTAGAAGTCAAATTCTTACTTCTGATCCTGTTCCATCTGTGAAAACTGTTTTTTCAATTATTTCTAGGGATGAGTCTCATAGATTGCATTCTGCTTCTAGTTCTAATGTCAATAAGATGCACTCATCTGCTTTTAATTCTAAAACAACTAATTTTGTTAATGGTAATAATAACTTTACTAATAACAAGAAAAAATACAAAAATCTACCTTTGAAATGCACAAATTGTAACATGCTAATTGGATATCCACCTGGTTATATTAAAAAACCTTTCAAACAAGGTGCTCCTAGGTTTAATAGTGATAATTGTGTTACTGAAAAACATGATTCTTGTGCTACTAATGTTCAATTGACTAGTGATCAGATTATGAAGCTTCTTAATCTTGTTAATGAGAAACCTGTTTACAATCAAGTGGAGTCAAACATGTCAGGTAGTATTCAAAACAATAATGTGTTTTTTAATTCACAGTTTGATAAATTTTTCTGTTCAAATAATTTTCAAAATGATTCAAAAGGTTGGATTATTGACTCTGGTGCAAACCAACATATGGTTTCAAATTCTCAAAATTTAAACAAAGTTATTGATGTTTCAGATTTAAATTTAACTATCAATCATTCTAATGGTACTGTTGCTAAAATTTTACAAATGGGAAATTTAAGACTGTCAGATAATATTGAACTGTATGATGTTTTAGTCATTCCTCAATACCGTGTTAGTTTACTGTCTGTGAATAAAATGATTAAAGATAGCAATCTTGTTGTTAGTTTTGATGTAAATAAATGTTATATTCAGGACTTAATTCATAAAAGACTGATGGGGACTGGTAGTGAATTTGATGGTCTTTACTTCTTTGATGATAATTTCAATGGTAAGATATTTAAGTCTAACATGATTTATTCAAATTTGTCTAAAAGTATACTGTGGCATGAAAGACTTGGACATCATGCATATCAAGCTTTGAGTGAATTAAGTGATAAACTTGGTTTTAATAAAATTAATAACAATGCTAAACCTTGTGAAACTTGTCATAAAGCTAAACAAACAAGAGATCCTTTTCCATTAAGTGATCATAAAACAAAAAGTTTAGGTGACTTAACACATCTTGACACATAGGGTCCTTATAAAGTTGAAAGTAAAGAGGAATTTAGATATTTTCTAACTGTTATTGATGATTTTTCTAGGGCTGTCTGGACTTATTTGTTAAAAACCAAAGAAGAAGTATTTAGCTATTTTGAAATGTTTTACAATTTAATTTTAAATCAATTTGGTAAAACTGTCAAAGTTATAAGAAGTGATAATGGAACAGAATTTTTAAACAATAAAATAAGTAGTTTTGTTAAAGATAAAGGTATTATATGTAGAGACCCGTCCTAATCTATCCGGACAAAGTCCATATCGATTATAAACGATTCACAACAGTTGATTACATCGCGAGGTACTTGACCTCTATATGATACATTTTACAAACATTGCATTCGTTTTGAAAAGACAATCTTTCATTTCATCTAAAGTTGACGACATGCATACCATTTCATAACATATCTTACTATAATTGATTTAATAATAATCTTGATGAACTCAACGACTCGAATGCAACGTTTTTTGAAATATGTCATGAATGACTATAATTAATATCTCTAAGATGAGCAAAAGCACAGCGGAAGATTTGTTTTTTACCTGAGAATAAACATGCTTTAAAGTGTCAACCAAAAGGTTGGTGAGTTCATTAGTTTAACATAAATAATCATTTCATAATTTTAATAGACCACAAGATTTCATATTTTCATTTCTCATAAACATACGTCACATGCATAGAGAAAAATATCATTCTTATGGATTGAACACCTGGTAACCGACATTCACAATATGCATATAAGAATATCCCCATCATTTCGGGATCCTCCTTCGGACATGATATAAATTTCGAAGTACTAAAGCATCCGGTACTTTGGATGGGGCTTGTTGGGCCCGATAGATCTATCTTTAGAGTTCGCGTCAATTAGGGTGTCTGTTCCCTAATTCTTAGATTACCAGACTTAATAAAAAGGGACATATTCGATTTCGATAATTCAACCATATAATGTAGTTTCGATTACTTGTGTCTATTTCGTAAAACATTTATAAAAATTGCGCATGTATTCTCAGCCCAAAAATATAAAGGGTAAAAAGGCAAATGAAACTCACGCATATAAATATTGTAAAACAGTTAATAAAGCATTTGCATGTATTCTCAGCCCAAAAATGTAATGATGTAAAAAGGGAGCAAATGAAACTCACCTAATGTATTTTGTAGTAAAAATACATATGACTATATTGAACAATTGAACAATGCAGGGTTGGCCTCGGATTCACGAACCTATACCAATTGTATATTTATTAAAACATGTAATGGTAATCTCATAATTTTCATTTATAACTTATATAATATTTATGTGTTTGTAGTTATATAAATTTTATACTAAATTTTTATTTAATACATATAATTTATTTATGTGTATTATATCTTAAGTTTTTATTTTATATATCTATATCTAATTTGTATATATACATTTAAAATAATTTTTATTCAGTTTGTTATATTAATATATCTATAAATATATGTTTAGTATTATTTTAAAAAAAACCGATAGTTTATTATATATAAGTATTTTTATAAATATTGTTCATAACAACAATACTAACCTAAATGAAATTCTAATAAATATAATAACTTTAATAAAAATGTTAATTTTTGATAAGAAGATAGTTTTAATAAATAAATAAAAAAAATAGTAATATTCATATTAATAGATATAATGATAATAATAATAATAATAATAATAATAATAATAATAATAATAATAATAATAATAATAATAATAATAATAATAATAATAATAATAATAATTATTATTATTATTATTATTATTATTATTATTATTATTATTATTATTATTATTATTATTATTATTATTATTATTATTAAAATGATAAAAAAAAATGTACAACCTTTGAAGAAATGAGATCTAAAAGTAAAACACCACTGCCCGGACTCGAACCCACGACCTCACACTCAACCCAAACACTCCTAACAAATCATCTATACATTTATCTTCTGAAATAATTAGGATTTTAAATCCTTTAACCCGATTTCTGTCGATTTCCTTTTTCTTAAAACAAAACCCATTTAACATCATCATATATATATATATATATATATATAGTATCATGCATCCCGTCATGGTCTTCTCAACCATCTTAGAGTCATCGTCTTCTCCGTTCATCATGGTACATCACTTCAAAAAAAAAAATAGAAGTAGCAACAAGTAGTTTTAACGGCTATTTTGGTGATACAAGGATCGGTGGAGACTGCACAGCAACAGCAGTCGAATGAAGAAGGAACAAGAAGAAAATGGTGGTGTTTGTTAAGAGCTCAGTTGTGGACACTCAGTTCACTAGCAGGCCCGTCTAGGAAATTGGAGATTTATCGGCCCGACACAAACACAAAATTTTGGCTCTCGGCCCAAATAGGAATTCAATGATTTCAGTTTATGCACGAAATAGACAAACGGTTTGTAGCATTACACGTGAATTATGTTTGATTTTATATCTGTCGGCCATTAAAGAAAAGGGAGAACACGCACGCAGTTTTAAAACTGAAAAAATATCATCGTCCTTTCTATGCGTATACGGTATATCACCTCTCATATTTATTATTTCATTATCTTATTGATCATCTCTTCATCATCAAAATCAGACCATCATCTTCTTTATCGTTACAGAAATAGTAAGCATGGCGGCAGGTGTTTATCGAATAGACTTTAAAAGAACAGCAACAAAATAGTGATGTTTAGGTTGTGTTCAAAAGTGGTGTTGCGTTTTCGATAGTGGTGATGATTTATCTTTGATTAGGATCCGACACAGGAACAATCATATCGGCAACCAAATGGGTACGAGTCTAAAAGAAATAGAATAAGACTGCAGCAGGTGGTTTTTGGGTTCGGTTTGATATGATGAAGTTGGGAAGTATTTATGCCCGGGAACGATAAGTGAGAAGATGAGGTCGACGACAAAGAGTGTAACGAGTGATTGTGGTAACCTTCTTCATCTTCAATATGATTTAGTTTAAACGGTCGTCACTTCAATTGGGTACAAGACCAGAAATTTCGTCTTCAATCATACCGGCGATATCAGAAGGCTCCCAATCTATGACCTGGAGATCCTTAACTAATTCAAATGCAACCTCATCCAAAGTATCATTCAATATGTCAAATGGACAGTATACGTTGCGTTAATTAATAGTTTATATATATGACTTTGTTTAATGGAGTGAAATATGATGGGGTTTCAAGGTGACAGGGGTAAGATTTAGAGATGGTTAGTGTGGTGTCTAGGTGACGGTTTAAGGGTGGTTGTCGAGCAAGTTTAAGTAGAAACAGGGAACGCACCCAAATGTAAAGGTGATAGGAGTTGATGGTTTAAATGGTTATTTGGTGATCTTGATGGTTCACGTCTAAAAATGTAGAAAGGTGGTGAGTGATGGTTGTTCGTCGAATGAGTAATGAAAGGTTGAGATGATTGAAGAAAAAAAAATAGTCTTGTTGGAAAGAAAGAAAATATAGAAACGAAAATATTGTAGGGGTAGTTGTATGCATAACTTCTTAACTTATATATATATAATCATATCATATCATATAATTATTAACAATAAAATATAATACTACCAATAATGGATTGATAGAATGAATCAATTTAGTATAGTGAAAAAGAGACAAACACGCTACTTTGTTTCAATCAAATTAACGGATTGAATATAAATATATAATATAATAATATTAATAATAATATACGTGCATCTAGAAAAAATATCTTACCGACAGTTTTCGTGGACAGTTAACTCGTATCCCGTTGTTAAATCAGTGGCGGATAAAAGTACTCATAAAAGTCCCAAAATTTTATATTAAGTATATTTATTTGTTTTGGTCATTATGGTATAAAATTCGGTCCTTAATTTAATAAATAAAAATTACATCAACCATCCCTCTCATTTAAGGTTAAAATATAAAAAGTGTTAAAACTCAACAAATACTTCCTAAATCAATTTTTAATAAGCCTAAAATTTATAGAACTCATTTTCGTATTACCGTTTATTTAAAATTAAAAAAGTTTGAATTAATTTTGTTTAATATCAATCGGAACATTAAACGAACATTACAATCATTAGATATTTATTTTTAATGTACTTATATATATATATATATATATATATATATATATATATATACTTATTTTAGAAATAATATTATATTATATTTTTATTTTACATAGTTAACTAAAGCATATACTATTTTAAATCTAGACTTCAAATATATACATATATATATATATTGAAATATATATTTATTTATTTACACACAATTATTCGTGAATCGTCGAGAATGGTCAAAGGTCAAATGTATATATATAAACACGGTTTAAAGTTTTAGATTTCAATATTACAGACTTTGCTTATCGTGCCGAAATCATACAAGGATTAAGTTTAAATTTGGTCGGAAATTTCTGGGTCATCACATTATACATCAAACTACATGTACTTATACCCCACAACAGAATGGCATAGCTGAAAGGAAACATATGTATCTTCTTAATGTGGCTAGGTCCCTTATGTTTCAGGGGGGATTACCTATGTATTTGTGGTCTGAATGCATTCTAACTGCTACTTATTTGATTAACAAACTTCCTTCTTCTATTTTGTCTGGCAAGTGTCCCTATGAATTGATTTATAAAAAATGTCCTAATCTCTCCCACTTAAGGATTTTTGGTTGTCTTTGTTTTGATACTATTTTAAATAATCATGAAAGTTTTCCAGTAGAGCTTTAAAATGTGTTTTCATTGAGTATTCTAATTTTCAAAAAGGTTACAAGTTATTCTGTTTAGATGACAAAACTTTTATTTTTTCAAGGGATGTAAAATTTTATGAAAACATTTTTCCTTTCAAACTAGATTCTGTTTTTAAAACTGATTTTGCAAAAGAAAATGTTAATTATCAAAATTTCTTTGATTGTTTTGAAGATTCTTCTTTTAATCTAAACCAAAAAACAAAATTAAATGTTATTGAGTCAACTGAGTCTGAAAGTCCCAATGATGAAGGGAGAGGCAGTACTAAGGATGATGGCAATCATGCCTTACTTTATGGCTCAATTGAGTCACAAAGTGATGGTGTACCTGCAACATCTAATGATGAAAGCATTGAGAAACAAACTGTCCCTAAGAGCAATTTAACTAATAATGTTTTTAACTGTACACCTCAATTAAGAAGGTCAAGTAGAGAAACAAAAATTCCTGTTAAATTCAAAGATTATGTGCTTAACAATAATGTTAAGTACAGTATCAATGATTACTTGAACTATTCTAAAATAGGGTCTGAAAATTATTGTTTTGTAAGAAGTTTAACCAAAGGACATGAACCAAAGTCATTCAAAGAGGCTTGTATAGATCAAAACTGGGTTAATGCCATGAATGATGAAATGGAGGCTTTAAATAGAAATAATACTTGGATATTAACTAAGTTACCTAAAGATAGAAAGCCTATTGGTTCTAAATGAGTATATAGAATCAAGTACAAGTCAACAGGTGAAATAGATAGGTATAAAGCTAGGTTAGTAGCTAAAGGTTTTAATCAAAGAGAAGGAATTGACTTTGATGAAACTTTTTCTCCTGTTGTTAAAATGGTTACTGTTAGACTTATCTTATCTATTGCTTGTAAAAATAACTGGTCATTACATCAAATTGACATTAATAATTCTTTTCTTTAGGGTGATTTGACTGAAGATGTTTATATGACTTTGCCTGAAGGTTATTTTGATAAAAATGATACTAGAGTGTGCAAATTTGTTAAATCTTTGTATGGTCTTAAACAAGCTCCTAGAAAATGGAATGAAAAATTTTGTGATGTTATGTTTGAATATAGATTTAAACAAAGTGTAAATGATTATTCCTTATTTGTTAAGACTGATGGTATTAACTGTGTGTATTTGCTTGTTTATGTTGATAGTATTATCATTACTGGAAGTTCTGAAGCTATTGTTGAGGAATGTAAAGTTTTTCTTAAATCTAAGTTTAAAATTAAAGATTTAGGTAAACTTAAATATTTTCTTGGTTTAGAACTTGTTGAAAATGATGCTTTTTTTGTTCTTTGTCAAAGAAAATACTGTTTAGAGGTTTTAGCTGAATTTGATGTACTTGCTAGTAAACCTGCTGTGACTCCTTTAGAATCTGGTGTTGTTTTTTCTAATAAAGATGATTTTTCTGGCTCAGATTTCTTACTTGAAAATATAAGTGAATATCAGAAGTTAGTTGGTAAATTGATCTATATAACTTTAACTAGACCTGATATAGCTTATTTTGTGCATTGTTTGAGTCAATATATGCATGCTCCTTTGAATTCTTACATGAAGGCTGCTTTAAGAGTTTTAAGATATTTGAAAGGATCATCATGTGAAAGTAATATGAAGGCTGAATTCTCACATGAAGGCTTGCTAGTAAAGGAATTACTATTAAGAAGTTTAGTGATTTAACATTATCTGGATTTGTTGACTCTGATTATGCAAAAAGTAATATGTTGAGAAAATCTGTTACTGGTTTTTGCATCTACATTGGTGGTAATTTAGTATCTTGGAAAAGTAAAAAGCAGTCAACTGTTTCAAGGTCTTCAGCAGAGGCTGAATACAGAGCACTTACTTCTATTTCATGTGAAATAATTTGGATTTTAAAAGTTTTAAAATATTTAGAAGTTAAAGTTGATTTACCTGTTAAAATTCTTTGTGATAGTAAGTCAGCTTTACAAATTGCTAAAAATCCTGTGTTTCATGAAAGAACTAAACATTTTGAAGTTGATTTGCATTTTGTTAGAGAAAAAATTAGTCCAGAAATTTTGGAAACACACTTGATTTCTTCTTCAGAGAATGTATCTGATATATTTACTAAAGGGTTGAATGGGACACAACATAATATGTTGTGTGATCAACTTACACTTCTCAATTTATTTTGAAATGTTTAGATTAAGGGGGGATATTGAATTATATAAAGTAATCTAAACATTTGTTCTTTATTTTGTTATTTTGTATTTATTTCTGGGTTAAGAATGTGCAGGGGCTAAAGTTGTCATTTTTTGAACTGAAGTTATGTGGCTGAACTGTAAAAAATAAAAGATGGATATACTAGGAATGAAGACTTGAAGGGCTTTTCTGCAAATTAATTTATCTATATATAATTTATTTTCTTTTATAATTTATTCATTCAGTTTCATATTTCTGTAATTTTGGACAATTTCTGTCTCAAATTAGGGTTTGCTGTTTGATTCAATTTGTGAGTTATAACAAGATCAAACTGTATTGATCTTGTGTGTATATATATATATATATATATATATATATATATATATATATATATATATATATATATATATATATATATATTTATATATATACAAGAATCATTCGTTTTCTTTAATTGGCTTGAATAGCCTCTTGTGATTAGAGGTTTTATCCTTCTGTGATTGAAGGATTATATCTTGTGATTCTTCTATTGTTTGTTCAATTCCACATGTCATAATAATAATATTTAACTAATCACAAAAGCTAACACTCAAAAACTATAAAAATATTTGCGAAGTGTTCAAAAATATACTCCTTCCTTCAATCCTTCCAGATTAATTGTTTTCTAACAAAAATCATATACTTTGAGAAATGTTACTATCAAAGTTTATTTTTTCCTTCTTATTTTACAGTATTAGTCTTAATCAATTAATTAGAAAACCTTGTCACTTTTGTAATTGAATTATTTTAATTCATTAGGGACAACATCGTAAGCTTCATTAAATTTACTTTTCATATTTGAAAGCAAAAAATTAAATTTGAACACCTCGAAATAAAATACTGGACAGTCAACCCGCATAATAACTTACATAATAAATACTCCGTAACATTTTATGAACTTATATGACGATGAACAAACTTAATTCAAGTGATACTTCTTCTACCTTCCATTTTAATTCTGTAGTGTATCTATAGTATCATATTAATCTCTAAGATAATGATGTTACAAATAAAAATTATTCAAGCTTAAAAAATTCAAAAATAAATAGAAAAATCTAAGCCTGCATGATGATATCATTAAAATAATTAATTGTATTCAATAAAAATATTAACTTGTTAATTGTATAATATATGAAACATTATGTACAACCTTATAATAAAACACTCAATGACTATATGTACAATATTTGAGACATTATGTACAACCTTATAGTAAACACCCGCGTAACTATATGTACAATATTTGAAGCATTATGTACAATCCTAAATAAAACACCCCATGATCATATGTACAAACTTTAAAACAAATTATACAAATATTTACAACACACCTCATGAACACATGTAAAAACTTTGAAGTATATTGTACAATCTTCATATAATAATTGTATTTTAATATTTGAAAAAAATTTCAAGAGACACTTGTTATTACCAATAATTATTATTAAAAATAAAAATATTCATTTAAAAAAACTTTATTATTATTATTATAATTATAATTATTATATTATTATTATTATTATTCAAATATGGATTCTCTTTACGTGATTAATTACGTTACATATGTATGCAAAATAAATGTCTCAATAAAAAGTTGTAATGTATGCTTTTATAACACGGGAAAGAGTAATTGTGATGAAAATTGGAAGATGATGGTGAGAGAATAAATGTAGTCTATTTATTCTGACAAAACTAAGTATATCATTATGTTTGTAAAAACAACAAGTTTTTTAGTAGGAATTCTTGATTCTACGGTTCATTAAACTAAATGACTTTAGTATTTACATTCACTTAATACCTAAAACATATCATTAAACTGTTGCGTTTAAATAAACTCGTGGCTCTCACGGGTTATTTCACTAGTATTAAATTATATAAATTTATTGACGTGAGAGAATTCTTATTCTTATTTTTTTGGTAAATTGTCTTATTTTTTTTTGGTAAATTGATCCCTTTATTATGTTCGGAGAGATTTTAAGTATTCAAAAGAAAAGAAAAATCGACTCTATTTTAATGTCAACAACAAGTGTCGATTTATTGGCGTCTTAACTGTCGTTTAGAGCCTAAATTGAATTCCATGCAGGATTTAAAACCCATGGAAATTTGATTCTACAATTTTAATGGCACCTCAATTTTATTTTATTGTTTTTTTTTAAATTTGCTATTTAGTGGTCGGAGGTCCACTTAAAAGCAATGTCTTTATCTGTCGAATAGAAAGAGTGATGACTTTCTCTACTTTTGTGAGTGTTTCACTCTGGGTGGAGTATTGACTTGTTGTTTTTATTTTCGAATAGGGAAAGAATTGTCTACATTTCACCTCCCTTATACACTACTCATGTGGTATTGAGTTTTGTTGTTGTTGTTGTTGTACGAGAATGATCACTATGATTAGTCAATATTGTAACTTTAGTCACTATAATTTTCTTTTGCAAGTTTAGTCAATGGGATTTTAAAATTTTGCAATTTTAGTCAATCCTTCTAACAAACGTTAATTTATGTCATTAGTCACCTCACATTTTGCCTCTTCCATATCTATATTTGTAGGATTGATGTTTGTTGTTCTTCTTCATACCCTTCCCTTCACCTGCCTCTTTTCTACCGAATAACAAACCCTAACTATTTTCATCTTTACAAACAAAAATATCAAAATTAAAATTTATCATTACTCAAATTAAGAAATCGACTTAGGTCAACAGATAGCAACACAGACACATATTACAAATTAATCCTTTAATCAACGAAGTAAACACAAAAAAGAACAAAGCGTACATACATAGATTAACATACTCTTCTTCATAGAGTATCCTTAATTATTTGACGGAGTTTTAACTTAAAAGTAATGATACTTCCCTTTTTAATTAACTTTTAATAAAACAACCATTTAAACGTCATAATAAACAATAAATTAACAAAAGTAGAAAATTGAGATAAAAAAAGTTACTTTTAATGGAATCTGCCCAAAAAATTTTTCTATGAAATGCAATAAAATTACGTACTTAATGAAAACCACAACTTTAGGAGGTTAACATATTTAGGGAATTTCCATTCCGTTTAGCCCAATTTGGTTTTGAGATACAACACAATTTGAATGAGCTCAAAACTAATCAAATGTATCAAATTTCACCCCTTAATTGCAGATTATAACCAATATTGTATTCATGTGTGATAAAAATGGCGATGGGTTGCTAACACAGGTTAATGTAAAATAGGTATCTAAAGAGTTTTTTTCCCTACAAGTTTAAATTGTTTTTTTTTCTTTTTCTTTTTTGGTAAGCGAGGAAACCTTTCTATGAACGAGCACATTGGCTCCCCCATAGAAGGTAAAACCCCGGGTAATCAAGCCCTCCGAGTGCGAGACCTGGTACCGGGTGAATTGCGCATTATGCACACCCTCTAGTCACACTACATTTTTAAACAATTTGGCATAACCAGAAATTGAACCCAGATGAGTTTTCTCTAATTCTGAATAGTGAATCTTAGTTCACACTAGCTTTCTTGGTATTAAGGTCTTATTTGTGAGTCCATCACCCAACAAGCTTTGTGCGTTCAAAAATCAATGCCAGAACATATGCAACTCTTATCTTAAAAGAACTTCATCTTTATCACTTGCAATTACTGTTGTAAACGGCGTCCGTTGCGTCCGTTACAACACCTGTTGCGGCGTTTTGGTGACTAAACCTTTTCGACCCCGTCCCTTTTTCTTGTAAGCCGGTCAACGGTTAAAAGTTAGGTCAAATGCAGGAAAAATTGGGTCAACGCCGGTCAGAAGTCAGAAATTCTGTTAAAATCGGTCATAAGTCGGTCAAATCAATCAAAATTGACTAAGTTTAGTGTTCCATTTTGTATTATATTTACGCCAATAGTAATTATAGGTACAAACTTGTCAACGAAGGTTTTTTAGCTCTAAAATATGTGTAAATACATATTATATATATAAAAGTCAACATTAGTCAACATCCGTTTCGACTCCGTCTTGGCCCGTTTTTTCGTTACGATATTTTGAAGTCGCTACCGTTTCGGCTCCGTCTGCGTCTTTTTCAACCTTGCCTGCAATCAACTATTTTCTATTTGGTTAATTCATTTATTTATTTAATTTTATATTGGCCAGGTCCGCTGGAAGCAATCTCTCTGCCCTCGAGTAGAGAGTGGGACGGTTTTCTTCTTCCCACGTAGAGGAAGATTTGTCTACATTTTCACCACCCCATACCTCGCATGCAGGGGCGGACCAAAGAAGGGGCAGGGTGTGGGGCGCCCGTCCTCAGTGGATTTGCAATTTTTAGTGCAAATTTTTTCGGTTTTCGATTTTGTCCCGGTGGAATTTTTTTTTTTTGCCCCAAACCCTTCACATTTTGCCCCGAAATCTTCATATTTTGCCTTTAAACCTTCGTTTTTTTTTCCCTAAAACACTCCAAATTTTACTGAAAATCTCTATATTTTGTCCCAATACCTCCATAATTTGCCAAAAAATTCCATACGTTTTAAAAAAAAAATTCGCCCCTGTTGAAAAAATTTCCTGCGTCTGTCACTGCTCGCATGTGCATGTGCGGGATTGATTATTGTTGTTGTTTAAAAATAATAGAATTGTATTCGCTCATATTGTAAATTAAAGGTTCGGCAAAACGTTATTAGTAATTATATTCAGTGTATTACTATAATAATGTTTCTAATATTAGCCACAGTACGTTTAATATGTCAAGCTGTCATATTTTGTGACTCGTTTACTTTAAATAGGGTAATTTGTGTTGCCTTTTTTTTTTCTCTTGATAAATTATCTTTAAAAGGTTAGGCGGGGGTATGAGTCAAATTGGTTAACTGGATCCAAAATCACTTGAAGTTTTTTCATTAATCATTTAAAAAAAAAAAAAAATATTACCGGACTCTACCTTCTTGATTTCATAATCTTTATTGTTCTGTATTTTTTATGTTAAAATAAACTTTCATTTTTGCTTTTAAGAATGGTGCATTTATGATTGTTTTAATATCTTTGAGTATGAATTTGTGTTGGTCAAATTATTGGGCGTTTTAAGGAGAAAGAACGGATTGACGGTATCTCCACATCAGATATATTTACGAGAACTTTTGAAGGCTACACTAATTATGTGATGCTCAATTTGAATCGACGCCATTCATAAAGGACGATAAAATCAACTATGTGAAGGTAGGTTAATATTTTAAAGCCACCATTGGATTTAGTTACATGCTTACTTTAGGTATCTTCTAATATATGTTGTTTTTTGTATATAATGTAGGTTACTATTCGAGTTCACCATTGAGTAAACATACCAAGAAAAAAGGTTGAGAGTAAAAATGAGTTCGAGGAAGATATATTAAAAGTTGAAGAAGCAACTATAGAAGGTTGAAGAGCGGGGATGTCTTATTTTTTGTTTGGCTGCTTGCATTTAATTGTTTTTAGTTGCATTGTTTGTGTATCGTGAAACATTTTCGAAAATTGTTTACCTTAAGCCTTTTCAAACAATGAAGTACGATTATGACTGACGACTCTATAACGGGAAAATTTAAGCTCTAATTTGGCTCACTGTTTGTTGGGAGCTTCTTACAAGAGCAATTGGGTGTGACTGTTTAAAATTACCCGTGGATGGCAAGTCATAACCAAATTATGAACAATGTATTATCTTTTGGCCTTTGTTTGGTTGAAAACAGTTGGTGATTGGTAGATTCAAGAACGTATTTGGTAGTTACACAAAAATTCAATATGACTTGGTACATAATGGTACTCGTTTTATGGTTTCCTATCTATTTTTATGTAATGCTACGGTTACCGATATAGTATTATGTATTGTTTATGCAGGGCGGAGCCAGGATTTAACGATAGGGGAGGTTTACTCGATAGTTAAAAGAGGCAAACCAAGTAAAATTAAAGAGGGCAACTTCGTATGCATAACCTATTTATATATATATATATATATATATATATATATATATATATATATATATATATATATATATATATATATATATATATATACTTAATGAAACTTTGATAGCTACTCCGTATTAAACAATAAAAAATGCTACTATAAAATTTGTAGTACGAAGTCCGATATGGCTAATCTAAATAATTGATAAGTAAACTTGTGCGAGATGTTTATGTTAATAATAGTTCTAAGGTTTTTTCTGTTCGGGTTATCTGAAGAGCGAGTAATCCGATCACATGTTTTATTGTACGTAGCCCATTAGGAATACTCCATGGCAGTTTCCAACATTTCCATGGTCACCTCAAGATTCGAATCTAAGACCTACTGCAAGGATGTCACGGTCCAAACCACTAGGCTAACTTGGGATGACTCTAATATGTTTCAGTTAATATCACTCCGTATTCAGGTTTGGAAGATAGGTAATTCAAACGATTGGGTTACATGAATCAATGAGGGATGCTTAATTAAAATAATTAAATATGGTCTATTAATATTTCATTGAAATCTGGCTTATTGGGGGAGGCTGAGCACCCCTCTGTCCCCTCCCTGTCTCCGCTACTTTGTTTATGTTTACCGATCTATTAATACGTGTTGTTGGTACTTCATATCCATATAGTTGCCAAAACTACTTGTATGAATCATAACCTTTGGATTAAAAAAGTTGATTGTAGGTTGTTGATTGTAGTTAGATGTTCGCAGAAGGCTGCCATAAAATGGTGAGATCTTGGTATACATTATCACATAGATGCTGATGTGTCAAAAACTGGCAGTTCATACGAAGCAGCAAGTCAAAATGGAAATGTTTATAGTCCAAATCAGATGGAATGAAAACAGTTTTTTGTCTAACTTATAGACTTTCTTTGGATTTTATTAACACATTAGTTATATGATTACAAATCATGCAAATTAAAACAACTTATGACTTATAAAACACCATATCCTGATATAAAAATGATATTTTGTGTTCGCACAAGAGTACACTGTATGTAATATGGCAAATTATTAAACTTATATCAATGATCCCATATCTCATTCAATTTGCTCAACAGATAAGTGCATTTATTATTCCCTATTAAAAATGTTTAATTCATCTAAGGGGAATAATTTTGTCACCTAGAATTTTTTAAAGAATAATTATATAATGATAGTTTTCTTATTATATATATATATATATATATATATATATATATATATATATATATATATATATATATATATATATATATATATATATATATATATATATATATATATATATATATTAAGAGTGTGTTTGTTTACCTCTTAATGGAATGGTTCAGCACTGAATGCTGAACCATTCAGCATTCAGTGTGTTTGTTTCTGATATCTGCATGACATATGGTGCTGAATGGTTAAACATTCAGTGTTAAACCATTCAGAGTTGAAACACTCTCTTAGCCATTAAGAGTCTAAATTTTATGTCATATTCTTCTTAAATTGTATCAAGAACACTTATCAAATATGTATATTGAAGTTTTCGTTAATGTTAAACGATAATAAGTTGATTTAATCAGTTCATATTATGTTATTCAAAATGATTATTCAATGAACCAGGAGACCCAGGTTCGAATCTTGGTAACACCCAAGATCGAATTATATGAGCTTCTGACTAGAGGGCCGACAATGGGCACAATTCACTCAATTACGGGTATCGTCCTCGGGGGTTTGTCACCCAGGGTTTTACTCGTTAGTAGGGACTTAATGTGGTTGTCGCTAGAGAGGTTTCATCTGCAAAAAAAAAATAAAAAAAAATAGATTATTATTATTATTATTATTATTATTATTATTATTATTATTATTATTATTATTATTATTATTATTATTATTATTATTATAATTATTATTATTATTATTATCATTATTATTATTATTATTGTTGCTATTATTATTATTATTATTATTATTATTATTATTATTATTATTATTATTATCTTCACTATCATTATCACTATTATTATTATTATTATTATTATTATTATTATTATTATTATTATTATTATTATTATTTTAAAGGTAGAAAACTTTTATTATATCAAATCAAACTATAGAGATGTACAATATTAGAAGATATCATGTATGCTCCTAGCATTTATATACAAAGCTGAATATAATGAAACAATGAGATTTGTATGCTAACAAAAGGTTGTTAAGTCACACAAACAGGAAAGCAAGCTGGAGAGCTGACTTGAAAAACACCAAGCTGAGAGAAAGAGAGCTATTAAGTTGTACAATCAGCGACATAGCAACCCACAAATGAC
This sequence comes from Rutidosis leptorrhynchoides, assembly GCF_046630445.1. Classification (NCBI taxonomy): domain Eukaryota; kingdom Viridiplantae; phylum Streptophyta; class Magnoliopsida; order Asterales; family Asteraceae; genus Rutidosis; species Rutidosis leptorrhynchoides. Next base: position 495,528,392 of record NC_092334.1, on the reverse strand, counting down.
CCATTTAGCCCCAACCCGAATTACCCATTTGGTAGCAAGCAACAGCACAAGGTGTATAAAGTTAACTCGAAAACAATTAAAGAATACAACGTAAAAGCAGTCAAGGGAGCAGTGTAATGGAAATGTCCCATTACAAATCTGCTGAGCGACTGATAAAGGCAGATATCAACCAGCAAAACACTGCTGAAAGGACCCGTTCATATCGATTATAAACGATGCACAATAGTTGATTACATTGCGAGGTACCGAACTCTATATGATTCATTTTACAAACATCGCATTATTTTTAAAAGACAAACTTTCATTTCAACGAAAGTTTATAAATATGCATACCAATGATATTATCATGTTTCCCAAATATAATTGACTAATCTGTCGTTCATCTATTAACAATCTTTTTGGACTCAAATGATTTGAATGCAACGTCTTTTGAAATATGCCAAGAATGACTCCAAGTAATATCTTTAAAGTGAGCAAATGCACAGCGGAAGATTTTTTTTCATACCTGAGAATAAACATGCTTAAAAGTGTCAACCAGAAGGTTGGTGAGTTCATTAGTTTATCATAAACATTCATTTTCATCATTTTAATAGACCACAAGATTTCAAATATTTAACCGCACACGTAATCCGTGTACAAAACATGAAACACATAACCCGTGTATAAAAATCATTCATATGGTGAACACCTGTTAACCGACATTAACAAAATGCATCTAGAATATCCCCATCATTCTGGGACTCTCATCGAATATGATAAAATCGAAGTACTAAAGCATCCGTAACCCGGATGGGGTTTGTTAGACCCAATATATCTATCTTTAGGATTCAAGTCAATTAGGGTGTCTGTTCCCTAATTTTTAGATTACAAACTAAAAAGGGTGATATCCGGTATAATAATCCAACCATAGAATGTAGTTTCAAGTACTTGTGTCTATTTCTTAAAACATTTATAAAAGCAGCGCATGTATTCTCAGCCCAAAAATATATATATTAAAAAAGCATTTACAAAGGGAGCAAATGAAACTCACGATACAATATTTTGTAGTAAAAATATTCATACAACGAAACTGAACAATGCAGGGTTAGCCTCGAATTCACGAACCTATATTAGTTACGTATGTATTAAAATATGTAACAAGTTTATATATATACACTCATAATTATATGTAAACAAGTGTGTATAATTATATTATTAATATACTTTTTATATTAATAACATATATGGTATATAATAATTATTTGTAGTAATATTAATATCATAATAATTATAATATTAATGATAAAAACGTTATGATCATGTAAATGAATATAATAATACAAATAATGTTAATAAAAATAAAAATAAAAATGATAATAACAATAATATTAATAAAACGATAGTTTTAAATTCCATACTTTTTATTAATAATATATTCTAATAAAATGATAATAATAATTTTAAATAGAATGATAGTTTTAATAACAATGATAAATTTTAAATGATGATAATAACGATGCTTTAGTAATAAAGATAATAATAATTTTCAATATTAGTGTAAATTGTCTTAATAATAATATTTATTAAATATACTAATTATCATAACAATAATAATAATATTTTATAATAATTCTATCAAAAATGATAATTTTTAATAATAATAATCCTAGTATGATAATAATAATATTTTATACTAAAATAATTTTAATAAAAGTGATAATTTTAATATTAATGCTACTCTTAATAATAATAATAATAATAATAATAATAATAATAATAATAATAATAATAATAATAATAATAATAATGATAAAATATAATAAAATAATAGTTTTTATAAAGTTGTTTATTTTTAATAATAACGATAATGTCAGTAATAATATCAATGATAATAATCATAATAATCATTTTTAACAATAATACTAAAATTAATGATAATGATAATGTTAATAATAATAATTATTATTAGATAGTAATAATAATAACGATAATAATAATAATAATAATAATAATAATAATAATAATAATAATAATAATAATAATAATAATAATAATAATGATAATAATAATAAATATAATAGTAATAATAATAATAATAAAAGTGACGAGAGTTATACCATCCTAATCTCATCGCCATTGACCCGCTATCTTCAGTGTACCCATAATCTCTTTAGTTATAACCCATAATTCCAATGCTTAAACCCATTTTGAAAACCCGTTTGAGATCACTCGAACAACACTCTGTCGTAGTATTTTATGTGTAATACTAATAATAATAATAATAATAATACTAATACGATACTACAAATAATAATATTAGGATTAATAATAATAATATAAATATAATTATAATTATATACAGAGTAATACGTAAGATAGAGAGATTGAGGAATGAGTCGAGCAAAAAATGTGATCGAGTTTTATAGGCCAGATTTGTGTCACCTAGCTCCGCGATCGCGGAGCACTTATTCCTAACTGGCTCGCGATCGCGGCCTTCCCAGCTCCAGCTCACAATTCAATGATTAATGGCTGCCGACAGTTTTAATAATATAATATATATTATATATTTAATTTATATAATTATATATATATATATATGTATATATATATATATATATATATATATATATATATATATACATATATAGTGGTAAGATCAAGAGGGAAGTAACCAATCGGGGGAAGCGGGGGGAAGCAATGTAACATCCCGTTTTTCCCGTACACATTTAAAGGTACAAACTTAATTTTTGGTACGCTTACAACTTGTGCATTTATATGATTAAAATACCTAAGTGTTAGAAATTATGTAATTATGTAATTATATATATATATATATATATATTATATATATATATATATATATATATATATATATATATATATATATATATATATATATATATATATATATATATATATATATATATGTGTGTGTGTGTGTGTGTGTGTTTAGAATATATGCATGTATAGTTATATGCATGAGTCTTTGTTCATGTTAAGGCTTGTGAGACTAAAGATGAGGTTTAGACGTGTATAGGAAGCGTGAACAAAGTGTACAAGTTGGATAAATCGTTAAGTTGTGTAAAGCTGTCGAATGGCTCAGTTGAAGGCCATTGCCGCGTCGCGGAAGCCTTTGTCGTGCCGCGACATTGAACTCAAACCAGAGTCAGGAGGCATGTTAAGAAGGGTCGAGTTTCCCTTTATATGTCGCGCCGCGGAGAAGAGGGTCGCGCCGCGACAAATAACTAGAGTCTGAGTCAGGAATGATTAAAGAAAGCTCGTAAAATACGTTAAACGTCGTACCGCAACAATTGGGGCCGCGCCGCGACCCACTGGGTGAACTGGTTCCAGATTTTGTTTTTAAAATAAGTGGTTCAAGGGCAAAATTGTTATTTCGCGTATGGATCTGATTGGAGCATTAACTTCAACCACTTATCTCATTTAATTCATTTTCCTTTTTCCTTTTCTTTCCATTTTCTCTTCCAAAACATAAAAACCATTTGGATTAAAAGTGAGATTCGAAGGTGAAGACTTGTGATTCGATCTTTGGAGCAAATAGGAAATTTGTTCTCCTCGTTCTTAGCTGCGACTTGATAGAATTGGTAAGTCTTAACTCCATGTTTTGAGTTTTAGTTAAACTATGGCTAGGGTTTGGTCATTTGAGTCTTGTGAGACCCATTTGGGAGTTAAATGGGTGAATTTGGGTAATATGGATGAAAGGAAACCCTAATAGCTATAACCTAGGGTTTGGTCTTAAGAATTGAGGTTGTAAGTGTCAAATGGTGTTGTTAGTCACTAACACACATGTTTAATGTTGAAAGACTTGTAAATGGGTTAAGTGTGACATAAATTTTGAGTCTAAGTGCTAAAATGGGCCAAATGGGTAATGGTTGACCTAATTGGGTGACATGGGTATGAATTACCCTAAGTTTGCATTAGTTAAAGTTAATAGACTTTAATTCACTAACTTTAGTGATTAAAGTTGAGTCTTGGCCATTTATGGGCGGTTTTGACGTAGTTGAGCCATTTAATGCAAATTGGGTCATTAAATGCTCAAGAGTGAGTAAGGTGGTTAATTCCACTTGTTGTGTATTAAAAGTGTACTTAATGTATTAGGTACCTTGCTCGAAGCATACGGAAGTGTTAAATAACCACCGACGCGTTAAGGTGAGTGGAATAATTATATATGTATGTATATGATTTATTTACTTGTGGGGTATGGGTTGAAGTTCGATGTTGACGATACCATATCCTAGAGCATATTGTTTGTTTGGATGAGGGTTAAAGTTCGATGTTGACGATACCTTATGTATGGATTTAAAGTTCAATGTTGACGAAGCCATACCACTATTGTAGTGATGTTAGTTGATGAGGGTTTAAGTTCGATGTTGACGATACCTCATATGTGGGTTTAAGTTCGATGTTGACGATACCACATTTATTGGGACGAATGGGGATTAAGTTCGATGTTGATGATACCATTCGTAGGGCTAGCCTTGGGAATTGAGTATTAACGGATGTTATGAACATCAATGTTTGCGTATTGTGTTATAGTATATTATATTGCGCGTGATTATATGATATTGCTATACTAGCATGTGCTATCGAAGGGTTAGCGTTATACTTTAAGATGGTATGCTAATGGTAATGCTAGTATGTATGCGGAATTGTGTAAGTTTTTGCAAGTGAGTAAGTTATATATGTATATGTATAATTATTGCATTCACTAAGCTTTAGCTTACCCTCTCGTTGTTTATCTTTTTAAAGGCTCCAACGTGGACAAGGGTAAAGGCATTCGGTTGGATTAGAGATCCCGCTTTATTGTTAGGGGACGCTTTTGGATTTGTAGCTTTTGGAAGTTGGCCTAACGTTTTGGATAGTTTAGTCCCAAACCATGCTCGAAGTGTCGTTTGGATTATAAATTATCATTTGTAGTGGGTCGAACTTGTATTAAACTTAATTAATGGCCTTCGTGCCTTGTAAACATTTAAATTGTGGTACGTTTTAAATGGAACTTGTGGAATGGTTTACATATTTAATTGGCGCGTAAATGTGTATATAAAAAAAAAAATTATCGTATGGAATACGGGTTGGGTTGTTACAAGTGGTATCAGAGCATGGTCTAAGGGATTTAGGCGACTTGAGATAGGTGCCTAAACTTAGACTTATTTGTGTATGCGCTTTATGCGGGACTTGTAGGAGACGGGTCGGACCGGGAGTTGATTAGTGTGTAGGTTTATGTGAATTAACCTTGCACTAACTATTTTGTGTTGTCTTATCAATCATCAAGCGAGATAGACGTTGTACTAGCGAATTAATGCGACGTGATCGCGTAATAATGATTAGCTACCATTGTTACGGGTTCAAATCGTGTCAAACAAGCGATGTACGACGATTGTTGAGCAAGATGGGGTAGTATGGTGTATATGTATATACATATGTGTTAAGTCCTTTCGTTTTGTTGCTTAATTTACTTCATTTTATAGAATGAAGATGAGAAATGGGCACGACACCAATGACGGAAGTACGAGTGAGGACGTTGAACTCACGACCAAGGTTGAGGCCATCTTTAAAAGGCTAAAAAGGGATTTTCTTGACGATGTTTGAAACGTCTTCCAAGAGTCGGTTGATGGACAAGTGACCGAAATGATCAATGAATGAATGAAAGCCGCGATATAGGAGACTTTAGAAGCTAGAAACATTTATCGTCTAGGCGAAGGGGGTGAAGGTAATGGTGGGGGTGGAAGGCGGGACTTCCACTACAAAAATTTCAAGGATACTCAACCTCCGATGTTTAATGGGGTGAAGGATCCATTGAAAAGCACTTGTTGGATTTTCGATATCGAGGGAGCATTCAGTACCGCGGAGTGTCCTCCCGAGAAGAAGACGAGGTATGGGTCTAGCATGTTGCGCGAGGAAGGCAAGTTGTGGTGGGACGATAAAATCAAATTATATGGTGAAGAGCAATGCATGAGCTTGACATGGGAGGAGTTTAAGAAGGAATTTTTCCAAGAATACCGAACTTCTTCCGATCTTGATAGAATCCAGGACGAGTTGCACAATTTGCAACAAGGTTCAATGGACTTGGTCACTCTCAAGTCTACCTTCTTGGTAAAGACTCGTTTTTGTCCGGAATATGTTGGTGACGATCACAAGCTAATGAAAGATTTCTACCGTACCATGAATGATGAGTATAAGGGTAAGATTAGTCGAGGAGCGGCTAAGTCTTTTAAAGAGTTATTTGATTTGGCTCGGGGTTTTGAGCCGGAGGTTCCAAGAAAAAGCGATTTCACTTTTTCTAAAAGAAAGTTTGAAGGTTCTAGTCATTCTAACTTTTCCAACAAGAAGAACAAGAACAAGAAGGGTTCCGAAAGTGTAAATAGTGTGAAGAAGGGAAGTTTCGGGAACTTTATCCCTACTTGCTACAATTGTGGGGTACGAGGTCATTTGGATCGGGATTGTACAAAGCCTCCTTCAACAAACAAGCTCACTTGTTTTAATTGCAACAAAGAAGGACACTGAAAGTCGGAGTGCCCTGACTTGAACATCGATCATGTTAAACGGTTGGAGAAAGCGGCGGGCACGGCTAGGGGTTGCAACTATTTGATGACGAATGAAGAGGCTAAGCAATCCAACGAAGTTGTTTCAGGTACTTTTATGGTTAACTCTAATCCGGCAAGAATTCTAATTGATAGCGGTGCAAATTTGTCGTTTGTGTCTCCAAAATTTGTGCCTAAACTTAATAGACCGTTAGCTAAGTTAAGTCGTCCGGTAGAAGTTGAAATAGCGGACGGCAAAACGGTGCTAGTGGTGGATGTGTGTAAAAATTGTGATGTCGTGTTTGGTGCCGAAAACTTTAAAATTAATCTCATCCCGATGACTTTGGGTGATTTTGATATCGTTGTTGGTATGGATTGGCTCGATCATAATAGAGACGATATTGCATGCCATGAAAAATTTATTCGCGTGAAGACCCCAAGTGGGGGAGAGTTAATTATTCACGGTGATAAACGGAGAAGACTTGTGCCGATATGCACTTTTAAACGGGCACGTCGTTTCCTTGTTAGTGGTGGCATGGCTTTTCTTGCCCATGTTGTTAATACTCGAGATGAGCCACCATCCATTCGTGAAATTTCGGTGGTAAATGAGTTTGAAGACGTTTTTCCGGATGAGTTACCAGGTGTTCCGGCGGAAAGACAGGTTGAATTTCGCATTGAGTTGGTTCCGGGAGCTACTCCCATTACTAAAACTCCTTATCGTTTAGCGCCAACGGAAATGCAAGAGTTGTTAAATCAAACCCAAGAGTTGCTTGAGAAGGGTTTTATTCGACCGAGTGCTTCGCCATGGGGCGCTCCGATTTTAAAGGATGGTAGTATGAGGATGTGCATCGATTATGTAGCGACCCGACCAAAACCGTTATTGAAGGCGTCGTTAACTTAGGTCCCGTTGCGTGGTCGTAGTCCCTATATGAGACTCGTTTGACCAAAATTATGTCGCGTTCATTTGAAAGGTATAAAGTTATAAAGTATGAATGAAATAACTTGCGACATAATTAGTTTAAAAACACAGTTGCTATAAATAGCGTAAGTATGTAAACAAAAGTTTGAATCCAAAAGTGCTATCCCTAGCGTATGCATGCATGGTTGACTCCAATCAAGTAATCAAAGAGTGCGGAAGCATGTATCAAGTAGCCAAGTATGAACCTGAGAAACATATAGAAAACTGTCAACGAAAAACGTTGGTGAGATCATAAATGTATTTGTAAAAGTATACTTTGAACCACAATAGTTTGTATAGATGATTATCCAAATCGTATTTATTCCGAAGAATGTAGTTTGTATTGCGAGCACCCAATTACCAAAGCTTAACTGAATCTTCCCTCTGAATTTTGAATATAGTGTTAGAACATACACTATGCACGTTGAAATTATATTTCATCCACTAACGGTAGCGAACCGTCTGAATGAGGGTTCGTTAAACCCGTATGGCCACACAACATAATCACTCGCTTACACTTACACCCTGCAAGTGGAACTAATGATAATTGGATTGAGGACTTTTGTTCTAACTCGTCTGTATCCTTGTATTCGTATTTGTGTTCAAAGTATAAAAGTATGAAAAGTATATATGCATGTGAAATGTATATAAGTATGTAATGTATATGTTTCTCAGCCCACGATTTAAAAGAATAAAAGTTGTTGAAAAGGTGGGACTATGATCTCACCTCGAGTGCACGAGTATAAAGGTACTTCAACAAGTAAACGTGTGCATGAAAGTTGCTTAGCCTTGACCTAAACAAGTAAGTTATATCAATTAACCGGTTACGACACAAGGTCGGGTGAAATGTGTTCAATTAGTCCTATGGCTCGTTACGACTCGAATAGTATAGCATGTGAATCACGTTGTCAAGTTTCATGCAAGAATCAAGTATAAAAACATGTTAGAACGATAGTAATAAAGTTTGAGTTGACATTTCAAAACCTTACCATTAGAAAGGAAATCTTATTACGTTTCCAACGATATTTGATTCATCGAAAACGGAGTTACGGTCAAAAAGTTATGGCCAAAACAAGTTTGCTGAAGTTCGGATGAAACAGGCAATTGTCGCGGCGCGACAAATTGCTCCGCGGCGCGACAAATGCCTATTTTGAAGGTCAGAAAGCTTGAAAAACATGTTCTAAAATCACCCTTTGGGCCACGGCGCGACAAATTGCTCCGCGGCGCGACAAATAACGTGGTCTGGTGCCTGGTCAGTTTCAAAAGTTCAAGTCTTGATCCAAAATTCAATTTAGCACAAAACGCAAACCGTAAACAATTAGAAAGCGTATCTTATACCGTTGGAAAGCTCTTTTGACAAGGAACACAACTAAACATGTTTCATCAAACAAAAACATCATTTACCATAACCGAAAACTCGTCAATTGATCAAGAAAGGTTTATTTTCAAAGTTTCAAGTTCGTAAAACGTATTTTATGATTCGGGAATCCAATTTACACATACGATATGCCGTTTCGAAGGTAATTAAGCATACATTGCATCTAAACACTAAAAATTAACATTCCATGGCATTCAAGCATCAAAAGTTCATGTCAAGAACTATCAAACCCTAGTCAAACATCACAAAATCAATATTCATGTTTTTGAAGTTTTCTTAATCAACCTACGCATCAAAACGAAGCTAGTGATACTAGTAACACAATTAAAACATGCACTTTAACAATCTAACAACATTAACTCATCCAAAATCAAGGATTAAGCAAACCCATTTCAAGTTCATGCTAGTTACTCCAAAAACAACAAATCGAGCAAACCAAACATATATTCATGTTAGACTTGAGCCATAGACACTAACTAACACCATTTCAAATCAAAAACACGAATTTAGAGAAATCTAGAGTTTTAGAAATGTTACCCAAACGAGATGAAGTTGGTATCAAATTGTAGAGGATGAAGAGAGGATTCCAAATATGTAATTTGTTTTGTTGTAAGCCTCCTAGATCGAATTTAGATGATGAATGATTGAATTGGGTGTTGTGTGTGTGTGTTCTTGCTAGAGAGAAAGAGAGAGAGATGGAGGGATTGAATGGTGGTGATTGGGGTGGACTAGTTGACCTAGTCAACTAGTTTGCCCCGTGTCAATTTTAGTCCCTCGAGTTTAGAAGCGGGTGCGGGATTTAACCAAACGAATATTTTAAAAACGCTCGAGTAGACGAGTGATGTTATAATTAAATAACGAGAAGATTATAAACGTTAGTCAACGGAAATTGGGAATTTAAATGGCGAAAGATATTATTTAAAAAAAAAGACGGTGTTAAAAATAAATTTAACGGAAAAACGCGGGATGTTACATTATCCACACCTCAAAAGAAATTTCGTCCCGAAATTTAGTTGGAAGTAGTAGTTGTTGAATCTTCCTCGAGATTTTGTGTTGCCAATTCTACGAATGAGGGAGAAGTACGTTCTAGGGTATTTCAACGAATTTTGACTGTCGGGATCATATGTTGTTTTAAGGTTTGGCTTCACGATTTATGGTTTCAACCGGTCCTCCTAGGAAGTGAGGGTTATCGTCGATAGTGAGTTCATCAAAGGAGATAACAAGTGCTCGTTTCGCAAAACACGTCTTTGAGTTGATACATCGAATGTAGGATAAACGGAGACCCAAAATGAGTCGGAAAAGTCTAAACGGCTAGCGACGGGTCCAAAACACCCCAAGAATTTAAAGGATCAAAATATCGCGGATTTAGCTTCCTACGTTTCCCGAAACGGATTGCACCTTTCCAAGGTGCGACTCTTAACGTGACGCGGTTTCCCACGCGGAATTTGAAATGTTTACGTCTAACATCGGCGTAGCTCTTGGTGATTACGAGTCGCGTAGGGTTTTACCTGAATATGAATAAATTTTCTCGGTTGCTCATGAATAACCTCGGCCCCGGTGAATTGATCATCATTTACTTGGTTCGACAAAGGAGAATGACGTTTCCGGTCACATGTGGTTTCAAAAGGAGTGACGTTAAAACTCGAATGAAAATCATTGTAGTACGAGGATTCGGTTAAAGGAAAATACTTTTCTCAAGTAAATTTGAAGTTGGTAATACAAACTTGTATTATGGTTTCCAAGGTTTAAATCGCATGTTTGTTCGGTCCGTCGGGTTGTGGATGGTACGCGGTACTCATGTCTAAACGCGGTCCCGAGGCTTTTTGTAAGGCACTCCAAAATCTAGAAGTGAAACGAGGATCTCGATCCGAAACGGGGTATATTTCCCTAAGGCATATTGAACAAGTTTGCTAGGAATTGAAAACGTTAGCTAGGACAAGTTTCTCAAGAAAATTCGCGTCGCGGAAGAATTATCGTTTTCCAAAAATGTTCGTCGGGGCAAGTTCTTATCGGGTTTTGAAAACGATTGTTAGGACTATCCACCCTCGCGGCGAATATTTGTACGACGTGAAGAGTCGCTCTCCATTGCGAATTTAGAATAAGGACCTCCTGAACCGGAAGTACGAGGGTGATGCAAGAGAAGTTTCCGCCCCGATGTAAGCATAACGAGTAAATTGTAGTTAATCAATAAGACTGTGCGAGGACGAGATAGTATACACGTGTAACATACGGTTGAAGTCGAGAGGAATCGGTAATTCATTCGGAAGCATAAGTATAGTTCGACAAAAGTCGAAGGGGTGTCCCCGGTATGGCTGTTATCAATATTCTCGGAGTTTTCGGATGTCCAAACATGAAAGGATGAAGTCATGTACATGGCACATGGTGGTGTTTAGGTTGATCGAGTCTAACCACCATCACGCGTCACTAGAACTTTGGTATGTCTTACCGTAATATAACCACGTTGATCGAGTGTCGTTATATTACGCTAACTCATACCTCCATTCCCACATCACTCTATAGATTCAAGTTCGTATAATCGTGAAGTTTAAAATAAACAAAGTGTAACGACGTCTCTAACGTGACTCGTATTGAATCGAAAGAATTAAGGCAACTCTAAAGATGCGTTCCCCGAGGGAAGTGTATAAGTGATTGTTCACGTCAATGCGGTTCGAATCAGACAATAATGTATTCAGGTATGAAAAGAGTAACGAGTCATGATAGCGAGTAGTACGCAACCGTAGCGATAAATAGTGATGACGATACTCATCTAGAGTAGTGACAGTGACTTTACAATACTCATGGATAGTAAGCTGAGACGGGGTGGATAACAACCAAGGAGTCAGAATTTCCGAACTAGAGTGACTAACGAAGTCGTGGTCATCCGTACGCGTATAAACCTTGAATTCGCGTGTGTTACCAAAAAGTGGCGGAATACGAGTTCGTATGATGAAGGTTGGGTACCATTAAAAAGTTTGATTAAGAATGATTCAAGTATAATGCACAAGTAGTCAAGTAAGTGCTATCTATAGCAAATGTATGTCAGAATGCAATGGCTAACTATCCGGTTGTAGTCTAGATTCACTAATGCGTCCTAACGACTCTGTCAGACACACTAATGCACATCCTAGTTCCCTACAACCAACGCTCTGATACCACTTGTAGCGACCCGACCAAAACCGTTATTGACGGCGTCGTTAACTTAGGTCCCGTTGCGTGGTCGTAGTCCCTATATGAGACTCGTTTGACCAAAATTATGTCGCGTTCATTTGAAAGGTATAAAGTTATAAAGTATGAATGAAATAACTTGCGACATAATTAGTTTAAAAACACAGTTGCTATAAATAGCGTAAGTATGTAAACAAAAGTTTGAATCCAAAAGTGCTATCCCTAGCGTATGCATGCATGGTTGACTCCAATCAAGTAATCAAAGAGTGCGGAAGCATGTATCAAGTAGCCAAGTATGAACCTGAGAAACATATAGAAAACTGTCAACGAAAAACGTTGGTGAGATCATAAATGTATTTGTAAAAGTATACTTTGAACCACAATAGTTTGTATAGATGATTATCCAAATCGTATTTATTCCGAAGAATGTAGTTTGTATTGCGAGCACCCAATTACCAAAGCTTAACTGAATCTTCCCTCTGAATTTTGAATATAGTGTTAGAACATACACTATGCACGTTGAAATTATATTTCATCCACTAACGGTAGCGAACCGTCTGAATGAGGGTTCGTTAAACCCGTATGGCCACACAACATAATCACTCGCTTACACTTACACCCTGCAAGTGGAACTAATGATAATTGGATTGAGGACTTTTGTTCTAACTCGTCTGTATCCTTGTATTCGTATTTGTGTTCAAAGTATAAAAGTATGAAAAGTATATATGCATGTGAAATGTATATAAGTATGTAATGTATATGTTTCTCAGCCCACGATTTAAAAGAATAAAAGTTGTTGAAAAGGTGGGACTATGATCTCACCTCGAGTGCACGAGTATAAAGGTACTTCAACAAGTAAACGTGTGCATGAAAGTTGCTTAGCCTTGACCTAAACAAGTAAGTTATATCAATTAACCGGTTACGACACAAGGTCGGGTGAAATGTGTTCAATTAGTCCTATGGCTCGTTACGACTCGAATAGTATAGCATGTGAATCACGTTGTCAAGTTTCATGCAAGAATCAAGTATAAAAACATGTTAGAACGATTGTAATAAAGTTTGAGTTGACATTTCAAAACCTTACCATTAGAAAGGAAATCTTATTACGTTTCCAACGATATTTGATTCATCGAAAACGGAGTTACGGTCAAAAAGTTATGGCCAAAACAAGTTTGCTGAAGTTCGGATGAAACAGGCAATTGTCGCGGCGCGACAAATTGCTCCGCGGCGCGACAAATGCCTATTTTGAAGGTCAGAAAGCTTGAAAAACATGTTCTAAAATCACCCTTTGGGCCACGGCGCGACAAATTGCTCCGCGGCGCGACAAATAACGTGGTCTGGTGCCTGGTCAGTTTCAAAAGTTCAAGTCTTGATCCAAAATTCAATTTAGCACAAAACGCAAACCGTAAACAATTAGAAAGCGTATCTTATACCGTTGGAAAGCTCTTTTGACAAGGAACACAACTAAACATGTTTCATCAAACAAAAACATCATTTACCATAACCGAAAACTCGTCAATTGATCAAGAAAGGTTTATTTTCAAAGTTTCAAGTTCGTAAAACGTATTTTATGATTCGGGAATCCAATTTACACATACGATATGCCGTTTCGAAGGTAATTAAGCATACATTGCATCTAAACACTAAAAATTAACATTCCATGGCATTCAAGCATCAAAAGTTCATGTCAAGAACTATCAAACCCTAGTCAAACATCACAAAATCAATATTCATGTTTTTGAAGTTTTCTTAATCAACCTACGCATCAAAACGAAGCTAGTGATACTAGTAACACAATTAAAACATGCACTTTAACAATCTAACAACATTAACTCATCCAAAATCAAGGATTAAGCAAACCCATTTCAAGTTCATGCTAGTTACTCCAAAAACAACAAATCGAGCAAACCAAACATATATTCATGTTAGACTTGAGCCATAGACACTAACTAACACCATTTCAAATCAAAAACACGAATTTAGAGAAATCTAGAGTTTTAGAAATGTTACCCAAACGAGATGAAGTTGGTATCAAATTGTAGAGGATGAAGAGAGGATTTCAAATATGTAATTTGTTTTGTTGTAAGCCTCCTAGATCGAATTTAGATGATGAATGATTGAATTGGGTGTTGTGTGTGTGTGTTCTTGCTAGAGAGAAAGAGAGAGAGATGGAGGGATTGAATGGTGGTGATTGGGGTGGACTAGTTGACCTAGTCAACTAGTTTGCCCCGTGTCAATTTTAGTCCCTCGAGTTTAGAAGCGGGTGCGGGATTTAACCAAACGAATATTTTAAAACCGCTCGAGTAGACGAGTGATGTTATAATTAAATAACGAGAAGATTATAAACGTTAGTCAACGGAAATTGGGAATTTAAATGGCGAAAGATATTATTTAAAAAAAAAGACGGTGTTAAAAATAAATTTAACGGAAAAACGCGGGATGTTACATTATCCACACCTCAAAAGAAATTTCGTCCCGAAATTTAGTTGGAAGTAGTAGTTGTTGAATCTTCCTCGAGATTTTGTGTTGCCAATTCTACGAATGAGGGAGAAGTACGTTCTAGGGTATTTCAACGAATTTTGACTGTCGGGATCATATGTTGTTTTAAGGTTTGGCTTCACGATTTATGGTTTCAACCGGTCCTCCTAGGAAGTGAGGGTTATCGTCGATAGTGAGTTCATCAAAGGAGATAACAAGTGCTCGTTTCGCAAAACACGTCTTTGAGTTGATACATCGAATGTAGGATAAACGGAGACCCAAAATGAGTCGGAAAAGTCTAAACGGCTAGCGACGGGTCCAAAACACCCCAAGAATTTAAAGGATCAAAATATCGCGGATTTAGCTTCCTACGTTTCCCGAAACGGATTGCACCTTTCCAAGGTGCGACTCTTAACGTGACGCGGTTTCCCACGCGGAATTTGAAATGTTTACGTCTAACATCGGCGTAGCTCTTGGTGATTACGAGTCGCGTAGGGTTTTACCTGAATATGAATAAATTTTCTCGGTTGCTCATGAATAACCTCGGCCCCGGTGAATTGATCATCGTTTACTTGGTTCGACAAAGGAGAATGACGTTTCCGGTCACATGTGGTTTCAAAAGGAGTGACGTTAAAACTCGAATGAAAATCATTGTAGTACGAGGATTCGGTTAAAGGAAAATACTTTTCTCAAGTAAATTTGAAGTTGGTAATACAAACTTGTATTATGGTTTCCAAGGTTTAAATCGCATGTTTGTTCGGTCCGTCGGGTTGTGGATGGTACGCGGTACTCATGTCTAAACGCGGTCCCGAGGCTTTTTGTAAGGCACTCCAAAATCTAGAAGTGAAACGAGGATCTCGATCCGAAACGGGGTATATTTCCCTAAGGCATATTGAACAAGTTTGCTAGGAATTGAAAACGTTAGCTAGGACAAGTTTCTCAAGAAAATTCGCGTCGCGGAAGAATTATCGTTTTCCAAAAATGTTCGTCGGGGCAAGTTCTTATCGGGTTTTGAAAACGATTGTTAGGACTATCCACCCTCGCGGCGAATATTTGTACGACGTGAAGAGTCGCTCTCCATTGCGAATTTAGAATAAGGACCTCCTGAACCGGAAGTACGAGGGTGATGCAAGAGAAGTTTCCGCCCCGATGTAAGCATAACGAGTAAATTGTAGTTAATCAATAAGACTGTGCGAGGACGAGATAGTATACACGTGTAACATACGGTTGAAGTCGAGAGGAATCGGTAATTCATTCGGAAGCATAAGTATAGTTCGACAAAAGTCGAAGGGGTGTCCCCGGTATGGCTGTTATCAATATTCTCGGAGTTTTCGGATGTCCAAACATGAAAGGATGAAGTCATGTACATGGCACATGGTGGTGTTTAGGTTGATCGAGTCTAACCACCATCACGCGTCACTAGAACTTTGGTATGTCTTACCGTAATATAACCACGTTGATCGAGTGTCGTTATATTACGCTAACTCATACCTCCATTCCCACATCACTCTATAGATTCAAGTTCGTATAATCGTGAAGTTTAAAATAAACAAAGTGTAACGACGTCTCTAACGTGACTCGTATTGAATCGAAAGAATTAAGGCAACTCTAAAGATGCGTTCCCCGAGGGAAGTGTATAAGTGATTGTTCACGTCAATGCGGTTCGAATCAGACAATAATGTATTCAGGTATGAAAAGAGTAACGAGTCATGATAGCGAGTAGTACGCAACCGTAGCGATAAATAGTGATGACGATACTCATCTAGAGTAGTGACAGTGACTTTACAATACTCATGGATAGTAAGCTGAGACGGGGTGGATAACAACCAAGGAGTCAGAATTTCCGAACTAGAGTGACTAACGAAGTCGTGGTCATCCGTACGCGTATAAACCTTGAATTCGCGTGTGTTACCAAAAAGTGGCGGAATACGAGTTCGTATGATGAAGGTTGGGTACCATTAAAAAGTTTGATTAAGAATGATTCAAGTATAATGCACAAGTAGTCAAGTAAGTGCTATCTATAGCAAATGTATGTCAGAATGCAATGGCTAACTATCCGGTTGTAGTCTAGATTCACTAATGCGTCCTAACGACTCTGTCAGACACACTAATGCACATCCTAGTTCCCTACAACCAACGCTCTGATACCACTTGTAGCGACCCGACCAAAACCGTTATTGACGGCGTCGTTAACTTAGGTCCCGTTGCGTGGTCGTAGTCCCTATATGAGACTCGTTTGACCAAAATTATGTCGCGTTCATTTGAAAGGTATAAAGTTATAAAGTATGAATGAAATAACTTGCGACATAATTAGTTTAAAAACACAGTTGCTATAAATAGCGTAAGTATGTAAACAAAAGTTTGAATCCAAAAGTGCTATCCCTAGCGTATGCATGCATGGTTGACTCCAATCAAGTAATCAAAGAGTGCGGAAGCATGTATCAAGTAGCCAAGTATGAACCTGAGAAACATATAGAAAACTGTCAACGAAAAACGTTGGTGAGATCATAAATGTATTTGTAAAAGTATACTTTGAACCACAATAGTTTGTATAGATGATTATCCAAATCGTATTTATTCCGAAGAATGTAGTTTGTATTGCGAGCACCCAATTACCAAAGCTTAACTGAATCTTCCCTCTGAATTTTGAATATAGTGTTAGAACATACACTATGCACGTTGAAATTATATTTCATCCACTAACGGTAGCGAACCGTCTGAATGAGGGTTCGTTAAACCCGTATGGCCACACAACATAATCACTCGCTTACACTTACACCCTGCAAGTGGAACTAATGATAATTGGATTGAGGACTTTTGTTCTAACTCGTCTGTATCCTTGTATTCGTATTTGTGTTCAAAGTATAAAAGTATGAAAAGTATATATGCATGTGAAATGTATATAAGTATGTAATGTATATGTTTCTCAGCCCACGATTTAAAAGAATAAAAGTTGTTGAAAAGGTGGGACTATGATCTCACCTCGAGTGCACGAGTATAAAGGTACTTCAACAAGTAAACGTGTGCATGAAAGTTGCTTAGCCTTGACCTAAACAAGTAAGTTATATCAATTAACCGGTTACGACACAAGGTCGGGTGAAATGTGTTCAATTAGTCCTATGGCTCGTTACGACTCGAATAGTATAGCATGTGAATCACGTTGTCAAGTTTCATGCAAGAATCAAGTATAAAAACATGTTAGAACGATTGTAATAAAGTTTGAGTTGACATTTCAAAACCTTACCATTAGAAAGGAAATCTTATTACGTTTCCAACGATATTTGATTCATCGAAAACGGAGTTACGGTCAAAAAGTTATGGCCAAAACAAGTTTGCTGAAGTTCGGATGAAACAGGCAATTGTCGCGGCGCGACAAATTGCTCCGCGGCGCGACAAATGCCTATTTTGAAGGTCAGAAAGCTTGAAAAACATGTTCTAAAATCACCCTTTGGGCCACGGCGCGACAAATTGCTCCGCGGCGCGACAAATAACGTGGTCTGGTGCCTGGTCAGTTTCAAAAGTTCAAGTCTTGATCCAAAATTCAATTTAGCACAAAACGCAAACCGTAAACAATTAGAAAGCGTATCTTATACCGTTGGAAAGCTCTTTTGACAAGGAACACAACTAAACATGTTTCATCAAACAAAAACATCATTTACCATAACCGAAAACTCGTCAATTGATCAAGAAAGGTTTATTTTCAAAGTTTCAAGTTCGTAAAACGTATTTTATGATTCGGGAATCCAATTTACACATACGATATGCCGTTTCGAAGGTAATTAAGCATACATTGCATCTAAACACTAAAAATTAACATTCCATGGCATTCAAGCATCAAAAGTTCATGTCAAGAACTATCAAACCCTAGTCAAACATCACAAAATCAATATTCATGTTTTTGAAGTTTTCTTAATCAACCTACGCATCAAAACGAAGCTAGTGATACTAGTAACACAATTAAAACATGCACTTTAACAATCTAACAACATTAACTCATCCAAAATCAAGGATTAAGCAAACCCATTTCAAGTTCATGCTAGTTACTCCAAAAACAACAAATCGAGCAAACCAAACATATATTCATGTTAGACTTGAGCCATAGACACTAACTAACACCATTTCAAATCAAAAACACGAATTTAGAGAAATCTAGAGTTTTAGAAATGTTACCCAAACGAGATGAAGTTGGTATCAAATTGTAGAGGATGAAGAGAGGATTCCAAATATGTAATTTGTTTTGTTGTAAGCCTCCTAGATCGAATTTAGATGATGAATGATTGAATTGGGTGTTGTGTGTGTGTGTTCTTGCTAGAGAGAAAGAGAGAGAGATGGAGGGATTGAATGGTGGTGATTGGGGT
This sequence comes from Rutidosis leptorrhynchoides, assembly GCF_046630445.1. NCBI lineage: Eukaryota > Viridiplantae > Streptophyta > Magnoliopsida > Asterales > Asteraceae > Rutidosis > Rutidosis leptorrhynchoides. The sequence goes on along the minus strand of NC_092334.1, from coordinate 495,509,537 downwards.
GGACTAGTTGACCTAGTCAACTAGTTTGCCCCGTGTCAATTTTAGTCCCTCGAGTTTAGAAGCGGGTGCGGGATTTAACCAAACGAATATTTTAAAAACGCTCGAGTAGACGAGTGATGTTATAATTAAATAACGAGAAGATTATAAACGTTAGTCAACGGAAATTGGGAATTTAAATGGCGAAAGATATTATTTAAAAAAAAAGACGGTGTTAAAAATAAATTTAACGGAAAAACGCGGGATGTTACAGATTATCGGGAGTTGAACAAAGTGACGATCAAGAATCGTTATCCATTGCCTAGGATTGACGATTTGTTCGACCAACTCCAAGGTGCAACGTATTTCTCTAAAATCGACCTACGTTCCGGCTATCACCAAATTCGGGTCCGTGAGGAAAATATCGAGAAAACGGCTTTCCGAACGCGTTATGGGCATTTTGAATTCGTAGTTATGCCTTTTGGTCTTACGAATGCACCGGCGGCATTCATGGACCTTATGAACCGAGTGTGCCAACCCATTTTGGACAAGTCGGTAATTGTGTTCATTGACGACATACTTGTCTATTCGAAGAGTATGAAGGAACATGAACATCATTTGCAGAGTGTGTTAAAGACGTTGCGGAAGGAGAAGTTGTATGCTAAATTCTCCAAATGTGAATTTTGGCTAAGGGAAGTTCAATTCCTTGGCCATATTGTGAACGAAAATGGTATTCAAGTAGATCCGGGGAAGATAGAGACGGTCAAGAGTTGGGGACGACAGACTACGCCTACGGAAATCTGAAGTTTTCTCGGATTGGCCGGTTATTATTGTTGGTTTATCCAAGAATTTTCTAAGATCGCTTCACCCTTGACGAAATTAACGAGAAAGAACGCAATGTTTAATTGGGAGAACAAGCAAGAAATTGCTTTTCAATTGCTAAAAGAGAAATTGTGTCAAGCTCCGATATTAGTGTTGCCGAAAGGGGTGGAAGACATGACGGTGTATTGTGATGCCTCTCTAAATGGACTCGGGTGTGTTCTAATGCAAAGAGGTAAAGTCATCGCTTACGCCTCTCGACAATTAAAGGAACACGAAATGAGATATCTGACTCATGATCTTGAGTTGGCGGCGGTTGTTCATGCGTTGAAAATTTGGCGCCATTACTTGTATGGTGTTAAGTGTACGATTTATTCGGATCACAAGAGTTTGAAACATCTTTTCAATCAAAGAGATTTGAATTATCGTCAACATAGGTGGATGGATGTAGTAAAAGATTATGATTGTGAAATACTTTATCATCCGGGCAAGGCGAATGTGGTCGCGGATGCATTAAGTCGAAAGAGTCAACATCCGGCGATACGAGTATGATCGTTACGTATGATTATTACTAACAATTTTCTTGAAAAACTTGGTATGATTCAAATTGAAGCTTACGTTCACAACAAGCATGCGGAACGAATTGTGGGGCAATCGGAGTTCATTACTATGGGCTCACGTGGTTTGTTGTCTTTTCAAGGAAGAGTGTGGGTGCCTAAGATGGGGGATTATCGACGAGTGCTACTTGATGAAGCACATAAGTCAAAGTATTCCATTCATCCGGGCGCAACAAAAATGTATCTTGATTTGAGGAAAGAGTATTGGTGGCCGGGCATGAAACGTGATGTTGTTAAATATGTTGAACAATGCGTCACGTGTTTGCAAGTGAAAGCCGAACACCAAAAACCGTATGGTAAGTTACAACCGTTAGAAATCCCGAAATGGAAATGGGAGCACATTACCATGGATTTCATTACAAAGTTACCAAAGACGGCGAGAACCCAATTTGACTCGATTTGGGTAATAGTTGATCGATTGACGAAAATGCCTTGTTTCTTCCCATTCGGGAAGTGATATCATCGGAGGCCTTGGCTAAATTGTTTATCAAGGAAGTAGTCGCTCGACGTGGGGTTCCTGTATCTATTATTTCAGATCGAGATACCCGTTTCACATCTCGGTTTTGGGAAAAGTTTCATGAAGATATGGGCACACAATTGAAGTTGAGCACGGCGTATCATCCTCAAACGGACGGTCAAACCGAACGTACGAATCAAACTTTGGAGGATATGTTACGGGCGTGTATTATTGATTTCGGTGGTAGTTGGGATGAGCACTTACCGTTGGTGGAATTCTCGTACAATAATAGTTATCATACTAGTATCGGGATGCCACCTTATGAGATGCTTTATGGGCGGAGGTTCCGAACTCCGATTTGTTGGGGTGAAATTGGTCAAAAGGAAATCGGGAGTACCGATTTGGTCTTAGAAACGAATAGTAAGATTGATATGATTCGGGATCATTTGAAAAAGGCGCAAGATAGACAAAAGTCGTACGCCGACAAGCGTAGACGAATGATCAAATTTCAAGAAGGTGACATGGTGATGCTTAAGGTTTCGCCATGGAAAGGTATTATTCGGTTTCAAAAACGGGGAAAGTTAGCTCCTCGGTTTATTGGTCCTTTTAAAATTCTAGCTCATGTGGGTGAAGTTGCGTATCGTTTGGAATTACCCGAAGAGCTTGCGGGGTTCCATAATACATTTCATGTTTCCCATCTCCGTAAGTGTCTTGAGGATGATTCATCATGGGTGCCGTTAGACGAGATTGAGCTACACAATAAGTTATAATATATTGAGAAGCCGATTGCCATACTCGATGAGAAGGTCAAAAGGTTGAGAAATAAAGAAGTGAGGACTTTTAAAGTTCAATGACGTCGTAGTAAAGGTTCCGAGTTTACTTGGGAGCCTGAAGAATTCGTGTTGGTTTATCTTCCCTCTTGTCATGCGGCTTGGATCGCGAGGACGTGCTCCGATTCAAGTGGGGGAGAGTTGTAACATCCCGTTTTTCCCGTACACATTTAAAGGTACAAACTTAATTTTTAGTACGCTTATAACTTGTGCATTTATATGATTAAAAGACCTAAGTGTTAGAAATTGTGTATATATATATATATATATATATATATATATATATATATATATATATATATATATATATATATATATATATATATATGTGTGTGTGTGTGTGTGTGTGTGTGTGTGTGTGTGTGTGTTTAGAATATATGCATGTATAGTCTAACATCCTCAATCGGGCCTAGCTGTAAGATTACTAAATTGCCCTTAAGTTGGTGTTGTGATATTATATGCTTTTATTTTTATTTAATATTTATTATTATTTAATGATATGGTTAGGATCAGTTTGTGACAAGGGTCACAGAACAGGTTTGTTTATTTAATTTGGACTTCGTTTGGGTTGTCAAATGATGTACGAAAGATATCAGATAACTGATAAATACCCGTGGATTGCACAGTATGGGAAATTAAACCCACTTTAGATGACCAGTGCTTCTAATTTCTTCTTTTGGTTTCTAGATTATTCACACACACACACACACCGTACCTTCACTCTCACCTAACCAAAACCCTAATCTTGAATCCTTGTTCTTGAGCTCGAATCTTTCTTACTATCTTGTTCCTTGTATTTTACCGATTCTATCAAGGTAAGATTTGTAGCATTTCATGTTCTAATCTTCAATAAAATTGAGTTTTTGTGTAAAGTTTTACAAAGTGTGTAATTTAGGTCAAAGTGGTTAGATTTGTTGTTGTTTGAGTCTAAATTTAGTGGGTTTATGTTTCTACATGTTTAGTGTCTTTGATTTGGTCAGTTTTGAGGTCATGATCGAGCTCCAGAGCAAGAATTGGTCGATTTTGGGTGAAACCCGTCACTTTGTTTTCAGCTGCTGCAGATGAACTACCATCGACCGATGGTCTCTGACCACCGACCGATGGTGTGTGACGATCGGTCGATGGACTAGACTATCGACCGATGGTGGAAGTCCTTCGACCAACGGTTATAATTTTAACGATCGGCCGATAGTGTGGTCGATCGGCCGATGGTGTAGTGACGATCGGCTGACCGTCCCTGACGATCGACCGATGGTCTATGCAGTAAAATTTTTTACTAAGTGTTGATTTTTAGCCGTTATGCTGCCCGTTTGTATTTTGATGATTTTGATGTAAATTTTGAAAGTGCATAAGTGTTAAGCAAAAACTTTTAGCGGATACTTTTTCTGACAAAAATTTATATATTGTGTTATCTGGTGTTAATAGACAATAACTAACTTGATTTGCCTTATGTTCAGGTGAAAAAGATAAGGAAGCCGCTCAGTAGTAGATTATCTGAGCTGGTTGCTGGTAATTGGTGAGTGGGACTAACTGGAAAATATAGTATATAGAAGCATGTTATATTATGATTGCCATGCTTGTTAGATATACTTTTTGTTGTGGTTAGTTAGTACTTGTGATGACTGCGTGTTAGTTGATGCTTGTCTGCTGGAGCCCGGTGCGTCTCTATTGTGTGGTAGCCTCGGTAGGAGAGATCAACCTGCGGGTTGGGTTCCTCTGTGGTAGCCTAGACAACCGTGGCGTATATATATGTGAATGACGCGTCCGTCGCGTGTGGATTATGTATATAGATACGGTGGTGGAGGAACTTCTGGTAAGCCCCAGTCCGATCAGCTGGTGGTTAATGGTTTGGCCGAGCCGCCAGAGTCTCTGTAGACGGCACTTGGGTGATGTTTGTGTGTTAGACTATGTGACATGATTAGTATAACAGTTATGTATGCTATGGCCTGTAGTTAGTCGTACTCACTTAGCTTCGTGCTAATTCCCCTCCATCTCCTCCCTGCAGGTTGATAACTTTTGTAGATAGGGCTTTTTGGGAGAAGACGGGCATGGTGATGTTATGTTTGACATGGTTAACTCTGATGTGGTCTTTTAGGATATGAACCATGTACTTTTGAAAGCAGAATGTAATTACGTCCGTTTCAGCTGAATATGTAATTTGTTTTAATGACACGTGACATCGGTTTGTACAAATGTTTATATCGTATTTAAATAGTAAAATGCTTCCGCCATGTATTTAAAAAAAAATCAGCGGTGTCACAAGTTGGTATCAGAGCTGAGTTTGACAGCATGTGCATTGTGATCTACATGTCATGTTCCTAAACTTAGAAGAGTCATGTCAAACATAACATGCTGTAGATGGGTTAAGTGAGTATTAGGACAGGTTATGTGTTAGTTGTTAGTACTAACAGAGTTTATACTAAGCCTTGGTGTGAGTGTTGTGGTAGTGCAGTAATGGCAGATAACGAAGCTAACGCTACTGGCCCTGTCGCCCTTAGAACTGGAACCTTTCGAGCTCCTGATGAAGATGGACATGTGTCATCGGAAGAGGAAACCTCTCAAGAAGTAATAACCCTTCAAAGCCGATTACTAGAAGCTCAGGAGAAAATTAAGGAATTAGAACAGGAACGGGCACAATGGAACCCTAATACCACTGCGTTAAACATAACCTTTCCTCCTAACTTTTATACCCAAGCCGGTGGCAGTTCCCAATCCCAGTTTCCACAAAATACTTACCAAAATCTCCAAATGCAATTCCCGTTTAACCAGGCATTTCCAAATCAAATGATATACCCATTTCAAGTTCCCGAGATGAAAAATAAGTGTACCTATAAATAGTTTATTGATTGCAAACCTCCAGAATATCATGGTCACACAAAGCCTACAGTGACACTCAATTGGTTAAGAGAAGTTGTATGCTAAATTCTCCAAATGTGAATTTTGGCTAAGGGAAGTTCAATTTCTTGGCCATATTGTGAACGAAAATGGTATTCAAGTAGATCCGGGGAAGATAGAGACGGTCAAGAGTTGGGGACGACTGACTACGCCTACGGAAATCTGAAGTTTTCTCGGATTGACCGGTTATTATCGTTGGTTTATCCAAGAATTTTCTAAGATCGCTTCTCCCTTGATGAAATTAACGAGAAAGAACGCAATGTTTAATTGGGAGAACAAGCAAGAAATTGCTTTTCAATTGCTAAAAGAGAAATTGTGTCAAGCTCCGATATTAGTGTTGCCGGAAGGGGTGGAAGACATGACGGTGTATTGTGATGCCTCTCTAAATGGGCTCGGGTGTGTTCTAATGCAAAGAGGTAAAGTCATTGCTTACGCCTCTCGAAAATTAAAGGAACACGAAATGAGATATCCGACTCATGATCTTGAGTTGGCGGCGGTTGTTCATGCGTTGAAAATTTGGCGCCATTACTTGTATGGTGTCAAGTGTACGATTTATTCGGATCACAAGAGTTTGAAACATCTTTTCGATCAAAGAGATTTGAATTATCGTCAACATAGGTGGATGGATGTAGTAAAAGATTATGATTGTGAAATACTTTATCATCCGGGCAAGGCGAATGTGATGCATTAAGTCGAAAGAGTCAACATCCAGCAATACGAGTAGGATCGTTACGTATGATTATTACTAACGATTTTCTTGAAAAACTTGGTATGATTCAAATTGAAGCTTACGTTCACAACAAGCATGCGGAACGAATTGTGGGGCAATCGGAGTTCATTACTATGGGCTCGCGTGGTTTGTTGTCTTTTCAAGGAAGAGTGTGGGTGCCTAAGATGGGGGATTATCGACGAGTGCTACTTGATGAAGCACATAAGTCAAAGTATTCCATTCATCCGGGCGCAACAAAAATGTATCTTGATTTGAGGAAAGAGTATTGGTGGTCGGGCATGAAACGTGATGTTGTTAAATATGTTGAACAATGCGTCACGTGTTTGCAAGTGAAAGCCGAACACCAAAAACGTATGGTAAGTTACAACCGTTAGAAATCCCGAAATGGAAATGGGAGCACATTACCATGGATTTCATTACAAAGTTACCAAAGACGGCGAGAACCCAATTTGACTCGATTTGGGTAATAGTTGATCGATTGACGAAAAGTGACTTGTTTCTTCCCATTCGGGAAGTGATATCGTCGGAGGCCTTGGCTAAATTGTTTATCAAGGAAGTAGTCGCTCGACATGGGGTTCTTGTATCTATTATTTCAGATCGAGATACCCGTTTCACATCTCGGTTTTGGGAAAAGTTTCATGAAGATATGGGCACACAATTGAAGTTGAGCACGGTGTATCATCCTCAAACGGACGGTCAAACCGAACGTATGAATCAAACTTTGGAGGATATGTTACGGGCGTGTATTATTGATTTCGGTGGTAGTTGGGATGAGCACTTGCCTTTGGTGGAATTCTCGTACAATAATAGTTATCATACTAGTATCGGGATGCCACCTTACGAGATGCTTTATGGGCGGAGGTTCCGAACTCCGATTTGTTGGGGGTGAAATTGGTCAAAAGGAAATCGGGAGTACCGATTTGGTCTTAGAAACGAATAGTAAGATTGATATGATTCGGGATCATTTGAAAAAGGCACAAGATAGACAAAAGTCGTATGCTGACAAGCGTAGACGAATGATCGAATTTCAAGAAGGTGACATGGTGATGTTTAAGGTTTCGCCATGGAAAGGTATTATCCGGTTTCAAAAACTGGGAAAGTTAGCTCCTCGGTTTATTGGTCCTTTTAAAATTCTAGCTCATGTGGGTGAAGTTGCGTATCGTTTGGAATTACCTGAAGAGCTTGCGGGGTTCCATAATACATTTCATGTTTCCCATCTCCGTAAGTGTCTTGAGGATGATTCATCATGGGTGCCGTTAGACGAGATTGAGCTACACAATAAGTTAGAATATATTGAGAAGCCAATTGCCATACTCGATGAGAAGGTCAAAAGGTTGAGAAATAAAGAAGTGAGGACTTTTAAAGTTCAATGACGTCGTAGTAAAGGTTCCGAGTTTACTTGGGAGCCCGAAGAATTCGTGTTGGTTTATCTTCCCTCTTGTTATGCGGCTTGGATCGCGAGGACGTGCTCCGATTCAAGTGGGGGAGAGTTGTAACATCCCGTTTTTCCCGTACACATTTAAAGGTACAAACTTAATTTTTAGTACGCTTATAACTTGTGCATTTATATGATTAAAAGACCTAAGTGTTAGAAATTGTGTATATATATATATATATATATATATATATATATATATATATATATACGAATATGTATGTATATATATATGTGTTTAGAATATATGCATGTATAGTGTAACATCCTCAATCGGGCCTAGCTGTAAGATTACTAAATTGCCCTTAAGTTGGTGTTGTGATATTATATGCTTTTATTTTTATTTAATATTTATTATTATTTAATGATATGGTTAGGATCAGTTTGTGACAAGGGTCACAGAACAGGTTTGTTTATTTAATTTGGACTTCGTTTGGGTTGTCAAATGATGTACGAAAGATATCAGATAACTGATAAATACCTGTGGGTTGCACACTATGGGAAATTAAACCCACTTTAGATGACCAGTGCTTCTAATTTCTTCTTTTGGTTTCTAGATTATTCACACACACACACACACACACACACCGTACCTTCACTCTCACCTAACCAAAACCCTAATCTTGAATCCTTGTTCTTGAGCTCGAATCTTTCTTACTATCTTGTTCCTGGTATTTTAATAATTCTATCAAGGTAAGATTTGTAGCATTTCATGTTTTAATCTTCAAGAAAATTGAGTTTTTGTGTAAAGTTTTACAAAGTGTGTAATTTAGGTCATAGTGGTTAGATTTGTTGTTGTTTGAGTCTAAATTTAGTGGGTTTATGTTTCTACATGTTTAGTGTCTTCGATTTGGTCAGTTTTGAGGTCATGATCGAGCTCCAGAGCAAGAATTGGTCGATTTTGGGTGAAACCCGTCACTTTGTTTTCAGCTGCTGCAGATGAACTACCATCGATCGATGGTCTCTGACCACCGACCGATGGTGTGTGACGATCGGTCGATGGACTAGACTATCGACCGATGGTGGAAGTCCTTCGACCAACGGTTATAATTTTAACGATCGGCCGATAGTGTGGTCGATCGGACGATGGTGTAGTGACGATCGGCTGACCGTCCCTGACGATTGACCGATGGTCTATGCAGTAGAAATTTTTACTAAGTGTTGATTTTTAGCCGTTATGCTGCCCGTTTGTATTTTGATGATTTTGATGTAAATTTTGAAAGTGCATAAGTGTTAAGCAAAAACTTTTAGCGGATACTTTTTCTGACAAAAATTTATATATTGTGTTATCTGGTGTTAATAGACAATAACTAACTTGATTTGCCTTACGTTCAGGTGAAAAAGATAAGGAAGCCGCTCAGTAGTAGATTATCTGAGCTGGTTGCTGGTAATTGGTGAGTGGGACTAACTGGAGAATATAGTATATAGAAGCATGTTATATTATGATTGCCATGCTTGTTAGATATACTTATTGTTGTGGTTAGTTAGTACTTGTGATGACTGCGTGTTAGTTGATGCTTGTCTGCTGAAGCCCGGTGCGTCTCTATTGTGTGGTAGCCTCGGTAGGAGAGATCAACCTGCGGGTTGGGTTCCTCTGTGGTAGCCTAGACAACCGTGGCGTATATATATGTGAATGACGCGTCCGTCCCGTGTGGATTATGTATATACATACGGTGGTGGAGGAACTTCTGGTAAGCCCCAGTCCGATCAGCTGGTGGTTAATGGTTTGGCCGAGCCGCCAGAGTCTCTATAGATGGCACTTGGGTGATGTTTGTGTGTTAGACTATGTGACATGATTAGTATAACAGTTATGTATGCTATGGCCTGTAGTTAGTCGTACTCACTTAGCTTCGTGCTAATTCCCCTCCATCTCCTCCCTGCAGGTTGATAACTTTTGTAGATAGGGCTTTTTGGGAGAAGACGGGCATGATGATGTTATGTTTGACATGGTTAACTCTGATGTGGTCTTTTAGGATATAAACCATGTACTTTTGAAAGCAAAATGTAATTACGTCCGTTTCAGTTGAATATGTAATTTGTTTTAATGACACGTGACATCGGTTTGTACAAATGTTTATATCGTATTTAAATAGTAAAATGGTTCCGCCATGTATTTAAAAAAAAATTAGCGGTGTCACAAGTTGGTATCAGAGCTGAGTTTGGCAGCATGTGCATTGTGATCTACATGTCATGTTCCTAAACTTAGAAGAGTCATGTCAAACATAACATGTCGTGGATGGGTTAAGTGAGTATTAGGACAGGTTATGTGTTAGTTGTTAGTACTAATAGAGTTTATACTAAGCCTTGGTGTGAGTGTTGTGGTAGTGCAGTAATGGCAGATAACGAAGCTAACGCTACTGGCCCTGCCGCCCTTAGAACTGGAACCTTTCGAGCTCCCGATGAAGATGGACATGTGTCATCGGAAGAGGAAACCTCTCAAGAAGTAATAACCCTTCAAAGCCGATTACTAGAAGCTCAGGAGAAAATTAAGGAATTAGAACAGGAACGGGCACAATGGAACCCTAATACCACTGCGTTAAACACAACCTTTCCTCCTAACTTTTATACCCAAGCCGGTGGCAGTTCCCAATCCCAGTTTCCACAAAATACTTACCAAAATCTCCAAATGCAATTCCCGTTTAACCAGGCATTTCCAAATCAAATGATATACCCATTTCAAGTTCACTAGACGAAAAATAAGTGTACCTATAAATAGTTTATTATTTCCCCCACCGGTTCTATTTCTTCATCCGGTTCCGATTCTTCTTCTGGTTCCGATTCTTCTTCCGGTTCCGACTCTTCTTCCGGTTCCTCTTCGGGAACTTGTGAATCAGTCCACGAATCATTCCAATTTACATTTGACTCTTCATTATTATTAGGTGAGTGAATGGGACTTGTTCTAGAGGTAGACATCTATCACATAATATCAAACGCGTTAAGAGATTAATATATCACATAATATTCACATGTTAAAAATATATAGTTTCCAACAAAATTTGTTAAGCAATCATTTTTCAAGTAAACACGGTCGAAGTCCAGACTCACTAATGCATCCTAACAAACTCGATAAGACACACTAATGCAAAATTCTGGTTCTCTAAGACCAACGCTCGGATACCAACAGAAATGTCCCGTTCTTATTGATTAAAAACGTTCCATATTAATTGATTTCGTTGCGAGGTTTTGACCTCTATATGAGACGTTTTTCAAAGACTGCATTCATTTTAAAACAAACCATAACCTTTATTTCATCAATAAAGGTTTAAAAATCTTTACATAGATTATCAAATAATGATAATCTAAAATATCCCGTTTACACACGACCATTACATAATGGTTTACAATACAAATATGTTACAACAAAATAAGTTTCTTGAATGCAGTTTTTACACAATATCATACAAGCATGGACTCCAAATCTCGTCCTTATTTAAGTATGCGACAGCGGAAGCTCTTAATAATCACCTAAGAATAAACATGCTTAAAACGTCAACAAAAATGTTGGTGAGTTATAGGTTTAACCTATATATATCAAATCATAATAATAGACCACAAGATTTCATATTTCAATACACATCCCATAAATAGAGATAAAAATCATTCATATGGTGAACACCTGGTAACCGACATTAACAAGATGCATATATAAGAATATCCCCATCATTCCGGGACACCCTTCGGATATGATATAAATTTCAAAGTACTAAAGCATCCGGTACTTTGGATGGGGTTTGTTAAGCCCAATAGATCTATCTCTAGGATTCGCGTCAATTAGGGTGTCTGTTCCCTAATTCTTAGATTACCAGACTAAATAAAAAGGGGCATATTCGATTTCGATAATTCAACCATAGAATGTAGTTTCACGTACTTGTGTCTATTTTGTAAATCATTTATAAAACCTGCATGTATTCTCATCCCAAAAATATTAGATTTTAAAAGTGGGACTATAACTCACTTTCACAGATTTTTACTTCGTCGGGAAGTAAGACTTGGCCACTGGTTGATTCACGAACCTATAACAATATATACATATATATCAAAGTATGTTCAAAATATATTTACAACACTTTTAATATATTTTGATGTTTTAAGTTTATTAAGTCAGCTGTCCTCGTTAGTAACCTACAACTAGTTGTCCACAGTTAGATGTACAGAAATAAATCGATAAATATTATCTTGAATCAATCCACGACCCAGTGTATACGTATCTCAGTATTGATCACAACTCAAACTATATATATTTTGGAATCAACCTCAACCCTGTATAGCTAACTCCAACATTCACATATAGAGTGTCTATGGTTGTTCCGAAATATATATAGATGTGTCGACATGATAGGTCGAAACATTGTATACGTGTCTATGGTATCTCAAGATTACATAATATACAATACAAGTTGATTAAGTTATGGTTGGAATAGATTTGTTACCAATTTTCACGTAGCTAAAATGAGAAAAATTATCCAATCTTGTTTTACCCATAACTTCTTCATTTTAAATCCATTTTGAGTGAATCAAATTGCTATGGTTTCATATTGAACTCTATTTTATGAATCTAAACAGAAAAAGTATAGGTTTATAGTCGGAAAAATAAGTTACAAGTCGTTTTTGTAAAGGTAGTCATTTCAGTCGAAAGAACGACGTCTAGATGACCATTTTAGAAAACATACTTCCACTTTGAGTTTAACCATAATTTTTGGATATAGTTTCATGTTCATAATAAAAATCATTTTCTCAGAATAACAACTTTTAAATCAAAGTTTATCATAGTTTTTAATTAACTAACCCAAAACAGCCCGCGGTGTTACTACGACGGCGTAAATCCGGTTTTACGGTGTTTTTCGTGTCTCCAGGTTTTAAATCATTAAGTTAGCATATCATATAGATATAGAACATGTGTTTAGTTGATTTTAAAAGTCAAGTTAGAAGGATTAACTTTTGTTTGCGAACAAGTTTAGAATTAACTAAACTATGTTCTAGTGATTACAAGTTTAAACCTTCGAATAAGATAGCTTTATATGTATGAATCGAATGATGTTATGAACATCATTACTACCTTAAGTTCCTTGGATAAACCTACTGGAAAAGAGAAAAATGGATCTAGCTTCAACGGATCCTTGGATGGCTCGAAGTTCTTGAAGCAGAATCATGACACGAAAACAAGTTCAAGTAAGATCATCACTTGAAATAAGATTGTTATAGTTATAGAAATTGAACCAAAGTTTGAATATGATTATTACCTTGTATTAGAATGATAACCTACTGTAAGAAACAAAGATTTCTTGAGGTTGGATGATCACCTTACAAGATTGGAAGTGAGCTAGCAAACTTGAAAGTATTCTTGATTTTATGTAACTCGAACTTGTAGAATATATGAAGAACACTTAGAACTTGAAGATAGAACTTGAGAGAGATCAATTAGATGAAGAAAATTGAAGAATGAAAGTGTTTGTAGGTGTTTTTGGTCGTTGGTGTATGGATTAGATATAAAGGATATGTAATTTTGTTTTCATGTAAATAAGTCATGAATGATTACTCATATTTTTGTAATTTTATGAGATATTTCATGCTAGTTGCCAAATGATGGTTCCCACATGTGTTAGGTGACTCACATGGGCTGCTAAGAGCTGATCATTGGAGTGTATATACCAATAGTACATACATCTAAAAGCTGTGTATTGTACGAGTACGAATACGGGTGCATACGAGTAGAATTGTTGATGAAACTGAACGAGGATGTAATTGTAAGCATTTTTGTTAAGTAGAAGTATTTTGATAAGTGTATTGAAGTCTTTCAAAAGTGTATAAATACATATTAAAACACTACATGTATATACATTTTAACTGAGTCGTTAAGTCATCGTTAGTCGTTACATGTAAGTGTTGTTTTGAAACCTTTAGGTTAACGATCTTGTTAAATGTTGTTAACCCAATGTTTATAATATCAAATGAGATTTTAAATTATTATATTATCATGTATGAATATCTCTTAATATGATATATATACATTAAATGTCTTTACAACGATAATCGTTACATATATGTCTCGTTTAAAAATTATTAAGTTAGTAGTCTTGTTTTTACATATGTAGTTCATTGTTAATATACTTAATGATATGTTTACTTATCATAGTATCATGTTAACTATATATATATCCATATATATGTCATCATATAGTTTTTACAAGTTTTAATGTTCGTGAATCACCGATTAACTTGGGTGGTCAATTGTCTATATGAAACATATTTCAATTAATCAAGTGTTAACAAATTTGATTGCTTAACATGTTGGAAACATTTAATTATGTAAATATCAATCTCAATTAATATATATAAACATGGAAAAGTTCGGGTCACTACATGAATTTTGGTTGCGGGAAGTACAGTTTCTGGGTCATGTGATTTGTGAACAGGGTATCAAAGTAGATCAGTCTAAGATAGAAGCTGTAATGAATTGGAACTCACCGAAAACGCCGACTGATATCAAGAGTTTTCTGGGTTTAGCAAGTTATTACCGCCGGTTTATCAAAGACTTTTCTAAAATAGCAGGTCCATTAAATAAGTTAACCAGAAACGATGTAGCCTTTCGATGGACTGATGAACAAGAAAAGGCTTTTCAGACTCTCAAACAGTTTTTATGTCAAGCGCCGGTTTTAGCTTTACCAGAGGGAACAGAAGATTTTGTGGTCTACTGCGATGCGTCACGTGCAGGTTTGGGTTGTGTTTTGACGCAGAGAAATAAAGTTATAGCATATGCTTCACGACAGTTGAAGAATCATGAACAAAATTAAACTACTCATGATTTAGAGTTAACTGCAGTTGTGTTTGCTTTGAAGCTTTGGAGACACTATTTGTATGGTACACATCGTGAGATCTATACAGATCATAAGAGTCTTCAATATATCTTTTCGCAGAAAGAATTAAATATGCGTCAATGTCGATGTTTAGAACTGATTAAAGACTACGATTGTGAGATTAAGTACCATCCGGGTAAAGCAAATGTGGTCGCAGATGCTCTGAGTCGTAAGAAAACAGTCGAAAATGCCAAATTTATGAGAATTGAGATAGTTTCAGATTTGATTGATCGATTGAAAACCGTTCAGTAAATAGCTTTGAATGACGAAAACCTAAAGACTGAACAAATGACTAAAAGAAAATTTGACCTATGCAATGTTAATAAAAATAAAAATGATAATAACAATAATATTAATAAAACGATAGTTTTAAATTCCATACTTTTTAATAATAATATATTCTAATAAAATGATAATAATAATTTTAAATAGAATGATAGTTTTAATAACAATGATAAATTTTAAATGATGATAATAACGATGCTTTAGTAATAAAGATAATAATAATTTTCAATATTAGTGTAAATTGTCTTAATAATAATATTTATTAAATATACTAATTATCATAACAATAATAATAATATTTTATAATAATTCTATCAAAAATGATAATTTTTAATAATAATAATCCTAGTATGATAACAATAATATTTTATAATAAAATAATTTTAATAAAAGTGATAATTTTAATATTAATGCTACTCTTAATAATAATAATAATAATAATAATAATAATAATAATAATAATAATAATAATAATAATAATAATGATAAAATATAATAAAATAATAGTTTTTATAAAGTTGTTTATTTTTAATAATAACGATAATGTCAGTAATAATATCAATGATAATAATCATAATAATCATTTTTAACAATAATACTAAAATTAATGATAATGATAATGTTAATAATAATAATAATTATTAGATAGTAATAATAATAACGATAACAATAATAATAATAATAATAATAATGATAATAATAATAAATATAATAGTAATAATAATAATAATAAAAGTGACGAGAGTTCTACCATCCTAATCTCATCGCCATTGACCCGCTATCCTCAGTGTACCCATAATCTCTTTAGTTATAACCCATAATTCCAATGCTTAAACCCATTTTGAAAACCCGTTTGAGATCACTCGAACAACACTCTGTCGTAGTATTTTATGTGTAATACTAATAATAATAATAATAATACTAATACGATACTACAAATAATAACATTAGGATTAATAATAATAATATAAATATAATTATAATTATATACAGAGTAATACGTAAGATAGAGAGATTGAGGAATGAGTCGAGCAAAAAATGTGATCGAGTTTTATAGGTCAGATTTGTGTCACCTAGCTCCGCGATCGCGGAGTACTTATGCCTAACTGGCTCGCGATCGCGGCCTTCCCAGCTCCAGCTCACAATTCAATGATTAATGGCTGCCGACAGTTTTAATAATATAATATATATTATATATTTAATTTATATAATTATATATACATATACATATATATATATATACATATATGTATATATGTACATATATATATATATATATATATATATATATATATATATATATATATATATATATATATATATATATATATATATATATATTGAAAGGACCCGTTCATATACATTATAAACGATTCACAATAGTTGATTACATTGCGAGGTATTTGACCTCTATATGATACATTTTACAAACATTGCATTCGTTTTTAAAAGACAATCTTTCTTTACATCGAAAATTGACAGGCATGCATACCATTTCATAATATCCACTATCCAACTATAAATTGATTTAATAATAATCTTTGATGAACTCAATGACTCGAATGCAACGTTCTTCGAAATATGCTATGAAAGACTCCAAGTAATATCTTTAAAATGAGCAAATGCACAGCGGAAGATTTTTTTAACACCTGAGAATAAATATGCTTTAAAGTGTCAACCAAAAGGTTGATGAGTTCATTAGTTTATCATAATCATTTATTTCCATCATTTTAATAGACCACAAGAATTTCATTTCCAGTTCTCATAAATATACGTCCCATGCATAGAGACAAAAATAATCATTCATATGGTGAACACCTGGTAACCGACATTAACAATATGCATATAAGAATATCCCCTATCATTCCGGGATCCTCCTTCGGACATGATATAAATTTTGAAGTACTAAAGCATCCGGTACTTTGGATGGGGTTTGTTAGGCCCAATAGATCTATCTTTAGGATTCGCGTCAATTAGGGTGTCTGTTCCCTAATTCTTAGATTACCAGACTTTAATAAAAAGGGGCATATTTGATTTCGATAATTCAACCATAGAATGTAGTTTCAATTACTTGTGTCTATTTCATCAAACATTTATAAAAGCGCATGTATTCTCAGTCCCAAAAATATAAAGGGTAAAAAGGTAAATGAAACTCACGCATATAAATATTTTAAAACAGTTAATAAAGCATTTGCATGTATTCTCAGCCCAAAAATATAATGAGTAAAAAGGGAGCAAATGAAACTCACCATACTGTATTTCGTAGTAAAAATACATATAACGTCATTGAACAAGTGCAATGTTGGCCTCGGATTCACGAACCTATATTAATTATATATATTTATATGTTGGTCAATATTTGTATAGCAATTTAGGTCAGGTCATAGTGTAATCCTATCCTATAGCTCGAGTCTGACTCTACAGTTTAGTAACATGTTATATTACTCATGCTCAATTAAGATTCTAGTAAAAGGTGACGTGTGAAACAACGTAACACAAATGGTTTCATAATCATAAAATAGTATTTTAGGTTTTTTTTTATAGAGAAAATCAACACAAAAAGTTAACTGAAAAGTTAACAGGAAAAGTCAAAGTTCAAAGTCAAAAGTCAAAGGTTAAAGTCAAAAGTTAAAGGTCAAAGTAAAAATGAGGTCGCATGAAAATATATAATAACTTATACAAAAATGATTTTCGGTCAAACATGACTAAACGGGCCACTTCAGCTATTTTTAGAAAAATTATCGGAACTCCGATTGATAAACGGCCAAAGATAAAAGTTACACATTACCAAAAAGATTAAGCATAAATATCACAGAAGTAAACTAAACCTAGACAACTCGTAGTTGCCAACGCGTTTTCGGCGTTTCAAAGTTAATTTTTCAGCTTTAATAAATTTACAAAAGTGACCGAGTAGCCTACTTTGGAGATTTTTAGAAAATTCCTCAAAACTCGTATTGACAAACGGTCAAAGCCTGCAAATTTTCGTTACCACAAAGATATAACATGATTTTTAGCAAGAGTAAACACATATCAGGCCGACCATGACAACTGATACAAAACTGACATTTTTAAATAAAAAAGTTTCAGCTCTTTTTAGAATTTTAAAATGTGACCAAACCGTCAACTTTGATGATTTTTAGAAAAATCGTTGAGACTGGAATTGACAAACGGCCAGAGTCGTTTGTTAGACCTTACAGCAAAGAATTCAGTGGTATTTTTTTTGTATATGAAACAACGCAGATCAGCGAGAATTTCAGTTCCCGTTTCGACATTTCATCAAAATTTGCAAAACTTCTTTTGTCCATAACTTGACAACCGTTCAATGAAACGAGACGTGCTTTATATGAAAATTCATCTACTCGATGAGTAGAATCCAAATAACCACTTTTTATAACCCAGAAAATTAGTTCACTAATTATCATCAGCAATTTTAATTACGAAATTAATTATGCAATTTGTTTATTTCATAACTTTCTAACCATTACTTGGATTCAAGTGATTATTAAACCAAAATTCAACTATTTTTCGCTAGCTTTCAAATGACATGCATATCTTATACCTTATCTCAATCGTATATGTAACTAATTCAGGAATCAACATAACCTATCTAATGGCAATATCAAAAGTACAAGCATGCATAATCCTATATACTCGAGCACTAGTCAGGGATACACTATTAGTATGTAAAAATTAAATTATGAGTACTCACATATCAATATTGAGATTCAATATTGCAGGAAAGGTATGTAAACGCAACGGAGATGATAAACACTATATTGACCTCACGAGCGTACCCATGAACCATACTCAATCACCTCCATAGCTATAACCCATAATTTCCTTAATCCTATCCCACTCGAAAAAACAACTTCGAAATCACTCGGACAGCACTCCGTCGTAATATTTTATGTATACTAATAATATCTTGAGATAATACGGAGTAAATATATATATGTAAATCGATTGAGAGAGTTTAGAGAAAACTATTTTCAAGTTTCTATGAAATAATGAAACCTATTGAATTCTATTTATAATAGATTTTTGAATTATTAAAGTGAATTATTAAAGTATTAATTATTAAAGTGAATTATTAAAGTATGAATTATTAAAGTGAATTATTAAAGTATGAATTATTAAAGTGAATTATTAAAGTATGAATTATTAAAGTGAATTATTAAAGTATGAATTATTAAAGTTAAAGTAAAGTAAAAATAAAGTAAAGGTAAAGTTTAAGTATAGTAAAAGTATAAAACTAAGTACGTATAATACGCGTATAAATATATATAATATTAATTTAAATCGTTATATATATTTAATAAAATAAAATATAAATATCGTTATCTTTATCATACTAGTTAAGTAATGAGTTGTCAAAAGTGGTTCTAGATATTTATAAAAGTTATATACGTTTTAATAATAAAGTTCTTTTTAAACTGAAAATGTTTTTGTACGTTTGAAACTAAATAGATCAATCGAGTCTTTATGAGATTCAATCTTCCACTATCCTTTGTCTAGTTCTCAATGATTGACAATTTGTTCATATTTATAAATCACTTTACCATTTTTCGAATATTGTTAAAATGAAAAGATTTCTCAAATCAACGTGGGCCTTTCAACAGAGACTTGTAATCATAATTCAATATATCTGATAATTCAATCATTTGATCTTATCTTCTAACTCCATTGATAAACATTTTGAAACAGATACAATCATATAAAGTATTTAATCTAATATTTTGTTTACGTTTCAAGTTATAATATATATACACATATACATATATAATCATATTCGTTTAATGGTTCGTGAATCGTTGGAACTTGGTCGAGGTTGAATGAATGTATGAACATAGTTTAAAATTCTTGAAATTTAACTTAACAAATATTGCTTATCGTGTCGGAAACATATAAAGATTAAAGTTTAAATTTGGTTGGAAATTTCTGGGTTGTCATAGTACCTACCCGTTAAAGAAGTTTCGTCCCGAAATTTGAGCGGAAAGGTCGTGAATGATAATAAGTATGTTTTCATGATGCATACGGGCTGAAAATTAGAGTTTTATCATCAGCGAATAATTTGGATAAACAATCCATTTATATGAAGAGTACGAATGAAGCTAACATAGAAGAGTGAAATGAGTAAGTGTAGATTCATCTTATCATTTGACGTAGATATGATTGATTCCCAGATTTTAAGGGATTTGAAGAAAATCTTCTTAATAAGATTTGACTCTCCGGTAATCAAGGGAATTAGGATCCGCTTTAAATGCGATCGTCCATTTTAATTGTTCTGTCGGAGATTTTCTTATAAATTCACCTCCTTCATTTCCTTACAACTCACACCATCTCTTGATGCATTTTATGCAAGTCCCCAGACATCTACCCACGTCCATTGTAGGTACAACAGTTTACAGGCCACCATGATTGCTCGTTATTATCCTATCCGTGTTTGTATGTGGTTACAGGAACTGCAGGAACGAGATTTAGATGTTTGACTATGTTAGACTTAGTCAGACGTACGAGTGAAGCCTCACTAGTATGGCTGACAGGCTCATACGCATGGTTGATGCTGAGCTAAGTCACAATTACAACCTAAATGATAAGACACGAGTGAGTGATCACCCGTACAGTTGATGAAGCTAACTCGTACGTGTGATGAATGAATCGTATGGGTGTGTCAACAGCAGGGGTATATAAAGTCTTATGTTCTTCATTTTAGGTTAAGCCTCTCATTTGTTACACACACTCAGATCTAGTGAGCTCCTTCGATTCTCTCTCAGTCCAAATCACCCAGGTGGTGAATAATAGCTCTAGGTGTTGATCTAATCACACTTGATTTAGTTGTGGTTTGACTAAATTAATCAAAAAAAAAACTTAACCTATTCACTAGAGGGTTTGATTCACTTATTCTGCCATTGTGTGAGTTAAATCTGTTGATTTCTAAGTTCCTAGTCATGTTTCATCACCTTCTATTCTTTCCCCCTCAACTCATATTTTAAAGTATTCATCAATATGCTCCATCCAGTTCTGATTCTCGATATACTTCTAACTTTCATATCGGTCATTCTTCTTTTTTTATCTACCGCCGGAAGAATCTATTTACTTCTACTATACTCTTGGATTTATAGTGTTCCTAGTTCTCCCGTGTCTTTATATTGCTATATGCATCGATATATATGGTTTATAATTTCTGGTTTATCGTTGGGCTTTATATGTTCCCTTATATTTCAAAGTCTCTGCTTCTGTCTTCTATAATCATTATCATTTACAGTTAATGCTCTCTTTTATTTACTGCAATTTATACCCCAAAATCAATTTCGAAGTTTTGTCCTTTCGTTTCTTCTTCTTGCGATTAAGCACCGCTTGTAATGGTCCAGAATTCACAGATACGAATTTCGAAATGAACATTGTTAATGTTCTAGGAAGGAAATTGTGATGGCACGATCTTGACTTGTCAAATTACTAAAATACCTTGGAAAAGGCCGAATCATCAAGAAATATTTTCTTGATATTTTAGAGGTTAAATAGAATACAAGAGTCGTATAACATGGCACATGATGATGTTATGATCTGTGAATCATCACGTTCCATTTAGAAACTCAGCATGACTTACTGTAATATAATCACATTGATCAAGTGTCATTATATTATACTAATTCATGCTTCAGTTCCCAACACTACTTCAAAATATTCCTATTTTAAACTTGAATGTTTCAGAATTTAGAAACTAAAATAGTTTCTTTTATGATGTAATACAGATAGCGCGAAGAGGTAAATGATTTCAAATAAGAAAAATTAAGAAAATATCTTCAGAAATATGGAGGATATTTATAATGAAAGATATGATGATATTTTAGAATTTCTAATATCAGAGGATGATGAAGAATATTGTCCGCAGGGGTTTAGAGTCAGGAGCAAGGTATTCGTTAATGACTTCAGCAGATACTGAATTATTTGGATCCTTTAAAGTCAGGTTCAGTCTTTGTAATTTGTCCACAGTCTCCTTCCTACTTTGCTCAATCCGTTTTTCAGTTCCAAGACTTCTCTTTTTCTGCGCTTTGCAAGCACACCTATTCATTATCATCAAACTTTTACTGTTAAGGTCGTTTATAGTTTTTTTGCTGCTTCATCAGTATTTTTCCATTTTCGGAGAACCAATTCGTAGTTCGAAGTGTTTTTCAGAATCATCACATTCAAATTAAGTCCAGAAGATAGACGTTATATGTACACATATAACTGTTGGCGTAGACATGCTGCGAGATTTCAAAATACTGATTGCTAATTCCCAATGATTCGTATGGAAATTCTCATTACAAGATGCGAATGAGTAAATGATGGGGTTTCAATGAATAATTATAATGACTTTTTGGAGAGGCTAAAGTCAAAGGGTAATGAAGTTGTTGATACATCTGTTAATAATGTGGTGGAATGTAAAAGGTTCCCTGGTAACGATGGTGTATATTCCAAGATTATAATAAGGTTAGTCTGACTGAAAAGTTGAAGTTGACTTGCTGGAGCTGTGACAAAACTGGCTACTTTGAATAGGAGTCGCAAAGTTATTTTTGCTAATAAATGCTAAAGAATCTGACGCGAATATGTTGTTTAAACTTTTACTTTGGTTTCAAGAGTTTTTCAGGTACATAACTGTAGGTAACATGTGGTTGGATCATCATCTCGATTGCTCATCATTCGAAGTGTCTTCAGAAATTTTCGAAGGGTTTGAACACAGATTGTAATTGTTAACATACATTTGATGTTCTAACACAGTTTTGAAGTCAAAATATAGCTTGTGAAAGATGTAAGGATCTAAGAGTGATGATTTTGGTCATATCTCAAGTTGAATTTTGAGATTTCAAAATCAGAATATGTAATTAAATTTTGAATGAGTATGGTTGTTTTGATTTCTATAAAAGAATGTATATTGTTGTGAAAGTAGGGAGTATAATGGATGATTTGCTGAATCAGATTCGAAGAATGTAATATATTAATTGTGAATTTATATATCTCTCGGGTATTACCTACCCGTTAAAAAATTTCACAATTAATATTTTGTACAAAAGAATTTTATTACAGTCTTTATGAAAATATATATATGTATATTTTCTTCAGATGTAACATAGATTTAATGAGTTAATGTTAAATTAAACTCATTTGATTTACGGTTGAAACTAGAATTGAATAATCCCTAAAGGCTTTAAAAAGTACATAACTTTTACGCAGTATTTCTTTAATGACATTGAAATTATGAATCAATACTTCATTATTTGTTGATGTATGATATTCGGTTCGTGGAATTCTTGTGAATTTCGCAAAGTACGAATGATGTTATCTGAAAAGTTTCGGGTACATCGATGATGAAAGTGTAAAATCAAATATATACTTGATTTGTTATGAATTGGAATTTGTTGAATTGCGACAGAGATTGTAGTTAACGCTGGTTAAGTTGCGGCCAAAGGACGTACATTATTGCATATTTGTAATATGAATTAACCGAGTAGTTAAGATTCACACACAATAGCTTAGTACGGAAAGATTTATTTTTATTTCAAAATATATAAAATATACATATAATTTCTTCAAAGGGAATGAGTTAATTCTTCATAACTCGTTGATACAATATATGGGTTATTGATTCGTAATGATGTCCATAGTGATTCTTGAGCTGACGGAGTTTGTGATGTTATAGGTGTTGTTGATTCTGATGTTGACTGTTCTAATGATGCTGGTGACGCTGACGGTACTGTTGATGTTGTTGGTAAAACAAGTTTAGCTTGTTAATCACACACCATTTTTGTCAGGGTTTCTACTCTTCCTTCTATCATTTTGGTTCGCTTAACTGATTTATGGTTAGGGCTAGATTAGATAATCTCTAAGACTTTAGAGATTACATAATCGCCGCGGAAAGTTTCTCCAATGAAGTTATGAATTAATACTTCGTCAGTTATTGTTGTTGGTACTCCTTGGTATCTATGGTGCGTATGACGTTGATGCTCGTGGGACAGATTGTGAAGTTGAGGTTTACGACGCGGTTGTGGTTGGAGGTGGTAATGGTACTGTTGGCGTTGATGATGGTGGTACTGGTTATGCAGCTGATGCTGCTGCTGGTGTTTGTAATCTCTGCACCATATTCTCCAAAGCCACTACCCGAGCGCGAAGCTCGTTGACTTCTTCTATTACACCGGGGTGATTATCGGTTCGGACGAGCGGATAAAAAAAATCTAAAATTTGATGTAATATATAATCGTGACGAGATACTCTGGAAATGAGCGAGAATATGGTATTTCGGACAGGTTCGCCGGTAAGTGCTTCAGGTTCTTCGTCAAGAGGGTAATGTGGTGGATGGAAGGGATCACCTTCTTCTTGTCTCCAATGATTGAGGAGGCTACGAACCCTTCCCCAATTCATCCAGAATAGGTGATGACTGATTGGTTGATCTATTCCGGTCACACTGCTTTCGGAGCTGGAGTGGGATTCCATTTCAAAATCCGAGGAACTTGAATTAATGATGAATTCCATTTCGTACGATTGAATAAGGATTTTTTTTTCCGATATGAAATGATTTTCGGTTATCGGATGGTATTCTAATTACATAGAATATCCATATATATAGAACAAAAGATTTCGTAAATTACGGAGGAATTTACTGGATATATCAGGCAACGTTTACAGTAATAGATACGATAAGATATGATTTAGCAGATACGCTAAGATATGAATTTTTGTCTATACACTATTCATGCAATCAATGCAGCAAGACGTGTCTTAGACTAAAAATGATAAGCAGGTAATTTCCTGAGCATGATAAGTGGTTAATTTTTGACACAAAATGATAAGCAAAACTATTGACATGCAGACACGGTCGAAGTCCAGACTCACTAATGCATCATATCGACTTATCCGTTAGACACACTAATGCAGACCTGGTTCGCTAAGACCACCGCTCTGATACCAACTGAAAGGACCCGTTCATATACATTATAAACGATTCACAATAGTTGATTACATTGCGAGGTATTTGACCTCTATATGATACATTTTACAAACATTGCATTCGTTTTTAAAAGACAATCTTTCTTTACATCGAAAATTGACAGGCATGCATACCATTTCATAATATCCACTATCCAACTATAAATTGATTTAATAATAATCTTTGATGAACTCAATGACTCGAATGCAACGTTCTTCGAAATATGCTATGAAAGACTCCAAGTAATATCTTTAAAATGAGCAAATGCACAGCGGAAGATTTCTTTAACACCTGAGAATAAACATGCTTTAAAGTGTCAACCAAAAGGTTGGTGAGTTCATTAGTTTATCATAATCATTTATTTCCATCATTTTAATAGACCACAAGAATTTCATTTCCAGTTCTCATAAATATACGTCCCATGCATAGAGACAAAAATAATCATTCATATGGTGAACACCTGGTAACCGACATTAACAATATGCATATAAGAATATCCCCTATCATTCCGGGATCCTCCTTCGGACATGATATAAATTTCGAAGTACTAAAGCATCCGGTACTTTGGATGGGGTTTGTTAGGCCCAATAGATCTATCTTTAGGATTCGCGTCAATTAGGGTGTCTGTTCCCTAATTCTTAGATTACCAGACTTTAATAAAAAGGGGCATATTCGATTTCGATAATTCAACCATAGAATGTAGTTTCAATTACTTGTGTCTATTTCGTCAAACATTTATAAAAGCGCATGTATTCTCAGTACCAAAAATATAAAGGGTAAAAAGGTAAATGAAACTCACGCATATAAATATTGTAAAACAGTTAATAAAGCATTTGCATGTATTCTCAGCCCAAAAATATAATAAGTAAAAAGGGAGCAAATGAAACTCACCATACTGTATTTCGTAGTAAAAATACATATAACGTCATTGAACAAGTGCAAGGTTGGCCTCGGATTCACGAACCTATATTAATTATATATATTTATATGTTGGTCAATATTTGTATAGCAATTTAGGTCAGGTCATAGTGTAATCCTATCCTATAGCTCGAGTCTGACTCTACAGTATAGTAACATGTTATATTACTCATGCTCAATTAAGATTCTAGTAAAAGGTGACGTGTGAAACAACGTAACACAAATGGTTTCATAATCATAAAATAGTATTTTAGGTTTTTTTTTTTTAGAGAAAATCAACACAAAAAGTTAACTGAAAAGTTAACAGGAAAAGTCAAAGTTCAAAGTCAAAAGTCAAAGGTTAAAGTCAAAAGTTAAAGGTCAAAGTAAAAATGAGGTCGCATGCAAATATATAATAACTTATACAAAAATGATTTTCGGTCAAACATGACTAAACGGGCCACTTCAGCTATTTTTAGAAAAATTATCGGAACTCCGATTGATAAACGGCCAAAGATAAAAGATACACATTACCAAAAAGATTAAGCATAAATATTACAAAAGTAAACTAAACCTAGACAACTCGTAGTTGCCAACGCGTTTTCGGCGTTTCAAAGTTAATTTTTCAGCTTTAATAAATTTACAAAAGTGACCGAGTAGCCTACTTTGGAGATTTTTAGAAAATTCCTCAAAACTCGTATTGACAAACGGTCAAAGCCTGCAAATTCTTGTTACCACAAAGATATAACATGATTTTTGGAAAGAGTAAACACATATCAGGCCGACCATGACAACTGATACAAAACTGACATTTTTAAATAAAAAAGTTTCAGCTCTTTTTAGAATTTTAAAATGTGACCAAACCGTCAACTTTGATGATTTTTAGAAAAATCGTCGAGACTGGAATTGACAAATGGCCAGAGTCGTTTGTTAGACCTTACAGCAAAGAATTTAGTGGTATTTTTTTTGTATATGAAACAACGCAGATCAGCGAGAATTTCAGTTCCCGTTTCGACATTTCATCAAAATTTGCAAAACTTCTTTTGTCCATAACTTGACAACCGTTCAACGAAACGAGACGTGCTTTATATGAAAATTCATCTACTCGACGAGTAGAATCCAAATAAACACTTTTTATAACTCAGAAAATTAGTTCACTAATTATCATCAGCAATTTTAATTACGAAATTAATTATGCAATTTGTTTATTTCATAACTTTCTAACCATTACTTGGATTCAAGTGATTCTTAAACCAAAATTCAACTATTTTTCGCTAGCTTTCCAACGACATGCATATCTTATACCTTATCTCAATCGTATATGTAACTAATTCAGGAATCAACATAACCTATCTAATGGCAATATCAAAAGTACAAGCATGCATAATTCTATATACTCGAGCACTAGTCAGGGATACACTATTAGTATGTAAAAATTAAATTATGAGTACTCACATATCAATATTGAGATTCAATATTGCAGGAAAGGTACGTAAACGCAACGGAGATGATAAACACTATATTGACCTCACGAGCGTACCCATGAACCATACTCAATCACCTCCATAGCTATAACCCATAATTTCCTTAATCCTATCCCACTCGAAAAAACAACTTCGAAATCACTCGGACAACACTCCGTCGTAATATTTTATGTATACTAATAATATCTTGAGATAATACGGAGTAAATATATATATATGTAAATCGATTGAGAGAGTTTAGAGAAAACTATTTTCAAGGTTCTATGAAATAATGAAACCTATTGAATTCTATTTATAATAGATTTTTGAATTATTAAAGTGAATTATTAAAGTATGAATTATTAAAGTGAATTGTTAAAGTATGAATTATTAAAGTGAATTATTAAAGTATGAATTATTAAAGTTAAAGTAAAGTAAAAATAAAGTAAAGGTAAAGTTTAAGTATAGTAAAAGTATAAAACTATATACGTATAATACGCGTATAAATATATATAATATTAATTTAAATCGTTATATATATTTAATAAAATAAAATATAAATATCGTTATCTTTATCATACTAGTTAAGTAATGAGTTGTCAAAAGTGGTTCTAGATATTTATAAAAGTTAAATACGTTTTAATAATAAAGTTCTTTTTGAACTGAAAACGTTTTTGTACGTTTGAAACTAAATAGATCAATCGAGTCTTTATGAGATTCAATCTTCCACTATCCTTTGTCTAGTTCTCAATGATTGACAATTTGTTCATATTTATAAATCACTTTACCATTTTCCGAATATTGTTAAAATGAAAAGATTTCTCAAATCAACGTGGGCCTTTCAACAGAGACTTGTAATCATAATTCAATATATCTGATAATTCAATCATTTGATCTTATCTTCTAATTCCATTGATAAACATTTTAAAACAGATACAATCATATAAAGTATTTAATCTAATATTTTGTTTACGTTTCAAGTTATAATATATATACACATATACATATATAATCATATTCTTTTAATGGTTCGTGAATCGTTGGAACTTGGTCGAGATTGAATGAATGTATGAACATAGTTTAAAATTTTTGAAATTTAACTTAACAAATATTGCTTATCGTGTCGGAAACATATAAAGATTAAAGTTTAAATTTGGTTGGAAATTTCTGGTTTGTCACAAATATAGTGGTAAGATCAAGAGGGAAGTAACCAATCGGGGGAAGCGGGGGGAAGCAATGTAACATCCCGTTTTTCCCGTACACATTTAAAGGTACAAACTTAATTTTTAGTACGCTTACAACTTGTGCATTTATATGATTAAAAGACCTAAGTGTTAGAAATTACGTAATTATATATATATATATATATATATATATATATATATATACGAATATGTATGTATATATATATATGTGTTTAGAATATATGCATGTATAGTTATATGCATGAGTCTTTGTTCATGTTAAGGCTTGTGAGACTAAAGATGAGGTTTAGACGTGTATAGGAAGCGTGAACGAAGTGTACAAGTTGGATAAATCGTTAAGTTGTGTAAAGCTGTCGAATGGCTCAGTTAAAGGCCATTGCCGCGTCGCGGAAGCCTTTGTCGCGCCGCGACATTGAACTCAAACCAGAGTCAGGAGGCATGTTAAGAAGGGTCGAGTTTCCCTTTATATGTCGCGCCGCGGAGAAGAGGGTCGCGCCGCAACAAATAACTAGAGTCTGAGTCAGGAATGATTTAAGAAAGATTGTAAAATACGTTAAACGTCGTACCGCAACAATTGGGGCCACGCCGCGACCCACTGGGTTAACTGGTTCCAGATTTTGTTTTTAAAATAAGTGGTTCAAGGGAAAAATCATCATTTCGCGTATGGATCTGATTGGAGCATTAACCTCAACCACTTATCTCATTTAATTCATTTTCCTTTTTCCTTTTCTTTCCATTTTCTCTTCCAAAACATAAAACCCATTTGGATTAAAAGTGAGATTCGAAGGTGAAGACTTGTGATTTGATCTTTGGAGCAAATAGGAAATTTGTTCTCCTCGTTCTTAGCTACGACTTGATAGAATTGTTAAGTCTTAACTCCATGTTTTGAGTTTTAGTTAAGCTATGGCTAGGGTTTGGTCATTTGAGTCTTGTGAGACCCATTTGGGAGTTAAATGGGTGAATTTGGGTAATATGGATGAAAGGAAACCCTAATAGCTATAACCTAGGGTTTGGTCTTAAGAATTGAGGTTGTAAGTGTCAAATGGTGTTGTTAGTCACTAACACACATGTTTAATGTTGAAAGACTTGTAAATGGGTTAAGTGTGACATAAATTTTGAGTTTAAGTGCTAAAATGGGCCAAATGGGTAATGGTTGACCTAATTGGGTGACATGGGTATGAATTACCCTAAGTTTGCGTTAGTTAAAGTTAATAGACTTTAATTCACTAGCTTTAGTGATTAAAGTTGAGTCTTGGCCATTTATGGGCGGTTTTGACGTAGTTGAGCCATTTAATGGAAATTGGGTCATTAAATGCTCAAGAGTGAGTAAGGTGGTTAATTCCACTTTTTGTGTATTAAAAGTGTACTTAATGTATTAGGTACCTTGCTCGAAGCATACGGAAGTGTTAAATAACCACCGACGCGTTAAGGTGAGTTGAATAATTATATATGTATGTATATGATTTATTTACTTGTGGGGTATGGGTTGAAGTTTGATGTTGACGATACCATATCCTAGAGCATATTGTTTGTTTGGATGAGGGTTAAAGTTCGATGTTGACGATACCTTATGTATGGATTTAAAGTTCGATGTTGACGAAGCCATACCACTATTGTAGTGATGTTAGTTGATGAGGGTTTAAGTTCGATGTTGACGATACCTCATATGTGGGTTTAAGCTTGATGTTGACGATACCACATTTATTGGGACGAATGGGGATTAAGTTCGATGTTGACGATACCATTCGTAGGGCTAGCCTTGGGAATTGAGTATTAACGGATGTTATGAACATCAATGTTTGCGTATTGTGTTATAGTATATTATATTGCGCGTGATTATATGATATTGCTATACTAGCGTGTGCTATCGAAGGGTTAGCGTTATAATTTGAGATGGTATGCTAATGGTAATGCTACTATGTATGCGGAATTGTGTAAGTTTTTGCAAGTGAGTAAGTTATATATGTATATGTATAATTATTGCATTCACTAAGCTTTAGCTTACCCTCTCGTTGTTTATCTTTTTAAAGGCTCCAGCGTGGACAAGGGTAAATGCATTCAGTTGGATTAGAGATCCCGCTTTATTGTTAGGGGACGCTTTTGAATTTGTAGCTTTTGGAAGTTGGCCTAACGTTTTGGATAGTTTAGTCCCAAACCATGCTCGAAGTGTCATTTGGATTATAAATTATCATTTGTAGTGGGTCGAACTTGTATTAAACTTAATTAATGGCCTTCGTGCCTTGTAAACATTTAAATTGTGGTACGTTTTAAATGGAACTTGTGGAATGGTTTACATATTTAATTGGCGCGTAAATGTGTATAAAAAAAAAATTTATCGTATGGAATACGGGTTGGGTTGTTACAAGCAAAAACTTATTTTTTTTCGTTTTTTGAAAAAACTTTGTTCATGAACATTATAGATGGGATGAAAATATGAACATTTAGTAGAGACACTTTGTGATAAATGTTTTTATTTTGGCGAGAAAACGCTCGAAGAAATAATATATAACAATTATCGTGTTTTTCAAGCGTATGTTGAGGTTTTAGCTATTAGGGTTTAAATATTAGGGTTTATATATTAGGGTTTATAGGGTTTAGATATTAGGGTTTAGAAATTTAGGGTTTAGGGTTTAGATTTAGGATTTAGATTGAGTTTTTAACACGAACGGTTTAGAGTTTAGGGTTTAGGGTTTGGGGTTTTGGGTTTATGGAATAAACCCAAAACACCAAACCCTAAATCCTAAACCCTAAACGCTAAACTCTAAATCGAGCTAAATTTTACTTCACAAAACATGAAAAAAACGTTCATATTCTTCATGAACAATATTATCTTAAATGTTATTTTTGTCGATCGTTTTTCCGCCTAAATAATAACATTCATCACGAAGTGTCTCTTCTAAATGTTCATATTTTCGTGTGATCTTAATGCCGGAAAAAAAAATTCCAAAAAAACGTAAAAAAAAATTTTTTTGCTTCCCCCCGCTTCCCCCCGATTGGTTACTTCCCCATTGATCCTGCCCCTATATATATATATATATATATATATATATATATATATATATATATATATATATATATATATATATATATATATATATATATATATATATATATATTTATATATATATTCTATTCTCGTGCAAAGTTAACTTGTTAATTTTGTTCTAATGACTTGTACGATGTCACTCGACTAATGTCCCGGTTCCGATTTTTCTAACAACGTTTCGTACGCTTAGAAAACTAGCACGATACAATACGCGACTTGTACTTTTATCACATTTAGCCTTAAATCATCCATAAATTATATCACTCCAAGTGTAACTTGAACGTTCGAGTGTTTTGGTCATTTGCTTCTATATATCAACGTCTCGTTATATATATATATATATATATATATATATATATATATATATATATATATATATATATATATATATATACATATGCATATATATAATAGTATTATTTTAAATAAAACATTATATAACTAAATTAATATTAATCTTATTACATTGTAAAATATATATATAATTTCATTTCAAAATATAAATTTGAAATATTTATTTAATAAGATAATATATAATTTTTCAAAACTAATATATTTAAGAAATATTTTGTTAAAAGGTTAAAATAATGGAAATCGTTATATCATAAAACGTTTTAGAAAACTAAAAAATATATATATTCATAATGGGTTTCAAGTTTTTAAATTTCCGTAGGTTGGTGAAGCATAGGATAAAGTCTAATGGTTAATTAAATATATGAAATCATTTTAAAATAAACGTCGATTTATTTAACTTGTCGATATCCAACATCTAAGTTATTTACACTACACGTTCTTACTTTCTCATTAAACAAAATGAAAGTTAAGATAATTATCTTATCCAAGTCACGGAGAAAAAATTGTATAGCATGAATTGGAAATCAAATAGGAATCTCCACTAACTTTTGTCTAACTTTCGTTATTTGACACTTTGTTCCTATTTGTAGATCACTTTAACATTTATTCTGAATATTGATAAAAATAACAGATTTCTTAAATCAAAGTGGACCTCTTAACAGAGACCCGTAATCATATCACAATGGATCTGATAATTCAATCATTTAACATTATCTTTTAATTCCGTCGATAAATATATCGAAACAAAAACGTGCATGTAAAGTATTATACATCTAATACTTTGTTAACGTTTTCAATTAATATAATTATATATTATATATACATATCTATATACACATAAATGTTAATGAATCGTCGAGCACAGTCAAGGGTAATTGATTACATGAATATAGTTCCAAAATTTTTGAGACTTAACATTACAAACTTTGCTTATCTTGTCAAAATTATATAAAAATCAAGTTTAAATTTGGTCGGAAATTTCCGGGTCGTCACAGTACCTACCCGTTAAAGAAATTTCGTCCCGAAATTTGATTGGGATCGTCATGGCTGACATTAAGAAAGTTTTCATGACGAATATGAGTTAATAACTAGAGTTTTATCATTATTGAGTAATATAGATAAAACAATTTGGTTACTTGAAGTGTATGAGTGAAGCTATCGCAAAAGAGTGAAATGAGAAAAGTAAAGTTTGGTCATATCTTTTGACGTAGATATGGTTGATTTCCGAAGTTCAAGGGATTTAGAGAAAATGTTCGTAATAAGATTTGATTCTTTAGTAATTAAGGAAATTAGAATCCTCTTTGGTTAAATGCGATAATCTGTCTCGATTGCTCTGTCGGATATTTTACTATAAATCCACCTCCTTCATTTTCCTTATTTCCACAGCTCATACCTTCTATTATTTCTCCCTCAATTTATACCTTAAAGCATTCATCAATATGCCCCATCCAGTTCTGATTCTTGATATACTCCTAACTTTCATATCTGTCATTCTTCTTTTTCATCTGTCGCCGAAAGAATCTATTTACTTCTACTATACTCTTAGTTTTATAGTGTTTTTAGTTCTCCCGTGTCTTTATATTGCTATACGCATCGATATACACGGTTTATAATTTCTGTGTTGTTGTTGGCTTTATATTTTCTCTTATATTTAGGAGTTCCATGCTTCTGTTTTCTCTTCTCGCCTTTAAGTAAAGCGAGTAATAGTCCAGAATTCGTAGGTATGGAGTTTCGAATAAACATAACTAATGTTCTAAGAAAGAAATTGTAATAACACGATCTTGATTGGTTAAATTACCAGAATTCAAGAGAAAAGATAGAACTATCAGGAAGATATGTTCTCGATATGTTTGAAGATTAGGTAGAATGTAAGAGTCGTGTAACATGGCACATAATGACGTTATGGTCTGTGAATCATCACGTTCCATTAGAAACTCAGCATGACTTAGTGTAATATAATCACGTTGATCAAGTGTCATTATATTATACTAACTCATGCTTCAATTCCCAACACTACTTCAAAAATATTCATAATTTGACTCGAAGGTTTACATAATATAGAAACTAAATAGTTTCCTTTATGATGTAACACTGATAGCGCGAAGAGATACATAATTTCAGATAAGAATAGTTATGGAAATATCTTCAGAAATATCGAGGATATTTATAATGAAAGATACGATGATATCTTAGAGTTTCTAATATCAAAGGATGATAAAGAAGATTTGTCCGCAAAGATTTAGAGTCAGGAGCAAGGTATTCGTTAATGACTTTAGCAGATACTGAATCATTTGGATTCTTTGAAGGCAGGTTTAGTCTTTGTGATTTGTCCACAGCCTCCTTCATGGTTTGCTCAATCCGTTTTCCAGTTCCAACTTTTTTGAGCTTTGTCAACACACTATTCTTTATCAACAAACCTTCGACTGTTAAGGTCGTTTACAGTTTTTGCTGCTTCATTAAGCTTTTTCAACATTCAGAGTATTGATTCGTAGACTGGGTGCTTTTCAGAATTTCAGAATGGAAGATCATAATTTTAAGAGATAAATGTTATATGTATACATATAACTATTGATGTAGAAATGCTGTGAGATTCAAAATACTGATTGCTGATTCCCGATAATTGGTATGGCAATTCTCGTTACTAGTTGCGGATGAGTATATGATAGGGTTTTAATGAACAATTATAATAGTTTTTCGGAGAGACTTAAGCCAATGAGTGATGAAGTTGTTGGTAAGTTTACTGCTAATGTGGTGGGATATAAAAGGTTCCCCGGTAACGATGATGAACGGGCAAACGTATATATCATGGTTATAATAAGACTTGTTCGAATGAGAAGTCGAAGTTGATTTGTTGGAGGTGTGACAAAATTGGCTATTTTGGAAAGGGATTGCAAAGTTATTTTTAATGCCAAAGGGTCTGACACAGATACGTGTTAAACTTTTACTTAGGTTCTGAGTGTTCTTCAGGTGCATAACTATTATGTCTAAATCTTTCTTTTCGTAGATAATGTGTGGTTGGATCATCTTCTTGATTGTTCATTAGTTGAGGTGTCTTCAGGAATTTCGCAGATTGTCATTGTCAATATCCAAATGATGAAATCGCCGTGAATCTTGAATGATTCTAATATCTTTCTGGGTTTTATGAATAAATGTGATGTTCTAGCACAGTCTTGAATTCAAAGTATGGCTTTGAAAGATGTAAGAATCCAAGAGTGATGTCACCGGTTAAAGTTTTGACTTGGATTCTGTTTTGTCAAAACCAGAATATGTAATTGAATTTGTATGAAAATGATTGTGTATCGCTGTAAAGGTAGTGAGTATAGTTTATGATTTTTGAATCAAAATCGAAGAATGTACAGTGTACATATTAATTGTGAATTTAAATATTTCTCGGGTATTGCCTACCCGTTAAAAAAATTTCACAAGTAATATTTTGTACAAGGGAATTTTATTACAGTCTTTATGAAAATATATGTGTATTTTCTTCAGATGTAATACAGATTTAATGAGTTAATATAATATTAAACTCATTTGATTTTCGACTGAATTAGAATTGAATAGTCTAAAACATTAGAGATTATATAACCTTTGTGGAGTATTTCACTAATGTAGTCAATACTTTGGCATTTCTTCAGTGAAAGATGTTAATGTGCGTAGAATTCTTGTGAATTTCGCAAGGCACGAATGGTGTTTTCTAGAAGGTTTCGATTACATCAAAAATGAAAGTGTAAAATCAAACATGTATTCGAATAGTACACTTGATTTATTATGAAATGGATTTCATTGAGTTGAAGTAGATATTATAGTTAACAATTGTTAAGTCATTAACGCAAAATGTACATCATAGCATATTAGTAATATGAATTAACCAAGTATTAATTACTAGTTAAAATCCATACGTAATAGCTTAGTACGAAAAGATTTATTGTGGTTTCAAAACTCATATATATATAAAATATACATATAAATTCTTCAGAGGACATGGGTTAATATTTCATAACTCGTTGATACAATATATCCGTTGATGATGGTGGTGTCGATATCTGAGGTGGTTATGGAGTTTGTGGTGTTGCAGGCGTTGCCGGTGCTGGCGAAGCTGACATTACTGCTGGTGCTGGTGATACTGACGGTGATGCTAGTGGTACTTCTGGTGGTACTTGTATAACAAGTCTAGCTTGTAAATCACGCACTATTCATGTCAGGGTTTCTACTCTTTCTTCTATCATTTCGGTCCACTCATCTGATTTATGGCTATGGCTAGAATAGATAATTCCTAAGACTTTAGAGATTACATAATTGCCGCAGAATGTTTCTCCAGTGAAGTTATGAATCATTACTTCATTATTTATTGTTGTTGGTACTCCTGGGTATCTACGGTACGTATAACGTTGATGCTTGTGGGATAGTTTGTGATGTTGAAGCATGGGATGTGGATGTTGTTGGTGGTGGTAATGGTACTGCTGGTGTTGATGATGGTGGTACTGTTGATAACGATAATGCTGCTGGTGCTTGTAACCTTTGCACCATATTCTCCAAAGCCACTACCCTAGCGCGAAGCTCGTTGACTTCTTCTATTACACCGGGATGATCGGTGGTTCGGACGAGTGGATGAATAAGATTTAGAATTTGAGATAGTATATAATCGTGATGAGATACTCTGGAAATGAGAGAAAAAATGGTGTTTCGGACAGGTTCGCCGGTAAGTGCTTCAGGTTCTTCGCCAAGAGGGAAATGTGGTGGGTGAAAGGGATCACCTTCTTCTTGTCTCCAATGATAAAGTAGACTACGAACTCATCCCCAATTCATCCAGAATAGGTGATGGCTGATTGGTTGATCCATTCCGGTTACACTACTTTCGGAGATCGAGTGGAAATCCATATCGGAATCCAAGGAACTTGAACTGGTTGCGGCATCCATCTTGTATCGTCAGGGAAATGAATTTTTTTGATAGGAGATAGATTATAAGACTTAGATTGGTATACATAATTTACATATGTTTATATAATACCAAAATTCCATAAATTACGGAGGAATCTTTGGAAGATGTCAAGAAAAGTTTACAGTAACAGATATGCTAAGATATGAATTTGTCTATACACTATTCATGCAATCAATGCAGTAAGACGTGTCTAGACTAGGAATGATAAGTAGGTGATTTCCGACAAGAAATGATAAGCAAAACTTTTGACATGCAGCTAAGGTCGAAGTCTAGACTCACTAATGCATCCTAACAACTATCAGTTAGACACACTAATGCAAGACCTGGTTCGCTAAGACCACCGCTCTGATACCAACTGAAATGACCCGTTCATATCGATTATAAACGATTCACAATAGTTGATTACATTGCGAGGTACTGACCTCTATATGATACATTTTACAAACATCGCATTATTTTTAAAAGACAAACTTTCATTTCAACAAAAGTTTACAAATATGCATACCAATGATATTATCATGTTTCCCAAATATAATTGACTAATCTGTCGTTCATCTATTAATAACATTTTTGGACTCAAATGATTTAAATGCAACGTCTTTTGAAATATGCCATGAATGACTCCAAGTAATATCTTTAAAGTGAGCAAATGCACAGCGGAAGATTTTTTTTCATACCTGAGAATAAATATGCTTACAAGTGTCAACCAAAAGGTTGGTGAGTTCTTTAGTTTATCATAAACATTCATTTTCATCATTTTAATAGACCACAAGATTTCAAATATTTAACCGCACATGTAATCAGTGTACAAAACATGATACACATAACCTGCGTATAAATATCATTTATATGGTGAACACCTGGTAATCGATATTAACAATATGTATCTAGAATATCCCCATCATTCAGGGACTCTCATCAGATATGATAAAATCAAAGTACTAAAGAATCCGTAACCCGGATGGGGTTTGTTAGGCCCAATAGATCTATCTTTAGGATTCGCGTCAATTAGGGTGTCTGTTCCCTAATTCTTAGATTACC
Source organism: Rutidosis leptorrhynchoides (assembly GCF_046630445.1). Classification (NCBI taxonomy): domain Eukaryota; kingdom Viridiplantae; phylum Streptophyta; class Magnoliopsida; order Asterales; family Asteraceae; genus Rutidosis; species Rutidosis leptorrhynchoides. Next base: position 495,471,730 of record NC_092334.1, on the reverse strand, counting down.
AGACTAAAAAGGGTGATATCCGGTATAATAATCCAATCATAGAATGTAGTTTCAAGTATTTGTGTCTATTTCGTAAAACATTTATAAAAGCCGCGCATGTATTTTCAGCCCAAAAATATATATTGCAAAAGCATTTAAAAAGGGAGCAAATGAAACTCACGATACAATATTTTGTAGTAAAAATATTCATACGACGAAACTGAACAATGCGGGGTTGGCCTCGGATTCACGAACCTATATTAGTTACGTATGTATTAAAACATGTAACAAGTTTATATATATACACTCATAATTATATGTAAACAAGTATGTATAATTATATTATTAGTATACTTTTTATATTAATAACATATATGTTATATTAATAATAAGTTTTATATATATATATATATATATATATATATATATATATATATATATATATATATATATATATATATATATATATATATATATATATATATATATATATATATATATATAAAATAGTTAATATATATTTCCAAAATTACATTTATTAATATAAATACTTTCTTTTTAAAATAGTTTAATTATGTAATTTAATTCAATATAATATAATAATAAATATTTGTATTAAATTTTATATATATGATAAAAACATATACTTATATGTTAAGTAATATAATTTAATTAATATCATTTTAATGAAGGAAATATAGTGGTATGTAATATTAATATAAGTATATTATACATAGTAAATATATTTATATGTATCAAATATTTATTTGGTAAAATAATATTAATAATATCAATAATGAATGAAAGTTGTATTATTTTGTAATAATAATAATTATTTTGATAATAACAATAATTATATTTACAATGATAATAATAATTTTTATGGTAAATAATAATTATTTGTAGTAATACTAATGTCATAATAATTATAATATTAATGATAAAAACGTTATGATCATGTAAATGATTATAATAATAAAAATAATGTTAATAAAAATAAAAATGATAATAATGATAATATTAATAAAACGATAGTTTTAATTTCCATACGTTTTAATAATAATATATTCTAATAAAATGATAATAATAATTTTTAATAGAATGATAGTTTTAATAACAATGATAAATTTTAAATGATGATAATAACGATGCTTTAGTAATAAAGATAATAATAATTTTCAATATTAGTGTAAATTGTCTTAATAATAATATTTATTAAATATACTAATTATTATAACAATAATAATAATATTTTATAATAATTCTATCAAAAATGATAATTTTTAATAATAATAATCCTAGTATGATAATAATAATATTTTATAATAAAAATGATGTTTCTATTAAAAATGATAATTTTATTAAGAGTGATAATTTTAATATTAATGCTACTCATAATAATAATAATGATAAAATATAATAAAATAATTGTTTTTATAAAGTTGTTTATTTTTAATAATAACGATAATGTCAGTAATAATATCAATGATAATAATTATAATAATCATTTTTAATAATAATACTAAAATTAATGATAATGTTAATAATAATAATAATTATTAGATAGTAATAATAATAACGATAACAATAGCAATAATAGTAATAATAATAATAATAATAATAATAATAATAATGATAATAATAATAAATATAATAGTAATAATAATAATAATAATAATAATAATAATAATAATAATAATAATAAAAGTGACGAGATTTATACCATCCTAATCTCATCGCCATTGACCCGCTATCCTCAGTGCACCCATAATCTCCTTAGTTATAACTCATAATTTCAAAGCTTAAACCCGTTTTGAAAACCCGTTTGAGATCACTCGAACAACACTCCGTCGTAGTATTTTATGTGTAATACTAATAATAATAATACTAATACGATACTACAAATAATAATATTAGGATTAATAATAATAATATAAATATAATTATAATTATATACAGAGTAATATGTAAGATAGAGAGATTGAGGAATGTGTCGAGCAGAAAACGTGATCGAGTTTTATAGGCCAGATTTGTGTCACCTAGCTTCGCGATTGCGGAGCACTTATTCCTACCTGGCTCGCGATCATGGCCTTCCCAGCTCCAGCTCATAATTCAATGATTAATGGCTGCCGACAGTTTTAATAATATAATATATATTATATATTTAATTTATATAATTATATATATATATATATATATATATATATATATATATATATATATATATATATATATATATATATTATATTCTCGTGCATAGTTAACTTGTAAATTTTGTTCCAATGACTTGTACGATGTCACTCGACTAATGTCCCGGTTTCGGTTTTTCTAACAACGTTTCGTACGCTTAGAAAAACTAGCACAATACATTACGCGACTTGTACTTTTGTCACATTTAGCCTTAAATCATCCATAAATTATATCACTCGAAGTGTAACTTGAACGTTCGAGTGTTTTGGTCATTTACTTCTGTTGAGTCCCCAAAATAATTAAGGATTTAATTATGACAAAACTGTAATTTATTTACACTAAAATGTTATGTGCAGCCAGCACAAGTTTGTTTATGTATAGACAGCAAATATTGTTGCGTCAAGTGATCTGTATGCTGCCTAGTCTACCAGCACAAGGTAGAGTGTATTCTTCTAATCAGCACAGGATGAGTACTCAGCAATTCAAGAATATCAAGTGACTTAGCATAAGAAGAACCAGTAAACCTGGTAAGCAGCATACAACACAAGACAACCATGCTCCATTACAAGCATGGTGGTTTCCCGAGTGGTCTACATCAATTGTACTATTCAACAGAAGTCAAAGACAAAGTTAAACAGGAAAGGACACGTGTCGGCGGCTAACAAGTGACCTTACAAGACCACGTGGGAATGCAGAAGTTTAACGCATATGCAGACATGTGCTATACTTTGTCAATGTCTAGGGAACATAACATTCTGTTTGTTTAAACGAATAGTGGTACCAAACCAAATTGAGGTGTTCCTGTAAATAGCTACCAAAGAGGAAAGAGGAGAGCAGGCTCTCTGATGTAGTTGTCCCCACAAGTACAAACATCCTATGTACATGTGGACAATAGAACCATTACACGGTTAATAGGACTACTATAAATTATTGTATCCACTATTGTAACAACTAGTGGTGTGGGTTTATTTATTTAGAGTCCAAAACATGTAATAGCTTTAAGTTTATCCTCTTAGCTATACTTAGGTAAATCTGTATCAACCAACTATCATTACGCCAAGGATAGTTTAAATTCTTTGTGATTTAATCAATAAAGAATAACAGTTGAAAAATTACCTTTGACTCTATTTACATTACATGCTTGAATACTAAACTGTGTTTAATTGGTTAGTTAAATATATGAAATTGTATTCACCCCCCTCTACAATATTCCTGTTGTTTATCAAGGGACCAACAACTGGTATCAGAGCTTCAGTCTTGATAATTTAATATCTTGGATCTGAATTCTCTCATGGCTGCATACTCAAATACATCTTACCTTGAAAATGGCTCATCTAATAGACCACCCAAATTTGATGAAGATGAGTATGAAACCTGGAAGGCAAGGTTCATGCTTCACCTGGAGTCTATTGACCCACTTATGCGTGGTATTGCCATAGATGGTCTATTTGTCCCAACTGTGACTATTGATAGCAACCCTGCTACTGCTGACACTCCTGCCATTCCTAGCAGAGAGGTTATTCTCACTCCAGCTAGATGGGTTGCTGAGGACAAACGTCGTGTTGGACTTGACCCTAAGATCAGAACTCTGTTAGCTATAACTTTACCTAACCACCTGTTCAAACTGATTAAGGGAAAGCTGAATGCTAAGCTTATGTTAGACTATCTAGATGTCACTTATGAAGGCATGGATGAGGTTAGGCAGAACAAGATTATTGCTTTGAAAAGAGAGTATGAAATGTTCTTTGCCTATAAGAATGAGACCCTTAAGCAAACCTTCATTAGGTTTAACTCCCTAGTTGCTGACCTGCTTACTTTAAAAATCACATATACTGATTTTGAACAAGTAAACAAATTCATTGACTCACTGCCTACTAAATAGAAACCTGTCACTGACCCCTTAAGAACCACCCAGACCTTAAAGAACTTTAACATGTCCTCTCTTTATGGTACACTTTGGAACCATGAGAAGGCAGAAGCTAAACTTGAACTGAATTTAAAAGAAAACTTTAAGTCTGCCCCCACCACCTCAAAATCCTCAAAAACTGATGATACTGCTCTTATTGCTGCTGCTAAAAAGAAAGCTCAAAAAGCTTTACTGGTTCAAAAGTTGATGGCAGAAGATGAGTCAGCTGAAGATGAGGTGGATAGTGGTACTGGGTCTGAAGAAAGCAGTGATGATGAAGATGATGTGGAAGGATTTGCTGAAGGTATGGCTTTGTTGGCTAGGCAGTTCAAAAGGTTCAATCGTAATAGAACCAGCAAGCCATACAAAGGGAGTAAGAAACCAAGTGCTAGGTATATCAGCAAATCAGTCAAGGGTCCTAAATCTGAGTGTTACAATTGTGGGAAGGTTGGACATTTTGCTGCTGAATGCAAGTCCAGGAAACCTTCAACATCACAAGCTAACTCTTTCTCAAAAGCTGATAAGTACAAGAACAAGTACAAAGCTATGAAGGCTCAGATGAAGGAAAGTGCAAAGGCTGATAAGAAGGGAAAGAAGCCAGAAAAGTTCTAGTTGCTGAGCATCATGATTGGTATGAAACCAGCTCTTCATCATCTTCTGACAGTGATACTGATGATGATGATGCTGGTTATGCTTCTGGTAAAAAGCTGTGTTTGATGGCCAAGGAGGTCGAGGAGTCTGATGAGGATGATAATGGTAGTATGTTTTTGGCTGATATGAGAGAAGCTGATTGAAAAAAGGATTCACCTCAATGGAAATCTGAAATGCTGTATAAGGTTGATAATTTTCGAACTTATACTGATGATGAAAAAGCTGAAATGTTTGACTACCTAAGAGTTGATTTATGTAGTGGCAGTAAACGTGAAGAAGTTTTGAAAATGATAACAAATCTTTAAATGATAAACTTAAAAGCAAAACTGATGAAATTAAGATCTTGAAGGATGAAATTTCAAAACTTGAAAAACAAAATTTTGCTTTAAAGTCTCTTCACGTTGAGGCATCAGATGTTAAGAACCAGCTAAATGACCTCAAGAAGGTTGTTGCTTCATGGTGTACATCTGCTCAACGCACAGCTAAGTGTGTAAATGAGCAGGTGCCTGCCCAAGTTGAAGCTTTCTTTGCTGGTGACTATGCTGCTGATGCTGCTCTTGCAGAAGTTACTTACATGGACCCCATTCTTGAAACAGATCCTGAAGCTGTCTTGCCAAATACCTTTGCCAAGATAGTTAAGGGTAAAAAGGTCTTAAAAAATAAGTTTGTCAGACCTACTGTGACCCCACCACCGTCCATGAAAGAAATTTTGGAGGATGAAGTAAAAGCCAAGGAAACCAGTACTTCAATTGATGAAACTACTTATCCCTCTAGCATTTACTATATGACTCCAAAGGAAAGATGCATTAAAAGGGAAATCATTGAAAACAATCAAAGAAAGTTAAAATCAATTGATTCCCCTTCGTGTTCAAATTCCACCAATGCTGAGCCAGCTGATGAAAATTGTACTGGTAAACCAATAGCTGATGACAAGCCAGCAAAATGCAATACTGGCAAGTTAAAGGCAGCAATCAAGATTCACAAGAATAGACCAGCATCAGCTGACGGGTCAGTAACTTCCCACACTGATTCGTCGAACAAAGGAAAAGTAGTATACCATGATTAAGGTACAGGTTCTAAAAGGAAAGCTGCCCTTAAGGGAAAAGCTAAAGTGAACCAAATTGTGGAATCAAGTGCTGGGTCATCTATCACTGAGATAATGACTGTCAAGCTTGACCAGCTCATAGCTGCCATATCTGAAAGTAGACCCGATCTTACTGCACCCATTTACTCAGTGTATGACCAGTCACCGATACCAAATGTGAGAAAATGCTACAAATGTGGCAGCAAGTTTTACTTAGCCAACCAGTGTACTCAACCCTAACCCCATCTACTGCTGCCTCTTCAAGCAAACCAGCAGACAGGAAGAGATCATCAAAGATGACCCTTCGAGAACCCATCCTTGGATGGGTTCCCAAAAAGAACTAATCTCTTAGCTACTATGCAGGGCATTCAAAACAAGCAAATCTGGTATCTCGATAGTGGTTATTCGAGACATATGACCGGATGTAAGTCCTTACTGATGGACTATCAAGAAAAGGATGGTCTAGTTGTATCATATGGAGATAATTCGTTGGGTTACACAAAGGGTTTTGGTACTTTAACAAATGGGAATGTTACTTTTTCAAATGTAGCATATGTCGTTGGGCTTAAACATAATCTACTCAGCATAATCCAACTGACGAGCAAAAGTAAGATAGTCAAGTTCAGAAGGAAGATTGGCACTATTTTTGATAAGACAGGGAAGCCACTGCTGACAGCAAAAAGACATGAGAACATGTATCAAATTGACATGAACACAGCAGTCACAACAACTGATACCTATTTTTATTCAAAGGCAACAGACAACCTCAAGTGGTTATGGCATAAGAGACTCTCACATCTCAACTTCAAAGATATTCATAAGTTATCTAGTAAAATTTTGGTGTCTGGGCTACCCACAATGTCTTATGTGAAGGACAGATTATGTCCTGGATGTGAAAAAGAGAAGCATCACCATGCCTCATTCAAATCAAAGCAGATTTCATCTGTTGAGAAACCATTTCACCTTCTTCATATGGATCTTTTTGGTCCTGTTAATATAGCCAGCTGTAGTGGGAAGAAGTATACACTAGTGATTGCTGATGAATATTCCAGATACACTTCGGTGTTCTTTTTGAAGCAAAAGAGTGAAGCTGCTGATGAAATTATCAATTTTATCAAAAGAATGGAACTACTGAATGGGCAATTGGTAAAGCAGCTTAGAAGTGATCATGGTACATAATTCAGAAATGCAACATTGGAAGAATTTTGTACTGACAAAGGTATTTCACAGAATTTTTCTGCTGTGAGAACACCTCAATAGAATGGTGTTGCAGAAAGAAGAAACAGAACTCTCATTAAAGCAGCAAGATCTATGTTGGCTGAGTCTGGGCTGAAAAATTCATATTGGGCAAAAGCTGTGAACACTGCTTGTTTTACCCAGAATAGATCTTTAATAGTGAAAAGACATCAGAAAACTGCTTATGAAGTTCTCAAAGGCAGAAGACCCTCAATTTCATTTCTTCATGTATTTGGCACTCCCTGTTTCATTCTAAACAATAGGGATCAGCTAGGCAAGTTTGATGCTAAGGCTGATGAAGGTATATTTTTAGGATATTCCAACATGTCAAAGGCATACAGGGTTTTCAATAAAAGAAGGGGCTGTTTTGAAGAATCCATTAATGTTACATTTGATGAAACTGCCCCTACTTCATCTTCTGGTCAAGAAGATGAGGAGTTACTGTTTGAAGAGTCAACTCAGCAAGCTCTTGATGATGAAGAAGAGCCAGCAGCAAATCCCTCACCAATCCATGTTGCTGGGTTCTCTGATGATAAGATGGAACACTCTGTTCCATCTGTGTCTAAACCATGTGGACCTACAGGCTCTATTGAAGTTTTACAATTGGAGCATAGGTCTGCTGGTTCTGAAGGATCTCAAACTGGAACTGGTTACACTCATAATGAACAGCTGTCTCCCACTACTGCTCATTCATCTGAGCCTGCTGATGATCAAGATGCTTTGTGTTCTACAACAAGCTCACGTGTTCATAACACTAGATGGACAAAGGAGCATCCAATTGAACAAGTTATTGGTAATCTGGCAAGTGGTGTTAAAATAAGAAGACATGCAACCAGCAATTTTTGTATGCAAGTAAACTTTGTGTCTACCATTGAACCTACATGTCCTGATGAAGCAATCAAAGATCCAAGATGGGCAGGAGCTATGCAAGAAAAGATCTCCCAGTTTGATAGGAATAAGGTTTGGACATTGGTACCTAAACCTGATGATGAAACTAAGAAGATCATTGGTACCAAGTGGGTTTTCAAGAACAAGATGGATGAAGATGGGATTGTAATTAGAAACAAAGCTAGATTGGTAGCTCAGGGTTTCAAACAGGAAGAAGGATTGGATTATGGAGAGACATATGCTTCAACAGCTAGGATGGAAGCTATCAGATTGTTCTTGGCATATGATGCTAAGATGAACTTTAGGGTATTCCAGATGGATGTTAAATCTGCATTTCTAAATGAGAAGCTGCAAGAAGAAGTTTATGTCAAACAGCCTCCTGGTTTTGTAAGCAGTAAATATTCAGACCACGTCTACAAGCTAAACAAAGCTCTTTATGGCCTCAAACAGGCACCAAGAGCATGGTATGAGACACTTCATGTGTATCTCACTGGTATAGGTTTTAAAGTTAGAACAATTGATACCACTGTGTTCTCAAAAGAGATAGATGGTGATCTCTTACTGGTACATATATATGTGGATGATATTATTTATGGATCTAAAAATGAGAAACATTGTCAAGATTTTTCAAAACTTATGTCAAAGACATATGAAATGAGCTTACAAAGAGATTTGCAATACTTTTTAGGATTGCAAATTAAACAACTTGATGATGGAATTTTTATAAGTCAGGATAAATATATCAAAGGTATGTTAAAGAAATTTAGTCTGACCTGTTTAAAAGATATAGGGACCCCAATGGCAGCATCTATTAAAATAGATGCTGATCCCAATGGTGAACCAGTTAATATCACTGAATATAGAGGTATGATTGGATCCCTATTTTATCTCATAGCCAGCAGACCAGATATTATGTTTTCCACATGTCTCTGTACCAGATATTAAGCTGATCCTAAAGAGTCACACTTGCTAGCAGTAAAAAAGGATATTTAGGTATCTGAAAGGTACTACTAAACGTGGTCTTTGGTATCCCAAAAACTAGGATTTTGAGCTAATTGGGTATTCAGATGCTAACTTTGCAGGGTGTAAAATAGACAGGAAAAGTACTACTGGTGGTTGCCAGTTACTGGGTGGTAGGCTAGTCAGCTGGACGAGCAAAAAGTAAAATATTGTGTCCACATTTACAGCTAAGGCAGAATATGTTTCTGCTGGTAGTTGTACTGCTCAAGTACTATGGATGCAAAGCCAGCTGAAGGACTATGGTGTTCATGTTACAAAAACTCCAATCTACTATGACTACACAAGTGCTATTGCTATTACCAACAATCCTGTGATGCATTCTAGAACAAAGCACATTGATGTTCGATATCATTTCATAAGGGATCATGTTCAAAAAGGAGATGTGGAGCTACATTTTATTTCAACAGACCAGCAGTTAACAGATCTTTTCACAAAGCCCTTAGATGAGAAACGTTTTAACTATCTCATCTCTGAGCTGGGTATGCTTGAACTTTAAAATAAAAGGCAATTTTGTTGGTGTGCTGGCTCTACAACATGTAGGGCAAACCAGTAAGTCAAAATTTCTTTCACTTACAGCCTACATGTCAAACAGTCAGCACAACAAGGTCTTTTATATCATGGTTATTCAATGTTCAAAATGAAATAATAAATAGCTCACAATACTTAAATGATAACTTAAATCTGAAACTCATTTACTCCCAATGATTTAAAATTAAATTCATTACATATTAAATGTCACAACGAATTTTTGTATTTAATACAAAATTTATCTTATGGTTTTTAACTTCAAATTGAATTGAAAACTGCTGCATTTAATGCTTAATGGGAGGTATGAGTGTTCAAGCCGATTAAACGTCATGTCAACAGTCTGTGTCCCCTTGAAAATGTGCCAGTCTGTCACATCTGCCCACGCGCCTGCAAATGATAGTTGCCACTTTCTCTCTCCTGCACTTTTTCCACCAATCCGAAAGGTTAAATAAGGCGATCAATTCCACATAATAACCTTCGGTTATTAACTCTTTGATTTACTTTTCAAATACACAATCTTCTCTCTAAAATCCCAAATCTTCAAATACTTCTTACATTCATCTTCAACACTTCATTAATGGTAGAACAACAACACCAATCACCACCTGCTGAGAATCAGCAGAGGAACAACTACAGCAACAACAACAGGTGGAACTACAACAATAGCAACCACACCCTCCTCCGGTCATTGAGGAACAAGCTGTATAGGGTCCACTGTTCAATCTTCACCCCAACCTGATCAGGGCCAATAATGCACCAGACCATGCACTGATTTGCCTTTCCAGAGGCAATGCAGCACACACTCTCTCTATTCCCAAGTCTAAATCCAACATTGGCTATGAGGCTTTGATCGACTACATCAGGCGATGCCCCTTGGCTAGATCCATCACCAGAGTTCCTTCTCGCCTTTATCCAGCCTGTTTAGCTAGATTTTGGTATACTGCCACCATGGCCACCACTCAACAGAATGCTCCTTGTATTCATGGCATGGTGACTGAAACCCTAAACTGCTCTATCACTGTTGATATCCTCTGACGTGCCCTTCAATTACCCAGTGGTCCATTTGTTAATTCACCGACGAGCGATAATTTGAGGAGGGAAGTGCTTGAAACGATTGGATATGCTGGTCCAATTGCTCATACACCACAAAGGAAGAACATGTCACCGCTATGGTATTACTTCTTTGGACTGCTGACCCAGTGCATCAGCTAAAAGTTCGGTAGCTTTGATCAGTGCTCAGATTTTGAGCTCAAAATTGGTCATGGTTTGCTGTTCAACAGGAACATTGACTACGCAGCTGTAATCTACCTCAGGTTAAGGGAAATGGTGCTTGCACCCAAACGAACACATCTAATCCCCTTTCCAAGGTTCTTGAGCCTTGTTTTTAAAAATGAGCTTGGTGAAGCTTACCAGCAGATTGCTGATCAATCATTCAACCTGCCTCCAAAACAAGGGGGAACGCCAAAAGATGCTCCCGCTGCTCCATATACTGGTTTAACACAAGGCATTCTCGAGTATCTTGCTGCTCGGGGTGGAGTAAACCCAACGACTGCCTCTGGTGTTACACCAGCCGAGGGGGAGTGTAACGACCCTACTTTTTCCGTTATCTTTTACCGTTAATTATTTAACGTCCGTTAATTGTTTTTCGTGCCACGTCATTTCTATGATCTATATTATTATTTTAGTAATAATATATTAATTATTATGTGTTAAATGAATATTTGTATTCATATTTTAAATTGTACGTTTCTACGTGTCGCGGATTTCTATCCGGCGAATCTTTTCGATTTTCAAACCAACGGTCGAGTTTTTGGGATTTTTAAATCATAATTATTTTAAATATGATATTTTTATATCATATGATTATATATAGTATTTATATTTATTCTTCGTCGCGTAATTATTATCTCTCCGAATTTTCAATCGCGTAGCCGTATTTTCGCGTTTCGGGTTTCGTTCGGGCATTCGGGCCACAAGGAATTTATGATTTATCAAATTGGGCCATTAAGGGGGCCCACCCCTTGGATTTTCGGCTGAACCCCATGAGAAGGGGGTATAGCCTTGTTTTTTTTTCATTTTACAATCACACTTCATTTTACAATTTACTAGTAACCTAATTTTCTATTTTTTTTTGCTCTCATTCTCCTTCTTCCTCCCACCTTTGAGCCGCCACCCTAGCACACTAAAACCACCATCATCTTCATCAAGCTTGCTTGGATCATCAATTCATTAGCATAATCGGATTCTACACGATCTCCTCTACACGATTACATCTTTCAATTCTTGATTAGGGTATAAACCCTAACCCTAGATTTTTAATTTTTCATATATTTTCTGTATTTTGATGTTATATTGATAGTATGATAGTTACATGTTATTGTATTGATGATTGTATGCGTAGAATTGCTCAAATACATATGTTTTCGGTTTGATTGAATTGGGACAGCAGGCTTTTCGTTCATTTCTGATATTCTGACTGATATAAAAGTGAAATTAAAGTATCTATATGAGTTCCTCTCATCAAGACATTAATTTTAGACTCCGGATTCATGTCGTTTCGATTCCCGGAGCCCTAAATACGATCAAAGTGGTATTTTGTTAAGATTGAAATGTGATTTTGGTATGAACCAGGTTTGGTCCGACTTTGTGACCATATTTGGTGACTTTAGGGTGTGTTAGTGTGTTAGGACTGATGGTGGGGCGAACTTTCATGTTCGGGTCATCTCAATCCGAGCCACGAATCACCCGTTACGTCTAAAACACGTTTTTGATTGAATTGAAGTTCCAAGTAGTGTATTGGCTGTATATCACGACTTGTGGGCTGTTCATGGTGTGTTCTTGAGTGTACCAAAGTGTCGGGTGGTTTGCTTAGGCGGAGATATATGTGAGGCTCGCCGAAAACCGACACCCGGGGCTCAGGATACGACCCGATGAACTTTTGATTTAAAACTTGGGATTTATTATTAAACTTATGATATAAATAATGGATTTCATTATCATTTAATTACTTATGATATAAAAAGTAATTATTATTATTATTTAAGACTTATGATATATATTTATCATTTAATTAATACTTATGATTTAATTAACATTTTAATTAAACTTGTGATTAATAATACTTTCATTATTAATGGAAAATACTTATGATAAGTATTAAACTTATATTATGAGATTATTATAATAAGACTTATAATAAGGATTAATTAATTATTTAATTATTATAAGGCTTAGTTATTATTTAATTATAATTTAATTATTAAATACTTATGATTTAATGATTATAATTAGAAACTTATGATATGATTAATAATTCATTATTAATTAATAATACTTATGATATAATTTAAAATTTATTATTAATGAATAATACTTATATTATGACTAATATTTAATTAATTAATTAAATACTTATGTTATATTAATTATATCATTTAAACTTATATTAACTTTAATAATTCATTTTAATTTAATTAAACTTATGTTATGACATAATTAGACATATTTAACTTTAATAAACGTTATAACTTACATTATTATTATAACTTACACTTTTAAAATTAATGTTGACTATGTTTGACCAAGGTTGACTTTTGAGTTGACTTTCGGTTGACTTTGACTTTCAGTTGACTTCTGTTGACTTTCCAAAAATAGAAACTTTCCAAAAATAGAAACTTTCCAAAAATAGAAACTTTCCTAAAATAGAAACTTTCCAAAAATGGAAACCTGCTAAAAATAGAAACTTTCTAAAAATAGAAAGTGTGTGTCCGTACGCTGTTTCGATCAAACCGATGCATGTTGAGTATTGTTCTATGTCTACTTGCAACATGTACAATAGCTATCATACTAAGACTTGACCTAAGTTAGTTATTTATATCGACCTGCTTTATTTATAGGTCGGCGTTGTGATCATTCATGATCACTTTACTTCATTTGCTGTTCGCATAATTGTGTGGTTACTTCGTTTGCTAATAAGGTGAGTTATAGTCCCATTTTCTATTTTAAATCTTTTGGGATGAGAATACATGCAATTTATTTTATATTTTGGACACAAGTGGAAGTTGGTTTAAATTATTCATTGTGAGTTGAACAAAAATATTCCCTAGTCTGGTAACTGTAATCACTGGTTTCTACTGGTGAACGCGAATCCTATGGATAGATCTATCGGGTTTAACAACCCCATTTCGAGCTAGTCGCGCTAGCAATTTATAATCGGAATGTTTAGTACTTCGTATTTTGTTGTAGATACACTTGTTCGGTGTATATTATTTATTGTGTTTGGCAAGGGTAAATAAAGGGTTAAGTGGTTACCAGGTGGCTCACGGAAAATGGAATAATGTTTTATTATATGTTTTCTAGCATATAATTTGGTGGTTTAAAAAGGACTTTTATGTTTTCAAACATAAATTTTTATTGTTTAAATTAAATATTGTTTGCAATATTAAACCTATAATTCACTCAACATTTTTGTTGACAGTTACTCGCATGTTTTATTCTCAGGTTCATGATTGATTGCTTCCGCTGTGCTTAGAGAGTCTGCATATTTATGATGGCAGCTTTTGTTAAACATTAACTTGCATTCTATTTTGTTACATTAGATAGTGGTTGTTTGTTGACTTTGTTTTGGTCAACTTTTGGTTAAAGTATTATTGTATAGTTTTTCTAAACTTATACATTTTAGTAGATTTCCTTTATAGGAAATCATTTTTAAATAAAGAATGCAAGGTTGTTTTATTAAATTCATATAGAGTTTCGATCAAGCTGTGGGACCAAGTGACGGAGCCGTTAAGTGTTTTGGCGGAGTCGTCACAGTTGGTATCAGAGCTCTGGTTGTAGGGAATTAGGCTGCATTGATGTCGTTACCCGAGTCAATAGGGTGCATTAGTGAGTCTAGTCTACAGCCCGGCCTATTATATATTACTATATGTGATTATTTGTATCGTATTGGTATGCATATTGTTATCATACATACATTTCTTTTATGTTCTGAATCCGGGAGGAACTCCCATTCCGATTTAAACGTATTCTCCGACTCATGTGAGTTCATCTTTTATGGGAACACCTCGGTTAGTGAAATCGAGGGGGGGTGACATTCTTGACTTCTGAAATTCTCGACATTTCTATGTCATAATTTGTGTTTATTGATATAACATTTGAGTTACATTAGGTGTTCTAAAATTCTCGGCATTTCTATGTCATCTATTATGGTTATGTATATAACGTTTGAGTTATATTACGCGAGATGTCATTCTTGACTTCTAAAGGCTCGGCATTTCAATGTCAGCTATTGTGTTTGGGTATATAACATTTTTGTTACATTACATGCCATTGTGCCGTTGTGCCTATGTGCTTTGGTTTTTGAACCGAAAAACGTCATCCTTGACTTTTAGAGATTCTTGGTACTTCGAAGACATTTTCATGTCACCATTACTCCTATTCATTACTTTCGATGTCTTTGTCTCTTGTGCTATCCTTAGCACATTGTTAAGAAATTGTTTTAGGGAAATTGTGTTAAAATTCGAGGTTGACCACGTGTCCTGACCTTATGTAGTGATATTGGAATGGAACTATGAGTTAGTGAAATATAATGGCGTCAGGCCAACGTGATTATATTACGTTAATTCATAAAAAGTCCCAATATTGTGACATGAGGAATAGAAAGCGAGTCAGAGAAAATTTACACACCACTCATTCGGAAATTCTAACGTTGTTACATGAGTAAGGAAGATACTCATTATCTTACTTGTTGATATACGAGAGACTCGTCTTAACCGAACTACTTACCCTATGTTTTATCATTCATAACTCGCTTGTTAGTGACAGCTTCGCACGTGAAGAGTTTTGGCCCAAGGACTTATGTCCTGATAATAGTCAAAACAATATTTAACTCATTGGTTTTCATGACCTCGTAGCATTTATTGATTAGATGTCGCAAGACGATTCAAGTCCATCACCCGAGCTTTAACGATCTTACTTCAACTCGTAACCTCTGTAATGCGGATACCCTGCTTTTCATTAAAATTTTTACACATTTGTGCAATTGGGCGGTTCTCACGAGATTTATGGGCGAATAGAAGTAATGAAATATTTTGTCATGTATACTATTTATAAAATCATATTTGTACGTATGAATTCAAATGGACTAATTTACCCTTACCTATTTTGGCTATTATACACTAAATTATACCTTCAAAATTATTTTAAAAACCACTCTTGTTGAGTTGTTTAGTTAACTCAAATTGATTTACGTAAAATGGTACACGTTGTACATACTTCTAAATTTACTAAGAGCTTCGTTCCATTTATGGGGTTACATCAGACGTTTCAAGCTTTTTCAAAACTCCTTTGATTGATTACATTAGAATTTTCGCATTACTCTACCGAGTGTTTGGATCACAGTTCTCCTCATCCTCCGTTTAAGGATGAAACTTACCATTAAGTTCATTGATAGAAACTCATACACCACTTTGGGGGCCGGCTTTGTAAATTTGTTGGAGAGTCTTTGCGCTCATTAGATTTTATCTCTTATGGTTGGACATGGCCGAAACGCGGACCGATAAATCAATTTTCTGGGGTACCCTCGATGGTCACCTTATTGTAGAAAAGGCGCTAGGTGGGTTTCTACCCCAACTGTTGTTATAATGGGTATCATGGATATATATTACTCTATACCGTTTGAGGAGTTTCTACTCTCAATTTTCGCTGTCAACCGCAATACCCTCGTAAACATCAATCCTAGGATTCGATACTTTAGGGTGCACGAAATTATTTTTGGAGATTCATCTAACCTGGAGTCGGCCATTCTTTATAACCCATGATTCGCGTTCTTTTCATCCGCATATAAATTTAAGAATATGGATGAATCCTAGATTGCCTCGCTCATTGTACAAGGAAGTTCACTCTCGTTGAAATATCACACCTTTCGTACGTCTTCCTTTCGGAAATGTAATCAAAATTTACTTTGAAGTCCATGATCCTCGTTATCTCCTTCGAGAGAATTGCCTTAAATATCTATGCCACCGAAGTGACTACTTCATATATTTCTTCCCTCGTTGTTGCAACTACATTTCATTCATCCCAGTTCGTCCCCTTGGGGAGCTCCTGTTTTGTTTGTTAAGAAGAAGGGTGGTTCGTTCCGATGGTATAGTGATTATCGCGAGTTGAACAAGCTTACAGTTAAGAACCGTTACCCTCTTCCGAGAATTGATGATCTGTTCGATCAACTTCAAGGTTTGTCCGTTTATTCTGAAATCGATCTTCGTTCCGGTTATCATCAGTTGCGTGTTAAAGAATCTGATGTTTCGAAAACTGCTTTTCGCACCCGTTACGGTCACTTTGAGTTTCTTGTTATGCTGTTCGGATTGACAAATGCATCTGCTGTGTTCATGGACCTCATGAACCATGTGTGCAGACCTTATTTAGACAAGTTCGTTATTGTTTTCATTGACGACATCCTTATTTATTCTAAGAGTGATGAAGAGTACGAAGAACACTTGAAGTTAGTGCTTGAGCTATTGAGAAAAGAAGAGTTGTATGCTAAGTTCTCTAAGTGTGCTTTCTGGTTAAGAGAAGTTCAATTCTTTGGTCACATTGTTAGTAAACAGGGAATACAAGTTGATTCTGCTAAGACTGAGGCGATCGAAAAGTGGGAAACTCCGAAAACTCCTACTCAGATTCGCCAGTTTCTAGGATTAGCAGGCTATTATAGAAGGTTCATTCAAGATTTTTCACGAGTAGCGAAACCTCTGACTGCTTTAACGCATAAGGGGAAGAAGTACGAGTGGAAGAGTGAACAAGAGTCTGCTTTCCAAACTCTGAAGAAGAAGTTAACTTCTGCACCGATATTATCACTACCTGAGGGTAATGATGATTTTGTTATCTATTGAGATGCTTCGTGTCAAGACTTTGGTTGTGTTTTGATGCAACGAAAGAAAGTTATTGCGTACGCGTCACGTCAGTTGAAGATTCACGAGCAGAATTACGTAACCCATGATTTAGAGTTGAGAGCTGTTGTGTTTGCGCTTAAGATTTGCAGACATTATCTATATGGGGTCAAAGGTACATTGTACACTGATCACAAAAGTCTTCAACATATTCTTGATCAGAAACAGCTAAATATGAGACAGCGAAGATGGGTTGAGACGTTGAACGATTATGATTTTGAACTTCTATATCATCCTGGAAAGGCCAATGTTGTAGCCGATGCTTTGAGTCGAAAAGAGAGAGTTGAACCTCGTAAGTTTAGGGCCTTGAATATGACCATACGAACAAACCTCGCAAGGCAGATTCTTGCAGCTCAACAAGAAGCCTTGAAGGGGGGAAAATTTCGTAACGGGAAGGTCAAAGGCCTAAGTAGACAGTTTGAGGTACGAACCGATGGCACTCGGTATTTTTACGGGATGCCTTTGGGTTCCGAAGTTTGGTGATCTACGAAACTTGTTTTAGATGAGGCTCATAAGTCTAGGTACTCTATTCATCCTGGTTCAGGAAAGATGTATCATGATCTTAAGGAGCTGTATTGGTGGCCTAATTTGAAAGCTGATGTGGCTACGTATGTGGCTAAGTGTTTGACCTGCGCTAAGGTTAAAGCTGAACATCAAAAACCGTCTGGACTTCTGGTGCAACCTGAAATTCCCGAGTGGAAGTGGGAAGGTATTAAGATGGACTTTATTACGAAGTTACCGGGAGTTGTGGGTGGTTATGATACCATTTGGGTGATTGTTACCGACTCGCTAAGTCAACTCTTTTCTTGCCAATTAAGGAAACATATTCAATGAAGAAGTTTACTCGTTTGTATTTGAAGGAGATTATTTCGAGACATGGTGTTCCCGTATCGATTATGTTGGACTGAGGCAGTCCTAACAAGGTGCTCTAGCAACTAAATTGGATATGAGCACCGCTTATCATCCACAGACGGATGGTCAGAGTGAAAGGACCATTCAAACGTAGAAAACATGTTGAGAGCGTGTGTTATTGATTTTGGAAATGGGTGGGATAAATATTTGCCGCTGGATGAGTTTCTTATAACAGCAGTTATCATGCAAGTATTAAAGCCGCACCATTTGAAGCTCTGTATGGTAGAAAGTGTAGGTCTCCTGTCTGTTTGAAATGAGGTTGGGGATGCTCAACTCACATGACCAGAGATCATTCACGAGACTACCGAGAAGATTGCACAGATTAAGGAAAGATTGAGAACTGCCAGGAGTAGGCAAAAGAGTTATGCTGATAAGAAAAGGAACGATATCGACTTTCAGGTCGGTGATCGTGTTATGTTGAAAGTTTCACCTTGGAAGGGTGTGGTACGTTTTGGTAAAAGGGGAAAGTTGAATCCTCGATTTATTGGACCTTTTGGGATTATTGAGAGAGTTGGACCAGTGGCTTATCGTTTGAAATTGCCACAAGAACTCAGTGCTATTCGTGACGTTTTTCATGTATCGAATTTAAAGAAGTGTTTGGCCGAGGCCAATGAAACTATTCTTTTTGATGAACTTCATGTTGATAAGCAACTTTATCTTATTGAAGAACCTGTTGAAATTATGGACCGAGAGGTAAAGACTCTTAAGCAGAGTAAAATTTCTATTGTTCGAGTTAGATGGAACACCGGACGCGGTCCCGAGTTCACTTGGGAGCGTGAAGGTCAGATAACGCAGAAGTACCCGCAGTTGTTCCCAAATGATGAGGAAACCCCTGCACCTGCTTAAATTTCGGGACGAAATTTCCGTAACGGGAAGGTACTGTAACGACCCTACTTTTTCCGTTATCTTTTACCGTTAATTATTTAACGTCCGTTAATTGTTTTTCGTGCCACGTCATTTCTATGATCTATATTATTATTTTAGTAATAATATATTAATTATTATGTGTTAAATGAATATTTGTATTCATATTTTAAATTGTACGTTTCTACGTGTCGCGGATTTCTATCCGGCGAATCTTTTCGATTTTCAAACCAACGGTCGAGTTTTTGGGATTTTTAAATCATAATTATTTTAAATATGATATTTTTATATCATATGATTATATATAGTATTTATATTTATTCTTCGTCGCGTAATTATTATCTCTCCGAATTTTCAATCGCGTAGCCGTATTTTCGCGTTTCGGGTTTCGTTCGGGCATTCGGGCCACAAGGAATTTATGATTTATCAAATTGGGCCATTAAGGGGGCCCACCCCTTGGATTTTCGGCTGAACCCCATGAGAAGGGGGTATAGCCTTGTTTTTTTTTCATTTTACAATCACACTTCATTTTACAATTTACTAGTAACCTAATTTTCTATTTTTTTTTGCTCTCATTCTCCTTCTTCCTCCCACCTTTGAGCCGCCACCCTAGCACACTAAAACCACCATCATCTTCATCAAGCTTGCTTGGATCATCAATTCATTAGCATAATCGGATTCTACACGATCTCCTCTACACGATTACATCTTTCAATTCTTGATTAGGGTATAAACCCTAACCCTAGATTTTTAATTTTTCATATATTTTCTGTATTTTGATGTTATATTGATAGTATGATAGTTACATGTTATTGTATTGATGATTGTATGCGTAGAATTGCTCAAATACATATGTTTTCGGTTTGATTGAATTGGGACAGCAGGCTTTTCGTTCATTTCTGATATTCTGACTGATATAAAAGTGAAATTAAAGTATCTATATGAGTTCCTCTCATCAAGACATTAATTTTAGACTCCGGATTCATGTCGTTTCGATTCCCGGAGCCCTAAATACGATCAAAGTGGTATTTTGTTAAGATTGAAATGTGATTTTGGTATGAACCAGGTTTGGTCCGACTTTGTGACCATATTTGGTGACTTTAGGGTGTGTTAGTGTGTTAGGACTGATGGTGGGGCGAACTTTCATGTTCGGGTCATCTCAATCCGAGCCACGAATCACCCGTTACGTCTAAAACACGTTTTTGATTGAATTGAAGTTCCAAGTAGTGTATTGGCTGTATATCACGACTTGTGGGCTGTTCATGGTGTGTTCTTGAGTGTACCAAAGTGTCGGGTGGTTTGCTTAGGCGGAGATATATGTGAGGCTCGCCGAAAACCGACACCCGGGGCTCAGGATACGACCCGATGAACTTTTGATTTAAAACTTGGGATTTATTATTAAACTTATGATATAAATAATGGATTTCATTATCATTTAATTACTTATGATATAAAAAGTAATTATTATTATTATTTAAGACTTATGATATATATTTATCATTTAATTAATACTTATGATTTAATTAACATTTTAATTAAACTTGTGATTAATAATACTTTCATTATTAATGGAAAATACTTATGATAAGTATTAAACTTATATTATGAGATTATTATAATAAGACTTATAATAAGGATTAATTAATTATTTAATTATTATAAGGCTTAGTTATTATTTAATTATAATTTAATTATTAAATACTTATGATTTAATGATTATAATTAGAAACTTATGATATGATTAATAATTCATTATTAATTAATAATACTTATGATATAATTTAAAATTTATTATTAATGAATAATACTTATATTATGACTAATATTTAATTAATTAATTAAATACTTATGTTATATTAATTATATCATTTAAACTTATATTAACTTTAATAATTCATTTTAATTTAATTAAACTTATGTTATGACATAATTAGACATATTTAACTTTAATAAACGTTATAACTTACATTATTATTATAACTTACACTTTTAAAATTAATGTTGACTATGTTTGACCAAGGTTGACTTTTGAGTTGACTTTCGGTTGACTTTGACTTTCAGTTGACTTCTGTTGACTTTCCAAAAATAGAAACTTTCCAAAAATAGAAACTTTCCAAAAATAGAAACTTTCCTAAAATAGAAACTTTCCAAAAATGGAAACCTGCTAAAAATAGAAACTTTCTAAAAATAGAAAGTGTGTGTCCGTACGCTGTTCCGATCAAACCGATGCATGTTGAGTATTGTTCTATGTCTACTTGCAACATGTACAATAGCTATCATACTAAGACTTGACCTAAGTTAGTTATTTATATCGACCTGCTTTATTTATAGGTCGGCGTTGTGATCATTCATGATCACTTTACTTCATTTGCTGTTCGCATAATTGTGTGGTTACTTCGTTTGCTAATAAGGTGAGTTATAGTCCCATTTTCTATTTTAAATCTTTTGGGATGAGAATACATGCAATTTATTTTATATTTTGGACACAAGTGGAAGTTGGTTTAAATTATTCATTGTGAGTTGAACAAAAATATTCCCTAGTCTGGTAACTGTAATCACTGGTTTCTACTGGTGAACGCGAATCCTATGGATAGATCTATCGGGTTTGACAACCCCATTTCGAGCTAGTCGCGCTAGCAATTTATAATCGGAATGTTTAGTACTTCGTATTTTGTTGTAGATACACTTGTTCGGTGTATATTATTTATTGTGTTTGGCAAGGGTAAATAAAGGGTTAAGTGGTTACCAGGTGGCTCACGGAAAATGGAATAATGTTTTATTATATGTTTTCTAGCATATAATTTGGTGGTTTAAAAAGGACTTTTATGTTTTCAAACATAAATTTTTATTGTTTAAATTAAATA
Organism: Rutidosis leptorrhynchoides; assembly: GCF_046630445.1. Classification (NCBI taxonomy): domain Eukaryota; kingdom Viridiplantae; phylum Streptophyta; class Magnoliopsida; order Asterales; family Asteraceae; genus Rutidosis; species Rutidosis leptorrhynchoides. The sequence goes on along the minus strand of NC_092334.1, from coordinate 495,449,665 downwards.
TTGTTTGCAATATTAAACCTATAATTCACTCAACATTTTTGTTGACAGTTACTCGCATGTTTTATTCTCAGGTTCATGATTGATTGCTTCCGCTGTGCTTAGAGAGTCTGCATATTTTTGATGGCAGCTTTTGTTAAACATTAACTTGCATTCTATTTTGTTACATTAGATAGTGGTTGTTTGTTGACTTTGTTTTGGTCAACTTTTGGTTAAAGTATTATTGTATAGTTTTTCTAAACTTATACATTTTAGTAGATTTCCTTTATAGGAAATCATTTTTAAATAAAGAATGCAAGGTTGTTTTATTAAATTCATATAGAGTTTCGATCAAGCTGTGGGACCAAGTGACGGAGCCGTTAAGTGTTTTGGCGGAGTCGTCACAGGGAGGGACCTCAGCGAAAGCCGGCTGTGAAAAGGAAGAAACCAGCTACCTCAACTAGTACAACCACCATCTCACATACTGGTAAAGCAGTAGTTGTATTAGAATCTAGTGCTCTCTGATCATAAACAACAGCCCTAGTCTTATATACTGACTACCCACTTATAGTATTGGAATCCGTTGCTTAACTATTTCTTGATAACAGGCAAATCCAAACGAGCTAAAGCTGGCTCTAAGCACACCACAGGAGGGATTACCCCAGTCTTAACTGCTGCTTCTGCAAAGAAAGCTTCTATAGAACCTGGTGCGTCTCTAGACCAAACAGCAGAAATCTCTAACCTAATTAAAAATCTTTTCACTGCTGACTTGAAAAATGAAAATGGAGTTAACGGCACAACCTTTACTCCCAAGCTGACTGGTTTTAAAACTAGTGTTAAGAAGAGTAACAACCCATACTCTTCTAACCATGCACTTCCACATTTTTCTAAAATGAACATCATGCAATATACTCTGCTGACAGTACAACCAGCAGAGAACATAACTGACCCCTAAAGCAGTGTTGAGCTGGTTCCTCATCGTGTTGAATCAGCTCAAGCCACTATACAGCCTAAATGTTACTTGGATCATGATAAGAGTCTCACTCCTACATCATTACCAGCCAGAACTCTTACACTATCTGGGTCAACATGTGTTGCCAATGAGTCAGCAGAGTCACAGCTATACTTACAGACACCTAACTCTATCTCAATCGAAGGGCTGACTAAATCACCAGTCTGTCCCTAGAGACCAACAACAGATGCAAGTGTTGAGTCAAATTTATTTGGTTCTACAGTTGTTAACATAAAATGTTCTTTTGTTTCAGTTCTTAGCAGGGTAGATGAACAGGCAGAGGGGGAGCAAGAAAAGGATGTTATTGCTTTTACTGATGAACTCTCTGTTTCTGCTACTGGTTTTGGTGCTACTGATTTTTCTACTGGTGGTACTGCTAATGGTACTGTTGCTTCTACTGCTGCTGGCTCTACTGGAGACAATGTGGTTGCTGGTTCCACTGTTCTTACTGATAATGAGCAGTTAGCTAATGCTGATATTTCTGCTACTCCTTCTACTGTCTCTGGTATTGCTGCTTCAACCACTGATACTGTAGTGGTTAAGGAGATGATAATGGAACCTCCTCCTGCACTTGAAAAGGTCATTGGTAATATTGTTAAGGAGGTTCTTGATATTGATATTTCTGGCACTACCACTGTTACATCTCTAACTGCTTCTATTGAGGAGATTATCACAGGTAGTGACCAAGATGAAGTGGTGCTTACTGATGAGATTATTGCAGTAAATGCTGCCTATTCTGCACATGTCACTGGTTCTACGGAACCCACTATGGATACTGGTACCTCTGCTACTGCAACCACTGATTCTTCTCAGGCTACTGCTTCTGCTGAGAAGAAACCATATATGTGCCAGGTACCAGATCCTGATGAAGTTGTACCTAACTTCGTCTATAGGGGAGCATCCATCACTCCCAGAGTTGCCTTGCAGGTGGATCAGCTGACTATTGATCCCCAAAGTGCTATAGTCTCAGCCAGCAAATTACCAGAAAAGGAGCTGACTGAGCTATTATCTCAGATGGATCGACCAACAAGAGAAGAGATATATGAGAGGTTGGCCATGCTACAACAAATTAATGAGCAGACATACTATCACTACTTTGGTATGGCTCCAGCTACTTCTCCATGGTCTGGTACATGGAGGCCTCTCAAGTTCATCATAGATCCAGCTACTGGTAAATGTGTTATGCAAAATGTCCCTAATTCGCCAGTACCTACTGATTCATCAGCTTCTTCCTCATCATCTTCTTCATCTGATGGTGTTGCTGATAAAGGTACTGGTAAGGGTGGACCAGTCACTCATGATAATGTGACTGGCTCCAAAGACAAACCAGTGGATCTAACTGATGATGCTGATAATGATGCTGACCAGAATACCAGTGGTTCTAAACCTTCGAGTGAAGGTAAAAATGATGGTGATCATGGTGACGAGTCAGATTCTGACCTTCCATCTCCACCACCCCACGGAGGTACTTCTATGTTGACTGCTACTGATCGCCCCTCAACCAGCAGCTTTAATGCTGATGAGGTGGCTACAATCTCCACTTTGGCTATCTATAAGACATTAGCCGAAGTTACACCAGATCTACAAAGCACTATTTGCTCTGCTATTGTTGATAGAATGACTGAAGCCATATACAGAGCTAGGGAGATTACCACTTCTGCCATTGAAAACCAGCTCAAAGAAGTATGTGCTTTTACTGATCTAGCGGTGGATGCTATTGTTAAACAATTTGAAGAAGAGGAGGATCTCAAGAGGCAAATCATCTCTCATAATGAATATGCTGATCATATTGCCCGTCTTCAAACTGATCTTGATGCTGCTAATCGAAGTAATCTTTTCTTAATGAAGAGAATCGGGTATTGACAGAGAGGTTGGATTCGTAGGAGCAGCAAATGGCTAATATGGTTCCTGTCTCTGCTTATCTTCAATTGGTGGAGACTATGCAACAAATGGCTACCCTACAAGCAGATGTTAGGGCCACTGTTAATCAAATAGCCATGGGTATTGCAAGAAATGAAGTTAGAGCTTCAAATCTGTATCTCTGACAATATGGTGTAGATCCTGGTGTCCATCTTTCTCCTGCTGATGCTGACTGGAACAACTTTGCATTTTCAGTGCCTGAGTCAGACAGTGACCTTGATGCACATGTTTCCCCTGATCACCCTTCTGCCCCTGCTGATGACAAAAAGGGGGAGAAGAAGTCTAAAAAGAAGTCCAAAAAGAGGAACAAATCTGAGGGGGAGCATGAGCATGAAAAGGCTCCTAAACAGCAAAGGATAGATGGTGATGATGATGGTACTGGTACTGATCAAGGTGCTAGCACTAAGCCCAGCAACGCTCATACTGAAGCTGGTGTACAGGCAGCTGGTTAATCTCAACCCAGTGTGTCTGCCACATCAGTGGATGATATTGGTTCTGGCAGTAAGCCTAGTGATGTTTCTGAACTGGCTGTTGCTGAATCTTTTGTTGTCTCTCAAACGATTGAAAGGAAAATGAAAAGAAAACTGGAGAGACATCAGAAGAGAAGGTAAGATTTAAATGATGCCTTTAATGCCAAATGGGAGGCTTATGTTGCTTGTAAGTATCACCGAATTTAACATAGAAGAAGCCTGGACCCAGACAAGTTGGATATTAATGATGAACTAATCAGCATTAAAAGGTACAAAAGAAATGCTCGTAAAAGAAATGCTAAGTTCATGGTTAAGTATGACAAGAAAAGGGCAAAGCTGTATGCTGAGCGAGTAGATATGATCAAAAGAATGACCCCTGAAGAAATGAAAGATTATCTGCAATCTACTGGGTCAGGAGGAGTAAGAGCTGACGTGTTCATGAAATGGCTAGATGTGTAGTGACCCGAACTTTTCCATGTTTATATATATTAAATGAAATTGTTATTTACATGATTAAGTTTTTCCAACATGTTAAGCAATCAAACTTGTTAAGACTTGGTTAATTGAAATAGGTTTCATATAGACAATTGACCACCCAAGTTGACCGGTGATTCACGAACGTTAAAACTTGTAAAAACTATATGATGTCATATATATGGATATATATATAGTTAACATGATATTATGATAAGTAAACATATCATTAAGTATATTAACAATGAACTACATATGTAAAAACAAGACTACTAACTTAAGAATTTCGAAACGAGGCATATATGTAACGATTATCGTTGTAACGACATATAATTGTATATATATCATATTAAGATATATTAATACATCATAATATCATGATAATGTAATAATTTAACATCTCTTTAGATATAATAAACAATGGGTTAACAACATTTAACAAGATCGTTAACCTAAAGGTTTCAAAACAACACTTACATGTAACGACTAACAATGACTTAACGACTCAGTTAAAATGTATATACATGTAGTGTTTTTATATGTATTCATACACTTTTGAAAGACTTCAGGACACTTATCAAAGTACTTCTACTTAACAAAAATGCTTACAATTACATCCTCATTCATTTTCATCAACAATTCTACTTGTATGCACTCGTATTCGTACTCGTACAATACCCAGCTTCTAAATGTATTTACTATTGGTATATACACTCCAATGATCAGCTCTTAGCAGCCCTTGTGAGTCACCTAACACATGTGGGAACCATCATTTGATAACTAGCATGAAATATCTCATAAAATTACAAAAATATTAGTAATCATTCATGACTTATTTACAAGTAAACAAAATTACACATCCTTTATATCTAATCCATATACCAACGACCAAAAACACCTAAAAATACTTTCATTCTTCAATTTTCTTCATCTAATTAATCTCTCTCAAGTTCTATCTTCAAGTTCTAAGTGTTCTTCATAAATTCTATAAGTTCTAGTTTCATAAAATCAAGAATACTTCCAAGTTTGCTAGCTTACTTCCAATCTTGTAAAGTGATCATCCAACCTCAAGAAATCTTTCTTATTTATAGTAAGATATCTTTCTAATACAAGGTAATACTCATATTCAAACTTTGATTCAGTTTCTATAACTATAACAATCTTATTTCGAGTGGAAATCTTACTTGAACTTGTTTTCGTGTCATGATTCTGCTTCTAGAACTTTCAAGCCATCCAAGGATTCTTTGAAGCTAGATCTATTTTTCTCATTTCCAGTAGGTTTACCTACTAAAATTAAGGTAGTAATGATGTTCATAACATCATTCGATTCATACATATAAAACTATCTTATTCGAAGATTTAAACTTGTAATCACTAGAACATAGTTTAGTTAATTCTAAACTTGTTTACAAATAAAGTTAATCCTTCTAACTTGACTTTTAAAATCAACTAAACACATGTTCTATATCTATATGATATGCTAACTTAATGATTTAAAACCTGGAAACACGAAAAACACCGTAAAACCGGATATACGCCATCGTAGTAACACCGCGGGCTGTTTTGGGTTAGTTAATTAAAAACTATGATAAACTTTGATTTAAAAGTTGTTCTTCTGGGAAAATGATTTTTCTTATGAACATGAAAACTATATCTAAAAATCATGGTTAAACTCAAAGTGAAAGTATGTTTTCCAAAATGGTCATCTAGACGTCGTTCTTTCGATTGAAATGACTACCTTTACAAAAAATACTTGTAACCTGTATTTCCCACTATAAACTTACACTTTTTCTGTTTATATTCATAAACTTAAGTTCAATATAAAACCATAGCAACTTGAAACACTCAAAACGGATTTAAAACGAAGAAGTTATGGGTAAAACAAGATTGGATAATTTTTCTTGTTGTAGCTACGTGAAAATTGGTAACAAATCTATATTAATCATATCCTAGCTAACTCATATTGTATTATACATGTATACTAATATATTATGTAATATTGGGATACCATAGACACTAATACAATGTTTTGAAATATCATATCGACCCATCTATATATATATTTCGGAACAACCATAGACACTCTATATGCAGTAATGTTGGAGTTAGCTATACATGGTTGAGGTTGATTCCAAAATATTATATATACTTTAAGTTTTGATCTAGCCTGAGGCTTATATACACGAGGTCGTGGATTGATTCAAGATAATATATATTGCTTTATTTTCTGTACATCTAACTATGGACAACTAGTTGTAGGTTACTAACGAGGACAGCTGACTTAATAAACTTAAAACAGCAAAACGTATTAAAAATGTTGTAAATATATTTTGAACATACTTTGATATATATGTACATATTTTTTATAGGTTCGTGAATCGACCAGTGGCCAAGTCTTACTTCCCGACGAAGTAAAAATCTGTGAAAGTGAGTTATAGTCCCACTTTTAAAATCTAATATTTTGGGATGAGAATACATGCAGTTTTATAAATGTTTTATAAAATAGACACAAGTAAATGAAACTACATTCTACGGCTGGATTATTAAACCGAATATGCCCCTTTTTAGTCTGGTAATCTAAGAATTAGGGAACAGACACCCTAATTGACGCGAATCCTAAAGATAGATCTATTGGGCCCAACGAGCCCCATCTAAAGTACCGGATGCTTTAGTACTTCGAATTCATCATGTCCGACGGGAGTCTCGGAATGATATGGGATATTCTATATGCATCTTGTTAAGGTCGGTTACCAGGTGTTCACCATATGAATGATTTTTATCTCTCTTGTGGTCTATTATTACGATTTGATAAATATAGGTTAAACCTATAACTCACCAACATTTTTGTTGACGTTTAATGCATGTTTATTCTGAGGTGATTATTAAGAGCGTCCGCTGTTGCATGCTATTATATGGACAAGATTTGTTGTCAGCATGTTTGTATAATATTGTTTAAAACTACATTCGAGATTTATTTTGTTGTAACATGTTAATATTTGTAAACCAATATGTATTGGTAGTGTGTAAGTGTGATATTTGTTGGATTATCATTTCTGGATAATCTAAGTGGTGTCTTGTTAACCTTGTCGATAAAATAAAGGTTATGGTTTGTTTTAAAAACGAATGCAGTCTTTGAAAAACGTCTCATACAGAGGTCAAAACCTCGCAACAAAAACAATTAATATGGAACGTTTATAATCAATATGAACGGGACATTTCAGTTGGTATCCGAGCGTTGGTCTTAGAGAACCAGAATTTTTACATTAGTGTGTCTTACCGAGTTTGTTAGGATGCATTAGTGAGTCTGGACTTCGACCGTGTTTTTCTTCACAAAAAAAAAACGATTGCTTAACTTTTTTTGTTGGAAACTATATATTATTAACATGTAAATTTTATGTGATATATTAATCTCTTAACGTGTTTGATATTGTGTGATAGATGTCTACCTCTAGTACAAATCCCATCAACTCACCTAATAATAATGAAGAGTCGAATATACTTTGGGAAGATTCACAAATTCCCGAAGAGGAACCGGAAGAAGAGGAACCGGAAGAAGAGGAACCGGAAGAAGAGGAACCGGAAGAGGAGGAACCGAAAGAAGAGGAACCGGAAGAGAAGGAACCGGAAGAGGAAGAACTGGAAGAAGAAGAGGTTCCGGAGGAAGAAATATTGATACCTACAGTTAATCGGTTAAATAAAAGAAAATCCTCCACCAACGGACCAAAGTCAATAATGGTCAATGGTGTTTTCGCCGAGGAAGCACAATATTGGGAAGATTACCAATTTTCCGATGAATCGGATCCCGATGAGGATTCCGATGATGTTATAGAAATTACCTCGACCCAATTTAATAAAGGAAAAGAAAATAATAAGGGTAAAGGTATAAAAATAGAGAAACCTGATTCCAACCCCGATGAACTTTATATGTATCGGCAACGTCCATATTTCCTAAAATGTAACAATAACCCGGGAACCTCTAAACCACCAGGTTTTCTAAACCATTGTGGAAAATGACAGCTCATATTAGGGGAGCATCATATATCCCTAGGAAATTAGCAAAACGAACCAAGTTCGAAGAAGAAGAAACGAGTGAGTCGGATTAAAGAGTTGTAATCATGTTGTGTAATATATGTAATATAGTGTGCTTGTGCTTTTTTGATAAATGTAAATTTGCTAGTATTGTTTGTTAATTATCTTTTATGAATCTAACCCTCGTCTATTTTTACAGTATAAAAACACAAAATGGACGTTAAGGGTAAACAACCAAATATTTTAGAAGACCTACCAGAGGATATGATTGATGAAATCTTGTCTAGAGTCGGTCAGAATTCATCACCACAATTAGTTATGGCAAAATTAACTTGTCAAACATTTGAAAGACTTTCCAAAAATGCCTTAGTTTATAAAAGGCTTTCCTTTGATAGGTGGTGAAAGGACCCGTCCTAATCCATCCGGACGAATACATTACATTTTGTTACATTGCAAGGTACTTGACCTCTATATGATACATTTTACAAACATTGCATTCGTTTTTGAAAAGATAATCTTTCATTACATCGAAAGTTGACGGCATGCATACCATTTTATAATATATCTAACTATAATTGACTTAATAATAATCTTGATGTACTCAACGACTCGAATGCAACGTCTTTTGAAATATGTCGTGAATGACTCCAAGTAATATCTTTAAAATGAGCAATTGCACAGCGGAAGACTTCTTTCATACCGGAGAATAAACATGCTTTAAAGTGTCAACCAAAAGGTTGGTATTAGTTTAACATAAATAATCATTTCCATCATTTTAATAGACCACAAGATTTCATATTTTCATAAACATCATTCTCATATCTGGCATTTCGCAAACTGCATAGAGATAAAAATTATTCATATGGATTGAACACCTGGTAACCGACGTTAACTTAATGCATAGAATATCCCCAAAACAGAACCTTTCGTCTGTATAATAATCTCGAAGTACTAAAGCATTCGTACCCCGAATGGGACTTGTCAAGGTCCATAGATCTATCTTTAGGATTCGCGTCAATCCGGGGCCATTTCCCTAAATTCTTAGGTTACCAGACTTGAAGGGCGATATTCGGTTTGATAATCCAACCATAGAATGTAATTTTAACTACTTGTGTCTATTTCGTAAAACATTTATAAAAGCAGCGCATGTATTCTCAGTCCCAAAAATATATATAGCAAAAGCATTTAAAAAGGGAGCAAATGAAACTCACCTAATGTATTTTGTAGTAAAAATACATATGACTATATTGAACAATGCAGGGTTGGCCTCGGATTCACGAACCTATATCATTTGTGTATATATATTAAAACAAATAATTGTAATCAAACGGTGTATCTATTTTATGTCTTAAGCTTAATATTCTTATATATATAATTTTATTAATACTTATATTACATTATGATACTTATTTGATATTTATTTAAGGATTATTAGTTAAAGCAAAATTTTTATGTAGTTTTAGTATACATTATATATATATTTATATATATATATATATATATATCTTTTGTTTTGTAAAAAAAATTATTATTTGTAGTAATACTAGTTTAAGGATAATAATATTGATAATAGTACCCTTAATACAAGTGAAAATTTTACTAATAATAATAGAGTAAAGATAATAGTTTTATCAAAAATAGTATTATTTTTTTTATAGTAATGGTAAGTTATTAATAAATATCGTTTTAACTAAAATTTTTAATAATACTAAATTGATGTTAATTGGTACTTCTAATACTAATCTCAATAATAATGATACTTAATGATATTAATGATAATAATAACTATACCTATGATAATCATGTTAATATTAATGTTACTAATAACAATTTGCATAATAATACTAATAATACTTTATAATCATACTTAGTAATAATTATATTGATATTGATATTAATTATATTATTGATAGTAGAAAATAATAAAATTTCTCTATAACACTAACTAACATCAATAAATGGCAATAATAATAATAATAATAATAATAATAATAATAATAATAATAATAATAATAAAAATAATAATAATAATAATAATAATAATAATAATAATAATAATAATGATAATAATGATAAATAAAAAAAATAATAATAATAAAAATTAAGAGTATACCCTTTTATAGAGCTTTTTGTAAAAAGAACGCCCCAACCGAGACTCGAACCCGAGACCTCCCGTTCCCTCACCAACATGCTAAACCATCCCTCCATCCCTCGATTTTCTGAATTATACCCCCTTCTAATTTACTTAAACCAATACTTGTTTTATCTTCTTCATCTCCTTCTAAGCTCAATCGTTCCCAAACCAAATTAACACACATCAAATGAGTTACCATTTTAACTTAGGTTTTAAAATTAGAAAAGAAACATTTTAGAATGTGTTAAAAGTAATTAGCAACCAAAAATAAAAAAAGACAGCCTCTGCTGCTGTTCGTCGCTTGAGAAAAGAAAAAAAAATTGAGTTTGAAATTTAAAACATTTTAGATAAAAATTCATAAATAACATAAGTTCTAAATCGTTGTTAGAATCTGTCTTGATCATCAATTGATCCTATAACATCAAAACAATTATGAATTTCCTCATGAACACAAGGTTTGACTTTTTGTATAAATAGCTTTGACTCGAAAATTAAGATTCGATTTGAGGAATTGATTCGTAAGACTTTGCATAAAGATTGAGTAATAGATTACTAACACTTCTGCAATTCTATTTTTTGAAAATTGATTCGAATTTGAGTTAGGGATAAAAAGTTTTCGAGCAGATGTGTCGGTCTGTTTCTAAAAAAAATTTGATTTTTAAAACATAAATTGCAGCAGAGAATTATATAGTATTATGGAGTGATTCGTTTACCCATTTGAACTGATTAATTATATAAGAAAACTGATGTCGATTTTTCATTCCAACCAGACAAGAAGGACAGGAACTTAATAAAAAAAAATAAAACTGATTGCTACTCCTAACAGAATCAGATAAAGATATAACTTTGAACCAGATTTCTTTTTGGATCCTTGTAATTATGGTCGACGCTAGTACAGAGAATAAAGAAAAAATTAAAAAGTGATAAGGATGTGAAATTGATTCTTTTATTGGATTTAATACATATATAATTAATATTAAAAAGTAATAAATATATTAATAATAATACTACAAATATTATTAAAAAATAATAAAATAAAATAAAAATACTAATAATAATAAATACAAAAAATAAAATGATAAAAAAATTGTATGCTAATATTATCAATAACAGTGATGATAAAGATAATAATAATCACATTAACACTACTAATGTTTATAATAATCATAATATTTATTACTAAGTGTAATAAAATGATATTAATGATGACAACAATAATTTTAGTAATAATAATGTTATAACAATTTAAATGTATAAACTTTCATAGTTGTATATCATATATAGTAATACTAATAATACTGATTTTAATATTAATATCAATAATCATGAAGTAATAATAATATTAGTATAACAACTATAATTATTATTAAATTTAAATTGAATATATCAATATCACTTATTATTATTTATGTAATATAATATATATTAAATAATATCCAATATTTCATATTTAATATTTTGCATTTTATATATCTTATGATATACATATAATTAATAATTATGTATATTAATCCTATATATATGTATATATATTTATATATTTATATAATTCAAATACTTCATATTTAATCATGTTCTAAGTATCAAGTTTAAATTTTCTAAATCACATACTAGTTTATTAATATATTTAATTCATAATATATAATTATTTACATATATATCTATTTATATATATACATTTCTATTTATGATTAATGGTTCGTGAATCGTTGAGAGCAATCGAAAGGTAATTGATTACATGAATATAATTCTCAAAATTTTTCAAGACTTAACGTTACAGACTTTTCTTATCGTGTCGGAACATTAATTTATTTAAAGCTTAAGTTTAAATTTGGTCAAAAATTCCCGGGTCGTCACAGTACCTACCCGTTAAAGAAATTTTGTCCCAAAATTTGAGTGTGGTTGTCATGGCTAACAATAAAGATGTTTCCATGACGAATATGAGTTGATAAACAGAGTTTTATCATTATCAATTAATATAGATAAAACAATTCGATTATGTGAAGCGTACGAGTGAAGCTGTCACAAAATGGCAGAATGAGGAAAGTAAGTTTCGTCATAACTTTTGACGTATTCATGATTGAATTTAGAAAATAAGGTACGTCTTAACTTTTGACGTTATCTTGGTTGAATTCCGGAATTCAAGGATTTAAAGAAAATCTTCGAAATCTAAAAGATTTGATTCTTCGGCGAATAAAGAAATTAGGATCTCTATAATTAAATACGGTGATCTGCCTCGATTACTCTGTCTGATATTCCCATTATAAATTAAACTCTTCCGTTCCATTATTCTCACCCTTCCTATACTTTCTTTCTTAGTTCATACATCCAAAAGATTGTGAAAATGCTTAATCCAGTTCTAATCCTTGTCCTTATTCTTACTATCGCAACAATCCTTCTCCTTTTCTAACTTCCACTGGAGGAATCTGTTTTCTTCTACTTCGCTCTTGGACTTATAGTGTTTTTAATTCTCCCGTGTCTTTATGTTGCGATAAACATTGATATACACGGTTTGTAATTTATGTGTTGTTATCAGGCTTTATATTCTCCCTTATATTTCGAAGTCCTTTGCCTTTTATTTCTTTTCACGACCTCTAGTAATACGAGCAACGGTCCAGAATTCGCAAGTACGGAGTTTCGAATGAACTTAATGTTCTAACCAAGAAAGAACGAAATCGTACGATTTGATTTGTCAAATTATTAGAATCATTGAGAATAGAACTATCAAGAATATACTTTCTTGATATGTTCAGAGGTTAAGCAGAATGAAAGAGTCACGTCACATGGCACATGATGACGTTATGATCTGTGAATCATCATGTCCCATTAGAAACTCAGCATGACTTACTGTAATATAATCACGTTGATCAAGTGTCATTATATTATACTAACTCGTGCATCAGTTCCCAACATTACTTCAATAACATTCATATTTTAAGCTCAAAAGTTTACAGAATATAGAAACTAACAGTTTCTATATGATGTAACACTTATAGCACTAAGAGATTAATAATTTTAGATAAGAATAGTTATGAAAATATCTTCAAAAATATGGAGGATATTTATAATGAAAGATACGATGATATCTTAGAATTTCTAATATCGATGGATGATGATGAAGATTTGTCCGTAACGGTTTAGAGTCAGGAGCAAGGTATTCATTAATGACTTCAGTAGATACTAAAACATTTAGATTCTTTGAAGGCAGAATTAGTCCTTGTGATTTGTCCATAGCCTCCTTCATGGTTTGCTCAATCCGTTTTCCAGTTCCAACATTTTTGAGCTTTGCCAACATACAATTCTTTATTATCAAATTTTTGGTTGTTAAGGTCGTTTACAGTTGTCTACGGCTTCTGATGCTTCATTCAGCTTTTTCAACATTCAGAGTATTGATTTGTAGACTGAGTGCTTTTCAGAATTTCAGAATGGAAGATCATAATTCTAAGAGATAAATGTGATTCATATAAGTGTTGATGTAGATATGCTGTAAGTTTTCAAAGTACTGATTTTCGATTTCCGGTAATTGGTATGGCTGTTCTCGTTACAAGATGCGGGTGAGTATATGATAGAGTTTCAATGAATAAATATAATGATTTATCAGAAAGATTTAAGCCAAGAAGCAACGAGGTTACTGGTACGTCTGCTGGTAATATGGTGGAATATAAAAGAATTCTCCTATATTAAAAGGGTAATCGTATATATCAGGATTATAGTAAGACTACTTCAAATAAAAATTCGAAGTTGACTTGATGGAGCTGTGACAAAATTGGCTATTTTGAAAAGGGATCGCAAAGTTATTTTTTTTGCTAATAAATGCTAAAGTATCTGACGCGGTTACGTGTTAAACTTTTACTCAGTTGCCGAGAGCTTTCAGGTGCATAACTATATGCATAAATCTTTCCTTCCGTAGATGAAGTGCGGTTGGTTCATTCTCTTGCTTGAGGTGTTTTCAAGAATCATGAAAGGTTTGAACGAAGATTGAAATCGTCAAGATACAAATGAGGTTTAAGATGAAATCAAGTGGCAAACTTGAAGAAATGTTTAGTTTCATATGTTATAATCAATATTTTAATTCATTTTAATTTGTCCAATATTATTAGTCCACAGTCGATAGTCCACAGTTAACAGTCTAATAATTCATATATAGTTTAATATATAATATTCTAATTAATTAATACGTGTCGTGACCCGTATATGTCTCAGACTCGATCATAACTCAAAGTATATATATTATTGTAGAATCAACCTCAACCCTGTATAGCAAACTCGATCATTACAGCATATAGAGTGTCTATGGTGCCTCTAAATAATATATATATATACGTCGATATGATATGTCAAAACCTTGTTGTGACGACCCGGAAATTTCCGACCAAATTTAAACTTAATCTTTATATGTTCCGATACGATAAGCAAAGCCTGTTATGTGGAGTCTTGAAAATTTTGGAGCTATGTTCATGTATTCAATTAACCTTCGACCATTGCCGACGATTCACGAACAATTAGTTACAAATAAATATATATAAGTATATAAATAAGTGTGTATACATATAAATATAATTGTATATATAATAATTTGAATTAATAAAATACACCTTAATCAATTAAGAATTAGAAAATGTAAAATAATATTTAGAATTATTAAGATGTTATCAAAAGGAATATATATATCCTTGTTGTGTATTAAACATTTAGTGTAAGTATATATATTACATAATTAATAATAAGCAATAATAATATTTAATATAATAAGTTTAATTATAATTAAATTATAGTTGTTATCGTAATATTATTGTTATTTTTTTTTAATTAGTATTATTAACATAAAAATGGACATATATAATTAGATTGATATATTATTAATACTAAAATTATTATAATTTGTAATATTATTAGTATTTCAATAGTATTAATATTAGTTTTATTATTAGTATTAATATTTATAACATTAACCATAATAAATTTACAAACTACGTATATATCATCAAAAATATAAACAGATATATATGATACATATATACTAATACAAATGTACAAACAGATATATAGTTATATAATACGAAAATATGTAGAATATATATGTATATACGAAAAATAAGAATACATATATATATATATATATATGTATATATATATATATATATATATATATATATATATATATATATATATATATATATATATATATATATATAATTATATAAATACAGAATATATGTATATAAATATGCTAAGGACGTTATATGTTTCCTATTGTTTTTAAACTATTGTAAATTGCTAATCCTGTCTGTGAGACTTGTACTACAAGAATCTTAATCCAAAACACAAACAAACAATTTCAGTTAACAATCGTGATCTGCATATAGTTCTGTATGTTTTTTTTATTATTTATTTCTTTTCTTCCTGTTTTCGTTTGTCTGAGGGTATATGCCGACATCCACAAAGGCATTATAAATCAATTAGTTCTAGATATTAAGCATCCTTCAATATCAACTACCATTATCGATTATATCTAGAAGGTTGAAAATAAAACAGAATTTTTTTTAAAAGAACACAGACCCGACGGCCCTGTTCTTGATAGTTTAATTCAACATTCAATTTTGTAAGAATTTTCAAAATCTATAAATGGTGTTGTGTTGGAAATCACCCACATAAACAATCTGTAAATTTCCAGCTCTCAAATTCTTTTATTGAATTTAAATTTTAAGGTCAAAGTTTGTTCTTCAAAGTCAAACAGAGGCGTTTATCATGAAATTCGAACTCCAGTTAAAGTCTTAGGATCAATTGGTGATTTAGAAAGTTTATAGAAGGGATTTACTGCTTATTTCATGTTGGAAATTTCATCCAAAACTGACTAAATTTTAAAATCACCGATTGAGTTCATGTATATGTTTTTTTTGTTTTTGTCGCAGCTTCTGCTGCTGTTGTTTTTTTTATTTATTTAATTTTTTTTTATCCACTCTAGTTGTATTTTGATTCATATAAGAGCCTAAATCAAGATGATAATTAATCGTGATTGGTTAGTATATGTTTCTGTCGATTGAGTTTTGGGAAGAAGAAGAAAAATGGGAACGGTTGCTTACAAGTTATATATATTAAGAACTGGGTTATAATCAGAAAATGAGCAATAGCTCAATGGTTAAGGGTTATGTCGGATTAGCTTGAGGTCTCGGATTCGACTCTGGTTGTGAACACTTCTTTTTGGGAAAATATTAGGAGGTAGACTTTCATTTTTATTATTATCCTTATTGTTATTATTATTATTATTAAGTATTAGTATTGTTGTTAATATTAAGTATTAAGAATATTATTGTTATTATTATTATCATTTATATTAGTATTAGTATAAGTATATATAATTGTTATTATTTTTAGTATTATTATCATTTTTAGGGTTATGATTATCATTATTAATTAATGTTATTACTACAAGGATTATAATTATTAATACTATTATTACCACTAATATAGTATTAGGATATAATTTTCATCTATTACGATTATAAACACAAATAAGAATATTATTATTATTATCACTCACAGGTGTATTATTATTATTATGATTAAGATCATTGTTATTATCATTATTATAAAAATATTACAAGCTATCATTATTTTCATTAATATTAGTATTAGTAACACTTTTGTAACTATTAGTATTTTTATTAATAATATTAATATTATTATTATTAATATTATCATTTTTAATAAGGTTATTATCATGATTATTAGTAAATCAGTAATCTCAACACTATCATTTTAAGCAGATAAATATTTTGTACATAAAATATACTTATTACGTAAACTATAGTTATATTAAAATCTCACATAACCATATATATCAAACTAACAAACTATCAATTTTAACATTTAAACAAGTATGGATATATTAATATAACTATATAAATAACAACTATTTTGAATATAAACACAAATTAAATATATAATATATAAATTAAGATATAATAAACTGTTCGATTACGAATATACGTTTTAATATATATATACAAATGATATAGGTTCGTGAATTCGAGGCCAATCCTATACTTGTTCAATGTCGTTCTATGTATTTTCACTACAAAATACAGTATGGTGAGTTTCATTTGCTCCCTTTTTAATTGCTTTTGCAATATATATTTTTGGGCTGAGAATACATGCGCTGCTTTTATAAATGTTTACAAAATAGACACAAGTACTTAAAAATATATTCTACGTTGAGTTGTACCACTGGCATATTTCCCTGTAGCTTGGTAACTATTATTTACATGGGTATTGTAAACGCGAATCCTGTTGATAGATCTATCGGGCCTGACAACCCCAACCGGACTGGACGACCAGTATTCAACGGTTGCACAGTACTTCGTTTCGGTGACTACACTTGGTACGGTGTAGTGAGATTTCATAATAAAGGGAATATGCGACGTGATTAAATGTTAAGTATGGTTACCAAGTGCTCAACCACTTAGAATGCTTTACATACACTTGCGAGGGTATTATGTTTATGATTATGAAATCTTGTGGTCTATTAAAATATTGAAATGATTGTTATGATAAACCTATGAACTCACCAACCTTTTGGTTGACACTTTAAAGCATGTTTATTCTCAGGTACGAATTAAGTCTTCCGCTGTGCATTTGCTCAATTTAAGGACATTACTTGGAGTCGATCATCGCAATGGGACCAAATGTTGATGACTTCGTCCAGGTGGATAAGGACGGGTCGTTACAGGTGGTATCAGAGCGGTGGTCTTAGCGAATCAGGTCTTGCATTAGTGTGTCTAACTGATAGTTGTTAGGATGCATTAGCAAGTCTGGACTTCGACCTTAGCTGCATATTATAAGTATTGTTTGTCGTTCCTAGTGGAAAATTACTTGCTTATCATTCCTAAGTCTAGACACGACTTCCTGCACTTATTTGATAGATAGTGTATAGATAAATTCATATCTTAGCGTATCTGTTACTGTAGACTTTATCTGACACGTTTCCTTAAATCCCTTCGTAACCTACGGGATCTTCTGTACTAAATGTAGATATTCTATGTAATTAGAATATCATCCGATATTCGAAAATCATTTCATATCAAAAACCCTTTATCTAATCGTACGAAATGGAACTCACCACTAGTTCAAGTCCCTCGGATTCCGATATGGAGTTTCACCTAAGCTCCGAAAGCAGCGTCACCAGAATGAATCACCCAGTCATCCATTCCCAATTCATCTGATGAGTTCGTAGTCGACTAAATCAATGGAGACGATAAGAAGGCGATCCTTTTCATCAACCAAATTTCCCTCTTAGATATGAACCTGAAGCACTCATCGGCGAACCAATCTGAAACACCATTTTAACCCTCATTACCCGAATATCTCACCACGATTATATTCTATCTAAAATTCTAAACCTTATTCATCTGCTCGTTCCGATCGACAACCATCCCAGAATAATAGAAGAAGTCAACGAACTTCGCGCTCGAGTAATCAATTTGGAGAATATGGTGCAAAACTTACCAGCTTCAGCCACATCACCAGCACCAACTGTACCACCAACGACGTAAGTTTCAACATCACATACCTCAATATCACATTCTGTATCTCGAGCATAAACATCGTTCTACGTATCGTTCTATCTACTTTATCTTCGTTCTACATATCATTCTACATCGATTATCTACGCTTTACGTATCGTTCTACCTCATTTATCTTCGTTAGACATGGCAATTATGTAATCTCTAATGTTTTAGAGATCATGTAATTTAGTACTAACGATAAATCAAATGAGTTTAATATCTTATTGACTCATTAAATCTATGATTACATCTGAAGAAAATATATATGTAAGTATATTTTCATAAAGATTGTAATTAAAAATTTCTTCGTACAAACTATTAATGGTGAAAATATTTTAACGGGTAGGTAATACCCGAGGAATATTTAGATTTCACATTAATAAGTTACATTGTACATTCTTCGAATCTGATTCAACAGTCATTTGCTATCCTACTTACATCCACCGATATACGTATCCGTTCACCACAGAATAACCATTTTCATTCAATTTCATATTTGGATTTTGATCTATCAGAATCCAACAAGTGGCATAATGCAGAAAACACTGGACAAAATAAAACTTGTTAGAAACAAACAAAATAACTACGAGAAAAATGTTGTTAAGAATCCACGCTAACTGTTCCTAACTAACTGTTCCTAGCTATCTGGTTACATTTTATTTATCGCAATTTACATTCTCGCAATTTACATTCTCGCAATTTTATTTATCGTCATTTAATATCTGTATTTATTTTACGCACTTTAAATAACGGGACATGTATACAAGGTTTCGACATATCATATTGACCCATCTATATATTTATCTTGGAACAACCATAGACACTCTATATGCAAATGACGGAGTTAGCTATACAGGGTTAAGATTGATTCCAAAATATATATATAGTTTGAGTTGTGATCAATACTGAGACCGGTACACGGGTCACGATACGTATTAATTAATTCGAATGTTATATATTAAATTATATATGAACTATTGGACTATTGGACTACTAACTTTGGACAATTAAAATGGATTAAAATATTGATTATAATATATTAAACTAAACAATTCTTCAAGTTTGCCACTTGATTTCACTCTAAACCTCAATTGTATCTTGATAATTCCAATTCATGATCAAATCTTTCATGATACTTGAAAACACCTCGATCAAGAGGATGAACCAGCCGCACTTCATCTACGAAAGAAGAGATTGATTCATATAGTTATGCACCTGAAAACCCTCAAAAACTGAGTAAACGTTTAACACGTAGCTGTACTAATTCCTTTAGTGTTATTATTACCCAAAATGATTTGGTAATCCCTTTTCAAAGTAGCAAATTTTATCACAACTTCAGCAAGTCAACTCCGACTTTTCATTGAAATAACTTTAATATAACCTTGATATATATGCGTACTCTTTATTGTTACTGGAGAATCTTTTATATTCCACCATATTACCATCAGCGTTTAATCATCTAAAAATACAATTCTCCTGAAACCACCTCAGTTTGATAACCGATGACCCAGATGCATTAACTTTGAAAATGTTGACGAAGCAGCATGTTGTAGATGGTCTTAATGGCTAAAAGTTGATGAAAAAGAAGGAAGTGTTAGGAATGCTCGATAGAAAATTTGGTACTGAAAATCGGATTGAGCAAACCATGAAGGAGACTGTGGATAAATTACAAACACTAAACATGTACTTAACGAATCCAGATGATTCAGTATCTGCTGAAACCTTTAAACGAATATCTTGCTCCTACTTATTCTAAATCCATGCGGAAGGATTTTCTTCATCAACCTTCGATCTTAGAAATTCCAAAATATCGTCATAAATATCTTCGATATTTCTGAAGATATATTCATAAATACTCTTGCCCAAAATTATTTATCTCTTCGTGCTATCTGTGTTACATCCTAAAAGAAACTGTTTTACTTTCTATATTCTTTAAAATTCAAGTTAAATTATGAATGATTTCCTAGAGAAGTGTTGGGAATTGAAGCATGAGTTAGTATAATATAATGATGTCAGGCCAACGTGATTATATTACAGTAATTCATGCTAAATTTCTAATGAAACGTGATGATGATTCACATATCATAATGTCATCATGTGTCATGTTACATAACTATTTCATTCTACTCAATTTCTAAGCATATCACGGAAATATTTCTTTGATATTTCTGTTCTTCCATAATTTCAACAATTTACTAATAAATCGTGCTATTACATTTTTCTTTCTGGTTAGAAGATTTTCTTTAAATTCCATGAATTCCGAAAATCCACCGTGACTACGCCAAAAGTTAAATTTCTATATCAATCTTTTGTGACAGCTTCACTCGTACGCTTCACATCATTGAATTTTTTTATCTATATTAATCCATAATGATAAAACTCTATTTACCAACTCATAATTGTCACGAAAACATTTCTATTGTAGTCATGACGACCTCACTCAAATTTCGGGACGAAATTTCTTTAACGGGTAGGTACTGTGACGACCCGAAAATTTCCGACCAAATTTAAACTTAATCTTTATATGTTCCGATACGATAAGCAAAGCCTGTTATGTGGAGTCTTGAAAATTTTGGAGCTATGTTCATGTATTCAATTAACCTTCGACCATTGCCGACGATTCACGAACAATTAGTTACAAATAAATATATATAAGTATATAAATAAGTGTGTATACATATAAATATAATTGTATATATAATAATTTGAATTAATAAAATACACCTTAATCAATTAAGAATTAGAAAATGTAAAATAATATTTAGAATTATTAAGATGTTATCAAAAGGAATATATATATCCTTGTTGTGTATTAAACATTTAGTGTAAGTATATATATTACATAATTAATAATAAGCAATAATAATATTTAATATAATAAGTTTAATTATAATTAAATTATAGTTGTTATCGTAATATTATTGTTATTTTTTTTAATTAGTATTATTAACATAAAAATGGACATATATAATTAGATTGATATATTATTAATACTAAAATTATTATAATTTGTAATATTATTAGTATTTCAATAGTATTAATATTAGTTTTATTATTAGTATTAATATTTATAACATTAACCATAATAAATTTACAAACTACGTATATATCATCAAAAATATAAACAGATATATATGATACATATATACTAATACAAATGTACAAACAGATATATAGTTATATAATACGAAAATATGTAGAATATATATGTATATACGAAAAATAAGAATACATATATATATATATATGTATATATATATAATATATATATATATATATATATATATATATATATATATATATATATATATATAATTATATAAATACAGAATATATGTATATAAATATGCTAAGGACGTTATATGTTTCCTATTGTTTTCAAACTATTGTAAATTGCTAATCCAGTCTGTGAGATTTGTACTACAAGAATCTTAATCCAAAACACAAACAAACAATTTCAGTTAACAATCGTGATCTGCATATAGTTCTGTATGTTTTTTTTATTATTTATTTCTTTTCTTCCTGTTTTCGTTTGTCTGAGGGTATATGCCGACATCCACAAAGGCATTATAAATCAATTAGTTCTAGATATTAAGCATCCTTCAATATCAATTACCATTATCGATTATATCTAGAAGGTTGAAAATAAAACAGAATTTTTTTTTTTAAAAGAACACAGACCCGACGGCCCTGTTCTTGATAGTTTAATTCAACATTCAATTTTGTAAGAATTTTCAAAATCTATAAATGGTGTTGTGTTGGAAATCACCCACATAAACAATCTGTAAATTTCCAGCTCTCAAATTCTTTTATTGAATTTAAATTTTCAGGTCAAAGTTTGTTCTTCAAAGTCAAACAGAGGCGTTTATCATGAAATTCGAACTCCAGTTAAAGTCTTAGGATCAATTGGTGATTTAGAAAGTTTATAGAAGGGATTTACTGCTTATTTCATGTTGGAAATTTCATCCAAAACTGACTAAATTTTAAAATCACCGATTGAGTTCATGTATATGTTTTTTTTTGTTTTTGTCGCAGCTTCTGCTGCTGTTGTTTTTTTTATTTATTTAATTTTTTTTTATCCACTCTAGTTGTATTTTGATTCATATAAGAGCCTAAATCAAGATGATAATTAATCGTGATTGGTTAGTATATGTTTCTGTCGATTGAGTTTTGGGAAGAAGAAGAAAAATGGGAACGGTTGCTTACAAGTTATATATATTAAGAACTGGGTTATAATCAGAAAATGAGCAATAGCTCAATGGTTAAGGGTTATGTCGGATTAGTTTGAGGTCTCGGGTTCGACTCTGGTTGTGAACACTTCTTTTTGGGAAAATATTAGGAGGTAGCCTTTCATTTTTATTATTATCCTTATTGTTATTATTATTATTATTATTAAGTATTAGTATTGTTGTTAATATTAAGTATTAAGAATATTATTGTTATTATTATTATCATTTATATTAGTATTAGTATAAGTATATATAATTGTTATTATTTTTAGTATTATTATCATTTTTAGGGTTATGATTATCATTATTAATTAATGTTATTACTACAAGGATTATAATTATTAATACTATTATTACCACTAATATAGTATTAGGATAAAATTTTCATCTATTACGATTATAAACACAAATAAGAATATTATTATTATTATCACTCACAGGTGTATTATTATTATTATGATTAAGATCATTGTTATTATCATTATTATAAAAATATTACAAGCTATCATTATTTTCATTAATATTAGTATTAGTAACACTTTTGTAACTATTAGTATTTTTATTAATAATATTAATATTATTATTATTAATATTATCATTTTTAATAAGGTTATTATCATGATTATTAGTAAATCAGTAATCTCAACACTATCATTTTAAGCAGATAAATATTTTGTACATAAAATATACTTATTACGTAAACTATAGTTATATTAAAATCTCACATAACCATATATATCAAACTAACAAACTATCAATTTTAACATTTAAACAAGTATGGATATATTAATATAACTATATAAATAACAACTATTTTGAATATAAACACAAATTAAATATATAATATATAAATTAAGATATAATAAACTGTTCGATTACGAATATACATTTTAATATATATATACAAATGATATAGGTTCGTGAATTCGAGGCCAATCCTATACTTGTTCAATGTCGTTCTATGTATTTTCACTACAAAATACAGTATGGTGAGTTTCATTTGCTCCCTTTTTAATTGCTTTTGCAATATATATTTTTGGGCTGAGAATACATGCGCTGCTTTTATAAATGTTTACAAAATAGACACAAGTACTTAAAAATATATTCTACGTTGAGTTGTACCACTGGCATATTTCCCTGTAGCTTGGTAACTATTATTTACATGGGTATTGTAAACGCGAATCCTGTTGATAGATCTATCGGGCCTGACAACCCCAACCGGACTGGACGACCAGTATTCAACGGTTGCACAGTACTTTGTTTTGGTGACTACACTTGGTACGGTGTAGTGAGATTTCATAATAAAGGGAATATGCGACGTGATTAAATGTTAAGTATGGTTACCAAGTGCTCAACCACTTAGAATGCTTTACATACACTTGCGAGGGTATTATGTTTATGATTATGAAATCTTGTGGTCTATTAAAATATTGAAATGATTGTTATGATAAACCTATGAACTCACCAACCTTTTGGTTGACACTTTAAAGCATGTTTATTCTCAGGTACGAATTAAGTCTTCCGCTGTGCATTTGCTCAATTTAAGGACATTACTTGGAGTCGATCATCGCAATGGGACCAAATGTTGATGACTTCGTCTAGGTGGATAAGGACGGGTCGTTACACTTGTATACGTGTCCCGATATTTGAAGTGCATAAAATAAATTTAGAAATTAAATGACGATAAATAAAATGCGTAAAGTAAATAACAGAAATTAAATGACGATAAATAAAATTGCGTTAATTAAATTGCGATAAATAAGCTGCGATAAATAAATGTAATGAGTTAGCTAGGAACAGTTAGCTAGAATTTTGTTAGCGTGGATTCTTAACAAATTTTCTCATAGTTAATTTGTTTGTTTCTAACAAATTTTGTTTATCAAATGTTTTCTTCATTATGTCACTTGTTGGATTCTGAGAAGTCAAAATCCAAATATGAAATTGAATGAAAATGATTATTTTGTGGGTAACAGATTCGTATATCTGTGGATGTAAGTAGGATAGTAAATGACTGTTGAATCAGATTCAAAGAATGTACAGTGTAACTTATTAATGTGAAATTTAAATATTCCTCGGGTATTACCTACCCGTTAAAATATTTTCATCGTTAACAGTTTGGACGAAAGAATATTTTTTTTTAAATACAATCTTTATGAAAATATATATACATATATATTTTCTTCAGATGTAATCATGGATTTAATGAGTCAATATGATATTAAACTCATTTGATTTACCGTTAGAACAAGAATATATAATCTCTAAAACATTAGAGATTACATAATCGCCATGTCGAATGAAGATAAATGATGTAGAACGATTCGTAGAACGATGATTATACTCGAGGTACAGAATGAGATGTTGAGGCATGGATTATTGAAACTTGGGTTGTTGGTGGTACTGGTGCCATTGGTGCTAAGGCTGGTGATGTTACTGGTGTTGGTGATACTGCTGGTGCTTGCAAATTGTATACCGTGCTCTCTAAAGTTAATACTCGATCTCGGAGTTCTCTAACTTCTTCTACTAACCCTGGTTGATTATCAGTGTGAGGTAGAGGTCGGATATCTTCTCTAGTTCCGTTAATGGTAGCTTCAAGACCAAAAATTCTTGCAAATAGGGTGTAAACGGTGTTGCGAACGGGTTCACTGGTGAGCGGGTCAAGTACTCCAAGGTTAGGTGGTAGATTCGATTCATGATATGGAGTACCTTCTTCCCTTCTCCATAGGGTGAGTATGTCGCGAACCCACCCCCATTTTCTCCAGTAATCACGGTAGTTAATTGGTTGGTGTGCTCCTGTCACGCTGTCTTCGAATTCAGAGGAACTTGGTCGATTCGTAGAGGCCATCTTATGCGATCTCAGGAAATATTTTTGGTATGAAGAGTTTAGTGACAGCAGTTGATAGTTGGATGGTATTCTCAATGCATAATTTTCATAGATATATATAGTACCAGGATCCCTTAAATTAAGGAGAAATTTATGAGAGATATCAGGAAAGGTCTACAGTAACAGATACGCTAAGATATGAATTTTGTCTATATACTATTCATGCAGTCAATGCAGTAAAACGTGTCTAGACTAAGAATAATGAGTAGGTAATTTCCTAAGGATGATAAGAAGATGATTTTCGACTAGAAATGATAAGCAAAACTTTTGACATGCAGACACGGTCGAAGTCCAGACTCACTAATGCATCCTAATGACTATCAGTTAGACACACTAATGCAAGACCTGGTTCGCTAAGACCACCGCTCTGATACCAATTGAAAGGAACCGTCCTAATCCATCCAGACGAATACATTACATTTGGTTACATCGCGAGGTACTTGACCTCTATATGATACATTTTACAAACATTTCATTCGTTTTTAAAAAGACAATCTTTCATTACATCGAAAGTTGATGGCATGCATACCATTTTATAATATATCTAACTATAATTGACTTAATAATAATCTTGATGAACTCAACGAATCGAATGCAACGTCTTTTGAAATATGTCGTGAATGACTCCAAGTAATATCTTTAAAATGAGCAATTGCACAGCGGAAGACTTATTTCATACCTGAGAATAAACATGCTTTAAAGTGTCAACCAAATGGTTGGTGAGTTCATTAGTTTAACATAAATAATTATTTTCATCATTTTAATAGACTACAAGATTTCATATTTTCATAAACATCATTCTCATATCAGGCATTTCGCAAACTGCATAGAGATAAAAATAATTCATATGGATTGAACACCTGGTAACCGATGTTAACTTAATGCATAGAATATCCCCAAAACAGAACCTCTCGTCTGTATAATAATCTCAAAGTATTAAATCATTCGTACCCCGAATGGGACTTGTCAAGGTCCATAGATCTATCTTTAGGATTCGCGTCAATCAGGGGCCATTTCCCTAAATTCTTAGGTTACCAGACTTGAAGGGTGATATTTGGTTTGATAATCCAACCATAGAATGTAATTTTAAGTACTTGTGTCTATTTCGTAAAATATTTATAAAAGCATCGCATGTATTCTCAGTCCCAAAAATATATATAGTAAAAGCATTTAAAAAGGGAGCAAATGAAACTTACCTAATGTATTTTGTTGTGAAAATACATATGACTATATTGAACAATGCAGGGTTGGCCTCGGATTCACGAACCTATATCATTTGTATATATATATTAAAACAAATAATTGTAATCAAACAGTGTATCTATTTTATGTCTTAAGCTTAATATTCTTATATATATAATTTTATTAATACTTATATTACATTATGATACTTATTTGATATTTATTTAAGGATTATTAGTTAAAGCGAAATTTTTATGTAGTTTTAGTATGTATATATATATATATATATATATATATATATATATATATATATATATATATATATATATATATATATATATATATATATATATATCTTTTGTTTTGTAAAAAAAATTATTAATTGTCGTAATAATAGTTTAAGGATAATAATATTGATAATAGTACCCTTAATACAAGTGAAAATTTTACTAATAATAATAGAGTAAAGATAATAGTTTTATCAAAAATAGTATTTTTTTTATAGTAATGGTAAGTTATTAATAATTTTCGTTTTAAATAAAAATTTTAATAATACTAAAATTGATGTTAATTGGTACTTCTAATACTAATCTCAATAATAATGATACCTAATGATATTAATGATAATAATAACTATACCTATGATAATCATGTTAATATTAATGTTACTAATAACAATTTGCATAATAATACTAATAATACTTTATAATCATACCTAGTAATAATTATAATGATATTGATATTAATTATATTATTGATAGTAGAAAATAATAAAATTTCTCTATAACACTAACTAACATCAATAAATGGCAATAATAATAATAATAATAATAATAATAATAATAATAATAATAATAATAATAATAATAATAATAATAATAATAATAATAATAGTAGTAGTAATAATAATAAATAAAAAAAATAATAATAAAAATTAAGAGTATACCCTTTTATAGAGCTTTTTGTAAAAAGAACGCCCCAACCGAGACTTTAACCCGAGACCTCCCGTTCCCTCACCAACATGCTAAACCATCCCTCCATCCCTTGATTTTTTGAATTATACACCCTTCTAATTTACTTAAACCAATACGTGTTTTATCTTCTTCATCTCCTTCTAAGCTCAGTCGTTCCCAAACCAAATTAACACACATCAAATGAGTTACCATTTTAACTTAGGTTTTAAAATTAGAACAGAAACATTTTAGAATGTGTTAAAAGTAATTAGCAACCAAAAATAAAAAAAATAAAAAAAGACAGCCTCTGCTGCTGTTTGTCGTTTGAGAAAAGAAAAAAAATTGAGTTTGAAATTTAAAACGTTTTAGATAAAAATTCCTAAATAACATAAGTTCTAAATCGTTGTTAGAATCTCTCTTGATCATCAATTGATCCTATAACATCAAAACAATTATGAATTTCCTCATGAACACAAGGTTTGACTTTTTGTATAAATAGCCTTGACTCGAAAATTAAGATTCGATTTGAGGAATTGATTCGTAAGACTTTGCATAAAGATTGAGTAATAGATTACTAACACTTCTGCAATTCTATTTTTTGAAAATTGATTCGAATTTGAGTTAGGGATAAAAAGTTTTCGAGCAGATGTGTCGGTCTGTTTCTATAAAAAAAATTTGATTTTTAAAACATAAATTGCAGCAGAGAATTATATAGTATTATGGAGTGATTCATTTACCCATTTGAACTGATTAATTATATAAGAAAACTAATGTCAATTTTTCTTTCCAACCAGACAAGAAGGACAGGAACTTAATAAAAAAAATAAAACTGATTGCTACTCCTAACAGAATCAGATAAAGATAAAACTTTGAAACAGATTTCTTTTTGGATCCTTGTAATTATGGTCGACGCTAGTATAGAGAATAAAGAAAAAAATTAAAAAGTGATAAGGATGTGAAATTGATTCTTTTATTGGATTTAATACATATATAATTAATATTAAAAAGTAATAAATATATTAATAATAATACTACAAATATTATTGAAAAATAATAATTAAAATAAAAATACTAATAATAACAAATACAAAAAATAAAATGATAAAAATAATTGTATGCTAATATTATCAATAACAGTGATGACAACAATAATTTTAATAATAATAATGTTATAACAATTTAAATGTATAAACTTTCATAGTTGTATATCATATATAGTAATACTAATAATACTGATTTTAATATTAATATCAATAATCATGAAGTAATAATAATGTTAGTATAACAACTATAATTATTATTATATTTAAATTGAATATATATCAATATCACTTATTATTATTTATGTAATATAATATATATTAATTAATATCCAATATTTCATATTTCATATTTAATATTTTACATTTTATATATCTTATGATATACATATAATTAATAATTATGTATATTAATCCTATATATATGTATATATATTTATATATTTATATAATTCAAATACTTCATATTTAATCATGTTCTAAGTATCAAGTTTAAATTTTCTAAATCACATACTAGTTTATTAATATATTTAATTCATAATATATAATTATTTACATATATATCTATTTATATATATGCATTTCTATTATGATTAATGGTTCGTGAATCGTTGAGAGCAGTCGAAAGGTAATTGATTACATGAATATAATTCTCAAAAATTTTCAAGACTTAACGTTACAGACTTTGCTTATCGTGTCGGAACATTAATTTATTTAAAGCTTAAGTTTAAATTTGGTCGAAAATTCCCTGGTCGTCACAGGTGGGGTATATCACATTGGGGAGACCATAAATTACGCCGTGTTTTCTTTAAAGTGTTAAATGCAGGGAACCCAAATGCAATTTTTCGCTACGGGTTAAGAACCTATTTTGACTCAACATATCCTAACATAGGATTTCATGAATTAGAAAGAGCTTCTAACATGCAACATAAAGAAGCATGTTATGCTTACGGGTTAGTGATGTTCGCTTCTCACCAAAGTGAGAAAAAGAACATCGGATTACAACTATTAAATTAAACATTCCCACAAGTGATGAACTCAGTAGTTAGGGTAAGAAACAAGGTTTTTAGATTGCTACCAGGCTGTTGGGCATTACGAAACCCTCGTCCTTTTGACGACATTACAACATGCTGCCTAGCCAATGGTCATAACGGTTACTTTCCACAAGATCAAGGATGGAAAGTCGTTTTAGTAAAACCAGAATGCATGACCTGTTTCTGGACTTATGAATTACGTGTCTTTATTACTTTTGCTGAACAACTTGCGTATTAATTAGAATTACCTTTATAGCTACCATGTAGGAAGTTATTATGTGCTATATTTCATCTTATATGTATAATAGTGGTATTGTATGTTTGTAAAATATTGTATAAAAGTTTGAATGCGAAATATTATTGTAATAATTTTTTCATATAGAATCGTAGTAGTTAAATTGTATAATAGCTACTAAGTATGAACTTAACGGGTAGGTACTACCCGAATTAAAACTATAAAATGCTAATATGAAGAAAAAGCTTTTATAAATAAGTTCATATTATGCTACGAAATACTATTGACTACTCTTAAATTCTATATGATTAACTCAATTCTTTTAGGCTATTTTTGAGGCACCGGCGACTCGTCAGAATTTGAACATGAGCGAGGAAGACTTCCGTGTTTTCCTTGCAGCAAACATAGCCGCAGTACAGGCTGCGATGCAAAATAATAATAACTCTGGATCTAGCAGTGGAACTAATTCCACAAGAAATTGTGTAGGATGCTCCTACAAAGAATTCACTGCCTGCAAACCTTTGAAATTTGATGGAACCGAAGGACCAATTGGATTGAAACTTTGGACCGAGAAGGTTGAATCGGTGTTTGCCATAAGTAAGTGTACTGAAGAGGACAAAGTTAAGTACGCTACGCATACCTTCATAGGTACTGCGTTAACGTGGTGGAACACCTATCTTGAACAGGTAGGACAAAATGCTGCTTACGCACTACCGTGGTTGGCATTCAAGCAATTGATGAACGAGCAGTACCATCCTAGAAACGAAGTCAATAAGCTCAAGGTAGAACTTAGAGAGTTACGAACACAAAGATTCGACATTACCACATATGAATGACGATTCACAGAGTTGTGCCTATTGTGTCCGGGAGCGTTCGAAGATGAAGAAGAGAAGATCGACGCGTTTGTAAAAGGGTTACCAGTAAGAATTCAAGAAGATGTGAGTTCACACGAGCCCACTTCCATACAGAAGGCAAGTCGAATGGCTCATAAACTCATAAATTAGATTGAGGGGAGAATTAAAGAACATGCGGCCGAAGAAGCCAACACGAAACAACTCAAGAGGAAGTGGGAGGAAAGCGGTGACAAGAGTCACTAGTACAACAATAATAACAATTACAACCACAACCGCAACAACAATTGCAACAATAACCGCAATCCTAACAATAACTACAACAAACGTCCCAACAACAACAACAACTACAACAACCGTTTCAACAACAATAACAATCCTAACAACAACCTTAATAACAATAAACAATAGAAACAACCATGCTTCAGGTGTGCAGAGTACCATCCAAATGTGTTTTGCATAACAATTTGCACCAAGTGTAAGAGAAGTGGTCATGGTGCGGAAAAATGTGAGATTTACTGTAACGACCCGCATTTTTTCGATCATACTATACTTATAAGATTAATATTTACATAAATTAAACCTTGACAACATGATAAGCAATCCAAATTGTCGAGACTTATATTTCCGAAAAGAGTTTTACACAACGTTTGACCGTCTAGTTTGACCGATGATATCACGAACTATACAATATATGATAATTATACGTTTGTGTATATATATGTATATATACATATTTAACATGATTAATGAATGTTTTAATATCTCATTTTGTATTAATAACAACAAGTTATATGTGTATTTTGAAACTACTAACTTAAGTTTTCAAAACGATAACAATACGTAACGTTATTTGACTTAAATACTTAAGACTATAATGTTTATACATATATTGTATAAGTAATGTATTTAATCACTTTTAAGAACTTAAATACATAAAATCATATAAGTGTATTCACAAAAGATAGCTATATTTGAATCCTCATTCCATTTTTCACAAAATTTCTATACGTATATTTAGAGTATTTGTACTCGTATCATACCTAGCTTCTATACGTATTTACTAATAGTAAATACACATCAAAATCACCACCTAACCAGCCATGTTCATGCCCTTAGGGCTAGGTAATTGTATTTGGAAACAATTAGGACTAGATACATAAAATGATTACTTGAAAATTTTGTCCATATACTCCTTATGCCACTTTTTTTTTGTAGTATTTATACATGATCATTTTGGTTCATTTTTACTTCAACTCTTTAGCCAAAACACACACAAACTTTGAAGCCTTAAACACCTTCAACAATCCAGCAAAGTTCCATGAAGATCTAGCTTCAAAAACCATACTAAAACACCATAAGAAAACCATACAAAAACACTTCAATAAAACCTTCCAAGAACACCAACTTACTTCCAATCTTTCATCCACTTCCATCACCCTTTTGATTCTAGCTTCTTACTCCTCTTTTACAGCAAACTTATCCAAGGAACTTGAGGTAGAATCTATGTTCATAACCTTATTCGATTCATATATATATAGCTATCTTATTTTGTGGTACAAAAGTTTAACAACAAGAACATAGTTTGAATGTTTTCAAACTTGTTTGCAAACTAAATAGATCCTTCTAACTTAACTTTTAAAATACTTCAAGACCTGTAATATAACTTATGTATATGCTAATTTAACAAGGTAAAACTTGGTTTTTCAAAGTATAAGTATTTTTAGAAAAATGGTCATTAAATGATTTTGTTGTAACAAAAATGTTTAACTTCATATGTTTCACTAATGTTTCACTTATGCCGTATGATTTTGAATACAAACCAAGGTATTTACAGTTCATAGTCTTAAAGAAGAACTCGATCCAAGAAGATGGCAATTTGAATCAACGAAAACGGATTTGTAACGAAGAAACTATGACCGAAACAAAATTGGTTATCCTAGATCATTTCAACTACGGGATCA
Organism: Rutidosis leptorrhynchoides; assembly: GCF_046630445.1. Classification (NCBI taxonomy): domain Eukaryota; kingdom Viridiplantae; phylum Streptophyta; class Magnoliopsida; order Asterales; family Asteraceae; genus Rutidosis; species Rutidosis leptorrhynchoides. Next base: position 495,416,714 of record NC_092334.1, on the reverse strand, counting down.
ATTGGAAAAAAATGATATAAATCACATATTTCTAAGATAACATGATATTTTATATATATGTACTTATAATTCAATTTTATATGGTTCAGGATCACCCGTAAACAACACGAGAAGATTAATCATAAGATCCCATGATTGTACGCAACACGTCATTTGACAACACCGGTACTTTATGTACGCAACACGTCATTTGACAACACCGGTACCATGGGTCAAGATTAATCTCGACCAATACATATACGATGGGGTTTTATTTATTTCGTTGGGGGTTTTGTTTATTGCGGGTATATTAAACATCTAAAAATGAACCATTAAAAATTGAATTACTAACATCGGAATGCTAACTACGGACTAAGGAAATATTCAAAATATTAAAAGTATAACAAGTATATATATATATAACGTTTGTTTTAAAATGAAAACATATTGATATATTATATATGGATAGGTTCGTGATATCAACCGGAAGACCGAGTCAAAATATATATATATCATCAAGACAAGAGTGAGTATATAGTCCCACTTTTAAACTCTAAATATTTCGGGATGAGAATACATGTATTTTATGTTTTACGTTATGGACACAAGTAACTGAAAAATATATTCTACGTTGAGTTGTACCACTGGCATACTTCCCTGTAGCTTGGTAACTAATATTTACAGCGGTATTGTAAACGCGAATCCTGTTGATAGATCTATCGGGCCTGACAACCCCAACCGGACTGGACGACCAGTATTCAACGGTTGCACAGTACTTCGTTTTGTGACTACACTTGGTACGGTGTAGTAAGATGTTAAGTATGGTTACCAAGTGCTCAACCACTTAGAATATTTTTATTGAAATGTTTATATACGAAATCTTGTGGTCTATATATATATATTGCTGCGCACTAAACCTATATCTCACCAACTTTATGTTGACGTTTTTAAACATGTTTATTCTCAGGTGATAATTAAAGCTTCCGCTGCATTATGTTGAATCTAAGCAGGATCATGCGTACTCATATTTGTGTCAAAAATAAAACTGCATATCCGAGGACGTGTGTTGTAAAATATGCTAGAAATCGTGTTGTTATCATTATGTGTAAAGTTTGTAAGTCGAAGATTATCGCTAAACGATAATCATCTTTTTATTGTCTAAAGCTTGTAACAAAAATAATGGTTTGGTTTGTAATGTATAATATATGCAGTTTTCCTTTTTAAAAATGTCGCATATAGAGGTCAATACCTCGCAATGAAATCATACGTTATCTAACACGTTCTTATGGTTAAGGACGGGTTATGACATGTGGTATCAGAGCGTTGGTCTTAGCGAACCAGGTCTGCATTAGTGTGTCTAACCGAGAAGCCGTTAGGATACATTAGTAAGTCTGGACTTTGACCGGGTCTGATTTAAAAAAAAAAAAAAAAAAACCATTGCTTATCACTGTTGGTTAAAATTTATATGTAAATATTATATAAGTACTAATGGGTTAGTTGTTGTGTGATAGATGTCGAGCTCAAAAATTGTTATCACAATCAACGACTCCGAATCAGAATCTTCAGATGGCGTTCCAGTCATTAACCTGTCCGATGACGAAAATGATATCCTTGGGGAAGACTCACAAATTCCGGATGAACCAACTATAGAGAACTCGGAAAGTGAACCCGAGGAGGAAAGTGAACCCGAGGAGGAAAGTGAACCCGAGGAGGAAAGTGAACCCGAGGAGGAAAGTGAACCCGAGGAAGAAATACAGGAAATTACAAAAGACGAGTTCGAACTAGGAAAGAAACGAAAGGCTAATGAATTAGAAAATCCAAATCCCGAGTTTAATGAGAATGATGTGGCACCAATTCCACTCAACACTACCACCCCTATCCCCGCTATTCCTATTCGTTCTGTCCCGGCATCCAGTTCTTCAGTCCCACAGCCAAAATATAGGCAGACAGTTAGGATAAGCGTTAAGCAAATCTTTGTGTCTAAACGTCCTAGAAAATAGATCAAACGATGCGCTGCTGTGTCAAACCATGGAACCGAATAATGTTTTGTATAATATTAATAGTGTGGTTTGCTTAATGTTCGATGTAAGATAAGCATATGTAAAATATTGAAGTATGAAATGCAATAATTTTCCATGGTTAAGTATTATTTAGATTGTAGTAATTGATTCTGTACTAAGCTATTAAGTATGAACATTAACGGGTAGGTACTACCCAAGATATAATTATAAAACGCTAATAAGAAGAAAAGGCTTTTATAATAATACCTAGTTCATATTATTAATAAGCTATAATGTACTATAAATACACACTACATCTATAATAATCCATGTGAATAATTATTTTCTTTCATTAGGAAATGGCGCGATTGAATCGAATGACGGAACAAGAACTCGAGGAACTCATCAACCAGCGAGTGAACGACAGAATGTTATGGGTCGAAGCTGCAAGAGCTGCTGCAGTTAATCCAAATCCTCGTGTAGGATGCTCCTACAAGACGTTCCAAGCTTGCAAGCCATCCTCATTCAGTGGAACGGAAGGACCTATCGGTTTAACCCGATGGATAGAAAAGATGGAGAAGGTGTTCAAAATCAGCGGTTGTGATGAAAAAGACATGACCAAGTTTGCATCGTGCACTTTACAAGATAGTGCACTCACATGGTGGAAGAATTATGTGAAGGCAGTAGGAGGAGATGTAGCTTATGATACTCCATGGGAAGAATTCAAAGCAATGATAATCACCGAGTATTGTCCAAGGAATGAGGTTATTAAGTTAGAAGATGAGTTACGAAGTTTGAAGGTGGTTGGTACTGAAATCACCAACTACAACCAGCGATTCATGGAATTAGTTTTACTATGTCCTGAATTGGTTCCAACCGAAGAACGGAAGATTGAAATGTACAAAGGTGGTTTGCCCAAAAAGGTCAAGGCAAACGTTACAGCATCGAAACCTAAGACAATTCATGAAGCTATAACCATGGCGAACGAGCTAATGGATCAGGTCATTTTGGACAAGAAAGCATTCAATACTGAGGTGAAGGTATTGGGAAACAAGAAAAAATGGAATGGAAGTTATGATCGAGGTAACCAACAACAACCTTATAAGAATCAAGAAACCACAAAAGGTGCGAGTAGTGGTTCAGGTTTTGGTTATAAAGGACAAAGTCCTTTATGCAACCGTTGCCACAAACATCACTTTGGTTACTGTAGTGTGTTATGCACCAAGTGTAATCGACAAGGTCATCTTGCGGAAGATTGTAAGGCTCTCGTTACAAATAGCAACAAGACTCCTGCCACCAACGCAAATAGAACTGCTTTGGCTACCATTACTTGTTTTGGTTGTGGAAAACAAGGTCACTATAAGAGTCAGTGCCCGAATCAGAATGGCGGACCTGCACGTGGAAGAGCGTTTGTTATTAATGCTAGAGAGGCACGAGAAGACCCGGAACTTGTTACGGGTACGTTTACCATTAATAACTTATCAGCATCTATTTTATTTGATACTGGCGCCGATAGAAGTTACGTGTGTATAAATTTTTACACTAAATTAAATTGTTCATCATTACCTCTAGATGCTAAGTACATGATTGAGTTAGCTAATGGTAAACTAATTAAAGCCGATAAAATTTGTCGTGATTGTAAGATAAATTTAGCCGGTTATTATAGAAGGTTTATTCAAGATTTTTCCCGAATAGCTAAGCCGTTGACAGCATTAACGCAAAAAGGGAAGAAATACGAATGGACCTCGGAGCAGGAGAACGCATTTCAATTATTGAAGAAGAAGTTAACTACGGCGCCTATTTTATCGTTACCTGAAGGGAACGATGATTTTGAAATATATTGTGACGCTTCGCGACAAGGTTTTGGTTGTGTTCTTATGCAACGAAAGAAAGTAATTGCATTTGCATCCCGACAATTGAAGATTCACGAGCGGAATTATACGACGCATGATCTAGAACTGGGAGCAGTCGTGTTTGCATTGAAGATGTGGAGACATTACTTGTATGGGGTTAAATTCACTGTGTTTATTGATCATAAAATCCTTCAACATATTTTCGATCAAAAACAGCTGAACATGAGGCAACGTAGGTGGGTTGAGTTAATAAATGACTATGATTGTGAAATTCGTTATCATCCCGGAAAGGCGAACGTGGTGGCCGATGCTTTAAGCAGAAAGGAACGAGAACCAATTCGAGTTCGAGCAATGAATATAAAAATTCGCATGAATCTCAACTCACAAATCAAAGAAGTTCAACGAGAAGCACTTACTAAAGAAAATATAGGAAATGAAATAATGAAGAAGTATGCGAAGCAACTCGTTATGCGGGAAGATGGAATTCGATATTTTGCAAATCGTATTTGGGTACCGAAGTTGGGTGGATTAAGGAAGTTGATATTGAACGAGGCACATAAGACAAGATATTCGATACATCCTGGAGTTGGAAAGATGTACCAAGATCTTAAGACGCATTATTGGTGGCCTAATTTAAAAACAGACGTTGCAACATATGTTGGGGAGTGTTTAACTTGTTCCAAGGTTAAAGCAGAACACCAGAAGCCGTCAGGGTTACTTCAACAACCAGAAATTCCAGAATGGAAATGGGATGGTATTACCATGGATTTCATCACGAAGTTACCAAAGACTGCCTGGGGATACGACACCATTTGGGTAATTGTTGATCGTCTTACCAAATCTGCACATTTCTTGCCTATAAAGGAAACAGATAGAATGGAGAAATTATTACGATTGTATATAAAGGAAGTTGTTTCAAGGCATGGAATACCTATTTCCATTATATCCGATCGTGATAGTAGATTTACCTCAAAATTCTGGCAATCACTACAGGAGGCACTAGGAACTCGGTTGGATATGAGTACCGCATATCATCCACAAACCGATGGACAGAGTGAGAGAACGATTCAGACTCTCGAAGACATGCTCAGGGCATGTGTGATCGATTTTGGAAACGGATGGGATAAATATCTACCGTTAGCAGAATTCTCGTATAATAATAGTTATCATGCGAGCATTGGAGCTGCGCCATTCGAAGCATTGTACGGAAGGAAGTGTAGATCTCCTATCTGTTGGAATGAAGTAGGAGATCGACATTTAACTGGTCCCGAGATCATACATGAAACAACTGAGAAGATAGTGCAAATCAAGGAGAGATTGAAAACAGCCCGTAGTCGCCAAAAGAGCTACGCCGATGTTCGAAGGAAACCATTAGAGTTTCAGGTCGGGGACATGGTTATGCTAAAGGTGTCACCTTGGAAAGGTGTAATACGTTTCGGCAAAAGGGGTAAATTGAACCCAAGATACGTAGGCCCGTTTAAGATCATCGAACGCATTGGACCGGTAGCTTATCGACTCGAGTTACCACAACAACTCGCCGGAGTACATAATACCTTTCACGTCTCAAACCTTAAGAAGTGTCTTGCAAAGGAAGACCTCACCATTCCTCTTGAAGAAATTCATGTCGACGAGAAACTACAATTCGTCGAAGAACCAATCGAAATCATGGACCGTGAAGTTAAACAGCTCAAACAGAGTAATATACCGATTGTTAAGGTTCGTTGGAATGCTAGAAGAGGTCCCGAGTTTACTTGGGAACGAGAGGATCAGATGAAGCAAAAGTATCCACACTTGTTTCTCGATGACGCAAAATAGGTACAATTTTAAAATTTCGGGACGAAATTTATTTAACGGGGAGGTAATGTAACGACCCGCATTTTTTCGATCATACTATACTTATAAGATTAATATTTACATAAATTAAACCTTGACAACATGATAAGCAATCCAAATTGTCGAGACTTATATTTCCGAAAAGAGTTTTACACAACGTTTGACCGTCTAGTTTGACCGATGATATCACGAACTATACAATATATGATAATTATACGTTTGTGTATATATATGTATATATACATATTTAACATGATTAATGAATGTTTTAATATCTCATTTTGTATTAATAACAACAAGTTATATGTGTATTTTGAAACTACTAACTTAAGTTTTCAAAACGATAACAATACGTAACGTTATTTGACTTAAATACTTAAGACTATAATGTTTATACATATATTGTATAAGTAATGTATTTAATCACTTTTAAGAACTTAAATACATAAAATCATATAAGTGTATTCACAAAAGATAGCTATATTTGAATCCTCATTCCATTTTTCACAAAATTTCTATACGTATATTTAGAGTATTTGTACTCGTATCATACCTAGCTTCTATACGTATTTACTAATAGTAAATACACATCAAAATCACCACCTAACCAGCCATGTTCATGCCCTTAGGGCTAGGTAATTGTATTTGGAAACAATTAGGACTAGATACATAAAATGATTACTTGAAAATTTTGTCCATATACTCCTTATGCCACTTTTTTTTTGTAGTATTTATACATGATCATTTTGGTTCATTTTTACTTCAACTCTTTAGCCAAAACACACACAAACTTTGAAGCCTTAAACACCTTCAACAATCCAGCAAAGTTCCATGAAGATCTAGCTTCAAAAACCATACTAAAACACCATAAGAAAACCATACAAAAACACTTCAATAAAACCTTCCAAGAACACCAACTTACTTCCAATCTTTCATCCACTTCCATCACCCTTTTGATTCTAGCTTCTTACTCCTCTTTTACAGCAAACTTATCCAAGGAACTTGAGGTAGAATCTATGTTCATAACCTTATTCGATTCATATATATATAGCTATCTTATTTTGTGGTACAAAAGTTTAACAACAAGAACATAGTTTGAATGTTTTCAAACTTGTTTGCAAACTAAATAGATCCTTCTAACTTAACTTTTAAAATACTTCAAGACCTGTAATATAACTTATGTATATGCTAATTTAACAAGGTAAAACTTGGTTTTTCAAAGTATAAGTATTTTTAGAAAAATGGTCATTAAATGATTTTGTTGTAACAAAAATGTTTAACTTCATATGTTTCACTAATGTTTCACTTATGCCGTATGATTTTGAATACAAACCAAGGTATTTACAGTTCATAGTCTTAAAGAAGAACTCGATCCAAGAAGATGGCAATTTGAATCAACGAAAACGGATTTGTAACGAAGAAACTATGACCGAAACAAAATTGGTTATCCTAGATCATTTCAACTACGGGATCAATTGGAAAAAAATGATATAAATCACATATTTCTAAGATAACATGATATTTTATATATATGTACTTATAATTCAATTTTATATGGTTCAGGATCACCCGTAAACAACACGAGAAGATTAATCATAAGATCCCATGATTGTACGCAACACGTCATTTGACAACACCGGTACTTTATGTACGCAACACGTCATTTGACAACATCGGTACCATGGGTCAAGATTAATCTCGACCAATACATATACGATGGGGTTTTATTTATTTCGTTGGGGGTTTTGTTTATTGCGGGTATATTAAACATCTAAAAATGAACCATTAAAAATTGAATTACTAACATCGGAATGCTAACTACGGACTAAGGAAATATTCAAAATATTAAAAGTATAACAAGTATATATATATATAACGTTTGTTTTAAAATGAAAACATATTGATATATTATATATGGATAGGTTCGTGATATCAACCGGAAGACCGAGTCAAAATATATATATCATCAAGACAAGAGTGAGTATATAGTCCCACTTTTAAACTCTAAATATTTCGGGATGAGAATACATGTATTTTATGTTTTACGTTATGGACACAAGTAACTGAAAAATATATTCTACGTTGAGTTGTACCACTGGCATACTTCCCTGTAGCTTGGTAACTAATATTTACAGCGGTATTGTAAACGCGAATCCTGTTGATAGATCTATCGGGCCTGACAACCCCAACCGGACTGGACGACCAGTATTCAACGGTTGCACAGTACTTCGTTTTGTGACTACACTTGGTACGGTGTAGTAAGATTTTATATTAAAGGGAATATGCGACGTGAAAATGTTAAGTATGGTTACCAAGTGCTCAACCACTTAGAATATTTTTATTGAAATGTTTATATACGAAATCTTGTGGTCTATATATATATATTGCTGCGCACTAAACCTATATCTCACCAACTTTATGTTGACGTTTTTAAACATGTTTATTCTCAGGTGATAATTAAAGCTTCCGCTGCATTATGTTGAATCTAAGCAGGATCATGCGTACTCATATTTGTGTCAAAAATAAAACTGCATATCCGAGGACGTGTGTTGTAAAATATGCTAGAAATCGTGTTGTTATCATTATGTGTAAAGTTTGTAAGTCGAAGATTATCGCTAAACGATAATCATCTTTTTATTGTCTAAAGCTTGTAACAAAAATAATGGTTTGGTTTGTAATGTATAATATATGCAGTTTTCCTTTTTAAAAATGTCGCATATAGAGGTCAATACCTCGCAATGAAATCATACGTTATCTAACACGTTCTTATGGTTAAGGACGGGTTATGACATTTACAGACCAAAGAACACCAAAAATAAAGAAACAAATAAGGTCGGAACAAATAATGTCGACGTAGTTTGTTATAAATGTGGAAAACCGGGCCACATTATTAGAAATTGCCCAAACCAAGGGAATACTAATGGGCAAGGCCGCGGAAGAGTTTTCAATATTAATGCGGCAGAAGCGCAGGAAGACCCGGAGCTTGTTACGGGTACGTTTCTTATTGACAATACATCTGCTTATGTTTTATTTGATTCGGGTGCGGATAGAAGCTATATGAGTAGAGATTTTTGTGCTAAATTAAGTTGCCCATTGACGCCTTTGGATAGTAAATTTTTACTCGAATTAGCAAACGGTGAATTAATTTCAGCAGATAATATATGCCGGGATAGAGAAATTAAACTGGAGGATGAAACGTTTAAAATTGATTTAATACCAGTTGAGTTAGGAAGTTTTGATGTAATAATTGGCATGGACAGGTTGAAAAAGGTGAGAGCAGAGGTCGTTTGTTACAAAAATGCGATTCGCATTATACGTGAAAAGGGAAAACCTTTAATGGTGTACGGAGAAAAGAACATTGCGAAATTAAATCTTATTAGTAGTTTGAAGGCGCAAAAACTAATAAGAAATGGTTGTTAAGTCATTCTAGCACACATCAAGGAAGTTAAACCTGAAGAAAAGAACATCAGTGATGTTCCCGTCGCAAAAGAATTTTCTGATGTATTTCTGAAAGAATTACTGGGATTACCCCCACACCAATTCGTTGAATTTTAAATAGATCTTGTACCAGGAGCTGCACCAATAGCTCGTGCTCCATACAGACTCTCACCTAGTGAAATGAAAGAATTACAAAGTCAGTTACAAGAACTTTTAGAGCGTGGTTTCATTCGACTAAGTACATCACCATGGGGAGCTCCTGTTTTGTTTGTCAAGAAGAAGGATGATAAATTTGGGTTATGTATCGACTACCGAGAGTTGAACAAACTTACCATCAAGAACCGCTACCCACTACCGAGAATCGACGACTTATTTGATCAACTACAAGGCTCATCAGTTTATTCGAAGATTGATTTACGTTCTGGGTATCATCAAATGCGGGTAAAGGAGGATGATATTCCAAAGACTGCTTTTAGGACGTGTAACGGTCATTACGAGTTTATGGTTATGCCGTTTGGGTTGACCAACGCACCAGCTGTGTTCATGGACCTCATGAACTGAGTGTGTGGACCATACCTTGACAAGTTTATCATTGTTTTCATCGATGACATACTTATTTACTCAAAGAATGACCTAGAGCATGAAGAACATTTGAGAAAAGTGCTAGAGTTGTTAAGGAAGGAAAAACTGTACGCTAAGTTTTCAAAGTGTGCATTTTGGTTGGAAGAAGTTCAATTTCTCGGTCACATAGTGAACAAAGAAGGTATTCAAGTGGATCCAGCAACGATTGAAACCGTTGAAAAGTGGGAAATCCCGAAAACTCCGAAGCATATACGCCAATTTTTAGGACTGGCTGGTTATTATAGAAGGTTCATCCAAGACTTTTCCATAATAGCAAAACCCTTGACTGCATTTACGCATAAAGGGAAGAAATTTGAATGGAAAGATGAACAAGAAAAAGCGTTTCAATTGTAAAAGAAAACGTTAACTACGGCACCTATATTGTCATTACCTGAAGGGAATGAAGATTTTGTGATATATTGTGACGCCTCAAAGCAAGGTCTCGGTTGTGTATTAATGCAACGAACGAAAGTAACTGCTTATGCGTCTAGACAATTGAAGATTCATGAGCAGAATTATACGACGCATGATTTGGAATTAGGCGCGGTTGTTTTTGCATTAAAGACTTGGAGGTACTACTTATATGGGGTCAAAAGTATTATATATACCGACCACAAAAGTCTTCAACACATATTTAATCAGAAACAACTGAACATGAGGCAGCGCAGGTGGATTGAATTGTTGGATGATTACGACTTTGAGATTCGTTACTACCCAGGGAAGGCAAATGTGGTAGCCGATGCCTTGAGCAGAAAGGACAGAGAACCCATTCGAGTAAAAGCTATGAATATAATGATTCACAATAACCTTACTACTCAAATAAAGGAGGCGCAACAAGGAGTTTTAAAAGAAGGAAATTTAAAGGATGAAATACCCAAAGGATCGGAGAAGCATCTTAATATTCGGGAAGACGGAACCCGGTATAGGGTTGAAAGAATTTGGGTACCAAAATTTGGAGATATGAGAGAAATGGTACTTAGAGAAGCTCATAAAACCAGATACTCAATACATCCTGGAATGGGGAAGATGTACAAGGATCTCAAGAAACATTTTTGGTGGCCGGGTATGAAAGCCGATGTTGCAAAATATGTAGGAGAATGTTTGAAGTGTTCTAAGGTCAAAGCTGAGCATCATAAACCATCAGGTCTACTTCAATAACCTGAAATTCCGAAATGGAAATGGGAAAACATTACCATGGATTTCATCACTAAATTACCAAGGACTGCAAGTGGTTTTGATACTATTTGGGTAATAGTTGATCGTCTCACCAAATCAGTACACTTCCTGCCAATAAGAGAAGATGACAAGATGGAGAAATTCGCATGACTGTATTTGAAGGAAGTCGTCTTCAGACATGGAATACCAATCTCTATTATCTCTGATAGGGATGGAAGATTTATTTCAAGATTCTGGCAGACATTACAACAAGCATTAGGAACTCGTCTATACATGAGTACTACCTATCATCCACACACTGATGGGCAGAGCGAAAGGATGATACAAACACTTGAAGACATGCTACGAGCATGTGTTATTGATTTCGAAAACAGTTGGGATCGACATCTACCGTTAGCTGAATTTTCCTACAACAACAGCTACCATTCAAGCATTGAGATGGCACCGTTTGAAGCACTTTATGGTAGAAAGTGTAGGTCTCCGATTTATTGGAGTGAAGTGGGGGATAGACAGATTACGGGTCCAGAGATAATACAAGAAACTACCGAGAAGATCATCCAAATTCAACAACGGTTGAAAACCTCCCAAAGTCGACAAAAGAGCTACACTGACATTAAAAGAAGAGATATGGAAATTGAAATTGGAGAGATGGTCATGCTTAAAGTTGCACCTTGGAAAGGCGTTGTTCGATTTGGTAAAAGAGGGAAATTAAATCCAAGGTATATTGGACCATTCAAGATTATTGATCGTGTCGGACCAGTAGCTTACCGACTTGAGTTACCTCAACAACTCGCAGCTGTACATAACACTTTCCACGTCTCGAATTTGAAGAAATGTTTTGCTAAAGAAGATCTCACTATTCCGTTAGACGAAATCCAAATCAACAAAAAACTTCAATTCATCGAAGAACCCGTCGAAATAATGGACCGTGAGGTTAAAAGACATAAACAAAACAAGATACCAATTGTTAAGGTTTGATGGAATGCTCTTGAGGACCCGAGTTCACCTGGGAATGAGAAGATCAGATGAAGAAGAAATACCCGCACTTATTTCCAGAAGATACATCAACACCTCCAACTGCATAAAATTTCTGGACGAAATTTATTTAACGGGTAGGAACTGTAGTGACCTGAACTTTTAGTTTATATATATTAAATGAAATTGTTATTTACATGATTAAGTTTTTCCAACATGTTAAGCAATCAAACTTGTTAAGACTTGATTAATTGAAATAGGTTTCATATAGACAATTGACCACCCAAGTTGACCGGTGATTCACGAACGTTAAAACTTGTAAAAACTATATGATGTCATATATATGGATATATATATATAGTTAACATGGTATTATGATAAGTAAACATATCATTAAGTATATTAACAATGAACTACATATGTAAAAACAAGACTACTAACTTAAGGATTTCGAAACGAGGCATATATGTAACGATTATCGTTGTAATGACATTTAATTGTATATATATCATATTAAGATATATTAATACATAATAATATCATGATAATGTAATAATTTAACATCTCTTTAGATATAATAAATAATGGGTTAACAACATTTAACAAGATCGTTAACCTAAAGGTTTCAAAACAACACTTACATGTAACGACTAACGATGACTTAACGACTCAGTTAAAATGTATATACATGTAGTGTTTTAATATGTATTCATACACTTTTGAAAGACTTCAAGACACTTATCAAAGTACTTCTACTTAAGAAAAATTCTTACAATTACATCCTCATTCATTTTCATCAACAATTCTACTCGTATGCACTCGTATTCGTACTCATACAATACCCAACTTCTAAATGTATTTACTATTGGTATATACACTCCAATTATTAGCTCTAACATCCCTTGTGAGTCACCTAACACATGTGGGAACCGTCATTTGGCAACTAGCATGAAATATCTCATAAAATTACAAAAATATTAGTAATCATTCACATCCTTTATATCTAATCCATATACCAATGACCAAAAACACCTACAAACACTTTCATTATTCAATTTTATTCATCTAATTAATCTCTCTCAAGTTCTATCTTCAAGTTCTAAGTGTTCTTCATAAATTCTATAAGTTCTAGTTTCATAAAATCAAGAATACTTCCAAGTTTGCTAGCTTACTTCCAATCTTGTAAAGTGATCATCCAACCTCAAGAAATCTTTCTTATTTACAGTAAGATATCTTTCTAATGAAAGGTAATACTCATATTCAAACTTTGATTCAATTTCTATAACTATAACAATCTTATTTCGAGTGGAAATCTTACTTGAACTTGTTTTCGTGTCATGATTCTGCTTCAAGAACTTTCAAGCCACCCAAGGATCCTTTGAAGCTAGATCTATTTTTCTCATTTCCAGTAGGTTTACCTACTAAAATTAAGGTAGTAATTATGTTCATAACATCATTCGATTCATACATATAAAACTATCTTATTCGAAGATTTAAACTTGTAATCTCTAGAACATAGTTTAGTTAATTCTAAACTTATTCGAAAATAAAGTTAATCCTTCTAACTTGACTTTTAAAATCAACTAAACACATGTTCTATATCTATATGATATGCTAACTTAATGATTTAAAACCTGGAAATACGAAAAACACCGTAAAACCGGATATACGCCGTCGTAGTAACACCGCGGGCTGTTTTGGGTTAGTTAATTAAAAACTATGATAAACTTTGATTTAAAAGTTGTTCTTCTAGGAAAATGATTTTCTTATGAACATGAAAACTATATCCAAAAATCATGGTTAAACTCAAAGTGGAAGTATGTTTTCCAAAATGGTCATCTAGACGTCGTTCTTTGGACTGAAATGAATACCTTTACAAAAATGACTTGTAACCTGTATTTATGACTACAAACTTATACTTTTTCTGTTTATATTCAAAAACTTAAGTTCAATATGAAACCATAGCAACTTGAAACACTCAAAACGGATTTAAAACGAAGAAGTTATGGGTAAAACAAGATTGGATAATTTTTCTTGTTGTAGCTACGTGAAAATTGGTAACAAATCTATATTAATCATATCCTAGCTAACTCATATTGTATTATATATGTATTCTAATATATTATGTAATTTTGGGATACCATAGACATGAATACAATGTTTTGACATATCATATCGACCCATCTATATATATATTTCGGAACAACCATAGACACTCTATATGCAGTAATATAGGAGTTAGCTATACAGGGTTAAGGTTGATTCCAAAATATTATATATACTTTGAGTTGTGATCTAGCCTGAGGCTTGTATACACGAGATCGTGGATTGATTCAAGATAATATATATTGCTTTATTTTCTGTACATCTAACTGTGGATAACTAGTTGTAGGTTACTAACGAGGACAGCTGACTTAATAAACTTAAAACAGCAAAACGTATTAAAATTGTTGTAAATATATTTTGAACATACTTTGATATATATGTACATATTTGTTATAGGTTCTTGAATCGACTAGTGGCCAAGTCTTACTTCCCGACGAAGTAAAAATCTGTGAAAGTGAGTTATAGTCCCACTTTTAATATCTAATATTTTGGGATGAGAATACATGCAGTTTTATAAATGTTTTACAAAATAGACACAAGAAAATGAAACTACATTCTATGGCTGGATTATTAAACCGAATATGCTCCTTTTTAGTTTGGTAATCTAAGAATTAGGGAACAGACACCCTAATTGACACGAAACCTAAAGATAGATATATTGGGCCCAACGAACCCCATCCAAAGTACCGGATGCTTTAGTACTTCGAATTCATCATGTCCGAAGGGAGTCCCGAAATGATAGGGGATATTCTATATGCATCTTGTTAAGGTCGGTTACCAGGTGTTCACCATATGAATGATTTTTATCTCTATGTATGGGATGTATATTGAAATATGAAATCTTGTGGTCTATTATTATGATTTGATAAATATAGGTTAAACCTATAACTCACCAACATTTTTGTTGACGTTTAAAGCATGTTTATTCTCAGGTGATTATTAAGAGCTTCCGCTGTTGCATGCTATTATATGGACAAGATTTGGTGTCAGCATGCTTGTATAATATTGTTTAAAACTGCATTCGAGATTTATTTTGCTGTTAACATATTAATATTTGTAAACCAATATGTATTGGTAGTGTGTAACTGTGATATTTGTTAGATTATCATTTCTGGATAATCTAAGTGGTGTCTTGTTAACCTTGTCAATAAAATAAAGGTTATGGTTTATTTTAAAAACGAATGCAGTCTTTGAAAAACCTCTCATATAGAGGTCAAAACCTCGCAACGAAATCAATTAATATGGAACGTTTATAATCAATATGAACGGGACATTTCAAGATGCAATATTGGAAACTAACTCATCTTCTTGATCAGCATCTTCTGCTCAGCCAGCTACACAACAACAGCCAGTAGAAATAACAGACCTTGATGTTAATGATGTTAAGGGGGAGCATCTTGCTATTGTTCCCTATCTACCTCCAGCTGATACTAATCAGTCAACTAGGACTAATGACACAGCAAGGAGGGCTGTGATAGAAGACCCAGCCAGTAGTGTGCTACTGGGTGAAACAAGTGTTGAAGACCCAGCCAAGGCGGCTGAGCTGGGTGTTAAATAAGATGATGATACTGTTGATCCTGCTGACTTCACAGTCTGGGGTGGAGGAGATCACTTATTTGTTCAATCACCTATCTCTCCCCGAACTCTTGCTTATTTTAACAGAACACAGGATGAACGTATTAATCAGTTTTCAGTGAATTCTTCAGGCATATCAGAATCAATCATGTATCCTCCATCATCCCCAAAGCTACATGATAAACACACGACTTGGGAAGATTATTCAGTTGCCTGTGGTGAGCCAAATCTATTTAGAATGAATCCAGATGAAAGAGAGGCTTACAGGCTAGAGATCACTGTACCTGAATTGCTTGAGCAAAGACAAGCAGCTATTTCTGAAAGGATACGCCAAGTTCGATTGCTGCATCATCCTCTTGATCAGCCATTCTACATCACTACCTTAACTTATGGCATTGAAATTGGTGTGTATCTAAATAATAGTGGTCAAAGGCTACATACTGATGAAGAGAAAGCTCAATTTCATGAGGCTCGGCTACTGGGTATGGATCCAAGGCAGTATCGTGATGCCCTTAGAACTGAAGAGGGAAGGAAAATGATTGAAACAGCAAAGTCCCGGAATATTACTGCCGATGATTATCTTTTGGGCTTAGAAGTTGAAAGGCAAAGAAGGGAGGATACTGCTGCTGAATATGCTGAAAGGGTAAGGCTTCGGGAAGTAGAAGCTAAATTGGCTGCTGATAGAAAGCAAGAGGCTGAGTCCCTCAAGCTAGCCAAAGATATTGTTAAGGAACAAGATAAAGCTCTTGATGAACTAGAAGCTGCTGAGAAAGCACCTGCTACTGCTCCTATAGAAACTGAACGTACAATTAAGCTATCTGATCACTATTATAGGAGCAAGTATGGTGATGTACTGACCAGGAGATCAAATCCCAGCAAGATCATCAAAGTGCACAGAGGCACAAAAAGAGCTTTCAGTATCAGCAGGGAAGATAACATTCAAGAGAGGTGATGTGTGCAAGGTGTACTAGGAAATAATATTATTTTTACAACGAAAATACTATTAAATACGATACAATTTTACGCAAGATATTTATTTATTTATAGAATGGATATATCTAAACCATGCTACAACACTTATAGGCAGTGTACCTAATCGTACAATAGTGTAGTTTTTAGTAAGTCCGGTTCGTTCCACAGGGATCTTTTAAACAAGCTTAACGCTATATTTTTAACTTATAATTGTAAAAATATAAAAATATATATAAGTAGTATTATTATTATAAAAGGGGGTTTTTACCGTTTAATGACTGGTTTGTCGATTTTTAAAACTTAAGTCGCAGTTAAAACCTAATGTAAAATATTAAAAATAAATATAACTTAATTTAAAGCGTAAAGTAAATAACGATAATAAAATTGTGATAAATAAAAGTGCTATAAAATAAAATTGTGATAATTAAAAAGTACGATTATTAAAAGTGCAATTAAATACAATGACAATAAATAAAAGTGTAATAATTAGAAGTGCAATTAAATATGAAATAAAAGGAATTATGCTTATTTAAAACTTCCGTAATCATGATGTTTGACGTGTTGATTTTAGTTTATTCTCATGGGTTAATTGTCCTTTGTCATGGATTATTTAATATGTCCGTCTGGTTTTTGTCCATAACAGTCCATCAGTCATAAATATAAAGTGCGAGTGTCCTCGTCAAATTATCCTTATATCCGAAGTCAAATATTCCAACTAATTGGGGACTTAAACTGTAACAAGGTCTTAATACTTTGTTTAATAATTACACCAGGATATCGACTGCGTGTAACCCAAGGTTTTAATACTTTGTTAACAATTATGCCAAGTATCCTTGTACATAATTCACCCCTGTTTTAATAAGTCTATTAACTATTAATCCATTCCCGTGTTCGGTTAAATGAACGATTATTCGTACATATAAATAACCCGCCCATCGTGTCCGATCGAGTGTATATGGTTATTTATAGGTACGTCCAATTGTAAGTCTTTATATTAAATTAACAAACTATCATTTAATTAAACAAATATAAAGCCCATTAATAGCCCATGGTCTAATTTCCACAAGTGTCGCTCTTTTGTCCAAACCTCAATTATGGTTCAAAGCCCAATTACCCAATTTTAATATTTTAGCCCAACATCATGATTACTTCGTCTTAAATAAACATAAAAATAACTTAGCTACGAGACATTAAATCAAAAATAACATTAACCATAACTTACAGTGATTTAAAAATAGCGTAGCGTTACACGGACAGAATTTCGACTTACACCCTTACAACAATCGCTAACATACCCTTATTATTAGAATTTAAAATTAAAATTAAAATATAATATATATATATATATATATATATATATATATATATATATATATATATATATATATATATATATATATATATATATATATATATATATACGTATATGAATGAGAAGAGAAAAGGATTAGAAAAAGTGTGTAAAATTTGTGCAGAATTCGATGGCTTTTATAGGCCCACGTTGTACTGTAGAGTTCCGCGAGTTCGGTGGTTTCCTTCACAAAAGTACCGCAAGTGCGGATCTGTGGATTCCAGCTCACTCTTTGGATCCTAGCTTTGCCGACGTTTTTAAAATATAAATATAATATATATATAATTTTAAGAATTATTTATATATTATATTATATTTATGTGCATAGTTGACTTGTAATTTTTAGTCCGTTGCGTCGAGCGTTGAGAGTTGACTTTGGTCCCGGTTCCGGATTTTCAAACGTCCTTGCGTACAATTTAATATCTTGTATTTTGTGTTTCGCGTCTTGTACTCTTGTAATTTCGAGACGTTTCTCACCAATAATTTGAACCACTTTGATTGTACTTTGTACTTTTGAGCTTTTTGGTCGTTTGCGTCTTCAAATCGTCGAATCTGTCTTTTGTCTTCACCTTTTAATATTTAAACGAATATCACTTGTAAATAGGACAATTGCAACTAAAAGCTTGTCTTTCTTGAGAGATAACGCTATGAAATATATGTTCATTTTTAGCATTATCAAATATTCCCACACTTGAGCGTTGCTTGTCCTCAAGCAATATAGTCTTGAAATAAAAATACTAGAATCACTTCTTTATTCTTCACACTTTGTACATCAGTGATTTCTATACGGCTGTATGAACAATGATAGTAACGTTGTGGTTTACAGTCCCACATGACTATGAAAATTTAGATCCTTAAGTAATTTGGATCGTTATGAAAACATTTGATCTTTTTGAAAATTCAATCTAGCTTTTACCCTAGATAAGTTTTCCGGAATAACCCTTGACCGGTGTTTGCAAAATGTTTTTGTGGGCTTGGTGGGTTTCAGATTTGAAAATTTTAGCTCAAAACTTATGGTTTTGTGTCACCCACTTACTAACCTTGTATTGGGAAAGCAACACATCCAGTATACTTGCTCCGTATATTACCTTTCGGTAAACTACCGTCCGGTCGTAAAGGAAAGCGTTGAACAAGCAACTGTTAAGGCAATGTCCCCTGACATGCTTTTAATTATGGTCTATAATGCGTCGGATGCAATTACTATCCTTGGTATGAGCAATAGTAAAGCTCACCCTATAGTTTTTCAGTTTGGCACAAGGTCCTGTCTTCGACCATACTATGCAACCACCGTTCTTACGGTTGACACCCGATTTGGTTCAGGTGACCTAATAAATTCCAGGTGAATTCCTAGGATTTTACGTTCAATGGTAATGAACGCATTGAAAATGGGTTTTTAGAAAACAAATCAGTTTGTAATTTTGATCAAAATATTTTCTCGTTCAAGCTCGAGTTTAAATATCATCAAATTCCATGAGTTTTTAATTCTCAATCTTTAAGGTCAATCTCAAGGATTGAGTAATATCAGTCTTAAAAGCTGATTTTTGATCTTTTAAGGAGATTATCCTTTCTGGGGGTCTGATTCATTAGTCTTATCCAGCTAATTTGCACGGCATCCTCTCCATTTTACGAGACAGATCCTCTCATGGTTAGGATAAGTCTGACCACTTGGCAACCCTATTTGATGCTGAGGTCCGTGAATTTCCTGCTGATTTTAGAGATGACTTTTCTAGATTTTTCGTCAACCTACAGCTGGTCTGGACGACAACTTCTAGACCTAAATCAAGAAGCGCGTGTCTTTTTCGGAAGACTTTACTTCCTTTTAATGATGGAATTGATTCATCGTGTAGATCCATCTTTCTTCCAAATATATTACAATTTACCGGGTAAAACTGATTAGTTTAGTCCAAAGCAAAAGTATCTTCAATTATTTGTTACAGAAATATGTGACGTATGTTTTAAATAATTTGGTAAATTTTCCCACACTTGGCTTTTATTTTCCTTTCTTTGCCTTTTTATTGTCCTCTATTTCATTTTAAATGAATTCTAACATTTTAGGTTGTTTCTCAATTTATGTCCTTTCCGAGGTAACAATAATTTCTGTGTTAACACCTAGTTTTATCGTTCATAAATATGTATAAACATGATTTTGAGTTCATTTAATTGAAAATTTTGAAAATTTTTACTAGAATTGGGTAGTCAGTATATAAGACTAGGGTTGTTTTTTATTATCAGAGAGCACTAGATTCTAATACAACTACTGCGTTACTAGTATTTTTAATGGTAACCAAGTGTATAAGTCAAAAAATTTTAAAAATCCGAAAGAATTTAACCCCTTCCCACACTTAAGATCTTGCAATGCCCTCATTTGCAAGAAATCAGTAACAATTTAAATTATTGAGGATGATTAGCGTAGAAAAAAAATTAAATTTTACCAAAGTTTCCAAACATATTGGCGTTTGTTTGTTGAATGATAAATGGTGCACATCATTTGTTCATTCCGTCTTGTTGTTTCATCACATTTGTTTTTCGTTTTGTCGTCAAAAGTACTAGCTTTTGCTGAACTTAATGCCAGTCTTTGAAAATGCGCTGTTTTACCCTGTTTTGTATATGAGATAAACTACAAACATATATATACATATTTTTGAAGTTGGGTATATCACCCCACATTCACAAATTCTTAAAAATCTAATAAGAAAAGTTAGAAAATTATAAAAATTATTAAAGTATCAAAAGAAATATTAAAAGTATAAAATTACAAGTTACCAAATAAA
Source organism: Rutidosis leptorrhynchoides (assembly GCF_046630445.1). Taxonomy (NCBI): domain Eukaryota; kingdom Viridiplantae; phylum Streptophyta; class Magnoliopsida; order Asterales; family Asteraceae; genus Rutidosis; species Rutidosis leptorrhynchoides. The sequence goes on along the minus strand of NC_092334.1, from coordinate 495,396,064 downwards.
TAAAAATAAAAGTAAAAGAAAATCAAGGTTGATAAGGATGGTGCCAGTAGGGATCCCATTCATAGCTGTATGTACTGTAGAATGCTTGAGATGGGTCATATGTAGGGTACGGTGGTCGGGTCTGTATAGTCCAGGGAGGAAATACGGGCATTGGAGTCGCAATGTAAGTTGCATTTATGTGTGCACGATGACTCATGATTTGGTTTTGATGATACTGCCAATCTTGAAATGCTCGTTTTCTAGCCATTTCATACTCATGATGAGCCATAAAAAGTTGCATTTCTGTCATCTCATTCCCCCCTCCCGCGTTACCTTGCTGCTGATCTCTTTTGACCTGTGGATGCGAGCCATCATATGGTGCTACAGCGTTATGTTTTTTCTTTAAAACCTTAGTACCATGATATAATTTCAAACCAATTGTATCACGGGGTTTCGGTGCTGCAATTATTAATCCCCCCCGATTTCTATCGACACTGAGATACTCAACAATTAGGGTAACAAAGATACCACCTCCTATTATCCCATTAGGCCGTATACTCTTAACTATAGCTGATAAATAATGACCCACACAATAAGGTATACTCACAGCGCTCTGTGGGTCTCGAATACACATGAGATAAAATAAATCATTCTCATTTACTTTCTCTTTGTTCTTACCTCGCTGTGTAATTGAGTTTGCGAAGAACCTATGGATTACTCTTAGCTCAGCTCTATCAATATCAGTATAAGAGTTATTCCCCCCACGAAATCAGTTATGCCTAGTCATTCTACTCCATACACCATTCATATCAAAATTCTCATCAACCTTCCTACCCTCAACTATCAACCTTTGACAATCAGTAGATGCTATTTCCTCAGGCGTATATATACACAAAGCCTGATCCATGTCTAGTATAGACATATGACGCATCACACCTCCTAATAAAAATCTAATAAAACTACGATCGGTTAAGGTAGATACCCGATCATTTATTTCAATACTACACAATAACTCCACACACCATTCTCTATATACACGCCTACATATATTAAACAAATGTTCCCAATCAGTAAAAGTAGAATTACCATACCTTTGTGTAAGTAATTCTCTGATTGGACCGGCCAATCCAACTGTTTCTAATGGTTCCCAATCTATGACTCTAGGTACTTCACAACATTAGACTGAAGAGTATGAAAGTTCCTCTGGTATTTTGGATAATCTATCCAATGTCGATCAAACCTTAAATTAGGATGTAAATATGCCAATTCTATATTTGAATATGGAATGTATTGATGTGGTAGATCTTGTCTATATAGGTCGTTAATCTCCTGTTCTTCTGCATTCTCAGGAGGATCATTGTGAGCCTGAGATGCGGATGAAGATTCACCCATTTCAGTCTGTAAAACATATTAAACACAATTTTTGTGCATCCAAATATGCATTAGTGTTAGCAAAATCATAATTCAAAACAATTATAATGACATGTTTAATCTATTTTTAACTTTATACGCATTTTCATAATATTAACAATTCTACACTTTTACAAATGAACATATATGAGAATGTATACAATGTTCTTTAGCTTTTATCTCAAATAACATGTCAAAATAATCATAACTAGCAAATTAAACAAGTTCCAAATGGCATTCATATCAATTAAATTGAGTTCATGCATTTTTGACTCAAAAAGTCCACTTTAATTCTTGAAAATCATGTTTAGGATCAAAGTTTTGATCATTTAGCAACCTAAACATGTTACACTACTCAATTTAGTATAAACTAACAACAAAATTTGGCCATAACTCGTTTATATCAAAAAGCCCCAATTTTGCTCAAGAACACAAACCCTAGATTACTTAAAAATTGAAGTTTAAGGCTTCTAATCATGTTAAATAGCATCAGTCTTGGTTATACAAGCATAATATACAATCAATGTAAACACATTTACACTAGAAATCATCAAAATCAGATTAGGTATATTTTTGTTCAAGAACACTAATAATTCGAATTAAAGAGTGTTTAGGTGTAGAAATTACCGATTTCCTTGAAAAACTTCTTGGTAGCATCCTTCTCAACATGATTTTAGCAAAAAATTTGATGTTTATCGGTGAAAAATCGCGATTTTGGGAGTAGTTTGTAGGTGTTTTTCGCAGAAAAAAATGGGTGTGTTTGTGTTTGGGGAAACTGGTCTGTCGACCAGTTTATCTAACTGGGTTTTGCTACCTCTACGAGTGCGGATGTGGGTACCCACAAAGTACCGCGAGTGCTGGTTTTTTTTTTTTTAATAAAACCTTTATTAATAAAACAATTACTTGATTAATTTAAAATTTTGTTCTCCTTTTTAGGACGAGGTTGTTTCGGTACGTTGACCTTGTCCGTCCCTCAACAAAATTTTAAAATTTCGTCATTTTAAAGCGTTGTTTTAAAAGCAAAGATTTTTGGGTTTTTTTAATATTTTTGGCATACTTTAATTCAATAAGATTTAAAATAATGATAATAAAAGTTCTCGTCTCTCCCTTGGGTAGAGCAATTTCGGTTCAACGACCTAGTTTTCAACTCACGGTGAATTTTAAAAATCATATTTTTAACTTAAAGAAATAAAGTACATTTTTGTTTTTAAATTCACACCAAACTTAAATTTAAAATGCATAAAATTAAAAAATCATATTATGAAAATTATAAATTCACACAAAATTTTTATTATGTTTTTTGTTTTTATACATACAAACTTACATTAGAAATATAAAATTTTCAAATATTTACAAACTTAAATATATTGATTTTAAAAAGTTTACATTAATAATTTAATATAAATTTTAAAAACAAAGTAAAAATAAAATTAAAAATATTTTTGGTCTTTTATACTACTTTAATCAATCAAATATTATCAAAAATATACGCCCCTCTTTTCAGTAAAGTAATTTCGGCTATATTACCTAGTTTTACTCCTAACGAATTTTTGAAATATTTTGGGTTGATTGATTAAAGATATTTATACCTTAAGAATAAACGGTAAATTTCGCAGTGATGTAATAAATTTTTGTATGATATCAATAATTTTGGTCGCAAAACCTAATTTTATTGAATACCAATTTAATACTTTATAGCGAATGATTTAGCATTTATTATCAAAAGGTTAAAAATAAAAATAAAAATAAAAACTGAAAACTGTACAAACTTACCTGTGAAATAGAATTTTCAGTGACCTATTTTAGCCCACTCATAAGACAGTCGGACTAATTGGTTTTCCATAGCTACATAGGCGTAACCTCGAGCATTCAATGTTTTTTCTTCGAAACATATGAACGGTCCATCTCTGCATAAAGTAACAAACTCGGTATTGGAATATGTTTGATTATTTGAACATTTACCTTCGTGTGACCATTTTCCGTATTTGTGACATCTTTCAAGGTGTCGTGCTCTTCTTTTCGCTGCGGATTTTGATTTTCCTTTACCAAAATGTAACTTATTATTTTCGTTCCTGGATTCTTTTCTTACTCCGTCCAATTTACCTCTGATTAATGATACCAATTCACTTGGAAGGGTGTCATTATTACGTTTAGTGATCAAAGCGTGTAGCATTAGACCATGGTTTAGTTCACAGGAAGTCTTCATCTCGTAAAACCTAAAAAAAAATTAAAAATTCAGAATGGGGGGAGAAGACTAGTTCTTTAGGGTCTTCTAGGGAAAGACCATTCGGATTCCATTCTCGAGAACTACAAGAAAACAGAACATCTAACTCTAACAGAAATACATATTATCCTTTAAAGACTTGATTCTCCCACACTTAGTTAGTTGTGGTGTCGAAATTGTGATTAACTTCGTTGTCAACTTCCATTGGACTATCTTTGTAATGTTTAACTCTGTGACCATTAACCTTAAATTCAATCTCATTTAAATTTATTAATTCTACTGTTCCGTACGGGAAAACTCTTTTGACTATGAATGGTCCAGACCATCTTGATTTTAATTTTCTAGGAAATAACTTGAATCGTGAATTGAAAAGAAGAACTCTGTCTCTTTCTTTAAATTCTTTTGAACTTCTGATTCTTTTATCATGCCATTTCTTCGTTCTTTCTTTATAGATTAACGAATTTTCGTATGCTTCATGTCTCAATTCTTCTAATTCGTTTAATTGACTTAACCGTAGACGTCCGGATTCATGTAAATCAAGATTACATGTCTTCAAAGCCCAAAATGCTTTGTGTTCAATTTCTACTGGAAGATGACATGCTTTTCCTTAAACGAGTTTAAAAGGTGTGGTTCCAATTGGAGTTTTGTAGGCTGTTCTAAAAGCCCAGAGTGCATCCTCCAATTTCATGGACCATTCCTTCGGATTTGATCCTACGGTTTTCTCTAGAATATGTTTTAAAGCTCGGTTGGTATTTTCAACTTGTCCACTTGTTTGTGGATGATAAGCTGTTGAGATTTTATGAGTTACTCCATATCTTTTGAGAACTTTATCAAGTTGATTATTATAAAAATGAGTACCCCGATCACTTATTAAAGCTTTCGGTGTTCCGAACCTTGCAAAAAGACGTTTTAAGAAGTTGACTACAACTCGTGCATCGTTAGTCGGAAGAGCTTGTGCTTCCGCCCATTTAGATACATAATCAATGGCAACGAGAATGTATAGATTATTATGAGATTTTGGAAATGGACCCATAAAGTCCATACCCCAAATGTCAAATACTTCACATACTTGAATGACATTTTGTGGCATTTCATCACATTGACTTATTTTTCCGGCCCTTTGACAAGCATCACAGGATTTACAAAGAAGGTGTGCGTCTTTGAAAATTATAGGCCAATAGAATCCAGCATCATAAACTTTTCTTGCTATAAGTTGAGGCCCATAATGCCCTCCTGTTGGTCCTGTGTGACAATAGTTTAAGATTTTACTAGCTTCTTCTCCGAATATACATCGGCGTATTATTCCATCGGGACAACTTTTAAACAAATGTGGATCTTCCAAGAAATAGTGTTTTATATCACTAAAGAATTTCTTTCGTTTTTGGTACGACAATCCTTTTTCAAGGAATCCACATACTAAATAGTTTGCATAGTCTGCAAACCATGGAATTTCACTATAATCTATCTTCAATAGATATTCATCAGGAAAGTTTTCTTGTATGGCCGATTCATTCAGAACTTCTAATTCAGGATTTTCAAGACGAGAAAGATGATCAGCGGCGAGATTTTCTGCTCCCTTTTTATCTCGGATTTTAATATTGAACTCTTGTAAGAGTAAGATCCAACAGATTAATCTTGGTTTGGCATCTTGTTTCGAAAATAGGTATTTAAGAGCAGAATGGTCGGTATAGACCACCGTTTTAGCTAGAACGAGATATGAACGAAATTTGTCAAAAGCAAAGACAATAACAAGGAGTTCTTTTTCAGTAGTTGTGTAATTCGTTTGTGCTCATTGTAATGTCTTACTAGCATAATAAATAGGTTGAAATCGTTTTTCAATCCTTTGCCCTAAAACGGCTTCCATTGCAAAATCACTTGCATCGCACATTAGTTCAAACAGTAGATTCCAATTTGGTGTTATCATGATCGGCGCATCAGTGAGTTTTTCTTTAAGAATATTAAAAGATTTGATGCATTCATCTGAAAAGATGAATGGAGCATCCTTTTCTAGGAGTTTATTCATAGGAGTGGCAATTTTAGAAAAATCTTTTATGAAACGTCGGTAAAAACTGGCATGCCCTAGAAAACTCCTAACTCCTCTAACATTGGTGGGATGTGGAAGTTTAGCAATTACATCTACTTTAGTTCTATCCACTTTAATTCCTTCCTTTGAAATTTTATGTCCAAGAACGATGCCTTCTTTAACCATGAAATGACATTTCTCCCAATTAAGAACTAGATTTGATTGTTCGCATCTAATAAGCATTCGTTCAAGATTAACTAGACATGATTCAAAAGTATCACCGAAGACTGAAAAGTTATCCATGAAAACTTCCATGCATTCTTCTATCATGTCGTGAAAAATCGCCATCATGCACCTTTGAAAGGTTGCAGGGGCGTTGCAAAGTCCAAATGGAACGCGTTTGTAAGCAAAAGTACCATAAGGGCACGTGAACGTTGTTTTCTCTTGGTCCTCGGGTGCTATTGGAATTTAAAAATATCCGCAAAAACCATCATGAAAACAATAATAACTATTTCCAGCTAATCTTTCCAACATTTGATCAATGAAAGGTAAGGGAAAGTGATCTTTTCTGGTGGCGTCATTTAATTTTCTATAATCAATACATACACGCCATCCTGTTACAGTCCTAGTAGGAATAAGCTCATTTTTCTCATTTGTGATACCAGTCATGCCACCCTTCTTAGGTACGCATTGAACTGGGCTTACCCATGGACTATTAGAGATTGGATAAATTAAACCTGCATCTAGCAGTTTAATAATTTCTTTCTTAACAATATCTTGCATATTAGGATTTAGTCTTTGTTGGCGTTACACGTACGTTTTATGACCTTCTTCCATAAGGATTTTATGTGTGCAATATGAAGGACTTATTCCTTTAATATCATGAATTTTCCATGCAATAGCTGGTTTATGAGCTTTTAGCACAGAAATGAGTTGAGATTTTTCATTTTCAGTAAGAGAAGACGATATTATTACAGGTAATTCAGATTCACCATGTAAATAAGCGTATTCCAAATGGTTTGGAAGTGACTTTAACTCTAATGTCGGTGGTTCTTCTATCGATGATTTATATCGATATCTGTCTTCTTCTTTTAGCATTTGAATTTCTTCTGTTGTTGGTTCATATCCATTAGCCATTAGTGTAGCTAACATTTCAGTTTCATTAATTGGTTCAGTACCTTCTCCTAAAGAACATTCTCCTGTTCCTTGTAATTATGGAAATTCTTCTAACAATTATGCATGTGAATCTATAGTTTGAATATAATAATATGTATCATCTGCAGATTGCAGTTGTTGCATTGCTCTATCAACTGAAAAGGTAACACTCTCGTCCTCTATACTTAGGGTCAATTTCTTACCGAACACGTCTATCATTGCTTTAGCCGTGTTTAAGAATGATCTTCCTAATATGAGAGGAACTTGAGAATCTTCTTCCATGTCCAGAATAACAAAATCTACTAGAAATACTAAAGTACCAACTTTAACTAGCATGTTCTCCATTATCCCTCTAGGATATTTTACTGATCGATCGGCTAGTTGTATGCTTATTCGTGTTGGTTTCAATTCTCCAAGGTCTAGTTTAGCGTATAATGAATATGGCATTAAATTTATACTAGCACCTAAGTCTGCTAATGCTTCTATTGAACTAAGACTTCCCAGAAAATATGGAATTGTGAAACTTCCTGGATCAGATAATTTTTCTGGTATCTTATTCAACAGGACTGCAGAACAATTAGCATTCATAGTAACAGCCGAGAGTTCTTCCATTTTCTTTCTATTTGTAATTAGATCTTTCAAGAATTTAGCATATCTAGGCATTCCTGAAATCACATCAATGAAAGGAAGATTGACATTTATTTGTTCAAACATAAGGTTTAGCTTTAACTGTGTTATCTTCATTAACCTTTTCAACTACCAGTTCTGTTTCCTTATCTTGCTCAGATTGTGGTTCTTGTGGAGTAGGAATAGCATCATCAGAAATTACAGGTATTTCAGGTGGTTTAAGTGTAATACCACTTCTTGTGATAATGGCTTTAGCTGTTTCATTCCGGGGGTTAGTATTTGTATCACTAGGTAGACTTCCCGGTTTTCTTTCACCTATCAACCTTGCTAGGTTGCTCACTTCTTGTTCCAAATTTTGAATAGAAGCTTGTTGATTTCTAAATGCTTAAGCATTTTGTTCATTGGTTTGTTTTTGAGATGTGAAAAACTGCATTTGAGATTCAACTAGCTTCGACATCATATCTTCTAAATTTGGCTTTTTATCATCGGTTTGTGGTGGTTTATATTGAAAATTAGGTCTTTGCTGATTGTAAGTATTGTTGGATACTTGTTGATTACTTGGACCTTGTTGGTTGTTGTATGGAACATTTCGGTTATAATTCTGGCTTTGATTGTAGATCGGTCTTGGCGGTTGATAATTATTCTGATAATTATTTCCAGGCCTTTGGTTTATGTATGAAACATTCTCTTTTTGTTCCATGTTAGTTCAATACTGAGACAATCTTTTGTTAAATGTGGTCCTCCACACTGCTCACAACTAATTCGTATTGAGTGAATATCCTTAGTCATCTTTTCCATTCGTCTCTCGATAGCATCTATCTTTGCGGAAATGGAATCTAAGTCATGGCTAGAATCTGCTCTAGCTGCTTTAGATGATCTAACAATATCTTTTTCTTGGTGCCACTCTTGTGAGTGGGAAGCAGTGTTATCAATAATTTTGTAAGCGTCAGTTGCGGTTTTCTTCATAATGGAACCACCAGCTGCTATATCGATGTCTTTTCGTGTAGTGATGTTGCATCCTTGGTAGAATATATTGACAAGTGTCTAAACGATGTTGCGAACATCCTCTTAATAACTTTCCAAATCTGGTCCACGCCTCATATAGAGTTTCATTTGGTTTTTGCGTGAACGTAACAATTTCTCCTTGAAGTCTCATGGCTTTAGATGCAGGAAAGAATTGTTTAAGAAAATTTTCAATTAAAACGTCCCATGTATCAATCGCTCCTTCAGGTAACGATTCTAACCAATCTTTGGCTTCTCCCTTTAAAGTCCAGGGAAATAACATGAGATATATCTGTTCATCCTCAACTTCTCGAATTTTAAATAGTGTGCAGATCCTATTAAATGTACGAAGATGTTCATTTAGATCTTCCTTCGGCGCACCACTAAATTGGCATTGATTAGTTACCATGTGTAAAATTTGTCCTTTGATTTCATAATCTGGCTCATTAATGTCTAGTTGAATAATTGCGTGACCTTGGCCATTGCGTTTAGCTCTCATTCGGTCTTCCGTACTTAGAGGTTCCAGATTATCCATGATTGAATTTGTTGAATCTGAATCACTAGAGGATTCTGATTTAATGGATTGTTCATCAACAATCTCTGTTTGAATGATTGGTGGTTCCGGAGGAAAGATTAATGGTTCAGGATCTCTGAATTGTCCCTGAAGATCCTCCGGATTCTCAATTGTGAGGTCGGGTTCAAAAAATGGATTATCGGAAATTTGAATTGGAGTACTTGGTCGACTTGATGACGATTCTAAAGAAAATCAACAGCGACAATATGTGCTAGATGTCTTGATCGAGTTACAGGTGGTGAACGTACAAAAGGTGGTGAACGTTTTGCTCGGTGCATTCACTGAATATCCTATTAGTTATAAAAATAAAAATTATATAAGTTATCAAATTAATAGACTTTTCTGATTTTTCCCACGTTTCGAATAGCCAATAGATGCAGCAGGTAGCCAGGACCCTTTAAATCGGAAGCCAACAACTCACCACTAACAAATCCAACTATTACTACGAACCAGAAAATTTTGGATGTCTATTAATTTAACCGCTTCAAATAATTTTTGGTTGAATTTTAAAGAAATTTTAGAGAATAAATAAAAAATTCTATGTCCTAAAACTAGAGTGTCGAGAAATAAGAAAGAAAAAGAGCGCGTCGAAAAACGTCGAAAAATAAAAGGTTGAAAATAAAATAAGAAAGTAGCGCGTCGAAACTTAAAATTCTAAAAATTAAATATTAAAAGTTGCGTCTAAAGGTATTAAAACTTAAAAAAAATTCTATATCCAAAACAGCAATAACTTAAAAAGGTACTAAAATATAAAAACGGCGTCGCAAAATTCTAAAGCACATAAATCTTAGTCTAAAGAAAAAGCACTTAAGGGATTTTACGGCAAAGCCTAAAAATCTAGAAATAAAAATAACTATGGCACAAACTATGACTTAAAACTAAATACGAACGAAAAATACAAATATTACGAATAAACGATTAAAAAGGTACGAAATTTTAAAAATAAAACTTAAAGTTGTAAAAATACAATTTTTATAAAAATATTATTTTTATATTAAGTATTTTATAAAAATAGTAGTTTTATATATTAATAAAACTAATTAAAACTTAAAATTAATTAAAACTAAACTTATACTAATTATATTAAATTAAAACCCAAATTTTAATTAATAAAAATTAATTTTAACCCTAATTTCGTAATAAATGAAATCTGATGTTACAGCTGTCAGAAGGCTCCGCGAGTGCGGATGCCAGCTGACAAAAAGTACCGCGAGTGCGGATACCTCAGATACAGATCAGATACAGGTCAAAAAATTCGACAGGTTCTGTTTTTTGTTTTTATACTTTTTATGTTTTGTTTTTTTAATTTTCTGTTTTTATTTTATAGAAAATGTTTTATAATATAACTAAAACTTATATTTTAAATAAAAATAACTTATTAGTATTTTATAACTAAAAATACCTTCTTCTTTTTTTTAAAGACTTAAAGATATATATATTTTTTTATGTTTTTATATTTTTGATATTTAAAACTTATGTAAATATATTTTTTCAAAAATAACGTAAAAACTAATTTTTTTTAATAGCGCCTCGCTTCGGCGTTAAGTGTTGTTCCCCTGCAGCGTCGCCAAAAATACTTGATGTGTGCGAGGTGTACTAGGAAATAATATTATTTTTACAACGAAAATACTATTAAATACGATACAATTTTACACAAGATATTTATTTATTTATAGAATGGATATACCTAAACCTTGCTACAACACTTATAGGCAGTGTACATAATCGTACAGTAGTGTAGTTTTTAGTAAGTCCGGTTCGTTCCACAGGGATCTTTTAAACAAGCTTAACGCGATATTTTTAACTTATAATTGTAAAAATAAAAAAATATATAAGTAGTATTATTATTATAAAAGGGGGTTTTTACCGTTTAATGACCGGTTTTTTGATTTTTAAAACTTAAGTCGCAGTTAAAACCTAATGTAAAATATTAAAAATAAATATAACTTAATTTAAAGCGTAAAGTAAATAACGATAATGAAATTGCGATAAATAAAAGTGCTATAAAATAAAATTGTGATAATTAAAAAGTACGATTATTAAAAGTGCAATTAAATACAATGACAATAAATAAAAGTGCAATAATTAGAAGTGCAATTAAATATGAAATAAAAGGAATTATGCTTATTTAAAACTTCCGTAATCATGATGTTTGACGTGTTGATTTTAGTTTATTCCCATGGGTTAATTGTCCTTTGTCCTGGATTATTTAATATGTCCGTCTGGTTTTTATCCATAACAGTCCATCAGTCATAAATATAAAGTGAGAGTGTCCTCGTTAAATTATCCTTATATCCGAAGTCAAATATTCCAACTAATTGGGGACTTAAACTGTAACAAGGTCTTAATACTTTGTTTAATAATTACACCAGGATATCGACTGCGTGTAACCCAAGGTTTTAATACTTTGTTAACAATTATTCCAAGTATCCTTGTACATAATTCAACCCTGTTTTAATAAGTCTATTAACTATTAATCCATTCCCGTGTTTGGTTAAATGAACGATTATTCGTACATATAAATAACCCGCCCATCGTGTCCGATCGAGTGTATATGGTTATTTATAGGTACGTCCAATTGTAAGTCTTTATATTAAATTAACAAACTATCATTTAATTAAACAAATATAAAGCCCATTAATAGCCCATAGTCTAATTTCCACAAGTGTCGTTCTTTTGTCCAAACCTCAATTATGGTTCAAAGCCCAATTACCCAATTTTAATATTTTAGCCCAACATCATGATTACTTCGTCTTAAATAAACATAAAAATAACAAAGCTACGAGACATTAAATAAAAAATAACATTAACCATAACTTACAGTGATTTAAAAATAGCGTAGTGTTACACTGACAGAATTTCGACTTACACCCTTACAACAATCGCTAACATACCCTTATTATTAGAATTTAAAATTAAAATTAAAATTAAAATTAAAATTAAAATTAAAATATAATATATATATATTTACGTATATGAATGAGAAGAGAAAAAGATTAGAAAAAGTTTGTAAAATTCGTGCAGAATTCGATGGCTTTTATAGGCCCACGTTGTACTGTAGAGTTCCGCGGGTGCGGTGGTTTCCTTCACAAAAGTACCGCGAGTGCAGATCTGTGGATTCCAGCTCACTCTTTGGATCCTAGCTTTGCCGATGGTTTTTAAAATATAAATATAATATATATATAATTTTAAGAATTATTTATATATTATATTATATTTATGTGCATAGTTGACTTGTAATTTTTAGTCCGTTGTTTCGAGCGTTGAGAGTTGACTTTGGTCCCGGTTCCGGATTTTCGAACGTCCTTGCGTACAATTTAATATCTTGTATTTTGTGTTTCGCATCTTGTACTCTTGTAATTTCGAGACGTTTCTCACCAATAATTTGAACCACTTTGATTGTACTTTGTACTTTTGAGCTTTTTGGTCGTTTGCGTCTTCAAATCATCGAATCTGTCTTTTGTCTTCACCTTTTAATATTTAAACGAATATCACTTGTAAATAGGACAATTGCAACTAAAAGCTTGTCTTTCTTGAGAGATAATGCTATGAAATATATGTTCGCTTTTAGCATTATCAAGAGGGTAGACTACACTGATTTGAGAACCTTCGGATTTAGTGAATGGATGGAGATATTGGAGTACTTCATTGGTAAAGCTGAAAGTGGTATTAAAAAGACATTGAAGCTAGAACTCCAAGAACTCTTCAACAAAGCAAGAAAATTTTGGAATGCACCAGTAGTAAACGTAGAAGAAGTAATTTCTCAAAAGCCTAAAGGAAAAAAATCTACTGGTGAAGGCCCACACAGAAGAGATTCCATCATTCTACCTCCTCATGTTCCAGTTTATGACCCTGCTGAGCTGCCTTACTTGTTTCCTGAAGCCTGGGCTGCCTGGAAAGTAAAAGAAGAAGAGCTATTTGGTGATGAACTAGAAAAGGATAAAGATAAAGACAGATAGCCTTCTAGTGCTTAAATTGTATCTTTTGTTACTTCATTTTTCATTATGATGTTTTGTAATTACTGTATATACTCTGTTGTAATGAAGATGAAATGAATTAATCTTCAAAATCATATCAAGTTATAAGATATAGATAACTCAGCAAAAGATCCCAAAAACAAACTTAAAAGGGACAAATTTTTTGCCTATTTTTTATTAGGTCCCTTTGTGCTGGCTTTAGTGTTTTCTCTAAATGTCATAAGTTTTGTCATCATCAAATAGGGGGAGATTGTTGAGTCCCCAAAATAATTAAGGATTTAACTATGACAAAACTGTAATTTATTTACACTAAAATGTTATGTGCAGTCAGCACAAGTTTGTTTATGTATAGATAGCAAATATTGCTATGTCAAGTGTTCAGTATGCTGCCTAGTCTACCAGTACAAGGTAGAGTGTATTCTTCGAATCAGCACAGGATGAGTACTCAGCAAATCAATAATATCAAGTGACTCGGCATAAGAAGAACCAGTAAACCTGGTAAGCAGTATACAACACAAGACAGCCATGCCCTATTACAAGCATGGTGGTTTCCCGAGTGCTCTACATCAATTGTACTATTCAACAGAAGTTAAAGACAAAGTTGAACAGGAAAGGACACGCGTCGGCGGCTGACAAGTGACCTTACAAGACCACGTGGAAATGCAGAAGTTTAACGCATGTACAGACATGTGCTATACTTTGTCAATGCCTAGGGAACACAACATTCTATTTGTTTAAACGAATAGTGGTGCCAAACAAAATTGGGGTGTTCCTGCAAATAGCTACCAAAGAGTAAAGAGGAGAGCACGTTGTCTCTGATACAGTTGTCCCCACAAGTACAGACATCCTATATACCAGTGGACAATAGAACCATTACACGGTTAATAGGACTACTATAAATTGTTGTATCCAATATTGTAACAACTAGTGGTGTGGGTTTATTTATTTAGAGTCCAAAACGTGTAACAACTTTAAGTTTATCCTCATAGCTATACTTAGGTAAATTTGTATCAACCAACTATCATTCCACCAAGGATAGTTGTAATTCTTTGTGATTTAATCAATAAAGAATAAAGTTGAAAAATTACCTTTGACTCTATTTACATTACATGCTTGAATACTAAACCGTGTTTAATTAGTTAGTTAATTAAAAGAAATTGTATTCACCTCCCTCTACAATACTCCTGTAGTTAATCAAGGGACCAACAGCTTCTATAAATCAACGTCTCGTTATATATATACATATGCATATATATAATAGTATTATTTTAAATAAAACGTTATATAATTAAATTAATATTAAATCTTATTACATTGTAAAATATATATATATAATTTCATTTCGAATTATAAATTTGAAATATTTATTTAATAAGATAATATATAATTTTTCAAAACTAATATATTTAAGAATTATTTTGTTAAAAGGTTAAAATAATGGAAATCGTTATATCATAAAACGTTTTAGAAAACTAAAAAATATATATATTTATAATGGGTTTCAAGTTTTTAAATTTCCGTAGGTTGGTGAAGCATAGGATAAAGTCCAATGGTTAATTAAATATATGAAATCATTTTAAAATAAACGCCGATTTATTTAACTTGTCGATATCCAACATCTAAGTTATTTACACTACACGTTCTTACTTTCTCATTAAACAAAATGAAAGTTAAGATAATTATCTTATCCAAGTCATGGGGAAAACATTGTATAGCATGAATTAGAAATCAAATAGGAATCTCCACTAACTTTTATCTAACTTTTGTTATTTGACACTTTGTTCCTATTTGTAGATCACTTTACCATTTATTTCAAATATTGTTAAAAATAACAGATTTCTTAAATCAAATTGGACCTCTTAACAGAGATCCGTAATCATATCACAATGTATCTGAAAATTCAATCATTTGACATTATTTTTTAATTTCGTCGATAAATATATCGAAACAAAAACGTGCATGTAAAGTATTTTACATCTAATACTTTGTTAGCATTTTCAATTAATATAATTATATATTATATATACATATCTATATACACATAAATGTTCGTGAATCGTCTAGCACATTCAAGGGTAATTGATTACATGAGTATAGTTCCAAAATTTTTGAGACTTAACATTACAGACTTTGCTTATCTTGTTGAAATTATATAAAAATTAAGTTTAAATTTGGTCGGAAATTTCCGGGTTGTCACAACTGCACTATTGGTGCTTTTCGCACGATCCAATTCATAGCTGCTAGTGTTTGAGCTAATCGGCTCATTGTGTCCCACATCGGAAAGTGAAAGAAACAAATGTGCATATATAAGCTTATGAGAACCTCCCTCTACCACCAATTAGTTTTAGAGTAATGTGGAACTCATGAGCTTATATGTTGTACATGTTGGTGCACCTGAAAATGATCAAACAAATGGAATCAGATCCTAGTTAAAGCCCAGATATGTGGATGATGCAGAATGGTAGCGGAGGTTCAAACTGAGATGACTGTTGACGTGGTCGGGGAAGAGGTCCGAGGGTCCGGGTGAGTCGAAATGGTATTGAATGCGTCCCCGTTGGAGTAGCATGGAATGAACCGATCAAAGGGGTGATTGTTGGATCTAATCGGTTCATTGTCTCTCACATCAGAAAATGATAGAAACAAATGTGCATATATAAACAAATGTGCATATATAAGCTTATGAGAACCTCCATCTATTACCAATTAGTTTTAGAGTCATATGAAACTCATGGGCTTATATGTTAACGATCCCATAGATAGTGTAACTTCCAATAGGTCTCATGATTTTAACGACACATTTACTTGTTCTAGTTAATCATTAACGAATTCCAACTATGTTAGATAAGCTCCAATCAAATGATATGAGATTATTGAGCCAATTATGTGTAGTGACCCGAACTTTTCCATGTTTATATATATTAATTGAGATTGATATTTACATGATTAAATGTTTCCAACATGTTAAGCAATCAAACTTGTTAAGACTTGATTAATTGAAATATGTTTCATATAGACAATTGACCACCCAAGTTGACCGGCGATTCACGAACGTTAAAACTTGTAAAAACGACCTGACGATATATATATGGATATACATATGGTTAACATGAGATTATGATAAGTAAGTATCTCCATAAGTATATTAACAATGAGTTATATACATATAAACAAGACTACTAACTTAAGGATTTCGAAACGAGACATATATGTAACGATTATCGTTGTAACGACATTTAAATGTATATATATATCATATTAAGATAAATTAATATATCATAATATTATGATAATATAATAATTTAACATCTCATTAGATATAATAAACAATGGGTTAACAACATTAATTGAGATCGTTAACTTAAAGGTTTCAAAACAACAGTTACATGTAACGACTAACGATGACTTAACGACTCAGTTAAAATGTATATACATGTAGTGTATTTAGATGTATTAAAATACTTTTGGAAGACTTCAAGACATATATCAAAACACTCATACTTAACGAAAATGGTTACAGTTACTTTCCCATTCTTTTCTTTCATCAAGAATTCTAGTCGTATTCTTACCCGTATTATACACAGCTTCAAAACGTACTTACTATGGGTATATACCAATAGGAACTAGCATGGGATTCCACTCTTGATTATGTCATGTATGACTAATCAATTTTAACTTCTACCATGAGCTAGTCAACTAACTAGAACTCCTTTTAACCCCACTCATCACTCACCAATTACCACTCATCATTCACTCCATTTCACTTCCAATTCTCTTTCTAATTCTCTCTCAACACACACACACTATTATGAACGTATTTTTCCAGTAGTTAATCATCATCTTCATCAAAAATCACTTCAAGAATCAAGCTATAATCATCATAGGAAGAACACTTCAAGAACACTTCAAAAATCCCTTCAAGTTTACTAATTTACTTCCAAGCTTTCTAATCCATTCCAAGTAATCATCTAAGATCAAGAAACCTTTGTTATATACAGTAGGTTATCTTTCTTATTCAAGGTAATATTCATATTCAAACTTTGATTCAATTTCTATAACTATAAACTATCCTAATTCGAGTAAAAATCTTACTTGAACTTGTTTTTGTGTCATGATCCTACTTCAAGAACTTTCAAGCCATCCACGATCCTTTGAAGCTAGATCATTTCTTGTCACTTCCAGTAGGTTTACCTACTAAACTTGAGGTAGTAATGATGTTCATAACATCATTCGATTCATATATATAAAACTATCTTATTCGAAGGTTTAAACTCGTAATCACTAGAACATAGTTTAGTTAATTCTAAACTAGTTCGCAAACAAAAGTTAATCCTTCTAACTTGACTTTTAAAATTAACTAAACAAATGTTCTATATCTATATGATATGCTAACTTAATGATTTAAAACCTGGAAACACGAAAAACACCATAAAACTGGATTTACGCCGTCGTAGTAACACCGCGGGCTGTTTTGGGTTAGTTAATTAAAAACTATGATAAACTTTGATTTAAAAGTTGTTATTCTGAGAAAATGATTTTTATTATAAACATGAAACTATATCCAAAAATTATGGTTAAACTCAAAGTGGAAGTATGTTTTCTAAAATGGTCATCTAGACGTCGTTCTTTCGACTGAAATGACTACCTTTACAAAAACAACTTGTAACTTATTTTTCCGACTATAAACCTATACTTTTTCTGTATAGATTCATAAAATAGAGTTCAATATGAAACCATAGCAATTTGATTCACTCAAAACGGATTTAAAATGAAGAAGTTATGGGTAAAACAAGATTGGATAATTTTTCTCATTTTAGCTACGTGAAAATTGGTAACAAATCTATTCCAACCATAACTTAATCAACTTGTATTGTATATTATGTAATCTTGAGATACCATAGACACGTATACAATGTTTCGACCTATCATGTCGACACATCTATATATATTTCGGAACAACCATAGACACTCTATATGTGAATGTTGGAGTTAATTATACAGGGTTGAGGTTGATTCCAAAATATGTATAGTTTGAGTTGTGATCAATACTGAGATACGTATACACTGGGTCGTGGATTGATTCAAGATAATATTTATCGATTTATTTCTGTATATCTAACTGTGGACAACTAGTTGTAGGTTACTAACGAGGACAACTGACTTAATAAACTTAAAACATCAAAATATATTAAAAGTGTTGTAAATATATTTTGAACATACTTTAATATATATGTATATATTGTTATAGGTTCGTGAATCAACAGTGGCCAAGTCTTACTTCTCGACGAAGTAAAAATCTGTGAAAGTGAGTTATAGTCCCACTTTTAAAATCTAATATTTTGGGATGAGAATACATGCAGGTTTTATAAATGATTTACAAAATAGACACAAGTACGTGAAACTACATTCTATGGTTGAATTATCGAAATCGAATATGCCCCTTTTTATTAAGTCTGGTAATCTAAGAATTAGGGAACAGACACCCTAATTGACGCGAATCCTAAAGATAGATCTATTGGGCCTAACAAACCCCATCCAAAGTACCGGATGCTTTACTACTTCGAAATTTATATCATATCCGAAGGGTGTCCCGAAATGATAGGGATATTCTTATATATGCATCTTGTTAATGTCGGTTACCAGGTGTTCACCATATGAATGATTTTTATCTCTATGTATGGGATGTGTATTGAAATATGAAATCTTGTGGTCTATTGTTACGATTTGATATATATAGGTTAAACCTATAACTCACCAACGTTTTTGTTGACGTTTAAAGCATGTTTATTCTCAGGTGAATATTAAGAGCTTCCGCTGTTGCATACTAAAATAAGGACAAGATTTGGAGTCCATGTTTTTATAATATTGTGTAAAAACTGCATTCAAGAAACTGATTTCGATGTAACATATTTGTATTGTAAACCATTATGTAATGGTCGTGTGTAAACAGGATATTTTAGATTATCATTATTTGATAATCTACGTAGAGCTTTTTAAACCTTTATTTATGAAATAAAGGTTATGGTTTGTTTTAAAAATGAATGCAGTCTTTGAAAAACGTCTCATATAGAGGTCAAAACCTCGCAACGAAATCAATTAATACGGAACGTTTTTAATCAATAAGAACGGGACATTTCAGTTGGTATCCGAGCGTTGGTCTTAGAGAACTAGAATTTTGCATTAGTGTATCTTATCTAGTTTGTTAGGATGCATTAGTGAGTCTGGACTTCGATCGTGTTTACTTGAAAAATGATTGCTTAACAAATTTTGTTGGAAACTATATATTTTTAACATGTGAATATTATGTGATATATTAATCTCTTAACGCGTTTGATATTATGTGATAGATGTCTACCTCTAGAACAAGTCCCATTGACTCACCTAATAATAATGAAGAGTCAAATGTAAATTAAAATGATTCGTGGACTGATTCACAAGTTCCCGAAGAGGAACCGGAAGAAGAGTCGGAACCGGAAGAAGAATCGGAACCGGATGAAGAAATAGAACCGGTGGGGGAAATAATAAAACGGTTAAGTAAAAGAAAATCCTCAACCAACCGACCAAGGTTAATTATGGTCAATGGTGTTTCCGCCAAGGAAGCAAAATATTGGGAGGATTACCAATTCTCCGATGAATCGGATTCCGACGAGAATTCCGATGATGTTATAGAAATTACCTCAACTGAATTTAAAAAGGCAAAAGAAAATAATAAGGGAAAGGGCATAAAAATAGAGAAATCTAATTCCAACCCCGATGAACTTTATATGTATCGTCAACCCCCGAAGTCCTTAAGTTGTAACAATGACCCGGGAACCTCTAAACCACCAGGTTTTTCTAAACCAATGTGGATAACGACGGCTCGTATTAGGGGAACATCATATATCCCTAGAAACTTGGCAAAACGAACCAAAACCGAAGAAGAAGAAACAAGCGAGTCGGAATAAGATAGTTGTATTCGTGTGGTGTAATATAAGTAATATAGTGTGCTTATGCTTTATGATATATGTAAAAATTGCTGGTATTAATAAGTATTTTTTTTTATGAATCTAACTCTTGTCTATTTTACAGTATAAAAACACAAAATGGATAGTGTAAGGACCCGTCCTTATCCACCTGGACGAAGTCATCAACATTTGGTCCCATTGCGATGATCGACTCCAAGTAATGTCCTTAAAATGAGCAAATGCACAGCGGAAGACTTAATTCGTACCTGAGAATAAACATGCTTAAAAGTGTCAACCAAAAGGTTGGTGAGTTCATAGGTTTATCATAACAATCATTTCAATATCTTAATAGACCACAAGATTTCCGTTTATAAATATATGTACACTCGCAAGTGTATAAAAGTATTCTATAAGTTGTAGGCACCCGGTAACAAGCCTTAACGTTCATGTTTTACCCTCTGAAGTACACCAGATCAGGTGTGTTTAAAATAACCTCGAAGTACTAAAGCATCCCATAGTCAGGATGGGGTTTGTCAGACCCAATAGATCTATCTTTAGGATTCGCGCCTACCGTACATAGACAAGTAGTTTAATGTTACCAAGCTACGGGTATATTTCTGGTTTAAACCCACATAGAATTAGTTTTAGTACTTGTGCCTATTTCGTAAAACATTTATAAATCAGCGCATATATTCTCAGCCCAAAAATATATATAAAAAGGGAGCAAATGAAACTCACCGTATTGTATTTTGTAGTAAAAATACATATAACGACATTGAACAACTAAACAATGAAAGGTTGGCCTCGGATTCACGAACCTATATCAGGTATATATATTAATACATATAATGTGTAATCGAACAAAATTATATATAATATATCTTAGTTTATATGTTATATATTTAATTTGTATATATTTAAAATGATTAATATTTTTATATGTAGATATCTTAATATGTATATTAGTATTTTATCAATAATTTGTTATTTGTAATATTTATAAAAATAATGTTAATATGTTTAGTATATAATTTTATGTAATATAAGTATAATATTTATTTGTTATAAAAATAATAAAAAAAATAATGACAATTCTAATAATAGTAATGATAATAAAATGATAATTTTAATAATACTAATAATAGTAATAGTAATATTAATTAATTAATTTTTTATTTATTTATTAAAACTGATAATTTTAATATTACTGATAACAATAGTTACTAGTAGTGATAATATTAATAATATTGATAGTTTTTAATAATAATAATAATAATAATAATAATAATAATAATAATAATAATAATAATAATAATAATAATAATAATAATAATAATATTAATAATGATATTAATAACAATAATAAAATTATACCTTAGAAACACTAAAAAGAAATTTAACTGTTTGAGACGGGACTCGAACCCAAGACCTCTCGCTATCCCGTTAATACCCTTAACCATTCACGCTACTTTGTTTTTCTGATAGGATCCGTATAACATATATATATTTAACTATTTTCTTTCGGCCCAACATAAACGAATAACGGCCCAAGTCTTATTAAGGAGGTCCAACTGATGCAGTTATTAGTAAAAACAAATATAAATCGTAGTAGCCAAGATTCGAACTCAAGACCACTCGTTAATTCACCAACACCCCAAACCATTCCACCGCTATATGCTCTTCTGTTTTAATTCGATTTCTAATTTAATTTAACCCAGTAACAGTCCCTCTCCTCTTCTTCTAACTGCAATACTTCATCATCGACCCTTCTTCATCTCATCACTTATCTTAATAAAATTCGCGTTTTGATTCCCAACAGTAATGGTAAGAAGGTACAGCAAGTTTTTGTGGTGGCTTTTAATTAGTGATGATAGGTTGTAACGGTGATCGTAAAAAAAACAATGGAATATTTACAAGGTGACGGGTTTCTGGTGGTGGTAATTGTAGATGGTGGTGGTGATTACTATGGTGGCCAAAGATTGAGGTGGCTGTGGTGGTTATGATGTACTAATTCACGAAGGAGAACCTAAAAAAAATGGAGGTTTGTTATGATATTAGGAGGATGGCGGTGATGGCTGCAGGAGTAAATGGTGACCGGAAAACAACAGTGACAGTAAAACATAGCAGGTTGCAGTAGGGAACGATGGAGTTTTTGAGTTTATGAACCGAAACAGTAGATTAGTGACTGCAAAAATATACCGTAGTAGTAGTAGCAATTTTGAAGGGATCAAATAGAATTAAAATGGTTAGAATCAAATTGTAGTTTAACGTGGGTGTGTGTTTGTTATGATCCCAAAACAGAAAAACGGAAAGATAATAGAAGTAGATAGTAGTAGGGATGGTTAGGGTGTCGTAAAGGTGGAACAGATAACCGAAAGCAAGGGTAGCGGCAGCCGTTTAGGAGACCAAGGATGGTTTGGATTTAAGAGGTTTTGAGCACTAGATAGTCTTGAGCAATAAGTGGGTCTATGCGAAAAATGGGATTTAGCTATCGTGGGACTAAGGTATTGGGTCTCTTGTGACTTCTTATTTATTTCCCATGTAATCCTAACTGTCATTTCTTCTAAACGTTATCAATATGTATGGTGTTTGAATTAAGTTGTTTGAAGAAGATGCAATTGTTTAGTCTCTTAAAAGGAAAATAGAAAGGAAGCAGAAAGAAAGAGGAAATACACTGTTATGGATTTTAGATATTTCATAAGTCAACATGCGTATATGAAAAGTTTAGTGGAGTTTTAAAGTAAAGAGAAGAAAAGAAAAGAAACAAAGAAGGAAAGTGATGATATGAGTTGGTGAGTTTCAACACTAGCTCATGTAGGCATATATATAATACATTTATAAATATCGAGTTTGTGAATCAATCAACAAGCAATCAATAACAGTGCAAAGTAACAATAATTCATATTCATATTATCAATCAATTTACAACAGAAATATGTACGATATTAATAATATAATAATTATAATATAATATAAATATATAAACGTGTGAATCCTTAGCCGTCGTCTACTATTCCTTTCACGGACTGGATTTCGTGTTGAATTAGTGGCGGATAAAAGTACACGGAAAAATCCCAATTTTTTTTTTAAATAATTAAATTTATTTATTTCCGTCAATAACTATATCGAACAAATTACGTTCATGTAAAGTATTACATATCTAACACATTGTTAACGTTTTCAATTAACGAGTATATAATATATATACATAACTATATACACCTATATGTTCGTGAATCGTTGAGCATAGACAAAGGGTAATTGATTACATGAATATAGATTTCAAAACTTACGAGACTCAGCATTACAGACTTTGCTTATCGTGTCAAAATATTAAATCGTGTCGAGAGTTTGGTTTAAAGTTAGTCGAAATTTTCCGGTTCGTGACAGTACCCAACCGTTAAAGAAATTTCGTCCTCGAAATTTGATAGAGGTCGACATGGCTAACAATAAGAATGTTTTTCATGACGAATATGAATAGTGTTTTATCATTTTCGATTAATATGGATAAAACGATTCGATCATGCAAAGCGTACGAGCGAAGCTATCACAAAAGAGTGAAATGAAGTGATTAGAGGTTCGTCTTAACTTCTGACATAGTCAAGGT
Source organism: Rutidosis leptorrhynchoides (assembly GCF_046630445.1). Lineage (NCBI taxonomy): Eukaryota > Viridiplantae > Streptophyta > Magnoliopsida > Asterales > Asteraceae > Rutidosis > Rutidosis leptorrhynchoides. Next base: position 495,372,545 of record NC_092334.1, on the reverse strand, counting down.
TGATTTTCAGAATTTAAGGAATTTAAAGAAATATTCTAATCAGAAAGAAAATGTAATCGCACGATTTATTAGCAGATTGTCGGAGTTACAAAAGAACAGAAATATCAAAGAAATATTTCCGTGATATGTTTAGAGATTAAGTAGAATGAAAGAGTCGTGTAACATGGCACATGATGAGGATAAGGTCTGTGATCATCATCACGTTACATTAGAAATTTAGCATGACTTACTGTAATATAACCACGTTGGCCCGGCGTCATTATATTATACTAACTCATGCTTCAATTCCCTACACTTCTCCAAAAATCATCCATGATTTAAACTCAAATTTTATAGAAGGATAGAAACTGAAACAGTTTCTTTTATGAGGTAACATAGATAGCACGAGAAGATAGATAATTTAGGACGAAGATATTTATGACGATATTTTGAAATTTCTAGATCGAAGGATGATGAAGAAAATGTTTCCGCAAGGATTTAAAATAAGTAAGGAACAAGATATTCGTTTAAAGGTTTCAGCAGATATTGAATCATCTGGATTTGTTAAGTACAGGTTTAGTGTTTATGATTTTTTTTTCACAGTCTCCTTCATGGTTTGCTCAATTCGTTTTTCAGTACCAAATTTTCTAGCGAGCGTTCCTAACGCTTCCTTCTTTATCATCAACTTTTGGCCCTTAAGACCATCTACGACATGCTACTTCGTCAGCATTTTCAAAGTTAACGAATCTGGGTCATTGGTTATCAAACCGAGCTGGTTTCAGGAGAATTGTGTTTTTAGATGATTAAACACTGATGGTAATATGGTGGAATATAAAAGGTTCCCTAGTAACAATAAAGAGTACTCATATATATTAAGGTTATAATAAGGTTGTTTCGGATGAAAAGTCGGAGTTGATTTGCTGGAGCTGTGACAAAATTGGCTACTTTGGAAAGGAATTGCAAAATTATTTTCGATAATAACAATGCCAAGAGAAGCTAACACTGTGACACCGCTGATTTTTTTTTTTTATAAATACGTGGCAGAAGCATTAACGTTAATTAAACCATTATAATAATATAAACATATCATAATTACATAACCAAAACAGTTGACAGCTAGCATTTAACTAATACATATGGTGTCACGTGACGTTTCAACAAAAGTTTAGTTTTATAGGAAAAGACACATCAGAGTTGGCTCCTGTCAAACATAACATCAGCATGCCCCGTCTTCTCCCCAAAAGCATCATCTCTACAAAAGCTAATAACCTGCAGGGAGGAGATGGAGGGGAATTAGCACGAAGCTAAGTGAGTACGACTAACCACAGGCAATAGTATACAGAACAGTTATACTAATCATGTCACAAAGAGCTAACACACAAACATCACCCAAGTGCCGTCTACAGAGACTCTGGCGGCTCGGCCAAACCATTAACCACCAGTTGATCGGGCTGGGGCTTACCAGAAGTTCCTCCACCACCGTATGTATATACATAATCCACACGCAACGGACGCGTCATTCACATATATATACACCACGGTTGTCTAGGCTACCACAGAGGAACCCAACCCGCAGGTTGATCTCTCCTACCGAGGCTACCACATAATAGGGACGCACTGGGCTCCAGCAGACAAGCATCAACTAACATGCAGTCATCACAGCATACTAACTAACTGTATCAATAAGTACAACTAACAAGCATGGCAGTCATAATATAACATGCTACTCTATACTATATTCCACAGTCAGTCCCACTCACCGATTACCAGCAAACGAGAAGGTGTTCAGCTATCTAATCACTGAACCTTCTCTTTCTCCTTTTCTCCGGAGAAATACATATACACGAGTTAGTTTATGTCCATAAACACCAAATAACACAAATATAGAAATTTTGTCAGAAAATCTGTCCGCTATGCACTTTTGAAATTTTCATCAAAATCTCAAAATACAAACGGGCAGCATAACGGCTAGAAATCAACACTTGGTAAAATTTTCACTGTCTAAGACCATCGGTCGATCGTCAGAGACTATCGGCCGATCGTCACTACTCCATCGGCCGGTGGACTACACCATCGGTCGATCGTTAAATTTTTAACCGTTCGTCGAAGGACTTCCACCATCGGTCGATCGTCTAGTCCGTCGACCGATCGTCTCACTCCATCGGTCGATGGTCAGAGACCATCGGCCGAGGGTAGTTCATCTGCAGTAGCAACTACCAAAGTGACGGGTTTCAACCAAATTCATCCAATTCTCGATCTAGAGCCCGTTTTTAACCTCAAAACTTACCAAATCTGATACACTAATCATTTAGAAACACAAACCCACAAGATTTTGACACTAACAACACCAAATCAACCCATTTTGACCCAATTTATACTTTTAATAAAAACTAACACAAAAGCTTCAATTTCTCAAAGATTAGATCAAGAAATGATACAAACCTTACCTTAAAAGAATCAGTAAATCGTAGAGAACACAAAGCTATGAACGATTTGAGCTCTAGTACAAGAATTTGGAATTAGGGTTTGATAGGTGGAGAAGGTGAAGTACGGGTTATTTTGGGAAGGATCTGGAAAGGAGAAGAGAGAGACAGCACACTAGTCACTTAATGGGTTAAATTCCTACACTGTGTGGCACACGAGTATTTATCAGTTATCTAATATCTTTCGTACATCATTTGGCGACCCAAACGAAGTCCAAATTAAATAAACAAACCTGTTCTGTGACCCTTGTCACAAACTGGTCCTAACCTCATCATTAATTAATAATAAACATTAAATAAAAATAAAAGCATATAATAACGCAACACCAACTTAAGGGCAATCTAGTAATCTTACATCTAGGCCCACTTGAGGATGTTACAAATCTACCCCCCTTAAGAAGATTCCGTCCTCGGAATCTGATCAAGGTCAAACAACTTGGGATAGCGCGTCTTCATTAACTCCTCGGTTTCCCACGTTAGGTTGGAACCTAAACTGTGTCGCCACTCTACTAACACCATTGGAATCAGCTTCCTTCTTAACTTGGTGACTTTCTTGTCCACTATCTTAATCGGTTCTTCTACTAACTATTTACTTAAATCCACTTTCAAATCCTTCAGCGGAAGAATCAAACTTTCATCCTCTACCTTGCATTTTCTCAAATAGCACACATTGAAGGTGTTATGAATCCCTGCTAACTCTGAAGGAAGATCCAAAACAACGGTCTGATCATTTAAAATCTCTTTGATTGGAAATGGTCCAATAAATCTCGGCGCTAACTTACCACGTTTACCAAATCTGATAACCCCTTTCCATGGCGAAACCTTCAAGTAAATACGATCACCTACATCAAATGTTACCGGACGCCTGCGGCATACATCTTTTGTCTATCTCTAGCTGCTTTTAACTTCTCACGTGCAATTTCAACTTTTTCTACGGTTATCTGAACAATTTCGGGACCTGCAAATTGTTTCTCACCTGCTTCTAACCAACATGTAGGAGTTCTGCACTTTCGACCATACAACATTTCATACGGCGGCATACCGATACTCGAGTGATATGAATTGTTGTAAGCAAACTCTATCAAAGGAAGATGCGAATCCCAAGAACCACCATATTCTAAGACACACGCTCTCAACATGTCTTCTAATGTCTGAATTGTTCGCTCACTCTGACCATCTGTCTGAGGATGATAAGTTGTACTAAGATTCACACGCGTACCCAGATTCTGCTGCAAACTGTTCCAGAAGTTCGATACAAACCTAGTATCTCTGTCGGAAACTATAGACAACGGCACACCATGTCGGCTAACAATCTCTTTCAAGTACAATTCTGCTAAATCACTCAACGAAGCTGTTTCACGAGTAGCTAAAAAGTGAGCACTCTTTGTCAGACGATCCACTATCACCCAGATCATGTCATGTCCTTTCTGGGTTCGGGGTAACTTGGTTACAAAATCCATCGTTATGTGATCCCATTTCCATTGAGGAATTTCTAACTGTCGTAAAGACCCATACGGTTTCTGATGTTCTGCTTTAACTTGTGCACAAATATGACATTTTTCAACGAAACTTGCAACATCTGTCTTCATTGTCGGCCACCAATACAACGTTTTGAAGTCTCTATACATCTTTGTACTACCTGGATGAACGGTCAATCGAGATTTATGCGCTTCAGTAAGGATTAAAACCCTCAAATCTCCAAGCATAGGCACCCAAATTCGGTCTTTATAGGTCTTTAATCCTCTAGAATCATTGCATAGGTCAAATTTTCTTTTCTTCATTAGCTCAGTCTTTAGGTTTTCATCATTTAATGCTACTAACTGAACGGTTTTCAAACGATCGATCAAGTCTGAAACTAGCTCAATTCTCATAAATCTGACATTTTCGACTGTTTTCTTGCGACTCAGAGCATCTGCAACCACATTTGCTTTACCCGGATAGTATTTAATCTCACAATCATAGTCTTTAATCAATTCTAAACCTCGTAGTTGACGCATATTGACTTCCTTCTGCGAAAAGAGATATTGAAGGCTGTGATGATCTGTATAAATTTCACAATGTGTACCATACAAATAGTGTCTCCAAAGCTTCAAAGCAAACACAACTGCAGTTAACTCTAAATCATGAGTAGGGTAGTTTCGTTCATGATTCTTTAACTGTCGTGAAGCATACGCTATAACTTTATTTCTTTGCATCAAAACACATCCCAGACCTGCACGTGACGCATCGCAATAGACTACAAAATCTTCTATTCCTTCTGGAAAAGCTAAAACTGGCGCTTGACATAACAACTGTTTGAGAGTCTGAAAAGCCTTTTCTTGTTCATCAGTCCATCGAAAGGCTACATCTTTTCTGGTTAACTTAGTCAACGGACCTGCTATTTTAGAAAAGTCTTTGATAAATCTGCGGTAATAACCTGCTAAACCCAGAAAACTCTTAATTTCTGTTGGCGTTTTCGGCGAGTTCCAATTCATTACAGCTTCTATTTTTGACTGATCTACTTTGATACCCTGCTCACAAATCACATGACCCAGAAACTGTACTTCTCGTAACCAAAATTCACACTTGGAGAACTTAGCGTACAATTGTTCCTGTTTCAAAAGCTCTAATACTAACCTCAGATGCGTAGCATGATCTTTCTCGGTTTTCTAATATATCAAGATATCATCTATGAAGACAATCACAAATTTGTCAAGATACTGACGACACACCCTGTTCATTAAATCCATAAACACTGCTGGCGCGTTTGTTAACCCGAATGGCATAACTAAAAACTCATAATGACCATATCTAGTTCTGAATGCTGTTTTCGGTATATCGTTCTCTGCAACACGTACCTGATGATACCCTGAACGTAGATCAATCTTTGAAAAGTAGGAAGCACCCTGTAACTGATCAAATAAATCATCTATTCTCGGTATCGGATACTTATTCTTTATCGTTCTCTTATTCAAATCGCGGTAATCTATACACATACGAAGCGACCCATCTTTCTTTTTCACAAACAGAACAGGAGCACCCCATGGTGAAGAACTTGGTCGGATAAACCCCTTATCTAACAGTTCCTGAATCTGAGACATCATTTCTCGGATTTCTGACGGAGCTAATCTGTAAGGAGCTTTTGCAACTGGCGTAGCACCTAGAACCAAATCGATTTTATACTCTACTTCACGTACTGCAGGTAACCCGGGTAGATCATCTGGAAACACTTCGGGAAATTCTGACACAACGGGAATATCGGTCACCTGTTTCTTTTCTTTCTTAACATCAATCACATAAGCTAAAAACGTATCACACCCTTTCGATATCGCCTTCTGAGCTTTCATTAGGGAAACCATAGGGAAGTTAAATCCACTGCGCTCTCCCCTAGCTATCACTCGGGATCCGTCGGCCAAACGGAAAGAAAGCATCTTCTTATCACACTTAATATTAGCCCTATTAGCTCTTAACCAATTCATGCCTATGACTACATCAAAGCTAGGTATAGGCATCAACAAACAGGTTAAAGGAAAAGAATGGCCGTCAATCTCGATGGTAAGTCCAGACACAGATGATGTGCATGGAACCCTCTTACCATCAGCTACTTCTATTCCCAAAGGTTCATCTAACGTCCTAACAGGCAACTTCAACTTATCACAGAAGCCTAAGGACATAAAAGAACGATTCGCTCCTGAATCAAACAACACACGAGCTGGCAAGGAGTTAACCAAGAACATACCGGTAATGACGTCATCGGTAGCGGTTGCAGCGTCTACCGTCATCTGAAACGCCCTCGCCTCTGCTGTTGGAGGATTCTTTCTCTTCTGCCCGGCAGTAAAAGCAGAAGATCCCCCAGAAGTAGCCGACCTCGCCCCTGACCCTGCCCCAGAACCGGATCTTGACGCAGTTGGACAATTTGCTGATCTATGCCCCTCTTGATGGCAACTCCAACAAACATTTGACTTAAAGGAACAAGCTGTTGATTCATGACCTAACACTCCGCATTTCAAACACCTTCTAGTCATTGGAGAACACGGGCCTGTATGGGTTGACTTACAAACATTGCACCAACCAGACTGAGTAGAACCCGATCCACTCATACCAGATTTACTTTTCTGTTTAAACCCACCTGACTTTTTACCACGAAAACCAGATTGTTTACTTGATTGTTGAACAGACTGACCACCTGATTGACTTTCTGATTTTCCCCCAATAGATCCACTTTGTGAACTTTCTCTTCTTGCTGCCATTACATCACCTTCCGTAACCTTAGCCATTTCATGAGCCTGTGCCAAGGTTGTTGCAAATCTCGCAACTGTTCTATATTCTGGTTTAATTGCCCGCATGAAATGCTGAATCTTATCCTTCTCAGTTGGTACCCATTGCTGAACAAACCTTAACTTAGATGTGAAGTCTCTGAAAACTTCATCAATCGTCATACTTTCTGTCATCCTCATATTCAAAAACTCAGTTTTCAACCTTTCCATTTCATACTCAGAACAATACTGCTCACGAACTTTAGCAGCAAATTGTTCCCAGGTAATCTGACTGATCTGTTCCCTAGGCAAGTATGCTGTAATAGAATCCCACCACTCCATCGCTTCACCCTTGAGAAGTCTACTTGCAAACAGTACCATAGATTCAGGTTCACAGAAACACGCTTCTAATGCTCTTTCTACTTCTCTTAGCCAATTAAGTGTCACGGTAGGGTTTGTGTGACCATGATATTCTGGAGGTTTGCAATCAATAAACTGTTTATAAGTACACTTCTTTCTTGTTTCAGGAACTTGGAATGGGTACATCATTTGGTTTGGAAATGCCTGGTTAAACGGGAATGGCATTTGGAGATATAATTGTGGACTACACCATCGGTCGATCGTTAAATTTTCAACCGTTCGTCGAAGGACTTCCACCATCGGTCGATCGTCTAGTCCGTCGACCGATCGTCTCACTCCATCGGTCGATGGTCAGAGACCATCGGCCGAGGGTAGTTCATCTGCAGTAGCAGCTACCAAAGTGACGGGTTTCAACCAAATTCATCCAATTCTCGATCTAGAGCTCGTTTTTAACCTCAAAACTTACCAAATCTGATACACTAATCATTTAGAAACACAAACCCACAAGATTTTGACACTAACAACACCAAAGCAACCCATTTTGATCCAATTTATACTTTTAATAAAAACTAACACAAAAGCTTCAATTTCTGAAAGATTAGATCAAGAAATGATACAAACCTTACCTTAAAAGAATCAGTAAATCGTAGAGAACACAAAGCTATGAACGATTTGAGCTCTAGTACAAGAATTTGGAATTAGGGTTTGATAGGTGGAGAAGGTGAAGTACGGGTTATTTTGGGAAGGATCTGGAAATGAGAAGAGAGAGACAGCACACTAGTCACTTAATGGGTTTAATTCCTACACTGTGTGGCACACGGGTATTTATCAGTTATCTAATATCTTTCGTACATCATTTGGCGACCCAAACGAAGTCCAAATTAAATAAACAAACCTGTTCTGTGACCCTTGTCACAAACTGGTCCTAACCTCATCATTAATTAATAATAAACATTAAATAAAAATAAAAGCATATAATAACGCAACACCAACTTAAGGGCAATCTAGTAATCTTACATCTAGGCCCACTTGAGGATGTTACAAACACAGATACATGTTAAACGTTTACTCAGTTTCCGAGAGTTTTTCAGGTGCATAACTATATGCATAGATCTTTTCTTCCGTAGATGAAGTGCGGTTGGTTCATCATCTCGATTGAGGAGTTTTCAAGAATCATGAAAGGTTTGAACGCAGATTGTAATCGTCGAGATACAAATGAGGTTTAAGATGAAATCAAATGGCAAACTTGAAGAATTGTTTAGTTTCATATGTTATAATCAATATTTTAATTCATTTTAATTGTCCAAAGTTAGCAGTCCAATAGTCCAATTGTCCAATAGTCCAATGAATTCATATATAATTTAATATATAATATTTGAATTAATTAATACGTATCGTGACCCGTGTACCGGTCTCAGTATTGATCACAACTCAAACCATATGTATATTTTGGAATCAACCTCAACCCTGTATAGCCAACTCCAACATTCACATATAGAGTGTCTATGATTGTTCCAAAATATATACATAGATGGGTCGATATGATAGGTCGAAACCTTGTATACGTGTCCCGTTATTTAAAGTGCGTAAAAGTAAATAAAAGAAATTAAATGACGATAAATAAAATTGCGAGAATGTAAATTGCGATAAATAAAATGTAACCAGTTAGCTAGGAACAGTTAGCTAGGAACAGTTACCGTGGAATCTTAACAAATTTCATCATAGTTAATTTGTTTGTTTTTAACACTTTTTATTTTGTCCAATATTTTCTTCGTTATGCCACTTGTTGGATTCTGATAGGTCAAAATCCAAATATGAAATTTGAATGGAAATGGTTGTTCTGTGGTGAACGGATACGTATATCGGTAGTTGTAAGTAGGATATTAAATAATCGTTGAATCAGATTCGAAGAATATACAGTGTAACTGATTAATGTGAAATCTAATTATTCCTCAGGTACTACCTACCCGTTAAAATATTTTCATCATTAACAGTTTGTACAAAAGAATTTTTAATTACAATCTTTATGAAAATATACTTGCATATATATTTTCTTCGGATGTAATCATGGATCTAATGAGTCAATAAGATATTAAACTCATTTAATTTATCGTTAGTACTTGATTACATGATCTCTAAAACATTAGAGATTACATAATCACCATGTCGAAAGAAAGTAAATAAGATAGTACGATACGTAAAGCGAAGATAATCGATGTAGAACGATATGTAGGACGAAGATAAAGTAGATAGAAAAATACGTAGAACGATGATTATGCTCGAGGTACAGAATGAGTTGTTGAGGTATGTGATGTTGATGTTGTTGTTGATGGTGCTGGTGTTACCGGTGTTGTTTCCGAAGCTGGTAGATTTTGCACCACATTCTCCAAATTGATTACTCGAGCGCAAAGCTCGTTGATTTCTTCCTTTATTCTCGTATGATTGACGGTCAGAACGAGTGGATGAATAAGGTTTAGAATTTTAGATAGAATATAATTGTGGCGAAATACTCTGGAAATGAGTGTGAAAATGGTGTTTCGAATGGGTTCGCCGGTAAGTGCTTCAAGTTCTTTATCAAGAGTGCAGGATGGTCGGTGGAAAGGATCGCGCTCTTCTCGTCTCCATCGGTTAAGTACGTTACGAACCCATCAAATGAATTGGTTGGTTCATTCTGGTGACACTGCTTTCGAAGCTTAGGTGAAAATCCATATTGGAATAGCTGTCGGAATTCGAGGGATTCGAACTGATTGCGAGTTCCATCTCGTACGATAGAATAAAGGATTTTCGATAAGAAATAGATTATAGGATGTAGATTAGTACTCTGCAATACATAATTTACATATGCATATATAATACTAAAATCCTATAAGTTACGGAGGAATCTATGGAAGCTGTCAGGCAAAGGTAACAATAACAGATACGCTAAGATATGAATTAGCAGATATGCTAAGATATGAATTTTGTCTATACACTATTCATGCAATCAATGAAGTAAGATGTGTCTAGACTAAGAATGATAAGCAAGTGATTTCCGACAAGAAATGATAAGCAAAAACTTTTGACATGCAACTAAGGTCGAAGTCCAGACTCACTAATGCATCTTTACAACTATCAGTTAGACACACTAATGCAAGACCTGGTTCGCTAAGACCACCGCTCTGATACCACCTGTAAGGACCCGTCCTTATCCACCTGGACGAAGTCATCAACATTTGGTCCCATTGTGATGATCGACTCCAAGTAATGTCCTTAAAATGAGCAAATGCACAGCGAAAGACTTAATTCGTACCTGAGAATAAACATGCTTAAAAGTGTCAACCAAAAGGTTGGTGAGTTCATAGGTTTATCATAACAATCATTTCAATATCTTAATAGACCACAAGATTTCCATTTATAAATATATGTACACTCGCAAGTGTATAAAAGTATTCTATAAGTTGTAGGCACCCGGTAACAAGCCTTAACGTTCATGTTTTACCCTCTGAAGTACACCAGATCAGGTGTGTTTAAAATAACCTCGAAGTACTAAAGCATCCCATAGTCAGGATGGGGTTTGTCAGACCCAATAGATCTATCTTTAGGATTCGCGCCTACCGTACATAGACAAGTAGTTTAATGTTACCAAGCTAAGGGTATATTTCTGGTTTAAACCCACATAGAATTAGTTTTAGTACTTGTGCCTATTTCGTAAAACATTTATAAATCAGCGCATGTATTCTCAGCCCAAAAATATATATAAAAAGGGAGCAAATGAAACTCACCGTATTGTATTTTGTAGTAAAAATACATATAACGACATTGAACAACTAAACAATGAAAGGTTGGCCTCGGATTCACGAACCTATATCAGGAATATATATTAATACATATAATGTGTAATCGAACAAAATTATATATAATATATCTTAGTCTATATGTTATATATTTAATTTGTATATATTTAAAATGATTAATATTTTTATATGTAGATATCTTAATATGTATATTAGTATTTTATCAATAATTTGTTATTTGTAATATTTATAAAAATAATGTTAATATGTTTAGTATATAATTTTATGTAATATAAGTATAATATTTATTTGTTATAAAAATAATAATAAAAATAATGACAATTCTAATAATAGTAATGATAATAAAATGATAATTTTAATAATACTAATAATAGTAATAGTAATATTAATTAATTAATTTTTTTTATTTATTAAAACTGATAATTTTAATATTACTGATAACAATAGTTACTAGTAGTGATAATATTAATAATATTGATAGTTTTTAATAATAATAATAATAATAATAATAATAATAATAATAATAATATTAATAATGATATTAATAACAATAATAAAATTATACCTTAGAAACACTAAAAAGAAATTTAACTGTTTGAGACGGGACTCGAACCCAAGACCTCTCGCTATCCCGTTAATACCCTTAACCATTCACGCTACTTTGTTTTTCTGATAGGATCCGTATAACATATATATATTTAACTATTTTCTTTCGGCCCAACATAAACGAATAACGGCCCAAGTCTTATTAAGGAGGTCCAACTGATGCAGTTATTAGTAAAAACAAATATAAATCGTAGTAGCCAAGATTCGAACTCAAGACCACTCGTTAATTCACCAACACCCCAAACCATTCCACCGCTATATGCTCTTCTGTTTTAATTCGATTTCTAATTTAATTTAACCCAGTAACAGTCCCTCTACTCTTCTTCTAACCGCAATACTTCATCATCGACCCTTCTTCATCTCATCACTTATCTTAATAAAATTCGCGTTTTGATTCCCAACAGTAATGGTAAGAAGGTACAGCAAGTTTTTGTGGTGGCTTTTAATTAGTGATGATAGGTTGTAACGGTGATCATAAAAAAAAACAATGGAATATTTACAAGGTGACGGGTTTCTGGTGGTGGTAATTGTAGATGGTGGTGGTGATTACTATGGTGGCCGAAGATTGAGGTGGCTGTGGTGGTTATGATGTACTAATTCACGAAGGAGAACCTAAAAAAAATGGAGGTTTGTTATGATATTAGGAGGATGGCGGTGATGGCTGCAGGAGTAAATGGTGACCGGAAAACAACAGTGACAGTAAAACATAGCAGGTTGCAGTAGGGAACGATGGAGTTTTTGAGTTTATGAACCGAAACAGTAGATTAGTGGCTGCAAAAATATACCGTAGTAGTAGTAGCAATTTTGAAGGGATCAAATAGAATTAAAATGGTTAGAATCAAATTGTAGTTTAACGTGGGTGTGTGTTTGTTATGATCCAGAAACAGAAAAACGGAAAGATAATAGAAGTAGATAGTAGTAGGGATGGTTAGGGTGTCGTAAAGGTGGAACAGATAACCGAAAGCAAGGGTAGCGGCAGCCGTTTAGGAGACCAAGGATGGTTTGGATTTAAGAGGTTTCGAGCACTAGATAGTCTTGAGCAATAAGTGGGTCTATGCGAAAAATGGGATTTAGCTATCGTGGGACTAAGGTATTGGGTCTCTTGTGACTTCTTATTTATTTCCCATTTAATCCTAACTGTCATTTCTTCTAAACGTTATCAATATGTATGGTGTTTGAATTAAGTTGTTTGAAGAAGATGCAATTGTTTAGTCTCTTAAAAGGAAAATAGAAAGGAAGCAGAAAGAAAGAGGAAATACACTGTTATGGATTTTAGATATTTCATAAGTCAACATGCGTTTATGAAAAGTTTAGTGGAGTTTTAAAGTAAAGAGAAGAAAAGAAAAGAAACAAAGAAGGAAAGTGATGATATGAGTTGGTGAGTTTCAACACTAGCTCATGTAGGCATATATATAATACATTTATAAATATCGAGTTTGTGAATCAATCAACAAGCAATCAATAACAGTGCAAAGTAACAATAATTCATATTCATATTATCAATCAATTTACAACAGAAATATGTACGATATTAATAATATAATAATTATAATATAATATAAATATATAAACGTGTGAATCCTTAGCCGTCGTCTACTATTCCTTTCACGGACTGGATTTCGTGTTGAATTAGTGGCGGATAAAAGTACACGGAAAAATCCCAATTTTTTTTTTAAATAATTAAATTTATTTATTTCCGTCAATAACTATATGGAACAAATTACGTTCATGTAAAGTATTACATATCTAACACATTGTTAACGTTTTCAATTAACGAGTATATAATATATATACATAACTATATACACCTATATGTTCGTGAATCGTTGAGCATAGACAAAGGGTAATTGATTACATGAATATAGATTTCAAAACTTACGAGACTCAGCATTACAGACTTTGCTTATCGTGTCAAAATATTAAATCGTGTCGAGAGTTTGGTTTAAAGTTAGTCGAAATTTTCCGGGTCGTGACAGATAGATAACCCAATATTTTAAGAGACCTACCCGGAGACATGATTGATGAAATCTTGTCTAGAGTCCGTCAGAATTCTTCGGCACAACTATTTAAGGCGAGATCAGTTTGTAAGACATTCGAAGAACGTTCCAAGAATGCCTTGGTTTATAAAAGGCTTTCGTTCGAATGATGGGGGATATCACATTGGGAAATCTATAAGTTACGATGTGTTTACTTTGACGCATATATTGCGGGGAACCCAAATGCTATTTTACGCAATGGGTTAAGAAATTATTTTGACTCAATATATCCGAATATTGGACTTCGTGATTTAGAAAAAGCGGCTAACATGCAACATAAAGAAGCATGTTATGCTTACGGATTAGTAATGTTCGCTTCTCACCAAAGTGAGAACAAGAACATCGGCCTACAACTATTAAACAAAACGTTCCCACAAGTGACGGAGTCGGTAATTTGGGTAAGAAATGAGGTTTTTAGATTGTTACGGGACTGTTGGACATTACGTAACCCTCGTCCCTTTGACGACGTTACAACACGATGTCTTATCAAAGGCCATAACGGTTATGTTCCACAAGACCAAGGATGGGAAGTAGTCCTAGTAAAACCAGAATGCATGACTTGTTTCTGGACGTATGAATTACGTGTCTTTATTGCCCTTGCTGAACGACTTGTGTACTAGCTAGAATTATCTTCACAACTATCTTGTATCAAAGTTATTGTGTGCTATATTTCATGCTTTATGTAAAATAAGCGGTATTGTAAGTTTGTAAATAATTGTATAAAAGTTTGAACGCGAAATATTATTATAATCAGTTTTTCATATAGAATTGTAGTAGTTGAATTGTATATTAGCTACTAAGTATGAACTTAACGGGTAGGTACTACCCGAATTTAAACTTATAAAACTCTAATATGAAGAAAAAGCTTTTATAAATGAGTTCATATTATGCTACGAAATACTATTAACTACTCTTAATATTCTGTATGATTAACTTGTTCCATTTGACTATTTTGAAGGAAATGGCACCGACTACTCGACACACCGTGAATATGAATGAAGAGGAATTCCGTACTTTTCTAGCTTCAAACATAGCCGCAGTACAGGCTGCGCTACATACCAACAATAACCTTGGATCTAGCAGTACAGGAAATCGTGTAGGATGCACCTACAAAGAATTCACTGCCTGCAAACCTTTAGAATTTGATGGAACCGAAGGACCGATCGGATTGAAACGGTGGACCGAGAAGGTCGAATCGGTGTTTGCCATAAGTAAGTGTACTGAAGAGGACAAAGTAAAGTACGCTACGCATACCTTCACAGGTTCTGCGTTAACATGGTGGAATACCTATCTAGAGCAAGTGGGACAAGACGATGCGTACGCACTACCGTGGTCAGCATTCAAGCACTTGATGAACGAGAAGTACCGTCCCAGAACCGAGGTCAATAAGCTCAAGACAGAACTTAGAGGGTTACGAACCCAAGGATTTGATATTACCACGTACGAAAGACGATTCACAGAATTGTGCCTATTGTGTCCAGGAGCATTCGAAGATGAGGAAGAGAAGATCGACGTGTTTGTGAAAGGATTACCGGAAAGAATCCAAGAAGATATAAGTCACACGAGCCCGCCTCCATACAACAGGCATGTAGAATGGCTCACAAACTAGTGAACCAGATTGAAGAAAGAATTAAAGAACAGACTGCTGAAGAGGCCAATGTGAAGCAAGTCAAAAGAAAGTGGGAGGAAAACGGTGATAAGAATCACCAATACAACAACAACAGCAATTACAGCAATAATCGCAACAATTATCCCAACAATCGCAACATCAATCGCAACTACAATAAACGGCCCAACAACAACAACAACAACAACAACAACAACAACAACAACAACAACAACAACAACAGCAACTACAACAATCATCCCAACAACAATAATAACCGCAACAACAACAACAATCAGAAGCAGCTATGCCAAAGGTGTGAAAAGTATCACTCGGGGTTCTGCACCAAATTTTGCAACAAGTGTAAAAGAAATGGTCATAGCGCGGCGAAGTGTGAGGTCTACGGACCAGGGGTTAATAGAACGAAAGGAACAAATGGTGTCGGAATGAGTAATGGCGGAGCAAGTAGTGTCGGAGCAAGTTATGCCAATGTAGTTTGTTATAAATGTGGAAAACTGGGCCACATTATTAGAAATTGTCCGAACCAGGAGAACACGAACGGACAAGGCCGCGGAAGAGTTTTCAATATTAATGCGGCAGATGCACAGGAAGACCCGGAGCTTGTTACGGGTACGTTTCTTATTGACAATAAATCTGCTTACGTTTTATTTGATTCGGGTGCGGATAGAAGCTATATGAGTAGAGATTTTTGTGCTAAATTAAGTTGTCCATTGACGCCTTTGGATAGTAAGTTTTTACTCGAATTAGCAAATGGTAAATTAATTTCAGCAGATAATATATGTCGGAATCGAGAAATTAAACTGGTTAGCGAAACATTTAAGATTGACTTGATACCAGTAGAGTTAGGGAGTTTTGATGTGATAATCGGTATGGACTAGTTGAAAGAAGTGAAAGCAGAGATCGTTTGTTACAAAAATGCAATTCACATTATACGAGAAAAAGGAAAACCCTTAATGGTGTACGGAGAAAAGGGCAACACGAAGCTACATCTTATTAGTAATTTGAAGGCATAAAAACTAATAAGGAAAGGTTGCTATGCTGTTCTAGCACACGTCGAGAAAGTACAAACTGAAGAAAAGAGCATCAATGATGTTCCCGTCGCAAAAGAATTTCCCGATGTATTTCCGAAAGAATTACCGGGATTACCCCCACATCGATCCGTTGAATTTCAAATAGATCTTGTACCAGGAGCTACACCAATAGCTCGTGCTCCTTACAGACTCGCACCCAGCGAGATGAAAGAACTGCAAAGCCAATTACAAGAACTTTTAGAGCATGGTTTCATTCGACCAAGCACATCACCGTGGGGAGCTCCTGTGTTGTTTGTCAAGAAGAAAGATGGTACATTCAGGTTGTGTATCGACTACCAAGAGTTGAACAAACTTACCATCAAGAACCGCTACCCACTACCGAGAATCGACAACTTTTTTGATCAACTACAAGGCTCGTCTGTTTATTCAAAGATTGACTTACGTTCCGGGTATCATCAAATGCGGGTGAAAGAAGATGATATTCCAAAGACTGCTTTCAGAACACGTTACGGTCATTACGAGTTTATGGTCATGCCATTTGGTTTAACTAATGCACCAGCTGTGTTCATGGACCTTATGAACCGAGTGTGTGGACCATACCTTGATAAGTTTGTCGTTATTTTCATTGATGACATACTTATTTACTCAAAGAATGACCAAGAACACGGTGAACATTTGAGAAAGGTGTTAGAAGTATTGAGGAAGGAAGAATTGTACGCTAAATTTTCAAAGTGTGCATTTTGGTTGGAAGAAGTTCAATTCCTCGGTCACATAGTGAACAAAGAAGGTATTAAGGTGGATCCGGCAAAGATAGAAACTGTTGAAAAGTGGGAAACCCCGAAAACTCCGAAACACATACGCCAGTTTTTAGGACTAGCTGGTTACTACAGAAGGTTCATCCAAGACTTTTCCAGGATAGCAAAACCCTTGACTGCATTAACGCATAAAGGGAAGAAATTTGAATGGAATGATGAACAAGAGAAAGCGTTTCAGTTATTGAAGAAAAAGCTAACTACGGCATCTATATTGTCATTGCCTGAAGGAAATGATGATTTTGTGATTTATTGTGATGCATCAAAGCAAGGTCTCGGTTGTGTATTAATGCAACGAACGAAGGTGATTGCTTATGCGTCTAGACAATTGAAGATTCACGAACAAAATTATACGACGCATGATTTGGAATTAGGCGCGGTTGTTTTTGCATTAAAGATTTGGAGGCACTACTTATATGGGGTCAAAAGTATTATATATACCGACCACAAAAGTCTTCAACACATATTTAATCAGAAACAACTGAATATGAGGCAGCGTAGGTGGATTGAATTGTTGAATGATTACGACTTTGAGATTCGTTACCACCCGGGAAAGGCAAATGTGGTAGCCGATGCCTTGAGCAGGAAGGACAGAGAACCCATTCGAGTAAAATCTATGAATATAATGATTCATAATAACCTTACTACTCAAATAAAGGAGGCGCAACAAGGAGTTTTAAAAGAGGGAAATTTAAAGGATGAAATACCCAAGGGATCGGAGAAGTATCTTAATATTCGGGAAGACGGAACCTGGTATAGGGCTGAAAGGATTTGGGTACCAAAATTTGGAGATATGAGAGAAATGGTACTTAGAGAAGGTCATAAAACTAGATACTCAATACATCCTGGAACGGGGAAGATGTACAAGGATCTCAAGAAACATTTTTGGTGGCCGGGTATGAAAGCCGATGTTGCTAAATACGTAGGAGAATGTTTGACGTGTTCAAAGGTCAAAGCTGAGCATCAGAAACCATCAGGTCTACTTCAACAACCCGAAATCCCAGAATGGAAATGGAAAAACATTACCATGGATTTCATCACTAAATTGTCAAGGACTGCAAGTGGTTTTGATACTATTTGGGTAATAGTTGATCGTCTCACCAAATCAGTACACTTCCTGCCAATAAGAGAAGATGACAAGATGGAGAAGTTAGCACGACTGTATTTGAAGGAAGTCGTCTCCAGACATGGAATACCAATCTCTATTATCTCTGATAGGGATGGCAGATTTATTTCAAGATTCTGGCAGACATTACAGCAAGCATTAGGAACTCGTCTTGACATGAGTACTGTCTATCATCCACAAACTGATGGGCAGAGTGAAAGGACGATACAAACGCTTGAATACATGCTACGAGCATGTGTTATTGATTTCGGAAACAGTTGGGATCGACATCTACCGTTAGCAGAATTTTCCTACAACAACAGCTACCATTCAAGCATTGAGATGGCACCGTTTGAAGCACTTTATGGTAGAAAGTCCAGGTCTCCGATTTGTTGGAGTGAAGTGGGGGATAGACAAATTACGGGTCCGGATATTATACAAGAAACTACCCAGAAGATCATCCAAATTCAACAACGGTTGAAAATCACCCAAAGTCGACAAAAGAGCTACACTGACATTAAAAGAAAAGATATAGAATTTGAAATTGGAGAGATGGTCATGCTTAAATTTGCACCTTGGAAAGGCGTTGTTCGATTTGGTAAACGAGGGAAATTAAATCCAAGGTATATTGGACCATTCAAGATTATTGATCGTGTCGGACCAGTAGCTTACCGACTTGAGTTACCTCAACAACTCGCGGATGTACATAACATTTTCCACGTCTCGAATTTGAAGAAATGTTTTGCTAAAGAAGATCTCACTATTCCGTTAGATGAAATCCAAATCAACGAAAAACTTCAATTCATCGAAGAACCCGTCGAAATAATGGATCGTGAGGTTAAAAGACTTAAGCAAAACAAGATACCAATTGTTAAGGTTCGATGGAATGCTCGTAGAGGACCCGAGTTCACCTGGGAGCGTGAAGATCAGATGAAGAAGAAATACCCGCATCTATTTCCAGAAGATTCGTCAACACCTTCAACAGCTTAAAATTTCGGGACGAAATTTATTTAACGGGTAGGTACTGTAGTGACCCGAACTTTTCCATGTTTATATATATTAATTGAGATTGATATTTACATGATTAAATGTTTCCAACATGTTAAGCAATCAAACTTGTTAAGACTTGATTAATTGAAATATGTTTCATATAGACAATTGACCACCCAAGTTGACCGGCGATTCACGAACGTTAAAACTTGTAAAAACGACATGACGATATATATATGGATATACATATGGTTAACATGAGATTATGATAAGTAAGTATCTCCATAAGTATATTAACAATGAGTTATATACATATAAACAAGACTACTAACTTAAGGATTTCGAAACGAGACATATATGTAACGATTATCGTTGTAACGACATTTAAATGTATATATATCATATTAAGATATATTAATATATCATAATATTATGATAATATAATAATTTAACATCTCATTAGATATAATAAACAATGGGTTAACAACATTAATTGAGATCGTTAACTTAAAGGTTTCAAAACAACACTTACATGTAACGACTAACGATGACTTAACGACTCAGTTAAAATGTATATACATGTAGTGTATTTAGATGTATTAAAATACTTTTGGAAGACTTCAAGACATATATCAAAACACTCATACTTAACGAAAATGGTTACAGTTACTTTCCCATTCTTTTCTTTCATCAAGAATTCTAGTCGTATTCTTACCCGTATTATACACAGCTTCAAAACGTACTTACTATGGGTATATACCAATAGGAACTAGCATGGGATTCCACTCTTGATTATGTCATGTATGACTAATCAATTTTAACTTCTACCATGAGCTAGTCAACTAACTAGAACTCCTTTTAACCCCACTCACCACTCACCAATTACCACTCATCATTCACTTCATTTCACTTCCAATTCTCTTTCTAATTCTCTCTCACCACACACACACTATTATGAACGTATTTTTCCAGTAGTTAATTATCATCTTCATCAAAAATCACTTCAAGAATCAAGCTATAATCATCATAGGAAGAACACTTCAAGAACACTTCAAAAATCCCTTCAAGTTTACTAATTTACTTCCAAGCTTTCTAATCCATTCCAAGTAATCATCTAAGATCAAGAAATCTTTTATATATACAGTAGGTTATCTTTCTTATTCAAGGTAATATTCATATTCAAACTTTGATTCAATTTCTATAACTATAAACTATCCTAATTCGAGTAAAAATCTTACTTGAACTTGTTTTTGTGTCATGATCCTACTTCAAGAACTTTCAAGCCATCCAAGATCCTTTGAAGCTAGATCATTTCTTGTCACTTCCAGTAGGTTTACCTACTAAACTTTAGGTAGTAATGATGTTCATAACATCATTCGATTCATATATATAAAACTATCTTATTCGAAGGTTTAAACTCGTAATCACTAGAACATAGTTTAGTTAATTCTAAACTTGTTCGCAAACAAAAGTTAATCCTTCTAACTTGACTTTTAAAATTAACTAAACACATGTTCTATATCTATATGATATGCTAACTTAATGATTTAAAACCTGGAAACACGAAAAACACCGTAAAACCGGATTTACGCCGTCGTAGTAACACCGCGGGCTGTTTTGGGTTAGTTAATTAAAAACTATGATAAACTTTGATTTAAAAGTTGTTATTCTGAGAAAATTATTTTTATTATGAACATGAAACTATATCCAAAAATTATGGTTAAACTCAAAGTGGAAGTATGTTTTCTAAAATGGTCATCTAGACGTCGTTCTTTCGACTGAAATGACTACCTTTACAAAAATGACTTGTAACTTATTTTTCCGACTATAAACCTATACTTTTTCTGTATAGATTCATAAAATAGAGTTCAATATGAAACCATAGCAATTTGATTCACTCAAAACGGATTTAAAATGAAGAAGTTATGGGTAAAACAAGATTGGATAATTTTTCTCATTTTAGCTACGTGAAAATTGGTAACAAATCTATTCCAACCATAACTTAATCAACTTGTATTGTATATTATGTAATCTTGAGATACCATAGACACGTATACAATGTTTCGACCTATCATGTCGACACATCTATATATATTTCGGAACAACCATAGACACTCTATATGTGAATGTTGGAGTTAGCTATACAGGGTTGAGGTTGATTCCAAAATATGTATAGTTTGAGTTGTGATCAATACTGAGATACGAATACACTGGGTCGTGGATTGATTCAAGATAATATTTATCGATTTATTTCTGTATATCTAACTGTGGACAACTAGTTGTAGGTTACTAACGAGGACAGCTGACTTAATAAACTTAAAACATCAAAATATATTAAAAGTGTTGTAAATATATTTTGAACATACTTTAATATATATGTATATATTGTTATAGGTTCGTGAATCAACAGTGGCCAAGTCTTACTTCTCGACGAAGTAAAAATCTGTGAAAGTGAGTTATAGTCCCACTTTTAAAATCTAATATTTTGGGATGAGAATACATGCAGGTTTTATAAATGATTTACAAAATAGACACAAGTACGTGAAACTACATTCTATGGTTGAATTATCGAAATCGAATATGCCCCTTTTTATTAAGTCTGGTAATCTAAGAATTAGGGAACAGACACCCTAATTGACACGAATCCTAAAGATAAATCTATTGGGCCTAACAAACCCCATCCAAAGTACCGGATGCTTTAGTACTTCGAAATTTATATCATATCCGAAGGGTGTCCCGAAATGATGGGGATATTCTTATATATGCATCTTTTTAATGTCGGTTACCAGGTGTTCACCATATGAATGATTTTTATCTCTATGTATGGGATGTGTATTGAAATATGAAATCTTGTGGTCTATTGTTACGATTTGATATATATAGGTTAAACCTATAACTCACCAACATTTTTGTTGACGTTTAAAGCATGTTTATTCTCAGGTGAATATTAAGAGTTTCCGCTGTTGCATACTAAAATAAGGACAAGATTTGGAGTCCATGTTTGTATGATATTGTGTAAAAACTGCATTCAAGAAACTGATTTCGATGTAACATATTTGTATTGTAAACTATTATGTAATGGTCGTGTGTAAACAGGATATTTTAGATTATCATTATTTGATAATCTACGTAGAACTTTTTAAACCTTTATTTATGAAATAAAGGTTATGGTTTGTTTTGAAAAACGTCTCATATAGAGGTCAAAACCTCGCAACGAAATCAATTAATATGGAACATTTTTAATCAATAAGAACGGGACATTTCATTATGCCAATTGATATCGGCTAAAAAATCACGTTTTCACCCCGGTATTAAGGCCCAAAAACAAGAAATATTCGAACCTTATCGGAAAAATACCCACTTGGTTGGTTAGAATTGAAGAATAAGTAATTACGAAGGCGGTGCAAAAAGAATCAAGAGAATCGGAGCTAAAACGAAGATTCTAGAGCAAAAACGGTGAAAGACAAGAAATCAAGTTACGATCTAGTGAATCAAGGCTGACCAGCACCAAAAACGGCCTGCCGTACGGCTTGCCATATGGCTTTCCAGTATGGGGTACAGCCTGTGATGTTATGCGAGGTGTATACGAAATAGTTATATTTTTATTGCGAAATACTATTAAATACAATACAATTTTATACAAGTTATTTATTTATTTATAGAATGGATATACCTAAACCTTGCTACAACACTTATAGGCAGTGTACCTAATCGTAGAGTAGTGTAGTTTTTAGTAAGTCCGGTTCGTTCCACAGGGATACAACTAAATTTAACGCTATATTATATTTTAAACTATATTTGTATATAAATATATATAAGTAGTACTATTATTATTATAAAAAGGGGGTTTTACCGTTTAATGACCGGTTTATCGATTTTATGTCTTAAGTCACAATTAAAACCTAATGTAAAATATTAAATATAAATACAACTTAATTTAAAGCATAAAGTAAATGACGATAAATAAAAGTGCGATAATTAAAAGTGCGATAAATAAAATGACGATAAATAAAATTGCGATAATTAAAAGTACGATGAGATATAACATAAAGGAATTATGCTTATTTAAACTTCCGTAATCATGATGTTGACGTGTTGATTTTAATTTATTACCATAGGTTAATTGTCCTTGGTCCTGGATTATTCGATATGTCCATCTGGTTTTATCCATAATAGTCAATCAGTCATAATTATAAAGTGCGAGAGTCTTCGTCAAATTAATCTTATTATTCGAAGTCAAATATTCCAACTAATTGGGGATTCGAACTGTAACAAGGTCTTAATACTATGTTTAATGAATACACCAGGTTATCGACTGCGTGTAATCCAAGGTTTTAATACTTTGTTAATAATTACACCAATTACCCTTGAATGTAATCCACCCCTGTTTTAATGAGTCCAATGACTATTAATCCATCCCCGTGTCCGGTCAAATGAACAATAATTCGTATTTATAAATATCCCGCCCACCGTACCCGATTAAGCGTATGTGTTTATATATAGATACTTCAAATTGTAACCAATATATTAAATTAACGAGGTATCATTTAGTTAATATAAAGCCCATTAATAGCCCATAGTCTAATTTCCACAAGTGTCGATCTTTTGTCCAAACCCCAATTATGGTACAAAGCCCAATAACCCCGTCTTTAATATTTAGCCCAACATCACGATTACTTCGATTTACATAAGCATAATAATAACTTAGCTACGAGACATTAATTTAAAAAGGTTGAACATAACTTACAATGAGTATTAATCGCGTAGTGTTACACGGACATAATTTCGACTTACAAACTTAAAACATTCGCCACTATAACCTTATTATTATTAACTTAAAATTAAAATTAAAATTATAAATATAAATATATTGAGAGAGAGAGTAAAATATATGATATGGTGTACATAAATTCGGCTGAATTCGTTGCAATTTATAGACCTGGCCTGACTTTAGCTGCCATGCGATCGCATGGAATTTGTGCTTCCAGGCCATGCGATCGCATGGCCCCCTGGGACAGCTCACACACTTTTGTTTTTTATTTGCCGACAGTTTTTAATATAAATATAATATATAAATAATTTATAGAATTATTTATATATTATATTATATTCGTGTGCATAGTTGACTTGTAATTTTAGCTCCGTTGCGTCGTGCGTTGATAGTTGGCTCATGTCCCTTTTCTGGATTTTCGAACGTCCTTGCGTACGATTTAATATCTTGTACTTTGCATTTTGCAGCTTGTACTCTTGTAATTTGAGACGTTTCTCATCAATAAATTTAACCACTTGGATTGTACTTTGTACTTTTTAGCGTTTTAGTTGTTTGCGTCTTCAAATCGTCGAATCTGTCTTTTATCTTCACCTTTTATTATCTAAACGAATATCACTTGTAAATAGAACAATTGCAACTAAAAGCTTGTCTTTATTGAAGGATAATGCTATGAAATATATGTTCGTTTTTAGCATTATCAAATATTCCCACACTTGAGCGTTGCTTGTCCTCAAGCAATATAGAACTTGAAATAAAAACATACTTAAATCACTTCTTTATTCTTCACACTTTGTACATCAGTGAATTTATTACGGCAGTATAAATAATGATAGTAACGATGTGGTTTACAGTCCCACATGACTATAAAAATTTAGATCCTTTAGGAAATTGGATCTTTATGAAAACATTTAATCTTTTGAAAATTCAATCTAGCTTTTACCCTAGATAAGTTTTCCGGAATAACCCTTCACTGGTGTTTGCAAAATGTTTTTGTGGGTTTTGTATTTGAAAATTTTAGCTCAAAACTTATGGTTTTATGTCACCCACTTGCTAACCTTGTATTGGGAAAGCAACACGTCCAGTATACTTACTCCGTATATTACCTTTCGGTAAACTACCGTCCGGTTGTAAAGGAAAGCATTGAACAAGCAACTGTTAAAGCAATGTCAAATGACATGCTTTTGATTATGGTCTATATCGTGTCGGATGCAATTACTATCCTTTGTAGGAGCAATAGTAAAGATCACCCTATAGTTTTTCGGTCTGGCACAAGGTCCTGTCTTCGACCATGCTATGCAACCACCGTTCTTACGGTTGACACCCGATTTGGTTCAGGTGACCTAATGAATTCCGGGTGAATTCCTAGGATTTTACGTTCAATGGTAATGAACGCATTGAAAATAGGGTTTCAGAAAACAAATCAGTTTGTAATTTTGATCAAAATATTTTCTCGTTCAAGCTCGAGTTTAGATATCATTGAATTCCATGAGTTTGTAATTCTCAATCTTTAAGGTCAATCTCAATGATTGAGTAATATCAGGCTTAAAAGCTGATTTTTGATCTTTAAGGAGATTATTCTTTCTGGGGATCTGATTCATTAGTCTTATAAGCTAATTTGCACGGTGCCCCCCATTGTACGAGATAGATCCTCTCATGGTTAGGATAAGTCTGACCACTTGGCGACCTTGTTTGATGCTGAGGTCCGTGGATTTCCAACTGATTTTCGAGAAAACTTTTCAAGGGTTTTCGTAGACTCTACAACTGGTCTGGACGACAACTTCCTGACCTAAATCAAGAAGCGCGTGTCTTTTTCTCGAAAGACTTTACTTCCTTTTAAATTCTATTTATATTACAATAAACTGGGTAAAACTGATTAATATTGTCCAAAATAAAAGTATTTTCAATTATTTGTACAAAAATATGTGATATATGTTCTAAATAACTTGGTAAATTTTTCCCACACTTGGCTTTTATTTTTCTTTCTTTGCCTTTTTATTCTCCTCTATTCCATTTTAAATGAATTCAAGCGTTTTGGGTTGTTTCTCAATTTATGTCCTTTCCGAGGTAACAATAATTTCGTTGTTAACACCTAGGTTTATCGTTCATAAATATGTATAAACATGATTTTGAGTTAATTTAGTTAAAAAAAATTTTAAAATTTTACTAGAAGTGGGTAGGCAGTATATAATACTAGGGCTGTTCTTTATTATCAGAGAGCACTAGATTCTAATACAACTACTGCGTTACTAGTAATTTAACTGTGACTATTAAACCAAGTGTATAAGTCAAAAAATTTTAAAACCGAAAGAATTTAATCCCTTCCCACCCTTAAGATCTTGCAATGCCCTCATTTGCAAGAAATCAATAGCAATTTAAATTATTGAGGGTGATTAGCGTAGAAAAATGATTAAATTTTACCAAAGTTTCTAAACATATTGTTGTTTGTGTTGAATGATTAATGGTGCACATCATTTGTTCATTCCTGCAGTTGTTATTTCACATTTATTTTACATTTTGTCGTCAAAATTAGTTGCTTTTTTTGAACTTAATGCCAGTCTTTGAAAATGCGCTATTTTACCCTGTTGTGTACATGAGATAAAATACATACAATACAAATATAAACATGCATGGTAATTTGAAATGGGACTTAATATCCCACTTTCAAATTACAAAAATGAAATATTAGTATGCAATAATAAAATGTTAAATATTACATAAAAGTATCAAAATGTTAAATGTTTAACATAAATAGATAAAAATAATAAAAGATAAGACATCACCAATGGAACACTATTGATTTAGATAGGGGTTCCAGTTCATATCATCGCTCGGTTTCCATAGTTGGTGATAGGTGTTCTGGTAGGCTTGGTTGGGGTCGTACAGGTCAAAGGGTGGTCGCATGTCGGGCTGATGTGGTGGATAGTAAGCAGGTCGAGTCGGGATGTAGTTATTTGGTACCTGATATGATAGCTGGCTCATGATTTGGTGCTGATGAACTTGCCAGCTATCGTGTTGGCGTCGCCTAGAAGTCTCATACGCATTCGCGGCTTGCCACTGCTCATACTGACGATGTCTATCCTCATTACTCATTTCCACCTCATCCATACGCTGGAAAATGTCAGAAAAATATCCCTAGTGACATCCCTGATGTCATCTTCTTCCTCCATCTCCTCATCCAAACCCCTCTCTACCTGTGGATGGGTGCCATAATATGGTATTGGCATATTGTGCCTTCGTTTTAGTACCTTTGCACCCTGATAAACCTGCAAACCTATAGTATCGGTTTGTTCCTTAACCACCATCATTGGACCCCCGTGTTCCATATCCACACCTAAATACTCTCCAATGAGAGTAACAAAAATGCCTTCTCCTATTATTCCCCCGTCCTTTATACCTTCCACAACTTTGGACAAATAAAACCCAACACAGTAGGGTATATTAACAAAGCCTCTAGTGTCTCGAATGCACTTAAGGTAAAATAAATCATTTAGAGTCATTTTCTCCTTGTTTTTACCTCTTTGTGTAATCGAGTTAGCTAAAAATCTATGTATTATACGAAGCTCTTCTTTGTTAATATCTAAATAGGAGTGTCTTCCTGCCCGTGTAAACACATTAAAATTTGACATACGCCTCCATACGGCTTTAGCGTCAAAATCTCTATCTATCCTCTCACCATGATAAATTAAAGCTGTACAATCAGGTGACAATAATTCAGTGGGGGTGTAAATCTGTAAAGCTCTAGCCATGTCTATCATAGACATCCTGTACATCCTACCTCCAAGTAAAAATCTAAGAAAAGTCTTATTGTCTAACCTATCTACATCCTTATTTAAGGCTATAGTACTCATTAGCTCAACACATCACTCCTTATATACAGGCCTACGAGTGGTAAATAAACGTTCCCAATCAGTAAAAGAAGAGCTGCCATACCTTTAGATTAGATGCTGCCTAACTGAGTCAGCTAGGTGGACCCTTTCCAAAGGCTGCCAATCTATTACCCTTGGTACTTCTACATTTTTGGTCTAAAGCTTAAATTTGTTACTTTGGTACGTCGGGTAATCTCTCCAACTTCTATCAAACCTTAGATTGGGATATAACTCCTCTTCATGAATTCTCGAGTGTTCTATTACATGGTGAACAGGAAATACTACGTAGGCAATAAAAAATTGTGATTTTGGTTCATAGTATGGCACATGTTGATCATAATGTTGTTGTTGTTCAGGTTGTGGTTCCGGTTGTGGTTCTTGATCAGGTTCTTGTTCAGGTCGTCTAGACGATGATGCACCGTACGTATCTGTATTTCTCTGCAAAACACATTAAACACAAAATTTGTGCATCTGAGTATGCATTAGTGTTAGCAAAATAACAAATTAAAACAATTACAATAACATGTTTAATCCATATTAAACTTATACTCATTTTCATATTTTTATCAATTCTACAATTTTTCAGATAAGCATATATGAAAATGTATACAAAGTTCATAAGCATTCAACTCAAATAACATGTTAAAATAATCATTACTAGCAATTAAACAAGTTTCAAATGGCATTTATATCAAAATAATCAAGTTCATGAATTTTAGGCTTAAAAAGTCCACTTTGATGCTCAAAAATCATGTTTAGGATCAAAGTTTGGATCATTTAGCCACCTAAACATGTTACACTACTTAATTTAGCAATAATCCATAACAAAAATCAGCCATAACCTATTTATATCAAAAAGCTCCAAATTGCTCAAGAACACAAACCCTAGATTTCTAAAAATTTTGAAGTTTAAGGCTTCAAATCATGTTAAATAACATCAATCTAGGTTATACATGCATAATATACTAACAATTTAACTCTAATTACACTAGAAATTATCAAACTAAGATTATTGCAATTAATTGAAATTATCACAAAAATTAGGAAATTTAGGAGTTTAGGGGTGAAATTTTTATCTTTCTGCTTCCCCATCTGAGAAAAAACATGATTATAGCGGATTATAGAACAAAATTTGGTTGATTTTGGTGAAAAATGATGATTTTAGAGAGGGTTTGGGGTGTTTGCTCGTGTTTGTGTGTGTGTTAAATGTGGAGACAGAAGCAGCTCGTGGGGATTTTTAATCTGTCCAGGTTTTTGCCTCCATGCGATCGCATGGATCACTCGGCAAAACCCCATGCGATCGCATGGGGTGTATTTCTTTTTTTTTTCTTTTTTTTTTATAAAAACCTTTATCTTGTAAAACACTTAATTAATTTAATTTTAAAATTTTGTTTCTTTTTAGAATGAGGGTGTTTCGGTACGTTTACCTAGTTTGTCCCTCGACGAAATTTTAAAATTTCTCATTTTAAAGCGTTGTTTTAAAAGTAAAGATTTTTGGGTTTTTAAATATTTTTGGCATACTTTAAATCAATAAGATTAAAATAAATGATAATAAAATTTCTCGTCCCGCCCTCGGGTAAAGCAATTTCGGTTCAACGACCTAGTCTTCAACTCACGACGAATTTTAAAAATCATATTTTTAAATTAATGAAATAAAGTACATTTTTGTTTTTAAATTCACACCAAACTTAAATTTAAAATGCATAAATTTTCATATAAATATTAATAATATTTATAAACATTAATTTTACAATCTTACATTTGGAAATAATATGGTTATATATTAATTTAAAAAAAAACAAGGTAAAAATAAAAATAAAAATCTTTTTGGTCTTTTATCCCACTTTAATCAATCAAATATTATCAAAAATATACGTCCCTCTTTTGGGTAAAGTAATTTTGGCTATTTTACCTAGTTTTACTCCTGACGAATTTTTGAAATATTTTGGATTGATTGATTAAAGATATTTATACCTTATGAATAAACGGTAAATTTTGCAGTGATGTAATAAATTTTTGTATGATATCAATAATTTCGGTTTCGCATACCTAATTTTATTGAATATCAATTTAATACTTTATAGCGAACGATTCAGCGTTTATTATCAAAAGGTTAAAAGCAATAAATAAAAACAAATAAAAACTGTACATACTTACCTGTGAGAAAGAATTCTCAGAGACCTGCTTTAGCCGACTCATAGGAGAATCGTGTGATTTGGTTTTCCATAGCTACATAAGTGTAACCTCGATTCTTCAATAACTTTTCTTCTAAATATATGAACGATCCTTCTCTGCATAGAGTAACAAATTCGGTATTTGAATATGTTTGATTGTTCGAACATTTACCTTCTTGTGACCATTTTCCGCATTTATGACATCTTTCAAGGTGTCGTGCTCTTCTTTTTGTTGCGGATTTTGATTTTCCTTTACCAAAATGTGTCTTATGATGATTCTTCCTGAGTTCTTTCCTCACTTCGTCCATTTTTCCTCTTATAAATGATACCAGTTCACTCGGGAAAGTGTTATTATTACGTTTAGTAATCATAGCGTGTAGTAGTAGACCATGGTTCAGATCAAAGGAATTTTTCATCTCG
This sequence comes from Rutidosis leptorrhynchoides, assembly GCF_046630445.1. NCBI lineage: Eukaryota > Viridiplantae > Streptophyta > Magnoliopsida > Asterales > Asteraceae > Rutidosis > Rutidosis leptorrhynchoides. The sequence goes on along the minus strand of NC_092334.1, from coordinate 495,342,256 downwards.
TAAAACCTAAGAGAAATAAAAATTCAGAATGGGGGGAGAAGACTAGTTCTTTAGGGTCTGCTAGGGAAAGACCATTCGGATTCCATTTTCGAGAACTACACGAAAACAGAACATCTAACTCTAACAGAAATTCATATTATCCTTAAAAAGACTTAATTCTCCCCAAACTTAGTTAGCTGTGGTGTTCAAATTGTGATTAACTTCATTGTTATCTTCAATTGGAGCATCAACAACTTGCATATCTCTGACTTTGGCTTCAAGCCATTGATTGATTTTTTCTGTAACATTCACAAATTCAATTAACATTGCCTTTTCTTTAGGCGACAAATTGGATACTAATCGGTTACATAACTTAAAGTTCCCCTTAATCCTAGCATCTTGAATCCGTTTATAAAGTTTCTTCGTTGAACTGTTGAAAATGGGTTCATCTAATTTCGTTTCAATAATGGGGTTCTTTGTTATCGGGTTATCATTAGGTGTTTCTTCATCTTCCCCACTCATAGGCGTTTTTATGGGTTCAACAGTTTTGGTTAGTGGAGATCTAAACTTTCGGTTCACAAAGGTAACCGATTTGTCACCATCCCTAAGTGTCATTCTACCTTCTCTTACATCAATGAATGCTTCGGTGGTTGCTAAAAATGGGCGACCTAAAATTAGAGGAATATCAAGGTCTTCCTCCATATTAATAACTATGAAGTTTGCAACAAAGGTCAAACTTCCCACTTTAACAAGTAAATTATTGGCTTTTCCAACCGGGTGTTTAATGGTTTGGTCAAATAATTGAACACCTATGCTGGTTGGTCTTAATTTACCCACACCTAATCTTTTGTATAAGGAAAGAGGCATAACATTTGCACTTGCTCCTAAATCTGCGAGTCCATTATACATAGCACCATCATTAAGCGAGCAAGAAATGATAAATTCACCTGGGTCTTCTACTTTAGTAAGTAGAGTTGGTTTGTTAACCTTTTCCGAGTGATCTTTTCTTGGTTCTTTCACTTCTACTTGAACTTCTTGTTCACATTTTTCTTCGTTTCTTGGAATGCGAGGTTTGTATAGGAATTCTTCTTCATCATTCCAATTTGAAGCTTCCCCGTCTTCCAATTTTGGTTTTTCATTGTTGTTGATAACATATTTATATTTTCATTCTGAGGGTTTTCTTGGGTGGTGAAATTATGATTGACTTCATTGTCAACTTCCATTGGACCATGTATGTAATGTTTAACTCTGTGACCATTAACTTTAAATTTAATCCCATTTGAATTTATCAACTCTATTGTTCCATATGGGAAAACTCTTTTGACTATGAATGGTCCAGACCATATTGATTTCAATTTTTCAGGAAATAGCTTGAATCGTGAATTGAAAAGAAGGACTCTATCTCCTTCTTTAAATTCCTTTGAACTTCTGATTCTTTTATCATGCCATTTCTTCGTTCTTTCTTTATAGATTAATGAATTTTCGTATGCTTCATGTCTTAATTCTTCTAATTCGTTTAGTGGACTTAACTGTAGACGTCCAGCTTCATGTAAATCAAGATTACACGTCTTCAAAGCCCAAAATGCTTTATGCTCAATTTCTACTGGAAGGTGACATGCTTTTCCGTAAACGAGTTTAAAAGGTGTGGTTCCAATTGGAGTTTTGTAGGCTGTTCTAAAAGCCCAGAGTGCATCCTCCAATTTCATGGAGCATTCGTTCGGATTTGATCCTACGATTTTTTATAGAATACGTTTTAATGCTCAGTTGGTATTTTCAACTTGTCCACTTGTTTGTGGATGATAAGCGGTTGAGATTTTATGAGTTACTCCATATCTTTTGAGAACTTTCTCAATTTGATTATTATAAAAATGAGTACCCCGATCACTTATTAAAGCTTTCAGTGTACCAAACCTAGAAAAAAGACGTTTTAAGAAGTTGACTACAACTCGTGCATCGTTAGTTGGGAGAGCTTGTGCTTCCGCCCATTTAGATACATAATCAATGGCAACGAGAATGTAGAGATTATTATGAGATTTTGGAAATGGACACATAAAGTCAATACCCCAAACGTCAAAAACTTCACATACTTGAATGACATTTTGTGGCATTTCATCACGTTGACTTATTTTTCCGGCCCTTTGACAAGCATCACAGGATTTACAAAGAAGGTGTGCGTCTTTGAAAATTGTAGGCCACTAAAATCCAGCATCGTAGACTTTTCTTGCTGTGAGTTGAGGCCCATAATGCCCTCATGTTAGTGCTGTGTGACGATGGTTTAAGATTTTACTAGCTTCATCTCCGAATACGCATCGACGTATTATTCCACCGGGACAACTTTTAAACAAATGTGGATCTTTTCAAAAATAGTGTTTTATATCACTAAAGAATTTCTTTCATTTTTGGTACGACAACCCTTTTTCAAGGAATCCACATACTAAGTAGTTTGCATAGTCTGCAAACCATGGAATTTCATTATAATCGATCTTCAAAAGATATTCATTAGGAAAGTTATCTTGTATAGCCGATTCATTTAGAACTTCTAATTCAGGATTTTCAAGACGAGAAAGATAATCAACTGCGATATTTTCTACTCCCTTTTTGTCTCAGATCTCAATATCGAACTCTTGTAAGAGTAAGATCCAACGGATTAATCGTGATTTGGCATCTTGTTTTGAAAATAGGTATCTAAGAGCAGAATGGTCGGTATAGACCACCGTTTTAGCTAGAACGAGATATGAACAAAATTTTTCAAAAGCAAAGACAATAGCAAGGAGTTCTTTTTCAGTAGTTGTGTAATTCGTTTGTGCTCCTTGTAACGTCTTACTAGCGTAATAAATAGGTTGAAATTGTTTTTCAATCCTTTGTCCTAAAACGGCTCCCATTGCAAAATCACTTGCATCGCACATGAGTTCAAATGGTAGATTCCAATTTGGAGTTATCATGATCGGCGCATTAGTGAGTTTTTCTTTAAGAATATTAAAAGATTTGATGCATTCATCCGAAAAGATGAATGGAGCATCCTTTTCTAGGAGTTTATTCATAGGAGTGGCAATTTTAGAAAAAAATTTTATGAAACGTCGCTAAAAACCCGCATGCCCTAGAAAAATCTTAACTCCTCTAACATTGGTGGGATGTGGAAGTTTAGCAATTACATCTACTTTAGCTCTATCCACTTCAATTCCTTCCTTTGAAATTTTATGACCAAGAACGATGCCTTCTTTAACCATGAAATGGCATTTCTCCCAATTAAGAACTAGATTTGATTGCTCGCATCTAATAAGCATTCGTTCAATATTAATTAGACATGATTCAAATGTATCACTGAAGACTGAAAAGTCATCTATGAAAACTTCCATGCATTCTTCCATCATGCACCTTTGAAAGGTTGCAGGGGCGTTGCAAAGTCCAAATTGCATGCGTTTGTAAGCAAAAGTACCATAAGAGCACGTGAATGTGGTTTTCTCTTGGTCCTCGGGTGCGATTGGAATTTGAAAATATCCAGAGAAACTGTCAAGAAAATAATAGTAACTGTTTTTGGCTAACCTTTCCAACATTTGATCAATGAAAGGTAAGGGAAAGTGATCTTTTCTGGTGGCGTCATTTAATTTCCTATAATCAATACAGACACGCCATCCTGTTACAGTCCTAGTAGGAATAAGCTCATTTTTTTCATTTGTGGTGACAGTCATGCCACCCTTCTTAGGTACGCATTGAACTGGGCTTACCCATGGACTATCAGAGATTGGATAAATTAAACCTGCATCTAACAGTTTAATAATTTCTTTCTTAACAACATCTTGCATATTAGGATTAAGTCTTCGACATAGGTTTTATGGCCTTCTTCCATAAGGATTTTATGTGTGCAATACGAAGGACTTATTCCTTTAATATCATGAATCTTCCATGCAATAGCTGGTTTATGAGCTTTTAGCACAGAAATGAAGAGAAGACGATATTATTACAGGTAATTCAGATTCACCATGTAAATAAGCGTATTCCAAATGGTTTGGAAGTGGCATTAACTCTAATATCGGTGGTTCTTCTGTCGATGATTTGTATCGATATATGTCTTCTTGTTTTATCATTTGAAGTTCTTCTGTTGTTGGTTCGTATTCATTCGCCATAAGTGCAGCTAACATTTCAGCTTCATTAATTGGTTCAGTTCCTTCTCCTAAATAACATTCTCCTGTTCTTTTTAATTCTGGAAATTCTTGTAACAATTCTGCATGTGAATCTATAGTTTAAATGAAATAACATGTATCATCTGCAGATTGCGGTTGTTGCATGGCTCTATCAACAGAAAAGGTAACACTCTCGTCCTCTATACTTAGGGTCAGTTTCTTACCGAACACCTATTATTGCTATGGCCGTGTTTAAGAATGGTCTTCCTAGTATGAGAGGAACTCGAGAATCTTCTTCCATGTCCAGAATAACAAAATCTACTGGAAATACTATAGTACCAACTTTAACTAGCATGTTTTCCATTATCCCTCTAGGATATTTTACTGATCGATCGGCTAGTTGTATGCTTATTCGTGTTGGTTTCAATTCTCCGAGGTCTAGTTTAGCGTATAGTGAATACGGCATTAAATTTATGCTAGCACCTAAGTCTGCCAATGCTTCTATTGAACTAAGACTTCCCAGAAAACATGGAAGTGTGAAACTTCCTAGATCTGAGAGTTTTTCTGGTAGCTTATTCAATAGCACTGCAGAACAATTAGCATTCATAGTAACAGCTGAAATTTCTTCCATTTTCTTTCTATTTGTGATTAGATCTTTCAGGAATTTAGCATATCTAGGCATTCCTGAAATCACATCAATGAAAGAAGATTTACATTTATTTGTTTAAACATATCCAAAAATTTGGATTGCTCGGCTTCAAGTCTTTATTTTCTCATTTTACTCGGGTAAGGAAGTGGAGGTTGGTATGGTTTAACATAATGTTTAACCTTAACTGTGTTATCTTCATTAACCTTTTCAACTACCAGTTCTGATTCCTTCTCTTGTTCAGGCTGTGGTGCCTGTGTAGTAGGAATAACGTCATCAGAAATTACAGGCATTTCAGGTGGTTTAAGTGTAATACCACTTCTCGTGGTAATGGCTTTAGCTGTTTCATTCCGGGGGTTAGCATTTGTATCGCTAGGTAGACTTCCCGATTTTCTTTCACCTATCAACCTTGCTAGGTTGCTTACTTCTTGTTCCAGATTTTGAATAGTAGCTTGTTGATTTCTAAATGCTTGAGCATTTTGTTCATTGGTTTGTTTCTGAGATGTGAAACACTGCGTTTGAGATTCAACTAGCTTCGACATCTTGTCTTCTAAATTTGTCTTTTTATCATCGGTTTGTGGTGGTTTATTTTGAAAAATAGGTCTTTGCTGATTGTAAGTATTGTTAGATACTTGTTGATTGCTAGGACCTTGTTGGTTGTTGTATTGAACATTTCGGTTATAATTCTGATTTTGATTGTAGTTTGAACTTGGCGGTTGATAATTATTTTGATAATTATTTCCAGGCCTTTGGTTCATGTATGAAACATTCTCTCGTTGTTCCATTGTTTGTTCAATACTGAGACAATCTTTTGTCAAATGTGGTCCTTCACACTGCTCACAACTAATTCATATTGCGTGAATATCTTTAGTCATCTTTTCCATTCGTCTTTCGAAAGCATCTAAGTTTGCGGAAATGGAATCAAAGTCATGGCTAGAATAGGCTCTAGCCGCTTTAGATGGTCTAACGATGTCATTTTCTTGATGCCACTCATGTGAGTGGGAAGCCGTGTTATCAATAATTTTGTAAGCTTCAATTGCGGTTTTCTTCATAATGGAACCACCAGCAACTATGTCGATGTATTTTCGTGTAGTAATATCACATCCTTGGTAGAATATTTGTACTATTTGATAAGTATCTAAACCATGTTGAGGACATCCTCTCAATAACTTTCCAAATCTTGTCCACGCCTCATATAAAGTTTCATTTGGCTTTTGTGTGAACGTAACAATTTCTCCTTGAAGTCTCACGACTTTAGATGTCGGAAAGAATTGTTTAAGAAAATTTTCAACTAAGACATTCCATGTATCAATCGCCCCTTCAGGTAACGATTCAAACCAATCTTTGGCTTCTCCCTTTAATGTCCAGGGAAATAACATGAGATAGATCTGTTCATCCTCAACTTCTCCGATTTTGAATAGAGTACAAATCCTATTAAAGGTACGAAGATGTTCATTTAGATCTTCCTTCAACGCACCACTAAATTGGCATTGATTAGTTACCATGTGTAGGATTTGTCCTTTGATTTCATAATCTGGCGCATTAATGTCTGGTTGAGTAATTGCATGACCTTGGCCAGTGCGTTTAGCCCTCATTCGATCTTCCATACTTAGAGGTTACAGATTTTCCATGATTGAATTTGTTGAATCTGAATCACTAGAGGATTCTGACTTAATGGTTTCTTCCTCGACAATCTCTGGATGAGTGATTTATGGTTCAGGAGGAATGATTAGTGGTTCGGGATCTCTGAATTGTCCCTGAATATCCTCCGGATTCTCAATTGTGAGGTCGGGTTCAAAAAATGGATTATCGGAAATTTGAATTGGAGTACTTGGTTGACTAGATGACGATTCTAAAGAAAAATCAACGGCGACAATATTGGCTAGATGTCTTGATCGAGTTACAGTTGGTGAATGTATGAAAGGTGGTGAATGTTTTGCTCGGTGCATTCACTGAATATCCTATTAGTTATAAAAAAATAAAAATTATATAAGTTATCAAATTAATATACTTTTCTGCTTTTTCCCACGTTTCGAATAGCCAATAGATGCAGCAGGTAGCCAGGACCCTTTAAATCGGAAGCCCATAAATCGCCACTAACAAATCCAACTATTACTACGAAGAAGAAAATTTTGGATGTCTATCAATTTAACCGCTTAAAATAATTTTTCGTCAAAATTTTAAAGAAGATAAAATCTACGTCCTAAAAACTAGAGCATTGAAATGAAAAAGAAAAGCGCGTCGAAAAATAAGAGGTCGAAAAATAAGCGTCGAAAAATAATAATAATAAAATGCAGCGTCGAAACTTAAAAGCCTAAAAACTAAGAATTAAAACTTACGTCTAAAGGTATTAAAGCTTAAAGGAATTCTATATCTAAAACGGCAATAACTTAAAAGGTACTAAAATTTTAAAACAGTGTCGCAAAATTCTAAAGCACCTAAATATTAGTCTATAGAAAAAGCACTTATGGGATTTTACGGCAAAGCCTAAAAATCTAGATATATAAAATACTATGGCAAAAACTAAGTTTAAAACTACTTACGAACGATAAAAAAAATACAAATAACTAAAAAATGATAAAATTACAATTTTATAAAAATATTATTTTTATATTATTATTTTAGAAAAGTATTAATTTATATATTAATAAAACTAATTAAAACTTAAAATATCAAATTATATAAAACTAAAACTAATTATTATTTAATTAAAACCCTAATTACTAATTAATTAATAATAATAATTAATAAACCTTAACCCTAATTCGACTGTCCAAGGTTTCAGACCAGTCTTTTCACCTAATGCGATCGCATGAGGTATCAGTTGTTTGGCCATGCGATCACATGGAGTCGGGTTCCAGGCCAGATCTTGGGCTCCTACAGTACGACCCGTTTACTCTTTTACTTATTTTATTATTTTTTATTTTTTTCTAATTTTTAATAAAATAAAATAAAAAAAAATAAAATAACTAAAATTAAACTTATAAATTAAAAAAAAATAATTTACTTATTAGTTTTTATAACTTTGAACAATAAAAATATTAACTTTTTAATTTAAATACTTAAAAATATAGAAATATAGAAATATATATATATATATATATATATATATATATATATATATATATATATATATATATATATATATATATATATATATATATATATATATATATATATATATATATATATATATATTATGTTTTTATATTTTTGTTTTTAATATTTAAAACTAATATAAATATATTTTTACAGAAATAACTTAAAAACTAAATTTTTTATAGCGTTTCGCTTCGGCGTTGTTAAAGTTCCCCAGCAGCGGTGCTAAAAATACTTGATGTTATGCGAGGTGTATACGAAACAGTTATATTTTTATTGCGAAATACTATTAAATACGATACAATTTTACACAAGTTATTTATTTATTTATAGAATGGATATAACTAAACCTTGCTACAACACTTATAGGCAGTGTACCTAATTGTAGAGTAGTGTAGTTTTTAGTAAGTCCGGTTCGTTCCACAGGGATACAACTAAATTTAACACTATATTATATTTTAAACTATATTTGTATATAAATATATATATAAGTAGTATTATTATTATAAAAAGGGAGTTTTACCGTTTAATGACCTGTTTGTCGATTTTGTGTCTTAAGTCACAATTAAAACCTAATGTAAAATATTAAATATAAATACAACTTCATTTAAAGAGTAAAGTAAATGACGATAAATAAAAGTGCGATAAATAAAATGACGATAAATTAAATTGCGATAATTAAAAGTACGATGAGATATAAAATAAAGGAATTATGCTTATTTAAACTTCCGTAATCATGATGTTGACGTGTTGATTTTAATTTATTACCATAGGTTAATTGTCTTTTGTCCTAGATTATTCGATATGTCCATCTGGTTTTATCCATAATAGTCCCTCAGTCATAATTATAAAGTGCGAGAGTCTTCGTCAAATTAATCTTATTATCAGAAGTCAAATATTCCAACTAATTGGGGATTCGAACTGTAACAAGGTCTTAATACTTTGTTTAATGAATACACCAGGTTATCGACTGCGTGTAATCCAAGGTTTTAATACTTTGTTAACAATTACACCAATTACCCTTGAATGTAATCCACCCCTGTTTTAATGAGTCCAGTGACTATTAATCCATCCCCGTGTCCGGTCAAATGAACAATAATTCGTATTTATAAATATCCCGCCCACCGTACCCGATTAAGCGTATGTGGTTATATATAGATACGTCAAATTGTAACCTATATATTAAATTAACGAGGTATCGCTTAGTTAATATAAAGCCCATTAATAGCCCATAGTTTAATTTCCATAAGTGTCGATATAACTAAACCTTGCTACAACACTTATAGGCAGTGTACCTAATTGTAGAGTAGTGTAGTTTTTAGTAAGTCCGGTTCGTTCCACAGGGATACAACTAAATTTAACACTATATTATATTTTAAACTATATTTGTATATAAATATATATATAAGTAGTATTATTATTATAAAAAGGGAGTTTTACCGTTTAATGACCTGTTTGTCGATTTTGTGTCTTAAGTCACAATTAAAACCTAATGTAAAATATTAAATATAAATACAACTTCATTTAAAGCGTAAAGTAAATGACGATAAATAAAAGTGCGATAAATAAAATGACGATAAATTAAATTGCGATAATTAAAAGTACGATGAGATATAAAATAAAGGAATTATGCTTATTTAAACTTCCGTAATCATGATGTTGACGTGTTGATTTTAATTTATTACCATAGGTTAATTATCTTTTGTCCTAGATTATTCGATATGTCCATCTGGTTTTATCCATAATAGTCCCTCAGTCATAATTATAAAGTGCGAGAGTCTTCGTCAAATTAATCTTATTATCAGAAGTCAAATATTCCAACTAATTGGGGATTCGAACTGTAACAAGGTCTTAATACTTTGTTTAATGAATACACCAGGTTATCGACTGCGTGTAATCCAAGGTTTTAATACTTTGTTAACAATTACACCAATTACCCTTGAATGTAATCCACCCCTGTTTTAATGAGTCCAGTGACTATTAATCCATCCCCGTGTCCGGTCAAATGAACAATAATTCGTATTTATAAATATCCCGCCCACCGTACCCGATTAAGCGTATGTGGTTATATATAGATACGTCAAATTGTAACCTATATATTAAATTAACGAGGTATCGCTTAGTTAATATAAAGCCCATTAATAGCCCATAGTTTAATTTCCATAAGTGTCGATATAACTAAACCTTGCTACAACACTTATAGGCAGTGTACCTAATTGTAGAGTAGTGTAGTTTTTAGTAAGTCCGGTTCGTTCCACAGGGATACAACTAAATTTAACACTATATTATATTTTAAACTATATTTGTATATAAATATATATATAAGTAGTATTATTATTATAAAAAGGGAGTTTTACCGTTTAATGACCTGTTTGTCGATTTTGTGTCTTAAGTCACAATTAAAACCTAATGTAAAATATTAAATATAAATACAACTTCATTTAAAGCGTAAAGTAAATGACGATAAATAAAAGTGCGATAAATAAAATGACGATAAATTAAATTGCGATAATTAAAAGTACGATGAGATATAAAATAAAGGAATTATGCTTATTTAAACTTCCGTAATCATGATGTTGACGTGTTGATTTTAATTTATTACCATAGGTTAATTATCTTTTGTCCTAGATTATTCGATATGTCCATCTGGTTTTATCCATAATAGTCCCTCAGTCATAATTATAAAGTGCGAGAGTCTTCGTCAAATTAATCTTATTATCAGAAGTCAAATATTCCAACTAATTGGGGATTCGAACTGTAACAAGGTCTTAATACTTTGTTTAATGAATACACCAGGTTATCGACTGCGTGTAATCCAAGGTTTTAATACTTTGTTAACAATTACACCAATTACCCTTGAATGTAATCCACCCCTGTTTTAATGAGTCCAGTGACTATTAATCCATCCCCGTGTCCGGTCAAATGAACAATAATTCGTATTTATAAATATCCCGCCCACCGTACCCGATTAAGCGTATGTGGTTATATATAGATATGTCAAATTGTAACCTATATATTAAATTAACGAGGTATCGTTTAGTTAATATAAAGCCCATTAATAGCCCATAGTCTAATTTCCATAAGTGTCGATCTTTACGAGTTATGTTCAACCTTTAATTTAAAAAGGTTGAACATAACTTACAATGAGTATTAATCACGTAGTGTTACACAGATAGAATTTCGACTTACAAACTTAAAATATTTGCCACTATAACCTTATTATTATTAACTTAAAATTAAAATTAAAATTAAAATTAAAAGTATAAATATAAATATATTGAGAGAGAGAGTAAGATATATGATATGGTGTACCTAAATTCAGCTGAATTCGTTGCAATTTATAGACCTGGCCTGACTTTAGCTGCCATGCGATCGCATGGAATTTGTGCTTCCAGGCCATGCGATCGCATGGCCCCCTGGGACAGCTCACACACTTTTGTTTTTCTATTTGCCGACAGTTTTTAATATAAATATAATATATAAATAATTTAGAATTATTTATATATTCTATTATATTCGTGTGCATAGTTGACTTGTAATTTTAGCTCTGTTGTGTCGTGCGTTGATAGTTGGTTCATGTCCCGGTTCCGGATTTTCAAACGTCCTTGCGTACGATTTAATATCTTGTACTTTGCGTTTTGCGGCTTGTACTCTTGTAATTTTAAGACGTTTCTCATCAATAAATTGAACCACTTGGATTGTACTTTGTACTTTTTAGCGTTTTAGTCGTTTGTATCTTCAAATCGTCGAATCTGTCTTTTGTCTTCACCTTTTATTATCTAAACGAATATCACTTGTAAATAGAACAATTGCAACTAAAAGCTTGTCTTTCTTGAAGGATAATGCTATGAAATATATGTTCGTTTTTAGCATTATCAGCCTGCAAACGGTCCAGCAAATGGCCCCAAGAAACGGGCTACCAAGCAAACGACTTGCCAAATACGGCCTGCCATACGGCTTGCCAGCCGTTTGCAGGAAAAAACTTTGCTTATTTAAAGGGTCTTTGTCATTTATTCCAACACACAATTCAATTCACTTCTTTCTCTCTCTTGTACAATATTAGTCATGCTCTCAAGGACTTCGACTCCGTGCGGGAAATCTAGTACCCGGAGAAGAACGCTGAAGATTGTATTAGGAGCGGTCTGGAGTCTTGAAGTTGTCACTTTTGTATTCAGAACTCATTTAATCTACTGGAACTTCTATCCTTTATCTCATATAATGTTTTATGATATTGTTGCCATGATTAGCGAGTAGTTATCTTTAGTGTATGCTATGATGTAAGCAGTTATAATGCCGAAATAATATTATGGTTTGTGTATGTTGTCAAAATGCTTTCCGATTATGCTTTAAACTCAATCGCTTTTCCAACTAATAGAACGTAGTTATAGGCTCTGTTATTGGGAAGTCGCGAACCCCAATTCAGAGTACACTATTTGTGTCACCACTTGGTAAGAGAAGTCTATCGGATACAATGTAAGATCGATTGAGGCACACCGGTTGTAGTAAGTCTATCAAGCTTTGGTTTCCGACTGAGGACTCTTTCGTAGTGAAACATCTAACTAGACCCTTAGTACATTGTCGGTCCTAAACCATGCTAGTGTAGTCACCAAGCATATAAACTTCGTACGTGCACGCTGAAGCACATCGGTTGTTGTAAACTGTACCTCTACTAAGTAAGGCCCTGGAACCTGGTTAGTGTTGACCAATACACTGCACCATAACGCGGTCTCAAGCATTGCACCCCGCTTGAGGGATTCTTAGTTAATTAAGGAACTATTTGTTTAGACACATAAAGGATTGGACCGTTAGGATAATCGAACGTGTTCATGAAAGTCAGCTTGACTTGGCCATGGTGTTCTTTATGGTTGAACTCTTTTTAAGGGCCTAACTATCTTTCAAAACCAATCATTAGCGAAAGCATTGAAACACATCACGTCTCTCGGATATGGTAAACCATGTATTCTATTATGCTTAAGAAAGTTTAGACCATTTTGGAATGTTAATACGTCACCCAACCGAGTCGCTCAATTGGATGAGCCGTCTGAACGTGTATGCCTGTAGTCAGACTGCACGGGCGTCAGGGGTAAGGGACGTTGCTGTCTATTCAGAATCTTCAAGCCTAATGTAGTACCCAGTGACATGTCTTATGACAGGGGCGTTTAGGACCAGTGTAATGAATACAAGGCCTCTGCCTATTCACGAGCCAGCATTCCATAATCTCGGCAGAATAACTGATGAATTCATAGTATGCACTCACTTTAACCTTATCTGAATTACGAATTTTATCGCATTTACTTTATCTATCTTATAAATTAGAAAATCCCAAATTAAATAACCACTAATCCCTAACTATCTTAAGCTTAAATATAGGTTCGATTCTACTGATATCTCAAAAATATGACTATAGGTCATACTTCCCATACTTATAAGGAGTAGTAAGATTTAGGCCCCGCTATATATAAATTTAAAACAGTACCCTCTCCCACGAGTGGCTGATCCTGGCAAGCCGCGGCTAGACGACACCGCGCAAATAAAAACCGTCCGTTTTGGCCATATCACGGGAGAATACTAAGTTTTTGGCACCGCTACCGGGGAACAGGTATCAGGAAATACTGCTCTCTATCAAACTTATTCACAAGCATTTAGTGGTGTCTAAGAAAGACAATTATACACGGACTTGGTTGTTGGATTTTCCGAACAGTCGCCAATTATATTGGGACCAAAAGGATCCTGCCTCTCCATAGTCGGCCTGGCCACTTGGTTTGTTGAATAGTTTGTGCGGAGCTCTGTTACCGAAATACCAGGGAATCAGTAGCCAGAACCAAAATAATATTCAACCGTAGGATAGTTAGTTAATTAAATTAGATTACCTTAGATTACTTTAGACTACCTTAGATCAAAGTAGATAAAATTAGATTACCTTAGAATTAGATTACCTTAGACTAGTTTAGCTTACTTTAGATTATCTTAGTTTATTTGCGAAAAATTAAAAACAAAAAGGCATACCTAGTGTATGACCCAAACCCGATCTAGACCAGGGCCGTTGCTATTCGTACCTGATCCAGACGCAATAATCTCTAAAGTACGCAAGGAAGCACGAATCAAAAACCAAATGGCGTTACGCGTTACTTTAGCAGAAAATACCAAACCCTCGATTGAAGGTCGAGGAGGACCAATCAGATTTCCATGGATTCAAGGACACTCGTTCGAGTTAAAACATCACATCATCCAGCTCATTCAGAATAGCTGTCAGTTTCATGGATTACCGAATGACGATCCAAATTCTTACCTTGATAAATTCATATCTCTTTCGAACTCCTACAAACAGCCAGGGATAGGACAAGATATAGTCCGGCTATACCTGTTCCCCTATTCTCTCACTCATCATGCTCAAACTTGGTTCGAAGGACTGGAAAAAGATTTCATCACGTCATGGATGGAGATGGCTACTAAATTCCTAACCAAATATTTCCCCCCTTTTAAACAGACTAAGCTGAAGAATGACATCATTAACTTCAAACAAAGTTATGATGAATCTCTTTACATTGCATGGGAGCGATTCAAAACCCTGCTGAAGAAATGCCCTAATCACCAGCTAGAACGGTCAGCCCAAATCTGTACCTTCTACAATGGTCTTACGGTAAATCATAGGATGACGGTCGATGCAGCAGCTCAAGGGAATCTGATGAACCAAACCGCAGACTAAGCATGGGAATTGCTCGAGAAGATGACAATGCATCATCATGACTGGAACAGTGGTGAAACAACTTCATCATCTGTCCCACTCTTTGCACTTAACAATCAAACGGAGGCCATCAAATCCCTCACGGATAAGATGGAATCTCATGCTAAACAACTCGGAGAATTGAAGATGAAGCCGCAGCAGGTTAACCAAGTGTAGGCTTGTGTTAATTGTACCAACCTGCAACCCACGGAAGAATATCAAGTTGAGTACGAAAACACTGACGATTCAGTGTGTTACGTTCAATATCCAGCTCGTCCACCAAATCCCGAATTCAATCAACCACCTAGGGTTAATCAATTTTAGCAAAGCAATCAACCTTTCCGCTGTTGCTATCCACCTTATCCAGCCCAACAATCTCAATTGACCTACGATCAACCACTTCCACTCACTGGTCCCCCAGTTGAGGAAAATTCCCCTACCACCCAGATTACAAAAGCAACTAATCCAACTCTCGGAGCTGATGATCAATTGACTCAGTTCATTCAAGGACAACAACAGCTAAATCAGAGAACTGCAGCCAGACAAGATCAGACGGAGATACTAATGAGAAATCAATTGGCTCTACTGAAAAGTTTGGAAACGTAGCTCGGACAGTTATCACAACGCCTTGAAACCCGACCGCAGGGAAGATTGCCAAGTAATACTATCCAAAATCCCCACATAGAAGAAGCAAAGCAAATGGATTCCGTGACTCCAGAGGAAGAACCACGGAGAAGGTCAGCTAGGCTCAAGAACAAATCGACATATACTCAGAAGCTGACCCATAAAACTCCAGTTCGCGTACCTTATCCCGGAAGGCTACAAGAAGAACCATTCAAGCTTGATTCCTTCAAACTTGATGGAAGATTCCTGGACACTATGTCTAAAGTTCCAAACCAGAAGAGATACATCCAAAGGCTTCTTTCTACAAAGGAGAGGATACCAGACTCTAACAAAACTCCACTGAGTGAAGAATGCTCTGTATTACTCAGAAACTCTCTACCACCAAAGCTAGGAGATATGGGCCGATTCGTTTTCCCGTGTTCAATCTACCAATCTGGAACCATTCATGCGCTAGCAGATTTAGGAGCAAGTATCAACCTAATCCCCTACTCTCTCTACAAAAGATTAAAGTTAGGAGACTTGTCACCAACCAAAATGACAATCCGACTTGCAGATCACACAATTCGATATCCTAAGGGAATAGTTTAGAACGTCTTGGTGAAAGTCAACAAATTCGTGTATCCTACGGATTTCGTAGTAATGGATATTAAGGAAGACCTTCACACACTAGTAGTGTTAGGAAGACCTTTCATAAATACGGCTAGGACTGTCATTGATGTGTACAATCAAACGTTGATCTTACGATCGCATGGGGAGAGCGTTACCTTCAAAATTGACCGACCAACCGATCTTTCTGGACAGGCAGAGATGTTTGCTATTTCCACCAGACGGATCACTTCCGATGACGAGTCTTCACCACCAGCCAATGATATCGAGATGGGTTTTGAATTACAGTCTATAGACGACCAAGAAATGGAAGAAGAGGATCCCAGGGAAGAAATAGAGGAAGAGGAGGAATCTGAGGAGGAAGAGGAAATGGAAGACGTAAAAGAAACTGTGAAAATACCCGCTCCAAGTACTGAGCGTCATGAAGAAATATTGAGGCTTGAAACGGAAGATCACAGTCTAATCATTCACTTCAAGAAGAAGACCGACAAGGCTGAGATTATGGATATAGAAATTAATCCTGCAAGTATCAAAGTGGAGAATCAGAATACTGAAGAAACCCATTCATCAGATGCATCCTCAGAAGAACAATACACCGATGATAACAAGGAAGAGCAACATGAAAACATTCTGAATAACTCACACTCGCCAACCGAACCAGATCAAGGGGAGCCGGACCCTTCTTCAGATCGAATTCCGGTTATATCCACACACGCATACATGATTACCTTCATCAATGATACCGATGAATTTGAAGACATTCTCGAAGCCATCCGAAAATCAACCATTGATTTTTCGCTACGCTTAACAGAATGAATTATGGCTATCAGAGAAGAACACCACCTCTATCTTCGAAGAGAAGACAATGATGTTGAAAACCTAGAAGAACGCATTCAAGACTTTATCAATTCTCTTCACGATCATATCTATCACGAAGAAAGGCAATGAGAGCACAATTCAGTGGTTTGCACTATTCTTGAGACAAGATTCTGTCGAGATCAGAAGATCATTTACTGTAGGGTCTACAACGCCTTAGCCGGATCTGCACTTCCGTTCTCACGAAACCAACGAGCACTACTGACTCTCATCCGGAAGCATATGGATCTTTCCACCGGACGCCCGACTTACCACTCTGATTTGCAAATGATCGAGGATATTAACAGCTTTTTCGCTCTTTTGGAAAGAGATAATTTCGAAAGCACACCAGACAGACTAGTGATTTACGTAACAATTGATCACCACGCTGATCTGATTATCAAAGAGTTACGAGACGCTGTTATGGAGGAAGCAAGGCGAAACAATCCGTTCTCTCATCTTGACCCAGATCGAGTCAACATTGCCACCTATGTTACGAAGTAGCTATCACATATCTTCCACGAATCCGCAGATCCAAGTTTCACATTTAAAGCTGGATGTCGGGAGATATACTCAAAGACGATGAAATTAATACTCGGATCAGGATTGCTGTTCACTTCTTTCCAGCTTCATCTTTTAACTAATCTGTGCAAAGCAACAGACTCCTACTGTGGATATCACCGTTCTGAAGACTTCAAGATTCTAAAGATACAGTTTCTGAAATTATTTGAAGACCTCCGAAATGAGCATCCCGTCAGAGAAATAATCACCACCAGCACTGCTTCTATGATTGACATTCATGGGTCGAATAGCAGAGCCATGGATCATATTCTTATCGGACTTCAAGACTTATCAAGAGCCGAAACTGCGCACTACTTATCTTTCAGAAGATTTTCAAGAGAAGTATCGGATCTGTTACCACTATTGGTCCGACACTTTCTCAGGATTTATCCACCAAGACTCACATTCCCTCGAGAAGACCAAGATCACCACCATCCGCGAGGAATGTTTGCTTTTTAAAGCATCACTACGGTCGAGCCAACGACCTTAAACAAAAGCGCTTCTCGGGAGGCAACCCGTATAATAAAGTAGAGTAGAAGAATAAAGGATGGCAAATGAGCCGATAAAGACGCAAGGATTAGAAGCCAGCCGCATCTGCTAGGGGTATTTCTTTCTTTTTCGCTACTAGCTCAAGATTCAAACTATGCCACATCCTAGCTTATCACTAAGTGTGGGATAACACCCAATAAAAGCACTAGACAAATACTCCCAAATCTTCAACTAAAACTCCTAAGTATGGGATACACTAGGAACATTGAGGACAATGTTCGTCTAAGTGTGGGATGTTGGTATCTTTTTATGCTGTATTATAATAACCCATTACGAAGATTCCAAGTCCTTAAGCCAAATTTTAAAATTTTTGAAAGAAACCCTTTTCGAAAAAGTATTAATGAAAACCTAAAACGTTTATCAATAAAAATAAGGCTTAATTAAGGTGGAAATCTTGTTAGATTGGAATCTCTAATAGAGCATTGCATGACTAAGGCATTATCGACCTAAATTGATTATGGTGAGGCATCCCAAATAAGACCAGCATTCATCTTTAATGCTTCACTATTTTCCGTTGAGAGTGCCGATGCCTGTGCTCAAAATCAGAACTTGCTTTAGATCTACATCTCCAAGCAGCGAAACGTGATTCGGTTGTAATCAAAAGAGCTAGCCATTTGTCAAACATAAGCCTTCCGCACCTCCACCACTTCTACTCCACATCACCTTTACTATTACTCAAAAAATACTGAATACGAGGACTCCTTCCGAAAACCCGATGTTATAAAACTCTCAAGTATCATGGTAAAGGTCTTGAAAAATTTTACCGGCTAAAAGTTTCTCGAGATGAAGTCTCTAAAATATATATATATATATATATATATATATATATATATATATATATATATATATATATATATATATATATATATATATATATATATATATATATATATATATATATATATATATATATATATATATATATGTATATATATATATGGTTCTGAAAAAGGAGCAGAACTAAATAAGAGAAATGCCGAAGAGAACTCGATCGAAAATGATTATCAAATGAAGAAAAGTTCAAAAGTGCTTCTCAAAATACTTCAGTACTCCTATCTATCCGAATAAAAGTCTGTATAAAGACTACATTACCCTTTATCTCATCCCTAAAAAATAACTTCACTACCACTCCAAAATTCCTTTTCCATCATTGACAAATGACCCATAAAGCTGAGATTACTACTGTTCTCGCATTAGCAGCAAGGATTTGAGTCTTTATCAAGCCTATGACGATGGGTGCAGCATGACTGGCTATGAGCGTTTTCATTTCTTAGATCTATAGGGAACCCTAAACACTTGAGTGATTTGAGTGACTCGTGAAAGCTAGCTTATGTCATGTAACCTCCTCGCATGCTGGCAGAGATAATTTCAATCCTAACATAGATGACTCACCTTATCTTTTGCTCTTATAATAAAAGCAAACCGTTTAGGCTATTAGAAAAGAAACGTCGAAAAGATTCTTAAGGAAATGAGAGTTTGCTTGAGGACAAGCAAAGTCTAAGTGTGGGATATTTGATATCAGCTAAAAAGTCACGTTTTCACCCGGTATTAAGGCCCAAATGAAATGACCCGTCCTAATCCATCTGGACGAAGTCCATATCGATTACAAACGATTCACAATAGTTGATTACATCGCGAGGTACTTGACCTCTATATGATACATTATACAAACATTGCATTCGTTTTTGAAAAGACAATCTTTCATTACATCGAAAGTTGACGGCATGCATACCATTTCATAATATATCTAAATATACTTGACTTAATAATAATCTTGATGAACTCAATGACTCGAATGCAATGTCTTTTGAAATATGTCATGAATGACTCCAAGTAATATCTTTAATAAGAGAAAATGCACAGCGGAAGATTTCTTTCATACCTGAGAATAAAATGCTTTCAAGTGTCAATCAAAAGGTTGGTGAGTTCATAGGTTTATCATAAAACAATAAAATTCTTAATTTTGATAGACCACAAGATTTAAATCCTGCATGGTACAAATGGGCCCGAATCCTATACCCACCTGTAATGTACATGCAATATCTTTTAAATACAGTACACCTTTCTCGTGTACGAAATCATCTTTCATAAATCTTAGTAACCGTACACATATCTCGTGCACAAAAATAACATACACATAACCTGTGTATAAAAAATCATTCTCTCGATACATAACATTCACTTTTCATTGCTTTCATAGCTTGGCTTGGTAACCGACCTTAACATATAATGCGCATAATAATATCCCCAAAACAGAACATCTCGTCTATATAATAATCATATAAACTTCGAAGTACTAAACACCACGCCCACTAGCCCTTCCGTCTAGTGAACATTCTGGGTGGGGGTGTTAAACCCGGTAGCTACCTTTAGGATTCGCGTCAATTAGGTGTGCACTAATTCTCAAAATTAGTGATGTTCCCTAATTCTTAGCTTACCAAGCAATAATAATCAGGGGAAAAAATATTCATATCAATTGTGGTAATTATCACGTCCACATAATTCAATGGTGGCAATTATCACCTCCACATAATTCATTCGAGGAATGTTTTGCTTGTGTCTATCTCATCAAACATTTATAAAAGCATTTCATGTATTCGCAGTTCAAAATGTATTTCAAAAGCATTTAATAAAGCAGTTGTAAAAGTAGCGCATGTATTCTCAGTCCCAAAAATGTAAAGAGTAAAAGGGAGCAAATGAACTCACCTAATGTATTTTGTAGTAAACATACATATGATTATATTAAACAATGCAGGGTTGGCCTCGGATTCACGAACCTTTATCATTTGTATATATATTAAAACATATACTCGTAATCGAATAATTATAACTTTATGTAATTAATTTGTATATATATTTGATAATGATTATTATCTATTTAGTTATATATATATATATATATATATATATATATATATATATATATATATATATATATATATATATATATATTAAAAATACTTAATTTATTATATATGGTTATTTATATAAAGATTGTTAATCTAATTAATTTATGCATATATGTAAGGTATTTATAAGTATATCTTTACATAGATAATAATGTTTGATATATATATATATATATATATATATATATATATATATATATATATATATATATATATATATATATATATATATATATATATATAAAAGTTGTAATTAATTATGTTGATAATAATATTACTACTACTGATATTCATATTAATAAAATTTTTGTTAATAATAATAATACTAATAATACTAAAAATGATACTAATGCTAATATTAATGAAAATAATAATAAATTGTGTTATTTTCATAATAACACTAATAATAATAATAATAATAATAATAATAATAATAATAATAATAATAATAATAATAATAATAATAATAATAGTCATAATCATAATAATAATACTTGTATCGATTTTAATCATATTAATAATACTAATACCACCTAATAATATTACTAGTAGTGATAATAATTTTTAGTAATAATCAATAATAATATCATCATTATAATTATAATTACGATAATAATCATAAATGGTAATTATTACTTTTATTAGTAAAAATAATAATACTAATAACTATAACACTAGTAACAATATTTATAACAACAACAACAACAACAATAATAATAATAATAATAATAATAATAATAATAATAATAATAATAATAATAATAATAATAATAATAATAATAATAATAATAATAATAATAATGAAATTGAAAATTTAAAAGTGTATACCCTCTTTTAAAGCTTTTCCAAAAATATTTGCCCATGACAGGACTCGAACCCGCGACCTCACTAATCCGAACCTCTCCTAAGCCACCCCTCCGTTTCTATTTATCTAATAATAATCAGATACAAATTTTATAAAACCCGTATTTCTGTTTCCATAATTTTAATTTTATTACTAACATCTTTTCGGCCCAACAGGAAGTACCTCGGCCCATCATGTAGCTCCAGTCCAATAGCAGGTTGATGTTGTTTATTTAAAAAAAATAATGTTTGCAGCAGACTAGGATTGAACTCGATACTTCTTGAATAAGCACACAGACCACAAACCACTGCTCCGCTATTCCTTTTCTGTTTTAATATACGGATTAAATCCTTTTAACCAATAAGTCCGTCATCTTCTTTATACCCATCATCATTCTTCATTGTCATCATCAATATCGTGGTCTTCTTCTTTCATCATCGTGCTCACATATAACATCACAGTTCAACAATCATTATTTACATCATTCATCAATCTTCATCATCACCAAACTATTAATGTCATCGTCATAATCATGTACATACCTCATCATCATTTATGATCGAAACAGAACGTATATAACAGATGTGGTTTGACATCAAAGGGACTGTAGCAGAGCACAAGAAAGGTTGGTTTCGTTCCTGTGTCTCTACAGGTAACGAAGAGAAAAAAAATATGGGTCACGTTCGTTGGGGTGATCGAGATTAAAGAAATAGAAAAAGATAACCGACAGCCATAATCGAAGACATCTTTTATTATGATAACGTTTTGATTGTTGTTAGTTCACGATATCACTAGAAGAAGAAACAGATTTAGATATGAAGAATAGGTATGATGAGAGAGAGATGAGTAAGAGATAAAAGGTAGCGGTTTTAAGGTGGTTGTCGGGTGTGATGGTGGTTGAAGTTGTCGTGGTGGTGGCGGATGGTGGCCATGGTGGTTGCCGAATGGTGATAGTTTTTAGTAATCCAGTTTTAGTGTAAGAACTACATATACTATATATATATATATATATATATATATATATATATATATATATATATATATATATATATATATATATATATATATATATATATATATATATATATATATATATATATATATCATTTATATAAATATAATATTAAAATAAATAATAATAATAATATGATGGTGGGGAAACACAGTACATAATTTCACAATTCTAATCACGGTTGTAATAATCTAATTCTCTGTCGACACCATATCACGGACTATTATCTCGTGTCCATTGCTAAACAGTTAACGTATAAAAGTGCTCCTAAAAATCCCAAATTTTTAGATTAAATATATTAAATTATTTCACTCATTAACTGTTTGAAACTTGATCAAAAAGGCTCGTTAAATATTTATTTTCTATTCCAATTTATATGTACGGAGTACTAATATTTAAACTTAAAACTCAATTTACAGTCTAACTTTTATCTTAATCCTTCGTATATATATATATTATATGTATATGAACACTAAAGAAATGTCAACCGAGTGTTACAGACGTTTACTATTTAAGCTCGAAATCATTCATTTTTCCATTTTCCCTCTATATATATACATAATCAGTTTTTAAGTAGCAATTTTAACTATTAAAATAATTATATTATATATTTTTAAACAAATAAATTTAATATAACTTTATATATTTACAAGTAATATTTATATACATATTTATATATTTATATATAATTATATATCTATAGTAATAGTTTTCATTACATCGCATATTATTTTACATATCTATATCCAACGATTTAAATTGTGTCTTATTGTCTCATATATATATATATATATATATATATATACTATTATTTATATTTACCTATATATATATATATATATATATATATATATATATATATATATATATATATATATATATATATATATAACAATTGTTCGTGAATCGTCGGGAGTAGTCAAAGGTCAAATTAATACATAAACACAGTTCACAGTTTTTGAGACTTTAACATTACAGACTTTGCTTATCATGTCAGAATATTTAAAGATTAAGTTTAAATTTGGTCAAAAATTTTCGGGCCGTCACACCAAAAACAAGAAAGATTCGAACTTTTTTAGAAAAATACCCACTTCGTCGGTTAGAATTGAATAACAAGTAATTACAAAGGTGGTGCAAAAAGAATCAAGAGAATCAGAGCTAAAACGAAGATTCTAGAACAAAAACGGTGAAAGACAAGAAATCAAGTTACGATCCAGTGAATCAAGGCTGACCAGCACCAAAAATGGCCTGCCATAGGGCTTGCCAGTATGGGGTACGGCCTACCAAACGGTCCAGCAAACGGACCCAAGAAATGGGCTGCCAAGCAAACGGCTTGCCAAATACGGCCTGCGAAACGGCTCGCCATACGGCTTGCGAGCCGTTTGCAGGAAAAAACTTTGCTTATTTAAAGGGTCTTTGTCATTCATTCCAACACACACTTCAATTCACTTCTTTCTCTCTCTTGTACAATATTAGTCATACTCTCAAGGCCTTCGACTCCGTGCGGGAAACCTAATACTCGGAGAAGAACGTTGAAGATTGTATTAGGAGCGGTCTGGAGTCTTGAAGTTGTCACTTTTGTATTCAGAACTCATTTAATCTACTGGTACTTCTATCCTTTATCTTATATAATGTTTTATGATATTGTTGCCATGATTAGCGAGTAGTTATCTTTAGTGTATGCTATGATATAAGCAGTTATAATGCCGAAATAATATTATGGTTTGTGTATGCTATCGAAATGCTTTCCGATTATGCTTTAAACTCAATCGCTTTTCCAACTAATAGAACATAGTTATAGGCTCTGTTATTGGGAAGTCGCGAATCCCGATTCAGAGTACACTATCTGTGTCACCCTTTGGTAAGAGAATTCTATCGAATATAACGTAAGATCGACTGCGGCACACCGATTGTAGTAAGTCTATCAAGCTTTGGATTCCGACTGATGACTCTTTCGTAGTGAAACATCTAACTAGACCCTTAGTACATTGTCGGTCCTAGACCATGCTAGTGTAGTCACCAAGCATATAAACTTCGTACGTGCACGCTGAAGCACAGCGGTTGTTGTAAGCTGTACCTCTGCTAAGTAAGGCCATGGAACCCGGTTAGTGTTGACCAGTACACTGTACCATAACGCGGTCTCAAGCATTGCACCCCGCTTGAGGTATTCTTAGTTAATTAAGGAACTGTTTGTTTAGACACATAAAGGATTGGACCGTTAGGGTAACTAAACGTGTTCATGGAAGTCAGCTTGACTTGGCCATGGTGTTCTTTATGGTTAAACTCTTTTTAAGGGCCTAACTATCTTTCAAAACCAATCATTAACGAAAGCATTGAAACACATCACGTCTCTCGGATATGGTAAACCATGTATTCTATTATGCTTAAGAAAGTTTAGACCATTTTGGAATGTTAATACGTCACCCAACCGAGTCGCTCAATTGGATGAGCCGTCTGAACGTGTATGCCTGTAGTCAGACTGCACAGGCGTCAGGGGTAAGGGATGTTGCTGTCTATTCAGAATCTTCAAGCCTAACGCAGTACCCAGTGACATGTCTTATGACAGGGGCGTTTAGGACCAGTGTAATGAATACAAGGCCTCTGCCTATTCAAGAGCCAGCATTCCATAATCTCGGCAGAATAACTGATGAAGTCATAGTATGCACTCACTTTAACCTTATCTGAATTACGAATTTTATCGCATTTACTTTATCTATCTTATAAATTAGAAAATCCCAAATTAAATAACCACTACTCCCTAACTATCTTAGGCGTAAATATATGTTCGATTCTACTGATATCTCAAAAATACGACTCTAGGTCATACTTCCCTTACTTATAAGGAGTACTAAGATTTAGGTCCCGCTAAATATAAATTTAAAACAATACCCTCTCCCACGAGTGGCTGATCCTGGCGAGCCGCGGCCCGACGACACCGCGCAAATAAAAACCGTCCGTTTCTGCCATATCACCAATCAAGGTTGATCTTCTTTGAACTTGATGAGATCATTCAAAACTCTTTAGTTGAATTTTACTTAGCACCATCTCATTAGTAAGTTTGTTTTTTTTCTTCGTAAAAATAGACGTATTTCGACTTTTACTATTAATATTAATATTGCTGTTGTTGTTGTTGTTGTTGTTGTTATTATTATTATTATTATTATTATTATTATTATTATTATTATTATTATTATTATTTTTATTATTATTATTATTATTATTATTATTATTATGATTATGATTATTATTATGATTATTATTATTATTATTATTATTATTATTATTATTATTATTATTATTATTATTATTATTATTATTATTATTATTATTATATTTGAAATCAGTTTTATTAAACTTAACCTCTGAGCGAGAAACTAGGAAGGCTAAAAGTACCATCAAATTACAACGGTTTTATAAGCTAATCGTTCCAACACATATCTAACTTGTCTCTATCTCGATACTTATTAAAATACGAACAACAAATACAATCAAACAAAATACATTTCTTCAAAATCTTCGTGTTTTGTAAAACCGAGTTGCGATATCTCCAATGTAACCAAACAAGAGCAGCCACAATTGCATACATTCTGTCCTTCTTCTTAGTCGTAACGTCATGTGTCAAACCATTGCAACCAATTGTCCTAAGAATTGAAGATCGGTATTTCTGTATCTAACCAAAACCTCAATTTACGCCAAAGGTCCAAAGCAATTGCGCAAGAGAATAAAAGGTGATCTAAAGACTCCTTTTGACCATCACATAATAAACATCCTATATGTTCAATCTCTAAACCTCGAGAAGACAAATTAAGTATCGTAGGAAGACGATTACGTGACACTCTTCAAATATAAATATTTTCCTTTCGAGGGATCCATTTCATCCACCTCGTATACCAATTAAACATGGGATGGTAGCGGTCATCAAGTTGTTTCTGGGTGGATGAAACCTTAAACATGCCATCATTTGACACACCCCAAAACTAGAAATATGTAGAATCAGACATGACAACCACGCATATTGTTGGTGATTTTAGTGTCATCCAACGTATATTTTAGTTAGTTGCGATTTACTTGAATGCAGGTGTTAGCTAGCTATACTTACCAACGGGTTCGGAGAGTGGGGAATACATGCTCGTAAGTGTTGGCTACTAACTGTCGCGTGTAGTGACCCGAACTTTTCCATGTTTATATATATTAATTGAGATTGATATTTACATGATTAAATGTTTCCAACATGTTAAGCAATCAAACTTGTTAAGACTTGATTAATTGAAATATGTTTCATATAGACAATTGACCACCCAAGTTGACCGGTGATTCACGAACGTTAAAACTTGTAAAAACTATATGATGACATATATATGGATATATATATATATAGTTAACATGATACTATGATAAGTAAACATATCATTAAGTATATTAACAATGAACTACATATGTAAAAACAAGACTACTAACTTAATGATTTTTAAACGAGACATATATGTAACGATGATCGTTGTAAAGACATTTAATGTATATATATCATATTAAGAGATATTCATACATGATAATATCATGATAATATAATAATTTAAAATCTCATTTGATATTATAAACATTGGGTTAACAACATTTAACAAGATCGTTAACCTAAAGGTTTCAAAACAACACTTACATGTAACGACTAACGATGAGTTAACGACTCAGTTAAAATGTATATACATGTAGTGTTTTAATATGTATTTATACACTTTTGAAAGACTTCAATACACTTATCAAAATGTTTCTACTTAACAAAAATGCTTACAATTACATCCTCGTTCAGTTTCATCAACAATTCTACTCGTATGCACCCGTATTCGTACTCGTACAATACACAGCTTTTAGATGTATGTACTATTGGTATATACACTCTAATGATCAGCTCTTAGCAGCCCATGTGAGTCACCTAACACATGTAGGAACCATCATTTGGCAACTAGCATGAAATATCTCATAAAATTACAAAAATATGAGTAATCATTCATGACTTATTTACATGAAAACAAAATTACATATCCTTTATATCTAATCCATACACCAACGACCAAAAACACCTACAAACACTTTCATTCTTCAATTTTCTTCATCTAATTGATCTCTCTCAAGTTCTATCTTCACGTTCTAAGTGTTCTTCATAAATTCTACAAGTTCTAGTTACATAAAATCAAGAATACTTTCAAGTTTGCTAGCTCACTTCCAATCTTGTAAGGTGATCATCCAACCTCAAGAAATCTTTATTTCTTACAGTAGGTTATCATTCTAATACAAGGTAATAATAATATTCAAACTTTGGTTCAATTTCTACAACTATAACAATCTTATTTCAAGTGATGATCTTACTTGAACTTGTTTTCGTGTCATGATTCTGCTTCAAGAACTTCGAGCCATCCAAGGATCCGTTGAAGCTAGATCCATTTTTCTCTTTTCTAGTAGGTTTATCCAAGGAACTTAAGGTAGTAATGATGTTCATAACATCATTCGATTCATACATATAAAGCTATCTTATTCGAAGGTTTAAACTTGTAATCACTAGAACATAGTTTAGTTAATTCTAAACTTGTTCGCAAACAAAAGTTAATCCTTCTAACTTGACTTTTAAAATCAACTAAACACATGTTCTATATCTATATGATATTCTAACTTAATGATTTAAAACATGGAAACACGAAAAACACCGTAAAACCGGATTTACGCCGTCGTAGTAACACCGCTGGCTGTTTTGGGTTAGTTAATTAAAAACTATGAGAAACTTTGATTTAAAAGTTGTTATTCTGAGAAAATGATTTTTATTATGAACATGAAACTATATCCAAAAATTATGGTTAAACTCAAAGTGGAAGTATGTTTTCTAAAATGGTCATCTAGACGTCGTTCTTTCGACTGAAATGACTACTTTTACAAAAACGACTTGTAACTTGTTTTTCCGACTATAAACCTATACTTTTTCTGTTTAGATTCATAAAATAGAGTTCAATATGAAACCATAGCAATTTCATTCACTCAAAACGGATTTAAAATGAAGAAGTTATGGGTAAAACAAGATTGTATAATTTTTCTCATTTTAGCTACGTGAAAATTGGTAACAAATCTATTCCAACCATAACTTAATCAACTTGTATTGTATATTATGTAATCTTGAGATACCATAGACACGTATACAATATTTCGACCTATCATGTCGACACATCTATATATATTTCGGAACAACCATAGACACTCTATATGTGAATGTTGGAGTTAGCTATACAGGGTTGAGGTTGATTCCAAAATATATATAGTTTGAGTTGTGATCAATACTGAGATACGTATACACTGGGTCGTGGATTGATTCAAGATAATATTTATCCATTTATTTCTGTACATCTAACTGTGGACAACTAGTTGTAGGTTACTAACGAGGACAGCTGACTTAATAAACTTAAAACATCAAAATATATTAAAAGTGTTGTAAATATATTTTGAACATACTTTGATATATATGTATATATTGTTATAGGTTCGTGAATCAACAGTGGCCAAGTCTTACTTCCCGACGAAGTAAAAATCTGTGAAAGTGAGTTATAGTCCCACTTTTAAAATCTAATATTTTTGGGATGAGAATACATGCAGGTTTTATAAATGATTTACAAAATAGACACAAGTACGTGAAACTACATTCTATGGTTGAATTATCAAAATCGAATATGCCCCTTTTTATTAAGTCTGGTAATCTAAGAATTAGGGAACAGACACCCTAATTGACGCGAATCCTAAAGATAGATCTATTGGGCCTAACAAACCCCATCCAAAGTACCGGATGCTTTAGTACTTCGAAATTTATATCATATCCGAAGGGTGTCCCGGAATGATGGGGATATTCTTATATATGCATCTTGTTAATGTCGGTTACCAGGTGTTCACCATATGAATGCCTTTTATCTCTATGTATGGGATGTGTATTGAAATATGAAATCTTGTGGTCTATTATTATGATTTGATATATATATAGGTTAAACCTATAACTCACCAACATTTTTGTTGACGTTTTAAGCATGTTTATTCTCAGGTGACTATTAAGAGCTTCCGCTGTCGCATACTTAAATAAGGACGAGATTTAGAGTCCATGCTTGTATGATATTGTGTAAAAACTGCATTCAAGAAACTTATTTTTGTTGTAACATATTTGTATTGTAAACCATTATGTAATGGTCATGTGTAAACAGGATATTTTAGATTATCATTATTTGATAATCTACGTAAAGCTTTTTAAACCTTTATTGATGAAATAAAGGTTATGGTTTGTTTTAAAATGAATGCAGTCTTTGAAAAACGTCTCATATAGAGGTCAAAACCTCGCAACGAAATCAATTAATATGGAACGTTTTTAATCA
Organism: Rutidosis leptorrhynchoides; assembly: GCF_046630445.1. Taxonomy (NCBI): domain Eukaryota; kingdom Viridiplantae; phylum Streptophyta; class Magnoliopsida; order Asterales; family Asteraceae; genus Rutidosis; species Rutidosis leptorrhynchoides. The sequence goes on along the minus strand of NC_092334.1, from coordinate 495,312,333 downwards.
ATAAGAACGGGACATTTCAGTTGGTATCCGAGCGTTGGTCTTAGAGAACCAGAATTTTGCATTAGTGTGTCTTATCTAGTTTGTTAGGATGCATTAGTGAGTCTGGACTTCGACCGTGTTTACTTGAAAAATGATTGCTTAACAAATTTTGTTGGAAACTATATATTTTTAACATGTGAATATTATGTGATATATTAATCTCTTAACGCGTTTGATATTATGTGATAGATGTGTACCTCTAGAACAAGTCCCATTGACTCACCTAATAATAATGAAGAGTCAAATGTAAATTGGAATGATTCGTGGACTGATTCACAAGTTCCCGAAGAGGAACCGGAAGAAGAGTCGGAACCGGAAGAAGAATCGGAACCGGAAGAAGAATCGGAACCGGATGAAGAAATAGAACCGGTGGGGGAAATAATAAAACAGTTAAGTAAAAGAAAATCCTCAACCAACCGACCAAGGTTAATTATGGTCAATGGTGTTTCCGCCAAGGAAGCAAAATATTGGGAGGATTACCAATTCTCCGATGAATCGGATTCCGACGAGAATTCTGATGATGTTATAGAAATTACCCCAACTGAATTTAAAAAGGCAAAAGAAAATAATAAGGGAAAGGGCATAAAAATAGAGAAATCTAATTCCAACCCCGATGAACTTTATATGTATCGTCAACCCCCGAAGTCCTTAAGTTGTAACAATGACCCGGGAACCTCTAAACCACCAGGTTTTTCTAAACCAATGTGGATAACGACGGCTCGTATTAGGGGAACATCATATATCCCTAGAAACTTGGCAAAACGAACCAAAACCGAAGAAGAAGAAACAAGCGAGTCGGAATAAGATAGTTGTATTCGTGTGGTGTAATATAAGTAATATAGTGTGCTTATGCTTTATGATATATGTAAAAATTGCTTGTATTAATAAGTATTTTTTTTATGAATCTAACTCTTGTCTATTTTACAGTATAAAAACACAAAATGGATAGACAACCCAATATTTTAAGAGACCTACCCGGAGACATGATTGATGAAATCTTGTCTAGAGTCGGTCAGAATTCTTCGGCACAACTATTTAAGGCGAGATCAGTTTGTAAGACATTCGAAGAACGTTCCAAGAATGCCTTGGTTTATAAAAGGCTTTCGTTCGAAAGATGGGGGATATCACATTGAGAAATCCATAAGTTATGATGTGTTTACTTTGACGCATATATTGCGGAGAACCCAAATGCTATTTTACGCAATGGGTTAAGAAATTATTTTGACTCAATATATCCGAATATTGGACTTCGTGATTTAGAAAAAGCGGCTAACATGCAACATAAAGAAGCATGTTATGCTTACGGATTAGTAATGTTCGCTTCTCACCAAAGTGAGAACAAGAACATCGGGCTACAACTAATAAACAAAACGTTCCCACAAGTGACGGAGTCGGTAATTGGGGTAAGAAATGAGGTTTTTAGATTGGTACGGGACTGTTGGACATTACATAACCCTCGTCCCTTTGACGACGTTACAACACGCTGTCTTATCAATGGCCATAACGGTTATGTTCCACAAGACCAAGGATGGGAAGTAATCCTAGTAAAACCAGAATGCATGACTTGTTTCTGGACGTATGAATTACGTGTCTTTATTGCCTTTGCTGAACGACTTGTGTACTAGCTAGAATTATCTTCACAACCATCTTGTATCAAATTTATTGTGTGTTATATTTCATGCTATATGTAAAATAAGCGGTATTGTAAGTTTGTAAAATATTGTGTAAAAGTTTGAACGCGAAATATTATTATAATCAATTTTTCATATAGAATTGTAGTAGTTGAATTGTATATTAGCTACTAATATGAACTTAACGGGTAGGTACTACCTGAATTTAAACTTATAAAACGCTAATATGAAGAAAAAGCTTTTATAAATGAGTTCATATTATGCTACGAAATACTATTAACTACTCTTAATATTATGTATGATTAACTTGTTCCATTTAACTATTTTGAAGGAAATGGCACCGACTACTTGACACACCGTGAATATGAATGAAGAGGAATTCCGTACTTTTCTTGCTTCAAACATAGCAGCAGTACAGGCTGCGCTACATACCAACAATAACCTTGGATCTAGCAGCACAGGAAATCGTGTAGGATGCACCTACAAAGAATTCACTGCCTGCAAACCTTTGGAATTTGATGGAACCGAAGGACCGATCGGATTGAAACGGTGGACCGAGAAGGTCGAATCGGTGTTTGCCATAAGTAAGTGTACTGAAGAGGACAAAGTGAAGTACGCTACGCATACCTTCACAGGTTCTGCGTTAACATGGTGGAATACCTATCTAGAGCAAGTGGGACAAGACGATGCGTACGCACTACCGTGGTCAGCATTCAAGCACTTGATGAACGAGAAGTACCGTCCCAGAACCGAGGTCAATAAGCTCAAGACAGAACTTAGAGGGTTACGAACCCAATGATTTGATATTACCACGTACGAAAGACGATTCACAGAATTGTGCCTATTGTGTCCGGGAGCATTCGAAGATGAGGAAGAGAAGATCGACGCGTTTGTGAAAGGATTACCAGAAAGAATCCAAGAAGATATAAGTTCACACGAGCCCGCCTCCATACAACAGGCATGTAGAATGGCTCACAAACTAGTGAACCAGATTGAAGAAAGAATTAAAGAACAGACTGCTGAAGAGGCCAATGTGAAGCAAGTCAAAAGAAAGTGGGAGGAAAACGGTGATAAGAATCACCAATACAACAACAACAGCAATTATAACAATAATCGCAACAACTACCCTAACAATCGCAACATCAATCGCAACTACAACAAACGGCCCAACAACAACAACAACAACAACAACCACAACAACCATCTTAACAACAATAATAACCGCAACAACAACAACAATCAAAAGCAGCTATGCCAAAGGTGTGAAAAGTATCACTCGGGGTTCTGCACCAAATTTTGCAACAAGTGTAAAAGAAATGGTCATAGCGCGGCGAAGTGTGATGTCTACGGACCAGGGGTTAACAGAACGAAAGGAACAAATGGTGTCGAAACGAGTAATGGCGGAGCAAGTAGTGTCGGAGCAAGTTATGCCAATGTAGTTTGTTATAAATGTGGAAAACCGGGCCACATTATTAGAAATTGCCCGAACCAGGAGAACACGAATGGACAAGGCCGCGGAAGAGTTTTCAATATTAATGCGGCAGAGGCACAGGAAGACCCGGAGCTTGTTACGGGTACGTTTCTTATTGACAATAAATCTGCTTACGTTTTATTTGATTCGGGTGCGGATAGAAGCTATATGAGTAGAGATTTTTGTGCTAAATTAAGTTGTCCATTGACGCCTTTGGATAGTAAATTTTTACTAGAATTAGCAAATGGTAAATTAATTTCAACAGATAATATATGTCGAAATCGAGAAATTAAACTGGTTAGCGAAACATTTAACATTGACTTGATACCAGTAGAGTTAGGGAGTTTTGATGTGATAATCGGTATGGACTGGTTGAAAGAAGTGAAGGCAGAGATCGTTTGTTACAAAAATGCAATTCGCATTATACGAGAAAAAGGAAAACCCTTAATGGTGTACGGAGAAAAGGGCAACACGAAGCTACATCTTATTAGTAATTTGAAGGCACAAAAACTAATAAGAAAAGGTTGCTATGCTGTTCTAGCACACGTCGAGAAAGTACAAACTGAAGAAAAGAGCATCAATGATGTTCCCATTGCAAAAGAATTTCCCGATGTATTTCCGAAAGAATTACTGGGATTACCCCTACATCGATCCGTTGAATTTCAAATAGATCTTGTACCAGGAGCTGCACCAATAGCTCGTGCTCCTTACAGACTCACACCCAGCCAGATGAAAGAACTGCAAAGCCAATTACAAGAACTTTTAGAGCATGGTTTCATTCGACCAAGCACATCACCGTGGGGAGCTCCTGTTTTGTTTGTCAAGAAGAAAGATGGTACATTCAGGTTGTGTATCGACTACCGAGAGTTGAACAAACTTACCATCAAGAACCGCTACCCACTACCGAGAATCGACGACTTATTTGATCAACTACAAGGCTCGTCTATTTATTCAAAGATTGACTTACGTTCCGGGTATCATCAAATGCGGGTGAAAGAAGATGATATTCCAAAGACTGCTTTCAGAACACGTTACGGTCATTACGAGTTTATGGTCATGCCGTTTGGTTTAACTAATGCACCAGCTGTGTTCATGGACCTTATGAACTGAGTGTGTGGACCATACCTTGACAAGTTTGTCATTGTTTTCATTGATGACATACTTATTTACTCAAAGAATGACCAAGAACACGGTGAACATTTGAGAAAGGTGTTAGAAGTATTGAGGAAGGAAGAATTGTACGCTAAGTTTTCAAAGTGTGCATTTTGGTTGGAAGAAGTTCAATTCCTCGGTCACATAGTGAACAAAGAAGGTATTAAGGTGGATCCGGCAAAGATAGAAACTGTTGAAAAGTGGGAAACCCCGAAAACTCCGAAACACATACGCCAGTTTTTAGGACTAGCTGGTTACTACAGAAGGTTCATCCAAGACTTTTCCAGAATAGCAAAACCCTTGACTGCATTAACGCATAAAGGGAAGAAATTTGAATGGAATGATGAACAAGAGAAAGCGTTTCAGTTATTGAAGAAAAAGCTAACTACGGCACCTATATTGTCATTGCCTGAAGGGAATGATGATTTTGTGATTTATTGTGACGCATCAAAGCAAGGTCTCGGTTGTGTATTAATGCAACGAACGAAGGTGATTGCTTATGCGTCTAGACAATTGAAGATTCACGAAAAAAATTATACGACGCATGATTTAGAATTAGACGCGGTTGTTTTTGCATTAAAGACTTGGAGGCACTACTTATATGGGGTCAAAAGTATTATATATACCGACCACAAAAGTCTTCAACACATATTTAATCAGAAACAACTGAATATGAGGCAGCGTAGGTGGATTGAATTGTTGAATGATTACGACTTTGAGATTCGTTACCACCCGGGGAAGGCAAATGTGGTAGCCGATGCCTTGAGCAGAAAGGACAGAGAACCCATTCGAGTAAAATCTATGAATATAATGATTCATAATAACCTTACTACTCAAATAAAGGAGGCGCAACAAGGAGTTTTAAAAGAAGGAAATTTAAAGGATGAAATACCCAAAGGATCAGAGCAGCATCTTAATATTCGGGAAGACGGAACCCGGTATAGGGCTGAAAGGATTTGCGTACCAAAATTTGGAGATATGAGAGAAATGGTACTTAGAGAAGCTCATAAAACCAGATACTCAATACATCCTGGAACGGAGAAGATGTACAAGGATCTCAAGAAACATTTTTGGTGGCCGGGTATGAAAGCCGATGTTGCTAAATACGTAGGAGAATGTTTGACGTGTTCTAAGGTCAAAGCTGAGCATCAAAAACCATCAGGTCTACTTCAACAACCCGAAATCCCGGAATGGAAATGGGAAAACATTACCATGGATTTCATCACTAAATTGCCAAGGACTGCAAGTGGTTTTGATACTATTTGGGTAATAGTTGATCGTCTCACCAAATCAGCACACTTCCTGCCAATAAGAGAAGATGACAAGATGGAGAAGTTAGCACGACTGTATTTGAAGGAAGTCGTCTCCAGACATGGAATACCAATCTCTATTATCTCTGATAGGGATGGCAGATTTATTTCAAGATTCTGGCAGACATTACAGCAAGCATTAGGAACTCGTCTAGACATGAGTACTGCCTATCATCCACAAACTGATGGGCAGAGCGAAAGGACGATACAAACGCTTGAAGACATGCTACGAGCATGTGTTATTGATTTCGGAAACAGTTGGGATCGACATCTACCGTTAGCAGAATTTTCCTACAACAACAGCTACCATTCAAGCATTGAGATGGCGCCGTTTGAAGCACTTTATGGTAGAAAGTGCAGGTCTTCGATTTGTTGGAGTGAAGTGGGGGATAGACAGATTATGGGTCCGGAGATTATACAAGAAACTACCGAGAAGATCATCCAAATTCAACAACGGTTGAAAACCGCCCAAAGTCGACAAAAGAGCTACGCTAACATTAAAAGAAAAGATATAGAATTTGAAATTGGAGAGATGGTCATGCTTAAAGTTGCACCTTGGAAAGGCGTTGTTCGATTTGGTAAACGAGGGAAATTAAATCCAAGGTATATTGGACCATTCAAGATTATTGATCGTGTCGGACCAGTAGCTTACCGACTTGAGTTACCTCAACAACTCGCGGCTGTACATAACACTTTCCACGTCTCGAATTTGAAGAAATGTTTTGCTAAAGAAGATCTCACTATTCCGTTAGATGAAATCCAAATCAACGAAAAACTTCAATTCATCGAAGAACCCGTCGAAATAATGGATCGTGAGGTTAAAAGACTTAAGCAAAACAAGATACCAATTGTTAAGGTTCGATGGAATGCTCGTAGAGGACCCGAGTTCACCTGGGAGCATGAAGATTAGATGAAGAAGAAATACCCGCATCTATTTCCAGAAGATTCATCAACACCTTCAACAGCTTAAAATTTCGGGACGAAATTTATTTAACGGGTAGGTACTGTAGTGACCCGAACTTTTCCATGTTTATATATATTAATTGAGATTGATATTTACATGATTAAATGTTTCCAACATGTTAAGCAATCAAACTTGTTAAGACTTGATTAATTGAAATATGTTTCATATAGACAATTGACCACCCAAGTTGACCGGTGATTCACGAACGTTAAAACTTGTAAAAACTATATGATGACATATATATGGATATATATATAGTTAACATGATACTATGATAAGTAAACATATCATTAAGTATATTAACAATGAACTACATATGTAAAAACAAGACTACTAACTTAATGATTTTTAAACGAGACATATATGTAACGATGATCGTTGTAAAGACATTTAATGTATATATATCATATTAAGAGATATTCATACATGATAATATCATGATAATATAATAATTTAAAATCTCATTTGATATTATAAACATTGGGTTAACAACATTTAACAAGATCGTTAACCTAAAGGTTTCAAAACAACACTTACATGTAACGACTAACGATGAGTTAACGACTCAGTTAAAATGTATATACATGTAGTGTTTTAATATGTATTTATACACTTTTGAAAGACTTCAATACACTTATCAAAATGCTTCTACTTAACAAAAATGCTTACAATTACATCCTCGTTCAGTTTCATCAACAATTCTACTCGTATGCACCCGTATTCGTACTCGTACAATACACAGCTTTTAGATGTATGTACTATTGGTATATACACTCCAATGATCAGCTTTTAGTAGCCCATGTGAGTCACCTAACACATGTGGGAACCATCATTTGGCAACTAGCATGAAATATCTCATAAAATTACAAAAATATGAGTAATCATTCATGACTTATTTACATGAAAACAAAATTACATATCCTTTATATCTAATCCATACACCAACGACCAAAAACACCTACAAACACTTTCATTCTTCAATTTTCTTCATCTAATTAATCTCTCTCAAGTTCTATCTTCAAGTTCTAAGTGTTCTTCATAAATTCTACAAGTTCTAGTTACATAAAATCAAGAATACTTTCAAGTTTGCTAGCTCACTTCCAATCTTGTAAGGTGATCATCCATCCTCAAGAAATCTTTGTTTCTTACAGTAGGTTATCATTCTAATACAAGGTAATAATCATATTCAAACTTTGGTTCAATTTCTATAACTATAACAATCTTATTTCAAGTGATGATCTTACTTGAACTTGTTTTCCTGTCATGATTCTGCTTCAAGAACTTCGAGCCATCCAAGGATCCGTTGAAGCTAGATCCATTTTTCTCTTTTCCGGTAGGTTTATCCAAGGAACTTAAGGTAGTAATGATGTTCATATTATCATTCGATTCATACATATAAAGCTATCTTATTCGAAGGTTTAAACTTGTAATCACTAGAACATAGTTTAGTTAATTCTAAACTTGTTCGCAAACAAAAGTTAATCCTTCTAACTTGACTTTTAAAATCAACTAAACACATGTTCTATATCTATATGATATGCTAACTTAATGATTTAAAACCTGGAAACACGAAAAACACCGTAAAACCGGATTTACGCCGTCGTAGTAACACCGCGGGCTGTTTTGGGTTAGTTAATTAAAAACTATGATAAACTTTGATTTAAAAGTTGTTATTCTGAGAAAATGATTTTTATTATGAACATGAAACTATATCCAAAAATTATGGTTAAACTCAAAGTGGAAGTATGTTTTCTAAAATGGTCATCTAGACGTCGTTCTTTCGACTAAAATGACTACTTTTACAAAAACGACTTGTAACTTATTTTTCCGACTATAAACCTATACTTTTTCTGTTTAGATTCATAAAATAGAGTTCAATATGAAACCATAGCAATTTGATTCACTCAAAACGGATTTAAAATGAAGAAGTTATGGGTAAAACAAGATTGGATAATTTTTCTCATTTTAGCTACGTGAAAATTGGTAACAAATCTATTCCAACCATAACTTAATCAACTTGTATTGTATATTATGTAATCTTGAGATACCATAGACACGTATACAATGTTTCGACCTATCATGTCGACACATCTATATATATTTCGGAACAACCATAGACACTCTATATGTGAATGTTGGAGTTAGCTATACAGGGTTGAGGTTGATTCCAAAATATATATAGTTTGAGTTGTGATCAATACTGAGATACGTATACACTGGGTCGTGGATTGATTCAAGATAATATTTATCCATTTATTTCTGTACATCTAACTGTGGACAACTAGTTGTAGGTTACTAACGAGGACAGCTGACTTAATAAACTTAAAACATCAAAATATATTAAAAGTGTTGTAAATATATTTTGAACATACTTTGATATATATGTATATATTGTTATAGGTTCGTGAATCTACCAGTGGCCAAGTCTTACTTCTCGATGAAGTAAAAATCTGTGAAAGTGAGTTATAGTCCCACTTTTAAAATCTAATATTTTTGGGATGAGAATACATGTAGGTTTTATAAATGATTTACAAAATAGACACAAGTACGTGAAACTACATTCTATGGTTGAATTATCAAAATCGAATATGCCCCTTTTTATTAAGTCTGGTAATCTAAGAATTAGGGAACAGACACCCTAATTGACACGAATCCTAAAGATAGATCTATTGGGCCTAACAAACCCCATCCAAAGTACCGGATGCTTTAGTACTTCGAAATTTATATCATATCCTAAGGGTATCCCGGAATGATGGGGATATTCTTATATATGCATCTTGTTAATGTCGGTTACCAGGTGTTCACCATATGAATGCCTTTTATCTCTATGTATGGGATGTGTATTGAAATATGAAATCTTGTGGTCTATTATTATGATTTGATATATATAGGTTAAACCTATAACTCACCAACATTTTTGTTGACGTTTTAAGCATGTTTATTCTCAGGTGACTATTAAGAGCTTCCGCTGTCGCATACTTAAATAAGGACGAGATTTGGAGTCCATGCTTGTATGATATTGTGTAAAAACTGCATTCAAGAAACTTATTTTTGTTGTAACATATTTGTATTGTAAACCATTATGTAATGGTCGTGTGTAAACAGGATATTTTAGATTATCATTATTTGATAATCTACGTAAAGCTTTTTAAACCTTTATTGATGAAATAAAGGTTATGGTTTGTTTTAAAATGAATGCAGTCTTTGAAAAACGTCTCATATAGAGGTCAAAACCTCGCAACGAAATCAATTAATATGGAACGTTTTTAATCAATAAGAACGGGACATTTCATCGCGTAAATGCGGGGGTTAAAGGGGATGCGCCCCCTTGCGGGGTCTAAGGGGCAGCGCCCCTAGCGGGGTCCAAAGGGCAGTGCCCATTCGATTTTAACTTTTTTTCTATAACAGTTTGATGGACGTTTTATTCATCCATTCTGCATTCATCAAACCACACACATACTCTCTAACAATTTGATCAGTGATTTCGTTGCCAAAAACACTGATTGCGTTCTTGTATTATCTCTGTAAAGATTTCGTGTAGCCGAGGCAATCGTAGGATCGAAATACTTTATAGAGAAAGTGAACACACGATTCAAGAACGAATCTGGCAGTCAATTCATACCCAATTTCTAACACATATGTCTTCCACCATTCTATTAAGCAAATTGTGACTCCTAGTTGTATTGACATCACATTTCTACTTCCAATTCCATACACCATTTAATAACCGCTCGTCTAGAGTACAATCTTCAATGACTTCCAGGTGAAAGAGTCGATTAAATTTGCTTTTGAGACTTCCATTACCCAACCAATTATCCTTCCAAAACATAATAGATTGGCCATTGCCAACCTTTTTTCGGAGAACATTAATCGGGATAAATCCATCTTCCTGCGCTTTGTAAAAAAAGCAAATAATGTTACACCAAATACTATACTTTTAACTTTCTACCTTATAAACCCGCATTAACATTATGAATACTTTGGATCACCTCTACTTATTTAGAAGATTGATTAGTGATAAATCTCCATTTCCATTTACATAGTAGCGCAATATTAGAAGCATGGAGACTCCAATCCCTAAGCCACCATTAACAAAAGACGTGAGCGTTTATTTCCACTTAATCATTTTCATTTTCTTAGAACCATCCACACTTCCCTAAAAAAAGTTGGAACAAATACTCTCTAAATTGTTTAAAACTGCCTCCGGACACTTAATTAGGGAAAGGTAGTAGATATACATACTACCCAAAACCAACTTCAAAAAAGTATACCAACCCCCAATGGATAAAAAAGCCGACTTCCAACCTGATAACCGTTACCTAAATCGATCACCAAGAGGATTCCAACTAGCAATACGGTTCATACTCACACCAATAGGTAAACCAAGGTACGTGAATAGGGTACAATCTTTACCACAACTTGTGTCGGCCGCAAATACCTCCACTTCATTCTCGTTGAAACCCCAACCAAACAAGCTAGACTTATTGATATTAGTTTTCAACATGGAAAAAACATAGAACTCGTCAAGTACCTTCATGATATTATCAAGGCTCTCCTTATCCCATTCTAAAATAACCACCACATCATCCGCGTAAAGAAGGTGAGAAACCATAAAAGAAGGATTTCCCACTTTCGCACTTCAGATTCTACCATAACGTAAATAATCCTGTAACAACAAATGTAAGCCCTCCATATATATTTAAAATAAAAAAGACTCAATGGTTCACCTTGACGAAGACCCTGTTAAACCTCAAATTCCCGAATAGAACTTCCATTAACCAATATAGATGTACGTGCATGCTCGAGAACCATTTTCACCCAAGACTGCCAAACATCTCTGAACCCCATCACCATCAACATATGATCCAAAAATCACCAATTAACCGTATCGTCCGCCTTTTCAAAATCAATTATAAGAATTAACAGTTTCCTCCTAATCCGTTTATACCACTCAATGGTTTCACTAAGAATGAGAGGACCGTCAAGGATTTTTCAGCCCGCCATGTATTCTGTTTGTTCCTGACATATAATCTTGTCTATCACCTTTATCAACCTAGCTGCCATGATTTTTGTGATAAACTTATATTAACCCCGATTAATAAGATGAGGCAATAATCTTTAATGCTCGTGGGATTTGAAATCTTCGAAGATAAGAGTTTTCTTAGATTTTTACTTGGCCGTAGGATGTACAGAATGTCAATGCTGGACATGGTCAGGGCTTTACAGATTTACACCCCCGCTGAATTTCTATCACCTGATTGTACAAATTTGATTTATCATGGTAAGTGGGTAGATAGAAATTTTGACGCTAATGCCATTTGGAGGCGTCAATTTATAATGTTTTTACGTGGGGAGGAAGACACTCCTATTTAGATATTAATAAAGCCGAGCTTCGTATAATACATAGATTCTTAGCAAACTCGATTATACAAAGAGGTAACAACAAGGAGAAGATGACCTTACATGATTTATTTTACCTTAAGTGCATTCGAGACATTAGAAGCTTTGTTAATATCCCCTACTGTGTTGGTTTTTATCTGTCCAAAATGATGGAAGGTATACAGGAAGAGGGAATAATAGGAGGAGGTATTTTTGTTACTCTCATTGGAGAGTATTTAGGTGTAGATAGGGATCAAAGGGGTCCGATGATGGTATGTAGGGAACAGGACGAGACTTTAGGTTTACAAGTCTATCAAGGTGCAAAGGTATTGACTAAGAGACACAATCAGGCAGTACAATATCAGGGCCGCCATCTACAGGTAGAGAGGGGTTCGGATGAGGAAATAGAGGAAGCGGATGACATTAGGGATGTCATTAAGGATAGTGCTACTGACGTTTTCCAGCGTATAGATGAGGTAGAAATGACTAATGAGGATAGGCATCGTCAGTATGAGCAGTAGCAAGCCTTGAATGAGTATGAGACTTCCAGGTGACGCCAACACGATAGCTGGCAAGTTCATCAGCACCAAATCATGAGCCAGCTATCATATTAGGTACCAAATAACTACATCCCGACTTGGCCTGCTTACTATCCACCACATCAGCCCGACATGCGACCACCCTATGACCTGTATGACCCCAATCAAGCATACCAGAACACCTATCACCAACCATGGAACCCAAATGATGATATGAACTGGAACCCTATCCAAATCAATAGTGTCATCCAGATCAGTTGTAGAGTCTACGAAAAACCTTGAAAAGTTTTCTCGAAAATCAGCTGGAAATCCACGGACCTCAGCATCAAACAGGGCCGCCAAGTGTTCAGACTTATCCTAACCATGAGAGGATCTGTCTCGTACAATGGGGGGGCACCGTGCAAATTAGCTTATAAAACTAATGAATCAGATCCCCAGAAAGGATAATCTCCTTAAAGATTAAAAATCAGCTTTTAAGACTGATATTACTCAATTCTTGAGATTGACCTTAAAGATTGAGAATTACAAACTCATGGAATTCGATGATATCTAAACTCGAGCTTGAACGAGAAAATATTTTGATCAAATTATAAACCGATTTGTTTTCTAAAAACCCATTTTCAATGCGTTCATTAACATTGAACGTAAAATCCTAGGAATTCACCTGGAATTTATTAGGTCACCTGAACCAAATCGGGTGTCAACCGTAAGAACGGTGGTTGCATAGCATGGTCAAAGACAGGACCTTGTTCCAGACCGAAAAACTATAGGGTGATCTTTACTATTGCTCCTACAAAGGATAGTAATTGCATCCGACACGATATAGACCATAATCAAAATCATGTCACGGGACATTGCCTTAACAGTTGCTTGTTCAACGCTTTCCTTTACAACCGGACGGTAGTTTACCGAAAGGTAATATATGGAGCAAGTATACTGGACGTGTTGCTTTCTTAATACAAGGTTAGCAAGTGGGTGACACAAAACTATAAGTTTTGAGCTAAAATTTTTAAATCTGAAACCCACAAAACCCGTAAAACCCACAAAAACATTTTGCAAACACCGGTGAAGGGTTATTCCGGAAAACTTATCTAGGGTAAAAGCTAGATTGAATTTTAAAAAAAAAAAATCAAATGTTTTCATAAAGATCCAATTTCCTAAAGGATCTAAATTTTTATAGTCATGTGGGACTGTAAACCACATCGTTACTACCATTGTTCATACCGCCGTATCAAAATCACTGATGTACAAAGTGTGAAGAATAAAGAATTGATTCAAGTATGTTTTTACTCAAGTTCTATATTGCTTGAGGACAAGCAACGCTCAAGTGTGGGAATATTTGATAATGCTAAAAATGAACATATATTTCATAGCATTATCCCTCAAGAAAGACAAGCTTTTAGTTGCAATTGTTCTATTTACAAGTGATATTCGTTTAAATAATAAAAGGTGAAGATAAAAGACAGATTCGACGATTTGAAGATGCAAAAGACCAAAAAGCTCAAAAGTACAAAGTACAATCAAAGTGGTTCAAATTATTGATGATAAACGTCTCAAAATTACAAGAGTACAAGACGCGAAACGCAAAATACAAGATATTAAATTGTACGCAAGGACGTTCGAAAATCTGGAACCGGGACCAAAGTCAACTTTCAACGCGCGACGCAACGGAGCGAAAATTACAAGTCAACTATGCACATAAATATAATATAATATATAAATAATTCTTAAAATTATTTATATATTATATATATTTAATAAAACCATCGGCAAGAAGAAAACAACAACATGTGAGCTATCCCTGCTGGCCATGCGATCACATGGCCAGGAAGAAGAAAATCTATGCGATCGCAAGGCCCCAAATTGAGGGTCAGGTCCTATAAATTTCGTAGTTTTGGTCGAATAAAAACACATCTTTTTCTCTTCTCACTCTCACGTATTATATATATATTATACTTTTAATTTTAATTTTAATTTAATTTAATAATAATAAGGGTATGTTAGCGAATGTTGTAAGGGTGTAAGTCAAAATTCTGTCCATGTAACGCAACGCTATTATTAATTATTGTAAGTTATGTTCAACCTTTCTAAATTAATGTCTCGTAGCTAAGTTATTATTATGCTTATTTAAATTGAAGTAATCGTGATGTTGGGCTAAAATATCAAAGACGGGGTAATTGGGCTTTGTACCATAATTGGGGTTTGAACAAAAGACCGACACTTGTGGAAATTAGACTATGGGCTATTAATGGGCTTTATATTTGTTTAATTAAATGATAGTTTGTTAATTTAATATAAAGATTTACAATTGGACGTACCTATAAATAACCATATACACTCGATCGAACACGATGGGCGGGATATTTATAAGTGCTAATAATCGTTCATTTAACCGGACACGGGAATGGATTAATAGTCAATGGACTTATTAAAACAGGGGTGAATTATATACAAGGAAAATTGGTGTAATTATAGTTTAAGTCCCCAATTAGAATAGGGGTGAATTATATACCAGTTTGTAAGTCAAAATTCTGTTCGTGTAACACTACGCGATTAATACTCATTGTAAGTTATGTTCAACCTTTTTAAATTAATGTCTCGTAGCTAAGTTATTATTATGCTTATTTAAGCCGAAGTAATCGTGATGTTGGGCTAAATATTAAGATTGGGTAATTAAGCTTTGTACCATAATTGGGGTTTGGACAAAAGAGCGACACTTGTGGAAATTAGACTATGGGCTATTAATGGGCTTTATATTAAATAAACGATATCTTGTTAATTTAATATAAAGGTTACAATTTGATGTATCTATAAATAACCACTTACGCTTAATTGGGTACGGTGGGCGGGATATTTATAAATACAAATTATTGTTCATTTTACCGGACACGGGGATGGATTAATAGTTAATAGATTCATTAAAACAGGGGTGGATTACATTCAAGGGTAATTGGTGTAATTGTTAACAAAGTAGTAAAACCTTGGATTACACGCAGTCGATAACCTGGTGTATTCATTAAACAAAGTATTAAGACCTTGTTACAGTTCGAATCCCAATTAGTTAGAATATTTGACTTCGGATATAAGGTTAATTTGACAAAGATCCTCGCACTTTATAATTATGACCGATGGACTATTATGGACAAAACCGTATGGACATATCGAATAATCCAGGACAAAAGACAATTAACCCATGGTAATAAATTAAAATCAACACATCAAACATCATGATTACGGAAGTTTAAATAAGCAAAATTCCTTTATTTTATATCTTATAGCATTTTTAATTATCGTACTTTTAATTATCGCAATTTTATTTACCGTCATTTTATTTATCGCACTTTAATTTATCGTACTTTAATTATCGCCATATACTTTACGCTTTAAATTAAGTTATATATTTTTTTTATATTTTACATTAGGTTTTAATTGTGACTTAAGACATAAAATCGACAAACCGGTCACTAAACGGTAAAAACCCCCTTTTTATAATAATAATAATACTACTTATATATATATATATATATATATATATATATATATATATATATATATATATATATATATATATATATATATATATATATATATATATATATATATTTATATTTATACAAATATAGTTTTTAAAAAATATAGCGTTAAACTTGGCTAGCTCCCTGCGGAACGAACCGGACTTACTAAAAACTACACTACTGTACGATTACGTACACTGCCTATAATGTTGTAGCAAGGTTTAGTTATATCCACTCTATAAATAAATAAATAACTTGTATAAAATTGTATCGTATTTAATAGTATTTCGTAACAAAAATATAACTATTTCGTACTACACCTCGCATAACATCAACAAGGTTTTGACATATCATATCGACGCATCTATATATATTATTTGGAATAACCATAGACACTCTATATGCAGTAATACTGGAGTTAGCTATACAGGGTTGAGGTTGATTCTTAAAAAATATATATACTTTGAGTTGTGATCGAGTCTGAGACATGTATATAATGGGTCACGACACGTATTAATTAATTCAAATATTATATATTAAACTATATATGAATTGTTGAACTACAAATTGTGGACTGCTACTGTGGACTAATAACATTGGACAATTAAAATGAATTAAAATATTGATTATAACATATGAAACTAAACATTTCTTCAAGTTTGCCACTTGATTTCATCTTAAACCTCGTTTGTATCTTGACGATTACAAATTGCGTTCAAACCTTTCATGATTTTTGAAAACACCTCAATCGAGAGGATGAACCAACCGTACTTCATCTACAGAAGAAAAGATTGATGCATATAGATATGCACCTGAAAACACTCAGAACCTAAGTAAACGTTTAAACACGTATCTGAGCTAGCCCTTTTGGCGTTGTTATTACCGAAAATAACTTTGCAAATCCCTATCAAAATTTGCCAATTTTGTCACAGCTTCAGCAAATCAACTTCGACCTTCACTCGAATTAACCTTATTATAACCTCGATATATAAGATGCCCTTCATCATCGTTACCGGAGAACCATTTATATTCCACCACATTATCAGTAAACTTACCAGCAAATTCATTACTCATTGACGTAAGTCTCTTCGAAGAACCATTATATTTGTTCATTAAAACCCTATCATATACTCATCCGCATTGTGTAACGCGAATTGCCATACCAATTACCGAGAATCAACAATCAGTATATCGAATCTTGCAACATGTCTACAACAACAGTTATATGTATACATAAACATTTGTCTCTTAGACATATGATCTTCCATCCCGAAATTCTGAAAAGCACCTAGTTTACGAATCAGTTCTTTGAATTTTGGAAAGTGCTGATGAA